>NC_133506.1:86440000-87690000 GCF_049354715.1 Callithrix jacchus
CACAAGCTAATGGCTCTGATCATGGCAAGATGACTTCTGTGTTGATCTCACCTAAATTCTTCCTCAATCCATCTCTATCTGGAGTTGACCAAAGCATGTTCACCAAATGCACACAGCAAAGAGGAATGGTTTCCCCAGGGATTGTCCTATCCCAGTAGAACTTTGTCTTATTTTTTTTTTGCATGTAATAAGTTCCTGGAAATGTCTAAGAATATCAATTGTATTGAAGTTAGACAATAATCTTTCACTATACAAGAAGCAGTAGAGCCCGGTAGTTAAGAATGTGGACAGTGATTCCAGCTACATGGGCATAAATCTGCCATTTGCTAGGTGTGTGGCTGAGACCTCTCTGTGCCTCAGGTTTCTGAAAGAGGAAATGATTAGAGTAACCACTTTGAAGGGTTCTTATGCAAATTAAGTAATATAATATATATAAAACGCTCAGGCTGGGAGCGGTGGCCCACGCTTGTAATCCCAGCACTTTGGGAGGCCAAGGCAGGTGGATCACAAGGTCAGTTCAAACATATCTGACCAGCTGGCCAGAATGGTGAAACCTTGTCGCTACTAAAAATACAAAAAATTAGCTGGGCATGGTGGTACATGCCTGTAATTCCAGCTACTTGAGAGGCTGAGTCAGGAGAATCACTCAAACCCAGGAGGCAGAGGTTGCAGTGAGCTGAGATCACCCGACTATACTACAGCCTGGGCGAGAGAGTAAGACTTTGTCCTAGAAAGAAAAAAAAAAAGCTCTCAGAACAGGATCCTATCCACTAAATGTGTTAATAATTATTACTGTATGTTTTAAGGCGGATTCCATACTCAGCTAAAAAGAGTGACAACTCTCTCATTATTTGCTTCTAAGAACATGATTACGGGTAATTTATTTCTAAGATCTTATTTTCTTGCTGGATGTGGTAGCTCCAGCTTGTAATCTCAGCACTTTGGGAGGCTGAGGTAGGAGGATTTCTTGAGTCCAGAAGTTAGAGACCAGCCTGGGCAACATAGTGAGACCCCATCTCTACAAAGAAAATGGAAAAATTTGCCAGGTGTGGTGGCACACGCCTGTAAGTCCCAGCTACTTGGGAGGCTGAGGTGGGAAGATCACTTGAGCCCAGGAGGTCAAGGCTGCATGAGCCATGATTATATCACATAACTCCAGCCTGGGCAACAGAGTGAGACCCTGACTAAAAAAACAAAAAAAACCAACTTTTTTTCCCCTCATAAATGAATTCAGTCAACCAACTTGAGTGAACACTCAATGAAAGTGAACACATCTTTCATTTTATTTTTATTATTTATTTATTTATTGAGACAGAGTCTTGCTATGTTGCCCAGGCTTCAGTGCAGTGACATGATCTCAGCTCACTGAAGCCTCTGCCTCCCGGGTTCAAGAGAGTCTCCTGCCTCAGCTTCCTGGGTAGTTGAGACTATAGGTTGTGTGCCACCACGCCAGGTGAATTTTTGCATTTTTTAGGAAAAATCAGATTTTTCCAGGTTGGCCAGGCTGGTCTCAAACCCCTGACCTCAGGTGATCCTCCCGCCTTGGCATTCCCAAGTGTTGAGATTATAGGCATGAGCCACCACGCCCTGCCTCATTTTAGTTTTAATTATGTTAAGTTTGTGAGACCTTTCTTATTTATTACCTAGTACCTACACTTTTAATTTCCCATCTTTGCTTATTTTTACTATCCATGATAGTAAAACATATTCAATATATTCAAACATTTGCACTAATAGGCCATACAATATGAGCCAAGCGGAATGGTGAGACTTCAAAAACAGGGCTGGGAGTTTGTGTCACCTCATGACATCCCAACATGTTTGCCAGTGGGATGTGAAAAAGTCCAGATTTGGTGAAGAAAGGTCAATTTAGGAGTGTCAAAGTCCAACCTGTAACAGTGGTGATGGTTCAGAAGCCAGAACTCACTGAGGCTGGGACGCATGTCAGGGTTCAGGTCCGTGATCTTGTTAGAAGAACAATTTGTTACCATGAAGTAGGAGACAGACATTCTTCACTTTTATAACAGGCCCATCTCAAGACAGCTGGCTACAAAGCAGCTATTCATAGTGTGAGTCACATTTTTTTGAATGCCATTATACAACTAAGATGGGCTTCTAAAGGAAAATGGAGAGCTTTGAAAAGTTTTGGTGGATAGGGCCAGGTCTTTGTCATGCTGGGATTGTGGTGAAAGAGATTTGAAAGCACTTTTAGTAATTGCTCTTCCTTCCTGTAGCAGAAGCTTCAAGGGGAGCTTCTTAAATGGAATTATGGTGAACTTTACAGCAGACTCTGCCCGAGTTTACAAGGAGCAGCAGATACTCCAGGCTACCTCCTCAGTGTGGGCCGATCCCTGCCCATGTTTATTCTACTGGAGAGTGCCTGGCATTATAGCTGATAACACTCATGGATGTCTCCATTTCTTTTTTCTTCTTTTGGAGACAGGTTTGTTCTGTTGTTCAGGCTGGAGTGCAATGATGCAATCATGGCTCACTGTGGCTGTAACCTCACAGACTCAAATGATCCTCTAGCCTCAGCCTCCCAAGTAGCTGGGACTACAGGTGTGAGCCATCAGGCCCAGCTAATTTATTTTTATTTTCATTTTTTGTAGAGATGGGGTCCCTCTGTGTTGTCCGGGTTGGTTTCTGTCTCATGGGCTCAAGCAATTCTCCTGCCTTGGCCTCCCAAAGTGCTGGGATTAAAGGCATGAGCCACCGCACCCAGCCTTCACCTCTTTTCCCCCACATTTCTTTGCCTCCTTTTGCAACTGGAGTTTGGATAGCTACAGCTAGAGTTCTTCACTTTCCTGACAGGGTTTCTGTAGTCTTGGTATTCTCCCTGCTTTGATGGCTTCATTCTGGAAATCTGGGGAGGACATGTGCACATCTGAGCAGTATGTCTGGTACCGAAGCATCAAGAAAGCGCTGATGCCACCAGAGACCTTCACCCATTGACGGGTTGGCTATGCATACTCAAGGGCCCCTGCGGCGGGTGGAGTGGGGAATGCCATCGCCAGATAGAACTTCATAAGGACAAAACATGAAATGCCTTCCTTCCTCTCTCTTAGAAATGGTCCTTCTTATTTAATCCTGGGATGTGAGTTCTTTTGGTGATGGGGGTTTGCTGAATTGATAGGGAATGGTGCCGGTGGTAATGTCCAAGTGGCATTGAAACAGAGAAACATTTCTGAATGTTTCTTCCATTTCCATCCCTTAATCTTGTCATGCCAGTAGGCATGTGAGGTCAACAAGGCCTTCTAAGCTTCTACAGTCAGTCTGGCTGCCACTGTCCCTACATGATCCTGGGGATGCCGAGGAAGTCCCAGAGACCAAGGACAGTCCAGTCTTGTTGTCCTGGCCAGATCTGAAGCTTCACCATTGCCTTTGTCATCATGCTATGTGCTTCTCCAAACCACAAGGGTTTCTCCTGCTTCTGGGACCTCAGCTCTATCCTTGCAGCTCTCACGCGCCTCAAGGTCTCCTGCAGTTCTTAGATTAGGTGGTTCCAGGAACTCACACCTGTCTCCTTTCCTGTGC
Organism: Callithrix jacchus; assembly: GCF_049354715.1. NCBI lineage: Eukaryota > Metazoa > Chordata > Mammalia > Primates > Cebidae > Callithrix > Callithrix jacchus. The sequence continues at coordinate 86,443,535 of NC_133506.1, forward strand.
ATTGTCAGAAGTGACAGCAGATCATGTTCCACAGTAGGAATGGCAGTTAACATACGCAATGCTTCCCTTTGAAAGCACCTTAAGTGGAGAATTCTAGAAAATAAGCCATTGCTCACTTTCATCAATCCTGGAAGCTCAGACCTTAGTAAAATGTTACTTATTTCAAGGAAGGTGCAATAACATTGTTCAAGCCCACTTGGAAATCCATTGTAAGGGGTGCTGGGACTTTGAAAAATCATTTTGCTGATTGTGAGAGTGATACATGCTCATTGCAAAGAATTAAGAAAATACCAAAAGGTACATAGAAATAAAACCTCCCAAGATGCCACCTCTCAGAAATAACCATTATTAGCATTTAATGTGCCACCCCTTTTTCTGTGCACAATCATAAAATTATGTGGTGCTTTGTCTACAATTTTACATCTTGCTTTTTTCACGTTAAACAACCAGAACATTCCCCCATGTCATCATCTACTCTTCAAAAACACCGTTTTAATGACTACATAATATTTCATTGTCTGGTTGTACCAGGATTTATTTAGCCAGCTCTCTCTTTGCAGGCATCTAGGCAGTTTCCTATTTTTCATGATTATAAATGATGCTGCAGTGAATATTCTTGTCCAGGAAATCTTTATCTGGGTTTCTGATAATTTCCTTAGAAGAGATTCCAAGAAGGGAAATTATGGAGTCTCAATTCTGCTGGGTGTTACCTCTCTCCTATAGATGTTCAGAAAGGCGGAGTGGCTCCTATTACCCTGAGTGGATACCGTTTCCGACCACTATGGCCTCCTAAAGGCTTGGACCAGAGAATTTTTATTCCTGCTGGAGAGAGATGGAAAAGGGGCCCCTGAGCCTCCCCAGACAGCTCCTGACTATTCACCTGAACCTGCTCCATACAAAGCACAGCTTCCCCTGCAGGACTCACTTCATAATTAACTTAGAGACTAAAGCATATTTAATTAACCATGGAAACCCTCCCAGCCATCTGCCTCTGTTTTTATTTTGAGGAAAATGGCAGATTTTTTTCCTCTTAGCTCCCTCTTTTTGGGGATGGAGCTCATTTCCAGCATCTTGGTTCTTATATAGAGCTGTGTCCTCTCCCTTGCTGGTCGCCACCCCAGCAAGGTTTGGGTTGAGGTGGGAGGCTGGGTCAGAAGTCGCACAAGTGGCTTAGAGGCTAAGCCCCTGCTTGGGGGTGAGCTCGGCTGGGCAAAGGTGGCACATGCACGCTGCAGTGTGGACCTTCAAGGACCTAGCCTCAGCGTCTTGGCTGCTGTTTTAAACTTACAGGGCTGCAGAGAGGGGCAGCAGCTCAGAGAAAGAGGCCAACATTCTCATTCCACAGGTGAGGAAACGGAGACCCAGACAGGCTCTGGGTCAAACCCAAGCACAGAGATTTTCAGACCCTTTGTTTGCTTCTTTTTTGTAGCCTAAAAGGAGCAGGGACAGCTTTGATTTCACTGTACTCCATGGTCAGGGGATTTAAACGGAGTCCTGGGGGCTGTGACAGCCCGTGATGCTGGAGCACTTTAAAATGTGCCAAACGCGTTTGCAGCTCTCATCTCACTGAATACTCAACCCGGGCTCCGGAGATTCCAGGGTCACGTGACATGCATATAGTCACACAGCTGGCAAGTGTTGAGGCTGCGATGCAAACAAGAAGTGTTTTGGTCTGAATTCCCAGTGTATCAGCATGGCTCTTATTTCCACAGTATTCCTCAGAGGCCTGGACTGGGAACTCACTGCGGAAAGGTCCAAAGGAACATTAGCCCAGTTATTTCTAGCGACATCACCTCCTTCAGGAACCCTTCCTGGGCTATAGCCCCAGGCTGAATTGGGAGGGAGGGCCGGATCGCTGATCCTTTTCAACCCGCACACACCGCAGCATTGTACCCTAGGGCTCTATACTTCCTGCTGTACTCCAGGTTCTTGCAAAGGGCCTGGCTTATAGTAGTCGATCAATAAGTGGTATTGAATTGAATGCGATCAAATGTAGACACAGGTGTAATAGCTTCAGTGCCTCACTCCTCCTTCTCTCAGGGGGTCATCTAAGATCCTCTGGTATGGGTGTCACACGTGCTTTGGGATGGTCCCCAAGGACTGCCATATGGACCCATCCATGTGCCAGGCTAATGTACCCCAGATCCTAGAGGTGTCAGAAGGGCTGAAGCTCTAGCCCACAGACCCCAGCCAGGTAGCATCACCTTTAATGGATGTGTGGCCAGGCCTGTGGGGGACTGAAGACATCTGCCATCCTGTGCTTTTAGTAAATCATGCCCACCCTCTGAGACTCATTTGCTCCTTTAGCAGATGAAGATAATTTAATTGGACCCTTCCAGCCCAGATGATCCACGTCCTATGACTTTATAATGTCCCCTGGCAGGGTTCAGGAGTGGCAGAGAACCAGTCCTCCCTCCCAAATCAGTCTGGAGGGGGATAGTCTAGGAAGGCTTCCCAGAAGAGGAGCTATCACTACAAATAACTTGACTAATGTTCCATTGGCCCTTTCCTCCATGAGTTCCCAGTTCAGGACCTCTCATGAGGACCAGGGCAAAAAGACATTGAGTCAACTCCAGCCAGAAGTCTTTCTGGACCTGCTAACCAAGCTAAAATGTAGCCTGCATAAAAAAGACAGTAAAGTACCAGGTTTCCTGAAGCCACTTTAATGTTCCTGCCAGGTTGAAAATCTCTCTCCTTTTAAGATACAAAGATTCACTCCCTGACACTCTTCTTCAATCATTTTCCATCCCTCTCCAGCCACTACAGGCTTCATTGAAGGCAAAGGAATCCGCGGTGATGAGTTAGGAATCTACAGATATTCCTCCAGAGCTGCATCTGTTAAACCCAAAGCAGATCTTGGCTCCACTGAAATCAACTTCAACATGAAAAACCCTCAGCACCGAGCCCTGGGGCACTCCCAGCTCAGAGCCACGCTGCAGCCTCCCTCACGCCCCACCTCCACAGCACTTCAGACACCACCGGGCCACCTAGTCTCTGAATTACTGTAGAATTCCAGTAGAGAACTTATCTTTTCTCCTATCAAGGGCATGACCTACAGAATGAAACAATAATTCAATGGAGGAAGATGAAAATAAAATACAGCTTCATTCAGGGAGGTTTCGGGAGCGAGAAATAGAAAATGCCTTCGTCATTTGCTTTTAAAAATCAAGAATGGGGAGCATGTCACTCTCTCTAGTAAATACAACTAGTAATAAAAATGCACTTCAGTTCTATGCCGTGGCCAGTTCCTGAAGGGGGAGGAGGAGGAGGAAGGGGCTCAAGGAGTAGGGCAGGGGGAGAGAAGCAGCCAGAAACAGGTGACTAGAAAGAAGGAAAAAAAAATAAAAACTCTGTAAAAGAGAGAGAGGGCATGAATGACAGCCTCATGCAAAGCAACACAAAAATGCAGACAAAAAAGAGAAATGTGCGCACATCACAGCCCAGCCACTCAATAGGAAGACAGACAGGCATGGGGAGGCCAGAGTAAGAGAAGCAAACATGAGGAAGGACATGAGAGGGAGACAGGCAAAGATGGGCTCAGCGAGCAATACAGCTATTTAAGAATAATCAACACCACAATCTAGGTTTGTTTTTGTTTTTAAAGAAGCAAACAGGCTGGTTACAGTGGCTCACACCTATAATCCCAGAACTTTGAGAGGCCTAGGCGGGCGAATTGCCTGAGGTCAAGAGTTCGAGACCAGCCTGACCAATGTTGAGAAACCCTGCCTCTGCTAAAAATATAAAAATTAACCGGGTGTGGTGGAGGGCACCTGTAATCACAGCCACTCAGGAGGCTGAGGCAGGAGAATCCCTTGAACCCGGGAGGCGGAGGTTGCAGTGAGACAGGGCCAGAGCTGACCATTACACTCCAGCCTGGGCAACGAGAACGAGACTCCGTCTCAAAAAAAGAAAAGAAAAGAAAACATTATCAGAATTACGGTTTTCCCCCAGCATTACGTTTTAATGTGTTTGCATTCCTAACATTGAGAAGCACAGGCAATTCTTAAAAATCCATTCTCCTCATTTCCCACCCAGAGAACTCCTCATTAACAGTTCCTGGCGGGGAGAGTTCACACCTCACGCTGTAATCTTTCCGGATGCTGCTGCTGAAAGCCTTTAAAGTGCTGTCCAGTGTTCACAGCTCCGGACCTACGTGGTCACACCTCTCGGTGCAGCTCAATGGCCACATTTTGCTCAACCCCACCCCACCCTTGCAGGAAAACCTGGCTTGTCCAGAGACCACCAATTCAGAATCGAGGATTATTCAACCAGGCCCAGAGCTGACCATTCCACAATGCTTGGTGACAAGGTTTGCTGAGCACATAACTACTGAAAATAAGACGACAGTGGATGTGTGGAATGAATGAAAAGAAGGAGTGCCAGGCCCTCCAGCCGCATCATACCCAGTAAAAGCTCCCCAAACCTGCCAAGTACTCTCACACCTCGCTGCCAGAAACTCCTCTTTCCTCTCTGCCTCTGCCGAGGGAAATCCTTCCCACCCATCATTCATCAATCAACTCATTGTATTAAGCAACTCCTCTGTGAATTCTCTCCCAGTCCTCCTCCTCCCTGGGGGTTCGTCATTCCTTCCTTTGGGTTCCTGGCTTGCTACCTGTGCTGTAGGTCTTACAGCATATTTCATTAGAGCAAGATTTCTCAACTTTGCATTATTATTTTGGGCCAGACTGCTTTGTTAGGGGGAAGGGAGGGGCTGCCCTATGTTTTAACAGCATTCCTCTCTCTCTGCTCACTGGATTCCAGCAGCCCCACTGTCTCAGTTGTGACTAGCAAAACAATCTCCAGCCATTGCCAAATATCCCCCAAATCACACCCAAGGACACCGAGTAAGAGCAATTGCTGGATGTGTCAGCCTCAGAGGCAGTGTGGCCTCTGGAGTCCCAGTGTTAGAACAGTGGTTGGCATAGAGAAAGCACCTGGATTCTGTAGAAGAATCTGGATGCCTGGACTGCGCTCATGGGTGGGTAGATAACGAACTGGTTGGTTGCACACGAGCCATGTTGATCATTGAAACAGGAGTGTGTTGGTGCACTAGGTCTGAAAGCAAATCCACCAGTCTATTGAATGAGCCGTGGGAGACACACACAAGGAGTAAGAAAGAAAGCATCTCTGTTTAAGGCTTTTGTGATCTAGTTCATCAGAAAAGGCCGGCAGGCACGGGACAGGGATGTAGGAATAATGGGCAGTTTGTAACCAGTTCTGAAGCAGTACAGGTTGCTCTGCATGGGTTTAGGTATTTAGAAAAGGGGAAGCCAGGATGGGCTATTATTCCTGTGGAGGGCTTAAGGGCCTCCCTGGAACTTGACTGGGGCCTTTAAAGATGGGATGTACTTGAGGTTATGGGGATGGTGAGTGTGGTGTGGCTTATAGCAGAAAGTATTCACTCCAAGGACAGATCCAGCCCGGCCCATAAGTTGGGTCTTGATGCAGGGAGGCCAAGTCTCTCCAGATATGTCCTGAGCAGCCTGTATCAGGGTCATCTGGGATTGCTGGTCACAAATGCAAATTCCTGAACCCCCCAGGCTTAGTGACTTGCTATCCCTCGGGTGAGCCCCGGACCCTATTCTGTATTTTTCACATGCTCCCTACCCAGCTAATTCTGATGCTCTGTAAAGCTTGAGACCCTCTTCCTTGCGATTGGTGGGGAGTCGTTGAACAGTCCTGTAATAAACTTGGCCTTCCACTGTGTGCAGCCTGCAGGGTTTACATGGTCCAGCAGAGCAGTTAAGCACACAGGGGGTGGTGCCAGGTTGCCAGGGTGCAAATCTTGGTCCTGTCATTTCCAGCTGTGCAACCTTGGGCCAGTCACTTGACATCTCTGTGCCTCCAACTTTTCATCCATAATGTGGGGTTAACAAAGTCCCTACATCACAAGATATTTGTGAAAATTAATTTAAGTCAATACATATCAATGCTTAGAATGGAGCCTAGCAGGTGGTTAACACTCATTCATGAACATTGGTCATGACCATCTTCATTATTTTAGCATTTGAGGCTTGCTAAGGGTTTGACAAAGCTGAAGTCTCCTTTCTTAAAAATGTGGTCCATCACTCATAGCCCCCCTCTGCTCCCCTCACCTTGCCTCCAGTTCCACCAAAACCTGAAGTTTAATTGCCTGAGCCTTTCTCTAGGAGGAAGGTGAACCCTGAGGTGCTCTGAGTTGGAGGGGCAGTGTTGGGATGAACAAGGGACCATTCCTGGCAGCAGCGGGCCCCGCCCAGTCTTTGGCTCAGAAACACTTCTTGCCCCCCAGCCCTGGGTGGGCATATTGGAGGCCCAGCACATCCTTTTGCCACTGCCAGATGGCCAAGCCACTGCTCAGCAAGTCTCTCCTGGAGGGAGGCCTGGGCCAGGGCAGGAAAGAGGGAAGAGCAGAAAGCAGTCTTACTCTATCTCCCAGTCTGGAGTGCAGTGGTGCGAACCTCTGCCTCCTGGGTTCAAGTGATTCTCTCACCTCAGCCTCTTGAGTAGCTGGGACTACAGGCGTGCACCACCACGCCTGGCTAATTTTTGTATTTTCAGTAGAGACAGGGTTTCACCATGTCATCCAGGCTGGTCTTGAACTCCTGACCTCAAGTGACCCACCTGCCTCGGCCTCCCAAAGTGCTGGGATTACAGGCATGAGCCACCGCGCCCGGCCGATACCCCAGCCTTCTAAGAGTACAACATGATGTTCGAATCCTGGCACACATGCCTTCCTTAGAGTCTTACAATGACCCTGGGAAGTGGGTAGGGAGGCCTTGCCCACCCATTTGCAAAAATAACAGCTTTGTGGAGATAAAATTTACATACCACAAAATTCATCCTTTTGAAGTATCCAATTCAATGGCTTATCATATATTCACAGAGTTGTGCAACCATCTCCACTAGCCAATTTTAGAACATTTCATCACCCCCCAAAAAGAACATTTTAATCACTCCCATTTCCCCTCCTTCCAGCCCTTGACAACCACGAATCTCTTCTCTGTCTCTATGGATGTGCCTACTCTGGACATTTCCTATACAAATGGATTCATGCAATATGTGGACATTCGTGTCTGGATTCCTTCACTCAGCACTCAGTGTTTTCAAAGTTCACACATGTCGTAGCACGTGTAAGTTTTTCGTTCCTTTTCTTTTTAGTACACTACTCCTTTTTATGACTAAGTAATATTCTATTGTATGGACATATGACATTTTGTTTAGCCATGGTCTGTTGATGGGCATGAGGCTTGTTTCAAGTTTTTGGCTATTATGAATAATGCTGCTATGAACATTCACATACAAGTTTGTATACAGAGGCATGTTTTCGTTTCTTTTGGGTATAAACCTAGGAGTGGAATTGCTGAGTCATAAGGTAACTCTATGTTTAAACTTTTGAGGAACCACCAGATTGATTTCCATGGCTGCACCATTTACAATCTCAACAAAAGGCCATAAGCGCTCCTGTTTTGTCATGTTCTTGCCAATACTTATTACAGGTTGAGCATCCCTAATCCAAAAATCCCAAATCCCAAATGCTCTAAAATCTGAAATTTTTGAGTGTTGACATGATGCCATCAGTGGAAAAATTCCATGTGACTGCAGTCAAAAAGAACATTTTAATCACTCCCATTTCCCCTCCTTCCAGCCCTTGACAACCTTCCACAAAATTATTTAAAATATTGTGGGAAATTACCTTCAGGCTATTTGTATAAAGTGCATATGAAACATAAATGGATTTCATGTTTAAACTTGGGTCCCATCGCCAAGATATCTCCTTATGTATACGCAAATTCTCCAAAATCTGAAAATTTTTGGTCCCAACATTTCATATAAGGGGTACTCAATCTGTATCTGTCCTGACTACAGCCATGCTGTTGGGTGTGATTTGCTATGTCATTGCAGGCTCACTCCTTATAGATGAGGAAATGAAGGCTCAAGAGGTAAAGCAACTTGGCCAAGTACTCTTGGATAGCCAGAGGCAAAGCCAAATTCAAACCAGACACATCTCACTTCCACATCCATTTGCTTTTTCCTATTACATCAGGCAGCCCTCCAGCTGAATGATTTTTGTGTGTGCCTGGCCCAGTCCCTGAGTCCAAAGTGGTTCTTAGGATTCACACCGGTTACAGGACAGCGCCATGGTCAGCCCACCTGAAGCTGACCACCTGGTCACTGTTCACTCTCCCAGCCAGTCTGCCGGCCAATGTTCACTGAACGCCTACTGTGTGCTGGGCTCAGAAGCTGTAACTAGATTAAGGAAGGCACAGAGCCCACTCTCAAAAATGGACTGATTGCTTTTAAGGTGTCTCATCAAGTGGAAGATGAATTTTTAGCCTCTAGATTTACACTGTGCCAGAAAAGAGCAGAAAGCTGACCTGGGAGGAGAGGTGAGGAAGAAGAATGGAAAGCGACCCCCAGCAGGAGAGTTGAAGGGCAATGACCTGAGCCAGTTTCAGAAAGATTTGGTGCCAATGCTGAGGGCCTTGGCCAGGAAGAAGAGAACCATGTTAGAGAGGTGGGTTGGAACTGCTTTCAGGGTTGGGGTTTAGCAAGGAACTGAGGAGCAATTAAGAGGGAAAAATAAAGAAAGGAGTCAGAAGGAGGAGGGGAGGAAGAACAAGGGCTGGTCTGTGTAATTATACAAATATACAGCTTCCATTAACAAGCCTCTCTGAGGGGCAGGACCTGTAATGAGTGTTTTGCATACCCTGCATGGTACATTGTTAATATTCTTATTTTATAGACAGAAAACTGAGGCTCAGGGAGATTAAGTGCCTTGGCCAAGGACTTACAGTTGGTAACATTCAATCAAACTTTAAACCCTATTCTCTTAACCACCCGAACGTCTACGGAGTGAGTAACCAAGGGATGCTTATGAGGGAACGTGCCGTCACGGGTGCTGGAAATAGGAACCAGGCTCAGCTTTCCCTCTGGAAGGCTGGTATTTTTGGAAGTAGAAATGTTTTGGAGCTAATGGTTTTTCCTGTAATGGTTTCAGCCCGTTTGGGGTTTTCACACTTCAGTTTACAGTCTGAGCCACTGACATGTACCCATTTATTCCTTTTTACAGGAAAAAAAACAATGAATTTCTAATAAAATTGAGCTTGATTATTTGGCCAGCGAATTAGACAGCCTTCCAAGTTCTAGGAAAGAGGTGGAGGTGAAGATAGAAAATGTATGCCCATCTCTCTTTAAGAAGGTAGTAAGGGAAGCCCCTCCCGAGGGGTCTGGGACAAGAAGAGTGAACACGAATCCCACAGTCCGTCTGCAGCAGGACCTCCAAGCTCTCTGCGGCATGGTGTCTCCCAGGGGACAGCAGCTGGTGAAGACTCTGCTGGTAGATCAAATGTTCAGCTTTTTGATGATGGTCTAGAATAGGGCAGCACATTTTTCTATAAAGAGCCAGATAATTGTAGGCTTTGTAGGACACTATGTTCCCCACCACACATTCCTGTCTTCCTCCTTTCCCTTCCTCATTTCCTTCCCTTTCCTCTTCTTCCAGAACCATTTAAACCTGCAAAAAAAAAAAAAAAATCAAAACATAAAACAAAAACATTCTTAGCTTGAGGGCTATACAAAACCAGACTGTGGGTCAGATTTCCCCACTGGCCATAATTGGCCAACCCCTGGTCTAGCGATCTTTGGGAAGTAGTTTGAAGGAATTGCTTAACTTCCTGGAGCATTATATAAGGTAGCTACTGAACACCCACTGGGTGCATAGTTTCATACCAGTTGCAATAGAAAGAACACAAAGATAAATGAGTGAAGAAGCTTCACTGTAGCTGCTATGGGTATGATATAGGGGAAATAGCAGCAGACCTAGAGCCAGAAGACCTGGATACCAAGCCTACCTCGTTTCCCGAAGAGCCTGCAGAGCCACATCTGTAAGTGGGGAAAATAATGCATTCTTTGCCTGATTAAATAAGCGCAGGAGTAAAGTAATTTTGAAAAGCACTACATAATAGGAGCCATATTTAGAGAGCTGAGGTTACACATGCCTATGAAGAGTTGATTGACACTATAAACACTATATAAAGCTATGATGCCAGAGATGTTAAGAGAGAAAAGAGATTGACACACTGTCGTTTGTATAGGACTCCCCATGCCAGGTACTCTCACCGGTGTTGGCCTGTGAGTGATTTTGGCACTGTGTCCATTAGGACTGGGTTTGGCTGCTTCCTACAGGAAACCCAGAGTAAAAATGGTCTACCCAAGACAAATGTATAACTCTCAGCCTGGGCAATAACGTGAGACCTTGTCATTTAAAAAAATTAAAAATAGCCAGGCATGGTAGTGCATACCTGTGGTCCCAGCTACTCAGTAGGCTGAGACAGGAGGACTGTGCCACTACACTCCAGCCTGGGTGACAGAGACTCTGTCTCAATAAAGAAAGAAAGAAGGAAAGAGAAAAGTGAGGAAGAAAGGAAGGAAAGAAAAGGAAAAAGGGAAGGGAAGGGAAGGGAAGGGAAGGGAAGGGAAGGGAAGGGAAGGGGACACTCTCATTTGAAGTAGAGGTACACAATCTAGAACGTGGAGGGTATCCCCACAGTGTCAAGAACCCAGGGTCCTTCTCCTTTGCTCCATTATCCTTGCATGTAGCTATCATTCCACAAAGACTTCTCATAGGCCAAAATGCCTGTTTGACCTCCAGCCATTACATCTGCATTCCAGGCATGTGAAGGGAGGAAGGAGAAACGAAGAAAGGGCTAAAGGACATATGCCAGGGGCCTTTCACAAAAGTGTACTGGAAAGAAACTAGCTCCAAATACTGCTCTTTATATCTAATTTGCTATACTCAGCAACAAAAGAGACTATGTGAAAACCAGTCTTTATGGTGGGTGGCCACGTGCCCAGGTAAAACTACAAGGTTCTGTTTTTAAAGAGGAGGCGAATAAACCCTGGGATAGGCAACTAGCTATGGCTATCATAGGTAACAAGTTCACAGAAAGGACAGAGTCAGGGAAGGCTTTATCGAGGGAGTGAGAGGGCCAGTCTTGAGGAAGGGGTTGGAGGTCTGGAGGGAGATAGTTGGCAAACTAGTCTAGTCTAGACCACTCCTGTAGAGGAGGTTTCAGAATTAATGCTGGAAAAGAAAATAATTAAAATAATACTGTAATCAGTTGGGGACCCTACCACCTTGGGTGATGCACCACTCCTTGATGACTTTGTGATTCCCCAGAAGCTCCTCCCCTCCTCCCCCTCCTCTTTCCCTTCCTTCAACATGTCACCCACAGAGCATTCTTCTGCCAGGGCTGCCACTCCCCAGGAGGTGGTCCTCAGGTCTTCTCGGGTGGGTTCCTCAATGCAGCTCAAGCCCATCCACCTTCCCCTGCATCTCTCAGTCCTTGGAGAGACTTGGTATCTTTGCTGCACTAAACTCTCTAAGTGAGGATTGCTTCCTGCGCAATACTGTCTGTCTCTCGGCTGCAGACACAGGCTGCTCCAGTTCTGTTGACTTGAGACCATTAGGGGGTGACTATTTGGGGCTTAGTCTCTGTGTTCTCCCAGCTCTGTGGGTGGCAGGTTAGGTTCTTCCATGATATCTCTCACTCTAGCTCCATGATGGCATCTGGCCAATGGAACACCCCCACTTAGCTTGGGGAGATGGAGATGGGGAGGCCCCGGGTCATCCCAGGCCTCACTACTAGCTGAGAAGTCTAACTCCCCCACCTCCCTCTAATCGCCTTGAGGAACCTGTAGCCTTCTCTTTGGCATGGGCTAAGGTGTGATGGGGCAGGAGTTGCAGAACCCATGAGGGGCCAGTCTCAGCAAGTCATACCTACATGATCTGGCATCTTCCTTCACAATGTGTGGGTGATTTGCACCTGAAGTTCTCAGCCTTGGGACCTCAGGTGAGATTCTAAAAGAACAGGGCAAGTCCCTGATGAATATCCTATTAAATATATTCCATTTATTGACTTCTAACTATGCGTCAGGCACCACTAACCCACTACCAATGAAGACTTTACAGGTGAAGAGACTGATGGTGGTAGAAAGGCAGGTGAGGACTGGACGATCCCAAAAAGAAGTCATGAGAAATTAGGCCAGGAAAGAGAGGTGGGGGTGTATAGCAGAGGCTTTAGGGTGGGACTGAGAAGCTCTGACCCTCTCCTCTAAGCACAGGGAAACATCAAAGGATTCTGAGCATATGTGATGCGGTGTCAGTGTAGCTTTTGGAAACTTTATCTCCAAGTAAAGTGTGGGAAGGATGGAAAGAGAGGCCCAGATGTCTTTCCATTAGAGCGTGAGTCCTAGGAAACAGTGTAGGGGTGGGGGAAAATGGGGAAGAGAATGAGGAGGAAGAGGAAGGAAGGAAGATATAGGGAAAGAGGAAGGAGAGGGGACAAGAGAAGGAAAGGGGAAGAAGAAGGAGGAGGAAGAAAGCGAGGAGATTTGGTCCCTCTTTTTTTTTTTTTTTTTGAGACGGAGTTTCACTCTGTTGCCCAGGCTAAAGAGCAATGGCATTATCTTGGCTCAAGACAACCTCTGCCTCCTGGATTCAAGCAGTTCTCCTGCCTCAGCCTCCTGAGCAGCTGGAACTACAGGCATGCACCACTACACCCATCTAATTTTTTTGTATTTTTAGTAGAGATGGGGTTTCACCATTTTGGCCAGGCTGGTCTTCAACTCCTGACCTCAGGTGATCCACCCACCTTGGCCTCCCAAAGTGCTGAGATTACAGGCGTGAGCCACCGCGCTTTGCCTGGTCACTCTTTCTTTCTTCATTTGCTCAACAGGAAGATACAATTTCTGAGCACCCACCACATGTGAGGGGAGCTTGGACAAACAAGGTGGACCATCGTGGTCCTTGTGGGAGCTCACAACGTGGAAAGGAAGAGGGAGGAGGGAGGATGCCAATTGATGTGTATAGGGTCCTCTGGAGTGGACTAATGGCCTTGAAAAATAGTATCACCCATCTCCACACCTGTTCTGTAAAATAAGCAGGACAGACATGCTAATGCTCATTTCATAAAGGAGAGAACTCAGGCACAGGTTAAGTTACTTAGGGTTCTCCAGCTGGGACAAGGTGGAGCTGGGATTCAAATCCAGTGCTGTTTCTGCTACATCAAGTCACATAGGAAAGGTACTCGGATCTCTGAGGGATGTAGAATTTGGCAGAATGGTTAAGGGCTGGGTTCTGGAGTCCGACTTTCTGGCTCCAAATCCTGACTCCATCTCGCTGGCTGTGTGAACTGTGGGTGAGTTTCTTAACTCTCTATGCTTTAGCCCCTTTACCTATAACATATGAAGGATGGTGCCCACCTCCTAGGGTCGCATGAGGCTCACATGAGCTATAGTTCAGGCTTGGCCCAAAGTAAGCACTCTGTAAGGGATTTTGCAATTACTATTATATTTTGAGGTGGGTGGGACAGGGAGGATGCTCTAGGCAGAAGCAATGAGTCATCTCGAGGGGAAGTGCAGGGACTCAGGCCACTGTCAGGACCTTCTTTCTGGGCCCAGACCCCCTAGATGCCCTGGACCTAGTCTTTTGCTTCCTCTCCTGCATCCTTCCCCATCCTCCTCTTCCTCTCCCTTTCTTTGTTCCATCCCTGTTTTCTTTCTTCCCTGATGCTCCTTGCTCAGTTCTGTTGAACCATGGAGGCTAAAGACTGTGCTGACACTTCTCCACCACCTCCATGTAACTATGGGCCAAGAACAAGCCTTCCAAATTGCTTTGACATCCACTGAGGAGCACATTCCAGGAATATCAGTATCAGCTGTTCACCATGTCTGCTAAAGGGCATGGTTAGAGCACCTGGCTTTTCCTGGGGGGAGAGGCTTCTGCAGACAAACGCCTCTCCCTCCTCACTGCCCCTTATCCTGATCCCTAGTCCACATGGCCTCCTTTTTATTAAAGAAGAGGGGAAGAGAAACTGAGAGAGAGGGAGGGAAATATTAGAAATATTATCACAACCTGCTCCCTGGTTTCACAGAAGGTAATCAGGAAAGAGACAAGAAGAGAACTGGGCTCTGCTGTTATCACAGCTATTAGTGGGAGATTATTTGTTCATCAGCCTGTAAAAAGTTCCCAGCTTTGGCAAAGGTAATTACCAGCCTAGGTGGCTGGCCAGGTCGGGACACGGGGGGCAGGTAAAGCTGTCATTTCCAATTCACCAGCCTCCATTTGCTGTTTGGTCAAAAGGTTCAAATGAAAAGGTTAATTAAGAATCAGAGGATTTTCTCATCAGGTTAAGTCATGTATACACAGAACAAAGGCCGTGTCTATACATGATAACTGGTTTAAAAAAAAAACCAATTCAATTCAGCTTGCATTTGTTGACACATACACCTCCTCCCTCCAACACACTTACAACCTCTTGGGGTTAGGTGTGTGCTAGCCTCTTTGTGTGTTACAGGGGGTGTGATAGCAGGAGAGGTATGGATGCTTGCTTGGGATATATGGCTCCCTCTACAATGGAAAGCAGCCCACAAATATGGGGGCTCCAGTCAAACTAGCTACTTGCCTGCTGTGTGTCCCTTGGGCAAATAACTATCTTGGAGGAGGTTAGATTAGATCTGCAGCTACTAATCATAAAAGTCTGTGGACTGGGGGAAAGGGGATGCAATAGAATCATTTTGGACAACTTTTAAAATATACTCCCTACAGGCTAGGTGCAGTGGGTTACGCCTGTAATCCCAGCACCTTGGGAGGCCAAGGCGGGTGGATCATGAGGTCAGGAGTTCGAGACCAGCTTGGCCAACATGACAAAACCCCGTCTCTACTAAAAATACAAAAATTAGCCAGGCATGGTGGCAGGCACCTGTAATCCCAGCTACTCAGGAGGCTGAGGCAGGAGAATCACTTGAACCTGGGAGGTGGAGGTTGCAGTGAGCCAAGATCATGCCATTGAACTCCAGCCTGGGCAACAGAGTGAGACTCTGTCTTACAACACACACACACACACACACACACACACACACACACACACACTCCCTACAGGAATTCTGAATTTGCCCTTCTCCCAATTTCATCCAGCTCTCTTGGTACATGCAGTGGATGCTGTAGAATGTCAACCTGGTCCCTCCTTGGATTGAGGTCCTCACCTCTTCAGTTGTAGCTAGCAGTATTGGTAATGATGACTCTCAGCTGGGTTCCTCTCTAGGGATTGCCTCAGGCAAGGAGAGCCAAGGTCACACCACCTTCCTTGGGGCAGCCTGCATCAAACTCTGGATGTGGTGACATAAATGCCCATTCCTTTTGCTTCAGGACAGGACAACCTGGAAAGCCATCTTAGCTCCAGAACTCCCTGTAGGCTTGACTGGGACTCTTCATCCCAGTTCAACTCCCCTCTCTGCCTAATCCCATTTCCTTCCCTCTCCTCCACACTCCATTCCCTCTCTTCCCCATTCCCCACCCCAAGTTGTTGATGCCAAAAGCACCCTCAATAAATTTCCTGCAAGAAAATATCCATTTCAGAGTCTGTTTCCCAGGAAACCCAACCCAACGTAGCACACACACAAAATTGAGACTCACCAGATCCAATGATCAGCAGGAGCTGTTCATTCATTCAGCAAACTAGTGTTTGGCACCTACGTTAATGCTAGCCCTAGGAGATGCCCTGGGTGAGGAAGGATTCCAAGTGGGCCTCAAAGAGTGGGCAGAATGTGGAAGGAGGAGAAGAGGCAATGAATTTAATGGAATCATTGTGTTTTGGAGTGCACACATGGAGTGACCAACTGCATCTCTGAAATTATTATGGAGTGCCAAATTACTAATTCCAGCTCTGGATGGACACTATCTGACCTTTAGTGGGTGCAGGATTATTGCCTGTGGAAAATTCTATCTTGTGCCTGCTATGTGTTATGTCCCAGTGGCAACCTCTCCTCACAAGCTATCTTTAAAGAGGTGATTCATCTCCATTTCACAGCCAACATCAGCAAGGGAAGCTCCTACCTCCCTTGTGTCATTTGCAGCCTTTGTCCTGAACCTACCAATCACTTCACCTTCTATGAATCTTCTCTCAACTGTCCCAAGGCCTCAGCTGCCACCCTCTTGCCCTGACCCCTGACCAGGGCCTTGCAGATGCCCCTTGACCCTGATGACTGATGTTTCCCTCCCAACCCTCAGCCTTTGACACCCCTCTCATTTATAATCCAAACGTATTCTTCATCGCATCCGACTCCTGCCATGCCAGGGGTCTCCCCAGCTCAGTCCTGTCCCAGGCTTTACCTCAGCATTGCCCCAGATGGTCAGGTGTTCTGCTGGCCTATGAGCCCTGTGACCTCAGACTAACTGTGTAGTGTTTGAGCGGGATCTGGAGCTCTAAGAGGAGTTGGGAATTGTGACTATGACTGAGGCACATGACTGAGATGGTCCTCTTATTCTAATAACAGCAGGAAATGCTGTGAGGACACCTTCTTTCCAGGGTTCTGTGTTTTTACTTTCACCTGGCATAGTCTAACTTCTGGCTCCCAGTCCAATCTCCACAGGAAAGAGGCAGACTTGAGCAGCGCTGAATCCTCAGTGAGATACTGAAGACTTTGTCTTAAAGGAAATCAGGAAGGAGAGACGCAAGATAGAAAATAGCCCGGAAAGAGAGGCTCTGTCCACGGTGCTGAACAACAATCCCAGCAATACTGTGATTACTTGCTGAACTTCCACCTGAGGCCAGCGTTCAGCTGTGCACTGCGAGGAGCCCAAAGGACATGGGATCCCAGTTCCTGCCATATAAGGTCCTTTAGGCAAGTTGGACACAATAAAACCCCTATGTAAGAGCACTGAGAAATAATCCTGAGCAGTCCAAATAATGACGGGTCTCAGAAAAGTGCATGCAGGAGAGTTCTGCCTGTCTTGACAAGGGACCTTGAGGCAAACCTCATTTTAGGCTCTAGGCCCTTTGAAGAAGAAACCCCTTTGTAATGAAATGCTCTTTCTTTAGTCACCATACCATTCCCTGCTGTATTTAAAACCTAAAGGTCTTGGATATAAAACTAGTTTATCTAAATGCAGCAGTGCAGCAGTTTAAATTTAGGTGCTAATGCTATGTTTGAAATGTAAGCATACCATTGGCTTTTAGTTATGTCTTTTAAAAAGGATTGGTGAGTCATTTTTGTCTGGGTGCCCCAGCTCCAGGCCATATGGCTATGATCTCTCAACCCTTGCTTGTACAGTCACACAGAGCTGACCCTATAAGCAAGAGGCTCCAGAGGCTCCCTCTCCAGAGCAGGCTGAGGCCCCAGGACATGTACACAGCAGTGTGTCTGCCACAGCCACTGCTGATGGAAGTACACTCCCTCCCCAGGCGCTGCTCTGCCCTCAGCATTGTGAGAATCTTAGCATGCAGGGGCAACACATGGCCTCCCTGCTCTGCACCCAGCAGGTGCCCTCCCTTGCCTTTCACAAGGAGAGGCTGCAACTTTGAGCTCCCCCTTTAGCTAGGGAGCCTCCCCTGCCTCCCCCACTGGGCCTCAGGAGGGAGCAGCTTGCGTGCATCTTCATCCAGCCTCTGTATCTTTGTGGAGGTCCTCTCACAGACAAAAGAAACTGCTTTAGGTCTATCTTCAGAATTGGAAAAATTAATATTCATAAGACAAATACCCTGATTCTTGACCAACTTGACTTATGAGGGGCTGGTTACACATCTGTTTACCTCAGTTTCTCCTTTAAAACAAGAAGAGCTGACTGGATGATAAAACAGCATTCCTGTTGATTCATTCTAACAGTCTCTGAATCAAAAGGAGTGGGATGAGTCCTTTACCTTAGATAAATATGAACCCTAACCATCCACCCCACTCCCTGAAGTCTTACCTCCCTGAGAGCCAATACTCAGGGAATTCTACATCAGTGGGAACACTTCTTTCTTTTTCCCGCATCTGGGACTGTTGCTTTCAATTCCATTTGATTTCCTATCAGTGGAATTGGGACAGAAAACAAGGATCCTAAAGGAACCCTTCACTTATCTCTCCTGAGATCTTAACTAGAACCAGCCTCTCTTTTGAGCTCTCTAATTTCTTCTAACCCCCAAGAGGAAAGCCAGAGGGCATGGCCTGTCCCACAGCCTCACCACCTCAGGAAGATAAAAGAAAAGGGAGAAGGAATCGATTTTCACTCTTCCAGACAAAGCCCTCACTCCCAAGGCTTCAGGAAAGAACCCGGGGATCCCAGGAGGAGGCTGGTACACAGGGAAGGTTGTGAGGAAGATACAAAAACCTCAATTCAGTGTGTTATAAAGATTATCCAAGAAGGTTTCTCAGAGAAGCTTTCAGAAGAGCCACTGAATGAAGATTTATCGAGATACAGGGAGAAGATAGAGGCATATGTTGTAAAGACAGAAGCAGTAATTGGCAAGTCACTTGTGTTTGGGGAGCAGGAGAGTTCCAGTGGGCTTCAGTGGGCTGGGCACTGGAACTCTCCTGTGGAGTGGAGTGGAGTGAGATGTGTTTGGTGAGATGCAGGATTGTGGGGGGCGAGCACATGATGAGGTCTTGCACATTGGAGTTGATTTTCTGTAATAGGAGCAAGAAGGACATTGATCCTGATGCCAGGTCTCTGTGGGTTGGGTGTTTGTCCTGGGACTCCCAAACTTGGAGGGAATGTAGGGCTCAGACATAAGTTTGTGTATGTGTATGAGCATGCATGGGAAATGCAATGGAGATGGAGTTTCATTTGAACCATTCTGGCTTGGTCCGAATTCATTTTGATTTGATCAAGAATATTAAATCCACATTACTAGTCATCAGTAACCCAAGCTGAGGCTCCAGGGACTGGCTGTCAGACTGCTTGACTGCTTCCCTGCCAGGACAAAGGAGAATGAAGCTTACATGCTTGGTAAATTCTGGATTGGGGAAGAAAATTGGAGTTTTTTTTATTTTCAATTCATCAGTTTTGTTATTCTCAGTTGCTGTCCCAGTGGACCCCACATCCCTGAAAATTCTCTCACATCTGGCACAACTTGGGACAGGAGGGAAAATGCTGGGAGAGGTATCTGGAGAAGAGTCTGGAATGCATCTTGGAGTTCAGCCGTGTTTGAATGTGCAGCAGGACTGCACCAGCCACTCAGGTCCAGTCATCTCTTACTCTTGCCTCCAGTCCCAGTTTCTACCCTACTTTCTAAATGTGATAGTTGCTTTTAGCAGAAATCCACAAGCATTTGCCTTCAGGGTCTCCAAGAGCTCCTCTTCCAACCTCCTACTGGCTCCCTCTCCAGCTGCAGTGACATGGAGCCAAAGCTGGGGTTCACCACTGCTGCCCCATCTGCACCAGCAGCCAGTCTTGGGACCTGCAGGAAGGGTGAGGAAAGTATGTTGGGCCTGTTGACATGAGTGAGTCACTCTGAGTGGGAGCAGATGACAGGGAGAGTATGACTCAGTGAAGGAAATACAATGTGGGTGAAGACAAGGGGTTTGCAAATTTTTACCTACCGAAGGGAATGTGGAAACTGAGGACTTGGAGTAGGCCCGGCTGATGCTCACTGACGCCGTGTTGGCCAATGGCGCTGTGATCTTCAGGTTCTCTCTGGGTTACCAATACATATGGAATGATCTTCCTGAGCTGGTCTCATCTGCATTCTTTGGTGCTTCCTTGTATCTTGATCCCTTTAGTCCTTCTTTGCCAATGAGGTTGGTAAACAGAAGCCTCAAGGAATCCTCAATGTCCCAGCTAGTGGGTCCACATCCATCAGAGGAGCATGGAGCTGGGACCAGTGTCCTGATCCAAGTTTCAGAGCAGAGTCTGCCATGGGGAAAGGCTCTTAAGCAGCTGTCTTAGTCACTGAATGTGGTGATGCTCTGCATGGATCTCTCTTTTTGGAATATGGGAAGAGGGATATTATCCTGGAGGCTAAGGGCTGCTGCTTTCCATCTGTGGCCAGCAGTTTGTTAGGAGCAGGTGAGTAAAGTGGTCTACAAGGAAGAAAAGCAGGGAATGAGGCCACAAGCCTCATGACACTGGGAGCCACCTGCCCCAGGGCCTTTGCACATGCTCTCCTCCTTCACATGGAAGGCTCCTCCCCACACACCTGGATGGCCAGTGCCCTTACTTCCTTTAGGTCTTTGTTCAGATGTCACATTTTCAGTGAGGCTTCCCTGACCACAGTATTTAAAATGCCACCCTACCCACAGCATTTTCTATCTCCCTTTCCTGCCTTATTTTTTTCCCCCATATGCCTTCTCACAAACTAACATACTGTTACTCATTTACTATGTTTATTTTATACCTCCTCTCATTAGAATGCAGGCTTCATGAGGGTAGGCATTCAGTCTGTTTTGTTCATTGCAATATCTCCAATCCCTAGAACAGTGCCTGGCACAAAGAAGCTTCCCGTTAATCTTAGTGGAAGATTTAGTGAATTAACCAAGAATATTCTGAGTACTAGTAGGAAAGGTTATATGCCCAGGCATGGATTATCCACTGCAGAGGATGAAGTGGACAAAGAAAGGCTCAGAGTGGGATTCAGGAGAGCTGGGTGCAAGCCCCCCTGGCCCTTGCCAGCAGCAGAGTGGAGATAAGCCAGCCCACCCTGCTTTGTCCTCCAGGTAACAAAGGGTCAACCCTTTGTAAATGATAACGAGCTGCCTTCATGGCCCTTATTCTCACTCCACTGTGGTGTCTGGGCTCACCCTGAGTCAAGGTGTGATCAGATGGGGTTAGTAGAGAAGGTTTTGTGGAGAAAGTGTGTCTTGGACTGGGCTCTAGATGTGCAGGGAACTGCACTGGCAAAGGCCTAGAAGAACAAGGAATTTGGGATGGAAGGGAGGCAGGGCCTCTGTGGGGATTGTTCTGATGCTAATTCAGAGGCACCAGGGACTAGGGAGGCTTCTGACTTTTGTGGCCACAATTCTCAGGCTAGTTGCCCTGGCATGAGCTGTAGTCTGCTCAGGCTGTGCTTGTTACAGGGAACCGTGACCCACTGTGCCGCCCTGAGTAAAGGGGAGTTGCTGATTGGCAAAGGTGACAAACAGGCAGCCTCGAGGCCATGGAATGGGCCTCTGGAGGCTGGAGCTGGTTGAGCAGGGAACCCTTCTGCCGGGGCCCCTCAGACTACTCACTTTTCATAAGGTCCAACTTGGTGGCCCCTGCCTTTTCCCCTTGTTTGATTTCTGTCTCTGTTCCTGGTCGAATTTCTATGTGTCTTAATGTTCTCAAAAGGGAAAGCATTTCTAATGCTCTTGGATCTGCCTGTGGATGGGAGAGTCACTTGCCCACCTCTCTTCCATCTCCTGTATCCTGGAGGGGACAAAGTCACACGGTGCATGAGGGGAGGGCCTCCCTCTTCAGTGCCAGGGTAAAGGAGTATTGATCTAGGAAGGCAGTTGGGCAGAGAAGGCCAAGTGGCTGAGGCTTGGGCACAAGTCCTAAGACTGCCCTTGAAGACCAGGGCTCCTGGGAGAAAAAGGAAAGGGCTGTTTTCATAGGGACCTTGCCTGAACTTTCAATTTTATCTTCTTCTTATTTTTTAAATTTCTTTTTCTCTTTTTTCCCCTTACTCTTGCTGTCATCTTATAAACGTTATCTTTGTGGTCTCTTCACTCCAGCCCAACTCACCTACTCACCAGTGCCTACTTCTGCCCAGGTCCTCTCCCTGGCCAGCTCCTTTCCATTGATTCAAATCCCACCCGTCCTTCCAAGCTCAGCTCTGCCCCATCTCCTGCTGGGATACTGCCTTGACCATTCCAGCCCCTCCATCTTCCTTCCTCCTCTCTTCCTCTCATTCTTATGCCTCTTCCAGGTTATTTTCAGCTTCCCTGACCCTTCATGTAAACTGTCTGGTGATAGATGGCCTTTGTAGAGTCATCTTGTGTTGCCGCTTAATTCTGGTAACTTTTCATGTCTTGTTTTCCAATTGTCAACAGGACAAATGTCACACACCCCCTCAGGTCTTTGCTGTGCACATAAAGATCCTTGTAGACATGCACAGCCATTTGCCTTTGGGGCAGGAAGGCTTTTACCACCATCAGGTTGAATCTGAGCGATGAGGAAACCAAAGTCCAGAGAAGAGGAGTATTTCGCCCCAAATCACATAGTCAAGGTCAGTCTCTTGAGTTTTTATCCAGTCAAGAACTGTGAGAAGAGGCTTTGGCTGTGAAGTTGGTACCACAGTGTTGCAGAGTAAACCAGAGCTGAGGTGGCCAGTGGCAGTCAGGAGGTCTCATGCATCAGAGAGTGAGTGGCTGCTCCCCTGGGTGGATGCATTCCCTGGATCTTTGCAGGGGTCCAGAGACTCATGTTCTGCCAGGAGCCATCTGTTCCTTTGGAAACTAGCCAGTTCCCCCACTCAGCTTCCTCTTTTAAAATGCAAACTCCTAAGAGATGGACTCAAGGGCACAGGCTGGCAGGGAGCTTTGGCTGGGTCCCCATGGAAGGAGGGGGAGAGGAGGCAGAGGAGACTTACAACTTTGCCATGGCCAAGATGTGTATTTCCTGATTGGCAGGTGGACCAAATAAAAGCCAGTCAGGGATATGGGGAGAATAAATCTCCATGAAATGTTCATCATCAGGGTTCTGCTGCTCTACGAGGAAGATGCAGGTTAAGCTGGACGAATAGCAGGCTGCGTGCAGTTGGGCTTTTCTCAGCCTCTGGGAGGACTCAGGATTGAGCTGCAGGACCTGGTGATTATTCCAGCCACCAAGCAAGGTCACAACTGTGATCCTGCTTGACCTCACCCTGCTTTATCTGCTTCCTGTGGAGAGCTCCCTGTGAGGATGGGAAGAAATGTGTGATTATCCCCATTGTGCAGGAGGGAAGAGTGAGACCCACAGTGACTGAGTACAGAGAGAATGCAGAAGCAGAAAAGAAATTAGATTGGGGTCTGGGCCCCTGGTCCAGGCTCTGCCCTAATATGCTGTGTGATTTATCTTTTCTGGGTTTCTTCACTCAAGTGTGGACTTTGGACCAGATCAGTGGCTTCCAGACCATTTTTTCCTAACCACAGTGGGCACATGTTTGCCCTTTCCATGGGCCCAGGCTACTTCCAGGACCCCTACAGGGGCTGTAATGCAAACCCTTATTCCTTCTCCAGAAAGATAATCAGAACAGTAACCCCTGAGGATGGCATTGCAGGGATGCCCTTGCAACTGTCCTAATTTATATAACAAAATCCAAAGCTTCCACACTCAGTGTTTGGGAATGAATGATCTACAGGGCACCTGGGTCACTGTTTTGAGAATCTTTAGCTTTCCTCGGTTCCTCACTCAGGTGCTAAGATGCCAGGATCCTGGGTGTCTGAGTGTGCCCCGAGGCATGGCTTCATCCCCTGAGGCGAGAGGCAGAGCTGGGCAGGCCTGGATGTCCAGACTCCATGCCCCTTACTGATCAGGTCACTGTGGCCCTCACTGATCAGGTCACTGTGGCCCCTCACTCTACTTGCTGCACCTGCCTGAACAGCAGACGGTAGCTAGGAAAGCAGGTCAAATGCCCAGTTTCCTCCAGTGGGCTTGGGCAGAGCATGCTCCAAGTGCTCCCCAGCCCTGTTCACGGGGGCTCTGAGCTGACTTTTTCCAGATCTCTGCCTCCCTTTCTCTGCATCTCCCATGAATACTGTCACACTGGGAGCCTGATTTACCAAGCCTTACTTGAGTCTTGAGATGTTAATAGATCCCCTGGGAATGGCAGGCTGGAGTGGAACCTGGCACTGGGAAGACAGGCTGCGCCAGGCAGCTCCCACCAGAGCACTGAGCACCGCAGCCTGCGGCAGCTCTGGCACCACTAAGACCCCTGATCAGGGTAATTTCTACCTCTGGGTGGACAAGCCAGGCTCAAGGGCACTGCCGTGTGGAGTGCTCTAAGTAGCACAGAGGGCCTTCCTGCTGAGCCCAAGCTGGGAATTATTCTTACCCTAGGCCCAAACCACCACTGATTTTGGTCTGAATGTGGCGGCAACAGTGCAGGGCCCACCGTTATGATGGAACCTGAAGCCAGAGGAAGACGGAAGAGAATGACCACTGATTATTATCATTTTCTCAGAGATGAGGAAATCGAAGTCCAGAGAAGAGGAGTATTTTGTCACAAATCACATAGTCAAGGTCAGCGTGGAATTTTGGTCTCTTGAGTCTTCATCCAGGCAAGAACTATGAGAAGAGGCTTTGGCTGTGAAGTTGGTACCCGGTGGAGGACAGTGACTTCTTCAGGAATCGTCTCATTCATTCCTTTCCCCCCAATAGCCCGGTGCTGCAGACAGCACTACTCTACTTACAGGCACAGAGACTGCAACTCAGGGAGGCAAAGCAGTTGGCCCAGGGTCACAGAGCTGGCCAGAGGCTGAGCAGGGACTCTGCCAGGCCTAATGCTCTTTCCACTTCACCACCTCAGGGGCCTAAACCACAGTAAAGAAAACCAGGTATTGGAACCCCATTGGGTGGTGGACCAAAAAGAGCCCAGTTTCTTCCTTCCTTTGCCCAGGGTGGGTGATGATGCTCTTTTCGCACCACTCCCACAATTTGCCATCCCTTCTAACATCCCAGCCGGACAACGTTTACTGTTCAAGAAAGAGAACCTTCATCTCCCGCCAGCAGAAATCAATAATTCATAAACTACTGCTTTAGCCAGGGCAGGGAGTCATATTTTATAATGCTTCTTAAATCCAATATTAACAAGTTTTCTAAAGGGTGAAAATATTTGAATTAGGGGAAATGAATGTTTTACAGGCCAGCAAGGGAGCCATCCCATGAGATGAACAGGGGGATGGCCGGGGAGGCAGGAAACTATTGGACTGGGGCTGGGTCCACTGTCCTGAGGCTCTAAGCCAGAGGCCACTATCACTCAGAAGGGGTGTGCCCTGGGCAGAGTGGGTGCAGAATCACATTCCTCAAAGGGTCCCAAAGGGCCTCTATCCTAGATGCCTGTTAGGCAATGGCCAGGGGTGTCAAGGTAGAAGGCTACTGTGGACTTTAAATTCTGCCTCTTGGGACCTACCCCTTTAGAGCAGCTGGTCCTCCAGGCCTTCCTGCCCAGGGCGCTGTAGGCAGGATCACCCTCTGTTACTGTTCAGCAAGTAGTGACTGTTCCCTCCCCACTGGACAGCTTGAGTGTACTGCCCAACCCTACGGATCTCAGCTCGGGCTGATGTAACATGGAGGGCAGGCGTATGACCATGGGCTCCTCCAAGCAGAGGCCCTGAGTGAGTTTGAGTGGAAAGCTGGGGCTCTTGGGCTTTAGCCCTGCACTCTGAGAAGGCTGTACGCCAGGTAAGTCACTGTTTCTTCCACCTGGATCTGGGATGAGACACCCATGGGGCAGAGTTAGGAGCAGTCACCACAGCCAACCTGCAGGCTGATGAGCTCATTGGTGTAAGACATAATGTAGAGTTGTTTGTTATAAGGCATGTCACAGAAAAGTCAGCAAACCCTCACCTCCCACCACCTCCACGCCCTGTTGGAAAAGCATCTCCTGGCCCCATCTCCTGAAACTTTGTTGTCAAATTCATGCCCTTTGAAGATACCTGCTTTCCTGCCAGACGTGCTCCCTGCAAGGAGAGCAGGACAAGCTCTCCAACTTCTTCCATTGTGAAAGCCCATCTGTAGCATCAAATGGTGTCTCTGCCCCACAAGGTTCAGTGGTTATATTTTTGTAGCCATTGATTGGGACTAGGGGAGGCACACAGTGAGAAAAAGCAACTATGAATCAGTTACCCTTTAAAATTGATTATGCTTTAACGTATATTTTATCCACCAGAACAACAGTTTACAAATATTTGAAAAGCAGTATACAAACATAAAAGGTGAAGCGTTTAATTTCATCACTGCTGCATACCCCGCAGACTCATGGATTCCTTGCAACGTGAGACTCAGAGGGACAGCAGAACGAGAGTGAATTTGGTTGTGAGATAAACTGCTTTCCAGCAACCCACTTAAGCTGCCTGGATCTCAGTTTTCTCTTCTGTAAAATAAACACATCTCTGCTGCAGGGTTTTCTTAAGGATTAAGGCAGACCCAGGAATGGTAAAGCACATGGCAGACATGGGAAATACTCAGCAATTCACATCTTTTTTTTTTTTTTATAAGAGATGAAGCCTTGCTCTGTCACCCAGGCTGGAGTGCAATAGTGTGATCTCAGCTCACTACAACCTCCGCCTCCTGGGTTCAAGCGATTCTCCTGCCTCAACCTGGCCGGCTGTGTGACCCTGGGCCAACTGCATGGCCTCCCTGAGTTGTAGTCTCTGTGCCTGTAAACAGAGTACAGCTGCCTGCAGCACAGGGCTGTCGGGAGGTAAGGAATGAATGAGATGAGCCTAAAGAAGTCACAGTCCCAAGTAGCTGGGATTACAGGCTCCCACCACCATGGCCAGCTAATTTCTGTATTTTTTTTTTAGTAGAGTCAGAGTTTCACTGTGTTGGCCAGGCTAGCCTTGAACTCCTGAACTCGTGATCTTCCCACTTCAGCCTCCCAAAGTGCTGGGATTACAAGCATGAGCCACCGCACCAGCTACATCTTTTAAAACTTGTCTCTGCTGTTTATTCCACCCTGTGACCTTGGGCCACATTTGGAGCTGACTCTCAGCCTTAGTTCCTTCCTCTGCAAAATGAGGAGCATCACACCTATCTCCAGGGAGACCCAGAGTCCTGAATGAGAATGCACCTGGAGCACAGTAGGTGCTGAAATAATTTTCTCCTTTCTTTCTTCTCCACCAGCCCCTCCTGCCTTCCCACCACCATATGCAAGTCACACCTTCTCCAAACAGCTTTCCCAAGACCACCACTCCATTCAGGAGCCTCCTTTAGGACAAAGCTCCTCTCCAGAAGTGCATTCCTCACAAGCTAAACACCTGACAGCTGATATCGGTAATAGAGGCCTGAATTGCAAATTAATTAAAGATCCTGTTTACTCCCGGGCCTCCACCATGCTCTGACCCACAGCCCTGCACCTTAATTGAAGCAATTAGTGCACAGCAGTGAGGGACAGCCTGGATTTCTCAGACTTCTGCGAGTTTCACACTTGCTTGCATTACCCGAGACAGGCTGAGCCAGCCTGTCCACACCTGGTGGTCAAAATGTGGCCAGGCTCTCACCTAAGCCACTTGATTACTCTTCACAATGGAATTGGAAATAGAATCCCACCAAACAGGGACAAAATAAGGCAATAAGAGTATTTGGTAAAAGCAGGGATCACACCTTTTTTTTTTTTTTAAGCACCAATCTTCTTTTTTCATGCCAATAACTAGGCCACAGTGACCTCCTACTTCAGTCTCTGGGGGCCAGGTCAGGCACCCCTCACCCATGAGCCCTTGACTGTATCCTCTTGCCTCAGATCTTGCTCTCTGCTCTGCGGATGGTGGCCGGATAGTAATATGAGTAATAGCTAGGACCAGCTGAGCACTCAGCCAGGCACTTACAATCAGTTCTAAGTGTGCTGGTGAAGAGCACCAGTTCTGAAAAGAAGATGGGCAGAGCATGGTAGCTCGTGCCTGTAATCCCAACATTTTGGGAGGCCAAGGCTGGAGGACTGCTTGAGCTCAGGAGTTTGAGACCAGTCAGGGCAACGTGATAGACCCTCATCTCTGAAAAAAAAAAAAAAAAAAAAATTAGCCAGGCATGGTGGTATTGGCTTGTGGTCACAGCTACTTGGAAGGCTGAGGTGGGAAGATTGCTTGAGCCTGGGAGATCAAGGCTGCAATGAGCTCTGTTAGCGCCACTGCACTCTAGCCTAGGTGACAGAGGGAGACACAGTCAGAAAAAAAAAAAAAAAAGATGTACAAATGGCTAAAATGTACATGCAAAAATGCGCTCAACATCACTAATCATCAGGGAAAAACAAATGAAAAGCACTGTGAGATAGCACCTCACACCTGTTGAAATGGCTACCATCAAAGAGATAAAAGATAACAAGGTCTGGAAAGGTGGAGAAAAGGGAACCCTGGTACACTGTTGCTGGGAATGTCAACTAGTACAACCATTATGTAAAACAGTATGGAGTTTCCTCAAAACATTAAAAATAAAACTCTTGGCCAGGCGCGGTGGCTCACGCCTATAATCCCAGCACTTTGGGAGGCCGAGGTGGGTGGATCACAAGGTCAAGAGATCAAGACCATCCTGGTCAACATGGTGAAACCCTGTCTCTCCTAAAAATACAAAAATTAGCTGGGCATGGTGGCTCGTGCCTGTAGTCCCAGCTACTCGGGAGGCTGAGGCAGGAGAATTGCTTGAACCCAGGAGGCGGAGGTTGCGGTGAGCCAAGATTGCACCATTGCACTCCAGCCTGGGTAACAAGAGCGAAACTCTGTCTCAAAATAAATAAATAAATAAAACTCTCAAATTACCCAGCCACCCCACTACTGGGCATATCCAAAGGAAATAAAATTAGTATGTCAGAGATATTTACACTACCATATTCATTGCAGGATTGTTCACAATAGCCAAGATATGGAATCAACCTAAGCATCTATAAAGAAAATATGTCTTATATACACATGGGAACATTATACGGACTTTTAAAAGAAGGAAATCCTGTCATTGGCAACAACATGGATAAACATTATGTTGAGTGAAACAAACCAGGCACAGGAAGAAAATACTGCATGATCACACTCATATGTGGAATCATAAAAAGCCAAACTCACAGAAGTAGAGAGCTGAATAGTGGTTACCAGGGACTGGGCAGGTGTGGGGCTGTGCAGAGAGGTTGGGGAGATATTGGTCAAAGAATACAAAATTTCTGTAGATAAGAGGAATAAATTCAAGAGATGTATTATACACCATGGTGATTACAGTTAATAACCATGTATTGTATTCTTGAAAATTACAGAGAGTAGATTTTAAATATTCTTACCACAAAAAAAGGATAAGTATGTTAAGTATTGCATATGTTGATTAAGTCCATTTAGTCATTCCACATTGTGTAAACATTTCAAACAACATGTTGTGAAAAGTAAATACCTACACTCTTTGTCTACTAAAAATATGAATTAAAAAAAAAAAAAGGAAAAGCAGGCCAGTTCTGGGTTTGGGTCTGGGCTCTGGCTGTGTGACCTGAAACACATGACCTAACCTCCCCAAGCCTCAGTTAGAAAACCCATTAGTAAACCAGGGCTGTCATGGCACCAGCTGGCAGGGCTGTCATGGGGACTAAAGGAGGAAATGCTTGCAGAGTGATCAATGCAGTGACTGGCACATATGAGGAACCCAATAAATGTTAGACATCGTTATATTTTGATAAGATGACTTCTCCCAATGACCCTGTGGAATAGCTGATCTTATCCCCTGTTACAATTGAGGAAACATAGACTGCGGGAATTAAGTAACTTGCCCAAGGTTACACAGCAAATAAGAGGAGTTGAGCCCAGCTCTATGTGCTTGTGACCATGGGAAGACACTCTTCAAATGAAGAGATAAATGCTTTCCTGGATGTCCACCATGGAACCCTATCTGTGTTAGGACATTCTTGCATTTCTATAAAGAAATATCTGAAAAGAAATAGAAAAAATGAAGAACAACAACAAAACACCTAAACAACAAAAAAAGTTTAAAAAAAAAGAGAAAAAAATGAAATACCTGGGGCTGAGTAATCTATAGAGAAAAGAGGCTTAATGGGCTCAGGGTTCCACGGGCTGTATAGAAAGCATGGTGCTGGCATCTGCTCAGCTTCTGGGAGGCCTCAGGAAGCTTCCAATCATGACAGAAGGCAAAGGGGGAGCTGGCATATTACATAGCCAGAGCAAGGGCAAAGGGTGGGGGAGATGCCACACACTTTTAAGCAAACAGATCTCGAGAGAACGCCGTCACCATCACAAGGACAGCACCAAGACATTCATGATGGATCCACTCTCATGACCCAAACACCTCTCAGCAGGCCTCACCTCCAAAACTGGATATTGCATTTCAATATGAGATCTGGAGGGAAGAAACATTCAACCTATATCATCATCTCGTGCCTATTGCCTTAAATGAGTCACAGAGTATGGAGTGAGGCCTTGGGGAAAGCAGTGAAGCTGTGAAAAGACTGGGGTCAGAGCCACACCCCTCAGGGTTGACGACCAGCTTTGCACTTCACTGACTTTAGGCCATGGCAACTTGGTTGGCATTACTCTGCCTCAGTGTCCTTGTCTGCACAATGGGTATAAATGATGGCTACCTGCAGTAAGGATTACGTGAATGCAGCACTACTACAGCATTGCGTGTGTGGCACATAGTAGATGCTTAAGAAATGAGACCTCCTCTTTCCTCTCCTCCTAAGGTTTTGGAGTTGGGGGTCCCTCAGTCACCCCAACACCACCCAGGCTGCCTCATATTCTGCTGTAATGCCAGCCTATCAATCCTGGGCACTTCTGTGGGGTCTTTGGTCTGTGTTAGGCCTTCCTGAAGCACAGGCTTGACTGTGGGTGACATCCTGCCAGCTGTTTTCTGATTCTCTGGGTGACCTTGGTGAATCACTTCTCTATGGGACTCAGTTTCCCCACCTGCCCGTAAGTGGCTCAGCCTGGTTCAAGATCCCAGACAGTGCCTCTTGGATAGGCTACATCAGCATAATCGGGAAGAATATTTAAAATGCCGAGTCCTTGGCCCCACTCTTTCTGGAGGCTCTGCTTCAGTACATGGGATGGGGCCTGGAAATCTGTATTTTTAATGTTTGGGAACCATCAGCCTGGTCTCTCAGCCCCCTGCAGCTCCCATTGGCTGCTCTTCCAAGTGGGGAGCATGCGGCCTGCCTCTGTGTCCCCGCCTCCTTTGAGTGGTACCCTGCACCCCAGCCTGGGCTAGGTGGTCCCAGCAAGGAATTAGGGAATGCTGATGGGAAGGAAGAATGACTTTCCAAGCCAAACAGGAATCTTGCCAGATGCCTTGGGACAATCATAAGCTCCATGGGACCTGTTTCCATTTTCTACACCTGTCCTATTTTCTACTAGTGATGTGGCACTTCTCAGCTGGGAAAATGCACACTGATGTGGATGGATTTCCTTCTCCTTTTGCCCCCAGACCCACCTACACACACACACACACACACACACACACACACACACACACCGAGGATTTCCTTCTCCTTTTGCCCCCAGACCTGCCTACACACACACACACACACACACACACACACACACACACCCCGAGGAATCTAATCTGAGGGATTGTCCTGGCCTTGGCCTTGTCCACTCTTTGAAACAGCTGGGTATATGGAAGTTGCTGGGGGACGGCGTGGGAGGAGGGGGCAGCTTGACTGTCTCATTCGTTTCAGTGGCTGTGGCTTCATCTACCTGCCAGGGGATGTTGGAGGGAGGTCTCCTCCAGAGGGGAGTAGTGAAGCCCAGGAGGGCTTCAGGAGGGCTCCAGGAGCTCCCCCCATGGGAAATGCGTTTTTTTTGAGTGGTGAGGATGGATCTTCAGAGTGGGCTTTGAAATGAGGCCAGCAGCAAAGAATCAGCAAGAAATGGGGGTCCATCATGGCAGAAAATCTCAGGGAGACTGCAGGAAGAATTGGGTTTTTATTGCGTTTAAATAATTTCATTTGTTAGAATCAGAACAAAATCTAAAACCTACCAAAGGGTATCCTGTGGAAAGTGTCCTTTTCTCTCCAGACGCCCAGCCCCACCCCACAGTAGCCACCATTCTATTTTCTCACAGATCCTTTCAGAGACAGCCTGTGTTGATAAATGCACATGTGTGAAAATTACTTTCGTTCTCCCGGAACAGGTAACACAGTTGCACACCATGCTTTATGTGTGCATGTGGTTCTTTTTTTTTTGGCTCCTTTATTTTTTCACTTTACTTATCCTGAAGATCTTTCCATTATCATCAGCACATAGAGAGAATTGTCACAGTTTCTATTTATTTATTTATTTATTTATTTATTTATTTAGAGACAGGGTTTCACCCTGTTGCCCAGGCTGGAGTGCGATGGCATGATCTCAGCTCACTGCAACCTCCACGTCCCGGGCTAATGCGATCCTCCTGCTTCAGCTCCCCAAGTAGGTGGGACTGCTGGTATGCACCACCACACCCAGCGAATTTTTTTTTTTTTTTTTTGGTAGAGATGAGGTTTTGCTACATTGCTCAGGCTGGTCTCAAACTTCTGAGCTCAAGCAATCTTTCCACCTCGGCCTCCCAAAGTGTTGGGATTACAGGCGTGAGCCATTGCACCCAGCTAAGTAGCCACAATTTTTAAACAGTTGCTGTTATTCCATTTTACAGATAATTCATTTGGTCAATTCCTCCCTTAGTCATTTAGCTTGTTTTTCAAGAGACGCTTCAATACAACAGCCCTGCATGTACACCCTTTTACATTTAATCTGTGGGATAAATAATTAGGAGGAGAATTTCTGGGTCAGAGGGCATATACATTTTTAATTTTGATAGAGCTGACTTACCTTCTTCAGAGACTGTACTAATTAACACTCTCACCAGCAATGTATGAGAATATGTTACTTCACTGATTTAATAGGTGAAAAAACACACTCTCCTTGCAGCGCAATTTGCATTTTTTGCATTTCTTTTATGAATGAGGTTGAATGTTTTTTCATCCATTTAAAAACCACTAGTTCTTCTTAATGAACTCTTCTTAAGGGCTCTTGCGAAGTTTTTTTGTTTTTGTTTTTGTTTTAGACAGGATCTCACTCTGTTGCCCAGGCTGGAATGCATTCAGCTCACTACAACCTCTGCTTCCCAGGGTCAAGCAACCCTCCCACCTCAGCCGCCTGAGTAGCTGGGACTACAAGTAGTGCTACCACACTTGGCTAATTCTTGTGTTTTTTGTAGAGATGGGGTTTTGCCATGTTGCCCAGGCTGGTCTCAAACTCCTGGGCTCAGGCAATCCACCCATCTTGGCCTCCCAAAGTGCTAGGATTGCAGGCTCAGCCACCACACCCCACTGTGAACTGTTCTTATGGCTCTGGAGGAAGCTTTATATATATATAAAAAAACA
This sequence comes from Callithrix jacchus, assembly GCF_049354715.1. NCBI lineage: Eukaryota > Metazoa > Chordata > Mammalia > Primates > Cebidae > Callithrix > Callithrix jacchus. Next base: position 86,476,297 of record NC_133506.1, read on the forward strand.
AACCTTTCCCTGTGCTAAGAGATGCCAGTTTGTTGTTTGCTTATGATATTTTTTCCCTGGAGGAAATCTTGACTTTTACCTAGTCAGGTTTGTCAACTTTTTCTTTATGCCTTCTAGGCTTTGTACAATATTTTAAAATGTCTTTTCATCTCCATTTAATTTCTAAAATCTCTTAATAGTATTTTTATGACTCATTTATATATTTAAAACTTTAAAACATCTGAGATTTTGATAAGGTACAATATTTGGGCAAATGCTTTTCATGTTTTTGAGTATTTTTTCTTCAATGCCAATTAGTTACCAAATTCAGCCCCATAAAAACTCTTTGGGGCATGCAAATGAGATTGCATTTGCTCTACTTTTTGGGTAAAGAGAGACTTTTTTTAGAGCAACTTTGTTTTTCAGATGACTACCCAGTTCAATTTATTTAAGACATAATCCATCGCATCCCCAGTGAATTGAAACACAATCTTTACCGCATCCCAGACGGGTGTTTCTTTCTGTTTTCATTCCATACATTCTTTTTTTTTTTTTTTTCTGTTCCATTGATCTGTCTACTCATGTTGTTTTAATTGCCAGTGCTTTATACTATTTTAAATATCTGGTAGGTCTGGGCCCCCTCACTATTCTTTTTTAGAATATGCCTATTCTTGCTTCGCTATTTTTCTCTATAAACTGTAGAATGAGCTCAACTAATTCCAAAAAGGAAAAGTCTGTAGAGCGGGTGGTGTGGGTGAGCAGGGGATGTCACCTGCCTCCTCTGGTCCTGGCATGCAAAGTCCCACAGAAATGATGACGTGGTGCTGGACAGTTACAGGTGGCTCAGGAACATTCTCCTTTCTCTCCTGCTTATTCAAGGAGGGCTTCCTGAAAGAAGAAGAGGTGGGAAGGGCAGAGAGGAAAAGGAGAGGTGGAAGAGAATTTTGAAGCAAAGAGGCTTCCTGGCAGAAGGGACTGAAAACACTTTCTGGAGGAGGAGAGACAGCGTGAGATGAAGCATCAGAAATCAAGGCTGCAGGGAGGGTTCCTTGCAGAGACTGGAAAATGGTGGGTGAGAGAGGAGGTGGAGGCCAGCTGGAAGGCTTGAGCCTCGGCAGGTCAGGGGTGCCTGGAATTGATGAAAGATGTAGTTAGAGAGAGGCAGTCTGCCTCTGAGTCATGCCCACAGGACTTCAGTCAGCAAGCTACCCTGGCTGAGTGGAAGACAGAAATGGAATCAAAGCCAGAAACTCCAACTGTCCTCTCAGGCTGGCCGTTAGAGGTGCAATCTCATGTTCCTAGTGGTTACAATGGGCCCCTACCTCCCAGGCAACTGCAGTGTGGGGTTTTGAATGGACTGCTGTGCATGGAGAGGAGTCGGAAGCCGAATTTTGAGGGTGTATGAAGCAGTTTTACATCCTGGCCTACAACAGAAGCATATTCTTGCACGGGGGTGTTGTAGCTCTGTTTCATTAGGAGTTGTAATTCTCCAGACCAATGAAAGTGGCAGGGAGCTCAGTCCTGCAAACTGCTAGCACAGGGTCAGGTAAGGCCCAGGATAGGGGAGGTGGCTGGCACTGCGGAGGGAAGTAAGGGCCGCAGGAGCCTGAGCTTGGACCACGGTCAGCCTTGTCAGGGTTGCAGGAAAGGGTGGATGAAGAAAATGGGTGCGTGGCAAAAATGAGCCTGGGGTTCTCTCTCTGTCAAGAGCTTCGCTTGCTTCCAACTAGAGCCCCTGGCAAGTGAGTTCTCACACCAGGAAGATACCCCTGTGAGAAGACACTCCCAGCCCCAGCAGGCCCACGTTCACTGCTAACTGACCCTGTGCCACAGTTTTTCCGTGCTGCAGTGCCCACCTTCAGACCCCCTGTACACGGTGGCTGGGATGATCTCTTCCCTGTGCCTACCCTCAAGCTGACTCTTCTCTCTGCTCCCATCTGGGCTGGGCTGGCCGGGAAACAGGGTCCTGCTTGCCTGCCTGCTGACCTAAAAAGGTTTCCTTCCTCTGCAATTAGAATTATGGAATATTGCCAGATCTAACTCCCTCTGAAATTTCTACCTGAAATATCAAAGCTCAGAAAGGGCACACGAGGTTCCCACAGCCACATGAAGTTATACATGTGACCAGTGTCAAAGAACAAAGTTTCAACACATTGAGTTTAATAATAAAGCCCACAACACCGGCATCTAATTGGCTTTGATTAGGGATTCATGAATCAGGCAGCATTCCTTCTGGAAAAAGGTGCCCCACTGTATTGGCAGAACGGTTGGTTGAGGTTTTTTTTTGTGTGTGTTGTTGTTGTTTTGAGACAGGGTTTCACTCTGTCACCCAGGCTGAAGTGCAGTGACACTACTATGGCTCACTATAGCAGCCTCAAACTCCTGGGCTCAAGCGATCCTCCCACCTCAGCCTCCTGAGTAGCTGGGACTATGGGCGCACACCACCACTCCCAGCCAATTTAAATTTTTTTTTCCTTTGTAGAGACAGGGTCTCACTATATTACCCAGCCTGGTCTCAAACTCCTGGCCTCAAGCAATCTTCCCACCTTGGCTTCCCAAAATGCTGGGATTATAGGCATGCGCTATTGCACCTGGCCAAGGACAGCTGGTTTTGTATGGTAACTTAAAGAGGAACAAGAAAACAGCATAGTACAAAAAAGAAGTTGGCTAACATTAGGTACTTCAGGTTACTTTCCTTGTAAGGGCTAATGCAGAGGAGACTTTCTTCTCCAGCCAACTAAAACTGGCCCATTTGGGAATTTAGCTACCATCTTTCTCCCGATTTCTGGGAAGGTCAGCTCTTATAAGTAAACAACTTAGGTTTGGTTTGGTCATGTAACCCTAGCACGAGTGACTCCATTTTGGGTTGTTTTTTTAGGGCATAATGCAGGAGCTTAGTCCAAATCAATGCCCTCCCGTACATTTTATTTAACACCAGAATCCAGGTCACTGGCTTCTAGCCATAGGTCTGTCACCTAGTCAGGGCCTCCTCCTGTGTACCACAGGGTACATTCAGCATCCCACAGGGGGTGGAGGTCATTCTCCTTCCAGAGAGTCAGGAAACCTTGCTTTTTATTAGCTCAGGGGCCAGCATCTTGAGGCCTGTGTTTATTTTCAATTAGAGTAGATGAAATGTTTGTGGTTTGCTTTTTTGATGCAAAGTGGGCTGTGGAAATGAAGCTGCCTATACAGCTCTGTAGGGAGCTGGCCAGCTTTAGCAGAAAATGTTCTTGCCGGGGACCTGAGACTTAAGCTCCATCTGGAAGTTCCTTCCCCGCAACCCGCCCTTGGCCTCAGTTTCCCATTCTGTGATGAAGAAGGTTGCATTGAGGAGTGTCTGATGGCCCTTCCAGCTCTGACTTGCTCTGATTTTGTGAAAGGGCTATAAGGCCCTTGACACTGTCCCCAGCACCACAGTGGGGATGGGTGAGGACCTCAAAGTCCTTTCCCACTGATGGACTTGGCGTGATTTGTATGAAGGACTCTCAGGCCTCCCCAGGGGGCCACTTTTGTGCCTTCTGCTCAGCAGGTCATTGTGGGGTGGGACTGTCTACTCTCCTGGCACTTCACACACAGCTCACCTTTAGAAGGAAGGTAGCTTCGGAGAGTCTCCCAGGGACCCAGCCTGAGGCCATCATCCAGCAGGGGGAGACTGTGCAGAGATGGAAGCTGCTGGGAGAGCAAAACACTCCTCACCGCTAGGCTGGCCCAGCTGGGCTCTTCCTGCCCCAGTGCTGCCCTCCATCCGCTCCTGTAGCAGGGGAGCCCCCAGTAAAAACATTTGCCCTCAAAGTGCCTCAGAGGGAAAAATACAACACTTCACAACAGTTAGAAACATAAGAATGGTCAAAAGTACATGAAATCTGTGATGTAAGTCATAAAATATAAGTCTAAGTTCTATATGTGTTAAAATTGTGTTAAAAAAAAAATCAAGAAAAACCAGCCGGGCATGGTGGCTCACACCTATAGTCCCAGCCCTTTGGGAGGCCAAGGCAGAAGGATCACTTGAGCCCAAGAGTTTGAGACCAGCCTGGGCAACACAGGGAGACCCCATCTCTACAACAAAATTTAAAAATTAGGGCTGATCACAGTGTCGCGCCTGTAATCCTAGCACTTTGGGAGGCCAAGGTGGGTGAATCACAAGGTCAGGAGATCAAGACCATCCTGTCCAACATGGTGAAACCCCATCTCTACTAAAATATAAAAAATTAGCTGGGCGTGGTGGTGCATGCCTGTAGTCCCAGCTACTTCTGAGGCTGAGGAGAGGGAATCGCTTGAAGCTAGGAGGCAGGGATTGCAGTGAGCTGAGATTGTGCCACTACACTCCGGCCTGGCAACTGAGTGAAACCCTGTTTAATAAAAAAATAAAAAGGAGAAAACCCAAACTAAGAAAACTGTGACCCCTGCAGCAGTATAACACAGGTGACAATGACACTTCTATTACATCACCTGTGACAGACTCCTCATCCAGCATAGATTTTGGTTCATGCTAGCATGTTGCAGAGCTTCACATCTGACTCCCTCTCAGCTGTGCACAGCAGTGATCAGCTGGGGATTTTCCTTGGTGTATCAATTAGTATAAGACAAGCTGCTGTCACAAACCCACCCAACAAAAACCCAGAAGATAGAAATTGAATTCTCTCTCCTCAAACCAGGTGAATATTCTGAGTCAGTGGGTGACTTTGCTCACACAGAAGTACAGGAAGCCAGATTCTTTCTGTGGTGTGGCTCTGTTGACCCCTAGTCTAGGTGTCCATGGAGTCATATCCGCTGTCTTAGGGCTTGTCGTAGTCCATTCATGCTGCTGTACAAAAATACCTTAGACTGGGTAGCTTATAAACAACAGAAATTTATTGCTCACAGTTCTGGAAGTTGGGAAGCTCAAGAGCAAGGTGGCAGCAGATTCAGTGTCTGGTAAGGTCTCACTCTCTGCCCCATAGATGGCACCTTCTTGCTGTGTTTGCATGGTGGAATAGTGGAAGAAGTGAAAAAGCTCCCTTAGGCCTCTTTTATATGGGCACTAATTCCTTATAAAAGGTGGAGCTTTCATCACCTAATCGTGTTCCAAAGTCCCCACCTCTTAATAATATTGCTTTGGGGATTAGGTATCTACAGAATTCTGGCAAGACATGAATATTCAGGCCAGGGTTCCAGCCTGGAAGTGAGCCCCCACTTTGCTCACATTCTACTAGTGAGAACTTAGACCTGTGGTCCCATTTAACTGTTATGGAGGCTGGTTAATGTAATTCTTAGCCAGGTTCTCACATACTCAAATCCAACTTTATTACTGAGGAAGAAAGAGAATATATAATTTGATAGGTCACCAGCAGTCTCTGTAGCTTTGAAAAATATGTCAACCCAAAAGTTTGTATTTTCCCCTGCCGGTCCCCTCTTGTGATAATGCCTTTTTAGCAGCATCTCTCCACTTTTTACCATCTCTCCCTCTTCCTTGCTCTTCTTGCCCCTCCTTCTTTATTTCCCTCAACATAATCCTTACTCTCACTCTTTCACCTCTTCCCTCATCTAGTAAAGAACTCCTAAGATAAACAGAATGGAGTTTCCAAGTTCCAGGGGTCAGGGCACACCAGACTGGTCATGGATAAGAACAATGGTGTACATTCCTGCCCACTTTTCCTATGCTAGCCCATGACCACTTTGCCCATGCTAAGCCATCCTCAGCCCAAATGGCCCTTGAGCATGTATTTGAAAAACAGGTGGAAGATAAAACAAGAAGCAAGCATTGATTTTGCACATAGGACACTTAGACTTCATGTTCTGGTTCTGGCAGTTACTAATTATGTGGTCTTGAGTAGGTCTCCTTGCTTCTGCTCTGAGTATCTCTTCACTGAAAAAATTGAGCAAATGCAATTTCACCTGCAAACCCCAAAGAATTTTTGTGATGCTAAAGCAGAATAATGTTTGGCAAGCATTTTTTATATTTTCAAGTATTTTTCTTTAATTTAAGCATATTTGTTTTATAATCTGAATGTGATAATTCCAATAGCTGAGGTCCTCTGAGGGTCTAATTCTGCTGCTTGTTTTATCTGCTGACTTTTCACTCAAGGTGGTTTATTTTATTGTGTACCTTATAATTGTAGGTTGTGAGCTCATGTTCACCTAGTCTTTCCTCTCTGTGAGAATCCTGTGAAGTCTGAGTTTAAAGTGTTAGCTTTAGGGCTAGGTGTAACGGCTCATGCCTGTAATCCCAGGATTTTGGGAGGCCAAGGCAGGCAGATCACTTGAGGTCAGGAGTTTGAGACCAACCTGGGCAATATGGCGAAACCCCATGTCTACCAAAAAGAAAAAAGAAAATTAGCTGGGAGTGGTGGCACATACCTGTAGTCCCAGTGACTTGGGAGGTTGAGGCAGAAGGATTACTTGAGCCTGGGAGAAGGAGGTTGCAGTGAGCCAAGATCATGCCAGTGCACTCCAGCCTGGGTGACAGAGCAAGATTCTGTCTCAAAAAAAAGTCAGCTTCCAAGAGGATTAACATTAGCACTCCCGGGTGCTACCAACCTGATCCCACTTTAAGTAAATTTCTAGATTTGGAGTTTTCCAAATCACATATGCAGTGTACTTTTAAATCGCAACCCTCAGAGGACAAGAGCCTATGATTCCAAATTCTCAGGGAAGGCTGGCTTTTTTCAACTCAGAGTCCAGATCAAGACAGACATATTTCCTTCAGTCCCTCTTTGCTGATCAGTCTACTTTTCACTCCAAATGTAATGCTTCAAGATCTAGATTTTATGCTATGGTCTTATTTTCAACGTCTCACATTGCTTGAGTCCCCACATGGACTTTAAAACTCAAGACTCTGTGAAGGAGCTGAGCTAATGCCTCGAGGGAAACTTTCACACTCAGTGTCATCTTAGCATTCTTATTTCCTGTTCTCTCCTCATTTGGGACCCCTGAAGATTACTGCCATTTTCCTGTGAGTTTAGCACTTCATTGGAAAGGTGTTTGTTATATTTTATCCAGCATTTCTACATGTTGTACAGTGGGAGGGCTTCTCAGGGTGGCCAGTGGACTCTGAAATCTCACTGCCTTTCATGTCTTCTTTAATTCCTTTTCGTAATCTTTCCCTTTTCCTCTCTTGTCCTTCCCTGTCTCTTGCTCCTTCTCTCCACACTTACCTGCCAGATATCAGCTGTTGGCACTGCATATTCTCAGGGGATATTCTGGCAGGTGTTTTTCAGGACTCCTGGCTGACCCTCCCCAGCTTCTCTAGCTCCAGCTCCCTAACATGGTGACTAAACACCTCCAGCAGACAGCCTGCTGCCCCAGATCTGTGCCCTTGGGCTTTATCTTCCGTGCAAACTTGTCAGCTTCCCTTTTTATTCATCCAGAGCTCTTCATTCCATCACTATGCAACTTGTCAAAATGTGCTCAGCCAGGAACAGGTTTAGGGCAGAGCTTTTAATAATCTCTTTGAAGCTTTCCTCCTTTGAATCATTGTAAATATTATGCATCAGAAAAACTCCAGGTTTTGAGCCTCAGAAATTCAAATGTCAGTGCCAAGTCTCCCTCTAAGCCCTGCACATTGGCCAGGCCCTAGGCTTAGAGGCACAATTAGGTGCTCAGAGAGGCCAGAATTTGGTCAACATCTCATTCCCCAAATGGACTCAAGGAATATGAGAGAATTCTGGATGAGAGAGCAGGCAAAATTACCAAGCAGAATGAGGATCTCTGGCTCTAATTTGAGGGTCATTTTTCTTCTTGCTGACATCTCTCTTTCCACCTCGATTCATTCAAGCAGACTTCTATGAAAGGTTCACTGAAGTGATTTGCCTACAGGATTGACAGGGACTTTGAAATGTGCTGCCTCTTTTAGGGACTTTGCCTGGTAACAGGAGGCAAAACATTAAGCCAAAGGGACAAGGAAAAGGAAAGTCAAACATTGGGGATTGGGGGCCTCCTTCCCAAGGCTACTAGATTGGGATACTCCTCTGGATACTCCAGTGCAGAGGCACTATGACCCCAGCCTACTTCATCTGCAATGTCTCATCTAATGCTCATGACACCCTGATGACATCATTTAGCTTGCTCCAGGCTGAGCAAGGCAACAGAGGTCCTGTATTTGCTAAGTGCTGAGCCTCAATTAGGCTCCAAGCCCAACTTTAAGAAAAGCTGTTGATATGGTGAGACTGTGTCCCCACCCAAATTTCATCTTGAATTGTAATCCCCATATGTCAAGGGAGGGGCGTATAATCCCTCAAGGGAGGGAGGTAATTGGATCATGGGGGGGTTCCCTCATGCTGTTCTCACGACAGTGAGTTCTCAGGAGATCAGATGGTTTTATAAGCATATGACAGTCCATCCTACCTGTGCTTTCTTCTCTCTCCTGCAGCCATATGAAGGTCTGTGCTTCCCCTTCAACTTTCACCATGATTTTAAGTTTCCTAAGGCCTCCCCAGCCATGTAGAACTGTGAGTCAATTAAACCTCTTTCCTTTATAAATTGCACAGTCTTGGATATTTCTTTATAGCAATGTGAAAATGAACTCATACACCTGTCCTCTACCTACCATGCCCAGTCCTCTCCAGGATGCCAAAAGATAGGTTTGGAAGGCTGATTGCTGCAATTGTCCAGGTAACAGCTGACATCTGTATCTTATACTCTAGGAGGCAGCAGACACAGAGGTGAAGCCCAAGGGCTCTAGAGCCAGATGGGCCAAGTTCAAATTCCAACTGTACCACTGAACTAGCTGAGCGACATTGGGCGATGCTTTACTCCAGCTACCATTCCTAGTCTCTCCTCTTCAGCAGCCAGTGGAGACTAAAACACCAACCAATTAATTTCACTCCTCTGATCTCAACAGCTTCTCATCACTTTCCAACGGTTTCTCATCACTTCTAGAATAACATCCAAGTGCCTCCTCAAAGCCTCCAAGGCCTGCAGCAGATGCTGCCAGTGCTCACCAAACTCTACATTCTCCTCTCTGTCCCAGGCTCCCTGCTGTGCTGCATTTCTCAGCCTCTTTGCGTGGGGGGGTGATGGTGGGTGTGGAGACCTGTCCCTTGTTCTTGCCAATGGAGTGTGAGGGGAGGTGACATGTGCTACCCCAGGCTGAAGTGGTTGAGAGCAGCATGCCTTCTCCACACTTTCCCCACATGCCAGCTGGATGGGCATCCAGTGAGGACCCCAAGGAGATGGCAGAGCCACGCAATGGAAGATGCCTGGATCCCCTAGTGTGTGAAACAGAACCCCTGTACCCATCTTGTGACAACACTAACTGAACTACTCCACAAGCAAAAATTGATCCTTTATTGTGTCGTGTCACTGAAACTTGTTTTTGTTGTTACAGCAGCTGGCTTATCCTGACACATACAAGGCCCTACAACAGTTGACATCAGTTCAAACCCATGTCTGCTCTTCCTCTCCCTCACCATGCCCCACCGCACCACCTTCTCATGGCTCCTCAGACTGCAAGCTCATTCCCATCTAGGACCTTGGCCAGGCCGTGTTCCCTCCTCCTGGAATGCTCTTCCCCAAAGCTTTATGTGACGTTCTTTATCAGTTTTGCCAAATTTCTGGTCAAATTTTATCTCCTCAGAGAGAGAAGCCCTGATTCCCCTTTTAGGCAGGCCCACCCTCACCAGGCATCACCTTTCCTCTGTTATTTTTCTCCAGAGCAGTTATCCATGACTTGCCAGTCCATCAGGAGTATTTCTTCGTTAATATATTTATTTCTAGCTCCTCCCTGTGTCTGTCTATTCTGGTGTCTAGAACAGTGACTGACACATAGTAAGTGTGCAATAAATATTCTTTGAGTGGATCAATGATCACTCTTCTCTCTGCTTCTTTATCTATTTCTCCCTCCTTACAGAGGAGAATCCTCTGTAAGATGGGGTTGTTTGCTGAAGACAAAAGGGGATAATGCAGGGTGGTGCGGAACATTCTGGCACAACAGATGCCTGGGAACTGCAGATTCCATCCAACGTAAAGATAGCTCCTCAAAAGCCCAGGCTAGAGTCCATGGGCTGCCTGCAGCAGGGCCCAGGAGGGTGCTTTAAGCAGGAAGGTTCTTGTTGCTGCCCTCCCAAGAGAGGGAGTGGGGCTGAGTCAGCTGTGGAGCCTGGGGCTGGCTGCCAGCTGCTGATGCTGAGAGCTACATGGAACTTCACCTGGACAGGTAATTGAACTGATGGAGTGAGCCGACCAGGATGAGACGAGTGTTCCCAGCAGTGAGGTGATGAGCCATGGAATTGGCATTGGAGTGGCTGTAGTCACAAGTGGAAGGAATTCATCTGCTGGCACAGCCAGCCTGCAGGGAGGGGACCAAGAGGCTCTTGCACTTGTGGCCTGGACAGAGATGGACAACTGCTGGCATGCCCTCTGGTTACTGGGGACAGAGGGGATTGAAGGAGGGGATGGCACACGCTAAGGCATGGAGTTGTGAAAGGACAGTGCTTGCTAGTTAGAATGGTGAAGGGAGGTAGTGCTGGTGGCCCAAGGATGTAGGTGGAATTGGGAATTGACCCCAGAAAAGCCACATGTGGAAAAAGGGTGAGCACTAGGCTAAGAGAGCTGGGAGACTTGACTTTCTACTCCCTGGTCTACCATGATCCATGTATCCTTGAGCTCAGGTGTATCCATGATCCTGCTTAAGTGTGTCACTGCACAACACACAGATGAGGAAACTGAGGCATGGAGAAAGCCATCATGCAACTGCGTATCACTGCCTCTGTGCCTCAGTTTTCTCACCTGTCAAACTGATACTTCCCCTCACATGGGGGTGAGAAGAGGAAGTACAAAGAGTGGATGCCTATGCAATTTTGTCATCTCAATATGTTCAGTTATTTGAACTGAGGGGTGGCCAGGAGGAGCTAAGAAATTTCCCTAGGACATGAGTGTTGGGAAGGCCAAGGGCCAACTGGAAGTGACTGTTGCTGAGAAGACAGGGGTGAAAACAGCAGGAGGAAAGGCAATGTGGAGAGATGCAGGAGAGGAGGAGCTGGAAGTGGTTCCAGCAGGAGACCAGATGTGGGCAGTGGCCGGAGTGTTGATGTCTCCTGGCAGGTGCAGTCCAGTTGCTTTCTATGCCTGCAGTTTGCAAGTGGATTGGGCCCTTGTGCTTGCCCATGGGGAGAGCACAAAAATTCTGGTTGCATCTCCACCTACGTACATGGAGGATTGCATCATCCATGCCTTTGAAGTTCTGCCTGTCCATGTTACTTGTTTTAATAAATGATGTGAGTGGAAGTGGTACCTGTCACTTCCGGGTGGAAGCTTGAAGAGTCAGTGCCTGATTGACCTTTGAGACTGACTCTGTGAGTGTCCCTTGGACCCTTCCTGCTGAATTCTACCTGCTAGCGTCTGCATCTCTGTGCCTGAGGTATTTCTCCAGGACCAAAAAAGACAGCTCAGCCCTCATGAATTACCAGCCAGAAGTGCAGGAGAATTACACATCATCACCCTCACCACTCTCAGTCAGTGACTCTGGGGAGTTGAGACATAAATATCTGAGTTCCCTCACCCCATGCTGCAGGTGGGATCACCCTGCAGTATGTGCTCTTCACTTCTTCCCTGGGATCTCCCATGGGATTAAGTTCATTCACCCACAGAGGTAGCTGGCTTCATATGCATCTTTTATTAGCTACTTTCCCTTTTATTAGTTGAACTTTTCTACTTGATACCAGTGTCTTCTGCACCTCCCAAATAAACAATTGCACCCACGCCCTTGCTTCTGCACCAGCCATGTTCCTCTTTCCTGTTGTCATGACAGTCCATCGGCCAATCAACTGGCAATTTCCCAGGGGGTGGGTACTCTGTCATTCCAGGCCTTGGGGTGGGTTCATTATGGGCAGGTGGCATGAGTCAGAAACCCATTGAAATTTGGGGGCTGCTTGTTACTATAGCCTAGGCTCACCCACCCTGACTGATATAGCCCCTGCCTTCTCACCAAACACCACAATGATGCATCTAATTCAAGGCATCTTATGAAAAGGAAGAGAGGAAGGTGGGAAGGTAGGCAGGCAGGAAGGAAGGAAGGAAGGAAGAAAAGAAGGAAAGAAGGAAGCGAGGGAGGGAAGAGGAAGACAGAAGAGACAGAGAGAGAAAGCACATTCATGAGTGTGCATGTGTGTGCCTCTGTGTGTACATGCTGGGGCAGAACAGAAGGAAAGGGAGGGACAAGTTTGAAGGGAAGACTGGGACAGGAAAAGAGGTGCCCAAGAACCCACTGGAGAGGAGAGTTAGAAAGGATAACTGCCCATATATGGCAGTGAGAAGAATCCCGGGTCACACAGCAAGTCAGGGGTTGAATTAAACCTAGGACTTGGGTTTCCCAGCTTCCAATTCAGTACTCTTTCCTCTGAGCTCACTTCCTCCAGAAGGTCCAAGGCTGGAACATCCCTTCTTGAAAGCTCCCTGGGATTGTAGAAAGAAGCACATGGCCAGTTGTTCATGGGATCCTAAGTACCTCTAGCTACCACTGTTTTCACATCTGGATGACAGGGGCACATCTGGCCTCTGACACATCTGGCCACCGTTCTCACATCTGGATGACAGGGGCACATCTGGCATCACACTGGGCTACAGACTGGCCTCTGAAGGGTACATGGGAATGAAAGTTAAGGCTCTTCTGCTTGAAATCAACACAGATAACCTTTAGCCAGCTCAAGCCACAGAGGGGATGAACTGGAGAGTGTATTAGGCTATTCTTTGCATTGCTATAAAGAAATACCTGAGGCTGAGTAATTTATAAAGAAAAGAGGTTTAGTTGACTCATTCTTCTTCTGGCTGTACAAGCATAGCCCCAGCATCTGCTCAGCTTCTGGGGAGGCCTCAGGGAGCTTTCATTCATGGCAGAAGACAAAGCAGAAGTAGGCACGTCATAGGACAAAAGTGGGAGCAAGAGAGAGAGTGGATGCAGGGTGTGTCACACACTTAACCAGATCTCACTCACTATCACAAAGACAACAAGCCATGGGTGATCTGCCTCCATGACCCAAACACCTCTCGCCAGACCCCACCTTCAACATTGGGAATTACAGTTTAACATGAGATTTGGCAGAGATGTATATCCAAACTATATCAGGGAAATACTAGGGCTTTTAGCTAACAAAATAGGCCTTGGGAGGAAGAACAACAAAAGCAGCTCTGGGAACCATGGTACTCTTGTAATCACCTGATGGGTCCTTCTTTGCCCACTGTACAGATAAAACCAATTCATGGAGACAGCAGTACTGCAGCAGAGAAAGAGTTTAATAATAATAGGGCTAGTTAAATGGAAGGACGGGAGTTTATTAAATCGTCCTCCCCCAAAATTTGAAGGTTAGGGTTTTTCAAAGAAAGTCTGGCAGACAGGAGGCTAGGGAATGAGGAATGCTGATTGGTTGGGTTAGGGATGAAGCTGTCTTATTGCGTTAAGTCAGTTCCTGGGTGGAGGTCACAAGACCAGTTGAATTAGTTCCTTGGTATGAGTTATGGGCCCAGGTGAAGTCAGTCTGTTATCAGAATGCAAAAGTCTGAAAAATATCTCAAAGACCAATCTTTCATGTTTACAACAGTGATACCATCTATCAGAGCAACTGGGGAAGTTACAAATACTGTGATCTCTGGAGCAGTGAATGCTTATAGAATTCAAGCTAGGGAATAATGGCTGGTTATCATTTAACTATACCTGCATCTTAGCAGAATTCAGGCATCTCCTATGATCCTAATCTTGTGGTCTTTCATTAGTCTTACAAAGGCAGTTTTGTTTTGTTTTGGTTTGGTTTTTGAGACAATGTCTTGCTCTGTTGCCCAGGCTAGAGTGCAATGGTGCAATTTCAGCTCACTGCAACCTCTGCCTCCTGGGTTCAAGTGATTCTTCTGCCTCAGCCTCCAGAGTAGCTAGAATTACAGGCATGCACCATCACGCCCAGCTAATTTTTGTATTTTTAGTGGAGACAGGGTTTCACCATGTTGGTCAGGCTAGTCTCGAACTCCTGACCCCAAGTGATCCACCTACCTCAGCCTCCCAAAGTGCTGGGATTACAGGCGTGAGCCACCATGCCCAGCCTTACAAAGGCAGTTTTGGTTATCAAGCAAGGAGAGGGTTAGTTTTGGGAAGGGACTGTTATCATCTTTGTTTTAAAGTTAACAAAGGCAGTTAGCTGGTGAGGTTGGAAGCAAGATGGAGTCCATTAGGCTAGATTTCTCTCACTGCTGCACTTTTTGTAAAGGTGGTTTCACCCCTGTGCCCATGGACCTTCCTTTCAGGGGTCACCATTTATGCCTCTCACCTGCTATGCCTCGCAGGTTAAAAGTTCACATTCCTAGAAGAAAGAATCCGACTGGCAAGCTTCAGTGAGATGCTCTTTGCTCCAGTGAGCTAAGCCCCTGGGGTTTTAGCTGGGACCATGGTTGAGGATAGCCAGTTCCTGGAGAACGGAGAGGGCACTGTGTGCAGGTCAGACAATGGGGAGTCACTTTTGTGAATGGACTCTTCTGCCAGCAACTCACATCTCTTCTTAGAAGGTCCTGCTCTTCCTTTTTCCAGACAGCAGAGTTTTCTGTCTCTTGATTCAACCCTTGCTGAGGCTCTAATTGATGTCTCACAGGTACCAGCCTCTGTGGAGGATTCTGAGATGGAGACACTCCTCACACCCCTGTGAAGATAAGTGAGTTCACCAAGCACAGCCATGCAAGGCTGAGGGGCCTGGAGCCCTGGGAGAGCCTGGCTGTGGGGGTCCATTGCTGCCAGCTCTGCCTTTTCGTCTCTCTACTCAGATGGGAGATGATCAGGACTGACCAAACGGAGTCACCTGATACTGTCTCATGTGGACAGAAACTGCTAGATGTTTTAACCTGTTCCCCAAGTTACAGGGAAGCCTTCAGATTTGCCAAGAATTCCAGAGCTGGATTTTATTGACTCATCATATTTGAGATTACATCAGTGGGGTTCTTTCTGGAGAGAGGCCTGCCCTTTGACCTCACTGCAGAACTGCCCACAGAATTCCCTTAGCTCAATCCCTCCCCTGGGACCCCCACTCCCTTGGGACTTTCTGTGGCTGTCTCTAGGCCAAAATATCCTCCCACTGTTCAGGAGGGGTCTGGCCAGAGACTCTGTTGTTATTTTTGCTCCTGTTTGTATAACAATCCCTGTGGAAGGAAAGAAAAATGTCACCTAGATAAAGACACAAAGCATAAAAAGAAAAAAAAAAAAAACAAAGAGTGACATTTGGAAAAGTTTAGACAAGAATGGCCTGGCCAGAGCTGAACTTGGGAGGAGGGAAATGTCAGAGGCTGGGGGGTTAGGGACATCTGAGACAGGAGATGTTGGGCTCTGGGTTTCTCTTTCATAAGGACCAGAAGCTGCTCATATATGCTAAGCACCTTTCACTCACAACCATAGGAGGAAGTTACTATGATTAACTCAGATGGAAATAGGGAAACTGAGGTTCAGGGAGGTTAAGTAATTTCCCGGGGTCTCATATTCCGCTTGGACACTGTCTCATATCTATCTGACTCTAAATAGTAGCCTCTAAGGCTCATTGGATTGGCACTTGCCTCCCAGGACCCCTGTGGTTATGAGGTTCAGAGTCCCAAGATACCTGAGCTGGTCAAAAGCTTTGGGTATTTTTTTTTTTAACTCCTTTCGCTTTTGTGCTCAAAGTGCAATGGCGTGATCTTGGCTCACTGCAACCCCTGCTTCCTGGGTTCAAGCAATACTCCTGCCTCAGCCTCCTAAGGTAGCTGGGACTACAAGGCATGTGCCACCATGCCTAGCTAATTTTTGTATTTTTAGTAGAGACAGGGTTTTACCATGTTGGCCAGGCTGGTCTTGAACTCCTGACCTCAGGTGATTCACCCACCTCAGCCTCCCAAAGTGCTGGGATCACAGATGTGAACCACTGCACCCAGCCTCTGGGTAATCTTTAAATAAGCAGCTGAGCCTTGCTAAGAGAATGGGAGGCTTCTGGAGAATGGGGTGGCCAACTAGAAAGAAACTAGCTTGGAAGTAAGAAATCACTGGGTCCCATAGCAAGCCTGCCTCTTACTATTGTGTTACCTTGAGCAACTGACTTTACTTGTGTGAGCCTCACTTTTCTCCTCTGGAAAATGGGCTAATAACATCTACTCTGTGGAATGTGCTATCCAGTGCAGCTCAGGTACTCCTTAAGTGAAAATATGTTTCCTACCTTATTGCTTCCTTAGGATCTTCTTCCCCAGCACACGGGCTTTCAGAGTCTCAGTACCATCTCTGATGACTTTTTTGCCAGGGCTCAACAGATGGGGTAGAACTTTCTGACCAGGAACCCACAGCACGCACACACACACACACACACACACACACAAACATACACACAAGCCTCCCCTTATCCTGGTACAGACCCAGCTTTGATCGGGCTTCTGGGAAAGGGGAGTGTGGGAATTACTTATTGGCTCTGGTATCCAAACAAATGGCTGGACAAGAATGCAGCCAGCCTCAGGCATGACTCAAACCAGGTATCCGGGGCCACCCAGCCTCCCTCTTACTCTCTGGTCCTCTGGGTGTCAGCTCCCTGCTTAGATAGCCTCTGCTGCTGGTTCAAGACTTAATACTCTCAGTTTCATCACTATAGACAAAACTGTAATTCCAGTTACAACCAACCAATAGGAAAAGACTCTAATTGGTTAGGCTTGAATTACCCATCACCTTCTCAACCAATTACTGAATCTCAGGGGTAGAAAAGTGCAACAATTGGTCAGACCTGGATCAGGTGATCACACCTAAGCCAATAATTGTTCCAAAATGGCCACTTTACATTCAGATCATCTAGCTAGAATGGGAATGTACAGTGCTTTGCAGAAAACAGTGGTGAAAGTTCATGACCAGACTGGGCAACTGATACAGTTAGGCTTTGTGTCCCCACCCGAATCTCATCTTGAATTATAATCTCCATAATCTCCACAGGTCAACAGAGAGACCAGGTGGAGATACTTGACTCATGAGGGCAGTCCCCCCATGCTGTTCTCATTGTAGTGAATGAGTTCTCACAAGGTCCGATGGTTTTAAAAGGGGCTCTTCCCCCTTTGCTTGGCACTTCTCCTTCCTGCTGCCTTGTGAAGAAGGTGCCTTGCTTCCCCTTCACATTCCATCATGATTGTAGGTTTGCTGAGGCATTCCCAGCCATGTGGAACTGTAAGTCAATTAAACCTTTTTCCTTTATAAATTACCCAGTCTCAGGCAGTTCTTTATAGCAGTATGAAAACGGACTAATACAGCAACGTAGTGAGATGCCATCTCTAAAAAATTAATTAATTTTTAAAGTGGTAGAAAGTTCTGGGCAAATGACTAGGTATCTTTTACCTTTCAAATTCCAATTCTCTTTCTTTCTAAACATTCCCATCCAATCCTGGAGCACTACACTACTGATATCTTCATTCTGCCATTTTCTGTTCCCTGCCCTGGTGCTTAAATCTCTCCTCTCTACCTATTTGGCACAGTTGGCCTGATGAATCAGCCCAGCTTGCAGACTTGATGAGTTTTCAGAGTTCAAGAAAGTTCTTCCTTTCCAACCATCTTAAATGTCTTCCTACCTCTGCCTGCTGTGCAAGCAATTTCACTATTGATGGTTCATTTTTTAGCTTAACAGGATTTGTTCCCATTAAAATGCACACCCCTTTGTGAGCATGTACTCATTGTCTGAACAATTATTTATGACTTGGCATTAGTGCTTTATCAGCTGTTTTACATTTTGGTAGGGGAAAGGAGGAGAGACTACAGAGAGCTTACTCATGTTGGAGGGAGGAAGAGAGGCTGCAGAATGTGGAAGCCAGTTCTCCTGATTCAATGAGTCTGTTTCTGGTAAGTCCAGGTGATTGTCTGGAAGCCATAGTCATTCTTATTTTATCTTGGAGAAGCAGCAGCTGTTGTCTCTTTTTTCTCACTTCGAAGTTTAAATTTTCTTACCTAAAATTTTAAATTTTGAGATAATTAAGGAATCCCACGTGTCCTTTACTCAGTTTCCCATGGTAGCATCTTGCAAAACTATAGCATCACAACCAGGATATTGATGTTAAACACAGGCAAGATACAGAACACTTCTATCACCATGAGGATCTTCATGATCTTTTATAGCCCTATCTACTTCCCTCCCATCACTATCTTCTCCTTAACTAATGGCAACCACTAATCTGTTATCTATTTCCATAATGTTGTCATTTCCAGAATGTTATATAAATGGAATCATATTTATTTGGGGGGTTGGCTTTTCTCACTCAGCATAATGCTCTGGAGGTTCATCCAGGTTGTTGTGTGTATCAGTAGTTTTTTCTGAGTATATTAGTTCATTCTCACACTGCTATAAAGCTGCTACCCAAGAGTGGGTAATTTATAGGCAAATGAAGTTTAATTGACTCACAGTTCTACATGGCTGGGGAGGCCTCAGGAAACTTACAATCTCAGCAGAAGGGGAGGCAGGCACATCTTACATGGTGGCAGGTGAGAGACAGTGAGCAAGAACAGGGAAAACTGTCTTATAAAGCCATCAGATCTTGTGAGAACTCACTCACTATTGTAGAGAAGCATAGGGGAAACTGTCCCCAAGATCCAATCACCTCCTACTAGTTTCTCTTCCTCAACACCTGGGGATTACAATTTAAGATGAGATTTCGATGGGGATACAAAGCCTAACCATATCACTGAGTAATAGATCATGGTGGGAAATACTCAGTTTATTCACTCATTTCCCTGTTGAAGGGCAACTGAATCATTTCCAGTCTGGAGCTAATACAAATAAATAAATAAACATTTATATACAAGTCTTCATTTCTCTGGGATAAATGCTGAGAAAAACAATTGCTGGGTTGTACAGTAGTTGTATGTTAAGTTTTTGAAAGAAACTGCCAAACTGTTTTCCACAGTGCCTATCCCATTTTACATTCCCACCAACAATGTATGAGTGACTCAGTTTCTCTGAATCCTTGTCAGCATTTAGTGTATCACTGTTTTAGTTTAGCCATTCTGATAGATATGTAGTGATTCTCATTGTGATTGTAATTTGCATTCCCTTAATGATGAACAATGAGCATCTTTTCATGTGCTATTTGACATCTGTTGTCTTCTTTGGTGAAACATCGCTTGATGTCTCTTACCTATTTTCTAATTTGATTGTTTGTTTTCTGAATGCTGAGTTTTGAGAGTTTTCTTCATATATTCTACATACTAGTTATTTGTTGGATACATGGTTTGCAAATATTTTTTCCCAGTCTGTAACTTTTTTTTATCTTGCTTTTTAATGGGCCTTTCACAAAACAAAAGTTTTACATTGTGACGAAGTTCAGTTTATTGGTTTTTCCTCTTATGGGTCATGCTTTGGGTATCAAACCTAAGAACTCTTTGCGTAGACCTACATACTGAAGATTTCCTCCTGTTTTTTTTTCCAGAAGTTTTATAGTTTTATGTTCTACACTTAAGTTAATGATCCATTTTGAGTTAATTTTAGTATAAGGCATAAGATTTAGAGGCTTTTTTAAAGCACCATTTGTTGAAAAGACTATTTTTCCTCTATTGATTGGTTTTGTACCTTTGTCAAAAATTAGTTGGGCATATTTGTGCGGGTCTATTTCTGGGTTCTCCATTCTGTTCCATTGATGTATGTCTCTCTGCCAACACATACAGTCTTGATTACTGTAGCTGTACAGTGATTACTGTAGCTTGATATGAGATAGACTGATTTCTCCCAGTTCTTTTTTTTTTTTTTTTTTTTCCAAAATTGCTATTGCTATGGTTTGGATGTTTGCCTCATCTAAACCTCATGTTGAAATTTAATTCTCAATGTTGGAGGGGGCGCCTAAAGGGTGTTTGGTTCATAAGTGTGGATCTCTCACGAATAGATTAATGGCCTTCTCTGGAGTGAGTGAGTTCTCACTCTATTGATTAATTCCTGTGAGAGCTAGTTGTTAAAAGAGCTTAGCACACCATCCTTTTCCTCCTCTCTCTCACAATGCTGTCTCTGCATACTCTGGCTCCCTTTTACCTTCTGCTATGAGCAGAAGGCTGAGGCCCTCTTCAGATTCAGATGCCCAATTTTGACCTTCTAGCCATGAGAATCACAAGCCAAATAAACCATTTTTCTTTATAAATTAATCAGCTTCTAGTATTTATAGCAACACAACACAGACTAAGATAGCTATTCTAGTTCCTTTGCCTTTCCATATAAATTTTAGAATAATATATACAGTACCTACAAAAATTTTTCCAAGAGTTTAAAAGGAATTGCATTAAACTCGTATATCCTTTTGGGGAGAATTGACATCTTGACTATGTTGAATTTTCCAATCCATGAACATAGTACATCTCTCCATTTATTTAGCTCTTCTTTGACTTTTTTCCTCCTCTTTTTGTAGTTTTCAACATATAATCCTGTAGCTGACATCTAAGTATCTCTTCTTTTACCTTTTGCAGTTGCACATGGTATCGTATTTTTAAATTTGGTATCCAGGTGTTCATTTCTAGCACATAGGAATACAATAGATTTTTGTATGTCTATCTCATATTCTGTGACCTTGCTGAATTTACTTATTAGCATTAATATTTTATATATCCCTTGGGAACTTCTACATAAATGATCATGTGATTTTCAAATAGAAACAGTTTTTATTCCTTTCTAATCTGTATGCCTTTTAATTTCTTCTCTTGCCTTACTGCACTGGCTAAAACTTTCGCAGCACTATGTTGTATAAAAGTGGTAGCAGCACACATTCTTGCCTTGCTTTCATCTAAGGGGAAAGCATTCAGCCTTTCACCATTAAGTAGAATGTTAGCTGTAGGGTTCTTGTTGATGCTTTTTATCAAGTTGAGAAAGTTCTATTCCTATTTTTCTCTTAATTTTATAATGGATGAGTGTTGAATTGTTGTTTAATGGGTGTTGACTTTTCAGCATCAATTGATATAATCATGTTAATGTGGTGAACAACTGGTAAATGGATAAACAAACTGAACAGCCATTTATACATTGCATGGATGAACATTTGTTTATCCATTTACAAGCTGAAGGACATTTGAGGAGTTCCCAGTTTTTGGTGATTATGAATAAAGTCTGTATAAACATTCACTAACAGGTCTTTGTATGTACATGGTTTTCATTTCAAATACCTATGAGTAGCATTGCTAGGTTGTATGGTGAATGCATGTTTAACTTCATAAGAAACTGCCAAATTGTTTTCAAAACTGTGTGTCATTTTGTATTTCTAAGCAATGTGTGAGAGTTCCAGCTGCTTTGCTCAGCCAGCATTTGATGTTGTCAGGTTTTTCTTGTTATTTTAGCTGTTCTATTTGGTGTAAGCCTCAGACTTTCAGAGCCCTTCTTTCTATCTCTGCAGTACCCCCTCCCTGGGTGCCAGAGAAGAGTAGGTATAGTCACAATAGCCATTTTTCAGAAGCAGAAGGGCTGGCTCCCAGAATTCCCCTGCACACTACAAACTTCAGGACTGCAATTTTTAGGAAGGTGTGACAAATGTGTTGAGCTGAATCAAGACAAGGGCCAAGGCAGAAGGAGTAGTGGGGCATAGGGTTGGCAGTGAAGGGTCCAGATGGCCGCAGTTCAGAGTGGCAGGACCTGGAAGACTTCACCTGCTCAGGGCTTATTGGTAGTGGGAAAGGATCACTTGGGGCCCAGGAAGAGGCCCTGATGCCTCAGCACCCTCACTCTTCCCTCCTAAGGTTTCCAGCCATTTCTAACAGAGCAAAATGTAATCTCTTGAGATTCCTGCA
Source organism: Callithrix jacchus (assembly GCF_049354715.1). Classification (NCBI taxonomy): domain Eukaryota; kingdom Metazoa; phylum Chordata; class Mammalia; order Primates; family Cebidae; genus Callithrix; species Callithrix jacchus. The sequence continues at coordinate 86,497,961 of NC_133506.1, forward strand.
GGCCCCAGGGAGGGGGAAAGTGGCCTGAGAACTGGAGGCGTGGCTTGGGGCCCAGTTGTGTGACACCTGAATCTTGGGGAGAGTGACTGTGGGACCAGGCCCCTGAGGCCTCCTGGGACAGCTGTGGACAGGGAGAGGTGGCTCAGGTTTCATTACTGCTTGGTGTGTGACCTGGGCTCCAGGCAGCAGAATAATGCCAGGCCTTAGCCCTTGTGGCGTAATACCTTTTACTAAGAAATTGCTGTCCTGCTTCTGTTCTACATGGATTGCTCTGGCCTGGACTTTGGGTCCTGTGGCCTAGAAGTAAAAGGACCAGATTTTAGTCAGGCTTCAGGACAGAAGCCAAACAGTCAGATTGGGAGCAGGTGCGTTAGGTATGCGTGTGCATCTGCAGGGTGGGGAGAGGTGTCACGTGGGAACTAGGAGCTGCCCAATATTCAGTTTCAGTTGATTAGCTGATTAGCTGTGTGATCTTGGACAAGTCACAGGGGAGAGTAGCTGTGGAACAAATCGCCCATCTAGTCCAAACCTTTAGGCCAAAAACAGGCAAACCCAGGCCTAAAAAGACAAGGCCTAAAGGGTCTGTGGCCTAAAGGGTCTGTTTAGGCCTGGGTTTGCCTGTTTTTGACCTAAAGGTTTGGACTAGATGGATAATTTCTCAGTTGCATTGAATGTCAGCATTACCTGGGATTTGTTTTTGTAAACTACAGATCCCTCGGCACCACCACAAACCTATTGAATCAGCATCTGTGGGCCTGGGGTCCTGGCATCTGGCTGTGTAATGGACTCCAGCTGGTTTTTGTATAGCCAGCATGTCACTGACATCTCCAGACCCACTTACCTAAAAGTTCATTCAGTCCAGCAGCCTTGGGCAACCTCTGGCTGAAGACAGAAAGGTAGGTCCAAGAAGGTGGGAGGAACCAGAGAAGGGGAGCCAATCAGAGGCCAGAAAGGTGGGGGGAAGAACCAGAAAAAGGGAGCCAATCAGTGGCCAGGAAGGTGGGAGGAGGAGCCACTCAGTGGCCTGAAAGGAGGAAGAGAAGCCAGAGACGGAGAGCCAATTAGGAAAAGGGGATACAGCAGGTTGGGATTCTTCTTGCAAGGGAAACCGAAGCCTTGATCTGGGCAGGCAGCAAGCTGGACTGGTATCAGAGGAAAAGAAGCCTACTTTGGCTGCTGCTGTTTGAGTGTGTCTCCCAGCACCATAAGGCAGGTAGAGAGGGCATCACCTTTGCGGTTCAGGAGAAGGGTTAGCACATCCCTTGTCTGTTTGGAGGCTCAAAGTGGGTCTAGGAGAAACTATGACTGCCTAGAGGGAAAACATATCCTGCAAACCCTAAATAGCCATGGGGAATAAATAGCACTTGGGCCCCGGCCACGCCACCCTCTGTGTCTGACTCAGCTTGGAGCACAAGAGTCCCCGTCTGCTGCTCGCTGTTTTGCGTGTGTGGGCGAGGCACTCAACCTTTCTGACTCTGTTGCCCTACCTCTGTAAGATGGGAATCATAATTACGCCTGCTCTACCCCTGCAAGGCATTGCTCTGGGCATCACCGAAGACAAGAGAGGCGATGGTGCTGCATCACTTGTGGCATGCTGTGCCGTCCACTGGGACTAGGCACTACCGGAACCCCAGGAAGGAAGAGATGCATGGGTGACCCTCCCTAGTCCCACAGTTGGAGGATCTGTGCTTAAAAGAAAACCACACAAGTGATTATCTTTTATAAATTGTTAGACAGTCACAGATAATCTTCCCTCTTAGTTTCAGAGGCAACAGGTATTATATGAATTTGGTGTGATCCTTTCACACTTAAAATTCTTTTTTGCATACATGCGTGGGCTCATGGAAAATATATTTTGTGTGAGCATGTGTGTATGTGTGTGTGTGGCTTGTTTTACATAAAGGGTGGCGCAGTTATATATCACATGGCAAAACGCTTTTTTTAAAGTCAGGGTTGTATGTTTGAGATCTAATTAGGTCATTTCTTTTATCTGCCATGTAGTGCTCTACCTGGAGTCTCTCTCACATGTCTGTTTTGCCTGATGTTAAAGTTGTTATGGAGCTAAATCATGCCTTTTCTTACCCCAGGCACAGCCAGCTGGGCTGCCTTTGGCTGAAAGCCCAGCAGAGTCAGAAAGAAATCTGAGGCTGTCAAGGAAGCCTAAGGGTGAGTCTTCAATGCTGGGCCCAGAGGGAGCATAACCTCCACCTGGCCTTGTCTGGTTCATCTACAGCCTGCAGGAAGGAGAGAGAGAAAATGTGAATATGAGAACTCTACCCTGCTGCATGCTAACCTCGCAGCTCTGTCTTGGGAAAGTGGAATGCAAAGAACTGGATGGAATCTCCATCATCCCAGGGTGCCCTTCTGCCAAGACCTTGGATGTCTGTCCTTCCAGTGGAGTAGCACCGCCACCACCTGCCTCCAGTTGAAGGTCATGAACTTTCTCTGAAATCAGGATGGGCTACATAATTTGCAGAGCCCGGTGCAAATAAAAATGCAGGGCACTTGTTCAAGAAATATTAAGAATGAATTAAGGCATAGGCAGACTGCTAAGCATGTGCTCTGCCTGACTGCACAGGTGGCGTTCCCATGAAGCTGATCCTGCCTGAAACTGTCCTCCAGGGGAGTCCTGTTAAGATGTAGAAGACAGTGTGCAAAACTCTGCAAGGGAAATAGCTGTCATTTTGGAAGCCATCAGGATCTTTTAGTGAAGTCAAGCTGAACCATGGAGGTCATCACAGTTCCTGACAGGTTGAGAAGCTCTGATTTATCCCCTCTAGAGTAGGAACTAAGGACTTGAGGGGCTGCAGAGCCAGCAGGTAACTCAGAAGGCCAGGGTGCAAATCCTCCCTCTGTCTCTGATGAGCTGAATGACCTCAGCTCATCAGGGACAGAGGGAGGATTTGAGTTTGTTGAATAGCTTCTCTGTGCCTCAGTGTCATTGAGATAAGGTGCCTACTTCACAGGATTGCTTGGAGGATTAACCCTAAAACTATGGAGAGGCCAAGGACATTTCCTGGCACATAATTTTGGATAGTCTTGGCTGATGTTAAGCATCTTTTCTTTGAGCTTTGGTTTCTTTCCTAGGAGAACATAATGGGGAAAGGTAGAGGGCAAAGATGGATCTAGAGTCAGGAGTCCCGGTTTCTCCACTACTAACCACCTGCTTACCAAGCCAAGTCACTCTCCCACTCAATCTCACTTCTAACATTTAAGGAAGGTAGGGTGAAGTATGACTTTCCTTCCAGCTTTATAATTCTGTTTCCAAGGAATTCCACCTGTTCCTCTCATTGGCTTATCCCAGTGTATTAGTCTGTTTTCATGTTGCTGATAAAGACATACCCGAGATTGGGCAATTTACAAAAGAAACAGGTTTAATTGGACTTAGAGTTCCACGTGTCTGGGTAAGCCTCACAATCATGGTGGAAGGCAAGGAGGAGCAAGTCACATCTTACGTGGACAGTGGCAGGCAAACAGAGAGAGCTAGTTCAGGCAAACTCCTGTTTTTTTAAAACCATCAGATTTTGTGAGACTCATTCACTATCATGAGAACAGCACAGGAAAGACCCGCCCCCGTAATCCTGCTGGGTTCCTCCCATGACAGGTGGGAATTGTGGTAGTTACAATTCAACATGAGATTTGGGTGAGGACACAGCCAAACCATATCACCTGGCATCTATTTTCTCTGAGGTTTAAGAAATTCCTCCTCTTATCTGACTGCAAATCTTTCTCATTAAAGTCCACTTCTTTTTCTGCCCTTTGTGTTAAAACAGGTCGGTGACCCATTTTATAGATTCAGAAACTGAGGCACATTGGGAACCATCTGCTCTCCAGATGGAACAACCTCGGTCCCTTTAATATTCCCTTGCACTGGCCTTCACCCACTGCCCTCCCCAGAAATCTCCACTTCTCCCGCATTTAGAGACCCACACAGGTTACTCCTGCCAGCCAGGCACAGAGCTCGGCCCCTCAGATCTGTCTGTGTTTAATACTCTCAGCGCCTGTAGGGGAGCAGATCTTGTTACACACCTTGTTGTACAGCTGAAGAAGCAGGCTCCTGGAGCCCAGACTGAGGGTGGAGTGAGGGCCCTGTAGGTAACTTGTGAGACCCTACAAGTTATGTAGCCAGAGCCCCAGACCCTGCAACCCTGTGAGGGGGAGCCTTTCCTGGAGAAAAGCTTTCCCCCAGCACTTACCAAGCCTCTCTCCCTGCAGCTGGCATGAGGGATGTTGCTCTTCTGCCAAACCCACACTCTGGGTTGAACACAGCTCTGGGCATGCCAGCTGCTGCCCTGGCCCCTTTACTGCCACTCAGGAAGGCACACGTGAGCGCCATTCAGTGCCAATGTCCTTGTTGGGGGCAAGCCTCAAACCTGTCCCCTTCCTACCAGGCCCCTGATCAGCTCTAGTACTAGCACAATGCAGAATCAATATCTTTTTGGGGGGATTATTGAATGTCCATCTCCTCCACTAAAATACAACTCTTTCGGTGGTGATGGGGGAAATATACCCAGAGCTGAAACATACTGCCTGGCACATGGAAGTGCTCAGTACACATTCAATATGTGAGCAAATTGATCCACTGATTTATTTATTTTATTTACTTACGTTTTGAGACAGGATCTCACTCTGTCACCCAGGCTGAAGCGCAGTGGCATAATCACAGCTCACTGCAGCCTCAACCTCCTGGGCTCCAGCGATCCTGCCACCTTAGCCTCCCAGGTAGCTGAGACCACGAGTGTGCACCACCATGCCCAGCTAATTTTTGACTTTTTGTAGAGACGGAGTCTGACTGTGTTGCCCAGGCTGATCTTGAACTCCTAGGCTCAAGTGCTCCTCCTGCCTTGGCCTCCCAAGGTGTTGGATTTGCAGGCATGAGCTACCACGCCTGGCCCCACTCTGACCAACCTCTGGCCCAGGCATGGTGTCTCATGCCTGTAATCCTAGCACTTTGGGAGGCCGACGTGGGTGGATTACCTGAGGTCAGGAGTTTGAGACCAGCCTGGCTAACATGGTGAAACCCCATCACCACAAAAAAATATATATAAAAATTAGCCGGGTGTGGTGATGCACATCTACCCAGCTACTCTGGAGGCAGAGGCAGGAGAATCATTTGAACCTGGGAGGTGGAGGTTGTAGTGAGCTGAGATCGCATCATTGCACTCCAGCCTGGGCAACAGAGTGAGACTCTGTCTCAGAAAAAAAATAGTGAACATCTGGCAGATACTGACCCTTTACTTTATTCACAAATTCCTAGAGGCCCATCTTTCACAGGAATCACCACAAAGGGGTGCTGATTTAGAAAAGTGCTGTTTTATGTATTATGCTATGAGGGTTCATTCATGCTGGCAGTGTATACTGAGCACTCACTATATGTCAGGCCCTGGGGACAGAGCTGTAACGGGGCTGATGTCCCTGCCTGCATGGAGGTTCTATCCTAGTGAGCACACAGTTAAAAGGCAAACACAGTGATGTTTAGTGCTGAGAAGGATGAATCAGGGAGGGGCTGGAGAGAGGAGCTGTTTTAGATGGAAGAGTCAGTAAAGTTCTGCAGAAGAGCTGTGATTTAAATGGAAGCCACCACTGAGAATGAATGGGTGGATTTGGGGCATCCCTGGTAAGGAGTGGGATTCAGAAAGAATTCCTTGACAAGCCAGGTTCCTTGGGGAGCCAGAGAGGACACACTCTACTTGCCATCAAAGTGAGTTACAAACTCATCCAGCTCAGAGCCTGAGCCATCTGGGCTGCAGTGGCCTCTTTCAAAGAAAAGAGTTCACCAACAAGAGAGCGCCACAGCATCCTGATGAGGATGGGGTCTTTAGAGTTCTAGGCAGAAACATGTTGAAATCCAGCTCAGGCAGGTTGGAGGTTCATGTCTTCATCGCAGTGAGCTCTGGTTTCTTTGTATGTAGTCGGGAATGATAAGATCACCTCTCCCAGAGGATTGTGGCAAGGCTTCTAAGAAACAGCCTGTGTAAAGTGTTGAGCACAGATAAACAGTGGCCTTTACTGCCATTGTGATTCTCTTGGCTCCCAGTGGGGTTCTTTGCTTCTCACGCATTCGTTCAACAATAACTGAGCAGCTACTCGTTGCCAGGCTCTAGATGCTAGGATACCCAAAGGAGGAATACTTGAGCTGTCCAAAGGTGAGCCAGAGATGTGCCCATCCAAGAGGCAGGGCCCTGGGCATTCCTGCCATTCCCAGATGCATGGACTTAGCCATGTAGCTTCATCGCCCTAGGCCTCAGCTTTCCCCACTGCAAATGGAGGGCTCAGCTTGCCAATCACTAGGTGACTCTCCTGCTGAGCTCCTGGGCTGAGGCTGGGGCACAACTGTAGAGGGATCCTCTGTAGCTCCAGGTGACCTGAGCCTCAGAGACAAGCTGGCCTGCCTGGCCCAAAGGCTCTGCTGGGAGCCAGGAGGGAAGAAGCCAGCAAGCTCCAAAATGGGCCAGGGTCAGTGCTGGGTCCTGCCACCTCCAAGGACCCTCCCACACCCACCAAGATTCCTGTGGGGAGGCAGAGAGTGCAGCTGCTGAACATGCCTTCCCAGGAGAAGCATGCAGTGTACTCAGGATCACAGCAGGCATGGGGGTTGTGAGGGGTTGTAGGAGAAGCCTGATGAAGATGGAGGCAGAGACAGAGGATCTCTAGGAGGTCTCTATTACCTCCCAAGTGCCATTTGCTCTTCTAGCACTGGGAGTATTCATTATACAGCTGATTATACACTTCTGCTTTCCTAGCCCTTCTCCTCCTTTCCTCCCTCACCCCAGGAGTGCCGTGGACCCTGGGATGACGCCTTCTAATTTCTCCTCCTTCCTCTCATATTAAAACTTACCTATGCTGGCTGGGCACAGTGGCTCACGCCTGTAATCCCAGCACTTTGGGAGGCTGAGGTGGGTGGATCATTTGAGGTCAAGAGTTCGAGACCAGCCTGGCCAACATGGCAAAGCCCCATCTCTACTAAAAATACAAAAAATTAGCCAGGCGTGGTGGCAGGCACCTGTAATTCCAGCTACTTGGGAGGCGGAGGCAGGAGAATTGCTTGAACCTGGGAGGCGGAGGTTGCACTGAGCCAAGATTGTACCCCTGCACTCCAGCCTGGGCGACAGAGTGAGACTCCGCCTCTGAAAGCAAAACAAAACAAAAAGCTTACCTATGCTGTGTACCTGCCTCTCTGTGCTATGGGGATTTAAGCCCTAAATAATCTAAATAATTCATTTTATTAAAAAAGCTTTTTTGTTTGTTTGTTTTTGAGACAGGGTCTCAGTCATGATCATCGTCATGATCACTGCAGCCTCCAACTCCTAGGCTCAAGCAGTCCTCCTGCCTTGGCCTCCCAGATAGCTGGGATTACAGGCAACTGTTACCATGCTCAGCTAATTTTAAAAGATTTTTTGTAGGAACTGTTGGCCAGGCTGGTCTCAAACTTTGGGCCTCAACCACTCCTCCCACCTTGATTTTCCAAAGTGCTGGGATTACGGTGTAAGCCACCACACCTGGCCTCAAAACACATTTGATGAGTTCTGTTTAAGGAACTCTTTGGGTGTGACATAGTGAACAAAACAAAGAAAAATCCATATCCTTATGGAGTTTGCATTTCAGAAAGTGAGTGGACAAGAGTGTCTTAGTGCAGCACCTCTCCAGCTTAGAGGTGCATATGGGATCATGTGGGTGTCTTGTTAAGATGCACATTCTCATTCAGGAGATCAGGGATGGGCCTGAGATTCCAACAAGTGATGCCCACTGTTGCTGGGCCACAGTCTGAGCAGGAAGGGGTTTTCTGTCTTACCCTCCCAGGGGGATTAGAGTCTGCAAGAGAACTCCCAGAGATATCAATGACTTATTCGAAGGAATAGTTCTCTAATATGGAGCCCTAGAGAGGTGTTGGTGAAGGTGGGTGGATATTGAGGACACTGGGGACTCTGAACTGGCCTCCCCGGGTGGCTGCCTGCCTGCCTGTCTGTGGAGAAGGCTGGCTCAGCTTTCGGGCCCCGGCTTCTTAGCTCCCCACTGCTCCTCCTCAGCCAGGCTGTGGGTGGGAACATCTGGAAGGGATCCCTGGAACTGGGGGAATTTCCAGGCAAATGATGCTCTGTCAACCCAGCCGGGAACACCCGCCCCTGCCATCTGCAGAGTCTGTGTAAGAGGAACCCAGCAGTTTCCAGCTCCTCCAAGGAGCGTCTGTTTGTGTCTCTGGGTCTTGTCCTGGGCATTTGAGGAGCCTGCCCCTGCTACTTCTGGGGGAGCCTGCTAGGGGCCCAGGTTCCCAATTTGCAAGTCCTGTTCTTTATCTGCTGGGAGGTGAGGTGCCTCCGAATTCCAAAGACGCCCTGGGGGTCTTTCCAAGGACAACGATGGAGGGTGAAGCTGCCCTGATTGTTGAGAAGCGTCAGCCTAGAATTTTCTCACCCTCATTAGGCAAATGTGTCCAACACATCCTGTGCTTTGCCCTGTGCAGCCTCTTAGTAATAAATGCCCAGTTCTGTGCCGTGACAGCCTGTGCAGTGGGGACTGTACAGCTTGACCTCACTTGATCTGCATGGAAACTGTGAAACTGCTCTTATTCTTACCTCCGTAAAGATAAGGGAGAAGCAGCTCAGAGAAGTCAGATTACTGAAGTAGCAGCCCCAGGGTTTGAACCCAAAGCCACTTGATACCAAAGCCCAGTGTTAACCCCTCAGGCACTCTGGCTCCCTACATGTCCTCTAACAGCAGGTGCTTGCTAAGAGCAGTACTGGATGGGAACTCGTCCGGCTGAAACTGTTGCCTCTTTAAACTCCAAGACTTCTCCTGGAGCTTCTCCTCCACCCCTGTGGGAAGCTCCCTGTCCAGGGCTTGGGGTAGGTGTGCCCAGACTTGTTCATCACATGCAGCTGCATAAGACTGGGCAGCCTCCCCCTGTTAATGAGAGTGAGGAATGACTCATCAAGTCTGGGAGTTACTCAGCACCAGAGACCGGTCTCTGGATGTGACATCCTTAAGAGCAAATGCAGAGTGGAATGCCTAATCCCAAAGCAGGAGGCCCAGGTGCTCGCTTGGGAAGGGGACTCCTGGGAGCAGCTGGCCCAGTCATGGGACAGTGGGGTGGGACAGCCAGGCCTTGGGGTCTGCTCTCTAAGAGAGCTGAGGCTGCAGCGGCTCTCCTCTCCATCCCCTAGCTCCACCGGGCTTTGATGGGAAGCGTATTACCTGATGTTAAAGCCGAGTGTGTATCCCTCTGTTACATTTCATTCTCTCTGCCACCATCTCTCAATCCAGCCTCTTAGCATGGGTGCCCCTGGCCCAGGAGCCCCGTGCTGAGCTGGCATCAGGTTAACAAGTCTCCACGTGTGGAACTTGTGCCAGCCACAGTGCCGCAGACCCCGCAGGCCTCCAAAGGCCTTCCTGCCTCCCTCCCCCTTCCCCAGGTCAGGTTGGAACTACAGGACTCACCAGGCACCGTGGTGGCTTGGTCTGTGTCTGTCCTGCCCTCTTTGTCTGCTGTGCCCTTGGCTTTAAACCTGAGCCGGGCAGGTGTGACAAGAGAAGAGGGCTCCTTGACCACGATGTGCCAAGAGATGAAGGGCCCCTGTGGAAAGGCTTTTATTTCTGCATTTCAGTTTCACGGCTTGGGGAGATTGGAGATAGCTCAGGTTCCCCTGAGGCTGCAAAGATTCTGTGAGAGCCAGTCAGTGAGGCTGTTTCCCGTAATAGGAGGACAGACGTTGTCATTTAAGGGGCTGTGCCATCTTGCCTCTGCGGGAGGATGAGGCAGCAGCCCAGCTAGGATGACCGGGCAAGGGAGGGAATCTCGGGATGTCTGAAGGCAGGTTCAGGCAGTAGACTTGCTGTGTGCCCAGGCCAGCGAGGCACCTCTCTGGGCCTCAGATCCCAGAGGGAGGAAGGAGGGAATGATGTCTGAAGTACAGAGTCGGCGAGATAAAAGAGACTGGGGAAGTGCCTGCAGGATGGAAGGGGGAAGTACAGGTAACTGGGAAGCAGGCGGTGGTCGAGGACTGAACAGCTGAGGTGTGCTGTCCCGAGGCTGAAGGGCCTCTCTCCATCGGCCCCACCCTGCCTCCTGCTCCTGCTTCCTAGCACAGATTCCCCTGCTCTGAGAGACCATGCAGGGACAGCAGGTGGGTAAAAAAAGTCTTGATGTGCAGCACCTGTGCCAGACACAGTGCCACAGACCCCGCAGGCCCCCAAAGGCTGCCTGCCCCTCACCCCACCCTCCAGTGGGGGCTGGTCTGCTTGCATCTGTAGGATCAGCCCACCGCAATCCGGCTCCCAGATTGAGGGCACTCCTGGGGCTTAGATTGTGTATCCGATCACCTGTTATCTCCTCAGTCCCTTGGAAGCCAGCCTTCACCTTGGTCCCAGTCCCTGTCTCGGTTTGGATCCCAGCTCTGCAGCCATCTACGTCTATACCTACCCACTGCCGTGAGCCCCAAGTCCCTGTTTTTTAAAAATGTTCATAGTAGTAGTGCCTCTCTCTTAGGAATCTTTGAGGATTAAATGAGATAACTGGAGGTCCCAGTAAAATACCCGGACACAGGGGTTCCATGATTGTTAATCCCTTTTCCCTCATGCCTCTCAATTAGCCTCTTTGGACTGTGCAGTTAAATGTGCTTGTTTGCAGAGGCCTAGGCCAGACAGTTCATAGTTAGGATGTGTGCAGTGACTGCCCACTGCCACCTCAGCAGTAAAGGTGAGGGGAAGAACAAGAGCTGTCATTTATTGGGCGCTTTCAGACGGCCAGACCCTTGGAATGCAAGTATCATCCTCCTCACACCAACCCTGTTAAGAGGGTTTTATCAGCCCCTTTTTAGAGGTGAGCAAACGGAACTCCAGGCTTCTTGAATACCCTGCTTGGGTCCCAGAACCTGAATTCAGATCCAGCCCCAATTCCCAAGCCAGCTGGGCCCTCCCACTGTCCCACTCAGTAAGACACAGGGACAGTCAGGGTCTGGGTGGCCAAGTCCACCAGGACCAGGTGAAGAGCACCTATTCTGGAGGCAAAGTCCCACAACTGTCAAAGCAGGGGTAGCAAAGCATGCTCAGATGAGCAGGGAAACCCAGAGCGGGACAAGGCAGACGACCCCAGGGACCCAAGAAGTGTAGGGATGGGAGGGTGGGCGGAGACCCAAGTACAGCAGCACTCACAGGACACAGCGCTCTCTGTAGCGCGGGGAAACGCTGGAGAACCCAGGCCAATGCGCCAGGAATGTGGAGGGAGGGGGTGTGTGCTCTTCCTTCTGAAAAACACGGTTTCCCCAATCCAATAGTGGCCACAAGGAAAAACTCTGTAGTCTACAAAAATGCACAGCATGCACACGACCCACCAACATTCCCACATCATCCCTCCAAGCGGTTTCTCCCAGAATCCTGCGAAAGGGCCAGTCGACGTGCACACTTGCCCAAGGTCAAAGACGCTATTCCAGATATGAATTTTATGCGGAACCAGGTGACACTTGAAGCGGCTCAGAAGTCGCTGTGAGAAAAGTACCCGGTTGTTATTATTTAGTGTGGCCTGGGAGGAAGAAAGGGCTCTTTGTAGAGCAATGAAAGCGATCCAGATAGAGGCAAGCCCCTGCCCTCCTGAGCAGAAACCGTCTTTTTCATCGGCAGTTTCTGCTCTGCACTGCCCAGCCTCATGGTTCCGCACATTCCGCCGGGGCAAGAAAACACCGGGATGCCTCGCCTGCTCAGCGCACCGCCACCGGGATTTCTGTGCAAGGACTGGAATGTAGATCCATCCTAGTCATGATTATTTACAAATATTTTGACAAGTAGTTAATTTAAAGGTACTGAGTCCCCTCCCTGCTTTTTGCTGTTTATCTTTTCTTTCAGATTTTCTCCCGGGAACAGGGCAGTTCTCTAACACGGTTTGCATTGTAAGGCCAGGACAGCACTGAAGTGCGGCAGTGAGGCCTGGTAGACAGAGAGGGCACATTCTCCCGAGAGGAGCATAAATCCAGGTGGCCACCACACCGAGGGCTCCAAGGCCTGCCACGGCCGCAGCCCCAGGAGAGGGCATGCTCCTCTCCATCCTCCACCTCCCTCTGGGCCAGCATCAGGGCTCTGCTGGTGAGGTGCTGAGACCTCTTGATACTCAATAAGGGCGTTTCAAGGAGCCAGGGGTATCTGGTGCAGGAGACTAATGACACCAGTGGATGAGCGCTGATTCAGGAAACAAAACACCCAAAACGTCGAAGCCAGGACAGCAAGGCGTCAAAGACACCGTCTCGACCTTGAGAGGTTGATATTCCAGCTAAGTAGGTGGGAGAAGCATTTCCACGAGTTACTGAGGCTGTGGCCTCCGTGTAGAAGGCAGTGGCAGTGACAGGAAGGTTGTCAGGTTGACTAAGTGGGAGACGGGATAAAACACACAGCTGTGCCCTCGGGTGGGTGGTGGGTGGTGGGTGGCGGGGGGTGGGGAGTGGCGTGTCCCCAGCATGATTGCCTTCCATTCTCTCCTTTTCAGCGTTCCTTGTCACTCATGCCATTGAAAGGTGCAATCTGTGCTCCCCTCTGCTAGATTCAGGGCCTTCCCTAGTGACTTGCTTGACCTGTAAAATGTGGCGGAAGTGACGTTCAGGATTTCTAAGGCAACAGCCTAAGGACCTTGAAGCTTCTGCCTGGAACTCTGGAGACTCTTGTACCCAGAGACCTCCATGCAATGAGGAAGCCCAGGGCGGCCAAGAGGACACCGGAGCGGGAGCGGGTAGAGACCTGTCTGCCCCGCTCCCTGTTCCAGCTCCCAACATTTGAGGCATCTGAGCTTCAGCCGTAAACATCCAGGGGCAGAGAGGAACCATTCCCTCTGTGTCTTGCTCAGATTCCTGACCCACAGAATCGTGAGACATGATGAAAGCAGTTCGTTTTAAGGCACTGAGATTTGGGGTTGTGTCTGTCACACATCCACAGATATGTGAATGGGTGGAGGGATGGGGAGCCGTGAAAGGCCAGGGACTCTGTTGACCCAACTCTCTCTCCTCCAGACCATGCCTACCCTCTCTGCACCCCAGGCTCCTCCATTAGGGCCTCCATGAGCACCGGCACTCAATCCCTGGGACCAATCCCAGTGTCCACTTCCTCCTTGAACCCCACTTTGAGAGCAGATTTGCTGCTGGGTGGAAGTAAGGGAACCCTAGAAGGGGACAAAGATTCTGGGTAACCACCTCTGGGGCAGGTGTGAGGAGGCTGGCCAGGGTGAGGAAGTGGCCGCACAGGGGAAAGGAGTGGGCTGTGCACACATGGACCAGGAAGGAGTGAGCCATGTGCCTGTGGACCAGGAAGGAGTGAGCCATGCGCCTGTGGATGGGGAAGGAGTGAGCCATGCACCCGTGGACCAGGAAGGAGTGAGCCATGCACCCGTGGACCAGCAAGGAGTGAGCCATGCGCCTGTGGATGGGGAAGGAGTGAGCCATGCACCCGTGGACCAGGAAGGAGTGAGCCATGCGCCTGTGGATGGGGAAGGAGTGAGCCATGCACCCGTGGACCAGGAAGGAGTGAGCCATGCTCCTGTGGATGGGGAAGAAGTGAGCCATGCACCCGTGGACCAGGAAGGAGTGAGCCATGCGCCTATGGACAGGGAAGGAGTGAACTGTGCACCCGTGGACTGGGGAAGGAGTGGCCCGTGTGCCCATGGACGGGGAAGGAGTGAGCCATGCACCTGTGGACCGGGAAGGAGTGGGCCATGTGCCCGTGGACTGGGGAAGGAGTGGCCTGTGTGCAGATGGACAGGGGAAGGAGTGAGCCGTGTGCACATGGACCAGGGAAGGAAAGAGCCCTGTGTGCACGTGGCTGTGTGCCTTCCTCCATGGAAAAGCTCCCTCCTGCCTCCCTTTCAGAAGTCAGGTCCAGCATTTCCAGCTGTCTGCTGGATTATCTTCAGAACCTCCCACAGGTCCCCCAAATCCTTTAGCACATTCTAAACCAGAACCTTCTCTAAACCCAACCCCAAGGCAATTCCCTGTCCTGCCTTATTTCTGTCCAGGGTGCCAAAGTCACCAAGGTCCACCCAGGTGTGGTGGACCAACTCTCCAGTGGAGCTGGAGCAGCAAGAGCTTGCCCTGGTGGCAGGTGGAGGTAGGGGGTCTGTGGTAGGGACTGAGGTGGGAGGACTTGTGGCAAAGGAGGTGGGCAGAGCATGGCCAAGGTCATAGGCAGCCCTAGGGTTCCTCCTGGAGAGCTAAAGAGGGGCTCGAGCTGTGTCCTGGGGGCTGGGAGATGCCCACAGGAGGCGACCAATAGCACTTCTAGCCTCAGCGTCCTCTCTGCCTCTGCACCCCCTTTTGCTCCTGGAGCAGCCATTGGGAAACCCTGCAGCTTCCAGCTCTGCGGGTCCTCATTCCCCTCCTTCCCCTTCCACTCTGGCCATCACCTGACCCTGTCTCCCCTGAGCCCAGCCTCCCACCACCCCCACACCCTTTGACCCTTTCTCTTCCCCCTTTCCCCTCAAGGCTGCCAACCTGCTGCCCACTGTGGGAGCCAGCTGCTGCCTGTGGCTGGGGGCACTCGGAATGGGGCTGGTACCACTGGGAAACCAAACTTTTAATTTGATTTGCATTAACCTAGATTTTAAAACTGATAATTCAGTTACTGGGTGTGGTGGCCTAAAAGGTGGGAGGATTGCTTCAGCCCAGGAGTTTGAGACCAGTCTGGGCAATATAGTGTGATCTCATTCCTACAAAAAATTTTAAAAATGAGCCAGGCCTGGTGGCATGTCTGTAGTCCCAGCTATTTGGGAGGCTGAGGTGGGAGGATTGCTTGAGACCAGGAGTTTGAGGCTGCAGTGAGCCATGCTTGTGCCACTGCATTCTAGCCTGGGTGACAGAGCAAGAACCTATCTCAACAAAAAACCCTTTTAAATATGTTTGAAACAACTTGGGTAGGTGTAAATTTCGACTGTAAATTTAACAAAATCTAACTGTGTATCTGGCTGTGTACCCAGTGATGCTAGTCTAAACTAGCATCCCCAATGAGATGTGTCGTGTACCTTAAAGATGGTAAAAAAAAAAAATTCTCATTAATTTTTTATTTATTACATGTTGAAATGGTCATATTTAGGATCTATTGAGCGACTCTAAAGAGCAAAAATATATATTAAAATAATTTCATCTGTGTTCTGTTTACTTTTTAATGTGGCTACTAGAAAATTTAAAATTATAAACATGGCTGGAGTTCTGTTTCTATGGGACAGCCCTTCTCTAGACCACGGATCTGCACGTGATCTAAAACTCAATTCAGCCCCCACTGTTGCTGGTTAACCCTTTCCCACCCCACCGTTTCCTCAGGCTTAACCACCCTTGGGCTCACGTATGGCTGATACCTGGTGGGTGCTGACCTTGGTATAACACACACGTTTGCAAATACACGTGTGTATCTGTGAGTCGTGTGCACACCTGTCTCTCTCCACATGCTTGTGAGTGCACCTCTGCATCTGGACATTATCCTGTTTTCTGAGTGTGAGCACTCAGGCCGGCCCCTGTGGGAAGGCGTGCACAGGTGGCATCTGTATGGGAGCCCACTGCACATGGGGAGTTGACACGGGGACAGGGCCTCCAGCTGAAAGCCTCTGGGCGGGTCTTTCATCCCCAGAGGAGGCTGGACAGTGTTTCCTTGGCAAGTTGATGAGAATGTCATGTAGGACAGAACCCACAGCCGCCCTGGAGTCAGGATCAGTGATAGCTCCCTTCTCATCCCTCAATGATGAGGCCCATCACTCTCTCACAGGAGGGGAAATTAAATTGGTCTGGCACAGTTTGCTGTTCTTCAAGCCAATCTGGGCGCAGCTATGTAGTGGGTTAAACACTTGCGGGTGGCATCTAATTGATCATTTGGTTTCTTCATAAATTTTCAAGGTACGGTCTGCAGAGCTAAGCACACCACAGGAAATCAGGAGGTTGTACTTGTCCCTTTTCTAAAGATAGGAGGCAACCTATCCATCCACCCATCCGCCTGCCCTGAGCCATGTATCCATTCATCCACTGAGTAATTCAGTTATTCAGCCCACATGTACGAAGTGCCTCCTGTGTGCTGGGCAGTGTGTGGAATAGAAAGAACTGGGTATGAAGTTACAGATTCCAGCACCCACCCCTGGGCAGGTCTCTGGTCTCTCCAGGCCTCAGTTTCTCTCTGCTAATGAGGGAGTTTAACCACAGAGCTCAAGGCCCTTCCTAGCTCTGGTGCTTCAGGGCCTGGGGCTGATTTTCCAGGCAAAGAGATGCCCTCTCCCGGACTCCAGGGGCTGCTTGGGGAGAAGGAGGAAACCGAGGAGGACCCCAGGGCCATGGGCATCACTAACCTCCACAGCTGAGGTCTTGAAGACAGGAAGGGGATGGCCCTGGAATATGGGGGAAACGCTCCCTGGACCTCCCTCCCAGAACCCCAGTTCAAGAGCAGATTTGAGTTGGCTCAAGTGGGTATTTGTGGGATTGGTTATGTCCCAGAGGTTTGGGGGATCAGGCCAATCAGCAGACTCTGAAATTCATATTTTGTTTGTCGTTTTATTTAGTCTATCTTTATTCTATGAAGAAACATGAAATCTGTATTTTGGAGGCTGAGTCTGGGAGTCTTGCATCCTCTGGGGTCAGAGGGACTCCGGAAGCTCTGTCAGGTTCCTCACCACCTCCACAGCCAGCGTCCGTGTTTGGGCAGTTCCCAGGCTCCCTGCCTTCTTATACCAAGAAGGATTCACCACTTCTGGCCCTGACCGATGATGCCTCCTGGCCTCCCTGCCCCCTTGAACCTGGCCTCATTTCTGGGTCTGCTTCTCAGTGTCCCCACATTGGCTGGGGAGCCCACTCCTGGGCTTTGGTCACCTCATTCAGCTGGCAGTCCCAGGCCCTCCCAGAAACCTTTTGCTGCAGCCTGGTGATTGGTGGAGAGTACTGAAGCTGTTTTGATCTGGTTACCAAGAGCTCTGAATTCCTCCCATCAAAGTCAGACACAGCAAAAGCTCACTCAGGTCCCTGTCCTGTAACATCAGTCTTCATAATGAAGGTGCCTGACTACAGGTCTGGGCTGTCGGTGGGCAGAAGCAGAGGGACAGGGATGGGGAGAGAGGAGAAGCTTTGTTTCTGAGCTTTGCCGCTCTGATCTGCCAGCGAAGAGCAATTTCCTCCAACTTCTCCGACATTCAACCCCCTGCCAGCAAACCCACAAACACAAACCAGGAGGACGATGGCATGGAGAGCATCTCTGAATTCAGGGAAAGGATGAGAGGAAAACAAAGTGTTTTACTCACCTTCCCGAGAATCCCTCTCTCCACCTGACCTCCTCGCCTCTAAAGTAGACCGTGAATGGACTCCGCTTCAGTATCATATCTGCTGCATCCTCTGAGCCTAGCTCAGTGCCTGGCATAGAGTAGCTCTATCTGTATTGTTGAACAAATGAATTTCTAGCTGTAAGAAGATTCCTGGTAATAATCCATTGCAGGAGTGGCTGATGGTCTCATTTCTTCATTTAATAAACATTTCTTAGGCAGCTCTTGGGTTCCTGGCACTATGCCAGGTGCCAAGGACTGAGATGACTACAAAATCAGACTTTTCAATGAGAGGCATTGAGCTCCTGCTCCATACCAGGAGCTGTGCTGGGTTCTGGAGACAGGGAGATGAACAGGACAGATATTCCCACCTCCACAGCGCTTACATGGGAGACAGACAATAAGCAAGTAAATAGGTAAATAAGCAAGATGGTGCAGGTGCTGTAGAGGAAATATGCAGGGTGCTGTGATGGAGAGCAGTTGGGTGGCCTCCTTTGGACAGGGGTAATACAGGGAGGGCTCTCTAGGACCTGAAGAGTAAAGAGAAAGAGCCAGGAGAGAGCACAGCAGGTGCAAAGGCCCCAGGGCCGGGAACAGCTCCGTGGGTTTGAGGGAAGGTGGCCAGTGCAGCAGGTGTGCAAGACTGAGCATGAAGCAGTGCAAGCTGAGCTTGGATAAGTTACTGTCCTCCAGTGACATGACAGGCCAGGGAACTACTAGAGCAGAAAGGCCAGTGCTGCCATGGAGGCGAAATATGCAGGGAAGCCCTGAACTCCTCCCAGAGGAGGCAACATTGGCACTGAGACCTAAGCCTCCATGGAATATCTCTCGGGCCCAGCGGGGCCTTCCTTCTTTCCATCACTTTGGACATTGCTCCAGGGACTTCCTGTTCCTCCCAGCCGGGAGCAGGGGCTGTGGGGCGGTGCCAGCTGGACCCTGTTCCAGCCCAGAGGGACTCCTCTGTACAGCTTCCCTTGCCCCGAAGTCTCTCTCAGCCTCTGCTGCTGCTGCAGACACTGTTGGGTGGCGGCGGCTGGAGGACTCAGGGTCAGCGCGTTCTGCAGATGTTGCTGCGGTGGGGTGATGGCGCTCACATGGCAAGTCCCTGCCTTTCATCTCCCTGGCCTCCCTGGAGCTTTTACTATCACTGAGCCCAGCATCTAGCAAATAGCCTCATTGCTGTCTTTTATCTAGCTGGATTTCAGCTCCAGACACTCTCCAAGGGCCTTGCCTGACAGCAGCACCAGAACCATCAGAGCTGCCGTCCTCAGGGTCAGCTGTGCCATGTGCTTTAGTTATAATGATTATCATTGTTCTAATAATGTATATTATTATTATATCTGTAAATCTGAGTGTAGATATGTCAATTATTGCTGTAATATATATATTATCTCTATATATGTAGGTATAATTTTATATGTTATTACTGCTATAATGCATATTATTATATCTATATTATTATATCTATACATAGATATAACATCAATTATTAATGATATAATTATTGATGTTATTGATGCAATAATTATTACTGGTATAATAATTATTGATATTATTGATGTTCTTTTTGATGCGATAGTTATTGCTGTAATAATTGTTACTGATATTATTGATGTAATAATAACTGCAACATCAGCTCCCCATTTATTAGGGTCTGGTCACACCAGACACTGTGCTAAAAAGTTTCTATGCATCGTTTTCTGTCATTCTTGCTGCCACGTTCATTATGAGGCAGGCATTGCTATGAGTCTGGGAGAGGTTAAGTCACTTGGCCGAGGAGTGACAACAAATAAGTGCTGGAAGTGACTGCAGAGTGAGGGCTGTCCAGCCCACAGACTCCTTCCTCTGTATTCTGGTGGTTCCCAGCCTCCGGCTGACTGCAATGCGATCGGCAGGGGAGCTGTTTAGAAAGTAAGACTTCTGGTCCCTCACCCTCAGAAATTTTGATTCTGGTTTGGAGTAGGGCCCAGGAATCTTGTTTTCTCTGTTTTTGTTCGTTTCTATTTTAACAGGGATTCAGATACAGGGCCAGATGTATTTATTTGGGTCCATCTACCTCCTGGAAGTATACACTCATCTTTTGAGAGTAGAAGGCAAAGAAAGAAGATGGGTGGAAGGAAGAAGGTCTCCCGAAAGGGCACATCTGACTCTCTGGCCTCACCTTCCTCTGCCCCAGTGGAGAGCGGACACGAACGAAGTCTAGCCTCTCTCCATTGCAGTGGAGAACAGAGGAGTGAAAGGCCTTTCAGGGAACGTGGAAGCGGACTAAAGACAGGAGGTCTAAAGTTGAAAGCCAGTCAGGTAGAAGGCATGAGAGACAATGAGAGAAAGTAGGCTGGGCGTAGTGGCTCACACTTGTCATCCCAGCACTTTGGGAGGCTGAGGTGGGTGGATCACAAGATCAAGAGATTGAGACCATCCTGACCAACATGGTGAAACCCTGTCGCTACTAAAAAAAAAAAAAAATACAAAAAATTAGCTGGGCATGATGGTGCACGGCTGTAGTCCTAGCTACTCGGGAGGCTGAAGCAGGAGAATCGCTTGAACCCTAGAGGCGGAGGTTGCAGTGAGCTGAGATCACACCACCGCACTCCAGCTTCATGACAGAGTGAGACTCCGTCTCAAAAAAAAAAGAGAGAAAGTGAGTTAGATGATCTGTGGGTCCCTGGTTGAGTGTTCCCAATGTAAAACACTGAAGAAACACAGAGATCGTAGATAGCATGACTTTCCAACCATCGAATACATATTTATGAAACAGCAGCATGAACCAGTCCCACCCAGGAAAGGTGCTGTAGGGCAGAGAGGAGCCTGAAGCGTTGCCTTTGCCCCAAGCCTCCATCCCAGCACCTGGCATTACAGTTGGTGCATATTAATCCTTTCATGCAATTTTGTCAAATGAGTGAGGCTCTTCAATTCTAGTAGGAGGGCAAGTCCAATGTTAAGGAACAGCAGAAATCACCACTGGGACTATATGAAATTAATTGTTAACACCCTGACAACCTGGGTGAACCTTGAGGACATTGTGCTAAATGAAATAAGACAGACACAAAAGACAAATACTGTATGATTCCACCTAACGAGGTATCCAGAGTGGTCAGATTCATAAAGACAGAAGTAGAAGGATGGGTGCCAGAGGTTGGGGGGGCAAACGGGGAGTTATTTTTATAGGGTGCAGAGTTTCAGTCTTGCAAGATAAAATGCTTTCTGGTAGCTGGGCAAGGTGGCTCACGCCTGTAATCCCAGCACTTTGGGAGGCCGAGGTGAGAGGATTGCTTGAGTTTGAGACCAGCCTGGGCAACATAGTGAAACCCTCCCTCTACAAAAAATACCCAAAAAAGCCTATAATCCCTGCACTTTGGGAGGCTGAGGTGAGCTCAGGGGTTCGAGACCAACCTGGCTAACATGGTGAAACTCTGTCTCTACTAAAAATACAAAAATTAGCTGGGCATGGTGGCATGTGCTTGTAGTTCCAGCTATTCAGGAGGTTGAGGCAGAATTGCTTGAACCTGAGAGGCAGACATTGCAGTGAGCCGAGATGGCACCACTGCACTCCAGCCTAGTGACAGAGCGAGACTCCATCTCAAAAAAAAAAAATGTGGTGTGAGAGACCTGGCAAGGCAGAGCACTCCACCCCTGCACAAGCAGTTTGGGGCTTGTTTACAGGAAGCCATCACACAGGCCTGAGAGTGTTCCTGATTAAAAGGAGACATCCACCTGGGATGATAGACCTTTCAGATACATGATGATTTAAATTTTTTTACAAAAAGGTCAAATTTTTCCTGGGAGGAAAGAATCGGCAAGGTGCAAGGGGAGGCAGGTGAGGTCCTGCCTAGATGGTTAGAAGTCAGTGTGGCTCTGTTGGCATGGCAGGGGAGAGGCCTGCAAAAAGGTCTTTAAAAGGAAGATTGTAAATAGTTTGCAAATGTTTATGGATAGGTCTCGAACCACGAATTTTGACAGCTAAAGGATTTCCAGAGAGGCTGAGGGAGAAGCCAGAACTGAGTGAGGCAGAGATTTATGACAGTTTCTGTTGGATGGAAGGTCCCCATCTGCACTCAGAGATCTGGGTTACATTAAATCTCGCTTCAAATGAGATTGTGTCTTAAATTTAATGGGCAAAAGAGAGGAGTTAGATAAGTATTTGTACCATTATTTTAACAAGTCTCTGCATTATGAGAAAAAAATATCTGTTTAAGAATAGCAATGGGTAAGTTGTCACAGTTCAGTTACCTGTTCCTGAAGCATCGACTCTCCCCTGGCTCATGCTCTGTGGTGGCAGCTACTTGATTTACAAACAGGTGGCCAAGAGAAACTAGCCAGCCCCTCTAGGACACTGTCCCACCTTGCCAATTCCCACCCCGTTTCCAGAACAGAAAATGGGTAGGATGAGGACTGCTGGAAAGCAGAGGGACAAGACACGTGTGAATGAGGGGGCGTCTGACTAGGGAGAAGGCCCGCTCTGCAGAGGGGTGGGTATCAGCGGCCTCTCATGCTCCTCCCTTGCCTCTGGGGGAGACTTTTAGATTCTGCAAAATGCTTTAAAAAAATTTTTTTTATTAAACTGTTATCACAACTTCCTGTGGGGTAGGCAGAGATACCCACAAAGTGGCATTTTCCCTGGTTTGCAGGAAAGGTAAGCATCAGACAGGTGATGTGGCTTCTGCAGGTCTAATAGCTGCTGGACAGTACAGGAAAGGCCCCAGCACCAGACAGGGGAAGGGTAACCCGAGCGTAGCCTGGAGCCCATGCAGATGTCCTAGCAGAGGCATGGCCGAGGGAAGCAGCCTCTGCTTCCACTCAAGGGGGTCGTGGGAGCAAAGGAGTGGCAGACACTCAAGTCTGAGGACCTCCCAGCCCTGCCTTCCTGGCCCCTATCTTTCTCATGCCTGCTCACCCACCCACAGTGCCCTCCTGCACCCAGTGGGGAGGGGCTGCCCCTTCCTCCCGGGGGCTGCGCCCAATGCGAACCAATTTCTGCCGAGCTCCCTGTCTCCACAGGCATCCATTGTCATTACTCTTTAAAAGAATCGGAATGGATTTTATTAAGAGAAACTCAATGCACACAACATAACCTGCAGCAGATAGAGAGAAGCTTTCCTAGCACAGTCTCGGTGCCTTTCCCCGGATGTCCCTCCCACCACCTTAGCCACGAGCCTTTGTCCCTGGGCCTCTGATGAACCCCTATTGGGAAGCCAGCCTCGCCGCTCCTCTTGCCAGCAGCTTTGCTCAGCAGCCCCTTCCCACCTCCCATTTCAGCTTTGCACTCCATCCTGGTGGCTCCTCCCAGCCATGGCCAGACCAGCTGCCTGCAGACTCACTCTTGTCTTTGGCCTCAGGTCAAGGGCCTCCCCAGCAGGCCGGCCCATTGCCGCCTCCCTCCATCACTGCATCCGTGTCATGTCATTCCTCCGAGAAGCAGGCACTTAGGGGTCAATAGCCTCTGGTCTCCTTTCACTTCCGTGTGA
The DNA here is from genome assembly GCF_049354715.1 of Callithrix jacchus. NCBI lineage: Eukaryota > Metazoa > Chordata > Mammalia > Primates > Cebidae > Callithrix > Callithrix jacchus. The sequence goes on from NC_133506.1 coordinate 86,520,680, forward strand.
CCTTGGGCCCACTGCATAACCTCTCTGAACCTGGGGTTCCTCATAGGTAATAATCTAGAAAATAACACTCCTTTCCCTGTATTTTGGGACCAACGAAATTACCTGGTACATGTAACAGCCCTTAACATGTGCTCAGCACATAGTAAGCACGTAGTGCTGTTTGATTCTTTCCTCAGGGTTCACCTGTGTCCCTGCTCCTTCATTCCCCCTCTCTGGGCATTGAATTGCCGGAAGGTTTATCCTCAGAACAGAGCAGCTGACCCGTCTGTTCTCCTTGGTGTACCACGTGCAGTGGACGTCAGGCTCCCCATGAGAGTCCTTGTGCTCAGACTCCACTTAGGAGGGACAGGGCTGGAATTTGGATGTAATGAGCACTCAGAGCATCCCAGCAAGAGACAGGGACCAGAAGGGTAGAGAAAGTGAGGGGAGAAGGAAGGAGCAAAGGGAAGAGAAAGAAAAAAAGTCATGGGGGCAGGAAGGAAAGGAAAAAATCTTTTTTTTTCCTGTAAGAGACAGGGTCTCACTATGTTGCTCAGGCTGGTCTACAACTCCTGGGCTCAAGCGATCCTCCCACCTCGGCCTCCCAAAGTGTTAGGCCACCACTCCTGGCTGGAAGGAATCTCTCATTAGCAACAGACATCTTGTTAATTATACAATGACTGGTACCAAGGAGGGACTCAAGGTCATTTGTAGTAACAGATGATGGATGGATGGATGGGTATATGGCTAAATGCAGGGAAAGAAAACAGGGGGGAAAGGAAGGAAGAGGGCAGGGGGAGGGAGGGAGAAAAGATGGAGATAGTCTGTGTTCTCCCAATCTGGGCTCCCCTTCCTGTCCAGCTCTGCTCTCCCTTGACGGGAGATGGGGCTTCCAGTAAGAGCTGCTCTGAGGAGTCCTGCAGCAAGGACCCCTGTTTGATTTTGACTCACCGCTTCCCAAATCTCTACCATCCATGTAACTTTTTTAAAAATTGAGGGCACTTACTTTACATCTTGACAATACTAAAGTTTTGTGGACTGCAGTTTAGAAATGTTGCGGTGGACTAGAGAACAGAATTTTCTCATTTATTTATTTATTTTTGAGACAAAGTCTCGCTCTGTCGCCCAGGCTGGAGTTCAGTGGCACGATCTCGGCTCACTGCAACCTCCACTTCCTGGGTTCAAGCAATTCTCCTGTCTCAACCTCCCAAGTAGCTGAGACTACAGGCACATGCCACCACACCCAGCTAATTTTTCATTTTTAGTAGAGATGGGGCTTCGCCATGTTGGCCAAGATGATCTCTATCTCCTGATCTCATGATCCGCCCACCTTAGCCTCCCAAAGTGCTGGGATTACAGGCATGAGCCACCGCTCCCAGCCAAGAATAGAATGTTCACACTGGAAGATTGAAGGGGTCATTGACGTCTCTCTTGAAAACTCCTACTCACCCTTTGAAGCCCACTTCAAATGCCCTTAACACTGAGTGGTGTTCCCCTACTGTTTCCCCAGGGAGAATTAACTGGCATACTTTTCTGAGGGCAGGAATTGTGTGCTGCTCAACTGTTTCCCTAGCACCTGGCATGTAATAGGTGCTTAATTCACATTTATCAACTTAATGAGTCCAAAATCTTTACTTTATAAGGAATAAGCTAAGACCTAGGCAGGCACCAGGGCTGGCCCCAGTGTTCACCCTAAGCTTGGCAGGGTTCTGTACTAGCCTAGGTTTCAGCTCCCTGACTTTGAGCTGACTGTCACAATTGCTGGGTTTTCTCTTGGCATTTCTGTTAGGTAAAGAAAGGACTCAGGTGGGGATAGACCATAGCTAAGACCTCACCTTGGTTCAGCAGATGTCAGAGTTGCCATTTCTATTCCTACATTAACACCACATTTATGTTACTGGCAGCTGCAGGTTTGCTTTAAGGGCTAATAGGCCCTGACTAGGATCCTGCCCTGAGCCTGGATGCATAGAGGATTGTGCTTCCTCTTATTCTTCTGTGTGTCTGACTGCTAGTGCTCTAGTGAGGACAGTAGCCCTCTGTTAAATAAGCTAGGTGGGAAGATAGCGTCATGAAGATGAGAGGAGGCCATAGAGAACCTAGTCAGCAACTCCCTGGGCTAGGGGGCCAGGGCTGACCCCTATAGGACCCACTTCTCCCAAGTCTTCCTCATGGGCCTTGGGATGGGGAATCCTGGAGCTCTGAACCAGCCTGGTGGAGACGGGGTTTGGAAAGCAGATGTAGGGAGCTGGAAGAGAGTCCTGGAGCTCTAAGGGCTGGCATCACCTGGGATCTGGCCCTGCCCACCTCTGGAGCCTTCACCCCAGCCTGGGCTGGTTCCTAGCATCTATGTCTGTGCCCCCAGTGAGTGTGGCCTTGTCCCTACGTAGAGTTTACATGCAATGTGGCTTCCGGGGGTCAAGGGTGGAATCTTATGTTAGATTGGTTAAACAGTTCTGGAGTGGGCATGTTTTGTGCCATGCCTGGAGGGTGGGTGGTGATGGGCACAAAGGTTGTACCAAAGGTAGTTTATTTTTAGGGTGTTTAGGGTCATCTGCCTCTGTACCTTCCCCAGGGCTTGGTAGCTAGGAGGGACCCTGCAGGGCCAGAGTGATCAGTGCCAGCTTGGGGTGGGGTCATGAGGTGGGCAGCCTCCCTCACAGGCCATCCATGCACTGGGGTGAGATGGGCCCAGGGAGGGGAAGGATAATCAGATTTTCAGAATGTGAAGGTGCAGGGCAACAGGGGCCTCTACATTTCTAGAGGAGGAGACGGGAGATGTGGCCAGTGCCCCACCCTCATGCCCTCCACTGGGATGATTCTGAACTGGGGGTCCCATGTGCCTCCCTGAGTTCCTCAATAGGATCAACCTCCAGTCCCCAGGCTTTCTTCCCTCCCCTGTCTCCCTTCTCCACCTCCCTACGGAGACTTCCTAGGATCACCTCCCAAATAAACAACCTGCCCTTGAATCTTTTTCACAGGTCCCGCTTCTGGGGAAACTCAACCCAAGACAGTGCAAATCAGTGCAATCTATTTGGAGAAAGATTCAGCGGTAAGTATCAAAATTATAAATGTATGTGTTCACGGCCAGCAGCTCCACTTCTGAGAATTTATCCTTTAAATTTAAAGGATAAATTAATGAAAGGTTAAATATAACCTTTCATGTGCCGTATGATCTATGAATGAGGTTCTTTATTGCAGCACTACTTGTAAGAGCCAAAGATTGGAGGCTCTTAAATGCCCATCACTGGGGATGAGTTAGGCAGATTGGGGTTCACTCGGTTGGCAGAATATTATGCAATCATTAAAAAGCAATGGAGGGGGCTGCTCTTATGGACTGCTTTGGAACAATCTCCAAGATAAACTGCTAAGTGGAAAAGAAGCAAGGTATAGAAGAGCACGTTTGTATAAAACAAGAAGAATATGCAGCTATAATTGCTTATTTACTGGATAGACAATCTCTGCAAATCTACCAAGAAACTGAAAACCCTGGAGACTGTGGAGAGAGGAATGAGGAGGCCATGAGTAGGGAAGGGAGGGAGATCTTCACGGTATTTCCTATGCTCCTTTTGATTTTTGCATCATGTGCAAGTTTTGCATTATCTATTAAAAATGTAGTCTATACAACTTAAAATTAATTATGGAGACTAATCATATACCTGGGTGCCTGCTATAATAATCAGTCCAATTTTAGCTTGTCTTAGAAAAGTTGAACCTGTGGCCGGCAGCATTCAACCTTCTCTTTCTCATTTAACATTCCCATAAGGTGGTTCTGCATGGTTACTCTGGGTTTCTAAATAAGGAAAGTAGGCCTGCGTCCATCCTTCCCCCAAGATGCTAAGAGTCCAAGCTGTCCTTCTCCTATCCCCTACCTAAGACATCAGAAGCTTCTTCAATAGTTCTATTTAAGGGAAGAAGGATGGTTGCAGCCCTTTCTTTCTCGAGCGATTTGAAATGCAGACCACTGTTTTTGGAGAGCAGGAGGTGAGGTAGGAGGCTGGATGAAATGGCCTTTCCATGTCAGCTCTTCGTGGGTGAGCACCTATATTCCAGGGGACTGGTGCAGTACCTGGCATGTTTGTTGGCTGGCTGGCTGGCTGAATGCCTTTGTCCCAGAGTTCCATGCAGAAACAAGGAGAAAGAGGAACCTCTTCTTCAAGTTCCTGGGGTCCTAGTCAATGATGGTTGTTGAGCAGAGTGCTGAAGTTGGACATTTCCAGCTAAAAATCCCGGCTGTGCCCTCCTTACTGCCATGTAACCTTAGGCAAATATTTACCTGAGCCTCAGTTTCCTCATCTATGCAATGGAGAAAGAATCCCCTCTGCAGAGGGTTAAATAAGGTCCTGTCAGGGTGTTGCATGGCATCCTGACACATAGTTGGCTTTGCCAGGTGTTTGCAAGTGCTTCCTCCCTTGCAAATGCCCCTCCCTCCCTTGGCAGAAGCATGACCACTGCTGGGACCAGACACTGTCCCCTCTTTGCCTCCATCACCCTCATGTCAGGGAGGTCCTCCTTCCATCTAACTGAATACTCTCTGCTGCTACCCAAGCCCGTGCCCTCCTATGCTACTGTCATGCACAAGAGAAAAAAGCTGTCAGCTTGGTCCCACCGAGCCTCCTCCACACCTGAAGCCCCAAGGAAGGTCAAGGTTGAGTCTGGTGGACCCAACTGTAGGCCCAGCAGCCCCAGGCCGTGTCTCTTTGCTGCTAATCCAGTCTCTATCACTTTTCTCCTCTCTGCTTCCTCCTGGGCAGAGGGGTTCTTGGTGCAGGGTCAGCTGTGAGCTGTCCAGGGTCCCAGGGCAAACTCCTGCTCCTTCTCTGTCTGCTCCCTTCCGCTGCACCCAAGGAGTCAGGAAATAGCTCAGATTCCAATGACAAGGAGACTGGGCCCCCGGTACCGCAGTGGCTGACAAGTTGCATGTTACAATAAATCCCCACAATTAGACCCTGAAAACAACACGGCTGTCACGTCCGTAATATACAGCAGAGAGTTAGCTTAGTGTTCCTGGCAACCAGTTCTTGAACTAAAAATAGTTGGCTGTGGCTTCACCTTTCCCTCCTCAGCATCCAGTCTCCACGGGTGCCAGGGTGAGAATGACCCTGGTGTCCAGGTCCGGCCCTGGTGCTGGAGGGCAGAGCATCAAGTGTTAACCCATTCTTCACTAATGTGGCTGTCAAGGAATTACCCTGCAGGGTAGGGCCCTTCTGTGGGGGAGGGGAGCTGACCTGAGATGTTTTAAAGCAAGTAAGAGGATTTTGAGGAAGCAGCCACCTTTTGAAGCCTCCCAATACCACCTCTTCTGCACCTGCTCGCACCCTCACCCACACAGCAGCAGCACACAGGGGCCCGAAGGGGCAGCATTAGGGAGTCTAATGGTCTAAGGGGTAAGTTCTAGCCCTCTGTGTCACCTTGGGCCAGTCACGTCTCTGGGTTTCTGTTTCCTCATCTGCAAAGCAAAGGATTAAATAAGGTGATGTGTTTATGTGAAGATCCTCAGGCGTGGTGAGCCCTCACAACGGCAAGTGCTCTATCCCAAGTGTGCTCACATGCATCAAAGTCTCTGAAATGCCAGTAGTCAGCATGTCCGGAGAAACGGCCCTATGTCAGAACCTCTGCCTTAGGGCCACTTGCCCTAATAAATCACCCACCATCCCTATGAAGCAGGTGGTTCATGAAGTCTTGTCAGTCAGTCATACCTTAGTATAAATGAATCCAAAAGTGGAAGAGAGGAGGAAGCATGGAGTCTTGGGGTTCCTCCTGGGGCTGTTGGGATATCGAAAACTTTACCTGGCTTCCCACTATCCCTGCGAAAGCCCCCAAGTGGAAGCCAAGGGCCACCACAAGACATGGCCCCAGCCCAGCTTTCCAACCTCAGAATGTCATCCCTTGTCCCAGGGTCCTAGGACCCTCCCTGTTCCCCAAACAGGGGGAGCACAGTCCCACCTCCGGGCCTTTGCTCACATCGGCACCTCCACCTGGAATGCTATTGTCCCTTCTGCCCTCTGTCCGCACTACATTTCTCTATAGTAGAAATCCTACTCATCTTTGCAGGTACAAATGCCACCAACTCTTTGATGGCGTTTTCCCTATCCCATGTTTAGAACGAGGCCCTCAGGGCCCCTCTTCTAACAGCATTTGAAACAATGTTGCATTGAGCCAAAAGAATCTTAGGGACCATGTATACCAGCGTTTTCATCGTAAGAAATCCACTCTGTGTTGTGACCCAGCACGCACACACAGAGACACACAAGTGCATAAAACACACAGGCATATACATATAGTCCACACTCAACCATAGATACAAATAGACACATGTACACATACATGCAGATACCTGTAGAAACATATGTGTAAACACAGATGCACAGCCGAAACAAGTTTCTTTTGTTTTTGTTTTTGTTTTTTGTTTTTGAGACAGGGTCTCTGTCACCCAGGCTGGAGTGCAGTGGCACAATCTCGACTCACTGCAGCCTCAACTCCTGAGCTCAATCAGCCTCTCAAGTAGCTCAGACTATAGGCTTGCGCCACCATGACCGGCTAATTTTTATAGTTTTTGTAAAGATGGGGTTCCACAATGTCACCCAGGCTGGACTTAGAACTCCCGAGCTCAAGCGATCTACCCACCTCGGCCTCTCAAAGTGCTCTAGGGTTACAGGCATGGCCACTGTGCCGGTCCAGTGAATTTCTTTGTGTAATATTTACCTCTGCTGCGTGCGGTGCTCTGATGCAATTGCTTTGTTTTTTTTTTTCCTTTCTTTCTTCGAATGTTGGTTCTGACACTAAATTTATTTCCTCATCCTGTAATGGGTTGCAAATGCAGTTTGGAAAATACTGAACAAGTTCGACCCCTTATTTGCAGAGAGAAGCACCCAGGTGCAGAGGGAGGAAGGGACTGGATCAAGGTCATGCAGCCAGTTGGTGGCCAGACTCGGACTAGGGTCCAGTGTCCTTGATTCACAGCAGCGACCTCTCCTCTGTCATGGAGCCGTGGATGCTACAGCTCCTGCTGCAAGGTTGCAGGTCCACAAGTGAAAGGACCTTTTCCCCGGCACCTCCACCACGCCCCAAGGGCCTTGCCTATAATAAGTGCCCAATAAATGGCTCCATTGGACTGACTGCTCAATGATGCAAAAGTGGTTTGGAAGTCAATGAGGGCTCTGCTGGAGTGAGGGGTTAATACATTCAGCTGCCGCAGCCTGGACACAAGGTCAGCTTTAGCTTATTAGTGGGGCTGGGCTTTCCCAGGGCTTAGGAATTCTGAAATTCACAGTGGAGCAGAAATCCTGCTGCTCAGCTGTGGGGGAGGGACAGAGGCAGGGAAGAGGGGAGGCTGGAGCAGAGGTGGAGGTCGATCCATCGACAGGGAGGGGGCGTTTTGGGGAAGGAAAGTGGTCAGGGTGGCAGTGATGGTGACAGGGTGGCAGGATATGAGGGGATATGAGGGGGGCTATATAGCTCATTGAAAATCTGAACAAGCTCCAAAGAGGATGGAACTCAGTCTCCCCCCAGCTCCTCCTGCCTTCCTCTGAGAAGTGGCAGTGGAGGTTGGCTAGGTGTTGTGTAGACGAGCACAGAGAAATAAAAGCGGCAGGGATGCAGACATGAGTGATTTTCACACAGCTCTGCCGAGTTAATATTAGAGGCTGCGCTGCCCAGAGATGGCCAAGGAGCTGCTCGAGGCATCTGCAGCCCCTCCTTCCTGTGACACTCTACCTGTCTGCCCATCAGAGCTCAGGACACTCATCTGTTAATGAGATGGGCAGCTCATTTCCCACACCCACCCTCGGATGGAGGAGAACTTGGAGCTGGCAGGCACAGACTCCTCAGGGCTGGGGGTGCTAGGCCATCCCCTGTGGCCATCCCGCCCCCTCTGCTTCCCAATGAGGCGTGTGATTGGCACAGATCACTGCAAAAGGAGACAAGTAGGGTGGCCTGGCAGAAGCAGAGGCCTGGCCACTGGTTTACTCATTCATTTGGTGAGTACCCACTAAGCGCCTGCTGTGTGCCAGGCCCAGGGTGAGGTGTGCAGGAGTGTAGTTGTGAATAAGACAGAGTTTAGGTTGTTGCAGAGAAAACAGCTTTAGACCGTGCTTTGAGCAAGGGAGAGGCCCACAGGAGGCACTGGTGAAGGCTTCCTAAAGGGAGTGAGGTTTAAGGCAAAATTTACAAAGAAGTTGAGAGGTCTAGAGTCCACGTGAGGAGTTGAGATGGGACAGGTGGCTGGGGATGCCCCTCATGTATGTGGTTTGGTGGGGCCGCCTCAGCCCCAGGTCTGGGCCTCAGCTTTGCAGAATGGGGAACTCTGTTGTTTCAGTTGCCTTTAATGGGAATCCAACTCACAACAAACAAATCTTCCAGAGACTGAATCATATATCAAAATGTCAATTTATTTTTTTAGTGGAAATATATTTGACAAAGTAAGTCTCGGCAGCAGCCTGCTTCAGGATCAGAAACCCAGATTGTGAGCCTCAATGGCACATCACACCAACCAAGAAACTCTAGGCAAACCTTCATCTTCTATGAGTTTCAGTTTCCTCATCTGAAAATGGGGTTAATCATAGCACTCACCTACGGGTGTTAGGAGGATTAAGTGAGATATTATGTGTCAAAGTGCTTCATCGCTGCATAAGAGCTATACACAGGCTTGCGATTTCATAAATTTGTGCTTATTTATTTACTTTTATTTATTTACCTTTTTGAGACAGGGTCTCACTCTGTCACCCAGACTGGAGTACAGTGGCATGATCTTGGCTCACTGCAGCCTTGACCTCCCAGGCTCAAGAAGTCTTCTCACCTCAGCCTCCCGAGTAGCTGGGACCACAGGTATGTACCCCCACGACTGGATAATTTTTTTTTTTGGTAGAGACAGGTTCTTACCATGTTGCCCAGGCTGGTCTCAAACTCCTGTGCTCAAGCGATCTGCCCACCTTGGCTTCCCAAAGTGCTGGGACTACAGGTGTGAGCCACTGTGCCTGGCCTGCATTTATTTTTTAGTAGGTGACGAAGGCACATGGTACAAATTCCAAAGGTACCAAAGGACAAAAGTTGACCAGTGAGTTTCCTCCCTGGTCCTCACCCTGCCTCAATCCTTAGCTACCCAGTTCCCTTCTTTGGAAGGAACCAAAGTTATCAGTCTTTGTGTATAACATTTTTTCTAGAAAGACTCTTTTATATTACAATAATAACTTGCATTTAAAAATCCAAAGGGAATACAATGAACATCTTTTATTTCTCCCAGGCTCCCCAAACTCATACCCCAGAGGTAACTGTGGGGCAATCTCTCATTTAAAGGATAACTATTATTGCTGGTCCTGGATGTACCTCTCAGGGGACAGTCTGCTCAGGAGATCAAGTTATAAATGAGAACATGCTGGATTTGCCAGGAAATCGGCGGAGATGGTGTCAAGTTCCCAGGGGATATTTTTATCAACTTAGGGCCAAGGGTGAATGGCCCCGGTCACTCTAGGGAGATTTATCATCCACCCATCCACCCATCCATTCATCCACCCATCCATCCATCCATCCATCCAGCCAGCCAGCCAGCCAGCCAGCCAGCCTTCCATTCCTTCTGCTAGGTGCTGTGGGGAACACACTGTTTGACTAGGCCAGGTTTCCTTAACCTCAGCACATGGATATTTTGAGCAGATCATTCTGTTGTGAGGCCTGTCTTGTGCACTGTAGGATGTTTACCTGCACCCCAGCTTCTACCCACCAAATGCCAGTAGCACTTTCTCAGCTATGACAACCCAAAATGTCTTTGGATATTGTGGAACGTTCCCCCTGGGAAAAGCCACTGGTCTAGGCTAGACAGATGTAACTTCTCTGTAAAGATAAGTGGACGTGTGCATGTCCTTTCCATGCTACTCTTCTGGCTGGCATCTCTGAAGTGTTTTCACTCCCAAGATACCTTCCCATTCACCCAACTCTTATTTCAAATTCACCTTTAATAAGTGTTCTTAAAAGGAAAAAAATGCAACAAATTTCAATGGCACTCTTGACCACACTTAATAAATGCAAAATATGGTAACTGTGCCCAGGGTAAGTTCACTCACCCTTGAGTGGCACAGACTCAGACTTGGAGAGAGGAGGAGCCCTCTGTGGCCCTAGCCTGCTGTCACTGCCAACCTCTGTCCTGTGGCTTGTCTCCACTACCCGCTTTAGCCCGTCCACTGGGAAAAGCAAAAAGGGAAGACTAGACACAGAGCATCATTTACCTGGAGCCAGGGCCTCCTACAGGTGATACCCCAGCCCCCTGGAGGGCCAGGCTCAGGTCACCTCTCCATGGTACACTGGAAAATATCTGGAATGAGAGTTGGGGACATGGGGCTCCAATCCTGTCTGTGCCAAAGCCAGCTGTGTGACCTTGGGCTCCAAGGTACTAACCTCTGAGCTAGGCCTTCTCATCTGTAAAGTGAGGCTGTTAATACCTCCTTCACAGGGTTGTTAAGAGGATTAAATAGGAAAATATTTGTGAAAGAGCTATATCGTGCAAACTGCAAGACAAATTTTAATTATTGTTATTTTCTGTTGTTCTAAGTGAGAGAATGAAGAATATCAGACTCCTTATCCAAAGGCCTGGAAAATCCACAGCCCCTGTCCCCTGCAACCCCCAGCCTCATCCCATCTTCTGTTCCCTTCAGACCAGTCTCCTCCCCCGCCCTATACTTGTTCCTTGAGCTGTGTCTCTAAGCGACCCTCCTGCCTTGAAAGTCTCCCTCGCTCACATGTCCCTACACACTTCCTTCAATACCCAGCTCCCAGCCCACCTCTTCCAGAAAAATCTTTCCTCTGACAAAGGAGGTGGGCTCAAAGCCAGATCACCTCCTTCCCCAGCTGAATTACCTATGGTGACTTCCACAACCCCATGCCACACTAAGCACAGTACGGGGCAGATATAGGTGAATAGTAACAATGATAATCATTCATAATACTGAATAATAAAAACAGCAAACATTTGAAGCATTTACTATGTGCTAAGCACTGCGCTGAACACTTCACACATTTTAATTCATCTATCAAATGCCAGCTGGCCATATGGGATTAAACACCTGCCTCTCTGCCTCCAAAGCCCAGCACAAGCATCACCTCCTTGGTAGAGTCTTCCCCATTGGTCTCAGGCAGAATTAATATTCCTGCCTCCACACCCACAGTGCCTGGTCTATTGTTGACCTAATTTCACTAGCTCTTAATTATTTATCAGAGTGGCTGCTTCCCATTCCAGCCTGTGAACATCTTAGGGCCAGGACTCTGTTATATTTATCTTTATTAGCTTCAGTGTCCAACAGTGACTGGTACATAGTTGCTCCTCATTAAATGTTTGTTGAATGTAGGCACAGATGAATGGAGTAATTAACACAATATCCCCCAATGTTCATGGGATTTTAAAGAGGCCACTTTCCTAGCCTCATATGTCACAAACATTCTAGACCAGTGCCACTCCAAGCATGATCTACAGACCGGCACCTGTCTACAACGCTGCATGTTGAGCTGTGTTGTGCAGAAATGGAGAGTAAGCATTTAGACGTGTTTTTCTGTTTTTTTTGTTTTTGTTTTTGTTTTGAGATGAAATTTTACTCTCATCATCCAAGCTGGAGTTCAATGGCGCGATCTCAGCTTACTGCAACCAACCTCTACCTCCGGGGTTCAAGCAATTCTCCTGCCTCAGCCTCCTGAGTAGCTGGGATTACAGATGTGTGCCACCATGATTGACTAATTTTTCTATTTCTGGTAGAGCCAGGGTTTTACCATGTTGATCAGGCTGGTCTCAAACTCCTGACTTCAGGTGATCCACCCACCTCGGCCTCCCAAAGTGCTGGAATTACAGGTGTAAGTCACTGTACCCAGTCACATTTAGACATTTTTAAGCAATTTGACCGAATAGTTTTATATCCATATGATGTGCTAGTGTTTAAAACTGGGCTTTCATTTTGTCTTTTTTTATCGCATATTTCTTTTTTTTTTTCTTTTCTTTTTCTTTCTGTTTTTTTTTTTTTTAAAGACTGAGTCTTGCTCTGTTGCCCAGGCTGGATTACAAGATCTGTGGCAAGATCTGGGTTCAATGCAACCTTCACCTCCCAGGTTCCAGTGATTCTCCTGCATCAGCCTCCCAAGTAACTGGGATTACAGGCGGGCACCACCACGCCAGGCAATTTTTGTATTTTTAGTAGAGATGCGGTTTCACCATGTTGGCCAAGCTGGTCTTGTACTCCTTACCTCAAGTGATCTGCCTGCCTCGGCCTCCCAAAATGTTGGAATTACAGGTGTGAACCACCACAACTTACCTTTTATTGCATTTTTCTAATAATTCATTCCTGCAGTGTTTTGCAATCATATTGGCCTGTGACAGATTAGAAATATAAAAATGCAGAACCAGTCCTTTGCCACAGTTGTCTGAGAAGTACGTTTCAGACCATCAACCTTCCTGGGATGGTTAAGCCAGCGGAACCTCACAGGTAGGAGGTATCTATTCAGCCCTCCCCACCCGGGTCTTAACCATCATTACATCAAATCTGTCTCTCCTATTGTTTGGAAGGACAAGCAATTATCTTTTATTCCTGTTTGGAATCCTCACATTTCTCCTTTCTTACAAATCTGGCAGATTAAATGAATGAAAGCCGATTCTGCTGCAGGCCTGGACAGGAAGGGGAGAGGTCAAGGGAGGGATGGGATGAGAAGAGAGTTTGGGGAAGATCAGGCTGGGAAAAGAATGCTGGAATGGAGTAGAAGCCTGTCCTGAGGAGGGTGTGCAGAGGCTGCTAAGACCACCCCAAGCCATGGGGCTGCTCTGGCTAGGGCTGAGAGGGGAGGCAGGGTATGGGAGGGAGGGACAGGGCAGACACTAGCAACTTCACCAGGCCTAGGAGATGAGAGCCAGGCCCTTGAAGGTGAAAGAAAGTAGCTTCAGGACAAATGAAAGGGGATATTGAACCTTTTTAAAGAGGGAATGTTAAGTGCCAAACTTTATAACCCCCCTGAGGCTGCCAAGGCCAAAACTATTAATAAGTAGGTCGAGGAATTAGGCAGATGCCTCCCTCCTCCTACCTGCTAGTCTGCCGCTGAGGTGGGGTGTGGTGGGGTGGAAGGTAAATCAGTGAAATCAACACGAACAGGATGAAATGTGCTATCTGTAGACGCCACTTCAAAAAGCGAGAAGGTCTGACTCCTGGGCAAAAAAGTCAGGAAGAGCCAGGCTTGATTGCAGTCCAATCGATGGCATTAGCATATTTAAAGATCATGTCAAGGAGATGATAATGGGGCTCAGAGAGGCAAAATTTGATGGTGTTTATTAAGCAGAGAGAAACACAGAAGCTGGAACTGTCTAGTCCCTAGAGAGTGTGCTCCAAGGTGGGGCCAGGGAGGGAGCGGGGCCTTGACTGGGCCTGGCCAAAGCTCCTAGAGGACCAACCGGCTTCTTCTCCTCTGATTCCCAAATCTACTGCTGCTGGTGACTTTCTTATCAAGATTTCTGCTCCCCACAAAGAATCGCCTAGAGGGAGGGACCAAGCTGCCCCTCACACTTGAGCATCCAGTCCACTCCATCGTGATGATTATGTTGATGTTGATGATGATGATCGTATTGGTGACTACAGCTAACCCTCATCAAGTTCTTGCAATGTGTGCCAGGCTCCGTTCCAAGCTCTTTACAAATATCAGCTCCTTCTAACTCCCCAACCATTCTCAGAAGTAGCGTTTCTATCCCGATTATATAGATGAGAAAATTGAGGCATTGTTAAATAATTCTCTTACTTTATACAGCTTGTTAGTGGAAAAGCCAAGATTCAAAGTCAGGCCGCCTGACTCCAGAACCTGCATGACATCAGACTGCCCTGCACTTAACTGTTGTTGAGGCCAGTTAGTTGGCCACCTGCTTAGCACGTCCATCCCATCTGGGGTTGGCTGGGGTGAGTCAGTGCCCAGCTCGGCACAACCATGCGGGTTTTGCAAGACTTGGGACTGTGTGCTTCACCTAGAAAGTGCCAGGTGTGTGGCTAAGCCATGTGAGCAGCTGGCTTCCTGGGCAATGACCCTCCCCACTTCAGAGCCCCAGGCCCCTTTAGGGCCCAGCCCTCCAGGTGCTGTGAGCTGGCAATCAGGAGAGGGAGCACTAGGCTTACCAGCTGTAGGACTTTGGACAGGTCACCACCCTCTGTGTGCCTCCATTTTCTCACCAGTAAATTCTATGTTGGATCATATGACCTCCTAAAATGACTCCAGCCCCAAATGAAGGCCAGTGGACCCATGAACATGCTGGCTCTTGCCCACTGTGCTGAGAAGTGGGTGGGAGGGAGTAGTAGGGTGGGCATAGCAGTGCACAGGATGCAGGGCAGGTGGGTTCAGTTTGATTTCAAAGCCGATTGCCCGCGCCTCAGGTGCTTTGGTGTACCCTATAAGGATTGCATAGGCCAGGCAGCCTAGGCTCTGCGGGTGAAGATTTCTCTACCTCCCAGTGACTCCTCTTCTCCCTTATCAGCTCTGATAGGAGAGAGGAAGAGGGAAGAGGACGTCAAAAGTTCTGTTCATCCGGAAGGGCTGGGAGTTACTTCCTGGGATGGGGAGCTCGTGAGCCAATCCAGAAGACGACCACGGGGTCTGGCGGGAGCCCCAACGCTGCCCTGAAGACTCGGCCGGGAGGGGGCGCTGTGGCCTCCCCACCCCCAGCCCGCAGGCTCCTAGCCGGGTTCGCCGCGCTGCAACGCAATCCGCACCTGGCTTTACCCAGGGCTGCGTTCAGTGCCCACTTGTCCTGCAGGGCACCGCCGTCTCCCTTTCATCTTGGGGCTCCCGGGTCCAAAAGGTTCCCAGATCCAGCCCCTTGCCTGAACCAAAGTGGGCAGGCACTCAGATTGTAAGATGAACGAATGAACGAAGGAACGAACTAATGAATAAGGGCTCATCCTGCAGAACGTTCGCGTCTCAGCGCGCACTAGGCACGTCAATGCCAAAGGTGCTGGGAGTCGGGCTCGGAGCCCGGCGCGGCTGGAGTGGGGGCGGCGAGGAGCTCCCGCTAGCCAGCTGCAGGGCGGGAACTGCCCAAACGCAGGTCGCAGCTTCCCCGGGTTCTGCGGCGGCTTCGCTCAGTGGGGACCGCCCTGTTCCACCGCCACCAATAGCCTCGCCCTCATAAATTCACCTGAGCACCCCCGCCCAAGTGCCCCCGGCTCCCCTGGACTTCCCAGGCCCGGACCTCTGCCCGGCGGGAGGTAGGAGGCTGCATCCTCTCCTGCCACCCCCTCGCCCATCCCGGGCTTCTCCCCGGGCTGCGGCGGCCGCCACCGCCGCAAGCACGCCCGGAGGACTGCCGCAAACCCGGGCGTAGGGAAAGGGGATCCTGGCGGCGGGGCGCAGGCGGCGGGCCAGGGGAAGAGGAGGGAGCGGGGAAGGAGCCGAGGGGCGAGGGGCAGGGAGGGAGCCGAGGGGCGAGGCGCGGAGGAGGGACCGAAGGGGAGGAGAGAGGAGGGGAGGGGAGAGGGAGAGGGAGAGGGAGAGGGAGAGGGAGAGGGAGAGGGAGAGGGAGAGGGAGAGGGAGAGGCGGGGGGGAGGGGGAGGGGAAAGGGGAGGGAGGGGACAAGCTGGGCGAGGGGGCGGGGAGCCAAGGCGAGGAGCCGCGCGGACCTTGCGGGAGGCGGCAGGGGCTAGGCTGGCAAGAAGCGGCCTCCCGCCGGGCTGAGTCGGGAAACGGCGGCCAGACTTCCCCGGGAAGGGGCGAGCGAGAGCCGGCCGGGCCGGGCTGCGGGGACGGGGAGCGCGGAACCGGGCGCCTCCTCACGGGGCAGCCACCGAGGAGTCCGGCCGCCCACCGCGTGCTGCCCGAGCCCGCAGCAGCCCGCCGGCCCCTCTGGGATGCCTGGGGGACCCGGGCGTTCAGGACAGTAACCGAGCGAGCCGGAGGATGGGACGGCACCCGCAGCTCCGGCTTGTCAAGGTAAGAGCCCGCCGGCCCGCCCTCCAGCGCGAGCGCCCCCAGCCCCGGGCAGACGCGGGACAGGCCGGGCTGTGGGTGCGATGGAGGAGGGGGCGCCAGGAGAGCGGCAGTCAGGTCGGGGAAGGCTGGGCTCTGGGGCAGCCTAACTCTCTGGACCTTTGGAGCCAGGGTTTGGTGGGCAGGGGGAGACTCAGGTGAGAAAAGAAATCGTGGCTGAGCCGCCGGGATGTTGGCGGAGGAGGGGTCTGCCCACTCGGGTAGCCGTTTCCGCGCCAAGAATCGCTCTAGGCTTTGGGGCAGACGCTGGGTTCCGCCTCCCACGCCCTCCCTGCAGACCCCGGCCCCAGGACGGGAGGCTCTGAAGCGGGGTTCCCCGCCTCGCCCCAGCACCTTCTCATAGCTCCCCGACTCCGCCCGCCCCCGCCCCAGTCCCGGGAGCGCATCCTGCTCCTTCTCCTCGGCTGCAAGCTGCGAGTCCAGGGAGATTAATGCGGCCCGCGCCTGCGAACCCTTGATCAATATCGCAGTCTCGGGGGAGGGGACCGTGCCTCCGGCGGCGGTTACCATTCCCTCGCCGCGGCCCGGGAGCGCAACACTCGCTCTCCGAGCCTGGGCACCGAGATCCCCGCGCTGCGCAGCCTACCCTGCGACGCGGATCGGTCGCTGGAGTTTAGGAAAGTCGCCAGACCTTACGTCCAGCGTCTGCCCGCTGAACTTCGTGGGCGGCGGGGGCGGCCCAAGGGCCGTGTGCGCCCGGGAAGGGCCGGGAGGCCGGCAGTCCGGCCCGCCCCTAGTGCCAGGCGTCACTTGCAGCCCCGAGCGCTTTCCACAGCGTTCTGGTCTTGCAAGGTGTAGGCGCGCCCGCTGCAGCCGGCCGGAGGGGCGGGTGGGCCTCTGCGCGGCTGCCGGGAAACCCCGTGCCGCACCCGCCTGGGCACGGCCTCGCCCGGGGCTCGGGATCCCTCAGGGTCCGCTTCAGCCACAGACGTAGACGCCAGCCTGACCCGGTTCGGGGCATTCAAAGCGATTACATTAAAGAGACTTTGGTGGATTTGGGGGAGGGGTGCGGATTGGCGGAATTTCATTTTTCCATCAGTTATTAAACCAACTGTACGTATAGCGGCTTACCAAGTGGTTTGAGTTAAAGCACCAAGATTTTTTAATGAGACGTTACAAGTTACTGAGATTTTTCTCTAATCCTGCCCCTCCCCAGATATTTATAAGTTGATTCTTGAAATGACTGAGGGTTGGTCTCATTGAACCCACATCCCCTCCCCTGTCTGTTACCTGAGGGCTAGAGATGAACTCAGAGATTATTTTCTGGGCGTTCAAGGAGACAGACGGATGAGGAAGGTGAAGAAAAACATCCAGAGAGGTCGAATAGGTGGCACTGAATGGGAATATTTTCCAAAAGTCTTGTGTGTATCGAAGCCTGGTCTAAATGCACAAACCAGTTAGACCAAATTCAGTCTTTTGAACGGATTCAAAGGATTGAAATGTGGGTGTTTTTGTTTTTTTTTTTTTTCCAGTTTACACTGAAATAGATCAATGTTCTTTTTCTGGCCTTCTTTAGAGTTGTGTGCAAATCTCTGTTTAGAATGATCATGTTTTTCTTTAAAAAAAAAAAAAGGGGAGTCTTTTTATTTCTGTTATTCCTACCAGATAGTGGGGTGTGTGCTCTTTATGACTGGCCTAATAAACTCAGTCAGCACTCAGTAAATACCAAATGAATGAGGCTGAGCCAGGGAATGGCCAGCGAATGCTGGTTTCAAAGCTGGTTTCTATTAAATAGTTGCTTTTTTCTTTTACTTATGTAGCATGTACAATTCACTGGGCATTATTCTACCTGCTTTGCAAATATTAAGTCATTGAGTCCTCCTAACAGCCCTAGAAAGTAGGAATTATTCCTGAGACACAGAGAGGCTAAGTAACTGGTTCAGGGTCACAGAGCCAGTGAATAGTGAAGTCAGAATTCAAACCTGGGCACTCTGATATAAGGCTTTGTTTTGTTTGCTTTTACCAGAAAATATCTTTTTTTTTTTCTTTTTTTTGGGATAGGGTCTCACTCTGTCACCCAGGTTGGAGTGCAGTGGTGTGATCTCAGCTCACTGAAGCCTCAACCTCCCTGGGCTCCAGTAATCCTCCCACCTCAACCTCCAGAATAGCTGGAACCATAGGCATGCACCACCACACCCAGCTAATTTTTGTATTTTTTATAGAAGTGGGGTTTCACCATATTGCCCAGGCTGGTCTCCAAACTCCTGGGCTCAAGCGATCAGCCAACCTCGGACTCCCAAAATTCTAGGATTACAGACGCGAGCCACTGTGCCCAGCCATTACCAGAAAATATGTTAAGCCCCTTAAACCTCACCCTAGATCTTAGCCAGATGAGAGCCCAGGTAGTTTTGCCAGCATGAGAGTATAAATCTAGGGACTTAGTGTTCATCCCAAATCCAGCGCTGTCCCCAGCAAGTCAGCCAATGTTGGGAAGGGTCCACTCTGGGGCCTATATTGTGGGCCTCGCACTGTACCGGTTACAGAGTCCTGGGGGGAAATGCGTGTAAATGGGGAGAAACAGGGTGTGTGACCGTGTATGTATGAGTGGGGAGGGACGATGTGTGTGCAAGTGGCCATGAGTCAGAAGACAGGCAAGACATTGTCTCTATCCCCAGGAAGGGGCAGGGGCCTGAGCACCTGGGAGTCACCCACGCACTCACTGCAGCTCCTCACAGGGAGGTGGAGTGTGACTCTAAACATGGGTCCCAGTGTCTGTGAGGGGTGCAGAAGGCAAGGCCTCTCCATGGGTTCTAACAGGAGAGTGATCTCCCAGGAGGGAGCTGGTTTTATTATTATTGTTATTCTTATGTAAGCAACTTAGCAGCTATAGGCAAAGTTTGAAAACCAGAATGGAAAAATGATTGCAACCTCACTCTCTGAATCCAGCTGTTGTGTAATTCATTTAAAAAATACCCCCACAGGTCCCCTTCTCAAGCACCTGTCTGGGCACAGCTGTGGCTGCCGGGCAGCCCACTCCCCAGTGTCACAGCCCAAGTCTGTTTCACGTTATCCGGAGCCTCCTTGGGAGAATATGTCTGCATGTTGCCTGCAAGTGAATGGACTTTGCCGTCCCTATATGGGTGCATATCTGGGCCATTTCCAAGTTGTTTCTTTGATTAAATGATATGGAGCCAGGTTTTCGAGGGGAGCATTGGCAGGAGCCATGAGGAATGTGAAACGATGAGCCCAGCGTGCGCCAGTGGGCTCCTGCAGCCTTCGGGAACTACTGGCCTGCCCACAGACCGGGGGCAAAGTCGGAGAGGGGTCCAAAAGCCTGGCCAAGCCCATCTGATTGGAAATGACCAGCCATAGAGAGGAGTGTGTAGATAATGGAAAAGTAGAATACTCACCCAGAGCCAGTGAGGACAAGCTCAAGTGGAAAATCCATTTCTCACCCTCTCTAACATTTGGCTCCTCAGAGAGCACTGTTCATCTTTTACCCTTTGTGGCGCTGGGCCTCACAATTGTTGCACATAGTAGGTGTTTAACAAATGTTTGTGGACTGGATGGATGGTTTTATTGTTGCTTCTTCTGTTAGGTATTGTACAACTGGAAAGAACCTGTTTCTGTTCCCACAGGATGCAGATGTCATGTCAAAACAGAAGGCTGAGAGATGCTCAAACCACCCTAGCTGAAAAGCCATCTCTGATGCAGAAAGGACTAGAACTCCCCCTTAAGCCCACTGTGGTTACTAGAAAAGAGAAAACAACCGCCAGCCAACGCAGCACCCTAGTGATCTGGAGAATCCCTTAGGGGTGGGGCTTCAGCCCGTGAAACTCCAGTGCTTTTGCTGTGTCTGGAGGAGAGCAGGTCGCTAGCAGTGATCTGGGCCGTTTCTTCCTCAGTTAAAAGAGGGAGTGGGGTGATCTCTCTCAGCTCTGATTCTACCCTAATCACTCACAGTATCAACAAAAGAACTGTGAGCCCATTTTGAAGGTAAAGCCAGGTCGAGATTTCAGCTGCAGTTTTAATAGTCAAAGAATGGATTTGTTAATTACAAATGATTCCTGTCTACCTAAATTCAGAGGTCCCTGTCAGCAGAGTCCCTAGGAAAATTTTTTTTTAGACAGGGTCTCCCTCTGTTCCCCAGGCTGGAGTGCAGTGGTGTGAACACAGCTCACTGCAGCCTTAACCTCCTGGGCTCAAGTGATCCTCCCACCTCAGCCTCCTGAGTATCTGGGACTACAGGCATGCACCAACTACACCTAGCTAATTTTTAATTTTTTTGTAGACACAGGGTCTTGCCATATTGCCCAGGCTGGTCTCGAACTTCTGGGCTCAAGTGATCCTCCCACCTCAGTCTCCCAAAGTGTTGGGTTACAGGTGTGAGCCACCGGGCCCGGCCTGCATCCTTTTGAAATGCTTGTCTTTGGACTTGTTGCTCTCAGACAGCCATCCCTCACCGCGCCTAATGTGGCAGTCAACATCTTGTATGGGTAGGAACAGCAAATGAAGCAAATGTGGGCTTGAATCCTGAATCTGCCCTGAAGCTGTGGCCAAGTTATCACTCTGAACCTCAGTTTCTTCATCTGTCTAAATCAGGGGAAATAATACCTGCTTTATGGGATAATCATAATGACCTTGAGATGCCAAGTATGAAATTATGCACAGTTGCACAGTGTCTGGCACACAGTAACTGCATAATAAATATTAGCTATAGCAGTCACTTAATAAATCTTACCAACTTCCTCAGTCCAAGAAACGCCATCAAAAGGAGGAGTGGTGAGGGGATGGGGGTAGAGGAAGGGTACTTGGCATATGCAACTCCTCCTGCCTCAGAGCACTTCTCACAGTCCCTGGGGAAAAGGGATCAGCTACCAGCCATCAGCTTCGCTTGAAAGTCACAGACAGACCCGAACATCTCTGTTGTGGAAAAACCTGACTCTAAAAGTAGAGATATGTAGGGAGGATAATGCAAAATGATTCACTCACTGATGCAAACGATTATTTTGAAAATAACTAGCTGGATTCTATTAGACCACAGATTATTAATCACTTGTTTTCAGAGTACATGATATCTGCTTCAACAAAATTGAAAGGATGGCAGGAAGGGAGGGAGGCGGGCTTCATGAACCGGGCATGTCAGAATCCGGCTCTGGAAGACAGGTCCTTTTCATGTAGAACCAAGGATTCAAATGCTTTAGCCAAACAGGTTCTTTGACAACTGTCCACCCAGCCGCCACAAAACTGTTTCTGGGAAAATTAATATGTTTGTGGCTGTTTTCTGCCCTCTAACCACAGGCAATTTTGCCATCTCACCTCCATGGCGCTCCTGGGCCCAGAGAGCAGCCTCAACAAGGTGCTTTGAGGTGGGATTTGTGGGGCATGCACCTGCCCCCTCCACATGTCAGCTGGTTTCCAAGCCCCAGTCAGTCTGGTTGGGAGCCAGTGCGCCTAGGTCAGAGCCCGGGAAAACTGGCTAGACTGGTCCAGCCACTTCCGTGGCTGCAGAAGCAGGGAGGCAAGGCTTGATCTAGGCTGACCACTATACTTTAGAGTCTACCCACTGGAGTTTTAAGAGGTAGTGGGGGCTCTCAGGAAGAAAGGCGCAGTGGGAACCTTAGTTGAATTTTAGAGTACTGGGGTGTCAGGACCTCTAGGAGAATTGGGACAACTTATTGATCATCATCCCTGGTGGGTATAAAAGCCCAAAGAGCTGAAAGGCACCTGCCCGGGATGAAAGGCTAGGAAAAGAGGTGGTCGCAGCATTGCCATTTACATTGGGGAGTTTTCTCCCTCTGTGATCCATTCATCTCTCCCTCCCTGTTTTCTCAGCCTCCTTGGCAAGGTGTGTGAAGGGCTCATTTCTAGAAAACCCTTCCGAGCTCAGCAGAGGCCAGAGGTACCAGGCTGAGTGGGCAGCCTGTGCACAGAGATGGGGAAGGAAGTGTGGTAGGGGGATGAGGGGCTGGGCTGTGTGGGCTGGAAAGGCAAACCGGGTCCAGGAGTGGTTTTCCTGGGGGAACGGCTGCAGGACAGTCCAGGCACCATCTGAGGCACAGTCCTCACAGGTCTGGGCCCCCTGCACTGGGGACCCTGACTGCACTGTCAGAACAAGGGCCAGGCGGGGTGCCCAGGGGCCTGCTAAGGTGGATGATTTCTTTTCTTTTTTTCTTTTTTTTTTTTTTGAGATGGAGTCTCACTATGTCACCCAGGCTGGAGTGTAGTGGTGCAGTCTTGGCTCACTGCAACCTCCACCTCCTGGGTTCGAGCGATTCTCCTGCCTCAGCCTCCTCAGTAGCTAGGATTACAGGTCCTCGCCACCATGCCCAGCTAATTTTTTGTATTTTTTAGTAGAGACAGGGTTTTACTATGTTGGCCAAGCTGCTCTTGCACGAAGGCCCACAAGTGACCCCGTTGAGTCCTCCTATCTCCTTCTAGAGGGGAAAGAACCTGGCACGCTCGAATCTCTTGCTTCTCACCCCTGGCCCTCTGCCTTGGTCTCACTGTTCTCCTTCCTACCCTGCACCCTCCACCCCCAGCAGAATAGAATATTCATTTCTGATGCTTCTCTTACAGGAGCTTCTGCCCCCAAGTCTCTCTGTGCCAATCTTTACCGGGCATGTACACCAAAGTCTTTCTGAACTATCCCCACCTCCTCCTCCAGGAAGCCCTCCAGTCTAAGTCTGTCTCTCACTGGTTGTTCCTTTGTTCTCACCTCGTCCCTTCCCCTGGTGTGAGCCTCTAGCTCGTGGTGGATCCTGGGCTGTCCCACAACATGGGGTCTTCCAGCTCTTTGATGTGCCCCCGATAGGGGGCTCAAAAACACCTCCTAACCAAATTCTACACAGACCCCTTGTGACCCACATCTAACCTGAACCCTTGTTCCCACCATAGATTATGAGCTCTGCCTAGACTAGAAAGATACCCTTACACACACACACACGTACACACACACATACACACACATACACACATATATGCACATATACACACACATACACACACATACATATGCACATACACGCACACACGTATACATACACACATACACATACACACACATACACGCACATATACACACATATATACACACACACACACATACACACACACACACTCTCTGTGTGCCCAGCACTTAGTCCAGAACTGCACACAGTAGGTGTACAATAGATGCTGAACTAAATGGAGGGCCTCTCCCTACTCCAGCTCCCCGATGAGCATCTGTCTGAGTGTGGAAGTGCTATGGCGACAGAAGACACAGTGACAAGCCAGACAGATAGGTCCCTCTCTGCCTCCGCGTGTGGATTTGTGACTCAACGGCTTATCAAGGGCTATGCTGCCACACGGCTTAGTAACATTAAAAGATTCCCGCACTGCCCTGTGTTCCGCCCCCGGTCCCCATAGCACTGGGGTGTTGTCCACGTGCACACACAGGCAGCATTTTGCTTCATGAGCAGTTCTGGGCAGGAATGATGGGGATGTTGCTAGAGGGAATTGTGGTGCTGGGCTCAGAAACAAAAGGGCGCGAAGGTCTCAGAAGCTGGGGCCTCCAGAGAGCAGGTCCCAGGCACTTTAGTCCCTAAGCAGGGACTGGGGAGGCAGCCCTAGTGGCATCCTGGGGGTCCCTCCCTGGTGCTGTCCTGGTTCTCCTGGTGATGAGGCAGGAATAGCCAGTCAAGGCAGGGGTGCCGAGAGCACTGGCATTCCTGGTACCTTCATGGGATCCAGTTTGTCAGCATCCCACCCCTCCAGCTCCCTGTACGTCGGTGTTGGGGGGAGGCAGTCTGGGATGTCCTTTCTCTGCTGACGGCTGGAGCCTCACAGCCTGACCGTGGAAGCTGCTGCAAGGCTGTGAAATGGGAGGGCTAGGAGACGTGGGGCTCTCGTGCACCCTAGAGGAAGGACCACTGTCCCTAAAGCTGACAGGGCAGGAGGCCTGACATTGGGGCTGACTCAGTCACTTCCTGGATGGGTGACCTCAAGCAAATCACACAACCTCTCTGGGTCTTTGGGTCTTCATGATGCAGAATGAAGGAGGAAATGCCTGTGCTGCCGCAGGGGGCCTGCTCCCAACAAAGGTCAGTGGGACCTGCTGCTTTCATGGGTGGGGTCCTTCCTTCACCCTGTGCTGCCTGCCCCAGGACTCCCCTCAAAACTAAGCCCAACCATCACTCAAGACCCGCCTCCTCCGTGAGGCCTTTCCTGGTGAGCCAGGTATTGATTGCACTCTGTCCTCCAGCTAAGGCAGGGCCCTCAAACTAGCTGTGGGGAAGGAACGCATGAATTTTTCCAATCCATGGCAGATTGGCCTGTGGTCCTGATGCGCAGCCTGAACCATGTGATTCACCTGGCAAGTCTGACAGCGTCTGAATTGGTCTAGACCCTGTTTGTCGAGATGAGTGTCTTAACTGCATGCTTGGATGTCCCAGCAGGGATGGATTCACATCAAAGTTTCCAAATGCTTACTCTCCATTTTTGTGCTTATCAAGTCATAGACCAGGAACCAACTGCTTGTGGTTGGCAAACTTGACCAGTCAGACTGGTCCTCACCACCCTTTGAATAGCACGGACCTAAAGCCTTCCTTGGGGGCCAGAATTCACTGCCTGGCCGAGATCTCCAGTTCACCCTTCACACAGCCTGGCCTTCCTGCTGTGCTTCTCACACTTATGCGGCTCCATTGCATGGATGCGAGTGATGTAGTGCCTCTTTCTGGCAGCCAAGGCTGGGCGACGGAAGAAGGAAGAACCCTTATCCAGAAGGAGGAAACTCTTTAGTTTGCTCAGACCCCTTACCTGGTAGCAGGTTCTGAGTAAGCCCCTTTCCCTCCTTGTCACACTCATCAATCTGCAGTTGTCACCAAGGTGAGCTGAGGACCCATGATCAGTGGTCGCAGGTCCTAGTGGGGCAAGAGCAGCCTTGCTCTGTGTGGGTTCCCCTAAGCTCACAGGACTTAGCCCCACATCGGTTCTACCCCTTCTCCCTGCACTCATCCAGGATAAAGGAACCCAACTGCTTCAGGGTCCAGGACCCGGCTCTCCCTCCTGCCTCTGAGGTGCCGGCCCTGGGGAGGTTCTGCTGGAGCCTCAGCTGGGTGAGCTCAGCTCGCTGACTCCGGGAAGAGGCTGCTGTTTAGGCTGTTTCTGGGCTGCTTATGCCTCAACTTTGGCCACATCAGCAGGCAGACCTTCCTGCATCTCCTGGTCACACGCTGCGGGAGGAGATCTGGAGGCACTGACCCAGCAGGGCCAGGACAGCAGTGAGTGAGGGGAAGGAGTTCCCATCTACCCAGCTGGCCAGGAAAGGTCATTCCCACCAGTCCCCTGCCTTCAGACTAAGGCAAGGGGGTGGGAGACTGACTGGTCCAAGGTCGCACAGGGCATTCGCCAGGAAGAGGGCAATCCAAGGTGTCTTCCTGCCCTGAAGGCACCTCCCTCTTGTAATCCCACTCTTTCCAAGGTCCCCCATACAGCCACCTTCCTCTCCCACCCCACCCCCATAACGGGCAGGCCAGCAAGTGTCTTCAAGCTGGGATGGAGCATTGCAACCTTCCAACCTGGGGCTTCCCATCCTCGGCACTGTTGACATTTGGGGCTGGATAATCCTTCGCTATGGGGTCTGGCCTTTTAGGATGTTGATCAGCATTCCTGGCCTTTACCCATTAAATGCCAGTAGCACCTCCCCCTTCCTGATTATGGCCACCAAGAATATCTTCAGACATTACCAAACATCCCCTGGGAGGCAAAATGGCCTCCAGGTGACCATCTCTGGGCTAGCTGAGTTATCCTCAATTCTGTTGATGCTTCAGAATCACTAGAGAGCATTTAAAAAAATAGAAGGGCCCCTGAGCTTCCCACAGCCTACTGAAGCCCAAGTTTTGGGGTGAGGTGTAAAAAATGGGATTTTCCATCTCCCAGGTCAGGTGTCAAGCACTGTCGGGAAATTCTGATTTTGTCTAAGTCACTGCCTTTATAGGCAAAGAGTCAGAAGATTTCCTGCTTTATGGACTGTATGGTCTGTCCTATTTCTGCCCTCAATATCCCTGCTCAGTGGGGTTTGATGGTCCAGCAGCCCTCTTTAAACTGACCTCCCATAGCCTTGGAAGGAAGTTGTTTCTCCAGGAAAAACAGCCCCAATGCCTTTAGCAATTTTAGATAAAATAGAACCTAATTTCCAGCCACCACTTTCACTCTCCCTTCCTGGCCCTCTTTAAATCCCTTTAAAACACAGCTCCTGAAAGGACATCTTTTCTCTGCCAACACCGAAATCCCCCTCACTTTACACTTGTCAGAGAGCCGCAGAGCCAAGAGCACAGCTGATAGTGTCACCTGCGTAGCTGGTGTCTCTGCGGCTGTCCCCACACCTCAGCTCTGCCTTGCACCCCCTCAGGGATGGTTTCCCAGTATCTGGGAGCCACTTACAGCTAACAGCTCCCAAGAGTAGGGGCTGGATCAGAATCCTGAGCTGGGCTCCCCTCTTCTGTGAGAGCCAACCTTCCTGAGTCCCACCCATTGACAGAGTCCTACTGCTGTCTACCTCCCAATTCCCACTGCCTGCTCTGAGGGAGCTGGGCTGCAGCCAGGAGCCAGAGTTTGAAAAGTAAAGGAAACCTGTACCCGTATGTCTTTTGGAGGATCCAGGCTTGTCATGGGGATGAGGGAGGGGAAGGCAGGCAGGGCAGGCAGGGAAACAGGCTGTGCTGCCAGGGGCAGGAGCCCGGCTCCAATCCCAGTCCCTCCAGTTACTGCAGTCAAACCCTGGGCAAGTTACCATCTTGGGTGCATCAGTCTGTCGCTTGAACAGTGGGGAGAGAGTAAGGGCTCTGCCTCACAGGGTCAACAAGGACCCAGTGAAGAAATTTACAGGGCCTGGCACTGCACAAGCCTTCAGTAAAAGCTGAAGAAAGAAAGAAAAGGAAGGAAAGAAGGGAGGAGGAAAGTGAAAGTCAGGGAAGACTGAGAAAGGTAGGGTGGTTAAGACAGGGAGAGGGGAAGTTGGGGAGGAGAGAGGCAGGAGGCCAGGAAGGCATGAGCTATAAGAAATCATCCATGAGTGAATTCAAGAGCAGATCACACCAACATGGGCAGCAAGAAATGCATGAGAGGCAGAAACGGAGGGAAGACGGGGAGGACGGGAGGTCAGCTGCGCTCCGGGCACCCCCTGCCCCCATGCCCAACAAACCCGTATCATTGACCAGGATGGACACTCCACTTCTGTAAGTGACTGCTGCTGGCTTCTGGGAAAGAGTGGTACTGGAAAGTGGGGTGCATGCCATGAGTGGGCAGGGGGCCCTTCTGGGGAGAAAGGCCAAGTCAGTAAGGAAGAACGCGCAAGGCTGAGTAACGAGTGGCAGCCATGTGTGCTTCCTGTACAGCCGGCCCTGTGCTGTTTTACATGCACCATGTTGTTGAATCTCTCCAGGAGCTTTGGGGTGTGAATATTTTATCCCTATCAGCCCCATTTACAGATGGGGAAAATGAGGCTCAGAGAAGTTCAGTGATCCTCCCAAGGTCACACAGGTAGGAAGGGGCAGATGAAAGATTCTGACAAGGATCCCTCCATCCCCAAGTTGAGAGACTTGAATTTCTACTCTTCTGTAAGTCCTGGAGCCCAGGCATATTCAGACCTGGAAAGGAATGTAGAGAACACAGTGACCTCCCCATTTTACAGACGAGGAAACTGAGGTGGGGAAATGATTTCTCTACCATCACACAGCAAGTTTGGCAGATTCAGAATGGGGTCCCAGCCCTGTGCTTCCCACCAAGAGTGCTTTCTCCTCTAGCACACCCTCCTGGAATCCACGGTGTGGGGCGATGCTGGGAGTAAGGAG
This sequence comes from Callithrix jacchus, assembly GCF_049354715.1. Lineage (NCBI taxonomy): Eukaryota > Metazoa > Chordata > Mammalia > Primates > Cebidae > Callithrix > Callithrix jacchus. The sequence continues at coordinate 86,548,409 of NC_133506.1, forward strand.
AGGAGAGGGAGCTCCTAATGAGCAGGAGGAACACAGAGGAAAATGACAAAAAGTGAGCAGGCCCATCACAATGTCCTGGTGGGAATCAACATGAGACCCCATTGTCAAAGGGGGCAGAAAGTGAAAACCCATCTGTTTACTTATTCACTCAGTCATTTATGCATTCAACAAATGTGTTGGGGCCTGCTCTGAATCAGGCCCCATTGAGGATACAAAAATAGCCAAACACAGGCTGGGCACAGTGGCTCATGCCTGTAATCCCAGCAGTTTGGGAGACCGAGTTAGATGGATCATCTGAGGTCAGGAGTTCGAGACCAGCCTGACCAACATGGCAAAACCTTATCTTTAATAAAAATATAAAAATTAGCCAGGTGTGGTGGCGGGTGCTTGTAATCCCAGCTACTCAGGAGGCTAAGGCATGAGGATCTCTTGAACCCAGGAGGTAGAGGTTGCAGTCAGCTGAGATTGCGCCACTGCACTCCAGCCTAGGTGACAGAGCAAGATCCTGTCTCAAAAAAAAAAAAAAAAAAAAAAAAAAATAGCCAAACACAGACCTTGCCCACAGGGAGCTTATAACCCAAACAAACAGTACATCTGAGACCTTAGAGGGGTGTGTGTGACTCTGGAGCTGGGGTTTCACAGCCCTTGCTGCACTGGGGTGGAGGAGACAGGTGACCCCTGTTTCTAGCCCTGCTCCAAGGCTTTATTAGGGAGCAGAGGCGTGAAGTACCAGAGAGGGCGGGCAGGGGCACCCTGAGCCGGGGGCCCCAGGGAGAAGACTGGTGGCGGGGAACACCCAGGCATCCCCCTCCCTTAACTGTAGGCAGGAGATTTTCCTTTCCATTTTTTCTTCTCTGTACAACAGCAATTTAAGTTAATTAAATGTAACAATAAATTATTTCTCGCCTGCCTGGAATAATCTTTCAGTGCTCACCCACTTTGGGGGAAAGCACAGGCTCTTTGCCTTGAGATGGAGGCCGGCTGTGGCTGTCACTGAAAGAGGCTGTGGGAGGAGGCTCAGGCCTGAGGTGGGGTGGGGAGAAGAGGCTGCTTCCAGAGCAGAAGCCTGGGCTGAGAAGGGACCCCTGGCATTGCTGCCCTCTGTCCCTAGTCTAGTTTGAATCTGGCTGGTCTCCACCTCCTGGTGGATGGGAGAAGGCGCCCCATGGGGTCCCCTCTGCTGGCACACATCTTGCATGTCTCTCCCTGACTCCTCCGCTTGGCACTGCTGTGGCGAGAAATTGTGCAGAAACCACACAATTGCATGTGGGGCCTGCCTTGCTCCTGTATTCAATTAGTCCGTAACTACAGATATATCCCCCGTAGGTACAGAGACGTTTCTGAAGGGGTGATTGCACAGATGCTTTATTTCTGCAAACCATATCCAGGTATTTCAGTGCAATGGGAGACCCAGCTTTTGAGAGAAATCTTTATATATGACCTCATTTCTTTATCGAATTTAGATTTTCTTCTCTTGCCTTTGCTTAAAATAGGCTCCACCTGAATACAATGCAATGCAAAGCAGAGTCAGAAGGGTCGGGGACTGAGATTGTGGCGCCTGCAGGACCCCAGGACCCAGGACCTTGGCCAGCAGGTGGCAAGTGTGGACTGGGGACCTTGCCTGTGGGGTCACCCGGGAGAGCTGTGATCTTGGCCACACTAGGGAGACAGGGACATCTCTAGGCCCTGAGTCAGAGTCTGTGAGTCTCCCAGGCCAGGGAAGTCAACAGGGCCTGGTTTCACCCTGACCTGCAGAACTGCCTCCATGGAACAGTTGGGCTGTCTGGCTGGGATGATGGGGGTGACAAGCTGGGAGAATTCACTGCTCAGGAACCTGCCATGGTGCTCCAGGCTGACTGGATCCATCTCAGCCCAGTGTCTGAGCGTCTCTGCAGGCCTGCCACACCAGCACAAGCTCAGGACCCTCCCCTTGCCTGGAAGGCCCTCTCTCTCCTTCTGACAGCCACATCCACTCTGCCCCATCCTCCATCTTACCTCCCCCAGGAAGCCCACCCTCATTGCCACAGTGCTGACCCCATCTGAAACGCCATGGCCCCCTGGCCTCAGTCTGCACCTCGTGTTGCCATCGTCACGGATGTGTGTGTCTGTCTGTCCTTCCCCATCTCTTCTGAGTTCCTTTCCTTTTTTCCAAATCATGTACTGAGCCCTGGACTCTGAATAAAGGATCCCAAACCAGCACGGGGGTCGGAGACACCACTCAATCCAGTGGATTTCGAACCCAAAAAGCAACTTTCTTTTAAGCGGAAAAACTCCTTCCCAAAGGAAAGCTTCCTGGGAAGGCAGAAGGAACTGACGGAAGGTAAGGAGAGGCAGGTCCTACCTGCCAGGCCTCCCCCAGGGCCCAGAAGGGACATCAGGAAAGCTGCTCCAGGCCCGCCCTCTGCAATGGAGGCGCATGCTGGGGCCCGGAGAAGCCAAGTCACACTGACTGGTAAGGACATCACATTGCAGAAGCAGCTCTCGTGGGTTCCTGCAAGTGGCCCATCTCCCCGTGAAGTGGGTAACATATACTGCATTGCCCTCATTGCAGATGAGGTAGTGGAGTCCCAGAGGGGTCAGGTGACTCACCCAAAGCCACACAGTCAGTGGCAGGACTGCCATGGGGCTCAGCAGAAGGGTGAGGAATCATGCTGAAGATCTGCTCTCAAGCTGTGGCTCTGTCAAAGGCCAGTGTGGTCCCTGACTCCTGGGGGCTCTGGGACTCTCCCAAGCTGAGCATCAGTGCCAGCTGTGAAGGGAGAGGGAAAGCAGGCTCCCTTCTCCCTGTTCCTCAGATGCCATGGCTGACCCCCTCCAGTGGCACTTCAGGACCCTCCCCAAAGGTTAATTACCAAATCATCACATCAAGGGAAATTGCTCTTTTGTGCCTTAAAGACCAAACTGAGCTGCGGCAACAAGGTTATTTATGGTCTCTAATAAGCATTTTCTGGGTGTGATTAACCTTTATGCCAAAATCACACTGGGAATTGGGATGGCAGCTTCATTCTAGCCCCACTCTGTGCTGGGTCTGGGGGTGGGGGCGTGGGTAGCAGCTGCAGCAGGCTGGAGCAGGCCACATCGCAGCCTGGCCCTCCACCCCCTCCATGGGCTCCTGCGCCACCTCCCTCTCCCCTGCCTTCCTTTCTGCCAAGGCCCGGTCTTGACCTGCGCCTGGCCAGCCAAAAGGCGTGACTCTCCTTATTGTTCATCTTGAAAGGCAGGAGCACCTGCTTACTGACTCCTAGCTCCTAAAAACTGTTCTGTGACATTGGGCACGTCAACTACCCCAGACTTAAAATGGGGAGCAGGAGATCTGCATGATCTGCTTTCCCTTCCATGCCAGGGACCCACTAGATCTTTGGAAAATCCTTTTACGAGATGCTGTCATCGAGCCGCACACACCCTTGGCCTCAGACTTTAACCTTGAAGGTTTGGCTCTTTGGTGAGTGGGGAGATTTGTAGCCAAGGTGCAAGTTTTATTCGGAGCCTTGGGGCTGCCAGGCTGGTGAATGGAAGTGAGGCATTAGCCAGTGAGTGAGCCTCACACTCTGCCAGCTTCAGCTTCAGTGCCGTTTGGATTTTCTCTACTTGGTGGAAGATAGTAAATCACATGAGGGCTTGAAAACTTGGTTCTGAAAGGACAGCCAGTGGCTGGGGCTGGTGATGGAGTGGAGGAGCCAGAGGCATCTGAGAAGGGCCGAAAGCACTTTGGTTTGATTTCAGAGGTGACATGTCTACTTTATCCCATTTACCATATGCCCCTACCACAGTTCTCACCATTTTTGGGGTGCTGGTTGTTGGTGAGAAGTAAAGGAAGCCAAGAACCCTCCCTAGGAAACTGGTTTTCATCTCACACAGAGGCTGCATTTATTTGTAGATCTTCACACTGCCTGCTCCCCAAGTTAAAAATTCATTTTTTTTTTTTTGCCGGGAGCAGTGGCTCACACCTGTAATTCCAGCATTTTGGGAGGCCAAGGCGGTGGATCACTTGAGGTCAGAAGTTTGAGATCAGCCTGGCCAACATGGTGAAACCCCATCTCTACTAAAAACAAAAAACTTAGCCACGTGTGGTGGTGCAGGCCTGTAGTCCCAGCTACTTGGGAAGCTGAGGCAGGAGAATTGCTTGAACCTGGGAGGCGGTTCACATCAAGGGAAATTGCTCTTTTGTGCCTTAAAGACCAAACTGAGCTGCAGCAACAAGGTTATTTATGGTCTCTAATAAGCATTTTCTGGGTGTGATTAACCTTTATGCCAAAATCACACTGGGAATTGGGATGGCAGCTTCATTCTAGCCCCGCTCTGTGCAGTGAGCTGAGATTGCACCACTGCAATCTAGCCTGGGTGACAGAGTAAGACTCTGTCTCAAAAACACACACACACACACACACACACACACAGAGAGAATTTTCCATTTTAAGGGAAAACAAACAACATTCTTGAAACTTTGGAGCCCTGTCCCTGCCAGTGCAGTAATTGTCTGTTGCTGGAGACAGAAAACCACAGTGGACCTTGAAAAGGAGACCAGCAGATGGTGGGAGGTAAAATCCAGGAAACCGCTGGACTTTTCATGGAAGTGTGATTCAGGAATCAGGCAGAAGCCCTCACAAACCTTCCACAGAGCAAGAGGTGGCACAGGCACAGATTCTACTACAGAGCAGACCTTTCTGGAGAGGAAAGGTTGGTCTGGGAATTTTAAGAAGCATTTTTCTTTGCATAATGCAACACTAGGCATCTGTTGGTAGAAAATGGCTTTGTGAACCATCACATTCAAGAGAGAGACAGAAGTGTCAGGGTTCTAGGCAGCCAAGGGCAGACTAGCCCATTGCATTTGGCTTGGTTTTCTGATGAATCGAAATTTGCTCTGCTCCTCTGTGCATACCAGGATATTAAGATGTGAGAATAAGAACTTCTAGCCTGTATATTTGCCATCTAATTAGTGCCTTGGGTCTCAAGTGCTTTGTGCCGAGGTGGTTTTCCTGCACTCAGGGCTGGTCCAAGGGCTCTGCTCGTGAGCCTCATGAGCACAGGGTCCAATGCGTGTACAGAGCGCACCGGGAAAAGGGTACATTGGAGGGAGAACTGAGCTGCTTTGCTTTGGAGGATTGGGCAGGTGCTGCCAAGCGACGGGTCCTGGAACTGGTCTCTGAAGAATGCAGAGTGGACCAAGTGACTCAGGGTGGGGGAGGGGCACAGACTGCATGGGCAGAGGGTTGCAGACATGAGGAGGACCTGGACATGGGGAGATGGTAAGTAATTGGGTGGGAATAGAAGGTGATGTGTCTTCGAGGCAGGAGATCTAAAGACCAGAGCACGAGGCACAGCTTAAGGATTAGATGGATAAGTGGAATGTCAGGCATCAGGGCTGATACTGTCAAACAGGAGATGTCTCCAGTTTATTTTTTTGTTTGTTTCTGAGCTGGAATCTTGCTCTGTCACCTAGGCTGGAGTGCAGTGGCACCATCTCGGCTCACTGCAACCTCCACCTCCTGGGTTCAAGCAATTCTCCTGCCTCAGCTTCCTAAGTAGCTGGGACTACAGGCGTGGGCCATGGTACCCACCTAATTTTTATATTTTTAGTAGAGTTGAGGTTTCACCATGTTGACCAGGCTGGTCTCAAACTCCTGACCTCAGATGATCTGTCTGCCTCGGCCTCCCAAAGTGCTGGGATTACAGGCGTGAGCCACCACGCCTGGCCAGTGTCACCAGTTTCTTTACTTTGCCTGTGGCTGAGCTGGCTCTGGGACCCCCGGTTTGAGAGAGACAGAGAGAGAGAGAAAGAGAGAGAAAGGGGCGGGGAGGTGGCATGGGGAGATATAGGGTGGGAAACAGGAAGTGAGGATTTCTAGTCTCTTCTAGAAGGAGCTGCCCCTCTCTGGGGACAGGGCAGCATCTGGGTCCCTGCTGATTACTGAGCAGGCAGCGCAGCTTTGTCATGAGGAGGACACTTAGCTTTCTGCTTAGCTAGCAAGAGCCACCGGCTGGCCTGGTGGCCTCCTCCTCTCTCTACTTCTGCATTTTCACTTGGAAAATGAGGGCAAAAATATTTCTCCATCTCTCCGGAGACTGTGAAGTTTAATTACTGATTAATAAAATGTTGGAAGTTCTTTGAGGCCAGAGAAATGAATTAGTTTGTTATCATCACTTCTGAGTCCCAGGATCGAGTTGGATAACCCCAATGCCATCTTGCTGAGTGTCCCGTGTGCAGAGCACAGGCTGGGGGTGTGGGGCTGGGGTTGTGCTTCAGAGCCTGGAGCTTGGTCCAGGGCAGAGAGACCCCTACGACAGTGCCAGCAAGGGAATGGAGTGAACAAAGCCACTACAGACTCAGGCACCACAGACTCAGGGGACCATGTGGGTGAGTCATGGGTGGGGGGACCAGGCTCTGACCAGGAGTGGGCACTATTCTCCTGGACCTTGGAATGTGGGTTGGAGGGAGGGGAGCAGAGTCTGCCTTCATCATCAGGACAGCAGTGGGAGGGAGTGGGTGCCATGAAAGGGGGTGGCCCTGGTGGGGTGAGGTGGGGTGGGATAAAGGAGAACATTCCCAGCAGGTGAACATGGAAAAGGGAGTCAGTTTGCTTCTAAGGACTGGGGGAAGGTCCCGAGATCCTAAAGGGGCCAGTGAAGAGGGGTCCAGGGAAGAGAGAATGGACAACCCTGGAGTATGGGACGGGCAGTGATGGAGGGATGGAGTCTGGCTTGGAGGGATGGAAGATGGTGCATGAGCAGGGCCCACCCGGGGTGAAGCAAGTGAGGTATTTCCTCAAGCCCACCACTAGAGGAGGTGCCAGCAACCTCAGTAATCACGATAGATAGATATTTTTTGAGACTTACTCTGTTTCCCAGGCTGGAGTGCAGTAGCATGATGTCGACTCACTGCAACCTCAACCTCTCGGGTTCAAGTGATTCTCCTGCCTCAGCCTCTGAGTAGTTGGGATTACAGGTTCCCACCACCACACCTGGCTAATTTTTATATTTTTAGTAGAGATGGGGTTTCACTATGTTGGCCAGGCTGGTCTTGAACTCCTGACCTCAAGTGATTCACCCACCTCAGCCTCCCAAAGTGCTGGGATTACAGGCTTGAGCCACTGCACTCGGCCATGATAGATGATATTTTAATATAATTGCTGACTTTTCCCCTTTTATCCCAAACTACTACATGGCCCAGCACTGTTACTGAGCCTATCTTTTCTTTAAAAAGTTTTCAATAATTTACTCGTCATGTATTTTCTATCGCTAATTTTGATTTAAAAAATAATTATGTGAAAATATTCTGTATCTTGACTACTAAGTTTTTTGATGCTCCCTTCGCTTTTGCACTCACCATGTGGAGTCCCAGCCCCTCACAGGAAGGCTGCGTGCTGCCTGGGCTGGCCACCACCCTGCTTCTAGCCTACATCCTAGCCTAGCAGCTTGCTCACCAAGGGACAAGCCCCTACCTCTCTCCCAGTCTCATTTTCCTGCTGTGAAATCCTAAGCCGGCTTCCAGAGCTAAGGGTCTATAGTGAAATTTGCAGTTGGTACAGAAATGGGGTGGGGCTGAGACACCTGGCCGTGGGGTCAGGGGGCCTCAGACGGAGGGGACCCCAAGAAGAAACAGCAGAGAAGTGAAGGTGGTGATGAGGAGAGTGGCCTCCCCTGAGGCCTCTCAGGCTTTGGGCTTACCATCCTGTCTGGGAACTCTGCTGGTAACCGGGCACCCAGCTCCCCACAGCCAGAGGGAAGGGCCGGTTACAACGCTCCCCTCTCCCTGCCCCTCACTCATGTTTCTTAACCCCTTTTGAATCAAATCCCAGGGGAAATAGCCACCTCTCCTCCAACAACTAAATAAAAACCACCAAGTTCAGATCAGTCAATATATCCTTCTTGAGTGCCTATTGTATACCAGAAACACAATCTCAGTCATTCATTTCTTCAGCAAATTTGAGTGCAATGAACAAAAGAAAGTCCCTGCCCTCACAGAGCGTGCAGTGCTGTGAGGACTTTTACATACATACATCATGTAAGCTTGAAAGGAGGTGGACAGTTATGCCTATTCTTACGGGTGAGGACACAGAGAGGCACAGAGAGGTCAAGTAACCTGCCCATGGCAACACAGTGAAATGGGGCCCTGGACACTCGGTCTCTCTCTTGACTCTAACCCTATAGGGAGGCGGGTGATGCGATGGTTGTGTGGGTGGGTTTAGTGAGAGAAGGGGCAGCCCTCCAGGTACAGGGCCTATGCCGCTCCCCTCCCATCTGGGCTGAAATTCTGTAATCAGAGTGACACGGAGCCTTCAAGGAGATTGAAGGGCAAAGGTTTTCCCTAGAATAGGGCATCCATCTCTCCAGACACATTTTTCCCTTAACCTTTCTGTGCCTCAGTTTCCTCATCTGCAAATAGGCACAGCCACACCAGCCCCAGGGAAAATTGTGCCGAAGCAGATGTCCAAAGGCATTATCAACGATGAGGCACAATCTGTGATGATGGAAAATTAGGCAGGTGGAGACGAGGGCTGGGGAAGCGGTTCACAAAACTAGAGGCCAGTTCTGCAGGAAGGGAGGGAAGTGGGTGCACCTATGGGGATCAGTGAAGCCATGGTGCTCTGTGGGCCAGTGAGGGTATGGGGCGTGCACAGGTGTATGTGGAGGTGCACCGTTGGGCCATGCTCAAGATCCCATGGGGATGGAGGTGGCTTAGTCTGGCAGCGCTCCAGCCCCTAGGGGCAAAATTCACCTCTTTCCTAGGAGTCTGGGTTCCTGTTCCTGTCAGCTTCCCTGCCAGGCCCCTCCAAAAACAGGGCAACTCCAGACCTTCCAGGCAAAGAGGACCCAGAGGGAGGAGAGAGGAGATGAGGGGCGGGTGTCTGGGAAGCAAGTGGATGAGTGACGGGTGGGAAAGGGAGCAGGTAGCTGCAGGCTGGATGGCTCATGGCTCATGGCCCCTGCTTAACATGTCCTTCACCTCCTGTGCCTGCAGGCCCTTCTCCTTCTGGGGCTGAACCCCGTCTCCACCTCCCTCCAAGACCAGCACTGCGAGAGCCTGTCCCTGGCTGGCAACATCTCAGGTGAGCCCCTTCAACCCCCTCCTGCAAGATTTCTGGTTGCCACAATGCCACCACCCCAGGTCTCCCAGGGTCTGCACACAGAACCATGAGCTAAGGCAGGATTTGCGGAGTCTCATCCTCTCTAGGGCTCCAAGCAATTCTTCAGTCTCCTCGGAGCGCCGTGTTGAGAAGGATCCCGCAGTTGGGTGTAAGGTTGGTGGGAAGGAGCTGCAGTTGGTTAGTAGCATCTGTGGACCCAGGGGGAGCTTACAACAAGGATTCTGAGTAGTTATCTTCCCTGCTTCAGGATGGGCACAGGTGAAGACACCCCAGCCCTTGCTGCTGAGCTGTGACTCCAGGAGGCATCAGGGGAGGAAGAAAGGCTGCCACAATCTGCAGCTAAAAATGCCCAGAGTGTGATACTGCAGGGTGCCAACACGTGCCAGGCACTGACCAAGGACTGGGGCTATGTTAACCCAATTTGCACAATGTCTCTCTAAAGTAGGTGCTGTTGTCCCTATTTTACACATAAGAAAACTGAGGCGCAGAGAACCAGTAAGCGCCGGAGCCCTGAGTGGAGCGCAGCAGCCTGGCTTCCGGTTGTGATAACACTGTGCTCTCTACCTCTCCAGTGGGAAAGACAGCACGGCTGCAGACATTACTAGGATCTGCATCACTTTACCATAAACAGAGTGCTTTTCATAATCATCTTATTTCATCCTCACACGAGTTTAAAGCCTGACATTTGTATGGTTGAGGAAACTGAGGCACAGAAGAGTTACATAACCCCCATGGCACCGCACAGCCAGTACATGGCAGTGACTGGGACCCAAATCTAGGTCTTTGGGCTCCAAAGGGCATGTCTTTTAAAACTGTGGGTGTGGTCCTGGGCATGGCTGCTGCTGGGCAAAAATGGAGAGGATCCCTGCACCTGAGGAGACTTAGGAGGCGTGTGGACCTTCTATTTAAGTCTTCAAGCCTCTCCTTGATGCACACTAACTCTTTCCTGAAGCACCTACTACACAGCAGGCCCTATGCAGGAAACTGGGCGAAACAAGAGGGGCTCACAGTCTCGTCCAGGAGTTGAGTCCACAAATGCATGTGCGAAGAGGCAGGGAGCAAGATGTATACTAGCGGAGAACAGTCACAAGTGTGCAGGAAGGCAGGAGGCATTGGTTTCTGAAGCTGGCTCTGGGGGGACAGGAGGCCTCCACAGCTCAGGGCAGCTGCTTCCTGGCCAGCTGTTCCTTCACTAGGGAGAGCCTGGTGGCAGAGAAACAAGCCCTGGACTTGCAGAAGGCACACTGGGTTCCTGTGCTGGCTCAGAGAAGGTGCCTGGTCATGTCCTGGCTGGGGCGGGTACTGGTAGCCACAGGGATGAGCATACCCTCAACCACCCTTGCACCTCACTTTACCCATTTGTAGAGGGGCAGGGGGGCTGCTACCTGCCCCAAGGATCTCTTATGAGATTCAATGAGATTCAATTCATAAGTTTTATGGCAATATTTCACAAACTGTAAACCATACAGCGTCATGCCAATACTAGGTTTTGTTTTGTTTTGTAAGAGATGGGGTCTCACTCTGTCACCTAGGCTGAAGTGCAGTGGCACAATCGTAACTTACTGCAGCCTTGATCTCCTGGGCTCAAGCAATTCTCCCATCTCCACCTCCTGAGAAGCTAGGATTACACATGCACACCACCACATCCGGCAATTCTTCAAAATTATTTTGTAGAGACAGGGTCTCTGTTGCCCAGACTGGAGTGCAGTGGCACAATCAGAGCTCACTGCAGCCCGGATCTGGGCTCAAGTGATCCTCCTGTCTCAGCCTCAGCAGGCTTTTAAAAGGCTTACTGTATAGCTGGAATGAAGGGAAGGAACTTGCCAGTGATTGCTCATAATGACGGAGGGAGCAGGGAGGCTAGGCAGGGGTGGTGCAAATCCAGGGAGGCTTCCTGAAGGAGGAAGTTTCAAGGTGAATATTAAGAGACACCCTTAGTATGAACTGGCAGGAAAGAGCCAGAGCTGTGCCCTACACCAAGAGGTGAGCAAGGACCGGTAGGTGGGTTTGGCGGAAGGACCAGGGAGGAGTCAGGAGGGAGGAGTGGGAAGCCTGGGAAGGTACAAGGAGCCCTCAGCATCTGGCTGCAAAGTTGGTTCACCTGTGATGGGGAATGGGGAAGTAAGCCCTTAAGCAGGAGTCTGGAGTTCTAGAAGGGAGAGATGGGGAGGGAGGAGGCTTGCTCAGAGGCTGGGCCGGTGAGGAAAAGCTCTATCCCCAGCCCCCCAGCCCTTAGGCCAGGTCAGGCTCTATCAACGTGTTTGTTATGTCAGGAGTGACATCCCTGAGCCCACGAAGGTGTCACCTGTCCTTGCAGGTAGCAGGCCATGATGAATGGCATTCATTCCACGGTGATTTGTACCCCGTGCCCATGCCTCCAGCCCAGCCTGCCTGGCTGCATGGTGCGCAATCCATCACCCTCCACAGTGGCCTCTGATAATGGACCATTTGTCTTCTGACTTGGAGTCCTACCCAGACCGACAGGCACTGGTAGAGACAGATGGTGAGGGTGGGGCGGAGGGGCCAAGACAGATGGGTAGGCGTCTGGCCGGGGCAGCTGGCATGGAGCCAGGGTCTTTGGGGGGCCTTCAATGTGCCTCATGCCAGGAGCTGGGAGAGGAGTGGGTCCCCAGGGCTGAGGCCCATCATGTGGCAGGCCACAGACTTGGCAACTCATAAAATTATGGCATGAGTATAACAATGCCAGGAAGAAATAGAGTTATTTACTAGTAACATCACCGACGAATAGAATCAGAGTTGACAATTACCTGGGGTCATCAGTTCTATCTCTGGTCTTAAGGTAATGAAGGATAATAATAATTAGCTAGGCTGGGCATGGTGGCTCACACCTGTAATCCCAGCACTTTGGGAGGCTAAGGCAGGCAGATCACTTGAGGTAAGGAGATTGAGACCTGCCTAGCCAACATGGTGAAACCCTGTCTCTACAAAAAATAAAAAATAAAACAATTAGCTGGGCATGGTGGCACATGCCTCTAATCTCAGCTACTCAGGAGACTGAGGCATGAGAATCTCCTGAGGCCGGGAGGCCGAGGTTGCAATGAGCCGAGATTGCACCACTGTACTCCAGCCTGGGTGACAGAGGGAGACTCTGTCTCAAATAGTAATAATAAGAGTTAATATTTATTTAGTGCCCGATATGTGTTGGGTACCATTCCAAGTGCCTTAATCTCATTCAATCATTATAATACTATAGTCAGGAAATAATTTTATTCCATTTTACAGTAGAGGAAGCTAAGGCTCAGAGAAGTTAAACAAGTTGCCCAAAGCCACTAAGCAGTGGCTGCAAGATATAAACCATGTGGGCCTGGGTTCAGATGTTACTATTGGCACCACGTTATGTGGCCACTCAGAACCAGGGTGCCCAGGGCCCAGTGTAGTCAGCTGTCTAGGGCTGCAGTGTTACCCCTGCAGTTTTCCATATCCACACTGGGTTTGCACATGGCCCCATATTCTCCTCTGTGCCTTGTATATGCCTGGCACTGTACTAGCTGCTGGGAAGGCAAAATTGAAAAGCCCACAAACCACAGGGCAGGAGCGCCATCCACTTGTCCTGATGGGTCACCCATCCTACACAGGCATCTTTCTCCTCTGCCCAGCCAAAGAGAAGGCAGCTTCACCATGAAATGGCCGAGCAAAGACCAGGATTCTCTGCCGCCCCCCCTCCATGCCAGGTGGTCCAGGCACGAGCCCTGCCCATTCATCCCACAGCACATTCCTCTGACTGGGCAAGAATGTGTGTTTCACAGGCTGCCCTGGGGCCACCTGGCCGCTTCCCCTCTGGACATCCTGGGCTGAGTCCCCCGTCCTGGGTTTAAGCCAAATAGGGGGGAAGGGCTTCCCAGCCACAGGGCTGCTGCCAAGTGCCCACCTCCAGAAGCTGCTGATGGGAGAGCCAACATAACTGGGGCAGAGCCAGGTTCCAGCTTCCCTCTGAAGTTATCCACCATGGGTGGATCTGCCAAGCGCATGTGGCCCCTGAGCCTGATGGGAGGGAAACTGTGTAACTTACTTGGGGAAAGAAGCCAGTGCCCGATTGTACACAGCATTAAATAGGCCATGTTCTAAGGGTTCTTACCTGTTCATTAAAGCAGGCCTCCCAGGACTCTGACCCAGCAGGGTTTCTTCCCCAGCAGGTGGGAGCCCTCCACACTGCCCCCTTTCCTCTGCTCTCCTTTTGCAGGGATTTGAGGCACTCTGACCAGGATGCGGTCCTCATGCATTTGTTCTGTGTATGTGTGGGGAAGGAGGAAGGTATAGGGCTGGTTTTTGCATTACTTTAGCCTGCTTGACTTCCCCCAGCTCAGCCCCCACCTGAAGGCCTGTGGTGACCAGGGCTGGTGAGTGGGCTGGTTCCACTCCCACATCTCCAACCAGGAAAGACCCTGAAGGCATCTATCTGCCCCACGAATGAGAGAGTGAGCCACAGCGTGACAGGACGTTGACCCTCAGACACAGGAAGCACACATCTGCTCCAGGGCTTTTGCACTTGTAGTTGCCTCTGCCCCCTCCAGGTTCTCGCCCTTGCTTCCTTTCAGTCTCTGACTCAATGGTAGCACTTCAGAAGCCACCACCCTTGCAAGATAGCACCCTTGTCAGCCTTCATCTCTTCGAACTTTTTGTTTTTCTCCATAATATTTCTCACTGGTTAACAGAAATGTGTGTGTGAGTGTGCGTGTGTGTGTTTGCTGTCTCCTCACTAGAATGTAAGCACCATGAGGACAGGGTGTTACCAAGCCCCTTGAACATTTCTTAGGTAGTCAGTAAGTAACAGCTGTCTCTTGGTATCCATGGGGGACTGGTTCCAGAACTCCCCATGGATGTCAAAACGCAGGGATGAGCAAGTCACTGAAAGAAAATGGAGTAGTATTTGCATATAACCTATGCACATCCTCCTGGATACTTTAAATCATCTCTAGATTATTTCTAATACCTAATACAATGTAAATGTTATGGAAACATAAACAGTTGATACACTGTCCTGTTTACGGAAGAATGACAAGAAAAAAGTCTGTATGTGTTCAGTACACTTTCCCCCAAAACTTACGGCTATGGAGAACCAACTACTTGTTAAGGAGCAAAGTCACTATTCCTTAACTGACCGGGAGAGGCACTGCGGGACAGGGAGCTGTCCGGAGGCGTTGGCTCCTAACAGCACCTCTGCCTTTGTCCAGCTGGCTGGAAAACTGGCTTGGCTATTTGCAAGGTTGGCTTACTCTGAACCAAATTGCTCCTCATCCCAGGACTATGACATCTGGGTGGGAAAATACCTCCACCTATTGGGAGCAGAAGAGGTCAGGCTTTTTGGCATTGGGACCTGGAGGGAGGGGACACTGGCCCAAGAATCGGAGTCCTACAGGTCCTTGAGGTCCTTACAGCCACCAAGCTGAGTAACACAGAACTGACTTCCTGCTTCTCCCCTTCCCAACCAGGGGCTAGACACCCTCTCTGTCCCCAGCACCCGTGAAATGATCTTTCTGTGTGCTTCTCCCCTGACTCTCTGCCTGCCTCTCCCTATTTCTTCCTTAGTGTCTTCTCCCTCTTCTTTCTCTCTCTCCCCACCTCTCTCCTGGCCCGCTTGGCCTCCCACCCCGCTCCTCCTCCATCTGTTTTCTCCTCCTCAGTGTAGTCAGGTGGCTTAAATGAGTGGCATGAATTGTATCATGCAAAGCACGCTTCGCAGTGCCTGGTATGTATTATAGTAGTGTCCAACAAATGCTCCCCCTCAAGTCCTATACACCATTTCCCTTCTGAGGCCTTATCTCTACCGGATCCCAGGGATCTCTACTGTCCTCCTCCCCTGACGCTGTGTGCGCAGGACGGCCCTCTGAAATCTAGTGTGGGAGCTGCCAACTCCCCGGAGGCAGAGCAAGTTGTGGGAAGGCACTGAGCCCACAAGGCAGTCCCGGGCCGGGAAGTCCAATGGACAGCGCCTACTGGCCAGGAGTGTGGCGCCTGAGGCCCTGTCCTGCTGCCTCCTCCCTGCTCTTGGCCTCTAGGTCCCCTCTCTTCTTCCTCTACCCTTCCTTTGCTCCTCTCTTCTCTCCCAGCCTCTCCCTCCTCCATCTGCTCCCCAAAAACACGTGGCCAATCCCTAGTGCACCTCTTGCAGGTGTTTCTGCTGGGGGACCGGATCCCCGCTCCTGATTGGCCCTCGAACTTATGACCACGCCCCCTTCCCGCCCCCGCCCCTCCAGCCCTAGACCCCTGCGGTCTTGCTGACCTTTCACTCGGGGAAGGGGGAACTTTGTCTCCTCGCCCCTTTTCATTTGGCTTTTCTCCGTTCTTGCAGCCTCTCCCTCCCTTTCTTCCCGTCTCACACTGACTTTCAATTCCTTCCAGGATTTTCTGGGCTCTTAAAGTAAAGGTCGCGTCCGCTGCTGTGTCCCCAGCACCCGCCTCCACGCATCCTTATGAGCCGCGGGGGCCAGGAGGGAGGGGGAGGCGCGGTGCTGCTGGGGAGCCGGAGTCGCCAAGACCGGGGCGCAGCTCGCTCGAGGGGCAGCTGCCCAGATCGGTGCCAGCTGTGCAGCTGTGGGCAGCGCCCTGAGCTGGCATCAAAAGGCGAGCATTAAAAATCCACTCCCGTCTCAGTATCTTCGGGTACTGATTGTCTTGGAATAAGCCATTTGACCGCTTTGGCCTCAGTTTTCTTCTCTGTAAAACAGAGAGAGTTAGCACCCACGGTGGCATAGGAGGTGGCTGGGCACCGTACCATGGAGGAGGGGCAAATGGCTTCTGACCTGCCCACCCCTTGAGGGTCTCCACGTCCCGGGCCAGCTGTGGACAGGGTCATGCCTTTGGTGAGAGCCCTTAGAGCTCCCAGCAGAGGCCGGTGCAGGTCCTCCAGGCCGGGAGGCCCATCCTGAGTGGCCCACTTCTGCCTTGGCTCTGGCCTGGTCCTGGCTGCGACTGGTGCCCAGTCCTTCCCTGCCCTCCGTGCCTTCCAAAAGCAGATCTGGGGCACTGGAAGGGGAAGGGAAGAAGGGAGGGCAGGTGCCAAACTGACAGAGAGGGTGTGTTCTGTGCATTCATTCCAGATGCACCACATGGAGCATCCCATTTAAGCCTAGCTCACTGGATTCTGTGGATGAATGAGCGAGGAGTGAATGAGCAAGCTAGGAAGGTACAATGGTGCCATTAAATAAGGTAGCATATGTCATCCACCTGACATTGCACACGGTCAGCCCTCAGCAAACGCTGTTCCCTTCCTGCTGCCCCCTTAACTGTCCCTCACCCTCTGTGATTGACTCACACTGTGGTGTAATGGAAAGAGCACTAGATTTAGAGTTCAAAATACCTGCCTATGAGTCTTGGTTCTTTCACCCATTGACCTGTGACCTTGGAAAAGTCACCTAACTTCCCTGGGCCTCAATTTCTTCATTTGTAAAAAGGAAATAATAACATTGCCAGATGTATGAAGATCATACAAAATAGATGAAGAACTTTGAAACAGCAGGGCATGGCCCCTAATACGCTCCTCCCCTCTCCACGGCCACATGCCCCCGCTCTACCCCATCCCCAGCCTCAGCAGTGTCAGCAGGATCCAGGACAGGTTAAAATACCAACCTGGCACACCCTTGACACAGATGGCCCTGCTTTGTCACCTCGGCTTCCACCGCTGCTCCATGATGACATTCACAGACTCCGCTGTGGCCCAGCACCCAGGTTTGGCCCACTCCAGCCGCCTGGCCTGAAGTTACCTCGTGTCCATTAAGCCCCAATCCAGATTTCTTTCTCTTTCAATTAAGCCACTTGGCCTGAAGGCCTCTGCCCCTTGAGTCCTGATTTGCACAAATGCCCTATGAATAGCTTTGATTAGAAAGAAAAACCAGCATTTGGTACAAGTGCTGCTCGGCACTGCCCTGAGTCCAGCAGGGAAAGGCAGCCAATTTAACCCAGTGCTGCTTCCTGAGAGATTGGGGACAAGCTAATCTGGGGAGGAGATGGCAGGCAGGCCCCAGCCAGGGCTTGGCAGCTGCTAAGGCCTCGGCCCAAGCCTGAAGAGGCTGCCCCCACCCACACGCGTTCGTGGTTCATGGCCCCCTCTGGCTTGTCTGTCCATTCTTGTGCCAATTCTAGGTTATTAACCTGGGGACACTGGGGCTCAAAAGGACTGGTGTGCTAGCCTCACTCAGAGGGAGGCACGAAAAGGCAGAGAAAGAAGGGGCAGCCTCAGTGGGGTGATAGGACTGTGCCAGCACCCACCTCTTGGAGGCCATATCCCCCTCCCCTCCTGAAGTGTCACTGGGGCCTCAACTCTGCCCCAACATCATACATCATACACCTCTCCTCTCTCCTTGTCTCTGTCTCTCTCTCTCTCTCCTCCACCCCCTCCAAAAAGCAAATATTTAGAAGGGGTCTTTGACATCCTCTTTCTGGTTCAGGTTTTTAATATCTCTTTGAGTCATAGACCCCTTTGAGAATCTCATGAAAGCCATGGGCCCCCTTCCCTGTTAACATGAATGTATATACCAGTATTTTCATTACGTTCAAGGTCTCTGGGAACTGTTGAGGTTTCTGGTAGGCTGAGATTAAGAATTTCGGATCTGGTTCAACCACTATTTTGTTATAGAGGAAGATAATACACTAAGGCCCAGAGAGGGCAAATGACTCACCTGTAGTCACACAGCAAATTAGTGGCACAGCCCATTCTGAAGCTGTTGGGCCAGACTCCCAGTTCAGTGCCCTTTCCACTCCCCCAGTTGGTGTCTCCCTCCGTTTCCCCTCCATAGCTGCACTTCTCCATCAGTCCCGTCTTAGGGCCCTGCACAGAACAAAGTACACACGATATATGGTCAGTCAGCGTGGTTAGCAGGCCAGCTAGAGGAAGGGCCAGCTTCATTTAGCTGGTTCTTCCCGGCAGGGCCAGGGTAGAGGGTTTGATTGCAGAGACATGCGAAGGGCTGGATCAGTGGTTGGCTGGGCCTATTCCAGTGTTCCTGTGACATTTCAGAGCTCCAGGCTGTCACCCTGTGAGGGGCCAAGAGAAGTGTCCTCAGGCTACAGAGCAGGGGACCTGAAGCATGCCCAGCCTTCCTCTAAATGCCAGGAGCTTCACTTTTAAGACCACCTGTCCATCTCTGTTCCTCCTCTGCTCTGGAACCCATGCTGGCTCCCTAGTACCATAGCACCAGATTCAGATTTCTTCCCCTGATGTCTCCTCTGCATAAGATGAGCTCATTTCTGCACTGAGGTCATTGCTGTCCTCCTGTCCCTGGTTGGTGTGTGAGTGGGAACCATTGGGGAGGTGGGCAGGACTCTGGAATGTCCTCTGCCTGCCTGGGGCCTTGGCCGGGGATCTTGCTGTGCCTCACCAGCCATCTCTGTCCCCAGGACTGCAGTGCAACGCGTCCGTGGACCTCATTGGCACCTGCTGGCCCCGCAGCCCCGCAGGGCAGCTAGTGGTTCGGCCCTGCCCTGCCTTTTTCTACGGTGTCCGATACAACACCACAAGTAAGGAAGAAGCTGGAGGGTGGGCCATCAGCTGGGAGGTGGGACAGGATGGGGAGAGCTCGGAGGTGGGGGAAGTAAGGACGATGATGACAATAACAATAATACCTCTTGTGGGATAGCCCCCGTTTTCCAGAGGTCAGCACTGTATTCTCCTGGGTGCCCTGTTCTCATTACTGGTGATTCTCAAGACACTGTCACACTGGGGCTCAGGGAGGTTAGGGAACTTGTCCCATCACCAGCTGGTGAGGGGCACTTTCTTCTGCTGTTAAACTTCACGTTAGCCTCTTTGAGCCTACTATCATACCATGAGACAGGACAGAAGTCATCAGAGCCCCAGCTGTGTGGATAAGAACCCTGAGTCGAGAGGTTCTGAGGCTACCCCAGGCCCTCCAGCCAGGAGGCAGGGGACCCAGAGTTTTAGATGCACAGGCAGAGGCTTGACTCCGTAGGTGGGGTGGGGACAGGACGGGATGGACCAGGGTCCGTCGGATACTTGATCCTCATGTAAACACCTGGCTCCCTGGAGGCCCAGAACCCCCATGGCCCGGCTTTGCAGCTCCCTGCTAGTCCGCTTGCCACTCTCAGAATTAATTTGCTCTCCCCATCAATGACTCAGGTCCCTGCTTATCAAGAGAGCAACAGCTGCGGGCCAGAGGCCCTAACCTACCCAAGGGGAGGGTGGGGGCCAGATCCCTGCAATTGGGGCCCCCTGTGTACACCCTTGATCCTGGTGGTCTTGAACTCAGAGCCCCAAGAGGGTACAGGGGTGACCACAGACACCATGTAGTTTACTCCAAGACTCACTGTGTGACCGCCCAGCACATTCTTCCCCTTGTGGCCTTCCAGCCCCTCATCTGCGGATGGAGAGGGCTGGATGGCTTGGCTTCTAAGATGTCTTCCAGCTCAAAACTCCAAATTCTTCTCCTGCCCTCTTTCCTCTAACAGATGGATTAAGGGGGTTAAGGCTGGGGGCCACCTCAGAGAAGTGGGAAGACCCAGCCAGGGAGTGACTCCCCAGGGAGTGACCTGGGAGACCAGGGTAGGGCAGGAGGTTGGGGCACCCAGATCAAGCAGCCATGTGTGTCTGTACCAAGTCCCGGCCAGGGGAGGGACCCGGGAGAGGGAGAAGAGATGCTGGGAGGGGCATGGGGACCCAGGGGAGGTGTAGAAAGGAAGAAGAGGAGAAGGGCCTCTTGGCCAGGTCAGTCCAAGGGGTGCACAGTTGGCCAGCCCCCAGTATAGTCAGGCCCATTTTATAATAAAGAAATTGGGGCACAGAGAGGCTAATAACTTATCAGAGGTCACAGAGCCTGGAGGCGGGGTCACAACCCAGGGATGAGAGCTCTCATGATGCTGGGGGCTGAGTCCTTCCAGAGCCCCTAGGAAGAAGGCATCATCTGTGCATCAGAGGGAATTCTGGGAGGAGGCATCAGTTCCCGTCATTTCCACTTCCAGAGTGATTCTTGCGCCTGGCCCTTCCTGCCCTCATTCCCCAGTGCCACTGCCCAGACTCAGGTTTCAGATCTGAGTCGGTCACTCCCTCACTTGGAATCCACCCTTCTATGGCCTCTGAGGTCAAGCCCGAGCTCCTGGGTGGGGCCTGCCAAGCTCTCTGTGGTCATGGCCCTGTCACCCTTTGCAGCCAGCCCTGGTCACCCCCTCATGAGCTCCCTCTACTCCCGTTCCAAAGGCTTACTTGACATGTTCCAGATAACCATTTTAACCTCAGGGCCTGGGCGCACACTTCTCCACTTGTCAGTCCTGCCTGAAGTGGCAGCCAGGAGTCCTAGCTTCTCATTCCCACTGCATCTGCAGCTGGCTGAGGAGCCCTTTTATAGGTCCCCTCTGGGCCTCAGATTCTCCACCTGCAGAATGGGTGGGAGGGTTGGGACGCTTCCCTCTGTGATCCCAGGAAAGAGCTGGGGTGATGGCCCCTTGACATGGGGCCGGTCTGTCAGGGCAGGGCTGGAAGACCCCTTTCCAGGTGCCCCTGGCGCCAGATGAGGCGGAGCACGCCCAGGCAATCAGTTGCAAGTGGGTGCCAGAGCTGCACCTCATCATTAGGCACTAATTAATCCGTTTACTGATGAGTTGCTGCCAGGACTTCTAGGCCCTCTCCTTAATGCCCTCCCTCCTGCTGCATCCGATCTTCAAAGGGATGGGAAGCATTTCCAAAAATATCCATTTTCCCGTGAGTCTTCAGGAGGACTGCTCAGCTCAGCAATTAAAGACAAGGAGGTCGCATCTTCCCTGGCAACGGCTCCCCGCTTGTTGGGCCTGCTTGCTTTTGGATCAGGTCCTTTCTCCCCATCAAAGCCTGCTCCCTCTGGGCGGCCCAGCCTTGGGTGGGACTCCTGCCTCTCCCCCACATGCCAAGGGGGGTAAGGGTGTTGAGCAAAGGGGGCACCTACCACGACATCCACCGGCACTCTTTGGTGGGGACAAGTGACGCGTTCTGAGTCTCATGTAAGGTTATATAAATACAGCTCCAAGACAACAATAATAAAAATAACAGCCAACATCACATGCCAGGTACAGTTCCAAGCACCTTGTGCATGTTAACTAAAAATACTCAACTCTTGAAGCAGGAGCCGCGAATCAGACCTTCTAACACAGAGGAGGAAGCGGACATGTTTCGGGATATGCCCAAGGTCACACAGCTAGTAGAAGGTAGTGACAGGATTTGACCCTAGGCTATCTGGGTCCAGGGCCCACATTTAGCACTACTTTGTGCTGCCTCTTAACTCAAGCACCACCTATCCCGTCCCACCGCCCCGGGCCCCTTCCAACCTGATCTCTGTCCCCAAGCCGACTTCCTTAGAGGTATTTCGGAGCAGCCTCTGGTCCCAGGACTTCTCAGCCATGACAGAGACAATGGGTTCCCCTGGTACCTCGCCTCTGCCTCCCCTCAGACCTCTGTGAAAACCCAATGGCTGAGCCCTCCGGTACTCATCCCTCATTTGGCAATTAAGAGAGTCAGCAGCCTCTTCACCAACTCTGCTCAAAGGCCTGAGGCTCCCCGAGACTGCGGTCCACTGACATGGAAGAGCTTTAAGAATCCATTTAGTTGCTGCAGCTGAGCTACTCCTCAGCAGAGGGACCAGGGAGGGGAGTGGAGTGAGAGAGGAGAGGCCACGACTACCTTTCAGCCCTGGAGGCCAGGACAGGCTCCCTGTCATCACCTTCATGTCCTGATGCTGCCAGCAGAGAGGCAGCTCCCAGGCTAGATGGTCCCTTGGGGATCAGCTGGTCCAGCCCCTCCTTTTATAAATGAGAAGGGAGGTTCCAGAGGTCACTCATGCAGCACAACAGCAACTGAGCTGGCCCCAGGGCCCCAGCCTCTAGACCTTCACAGGGTTCTGCCCCATGGGGCTTTAGACTCAAGGACCCGGACTCCGGCAGCTTGGTAGCCATAGGAAGGCCTGAGGTGAGGGAGGCTCCAGTGGGGATGCTCAGGGCTTCATTTCTCTGCCAAGCAATTCTGCCTGGAGTCAGAGCCAGAATTAACTCAAGGAAGCATGTTTAGAGCTACTGATGCCAGAGCTGGGTACAGGGTGGGGTGGGGCGACCTCTGCCAGCAGAGAAGATGAAATGGAATTTAGAACTTGCTCTGTCCCTTCCCAGCTGGGTTTCTGGACCCCAGAGCTCGAGCCTGGTAGACAGGAAGGAAGGTGAGGGGAACATGTTGGGCAGCTCTGCCCATCCCAGGACCCTAAAGGCAGGTGTCAGTTCAGTTCACAGGACCCCTCTCCATCTCCTTAGAAGGTGACAGGTTCTGGGCCACCATCCAGGCTGGTGGCTGCATGAACCCCCATATGTCTCCTGCCTTCTTCCTTGAGTGACATGGGCCTGGTTAGGAGCAGCTGTGGCAGATCCGAGTGACGAGATCCCCCCACACATGCCTGTCACCTGTCATTTTCTGTCGAAAAGACCTCCACCATCTTCCAACAGAGGCCCACTGTGGGGAAGTGCCATCCTGGGGACCTTCCCAAGACCTGCCCCGTGAACTTTGAGCCCCCATGGGCAACACGTCCAGTGAGGACTTCCCACGGCCACCTCTATCAGATGGCTCAAAATGAGAAGCCCGTCATCACCTTCCACGTGAGCTGTCACCGCATACCCTTCCACCACTCATGCCCAGCCTCGTGAGAATCGCCTCATGAGGTCTCACCATTTTTTGCTGTCTTACAAGACCCCCGAATAGGAGATTTCTAGGAAAGCACCTACCTAGTCATCTGCCACCACATAAGGACTTGCAAGGAAACATCCCAGGGAGCTGGCCAAGCCTGTCCCTGGGCCAGTCCTGTGGGCAAGATCGTGCCAGCTTGGGTGGGCAGAGCCATGGCCCACAGGTGGGAATCGGGAGAGCCACCAACCCCTGCTGAAGGCAGAGTAGAAAGAGGGAGGAAGGGCTGGGCACGGTGGCTCACACCTGTAATCCCAGCACTTTGGGAGGCCAAGGCAGGCAGATCACCTGAGGTCAGGAGTTCAAGACCAGCCTGACTAACATGGAGAAACCCCATCTGTACTAAAAATACAAAAATTAGCTGGCCGTGGTGGTGCATACCTGTAATCCCAGCCACTCAGGAGGCTGAGGCAGGAGAATCAGTTGAACCCGGAGGCGGAGGTTGTGGTGAGCCAAGATTGCACCATTGCACTCCAGCCTGTACAACGAGAGCAAAACTCTGTCTCGAAAAAAAAGAAGAAAAAAAAAGCGTCAGGAAGATGGGGGTGGGGTAAGGAAGTTCCTCTCCCCAGCTTCACTCCACACAGCCCCCACCCAGCAGGTGCCTGTGCTGGCCTAGATGGATGCAGAGACGGCTGGCCATCTACAGATCCCCCTATTCATCCATCTGGGCCAGGATGGTCAGACAGGGGCCCGGGGCTGCTCCGCCATCACTGCCTCTCTCTTCCTTTTCCAGACAATGGCTACCGGGAATGCCTGGCCAACGGCAGCTGGGCCGCCCGCGTGAATTACTCCGAGTGCCAGGAGATCCTCAATGAGGAGGTGAGGCTGAGCCAAGCGAGGCTGCCCTTATGGGGGGGTCCAGGGTCTCCGTAGTTTTGTGCCTGCTACTTGGAGTCACGGAGCCAGAGGCTAATGTCAAGGCCCTGCCGTAGCAAAGCCGACTGGGGAGCTGGAGCCGTTGGCTTAGAAATGGCCCATGAGCCATTGAGAGCGAGCTGGGCTGGTGGGGCACTGGCCAGGCTCTGATGGCGATGAGATGGGTCCTTGTTCCTTCCTTCCTTCCTTCTCCTCATGCTCATTGGGCAGCCGCTTGCACTGGGCATGGGACTGTCCTGGGGGTGGAAAGGGAGACCAGACTCGGTCACAGGAGTCCCACCCTTTCCCACCACTCGAGCCTGAGAGATGCTGGAACCCCAGGGGGCTGTATGGGAACCAGGGACAGGGTGTAGGTAGCAGTGCAGGTCAAAAAAGCCCTTGGAAAACCTTTTAAAATGTTAAATGTTTTTGAGTAGAAGTTGCTTACACAGAATTCAGAAGGTACAAATGGGAATACAGTGTCCCCTCCCACCCCGTCCCCAGCCACTGGATTCCCTGCCAGAGGCAACCGTTTTGCCAATTTCACTAATGTTCTTCCAGAGACATTCTCTGCATATACGGGTAATTATATATAGGTATTCTTTTTTGTTTTACCTGAATGTTGCATATTAGTCTACGCCTTGCTTTCTTCATATAATCATCTGTCTTGGAGATGGTTCCACATCAGTACATAAAGAGCATCTTCATTCTTTCTGCATTTGCATAATATCACAAAATATACCCTAATTTATTCTAACCAGTCTTTATTCCTAGTCTTCGGTTATTACAAATGGTGCAGCAATGAATAATCTTTGAAGGGTGACATTTGGCAGAGACACAAATATGTCTATCCTGGAGCTGCTGCTGCCCTCAGTCTCTCCCACTCCCTCTCCTTTCCCACCCGACGCTTTCTCCCTGGGTGCTGAGGAAGGCGGAGGTCAAAGGGCAGAAGGGGGGACACCCCGGGCTGTCTGAGGACCCGGACTTCTGAGTGTGGAAGAGATGCACCAACCTAGGCAGTCGCAAGAACCCATCACCTAAAGATCAGAGCTGGAAAGGACCTTGGAGACTCTCCCTCCCATCTTGAGGTTCCCAGACCTGCCTGGTTATAAGAATCGCCCAGAGGCAGATCACCTGAGGTCAGGAGTTGGAGACCAGCCTGGCCAATATGGTGAAACCCCGTCTCTACTAAAAATACAAAATTAGCCAGATGTGGTAGTGGGCGCCTATAATCCCAGTTATTCAGGAGGCTGAGGCAGGAGAATCGCTTGAACCTGGGAGGCGGAGGTTGTAGTGAGCCAAGATCATGCCACCGTGCTCCAGCCTAGGCAATAGAGCAAGACTCCATCAAAAAAAAAGAAAAAAATCGCCCAGAGCACTCGTCCAAATACAGGCTCCGGGGCCACACCCAACACCTAAGAAACACACTGTCCAGGGAGGACCTGGGAATCCGTGTCTTTAATGAGTGCCCCCAGGGAGCCTTCTGATGGGGCAAAAGCCAGAAACTCTAATCTAGTGCAACCCGTTCACATTACAGACAAGGAGACTGGGGACCAGAAAAGCGGAATGAGTAACACAAGGTCATGTGGCCAGAGTGAGTCAGAGCCTGGAACCCTGGGCTTTGAAGCTCAGGCTCTGCTTTGCCCACTGCCAGGTATCTGGAGTGAAACAAAGTTAACGGAGGAAGAATCGCTTTCCTCCACCTGTAGCTCCCACCCTGGCCTGGCATGCTTTGGTTAGCCCCACCCCTGGCTTCCTGGCCTCAAGTCACTGAGCTAACTCGGACTCTGCTGTCTCCTTCTAGAAGCTGCAGATAGGTCAGTGCCTAGCGTAAAAGAATGATGAGTTCTTCCCTGGTGCTGCTCTGGCAGGACGGGGGCTGCCTGGATCTCAGATCCCACAGGCCAGACCTTCGGGTGGCACTCAAGGCTGGGGTGGGTTGGTTGGGCTCCCTCATGATCTGACCTGAGCAGAGAAAGCCCCCAGCTTGCTAAGCCCCCACACAGAGTCCACCTGGAAAGCCCTGGGATTGGGAGGAGGGCTCCTCCTGGACCGGGGGAAGGAATTGGGGTTCCAGGTTAGGAGACTTAGTTGGGCCAGAGGACATGGCCTTGGCTCGGGGGTGGGAGTGGGCAAGACCGTTCAGGGATGTGGGACCCATAGCCTGGCACACAGTAGAGGACGTGGGGGGAAAGGAAAGCGAGTCAGTGCTGTCGGTGACTCAGGACCACACACCATGCCAGAAAGAGGCGGCTGGGAGGAGGCACAGCCAAGGCCCGAGGCCAGGCCGCCAGCCGCACAGTCTGTCACCGCTGGTCCCGGCCTCACTCCCGGCACTCCACCCTCCTGAGGTGGGGTCTTCGTGGGTCACCCGTCTCTCCTGCTCTAATGTAAGCCCCTTCCTTTCAGTTGGCTGAGGGAGACACTCAGCAGCCCCCATTTGAGTGGCAGCTTTCTCAGCTCTGGACCTGGACTAAGCCCTAATTAAGCTCCAGCGCCCTAGGGTATTGTAGATAATGGATTCACAGAAGTCTGCCTGTGACCTGGGACTTGCGAGGGTACCCCAAGGCCAGGTACCCCAGGAGATCTGTCCAAAGCCGGCACCACCAGGGACAGGCCCCCAAGTGGGGAGCCTGTTGCATGCATGGCTAGCCCGGGGATGGCACTGAGCCCCCAGCACCACCCTACATGCCCCCCACACCCGGTATCAACACCTTCTCCCTCCACTATGTTCTCTCCCTTCCCCACCATCCGACTCTTCCCCATCCCTGACACTTGCACACACACCATCCCCTTTCCCCACGCTCTGCTGAGCACAGGAGCCGGGGCTCAGGCACAGTCTGGGAGACCACACCTTGGTGAGACATGAAACGGATTCTGGGGTCTGGGTTTGTGGGCCAAGGTTCACTGCTCATCGTGTGGGGAGAGGCAAACTGTGAAGGTGCTTTTTCCTGAAACAAAGCTCCGATTCTGTGGGCCTGGGGTAGGGCCTATAGCCCACTCTCCTCACCATCACTGCCAGCGTCTCCATGTGCAGTTGCTGGGCCAGGGCCCTTTGAGGATCAAGGGGCCAGAGTGAGTGCCCGCTGCGAGGCAAGAGGAGTTGCTCTGGAAGCCTCGGTGGAGAGGAGGTGCCAGAATGGAGGGAGCACCAGGGGGGAACTTGAAAGGGAGGTCTCATTGCTACTGTCCCAGCGAGGCATCAGGACGGGTCTGGCACTGCAGCACCTGGGACGAGGTGGTGTTCTGCAGAGAGTCCACGGCACTAATTGCTTATTCGATTCGGGTCACTGAGGGTACAGTGGAGTGGGCTCTGCCGAGTGCCATGCTGTGCCACCCTCCTTAGGGTGGGGTGCCTGCTGGTCTTAGGTCTCCAAACTGGACAGAGATGGAGTGCTGCTGGTCAGGGCCCCAGGGGTGGCTGTGTCCTGTGGACTTCCCAGCTGCTTTGCTGTCATCGTGGCCATCGGTCGGGGTGTCACTGGCTGTCCCTGGGGGTGCTGCTGACTCTCCAGGTGTCACTGGCCACCTCTCAGGGTGTTCCTGGGAGTCTCTCAAGGCCCCCCAAGAAATGTCCCAGGGGGCTGGGTGCAATGGTGCACACCTCTATCCTCACACTTTGGGAGACAAAGGTGGGCGGATTGCCTGAGCTCTGGAGTTTGAGACCAGCCTGAGCAACATGATGAAACCCCATCTCTACCAAAATACAAAAATTAAGCCAGGCGTGGTGGCGCATGTGTGTGATCCCAGCTACTCGGGAGGCTGAGGCAGGAGAATCACTTGAACTGAGGAGGCAGAGGCTGCAGTGAGCCAAGATCCCACCACTCCAGGCTGGGTGACAGAGCAAGACTCCATCCCCCGACCCAAAAAAAAAAAAAAATGTCCCAGGGAAACAGGGAAAAGAGGGATTTCAATGCCAGGCAGACCCAGGTTCTAGATACATGGCGTGGCCAAGTATTCAGCCTCTTCCACGGGAAGAACGGGATGAGAGGGTCAGTCTCCAAGGGCAGCTGTGGGAAAGAAAAGCATTGGTGTCTGCTGAGCTCCTGGCACAGGGCTCAGCATACAGCAGGTGCTTAATAGATGACTCCTCCCCACTCCATCCCCAAGGGCCTGGCGTGGCCTGACTCAGGGGCAAGGCCAGGCCCTGGCAAGGGACAGTGAAGGGTCTCGCTGCATGCTGTGCTCGTCCTGCGAACAAGGCAGGAGTGTCGTGCCATGCTCGGCTCCACACATGCTGTCATTACCCAGGGGCTTCTCAGCATGGATTTGTGGGAAATTTAATAAAAGGATATTAAATACCAGCTCCAGACAGCCTGTGATATGTGCATATATTCCAGAGCCTCTGGATTGGGGCCTCTGCCACCAGGCGCTTAGAGATCCTCCCCTCTTACATGGGTGGGTGATGGGTACCCTCCCCTCGCTTCCCCTCTCTGTCTCTCTCTCTCCTGCCTTCGTTCACACCTCCCTGGATCCCAGCCCTTTGGAGGCTGGAGTTGCTAATGTGATTTCCTGCCATGTTCCAGCAAGCCTGCCTCGAAACCAGCTCGAAGAACAGTTTCTATAGGAGCCTCTGGAGCTGAGAGGTTCCCCAGTGAAGATGCCCCTTCAGAAGGGCCTTGGCTCCTCCTGGGATGCCTGGTAGATAGGGCTGGACTTGGTCTCTGGTTTCGTGGGTTCTCTAATTCTGACAGGAAGGCCCGTGAAGGGCCAGGAGCTCCTTGGTGGCTCTGAGAGGATGATGAGGGCCGTTGTGAGCTCACCGCTTCTCGGTACTTGCACGTTACCCATTTCTGTGCCTCATCATCTGTCAGCCCCACCCCAGAACCCGGAAATCGGGAGGAAGGGAGGTGCTGCCAGGGACCCCTCCCTTCTCAAAGCCACCTGCTTTCCAACACCTGTCCCTCCTTCCTTCACTCACACACTGCGTTGGAGGTCTACTGCGTGTCAAGCTCTGAGTTTCCAGGCCCTGCTTGCTTCTTGGGACCTGTAAGAGTGTGGGTGAGGGCTTTGCTCTTGGGCAGGGGTCTGCAGGGAGCTGGGCATGGGGACTGGCCAGTCCCATGTGATGGGCTGGGGACCTGTTTCAGCCTTCGCATCTTGCCAGTTGGCACATGCAGGCAGGAGGTGGTTTTGATGTTGCTTGGCTTCCAGTGCATCTGCATAACCTCTGTGCTGTTCACCCACAAAATAAAGCCCAGACACCCTTCCCGCTCCCGACGGGGTTGCCCTGGCAGTTTAAGACGATAACAGATGTGAAAATCCTCTGTTAAGTGGGAAGGCTTCATCACTTTTGGAACTTAAGATTGCTGGAAAGAGGAGGGCAGTGACCTCCACCGGTATACTTAATTCATTGAGAAATAAACCGAGGAATGTGTTCCAGACCCGGGAGAGGATCCGGCTCACTCTGCACAGATCCCGCTGGGCCAGGGATGGGGAAGGCCCTGGGAAGTGAGTAACGGAGCCTAAAGAGACTTTTCTGTGGTTTCTGCTGATTTCCCCTTGTGGCTCGCAGGAGCAGGCTGTGTAGCAGCAGGAGGGTTTTAGGGGCGCCAAGAAGATGGTGACTCGGTTCAGAAATGGGTGGAGAAGAGAAATCCCAGGAGAATGACGTGTCTGCAGCTGAGAGGTCCACCTGATGTTCCAATCAGGCGGAAGCATGGGCAGATGCGGGTGTGAGGGCGCCACTGTGAGCCGGCCACACGCACCCGTGCACTTGGAGGGGAGTCTGTGTGGAGTAGGGAATCCTGCGTGATGTGGAGGTTCAGTTCGACACAACACGCAGTAGTGAACAGAGCATGGGATTCAGGGACAGACAGACGTCAAACTGGATGGATTTGCTCTGATGTGAAGCCTGACCGGCAGCAGGTGCTCGGGAAGTGGGGGTGGCCCTTGAAATCATGACCCGCTCCATCCCAGCCACCCCCAGGCGATGTCCTCACACAGTGGCTCACATCCAGTGGGCACAAGGGCTGAGCTATGCAGAAGCCTCACCTCTGCCCCTCTCTCCTGCTCCAGAAAAAGAGCAAGGTGCACTACCATGTTGCAGTCATCATCAACTACCTGGGCCACTGTATCTCCCTGGTGGCCCTCCTGGTGGCCTTTGTCCTCTTTCTGCGGCTCAGGTGAGAAGACCCCAGCAGTGCCTCCTCCTGTCCCCAGGCCCTAGAGCAGGGGCAGGGTGGAGAAGTGAGAGACAGGAGTAGCTCTGGGTTGGGGTGGGGTTGCTGGGAGGGGGTGCAGGGGCTGGCTTATCCAGGAGTCTCAGGTCTCTGGGAACATCTGGCAGAGCCGCTCTTCCCCCTCCCCAGTAGCTGCTAGAATGGTGGGGAGGGACAAAGTTTGTCTTGTGTCACCCACACCCAGGCTGGGCTGCTCCCACTGGGGTGACCAGGCAGATGGAGCCCTAGAGGTGGAGGCTTCATGGAGTGGTGCCCCCTTTTCAGGTTCAAAGGTGCCTGGGCCCCAGCGCTACTGCCAAGGATGCAGGTGGCAGAGCTAGGGATGGGGACAGGTGGGATCGGGAGCCGAGCATCAGGGCTGGAGGCTGGGAGCAGGGCTAACCCCTGTGACTGTCCATCCTGGAATGGCAGGGAATGGAAGGCACCACCAGGGGAAGCAGGCATCCCCAGGAAGCCAGCTGCCCCGGTCAATGGAGCACAGGCTGCATTGCCAGGCTCTGCGTGGGGCTTGTGTCTGGGTGGGCTGCAAGCAGGAAGGGCTCCATGGGGCATCAGGAGAGCCTTGCTGCCACCTCCCTGTGTTACTTGGCTAGTTGGCCTCACCCCATGCCTCAGTTTCCTCATGTACACTTCTGGGTGGGGGCTTTGCGGACAGCCTGCCCCTCATCCTCTCTCCTGTCACTCCGTCACCTGCCCGTCCTGCTGTGCCAGGAGCATCCGGTGCCTGAGAAACATCATCCACTGGAACCTCATCTCCGCCTTCATCCTGCGCAATGCCACCTGGTTCGTGGTCCAGCTCACCATGAGCCCTGAGGTCCAGCAGAGCAACGTGGTATGTCCCGGCGGGGACGTGGGGAGCAGGCCGGGCCAAGCCCAGGTCAGAGGTGGGCCTGTCCTGCAGAGGAGGGGCCCACAGAACAGGAGTGGGACCCCAGGGTGTGCCCCGTCCTGCCCGGGGGAGGCCCAGGCCCAGGGCTTGGTGCCGCCCCTGCCCCCATCATCATATCCGGTTGGGGGTGGGGTGGCAGGCCTGGTGCAGGTTGGTGACAGCTGCCTACAACTACTTCCACGTGACCAACTTCTTCTGGATGTTCGGTGAGGGCTGCTACCTGCACACAGCCGTCGTGCTCACCTACTCCACCGAGCGGCTGCGAAAGTGGGTGTTCATCTGCATCGGCTGGGGTGAGCTGCGCAGTACCCCACCCCCCAGAGGCTTGGGCAGTGGTGGCCACCGGGCTGCCCTCCCTCGCCCAGACTCAGGCCAGCGGGGTGGGGGGCTTGAGGGATAGAGGCCTTGTTGGGGCAATGGGGTATGCATCATAGCCCTCTGCTCCTCTTGGGGGTGGTGGGCAGTAGGAGCACCTTGAAGGAGGCCTGTGAGTTTGAGATCCACCCCGGGTAGTCCCAGGACCCCTGGAGCCTGGGCTGCACTGGGGTCCTCCAGGCCTGTGCCTCCCAGCCCCCGATGAGGGCTCTGTGACAGCCCATCTCTCCCCCAGGTGTGCCCTTCCCCATCATTGTGGCCTGGGCCATTGGGAAGCTGTACTACGACAATGAGAAGTAAGTCACCTCCTTTCACTCCCTGACCCCAAGGTTTAGGCTCCCAGCCCAGCTTGGTGACAGTCTCCAAGGGCCTTGGGCCATGCCGCCTTTCCTGTCAGGACCATGGTTTTCTGCATCTATAAAGGGAGGGATTTGGGGGCTGGACTCAATCGGAGGGTCCCTGCCTGTGCTCTGCCTAGGTGGGGCTGGACAAGCAGGACCCAGCCTCCTCTGCTTCGCAGGAAGCAGCCTGGAGCCAGACTTCCCAGGTTCAGAATCATGGTTCCATCATTAAATAGCTGTGTGACCTTGCACTGATTGCTGCAGTGTGCCTCAGTTTCCTCATCTGTAAAATGGATGTGCTATTGCCTCAAAGGGCTATTGTGGGGTGATGAGTTAATCTGTATTAAGCATTTAGAATAGTTCCTGGCACATAGAGCAAATGCTGTATAAACGTGTTATATTTATATTAAGATGTCTTAATAAAAGATGCTGCGAATTTAATAGAAATGGACCCACATGATCTCAGAGGCTCATTCCAGCTCTGAAGTTCTTTGGTTCCTTATGAAACAGACTCAGATGTTTTCAATCATGCCTGAAAAGCTGATTTCTGCTGCAATGGTTCTCAATCTTGCTCACATTAAAATCACCTGGGATGCTTCAAAAAGTACCAGTGCCCACGTTCCGCCCCCAGAGAGTTGGGTGTAATTGGTCTGGGGTGTGGCCTGGCACCCAGACTTCGTTAAAACTGCCCAGGTGATTCTAATGTGCAGCTAAAATTGAAAACCACTGAGAGAGGGGGGCAGAAAAGGTGGACATGGATGGCAGTGGAGCCCCAGGATGTTCTTTGCCAAACAAAGTGTTCCCAGGAACCTGTCTGACCTGGAGTCCAAGTGCCCTCCATCACAGTGACAAGCCCTCTCCTCCCCCATGGAGGGAACGGGGCCTGCACAGCTTCACTGGGCTGGATGAGGAGCCTGGAACATTATCTTGCATCCTTTTGAGGGTGACTCCCTCCTGACTCAGGCCCGGCTGGCTCTCACTGCATTTGCACAGCCAGAAAGGTGGGGGCCCAGCCTGGATGGGAGGCCTGGGTCCCAGAGCAGGAGCACTGTAAATCCTGAGTGGTGGTGCCTGCAGATGTGTGCGTGTGAGTACAGGAGGTGGTGGGGAAACTGGTTTCAAAAAATGCTTGGGGCCGGGTAAGGTGGTTCACGCCTATAATCCCAACAGTTTTGGAGGCCAAGTGGCCAGATCACTTGAGGTCAGGAGTTCCAGACCTGCCTGGCCAACATGGTGAAACCCACATCTACTTAAAAAAATACACAAATTAGCAGGGTATGCTGTTGCATGCCTTTAGTCCCAGCTACTCAGGAGGCTGAGGCAGGAGAATCTCTTGAACTCAGGAGGCAGAGGTTGCAGTGAGCTGAGACTGCACCACTACACTCCAGCTTGGGCAACAGAGTGAGACTGCACAAATCTCAAAAAACAAAGCAAAACAAAAACTGTTTGAGCTAAAGGAGAAAGGGGGTCTGAGCGGCTCTGAAGCCCCACCTGGTGGTGAGAATTCAACACTGCAACAGAGAGGATCTGGGTGTGAGAAAGCAGAAAAACCTTGCCGGCCAGAGGTCCAAGGACTCGACTGGCCCTCAGAAGTTGTGTTTGGCTGGCATGGTGTTTTCTGAAAACTTCATTTTGTAGCCAATCTTTAAAAAGTCCCAAGGTTTTATATACATATCTCAATTTCTGGCTTATGAGATCTAGCCACTGGGGGTTCCTACCCATGAGGACTTACGGGCTTCCAGTTTGTCTGGTCCCCAGGCCTCCCTGGAGCTTGCTGGAGGGACGCTCGGGAAAAAGCAAAGCGATTACCTCCTGCAGCAGGTGGGACCTGTGCACGTGATCCTCTCAAGGTCGTTTAGTCCGCGATTAGACAGATTCAGGCCGAGATTGTGAACTGCTGGGTGCCCACTGGGTGACGGGTGTGGTGCCACTCCCACCAGCAGCCCCCCAGAGGCCATGCTGGGCCTCAGCCACAGCTAGGGGACTGTGAGGGGGAGCTGAAGACGCAGGCTGTGTTGGGCCGATAACCATTCCGGCCACTCAGTCTTTCCCACTGTCCCCCTCCTGCCCCAGTGCTTGCTTCCAACTTTGCATGTCATTGCAGAGGATGCTGTCCATTCTGCAGATGGGACAACTGAGGCACAGCAGTGGAATCAAGTGACTTGACCTTCTCCCAGGGTTGGAATTGGGGCGTCTATCTCCTGGCCTCCAGCCCCAGTCCTGTCCTGGCCAAGCTATGTGCCTCCCCATGCCACTGAGGTGGACGCAAATGACCCCTCCTCCCTTTTCCTCTGTGGCCTTCTAGGTGCTGGTTTGGCAAAAGGCCTGGGGTGTACACCGACTACATCTACCAGGGCCCCATGATCTTGGTCCTGCTGGTAAGAACCTGGGTAGGGGTGGGAAACAGAGCCCAGTGGAGAGGGGCAATCAGTGCTAACTGTGAACCAAAAAGACCCCTCTGCCTAGAGGTGGGGGCCACACAAACAGGGGGCATGGGCTGGGGATGTGCAGGTGCTCTTGAGGAGGAGGGAGAACAGTAGGAGCACTGAGGCAAGAGTTGAGAAGGCTGCATTCCAGCCTCTTGCACACTCCGGCCTGCTGGTGTGCTCAAATTGCAGATCAATTTCATATTCCTTTTCAACATCGTCCGCATCCTCATGACCAAGCTCCGGGCGTCCACCACATCTGAGACCATTCAGTACAGGTAACTGGGTACCGCCTCCCACAGGCCTGGCAGTCCTTCCTGATAAAAACCTGCTCCCCATGCCTCTCACATGCCAGAGACCTGCCACTCCCTCCCCCGACCCGGCTCTGTCCTGGGGTGGGCTGTGACTCTGAGCCTCCCCACCTGCCCCACCCCAGGAAGGCTGTGAAGGCCACTCTGGTGCTGCTGCCCCTCCTGGGCATCACTTACATGCTGTTCTTCGTCAATCCCGGGGAGGATGAGGTATCCCGGGTCGTCTTCATCTACTTCAACTCATTCCTGGAGTCCTTCCAGGTACAGCCCTGGAGGGCCACATTGGCGCCTCCTTGGGTGGGGATTCTCCCAAGCAGAGGCCTGGAGGGCAGGAGGCCAGGGAGAAGCAAGGGGTAGCCTAGAGGCTGGGTGGGCGACACCTGCAGCCAGGCTTTGACGCCTCCTCTCTCCTCCCCAGGGCTTCTTCGTGTCTGTGTTCTACTGTTTCCTCAACAGTGAGGTGAGGACCACGGGACCTGCCTCGGGGCTCAGGGTGGCAAAGCCTTTTGGGGCCAGAGATTATCTAGAGCCTTCTCCTCCCCTTCCAGGGCTGGCTCTCTCTTCCCTGCTCCTCCTAGGGTGATGCTGCTGGGAGCCCCAGGCCGATCCCCCCTCCACCTGTCCACTCCCACAAGACAGCCCCTTCTTTGCTCTCAGAGGCAGCTGGCACCAGGCCAGAAGCCAGGGCTCCAGTCTCCTTGATGAGCCTGTGAGAACCAGGAAAGGAGGAGCCCTGGGCAGGGGATGCGTGTGGGTTGAGGGTAGGGAGCCTTCAGGGCAAAGGGCATACGGTGCCGTCGTGTGAGTTGGAAAAGGATGTCCCTTCCCCAGTGCACTTTAGAAACCTGTTCTGACAAACGTGCAAAGCAGCCGTGTTAAGGGTGTGAGTGTTGCTACCTCCGTGTGCTCAGCTCACCTGCACAGCTGCCTGTGGCAGCCCAGAGGAGGGAGGGGGTCCTGAGCCCCAGGCTAATGTTGTGTTCTTCCCTGTGCCTGCAGGTCCGCTCTGCCATCCGGAAGAGGTGGCACCGGTGGCAGGACAAGCACTCAATCCGCGCCCGGGTGGCCCGAGCCATGTCCATCCCCACCTCCCCCACCCGTGTCAGCTTTCACAGCATCAAGCAGTCCACGGCAGTCTGAGCTGGCAGGCCGCAGAGCAGCCCCCCAAGAGCTGTGGCTGGGAGCATGACGGCCAGGCTCCTGGACCACCCTGTCTGTGGAGGCGACCTGTTAAATCTCATGCCCACTCCCCCAGGAGTAGCTGGCACTGACAGCCTGGGGGTTCCACTCTCCCCTGCAGCTGTGCAGTACCTCTAGCTCATGAGTGGAAAGTCATCTACAGGACTGGGCCAGGCCCAGGGCCTCTGGCTTCCCTGCCCGATCCTCCCTGGAGAAGGGACATGGGAATGAATTGACACGTGGCGCTGGACACCCACAGCAGCACACATGTCCCTCCAAGGCTGTCTTCTCCCAGAGCACAAGAAGGCCAGCCTACTGGGGCCTGGGGCTGACCTCGGCATCTGTGGGGAGGCTGTTCGCTGCCCCAGGGCCTCATGGGCAACTCGTGACAGCCTCTGACTCACCATGATGATGCCTCTGAACCTCGGCGATGCCTTCTGACACCACTGGGAACCAAGGGCCCTTGCTCAGGAGTCCTGGAGACAGAAGTCAGGTGTCATCATCAGACATGGGGCCGCAGCACTAGAGTCACCCTCCAGGCCTCCAGAACCTCACTGGCACCGTGGCACTGCCACCAGCAATGCCCTGCCTTGCTGCCTTCACCCTGAACATTAACTACCCTGCAGGCCAGGCCAGCTTCCCCTTACATCGTCCTCACCCCACAACCATCACCTCCTGCCCCCGGGTTTCCTCTTTTGTGAGAAGATGGGGGCTGAAGGGGTCAGAGTGGCCTGTGAGCAAGAGCCAGGCACGTCTGAGCCCCGGCATCTGTGCCAGAGCTTGTGGCCCCGGATGGCCTCTGGGGCAGGACCACTAGCTAAGCAAGCGAGGAGAAGGCCCTTGCCCAAGTGGCTCTTGGGACAGCGTGCTGCTTATACTCCAGGTGTGACCAGCCCAGCCCCCACTGAGCTGCCCATGTCTGGAGGGACTGGACAGCCAGAGCAGGGTTTGGGGGACACTAGAAGATGAGGGTGTCAGCTGTGAGGTGGGTGGCTGGTATAAATAATATTTATCTTTTCAACCAGCATTTGTGAAGCCTGGACTCCACAGGGAGCTGGATGGAGAGGGTGTGTCACAGAAGTGGGGCCATTTCCCAGATTCCAGGGGCTGGTGTGTTGCTGGGAAACCTGCCCCCTCTAACCCCAGCAAGGATGGTGCCAGGAGAGCCCCTGAAGGCTGGGAGAAGGGTGAGGGCAGGAGGGAGCTCTTTGAGGAGCAGGTGGCTCTGGCCAGGGCCCCCTTAGTTAGGGACAGCTCACTGTGAGGAGGTGAATTGGAGGGAGAGTAGGACCAAGGTTAGGGATGCAGAGGAGGGACAGCATGGCTGAGGGGAAGGAACAGCTGGAACAAAGGACACGAGTGTGTCCCAGCCCCAGGCAGGAGCTGAGCTGAGAAGCGGGAAGTGGAGTTAGGAAGCTGGGCGCTGGACAGGACATGACCGTAGCTGTCTCCACTTGCTCCCCGCAAGAGGCCATCCCTGAGACCCTGATCTTTCTTGTGTGAACTTGAGGGAAGGGGAGTACAGGGAAGGTGACAGGGAGTGAAGCCAGGCAAGGAAGGCAGGGGAAAGGTAGGGGCTGAAGGGAGACACAGTGGCCTGTGAGCAAGAGCCAGGTATGCCCCAGCCCCTGCCAGTGCTGCTCTGAGGTGGGTGGCACATTCCCCTGGGCTGCCCGCTTCAGTGCCCCCAACTCGGGCAGAGCTTGCAGCCCTGAGTGACCTCTGGGACAGGACTGACACTCCAGCACTGTTGTGGGCGCCTGGAGCTCCCTTCTGCTGGGGAAGCCCTTCTTCATCCCAGCCGAGGGGACAAGGGAGCTGGGGTGTTTATCCACCCCCTCCCATCAGCCACAGGTTGAGGGCTGCTCCCAGGGGAGCATTCCCACATCTACACGGCCACAGAGAGTTCCAGGCACTGCAGTGTGTGCTGTAACGGAGGGGTAGGGGGTGTGGGTGGGACACAGGAATACTAACCAGGGAGGAGGGTCCCATGGGTGGGGGGCATGTATGCACACGTGCACCCAGGCACACATAAGAGCTCGCGGTCTGAGGATACCAGGAACAGACAGGCGACACAGTGCCAAGAGCCCCAGTGCTCCTGCTGAGAGAGGGCAGGTCTCACTGGGAGGGCCTGGGCCAGTGGGTAGCTAAGGATATCCTCGAAGGCCCTATGGAGTACTCTGCTCCACCGGTTCTCCAAGCTCTGTGCCCCAAAGTAGAGAGATGGAGCAGGGGACCCTGGGAGCGCCATGACAGAGGTAGGCTGGAGAGTTCCAGAGCAACTTGGGGAGGTATTGTGGGGATCGGAGAGAAGCCCAGTAAAAGGTCCTGGCTGCCTGGAGAGACCAGAAGTGACCTGAGTCTCTAGCGGCCACAACAGAGACAGCTTCCCGACTGCCTCTCACCCAGTGAACAGGGAAAGGTGAGAAGGCAAGGCTTTCCGGAGACAACTCTGGTGGGGATGGGATGGGGGGCTCACCCGGGGTGGAGGAGTCAAAAAGGCAGGGGTTGGGGACAGCACAGACGAGGCGTGCACAAGCCCAGCCAGGCCGCACGGGCCTCCTGGTTGATCTCGCTGCCAGACACCCTCTGGGCACCTACCTTGCACTCAGCACTGTGCTGGGTGGTGGGTGAGTGGGAGGTGAGCAGCCACCCCAGGGGGACCCCAGGAACCCCAAGAAAGCACAAAGCTCAGAGTCTCTGGCTGTGGAAAGCCACCAAGAGGACAGCTCCAAGACAAGGCAGGGGGTCATGGGAGAAGCTGGAGGGAACCACTGGGCAGGCAGATGGAGCCTGGGCTCCCTCCCATTCAGAGAATCTGAGGGCAGAGCAGCTGCGGGACACACCTGGGAACATCTGAGCCTCAAAACCTGCAGCCCAGAAGCCCGGAGTTCTACCTCCCATGGCAGATGTCTGCTCTGGGCTTCCGCCCCTTCAGAGAAGGCAGCCCCGAGACCAGGCGTCTGGGCCACTCTGCTCAGGTTCCGCTTGGGTGGGGAGGCCCCTCTAGGATTGAGCGGGGTGTGGTGTGCCCACAAACACACGTGCAACTACACAAAACGAGGGGAGCCACTGGGGGCCTCCAAGACCCAGAATGCCTCATGCCAGGAAGAATTTCTCTCCCCACCATGCCCAAAGGCTGCGGTCTCCGAACGCTGCCCCCTCCTAAGCCCATTTGTCCTTGATACCCTCCCTCATGGGCACAGAACAGCAGTGGAGGAAAAGCCCTGCTCGCCTGGGTGCCGTTCCGGCCTCCCCTCCTGTCCCTTAGTGTGACAACACAGCCCCTGCCCAGGGGTCCTCGGCCTCCCTTCCGGGCCTCCTCTCTGGCCCCTGCTACTGATGGCTCAGCTGTCCTGGGACCAGGACCAGGTGTGGAGTCAGATCCGGGAAAACCATGTGTTCGGAGGGAAGAATCCACAGAATAACACCTTCATTGTGGGTACTGCAGATTACTTTGCCATCCACAGACTCCTTTATACCATTTTTCCTCGAATTCTCAGCTAGCCCACAGACGTCGTAACCCACCTATTTTGCAGCCAGAGAAACAGGCCTGGCAGCTCCCCTGAAATTGAAGGTCTGGTCCAAGTCTAAGGCTCTTTTCACCCCTCAGTGAACTGAAGTCTTTGGGGCTGGGGTTCTGGGAGGCCAGAACCAGTGAAAAGCCCTGTGGCAAGAGGGCAGCAAGGAGGCCTCAGGGCCTCAGCCAATCTGGAGCATGCCCCACGTGGAGATGGGACTTCTCTAAAGATGGCCTCACCATGTCCAGCTGCTGAGCCCAGCTGCGTGGGAGCAGTGGGGGTTCTGTGGATCCAGCATCTCCTTCCCCAGCTTCCCGACATCCTCCACTCCTTAAAATGCTGCTGAACTTCAGACAGCGCAGCCCAGGCCACCCTCAGCCATGGTGGGCCTCCCTGCACCCCACCAGAGAGAGTGCCACTGGCCTGCAGCCCACGGCTATCTCAGAATCTCCTTATCCAAACTTCCAACTGACTTCAAACTCAGCTGCCCACACTTGCCTCAAACACAGAAGGGAACGCTTTCTACAGTTTGCTAACAGCAACACTGGTCATCATTGACTGTTTATCGGGCCTCCGTGCTGCTGAGCCCTGCACGTGTTAATGAGGCAGGGCTGTTATCCCCATTTAACAGATACGGCAAATAAAGCCCAGAGAGGTTAAGATACCTGCCTGATAGCACCCACGGCTGGATGAAAAGCCAGGGAGGCCACACTAGGCTTCCATGAAGCTTATCTCCTAGGCAGTGGGAGTTGTTATTGAGTCTGTCCTCCCAGCCCCACTGCCCCTTCCAATCCCCTCCCCAGGGAAATCCTTCCATCTCCAGCCTGTGGTCAAACAGCATTCAGAGATGAGCTAGCTGAAGGAATCGGAGCCAGCTCTAGCTGCCAGTCTCCCATCCCCAGCCCCATCCCAGCTCTACCTCAGAGCATCGCCCCCTACCCCTGCCCTCAGCTCACCAACCCCTGCAGGTCCTGCTGGCAGCCCAGACTCAAGCAACGCCCGGGCCGCGTACATTTGTCAAAGCTCTCAGTGTGTTGGGAACACCAATGACACCGTCATTGGAGATCATGCCGGAGACTGCCCTTGGCCACCAACAGCAACCCTACCAGCTTCTGTCCCTCCAAGGGGTCCTGGATTCATCCCTCTGCCCAGCCTCACTGCCCATTGGGCCAAGGCAGGTGGGGCAGAAGCAGGGACCTCTTAGGTGCCTAAGGAGCCCAGGTTGGGGGCATGGCACACATCAGATAGGGTGGGGGTACATGGAGGCATGGCAGGCATCAGCTAGGGTGAGGGTACATGGGGGCACAGTGGGCATCAGCTAGGGTGGGGGTCACGGGGGCAGCAACCGGTGGCCTGCCTGTCTCACTCTCATCCCAGGGGAGCGGGGAGGGAGTGGATGACGATCCACTCTAGAACACGCAGCAGAGAAGGTGCTGGGCAGGGCAGCAAGGGCAGGTGAGGGGCCAGGTGAGCTGGGCCCCTTTCCCACCCTTCCTGGGACCCACTGCCCGGGGTCTGCTGCCCCTGCTGCGCTGTGTGATAAAGATCAATGTTCCAGGGGCACCTAGGTCTTCAAGTGGAAGGCAGAGACATTGCCCCAGCCTGCTCTGAGCAGCCACCCCAAGAGCCCAGGCCATAGTTAAGGGGGCAGTAGGGAGGGGAGTGGGGGAATTTGCAGGGAGCAAAGTCACAGAGGTCAAGGGTGCCCTCCAGGAAAGGGGTTGAATCTGGAGGCCTGTGGAGGTGGGAAGGGTGGCAGTGCTGACGTCTAGGGGGAGGATTGCAGCCTGGCAGCGGGCCATGGCCTCAAGGGGCACTCATGTGAAGGCACTGACCAGGGCTCCAAGTGGCCACTGGAAGAGTGATTCCAGGGCTGATGGATGGGGTTGGGCAGGGGCATGGGGACCTGGGGAAGCAGTGATCAGACCTGTGAGAGCCTTCTGCGAGCGGGGTCCCAGGCAGCACCTTGGCGCGTTGTACCCAAGTGAGCTAGAAAGAAATGCCATGCTCTGAGTTCAAATTATGAGTCCTTCATTGAGCCCGCCACCGAGAGGCAGCTAATGCTCAAAATCAAGCCCCGAGGAATGGGCTTGATTTCCCTTTATATTTTGATTTAGGGAGAGAGGGGGCAGCCTAGCTGAAGCGGAATTTTACAGAAACAGAACAAGCAAGTTAGTAGGAGGAGGCTGGTAACCAGGGGGCAGGAGGTTCCCAGTTGCTAAGGGTGTTTCCATACAATCACTAAGGGGGATAGCGGGAGAACTTTCCATAGAATCAATCACCAAGGAAGGTGTCCACAATCAGGTAGACTAGCCAAGCAGGATGCGGTTACAGTGGCTGCAGGCCTATGAACAGCGTGAACCACTCTTAACGGCTCAAAGCTTTGAGTGCAGCATGACCCAGTAATGCCCCTGAGGGGCTGCAGCAGGGAGGGAGAAGCTCCAGAGAGCTTCTCAGGCTAAGATGGAGTCAGTTAGGCTAACCCAGGTTAGGTTATTACAGGTAGAGGGAGCCTTCTGAGAATTCTCTGGGCCCCAGGAAACC
The DNA here is from genome assembly GCF_049354715.1 of Callithrix jacchus. Lineage (NCBI taxonomy): Eukaryota > Metazoa > Chordata > Mammalia > Primates > Cebidae > Callithrix > Callithrix jacchus. Next base: position 86,589,781 of record NC_133506.1, read on the forward strand.
AGTCCACAGGTCGATCTGGGAGAAGGGAAAGGAGCAAGCTCTGATTGAGACATCCGTGCAGACCCCCAAATCGGGGCATATGCTGGTCTGATGGAGTCCAGGAGAGCTAAAATGAAGACCCGTCCCGTGGAGAGAGCAGCTGGAGGGAACAGGAGTTGCTCCTTGTTCTGTTTTATTTTTTAAATTGTGGTAACATACACATAAACGTCCCATTTTGGCTGGGCGCAGTGGCTCATGCCTATAATCCCAGCACTTTGGGAGGCTGAGGTGGGTGGATTACTTGAGGTCAGGAGTTCAAGACCAGCCTGGCCAACATGGTGAAACCCTGTCTCTACCAAAAATACAAAAATTAGCCAGGTTTGACAGCACGTGCCTGTAATTGTAGCTACCTGGGAAGATGAGGCAGGAGAATCGCTTGAATGAGGGAGGTGGAGGTTGCAATCAGCTGAGATTGTGCCATTGCACTCCAGCATGAGGGACAAGAACAAAACTCCATCTCAAAAAAAAAATAAGTCCCATTTCAACCATGTCAGTGCGCAATTCAGTGACTTTAAATACACAGTGTTGTGCAACTGTCACCACTGAGATAGAAAACGTTCCGGAACTTCTTCACACTCCAAACGGAAACCCCATACCCATCAGTCATCCCCCTTCTCCCTTCCCCCGGCCTCTGCCCACCATGAACCTGCTCTATAGAGCTGCCTGTTTTGGCTGTTTGATATAAGCAGAATTAATCGTACAATATGTGTCCTTTTGTGTCTGGCTTCTTTCATTTACATAATGTGCTTCCACTTAGCATAATGTTTTCGAGGTCCGTCCACATGGTAGCAGGTATGAAAACCTCACTCCTTCTTATGGCTGAGTGCTATTCCCTTGAGTGGGGAGACTGCACTTTCTCCATTCATCAGCCGACGGACACTGGGGTTCTCTCCACTCGTTCAAGTTATTATGAATCGTCCTGCTATGAGCATGCATGTACACACTTTTGTTTGAACACCTGATTTCAATTCTTTTGGACATATATGCAGGAGTGTAAGTGCTGGTCATGTGGTAACTCTGTTTAACTCACCTGGGAATCGCCAGACTGTTTCCTGCAGCGGCTGCACAATTTTACATTCCCACCAGCAGAGTATGAGGGTCCCAGTTTCCCTGCATCCTCGGCAAAGCTTGTGATTGTCTGGGTTTTGTGACAAAGTGGGTGTGTTGGTTCTTGGGGTTTTTTCTGTTTTTGTTTTTTGTTGTTGTTGTTTTGAGACAGTTTCACTCTTGTTGCCCAGGCTGGAATGCAATGGTGCAATCTCAGCTCAGCGAAACCTCTGCCTCCCGGGTTCAAGTGATTCTCCCGCCTCCGCCTCCCGAGTAGCTGGGATTACAGGCATGCGCCACCACGCCCGGCTTCTTTTATACTCCATGTTGATCAGGCTGGTCTCGAACTCCCAACCTCAGGTGATCCACCCACCTCGGCCTCCCAAAGTGCTTGGATTACAGGGGTGAGCCACTGCACCCAGCCGGTTCTTGTTTTTTAAAAGATCCACGACCCTGTGTGGAGAACAAGGCTCCAAGTGAGGGTCTAGGTTGCCCATTCGTGGCTGGGGCCAGAAACAGTTTATCACAGCCCTCCGTCAGGGGCTGCCTGCCCTGCCTCCCCTGCTGTGCCCAGCATTTACATGCTTGGATTCAGACAGTTCCACCCAGTTCAGACACTGCTGTAGTCTGTGATAAGAACCCTAGAGGCGAGCCTTCCTCTCCTAACCACACTCCTGGCCAACCTCTCCTTTGAAATGGGAGCACTCAGAAGGGACAGCTGGCAGCCTCCTCCCCTGGGCTCTGCCCGCTTCTCCTCACACCGGCTGGCCGTTTGTTCTCCAGTCACTTGTATTTGTTCCCGAACATGTTTCCGACAGTTCGCTTGTCATTGTAATTACTGTTGTAATCTAACTAAATGTTATATTACTGATGAATCAGAAGTGCACTAACAAGGAGAGATGTTTCTTATGAAAATTCAGTCAAATGCTTTGAAGGATACTTTGCAAATGCCAAAAATATTGGCAAATTAGGTGTGGGTGAGACAAGTGTAAATAATTGGGTGGGAAAGAACTGTCAGGATCTCAGACGGGTTCTGCTTGCTGACCATTTCGCAGGGTCCTTTAAACTCGCCATCCACTTCAAAGAGTCCACCGCTGCTGTTGGAGATATTTCATCCCTGTGGATTTCCCAAGGAACAAAGGTGGGGCTGCAAGAGATGAACCTGTAATAGGAGAGGCCTTGACAGGCACAGTGGCTCACGCCTGTAATCCCAGCACTTTGGGGGACCAAGATGGGTGGATCACATAAGGTCAGGGGTTCGAGAGCAGCCTGGCCAACATGGTGAAACCCCATGTCTACCAAAAGTATGAAAATTAGCCAGGTCTGGTGGCATGCACCCGTAATCCCAGCTACTTGGGATGCTGAGGCAGGAGAATTGCTTGAACTTTCGAGGTGGAGGTGGCGGTGAGCCAAGTTTGCACCACTGCACTCCAGCCAGCCTGGGGGACAGAGCAAGACTCCATCTCAAAAAAAATAAAAAAAGAAGAAGAAGAAGGAGAGACCTTGAGAAAGATCAGTGATTGGCCAGGCAGAGTGGCTCACGCCTGTAATCCCAGCACTTTGGGAGGCTGAGGTGGGCGAATAACTTAAGGCCAAGAGTTCAAGACCAGCCTGGGCAAAAGGATGAGACCCCATCAGTACTAAAAATACAAAAATTAACTGGGTGTGGTGGCACATGCCTGTAATCCCAGCTACTCGGAGGCTGAGAGGGGAGAATTGCTTGAACCCAGGAGGTGAAGGTTGCAATGAGCTGAGATCATGCCACTGCTCTCCAGCCTGAGCAACAGAGCAAGACCCTGTCTCAAAAAAAAAAAAAAAAAATCAGCATGCTTACCCCTTAGAGGTTAAAATTACATGTGTGTTGTGGGGCTGCCCACAATCGTGCCCCCAAAAAGACATGTTGAAGTCCTAACCCCCAGCACCTCTCAATGTGACCTTATTGGAAATAGGGTCTTTGCAGACATAATCAAGTGAAGATGGGTCATTAGGGTGGTCCTATCCATCATGACCATGTCCTTATAAGAAGAGGAGGAGAGACACAGAGACAGACAGGGAGAATATCGTGTGACAACCTAAGCAGAGACAAGTGGCAGGCCAGGCCAGCGGGGAGAATGTGAGGACAATGGAACCCGGACTGCCAAGCTCCAGCCCCCAAATCCCTCCCTCTGGTTCCCCCGCCGGGGGCCCCAGGGTTACTCTCTCACACACTAACTACTTTGAAAACCTTGTTCTTCAACTCTCCTCCATCACGCGTGGCCTGCAGAAGCCTGCACAGGAGGCCCTGGGTGACATGTGAGAGCATGTACCACAGAGCTGGGTGCGAACTTGCAGAGCCAGAACTTGGCTCCCGGCTTCAAATCCAGCCCTCACCAGTGTTCAAGTTCTCTTTCCAGCAGGAAGTCTGCCCAGCCTCAGAGCTGCAGCCAAGAGAGTGGCTCAGAATCCAGCATGAAACATTTGGGAGACATCGAGGTCCAGCGATTTCACCAGCACGAGAGCCCCAGCCTTCCTTGCTGTGTCAGTTTGGGCTTCTCCAAGCCTCAGTTTTACTCATCCATGAAGTGGGTGTATTAAGGTAAAATTAAGCTTCTATAATAAAGAGACCCATGATAAACCAATGCCGTTAGGAAGATCATGCCCCTCTCTCTATCTTGTAACAGGCCACAGTGCTCATCCTGGGCTACTGTGCCACATGGACATCCAGGGACCTGGCTCCCTTCACTTTCTTCCTCTCCATTCCTTGGGACATTGTCCTCCTCACCATAGACAGACGCATCACAGGCCTGTCCTTGTTCTGACTGCTGAGAAAGGGAAACAGGGGAAACAAGGAGCCCCACAGTCTGGCAGCCTATGCCCCGATGTAAAGAGTTCACATCAGTTTTGCTCAATTTCTCCTGCCAAGAACTTGGTCATGTGGCCGTTCCCAACTGCAAGTGGGGTTGGCGATGAATTCCGGTCATGTGCCTGGTAGAAAGGGGGACCAATTTTGAGGGACAGCCTGGGGCTGGGCAGTTACAATGACACCGCCTTGCAGCTGTGCAATAGGTACAGCCATGGCTCCTGGCACCTAGTAAGCGCGCATACAGGTGCTCAGTGGGACCTTAGAAACTCTCTGGCCCAACGTCTTTGTGTCTTTGTTTCTTTACAGTGAAAGAAACAGGCCCAGAGAGGAGTGACATTGGCCTGGGTCCCCCATGGGTAAGGGACAAAGTTGGTTCAGAATCCTATCTGGCCTGCAGACCCCGTCCTCACACCTTTTATTTCAAAGTACCTGGTCTAACCCCACTAGGGTCTGGGCGGACCGCAGGGTCCAGATGATCTCTCCCGTGATCTCCCAGGATTGGGGATATCATTCTAGAGGAACCCTGTGCCCCACAGCAGGGTTGGGGACCCTGGCTGGGGAGCCCACAGCTTTATGACTAGGTAGGTGTGGCCCTGGTTTCCAGGGCCACACCTACCTAGTCATAAAGGGCCTACCTGGTCCTTTGCTTTGTGACAAAGACCATGCCCACTCCTGGGAGGGGGATTGGGCTGCCGCCCTGGGACACTGCAGTGGGAGCTGAGGAGGATGGTGTGCCTCAGCTTCCTCCCCGCCCTGGGCTTTCTCCTCCTCATCAGCACTGTGGCCTGGGGAGAGTATGGCGTGGTCCATGTGGTGTCGGAGAACTGGAGCAAGGACTACTGTATCCGGTTCAGCTCCCATTACATCACCCTCCCCCAGGACCTGGACCACACCCCGCTCCTGCCCCTGTATGATGGCACCAAGGTAGCCTGGTGCCCAGGTGAGGATTCCCTCCACCAGGCCCAGTCCGGCTCCCCCAGCCAGCGGCCCCTCCGCCAGACCACCGCCATGGTCATGGGGGGCAACTGCAGCTTCCATACCAAAGGCTGGCTGGCTCAGGGCCATGGTGCCCATGGGCTGCTCATTGTGAGCCAGGTCAGCGACCAACAGTGCTCAGACACCACCCCGGTGCCCCAGGACCCCCACCAGCCCCTGCCAAACCTCACCATCCCCATGGCTATACTCCACTATGCCGACATGCTGGACATCCTCAGCCACACTCGTCGGGGGGCTGTGGTCCGTGTGGCCATGTATGCGCCCCCCGAGCCCATCGTCGACTACAACATGCTGGTCATCTTCATCCTGGCTGTGGGCACAGTGGCCGCAGGCGGCTACTGGGCCGGCCTGACCAAAGCCAACAGGACACAGCGGCACCGTGCCCGAGGAGGAGGGGGGCCTGGCGGTCACCGCCCACCGCCAGAAGCAGCAGCAGCTGAGGGAGCCCAGGAGAAAGACGATGAGGACATCCCGGTGGACTTCACGCCGGCCATGACGGGCACGGTGGTCACTGTGTCCTGCTCGCTCATGCTGCTGCTCTACGTCTGCTATGATTACTTTGTCTACGTCATGACCGGGATCTTCAGCCTGGGTGCTGGCACTGGCCTCTACAGCTGCCTGTCACCGCTGGTGTGCCGCCTGCTCCTGCAGCAATACCAGAGGCCTCCACACGGCCTCCAGGCTTCTCTGCCGCTGCCCCTGCTGCTGGCGATCCTGTGCACAATGGTGGTCATCTTCTGGGTGGGCTGCCGCAACGAGGACTCCTGGGCGTGGCTCCTGCAGGACGCGCTGGGCATTTCCTGCTGCCTGTTCATCCTGCACCGCGTGCGGCTGCTCACTGTCAAGAACTGCTCCTCCTTCCTGCTGGCCCTGCTGGCCTTTGACGTCTTCTTCGTCTTCATCACTCCCTTCTTCACCAAGACTGCTGAGAGCATCATGGTGCAGGTCGTCACGGGCCCTGCAGAGTCTTTCAGCCACGAGAAGCTGCCCATGGTGCTCAGAGTGCCCTGGCTAAGAGTCTCCGCCTTGACCCTGTGTGACAAGCCCTTCTCCATCCTTGGCTTTGGTGACATTGTGGTCCCCGGCTTCCTGGTGGCTTACTGTCGCCGCTTCGATGTGCAAGTCCGCTCCCGGCAGGTCTACTTTGCAGCCTGCACCGTGGCCTATGCCGTGGGCCTGCTGCTCACATTCATGGCCATGGTCCTCATGCAGATGGCCCAGCCTGCCTTGCTCTACCTAGTGCCCAGCACCCTGCTCACCAGCCTGGCTGTGGCTGCCTGCCACCGAGAGCTCAGCCTCTTCTGGACCGGCCAGGGCAGAGTCAAGACGCCTGGGCTCTGCCGTGCCCCTTCAGCTGGCTCTAGGCAGAAGCAGGAGGGTGCAGCAGATGCCCACACAGCCAGCATACTTGAGAGGGACACCAGCCAAGGGGCGGGGGACTTAGACAGCAACCCTGGAGAAGACACTGCCAAGACTGTCACCATATCTGAGAATGAAGCCACCACTCCTGAGGACTGCAGTGATAGCTCTGAGGGCTGGAGTGATGCCAATTTGGATCCTAATGAGCTGCCGTCCATCCCTCCTGGGGCCTCAGAGGAGCTGATGCCACTGATGCCAACAGCCATGCTGATTTCACTCGGCCCCTGATGGCCCCACACTCAGAGCTGGGCTGTGTCCATGCCCAGGCCCAGGTCCATGACGCCAGCCTGCCCTGGTGGGGGGGGGGGTCCACAAGAGGAAGGGTTTGAAAGTAAGAAAGAGCATGTCAACCCAGGCACCCTTGTGAACTGAAGCCCCTGGGACACATGCCTCTCGAAGGCCTGGTGGGATATTGCAGAGCAAAGCCATGCCTGGCAACAGGAAACCAGGGCATTAAAGAGATTCCCTATCTACCTGAGGAGCCTCTCGTTTGTCGGGATGCAAGAGAGCAGCAACCACAGCGTAAGTGTGTGCAGAGCTCGGAGCACCCTTAGGAGCAGGCACCACCCCCAAACCACGAAGAGAGGGAAACTGAGGCTCCAAGTGGGCCTATGACTTGCAGAAGTTCACGCAGCAAGGTTGGGATTTGCATCCAGGGCTCCCTGGGCGGCTATTCCCCTCTCTCTGCCTGCCCCACCCCTTCCCAATCCAGAGCTGGAGCTTCTCAGCTTAGCACACAGCCCCCCATCCCTGCCACCCGCCCTAGGCTCACTGTCCATCTTCTCTCCACGCGCAGATTGCATGGAACCTCGATCTCCCCTGACTGTTCCTTGTCCTCTCCTCTCTCTGCATATGCTGTTCCCTCTAGCAGGGATGCCTTCCCACTCCAGACTCCAACCTGGCTCCCTTACTCACTAGAAAATTCCTAAGCATCCTTCACTCCTCAGCTCACATGCATTCTGCAAAACATCTCTGCTCAAGGATCCCAGGCGGCAGCGCCAAGCCCAGCACATGCCCTTATGCACCACCCATTCCACCTTCAGACATTGAGTATGCCCCTACTGTGTGCACCTTCATGTGGTGAGCACAGGGAAGGAATCTGTCTAGCTGTGGAACAACCTTAGAATTGCCTCAAAGAGAAGGCAGGTTGGAGAGGTTGAGGCCAGGGTGGAAGAATTCGGGAGACCCTGGCCTCCTTCGCTGACTCTAGGTAATGTTCAAGCTTCTTTGGGCCTCTGTGGTCTCATCTGCAAAATGAGATTCATAATACCAGGTCCATCTGGAGGCAGGGGCATGGACAAGATGACCGCCTAAGGACCCTACAGGCTTTTAGGCCATGTAGGGTGCTTATATGTTGCTTAATCAGAGCAGACAAACTCTGGGGTGAGAAAGCTTCCCGGAGGAGGCATTTTTGGAGGGGAGGAAGGTCTTTCCCAAGAGGCAGTGTGGTTCAGTGGTTAAGGCTCTACAGCCAGGCTGCCTACCACAAATCCCAGCTCTACCACTGACTATGTCACTGAGCAAATGACTTATCTGTTTGGTGCCTCAGTTTTCTTGTCTGTAAAATGGGATAATAGGAACTACCATCTGGTTATTGGGAAGTTGGAAAGGGTTGGCCTATGCCAGGATATTGGGACAAAGAATCCCCTACACGTGCGCTATGTTTATATTGCTCTCCTAGTGAAGGTCTCGCAGAGTCAAACCCAGCTCCTGCAAGGTGCTGGGGTTTCAGCCCAAGGGCCGAAACCCCAAAACCAAACCCCTTAACGCCACAAGCACACACCAGCCCCCCACATCCCCGTGCTCTCCCCTCTACCTGGAGCTCTTTCTGCCCTTCCTGACCGCCCCTGTGAACTTGGCCTGGCTCCTCTTCTTTGCAGCCTTCCCTAAAGCATCCCTGTCTCAATCACACGGCCAGACACCTGTTTCTTCGTTTTCTGGTCTTCCCCAGTAGAGGGTCAGCTTTGGGAGGGCGGAGCCTCATTCATCTTGGTCATCTGTGTAGTTTTGGGGCTCAGAACAGGGCTGGGGTGTCCCAAGTGCTTGATCTGTTTGTTGGAATGAAGAGTTGACCAGCCTGAACTGCAGTGGAGGGGCTGTCACGAGGGAGGGCCCCACTGCCCAGGCCACCTCCAGGCTCCTGCAAGGCCTTGGTCAGTGTCACTGTGAGACTCAGCGGGCCTGGGTAGGCCCTGGATGCGGAGAGAGGGCCCAATGAGGCAGTGCGGGTGGTGGGCACCTCAAAGCCCCACTTGCCGGGGAGGGAGTCCATCCCCTCACCACACAGCAGCTGAAGGCCCCGCCGGACATGCGAAGCATAGAGAACCCAGCCAGGCCACTGTGGAGGTGTTGGCAGCCCCTCCCACCAGAGCAGCAGCCATCTGGCCTGGACAGAGGGCCCTCCACAGGCCCTGGCTTAGCCCCAGCCTGGGCAGCCTCCCCGCTGCTGCCCTGCGTCACTGGACCTGCCGAGGGCAGCTATACCCTCTGCCAGGCCCAAGGGGAAGGGCTGGACAGAGCTGAGGCCTCCTGGGCCCCTCCCCCCAGCCCCCACATCCTCCAGAGCAGGAGGTCAGGATGAAGGAACTTCTCTCTCCTGGAAATCCGCAGTCTGGGGGCCCTGAGGATACAGGTCTGTAGGGAGGCCAATGCCCGCCTCCAAGGAGAGGGGGTGAACGGGAGGGTCTGGGTGGGGAGCCCTCTCCCTTCCCGGCATCCAGACTTGATGGGAAGGTGAGGGCCCACAGGCCTGGATCTGCTGCCTCCACCTCTCTTCTCCAACCCCCAGCTTGCTGCACGGTGCGTGGGCAGCAGAACTGGGGTGCTCACAGCATCCCAAGGCCAGGCCTGGGGTGCCCAGGGTGCAGTGGCATTGCAGTGCCCAGGTGACTCTCAGCTCTGCCTTTCACTGGGAAGTCATCCCAATCGCCCAAGCTTCACAATCCCCTCTCCCTGCTGAGTCCCCAATGTGAACACAGCCAGGACTGACCAATGTGGGATACCTCCATGAAGGAAGCCCCAGCTCTATAGCTCCCAAGGGCTCACTGGGGACCCAGCCACCCGACCCCAAGGCCCAGCTTCATCCTCACCCTCCTGCAGCCCTCATCCTTTGCAGACATCTCCCCTCAGACCACTGCCCAGCACCTCCCACCCAGCACCTCCCACCCAGCACCTCTCACCCAGCACCTCCCGCCCAGCACCTCCCGCCCAGCACCTTCCACCCAGCACCTTCCGCCCAGCACACTCCTGAGGCTCATTCCCAGGGAGCCCAAGCTAAGATACATGTGAATTGGAAAAACTATCTGAGTCCCCCATACACCCTACACCCTCCAAGCTCTTCCACCTGCTCAGGAACGGAGTGTGGGATGTGGCTGGAGGTGGGCAATGGACAGGACCTTTCTTCTTCCTCCCAAGACCACTCTGCAGCAACTCTGCCCTTTTCACAGATGGACTAGGCAAGGACTCTGGGTCTAGAGGCAGCTTGAGGATTTAACAGAGGCACCCAAATGGCTGCAGGTCAGAATCACTGGGGTGCCTCCCAAGAATCAGGATTGCAGGCCCCACAGATTCTGAGTTGAGAGGTCTGGGGTGGGACCAGGCATCTGCCATTTTGAGGGACCCCAAACCCCGCCCCAGGCTGAACACCTTTAGAGTCTGGTTTCAGCCTCTTGTCTTGGCCAGGCCAGGAGGAGGTAGGGAAGAGGGAAACCAAGGCCTCAAGGTGCCGGGGGCCCAGGGCAGGCCATGCCTCTCATCCTGACTCACACACTCAGCCAAGGGCCCTGCAGGCTCCCCTCTCTGAGCCCTGGGCCCACCTGACCACACCTGGAGCCTCAACCTCCACCTTGCTCCCCTGGCCAATCCTGGCCTGGGGCAGGAGGAACTGAAGCAACTTTACCAACCAACAAGCTTCACTTACCACTACGCTCCTCAACCCCAACCCCACTCTCTAGCATGTCCTCTGAGGCAGACTTTGTCCTGTTTTGTTCATCATGCACTGGACCTGGCACGTAGGAAGTGCTCAATAAAACATCTGTAGAATGAATGCGCTGGCTGGATGTCCCCCTGACTAGCTGTGCGACTTTGAGGATGAAGTGGGTGCAATAACACTGCCTGCCCCAGGGTTGTGGGAAGTAATGAACCATATGAGTGAGGACCTGAGCCCAGTGCCCGGCACAGAGTCAAGGCTCCCAGATCTTGCTGTGCTGCCACTCCTGTGCCCTACTGTGGCCCAGTGTCCCTGCTCCTGCCCAGAGCCCTCCTCTTACCCATGGGCCCTGCCTTATTCCGCTGGTCCTCTTCCCAGAGGACAGGGCCAACTCCAGGCAGCTAGACCATGCTGGCCACCTGCCAGAGGTGCCCGAAGCTGGAAGCCCCAGCCTGAATGCCAGTGAGACACAGGATACTGCACTTGTGCATACACACACATATGTATACATTCACACACACAGGCACATACCCATCTGCACACTTCACACACCACACATATACCCATGTGCACACCCACGCACATGCACCTGTACTGGACACGGCACACACCCTTGTGCACACTTGTGTACATCCTATACATGTGCATGCGCACACACGAACACACACACACACACACACCTGGGCTCTGATTTGCTACATGTGGTTCCCCACAGATCCAGCCTTCCCACCAGGCCTTCCCTGGGCCTAAGGGAGTGGGGGTGCTGATCCCTGGATTTCCCACGCCAAAGGACAGGGTGGTCAAGGTTCCTCCCCCAAGGCCTACCCCCTTCCTGGTGGGACAGATCCCCCTTCAAGACAGGCCTCGCTGCCCAGCTGCTCCAAGGAGGTACCTCAGCTTTCTAGCCCAGGTCACTCATGCTCTTCGAGGGAAGGGGCACAAAGTGCCGGTTAGTGCCTGAGCAAGACAGGGGCGCAGGCTCTGGCCATCTCCACCCAGCAGTGGTCTTTGCTCCAATCCCGTGGACTGGCAGAGGCAGCACAGGTCTGCATCCGGGCTGCCAGCTCTCCCTGCCGAAAACTGCTCCCTCCTGACTGCACTGCTAACCACCGCAGCACCTGCTTGTTAGACAGCCCACCTATGACAGGTGAACCCTCAGAGGGGACCAGGGCAGGAATAGCCTCCTCGAGGTCACCCCCAGGGCCCCAGGTGGCCCAGCCTCAGAGCCGGGCTGTTTTACTCGGGTCAGTTGGCATTTCTCTTTGTGGCCTTGGCTAATCTCAGCCCCAGCTTCATGAGGCATGACCTTGGTTTTCTTTCGTTCATGGGAGGGTTTAGTACTGGAACTTCTGGATTTCTGGGAAAGTAGGAACCAGCAAGGACCTGTGAGATGCTCTCATCCACAGATGTGGAAAGGAAAGCCCAGAGAGGGCTGGGACCCGCCCAAGGTCACACAACAATGGGACAGCAGAAACGAAATGCGAGTCTGGTCTCCTGCCTCCCAGCCCAGCAGCTGGGACCAGATCTCACCCTCAACATCCCTCCCTCCACACACCCTGGTCTCTGATCCATGTTCCTCTGAAATCACACCTCCCCCAGGAAACCTCTGGATCTACCCACTTCTGTGCCCTGTGTCCCCTTGGGAGGCATAGCCACACATTCCCTTTGAGCAGTATCTGTGCGTGCTACTTGATAAAGGTCTGTGAGTCAGCATCAATGCCCTCCCTCAGGAGAACACAGCTGGACTTTGCGACATGGGTTCAAAGCCCCACATTGCTTTTTCTTGCCACGTGATACTGGACAACAGAAACCAACCCTCTGAGCCTCAATTTTCTCATCTGTAAAACGGGCTGCTAAGACTCACCCAGTGGTTTGTTGTAAGGATTAAATGAGGTGACGTATGTGTGTGCACAGCTAGCACTGGCTAAGCACCTACAGCAGGGCAGATCAATGCATTACCTCATTACGTGTGACCCAGGTTTAGGGAAAAAGTTTCCAGGACAGCACTTGACATACCCACAAATGCCGTCTTCCCCTAATGAGCTCCCAGAGGTGGAGTCATCCCCTTCCCTTGGTCTCCCCTGCGCATGCTCACTGGGATGCGGTGTGTGCGTGAGTGCCTGGTGGTAAGCAGGGCACCACCTCAGAGCCAGGAAGAGAGGTCCTTACAGTTTCACTGAACCAGCTAACAATTTGCGCCTTTTTCCCTGCAACCCTGAATCTTGAACAGGTGCTGCCACCTGCTGGACAGGAAGATAAGAGCGGGCAGGCTCACACAGGAAATTTGGGAATAATTGTAATCAGGAATGATATTTAAAATATGTATAATAAACTAGCAATGAGCAGAATTTTGGAGCCCCTATTGGGATCAGAGTTAACGCTTTAGAATCTTGGTTGTCAGATGGGTGAGGTGCCCTGGAGAAGGGTATTTTGATATTTCCTGAAATGAAATAGCCCACAACAGCATCACTGAATGTCCTTGATGCCTGAAGACGGTCCCTGCCCTGACACTTATCCCACCCCATGGAATCAGGCCCCCGTGAATAAATGTCCTCAGGCCCCCCGGTTCCTGGACTATTTCTACTCCAGGGAAGGGGAGACTCCCCATAAGGTCCCCTCCCCGCCCCTTCCCCCAGGCCCAGACCCAGTGCTTGTCTGTGTGGGTCAGCAGGCACCCCACCTCCCCATTCACACACAGAGAACAGGATCTGGACGTGGATGCCATTATTGTTTCCTGGGTTTGTAAACAAACACTATTGCAGTACTTTTCAGATGCTCAGTTTTATCTTTGGGGTAGCTCTTCTGGGGACCCACCTTGCGGCTACTGGGACCTTGTCTAGAACCCTCCCCAGGTATGGGAGGCAGATCCAGGTTAAACACCTCCCTCCTGGGCCCAGGGAGGGGGACAGGAAGCATTCTCAGAGACACCTCAGGAACGAGGCCTGGAAGGGAAGCAGACGTCGGGGCTGCAGTTGGGAGAACCCTGGGCTAAAACCTGAGACTTTGTCCTGGGTGTTGTGGTTGTTTGCTTTTAGAGACAGGGTCTCTCTCTGTCACCCAGGCTGGTGTGCAGTGGAATGATCACAGCCCACTGCAGCCTCAACCTCCCAGGCTCAGGTGATCCTCCCACCTCAGCCTCCCCAGCAGCTGGAACTACAGGCACGTGCCACCACACCTGGCTAATCTTTGTGTATTTTTTGTAGAGGCTGGCCTTTGCCATGTTGCCCAGGCTGGTCTCCTGGCTCAAACAATCCTCCCGCCTTGGCCTCCCAAAGTGTTGGGATTACAGATGTAAGCCACTGAGCCTGACCTGAAACCTTGTTCTGAGGAAGGCTTTAAGTAGAATTCCTCCAGCTTTCAAAGACTTGAATGGCAGCAAAGATTGGTGCGGTTTGGGGGATGGCAGTGAGGCCTGAATAATGGTGTTGGCAGAGCCTCCAGTGACCCTCCAGAACTGAGGACAGAGAGGGAAGGTGACCTGCCCAAGGTCACACAGCAGACCCAGTGACAAGGCCAAGGCAACCAAGAACCTGGGAACTAATGCAGAAACCCTTCATAAACAGGACATGCTTTCTGATTTGCCTTTCAGAGGCTGCTTCTTGAAGCCCCAAATTCCCTCAGTACTGGGTCTTAAAGCAGGAGGCCTCTGGGTCCAGAGAGAAAAGAACTTCCCTGAGCAAAACCCTCAGTCCCTCATCCAGCCTGGACCCAGGCTTGGCCCTGCCTGCAGTTCCTGACTTGACCCAGACTGTAGTGAACTCAGGCAGGAGGGGCAACACCTGTAAACCCTCACCCATCACAGTCCAGGTTCTCTTCCCAGCCATCCCCCAGGGCAGCCTCAGAGCGTGAGCCAAGGGGATCTGGTCTCCACCTACCTTGCTTAATCCTTAAAGCCAGTTGTGAATAATGGCTTTGAAAAATTAGCCAGGCATGGTGGCACACACCTGTAATTCCAGCTACTTGTGCAGCTGAGGCAGAAGAATCGCTTGAATCTGGGAGGTGGAGGTTGCAGTGAGGAGAGATTGCGCCACTGTGCTCTGGCCTGGGTGACAGAGTGAGACTCTGTCTCAAAAAAAAAAAAAAAAAAAAAAAGATTATGGGCTGGGCACAGTGGCTCATGCCTGTAATCCCAGCACTTTGGGAAGCCAAGGTGGGTGGATCATCTGAGGTCAGGAGTTCAAGACCAGCCTGGCCAAAATGGTGAAACCTCGTCTCTACTAGAAATACAAAAGTCATCTGGACATGTTGGTGGGTGCCTATAATCCCAGCTTCTTGGGAGACTGAGGCAGGAGAATTGCTTGAACCCAGGAGGTGGGGGTTGCAGCAGATCACTTAGGGACTGAGCCAAGACCGTACTACTGCATTTCTTTGGAAACACAGAAATACTCTGTTTCCATAGAAAAAGGGTGGGGGGGGGCGGGGAGAGAGAGAGAGAGAGAGACAAAGGAGAGAGCAGAATTATACACATGGAAGAGGAGAAGGCAATGTGGTGATGGAGGCAGATTGGAGTGATGTGGCCACAAGCCAAAGACTGCCATCAGCCACAATGAGCTGGAAGGGGCAAGGAATGGATTCCCCACTAGAGCTTCTGGAGGGAATGCAGCTCTGCTGATCCCTCAACTTTGGCTCAGTGATTCTGATTTTAGATTTCTGGCCCCCAGAGCTGTGAAAGGATACATTTCTGTTATTTGTAGCCATCAAGCATGTGGCCGTTTATTACAGCAGCCACAGAAACGAATCCACTGTTCAACAGACATCTGTGGCACAGGCTGCCCTTGCACCCAGAGCTGCACCTAAGGAGTAAATGGCTCACAGAGCACATAAGATGAAGACATGACCAAGCAACAAAAGCCCCCCAGCCCGCCAAGGATTCTTTCCTGCAGGGGAGAGGGGGGCGCAGGGAGTCAGGAAAAGAGAGGCGAGAATGGAGTCTTGGTTGCAACAGCCTGTGAGTGTATTCTCAGTTCAAGCCGCCGTACTGGGCGCCAAGGACTCTTTCCACTGTTATTGATTGCACTTTAGAGGAAAATTGGAAAGCATAGGAAAGCAGGAAAAAAGTCCACAATTACTATAAATTTTTGGTTTATTTCCATCCAGTCATTATTCCCCCATGCATAGGGGTTTTGTTTTGTTTTTATTTTTTTAATGGTGGTAAGATACACATAACAGAACATTTATCATCTTAACCATTTTTAAGTGTACAGTTCAGTGATATTATTTAAAAAGTCAAAATGTACAACCAGCACCACCATCCATCTCTAGAACTCTTCATCTTGTAAAACTGAAATTCCATACCCACAAACGATAACTCCCCACGCCTTCCTTCCCAGCCCCTGGCAACCACCATTCTACTTGCTGTCTCTATTATTTTTTTTTTTTTTCTGAAACAAAGTCTCACTGTGTCGCCCAGGCCGGGCTGGACTGCAGCGGCACGATCTCAGCTCACTGCAACCTCCACCTCCCAGATTCAAGTGATCTCCTGCCTCAGCCTCCCAAGTAGTTGGGATTACAGGCACCCACCACTATGCCCAGCTAATTTTTTGTATTTTTAGTAGAGACAGGGTTTCACCATATTGGCCAGGATGGTCTCCAACTGCTGACCTCGTGATTCACCTGCCTCGGCCTCCCAAAGTGCTGGGATTGCAGGCGTGAGCCCCTGCGCCCTGCCTGATGTTGATACCCTAAGTGCTTCATATAAGTGGAATCATACAAAACTTGTCTTTTTGTGATTGGCTGATTTCCTTTAGCATAATGTCCTCGAGGGTCACCCATGTGGTAGCATACTGCAGCATTCCTTTCCTTGTTAGGGATGAGGAACAGTCACTATGTGTGTCTGCACCACGCTTGGCCTAACCGTTCATCCCTGTGCTGGTGGACAGCTGGGTTACTGTAAGCATTGGTGCGCAAATGTTAGATGGGTGCAAAAGTTATTGTGGTTTTTGCCATTCCTTTCAATATCTCTGAGGCCTTGTTTTTAATACTTTGGGTTATATGTTGAGAAGTGAAATTTCTGAATCAGATGGTAATTCTATGTTTAATTATTTATTTATTTATTGGGGATGGGGTCTTGCTACCTTGTTTTGGGTGATCTCAAATTCCTAGGCTCAAGCAATCCTCCTTCCTCAACCTCCCAAATAGCTGGGATTACAGGCATGAGCACCTGGCTTTCTGCATATATTTATATACAGAGAGAGAGAGAGAGAGACAGAGTTTTACTCTTATTGCCCAGGCTGGGGTGCAATGGTGTGATCTCAGCTCACCGCAACCTCTGCCTCCTGGGTTCAAGCGATTTTACTGCCTCAGCCTTTCAAGTAGCTGGGATTACAGATTACAAGCATGTGCCACCATGCCCAGCTAATTTTTGTATTTTTAGTAGAGATTGGGTTTCACCATGTTGGCCAGGCTGGTCTCAAACTCCTGACCTCAGGTGATCCATCCACTTCGGCCTCCTGAAGTGCTGGGATCACAGGCGTGAGCCATCTCACCCGGCCAATTTTCTGGGTTTTTTTGTTTTTGTTTTTGTTTTGCTTTTTGTTTTAATAGCAGTCCTCTTAATGGGTATGAGGCAATATCTCATTATAGTCTTGACGGGCATTTTTCTAATGTGCATTTTTCCATGTGCTTATTGGCCATTTGTATATCTTCTTTGGAGAAATGTCTTTTTATTTTTTTGAGTTGGAGTTTCACTCTTCTTGCCCAGGCTGGAGTGCAATGGCACAATCTTGGCTCACTGCAACCTCCACCTTCAGGATTCAAGCGATTCTCCTATCTCAGCCTCCCGAGTAGCTGGGACTACAGGCATGCGCCACCACACCTGGCTAATTTTTTGTATTTTTTGTAGAGACAGGGTTTCTCCGTGTTGGTCAGGCTGGTTTTCAACTCCCGACCTCAGGTGATCCACCCACCTCGGCCTGCCAAAGTGCTGGGATTATAGGCATGAGCCACCACACCTGGCCCAAAATGTCTTTTTAAAACCTTTGTCAGTTTTCAATCAGGTTGTTCATCTTCCTGTTGTTGAGTTTTAGAAGCTCTCTATGTATTCTAAACACCAGTCCTTTATCAGATGCATAATTTGCAAATACTTTCTTCCACACTGCGGGCTGCCTTTCTACTCAGTTGATAGTGTCTTAGGGTGCACCAAATTTTAATTTTTATGAAGTCTAGTTTTTCTTTTGTTGTCTGTGCCTTTGGTGTCATATTTAAGAAATCATTGCCAAATTCAATGATGGTAAGTTTTCCTCTAACAATTCCAGGCATAGGTTTATTATTTGTTCATTTCAGTGCCAAGATGTCATCTGTCACCCAGGCCATCCAGGTCCTTGTTAAAGAAAAGAGCATCACTATACTCTGTCATGTCCATCCAGCTGCAGGACTTCTGACACCTCCCTCACTTGTCAAACCAACCCCAACTCATCCAGCCTTCCCTCCTGGCTGGCCTTCCCTCCACTGGCCCCTATAACACCCTGTTCTCATAGCTCTTCTAACATGCCCACCCTCACTCTGTGCCTCTGCTCACCTGGAACGAGCTTCTTCCACCTTCCTCTAATTCCTATGCACAAGAATCCACCGGGACAGCCCACATTCCAGCGCCCCTGTGCTGGGCCCTGTCCAAGGTCCTGAGATGAACATGAGATTTAAGGGTGGCGGGAGGGGGTCATGGATGTATTCTCTTTAAGACCCTTTCAGCTTTGAAGAATAAGAAACTGATCAAAGTAGTTCAAGCCAAAAGAGAAGTATGTTTGGAGGGATACAGAAATGTCTCAGAACAGAAGGGCAAACAGCCCAGCCAGGGCTCATGGGAACTGGGAATTAGAAAGCTTTCTGCTTCTCCAAGTTTCATAACCTTGGGGCTCCACTTCCTCTCCTCCCCTCCCTGGGCTGGCTGCCTCTGCTCACTCACTTTGCCCTTGTCTCATCGTGCCACTGGCCCCCAACTCCACGTCATTGACTCTCAGCCCAGCGGTCACCACCAATAGGCAATGGTGTCTATGCAGCCACATGTCAGAATCTCGAGATAGAATCTACCTGGCTTTTATACTATCCAGGGACCCTACTTGTTTGACATCCTGTCACTGGCTACGGATGAGCCCATGAGTCCTTGACTGACTCAGGTGCCCACCCCAGGTCCAATCCGCTGTGGCTGGAGAGGGAGGGTGAGGAAGGCAGGGGCAGCTGGAGCACCAGGTTGTTCCTCCTGGATATTGCTTCTCCCAGATCACGTCTGAACTTTATCAGGATCCCTGGGTGAATCATGGGCAGATTAAAGTGTAAGAAGCATGCTGGGTACAATGGCTCTGGCCTGTAATCCCAGCACTTTGGGCCAAGGCAGGAGGATCACTTGAGGTCAGGAGTTTGAGACCAGTCTAGACAACATGGCAAAACCCTGTCTCTACTAAAAATACAAAAATTAGCTGGGAGTGGTGAGGCACACCTGTATCCCAGCTGGTTGAAAGGCTGAGGCAGGAGAATCACTTGAACCCAGGAGGTAGAGGTTGCAGTAAACCAAGATCACACCACTGCACTTCAGCATGGGGGACTGAGTGAGATTCTGTCTCAAAAATAAATAAATAAATAAAGTGAGAAGTGCAGCTGTGGAGCTGTGGTTCTCTGAGAGTGGTCCTTGATCCAGCAGCCTCTGCATCACTGGACAAATTGTTAGAAACGTAGATTATGGGCCGAGTGCAGTGGCTTATGCCTGTAATCCCAGCACTTTGGGAGGCTGAGGCAGGTGTATCACCTGAGGTCAGGAGTTCGAGACCAGCCTGGCCAACATGGTGAAACCCCATCTCTACTAAAAATACAAAAAATCAGCCTGACATGATGGCGGGTGCCCATAATTCCAGCTACTCAGGGGGCTGAGGCAGGAGAATCACTTGAACCTGGGGGATGGAGGTTACAAAGAACCAAGAGCACACCACTGCACTCCAGCCTGGGTGACAGAGCAAGACTCTGTCTCAAAAAAAAAATGCAGATTATGAAGCACTATCTTAGACCTGCTGAATCCAAAACCCCGAGGATGGGGCACAGCCCTTTGTTTTCAGAGTCCTCCAGGTGAGTCACTTGGGAACCAAAGTTTGGGAAGTATTGCCCTAAAGCAGAGTTTGCCAAGCTTTTCCTGTAAAGGGCCAGATGGTAAATACTTTAGACTTGGCAGTGGCCTCAACTCTGCTGTTGTAGCACCTAAGCAGCCATAAAACAGATAATAGATAATGCAGCAGACAGGATTCCCAGGCAAGTCTGGGTCCTTTCTGGACCCTGATCTTTGGTGCCATGCATTGGCTGACCTCAGTTTCTGGACATCTTGTTTCTGCTTGACTTGTCCTCAAAGAACTGTTTTCTCATGGATCTACGCTCGCTCTTCTTGTCTTTTTAGGGAGCTCACCTCCCCAGTCTGCCCACACCTCCCACATGGCTGCCTGGTGGCCAGCATGGCTCAGAAGCATGGCTGATGGGTAGGAAGTGTTGTAGGACCAACAGGATCATATGCTCACTGTGCACTAACAGACCCAGTGCACTGAGACAGCAGGTTGATAGAGAGAAAGAATTTGATGACTGTAGGGCACCAAGTGAAAAGATGGAGACCCTCACATCCATCTCCCCCAGTAGTTTTGGGTGTGGAGGATTATGGAGGACAAACTACTAGAGAACTGCGCTTGGCAACCAGTTGGGTCCTTTCAAGAATCATTAGGCTGGGCACAGTGGTTCACGCCAGTAATCTTAGTACTTTGGGAGGCCGAGGCGGGTAGTCAGGAGTTCAAGACCAGCCCGGTCAACATGGAGAAACCCTGTCTCTACTAAAAATACAAAAATTAGCCAGGTGTGGTGGCACATGCTTGTAATCCCAGCTACTCAGGAGGCTGAGGCAGGAGAATCCCTTGAACCCAGGAGGTTGAGGTTGCAGCGAACTGAGATCATGCCATTGCACTCCAGCCTGGGCAACAAGAGAGAAACTACGTCTCAAAAATAGAAATCATGAGTTTCAGTGCCCTGGCTGGTACCTGCCTGTGCTCATGTCCTGTGGTTGCTGTACCAAATTTCCAAAAATCGGGTGACTTAAGACAACAGAAATTGCTTTTCTCCCTGTCTAGAGCACAGAAGTCTGAAATTTAGGTTCGGGAAGGGCTGTGCTCCCCATGAAGGCTGTGGGTGGAGTCCTGCCTTTCCTCTCCCAGCCTCTGGTGCTTGGCTTGTGGCAACATTGCTCCAATCTCCACCTCCACCAATATGTGACCTTCTCCCCACCTTTCTGCATTTCAAATCTCCCCCCACCTTTCTCTCATGGTGCACTTGTCATTGGATTTAGGGCCTGCCTGGAGAGTCCAAGAAGCTCTCATCTTGAGGCTTTTCTAATTACATCTGCAAGACCCTTTTTCCAAACAAGGTTACATTCACAGCTTCCTGTGGACATCTATTTGGTGGTTGGGTAATACCATTCAACCCCTTACACCACTCTCCCCGTCAAACACACAGGACGAGTCTAGGGACAAATGGTGTCCCCACTCCATCTCCATCCTAACCAGAACTACAAAGGACAAGGTTTCTGGTCAGCCCCGTACCAGAGCCAGAGTGAGAAGAACAGCTAAGAACCAAAGCATGGTCCCTCTTCTCCAGCAGCCCATGGTTCAGTGGCAGCAGAGCTGCCAAGAGGGATGACACATTCGTACCCTGCTATGGTGGTGCCTACCGCTGCCCACCAGCTCCTGTCAGGTTCTGGAGCTGTGCCTGGAGGATGAGACAATGCACAGGGGAGCTGGAGCCTCCTGGAGAGCATCCCATCTTGGATGGAGAGGAATTGCAGCACATCCAGAGCTCCTGAGATGCACATACCCTCCCTTCTGCAGCTTCCGATCTGCCAGTGCAGGAGGTTTTACAGTTGCCAGGATGGCAATTAGGGAGGGGACAAGTGGCCAAATGGTGCATTCTCGGGCCCTGCGGCCAGAATTCTGTGCTGCCCATCTCAGTGCCAGGGGCACGAGACTTTCCAGAAAGCAAGCTATGACCAGACAAGATCCGTCCTGGACCATTAGCTCTGCAACAATGAGGGAAATGAGGAGTGAGCAGCCCTGGCCTGCTGTGATTCTCTGAGAGATGCTGATAAGAACAGTCCAGCCAAGAAGGCTAGAAGAGAGAAGCAGCCAAGAGTTAAGGAGAATCGAGGACAGGGTGTCATGGCAGAAATAAGTAAATAGGTTAGACTTGGGTTATCTTCCCAAATCTGCTACTAATTAGCTGCGCCAGCTTGGAGAGGTCCTAAAAGAACCCCTACCAATCATTATTAAAAGGCAAGTAATCCAAGAGGGAAAATGATGGGTAAAGAATTTGAATAGACATTTTACAGAAAAAATGCAGATGGTCAAAAAAATATGAAAAGATGCTAAAGATTCCTAATCATCAAGGAAGTAAAATCTAAAATAACCAGAACACTAGTGAAAGAAATTGGTGACATCTGAATAAAGTGTGTAGTTTAGTTAATAGCCTTGTCCCAGTGTTAATTTGTTTTGGTCATTGTATTGTGGTTACCTAAGATGCTCACATTAGGAAAAGCTGGAGAAACGGTCTGTGAGAACACTGTATCTTTACAACTTTTCTGCAAGCCTAAACTTATTTCAAAATGCAAAGTCGGCCAGTCACAGTAGCTCACACTAGTAAAAATCCCAGCACTTTGGGAGGACAAAGTGGGAGGATTGCTTGAGCCCAGGATTTCAAGACCCAGCCTGGACAACATGTGAGACCCCTGTCTCTACTAAAAAAAAAAAGAAAAGAAAAACAACAATAACAGAAAACAACAAAGAGAGAAAACTGTTTATCCAACAGTGGCAAGAATTTTCAAGATCATACAATCCAGCATTATGGGGGGAGTCGCTGAGGGCAGCAGGCTGTCCCATGTTCTGCTGGCAGGAGGGTAATCTGATGCAACCTTTCTTGGAGAGCTCTTCAGCAGTTTGGATTATCAGTTCACTATGTGTGTCCCTTGACCCAGGAATTCCACAACCTGGTATTCACCCTCCTCAAATCCTTGCACTTGTATTCAAAGAGATGTGTCCAGGGGTATTCGTGCTAGCCAGGAGCAACCTAAATGACCACCCACAAGGAAATATTAAATGATACAGCGCATCTAACCATGAACTACTCTGCATCAGGTAGAAAAGAATGCAATGTGTCATGTGAGCAAAAATGCAAAGGCTTCCAAAGCAAAAAGGTAAGTTGCAAAACAATATATACAGTATGATCTTATGGATGTAAAGGAAAAGCACAAATAAAGCCACCCATCTCTAAATATATGTATACAAATGTACGTGCCCTCCCAAAGTCAGGAACGATCCCCCTCATCCCATTTGCCAGAGTTCCCTCTAGAGAGGGCAGTGGGACTGGAGACTGGAACAGATGGGACAGGCGAAGGTAATGACTAAGGCGTGGCCAGGCCAAGAGACCACTGGGAAAGCGTGGACAGGACCAGCTACAACTGCCCACCTATTTCTGTATTCTTCAAATTTTTAACAATAAGACTTTCATGTATTATTTGTGCAGTGTGTTGTTGTTGTTGTTTGGGGTTTGTTTTTGTTTTTGGAGACAGGGTCTTGCTCTGTTGCCCAGGCTGGAGTACAGTGGTGTAATCACGGTTCACTGCAGCCACAACCTCCCGGGCTCAAGTGATCCTCCCACCTCAGTCTCCTGAGCAGCTGGGAGGTGTGTGCCACTGCACCCAACTCATTTTTTTCAGAGACAGGGTTTCACTATGTTGCCAAGACTGATCTCAAACTCCTGAGCTCAAGCAGTCTCTTCACCTCAGCCTCCTAAGGTGCTGGGATTACAGGTGTAAGCCAACAACAGGTGCTGACCTTCTCCCTAAAGTGCTGGGATTACAGGTAAACCAGCACAGGTGCTAACCTTCTCCCTAAAGTGCTGGGATTACAGGTAAGCCAGCACAGGTGCTAACCTTCTCCCTAAAGTGCTGGGATTGCAGGTAAGCCAGCACAGGTGCTAACCTTCTCCCTAAAGTGCTGGGATTACAGGTAAGCCAGCACAGGTGCTAACCTTCTCCCTAAAGTGCTGGGATTGCAGGTAAGCCAGCACAGGTGCTAACCTTCTCTCTAAGGTCCTGGGATTACAGTGTGAGCCAGCCACAGGTCTAACCTTCTCTGGCATGCAGGTTTTGTTTTGTTTCTTTTTTTTTTTTTTTTTTTTTTGAGACAGAGTCTCACTCTGTCACCCAGGCTGGAGTGCAATGGCGCAATCTTGGCTCACTGCAACCTCCAACTCCGGAGTAGCTGGGATTACAAGTGCCCGCCCCCACACCCAGCTAATTTTGTATTTTTAGTAGAGACGGCGTTTCGCCGGGTTGGCCATGCTGGTCTCGAACTCCTGATCTCAGGTGATCTACCTGCCTTGGCCTCTTAAAGTGCTGGGATTACAGGTGTGAGCCACCCTACCCAGCCGCAGTTTTCTTGTTTTTAAAATAGAGTTGGAGCAGGGCCTCTTGCGCCCAGAGGCTGCTTCCAGAGCTGACTTTCTCCTTACCATGAAGCTGAGGATGTGTCCTCTGCTGCGCTCTTTCCACACTCCGCCTCCCCACTCCGCAGCACAGTGGTCCAACCAGCTGGCTTCTCTATTCCTCAAACTTTCCAGCTCACTCCTGACAGGGCCTTTGCCCTGTGGTTGCCTCCACTGCCGAGCTCTTCCCACAACCTCAGGTAGCTGGCTCCTTCTTACCGTGTATAGCTCAGCTTAAGGGTCACCTCTTCAGGGAGGCCTCCATGATGGCACCAAGTAACAACAAGGTGGGAGAGAAGGAGCGGGCTGGATCAGAAAGGGCCTGTGGACCAGAGCGAGGAGTTAGGGGTTCAGCCTCAGGAGGGTTTGAAATGCTCAAGGAGGAGGGTAGGAGATGAGGAGTGGGGCTGGGCTGCCTCTGCACGTCATCAAAGCCAACACTCAGTCTGATCCAAATCTTGCTAGAGCATAGAACATAAGGTAGAATGAGTTTTTAAGCAACTGGGGGTCATCTCAAGGTAAACAGAGCTCCGAGAGTGGTAAAGGCCCAGAGTGAATTTATTTGGAGAGAGTTTCCTGTTGGAGTGGCAGACACCAGGCGGTACAGTGCTTTTCTCTCTCCCGGTGGGACCGCCCTGGCTCTGCGCACTTAAGGCGTAGAGTTTCCTGTTCTTGCCTCTTCTCAGAGCCTTGCGCTGAAACTCAAATGCATTTAGAAATTCTCTCCACACCAGGACATATCGCCTCTGCGCTTTTTCTCTCTGTCTTTCTCTTTCTCTCAACCACTGTTTTCCACCCATCCTCTTTTTCCTAAACTTTCTAAAATTGTTGGTCATTTTCCTTTCTGCCTCCCCTCTCTGTTTCTGTGTGAGATCTGACCATTCCTCTTTCCCCGGGGCAGCGTTGCGGGATGGTAGCTGATCCTGTCCACGCTATCCCAGTGGTCTCTTGGCCTGGCCACGCCTTCCACATCTGGGCACCACTCACCTGCTCACAGCTGGATTCTCCCAGGCTGAACCGCCAGACCAGCTTGCATGACTTCCTCTCTCTTCTTCCCACAGTCTAGCCAAGAGCTTAACACTCACCAGATGCTAATAGTTAAGTGCAACTCACTTAAGTAGAGGGAGTGTTGTTGGTTCATAACCAACTGCAGAGGGTGAGGAGGCAGAGAAAGCTCCTGCCGTGACTCGGACCCCATCGAGCACCTCTCCCTCCTGTTTCTGTTTCTCTCAGGTAGGCTTTCTCCGCAACGCTAGAACCACAGCCACTGTAAAGTGAGGGTTCTCTCCTTTCCAGCTTGGCCATCAGAGAGGAAAGTAGCCTCTTCCTCCAGTTCCAACCAGAAAAATCCCAGGGGTTGGCCAAACTTGGATCACAGGCTCGCTTTCACAGCCAGAGGGGTGGACACCATAGTTGAAGACCCTGACCAGAACCACATGGGGTATTTCTCCTAAAGACAAGGACATCTATGTTCTAGAAAGGGGAAAAGAGTCCCAGGCAGACAAAACAAGAGGTGTCCACACTGCCCCATGTTCAGCCTGAGAACCCGAAAGTCTCAATCAATTTAGAAAGTTTATTTTGCCAAGATTAAGGAGGCACCCATGACACAGCCTCAGGAGGTCCTGCCGACACGTGCCCAAGGCGGTCAGGGCACAGCTTGCTTGTATATATTTTAGGGACACACGAGACATCAGTCAATATGTGTAAGATGTACATTGGTTCCATCTGGAGAGGCGGGCCAACTCAGAGCAGGAGCCTTCCAGGTCATAGGTAGATAATAGACAAACAGTTGCATTCTTTGGGGTCTTTGATCAGCCTTTCACTGAATACACAATTTACGCATCAGAGGGGATAGAGGAATACTTGCTTATGCCTTGGTGTGACGTGGCAAATCTGCATTTTTACATAAACAATAGGGCAGAGGAAGCAGTTGGACATGCATTTGTCTTGGGTGAGCCAAGGGATAACTTTGAGTTCTGTTCTTTGTCCCATACCTGTGAAGACGAGCTATCAATTTACCTTACCAGGATGAAATTCCACAGAACTGTTTGAGGGTAAATATCTTGAGGCCCACAAGGAATTTCCTTGTAGACAAATTGTGAGGAGGATATGGAGCTTTTCTTTTTTAAATCTTTGTATCTATCTCATTTAGGAATTAAAGGCAGGTTTGACTGACACACTTCCCAGCTTGACTTCCCTTTGGCTTAGTGATTTGGGGGTCCTGAGACTGACTGACTTCCACGAGCCCATGGCTTGGTCTTGTGTGTGAAGACAGGCTCCTCGGCAGGCAGGTGGGTCCTTGGGAGAGTGACCTGCTGCATCTCCCCACCCAGCTGCTATCTTCAAGAGCAAGTGTTGCTTCCATCAGCCCCTCCTGCAAGGCACTCGCTTCTAAGGCACCAGAACCTTGGGGCTGCCAGGTGTCACTTTTGTCAGCAACAAACCTATCTGGAAGAAAGTCATTTTTTATTTTAAAATGTCAGATTTGGGGGTCGATTGTCTCAGAAATGGATCATTTGAATACAAAAGATGGGCTCAGACTTCTTTCCAGGATGCTGCTTCTCGAAGAATCATAGCTATTTTTTAGAGCTAAGACCCTTGGAGGTCTTCTATTCTAGCCCCTTCATTCTACAAACAAGGCAATGGGCAAAGAGAGGTTGAGCATTTTACCCAGTTCTACCAGCTAGTTAGTAAGAAGCAAGGGCAATAAGGGAATCCAAAAGTACTAACTAGCTAACTAATCTGAACTCAGTAAGTAGCCATGGCAATAAGGGAATCAACACTAGGGGTTTCCACCTGATATTTGCAAACCAGTTCAGGAAAAAAAAATGTGATAACAAACAGTTCTCCTGGGCAGGTGTGCCTCAGTTTTTTTTAACAATTTTTTTTTTTTAATTTTTGTAGAGACAATGACTCACTATGTTGCCCAGGCCAGTCTCACACTCCTGGGCTCAAGCAACCCTCCCACCTTGACCTCCCAAAGTGTTGGGATTACAGATGTGAGCCACCGTGACCAGCCTCACTTTTTTTTTTAAGGCTTCAAGTTTATAGATATTTTTTATTTTTTTATTTTTTCGAGACAGAATCTCGCTCCGTCACAAGGTGCCAGACTGGAGTGCAGTGGGGGGATCTCAGCTCATGGCAACCTCTGCCTCCAGGGTTCAAGCAACTCTCCTGCCTCAGCCTCCCAAGTAGCTGGGACTACAGGTACACACCATCACGTCCAGCTAATTTTTGTATTTTTAATAGAGACAGGATTTCACCACATTGGCCAGGATGATCTCGATCTCTTGACCTCGTGATCTGCCCGCCTCAGCCTCCCAAAGTGCTGGGATTACAGGCGTGAGCCACCGTGCCCAGCCAAGTTTATAGATATTTTTGAACTATATTAATATTAAATCTAACTTTTCTCTCTTGTGCATTCACCTATAAAATGCTTTGTTTGCATGTGACTGATCTTCAGTGGCCATGAATCCCAGCTTACATTTCTCTACCCATCACCACTACCTCGGGCATTTCGGGACCCATAAGTAAACACTTCAGGGCACCAGGGGAACTAGGGCTAAGGGAGTTCTCTGTAAAAGTTTCCCTTCAGCCACTGGTCACTCTACCTGGTTAATCTAGTTTGGATTTTCACGCTTCTCTTCCTCAAAGAGGCATACACCCCTATGTTTATCATCGTTCAGCATAATTTTTCTTCTTTAGTGGGTTCATAATTTTGTTTTCATATTCCAAACCCAAAGTCACCAGCCCTAACTTGCAAGAGAAAGAAGTTATTGTGGATGAACAGGCAAAGCACGTGGGTCCTGAGATGCTATTGTTGGACACAAAAGCCCCTCTATGGCTTTGGGAGAGTCAATCCCCCATCACAGCACGAGAAGAAGGGCACTCGCTGTGCTCACGCTCTGTGCAACCCTCCTGAATTTGTAAACAACGCAAACATTACACAAACAAGTTGGTTTTTTTTTAGCTTGCTGATGTTTTTAACTCAATAAAATGTCAATTAACTTTGTGAGCTTTTCTTTAATTCTATATAATCTTTGCATTTGAATAGATGCCAATTGCTGGTTTGAATTAGAGGTTTTCTTTGAATAGGGGCCACTTTCCATGTGTGCGCCTTGTAGTCAGGATCAGCTAGATTACGGTGCAATAACAATGCCCAGATCTCAATGGCTTGATAAAAGTTTGCTTTCTGTTCATGCTACGTGTTCTGTGAGAATCAGTGGGGACCTGGGAGCTTCTGCAGTTACCAGCAGATGGAGAGAATTCTGGAGGACCTCAAACGGGAAAGCAACTGCTCCAGCCCGGAAGTGACATCTGTCACTTTCCTTCACATCTCATTGGTCTGAACTGGTCACATGACCCCAGGCAACCCCAGGGCATGCAGGAAATTCAGGACTCCTGTGCTTGCCTGGAAAGGAGAGTGGTCCTGTTGAAACTGCCATTGCAAAATTGTAACTCAGATAGTGAAAGAGACTCGACCTAACCGACTCCATCATGCTTCCAGCCTCCAAGTTGTCCTTATTCATTCCTGGGCACAGGCTGAACTAACTTTGGAAGAAGTTTATTATAGTTTACAGTTTAAAACAAAGATGATAACAGCCCTTTCCCAAAAGAAACCTCCTTCTTGCCTGGGGACCAGACTGCCTTTGTAGAACTGACAAATTAGCCACAAGATTAGAAATTATGGTTTAGGAGTCCTGCAACTGGAGGCTACAAGACTCTGACCCTCCCTAAACTGCTCCTGAGATCAGTGCTTGAGACATTTTGCAGACCCTAAATTTGATGGGTCAGCTGGCATCACCCAGATCATTAACTGGTCATCTGATCTTGTGGCCCCTGCCCAAGAATTGACTCAGCACAAGAGGACAGCTTCAATTCCCTATGATTTCATCTCCTAGCTAACCAATCAGCACTCCTGGTTCACTGGCTTCCCCCCTACCCCCTCCAACTTGTCCTTAAAAACTCTGATCCCCGAATGCTCCAGAAGATTGATTTGAGTAATAATAAAACTCTGGTCTCCCACACAGCTGGCTCTGTGTGAATTAAGCTTTCTCTATTGCAATTCCCCTGTCTTGAGAAATCATCTCTGTCTAGTCAGCAGATGAGGTGGATCCACTGGGTGGTTACAATGTTGCCCAGAAAAGGCCTCAGGGTACCCACAACACCGCATGCCAGAATCCCAGCTTCATACCAGGTCCAGGTAAGAGCATCTTTGAGGAGAGCTCAGAGCCAAAGCAATTACTCAAAAGTTTAAGTACCGATTATGAGAGAGGCCCTGGACAGGACTGAGGAATAAGGAATAGGTATTTAGACCAAAGTGATAGAGGTGCTACGGCATCTAGTGGGTAGATGCCAGGAATGCTGCTACACATCCTACAAACACACAGGACAGCCCCACAATCGGACTTCCGTACAGCCAGGCACAGAGACTCGTGTGCAATCCCAATGGTTTGAGAGGCCAAGATGGGAGGATCACTTGATGTCAGGAGTCTGAGATGGGCAACATAGTGAGACTCTTCTCTACAAAAGTAAAAATAAAAGGTTGGGCGCTGTGGTTCATGCCTGTAATCCCAGCACTTTGATAGGTCAAGGCAGGAGGATCATTTGAGCTCAGAAGACTGAGACCAGCCTGGGTAACACAGCAAAACCCAGTCTCTCCATACAAAAAAAATACAAAAATTAGCAGGCATGCTGGCACAAGACTTTAGGCCTGGTTACTCGGGGGACTGAGGCAGGAGGATCACTAGAGCCTGGGAGGTCAGGTTGCAGTGAGTTGATATTGTGCCACTGCACTCCAGCCTGGGTGACAAAGTGAAACCTTGTCTCAAAAAAATATAAAAAATAAAAATTTAGCTGGGCATGATGGTGCCCACCTGTAGTTCTAGCTAGCTACTCAAGAGGCTGAAACAGGAGGATCACTAGCCCAGGAGTTCAAGGCTGCAGTGAGCTATGATCCCGCCACTGCACTTCAGCCTGGGCTACAGAGCAAGACCTTGTTTCTAAAAAAATTTTTTTTCATTAAAAAAACAAAGATTTATGTGGTCTAAAATTGTGCCATGGTCTAGAAATTCTAGATCAGAATAATGCAAAGTTCACATTTGGACAGTGGGGGGAGCAAAACAAAACAAAAATAAATTCCTAAAACACAATAAGCGAAATATCTGCCTGGAGTTCTGCCCCCCGGTGCTGGATTAGCGACGAGGCCACAGCTGCCCTTGTGACAGGCACACAGGAGGCCCACGAGGTGAGCTGCTGCAGGGCCCTGGGCACAGCCAGGGACCAAGTACCGGTTACCACTGCTTTTATTCTCCAAATGCCAGGAGCACCACCTCCCAGCAGTGACAACTAAAAATGTCTCCAGACAGCAACAACTGTCCCCGGGCAAAATCTCCCCAGGTGAGAACTCTGCTCTCACAGAACTTCCACGTTGGGCGCAGGCACTATTCTGGTGCGGAGGAACGAGCCCTGAATTGGGACTGTCAAGGGTGACTTTAAATCTGGCTCTGTCACTAAGTCACCCAGGGCCTTTCCTTTTTGGGCCTCTGTTTCCCTGTAAAATGAGCAGATTGAACAGGACAGTCCCTAGAGTCTGTTCAGAAGTTTTCAGACACTGGGGCTTGGGCTCTTTTGCCCTCTTCATTTTGTCACTGTTCATGTCATCACACACAAACCCACACTCACAGAGTGGAGTGAGGAGTTCAGCTGCACAGCAGGATGGCCCAGATGACAGGAGGGAGGGGGGACAATCACTGGCAGGGAGGATGGCTGGGAAAAGAGGAGGAACGTGA
Organism: Callithrix jacchus; assembly: GCF_049354715.1. NCBI lineage: Eukaryota > Metazoa > Chordata > Mammalia > Primates > Cebidae > Callithrix > Callithrix jacchus. The sequence continues at coordinate 86,620,334 of NC_133506.1, forward strand.
GGTCACGAACCCACCGAAAGGCATTTCCTGGCCTGGCCCTGTGCCTCCCTTCTAAAGAGCCATCACAGGACCTAAGAAATAAGAGACGAAGAGGGGCTGGTAAAGGATTTTGGGAGGAGAAATTAAGAGGATAAACAGCAAGCAATATACACTCAGAAAACTGCAATGTACCCAAGAATAGGAGGGAAGTGTGTGTGTGTGTGTATGTGTGTGCGCTCATGTGCATGCTGTATCCTTGCTGTTGGCAAGAGGAATTTAACAGCTTCAATTCAGTTTGCATTAGCCTGTAGCTTAAGAAAAAGTCATTACCGAGGGATTATTAGGTTTGCTGATCTCTTACTAGCCTCTTGCCTCTTGTTCAGTTGTAATCGAAAGACAGATGGGAGGGGGAAAGGAAGAGATGCCCCCTGCTCCTTGACTTTCACGTTTCCTTCTGGTCCATCTCAGAATCCAATAAAGCTTGACAGTGACCTTGAAAGGGAGTGTTATTTAATAAAAGGCCGTTCAGTCTAAACAATGATTCATGACTCTTTGAAAGCCAGAGGGACAAGCCAAATGCCCTTTTCCATGCTAGTTCTCTAAAAAAGGTTTATTCTATCTTTTATTTGTCTTAGGTTTGTACCTGTTTTAGCTCCTGGCTAACTAAACTCTTTTCTGGGTTGCTAATAAACTGAGCTCCCAGGCTATGCTATGCTCCACAATAGCACCTGTTTCTCAGAAATATTTCACCCAGCTGTTCTTTCATCCACCCAGTCTGTCAGCCATTCATCAGCTATTTACAAAGAACCTACTGTGTGTCCAAGGCTGTTGATATGGTTTGGTTTTGTGTCCCCACCCAAATCTCATCTCGAATTGTAATCCTCATGTGTTGAGTTCAGAACCTGGTAGGAGGTGACTGACTCATGGAGATGGTTTCCCATTCTGTTCTCAAGATACTGTGGGAGTTCTCACAAGAGCTGATGGTTTTTAAAGCATTTTGGCAGTTCCAGGGCCAGGCATGGTAGTGCACACCTGTAATCCCAGCACTTTGAGAGGCTGAGTGAGGCAGGTGGATTACCTGAGGTCAGGAGCTCGAGACTAGCCTGGCTAACATGGTGAAACCCCGTCTCTACTAAAAACACAAAAATTAGCTGGGAGTGGTGGCACATGCCTGTAATCCCAGCTACTGGGGAGGCTGAGGCAGGAGAATCGCTTGAAAAAAAAAAAAGCGTTTGGCAGCTCCCACTTCGCTCTCTGTGTCCTGCCACCATGTAAGACGTGCCTTCTGCCATGATTGTGAGTTTCCTAAAGCCTCTCCTGTCGTGCAAACTATGGGTCAATTAAATCTCTTTTGTTTATAAATTACTCAGTCTTGGGTAATATCTTTATAGCAGTGTGAGAACAGACTAATTCAACTGTGTTACCGACGGAGCGTACAATGGTGAGTGAAATACAGGCCAGGCCTTCTGGGTCATCACATGAGAGTGGGCATAGGCATGTTCACAGGTAATCACACCCCACTGTGGTGAGTGAGACACTCTGAGCAACTCCTGACCCTAAAAGGGGCAGGGAGGCCTCCAGAGAAGGAGCCCCTGAGCTGAGCCTTGGTGGACACAGGGACCACTCAGGCAGAGATGAGAGAATGATCCGGGCCTGTGAAAGGCACAAAAGAGGCTGGTGATTCATTGAACTGTGGAGAGCATGATGCGTGAGGATAGCAGCAACCAAAGAAGGGACGGTGAGGAGCAAGACCAAGCTGGCTGAGGCCACATCTGCCCCGCGAAGGGGCTCTGCCCTAGGGCTCTGTCCCTCGTTACCAAGCTATGATCCATTCTAATTATCTGCAGCAGCCATGTCCCATGAAGTTACCATTAACGTGGCTGAACTGTGGCGGTCAGGTTCCTGTAGGCCTATGACAACATTGTCATCAATTGATCAAGACATAGCCTTTTTATGTGGATTTTTGTTTTAAAACCTTATTTAATATATGCTGTTGATTCACTAACATCGAACTCACAGCCAACAGCACTGTAACTCATGCCTGAATAAAGCTTATCTAATTCTCTATAAGACACGTCACAGACTTCTTTTTTTTCTTTCCTTTAGAAACAAGATCTCACTTTGTTGCCCAGGCTGAAGTGCAGTGTAGCAATTATAGCTCACTGCAGCCTCAACTTCCTGGGCTCAAGAGATCCTCCCATCTCAGCCTCTTGAGTAGCTGGGACTACAAGTGGGAGCCACTACACTCAGTTAATTAAAAAAAAATTATTTTTGGCTGGGCCCAGTGGCTCATACCTATAATCCTGGAACTTTGGGGGGGCCGAGGCGGGTGGATTACTTGAGGGCAGGAGTTTCAGCTCAGGCTGGTCAACATGGCAAAACCCCATCTCTACTAAAAATACAAAAAATTAGCCAGGCATGGTGGCACATGCCTGTAATGTCATCTACCAGTGGCTGAGGCAGGAGAATCACTTGAGCCTGGGAGGTAGAGGCTGCAGTGAGCCAAGATCTTGCCACTGCACTCCAGCCTGGGCAACAGAGCAAGACTCCATCTCAAAAAAATATATAAACTAAAATTTTTTAAATAATTTTTTTTGTAGAGACTATGTCTCACTATGTTGCCCAGGCAGGCCTCCAACTCCTGGCTTCTAGGGATTCTCCTGCCTCAGTCTCCCAAAGTACTGAGATTACAGGTGTCAGCCACCAAGCCTGCCCCAAGCACAGCCTTCTTGAATGTAGAAACACTAGACAACACTTCAACACTGCATTGAAGGGCCATTTTAAATAGTGAAATCGGCTGTGGCGGTGGCTCATGCCTGTAATCCAGCACTTGTGAAGCTGAGGTGGGTGGATCACCTGAGGTCAGGAGTTCAAGACCAGGCTGGCCAAAATGGTGAAACCCCATCTCTACTAAAAACACAAAAAAATTAGCCAGGAATGGTGGTGGGTGATTGTAATCCCAGCTACTCGGGAGGCAGAGGCAGGAGAATTGCTTGAACCCAGGAGGTGGAGGTTGCAGTGAGCTGAGATCACGCCATTGTACTCCAGCCTGGGCGACAGAGCGAGACTCCATCTCAAAAAAAAAAAAAAAAAATGAAATCACCACCAATAAAAAGTACAAAATGCAAAAAATATGTAGCACTAAATAGACCATGAAAAGGACACCTGTTACGGTATGAGAGTGGAACAAGAAGTCAGGGTGTTGCTTTGTTTGAGTTCAGCGGGGAACACATCTCAGAGCAAGCAAAGTCTTTGCCACCCCGCACGTGTCCATAAATAGCCACAAATGTGCCCTGAGCCTTGATTTGGGGGTTACAAACTCATTTTTAGCAAGTAGAAAGGTTTGCAAATATTAGAATCATGAATAATGAGGATCCAAACCATAAATATGAACTCCTAACTTCCCCGTACAGCCAATGACTACTATGTGCATAAGAACATTTTCTAGAATATTTTTATTCTCTCTACAGAGACTTCTCCTCGAATATGGGAGAAGGACATGAGTGAATTTAGAGATATCTACGAGTTGAAGACTAAAGATATGGGAACTCATATATGTCCATGCTACACAGCAGTGTTCAAACAGACACTATGTCAGCCTAGGGACAGCCTGTCAGAGGGTGACTTACAGCTCATTCCCTGATGCAAGGCAAGCCAGACAAGAGCAAAGCCTCAGAGCCCCCAGGCTTTCTCTGCTGGGTCAGCTGTCAGCACTGACACTCTCTGCATTCATTCCCATGTGGAGAAGCATCAGGAAATCGGTGTGTCTTGCACCCATGAGCTGTGGACAGAAATGTAGCAACCCACCCAGAAATGTGTGGAGAGAACAGTCTAGGCGGCCTGGTGCTTCACAATTTTCCAGAACAGAGGGATGACTAAACTCCTGGAGCTGCTCAGGCCCAGGGATTCTTCTAGGGCAATTGCATATTTGAAACGCCAGACACTGCACTGATGGGTTTTATTTACTATTTTAAAGCACATATTAGAAATCATGAATGTCAGTGTATTTTTTTTTAAAAAAGAAAACATTGTATTTGAAAGCACAGATAGTTTCCTATATGGCGGAAAAAAGGTATAGAACACAATTCCTTCAGAGTGTAATCTCCAAGCTGATCCACTGATTTCAGCGGGGACTTTCCTTTGTCATTGAAGTGTATAATTTATTGCTTAGAATTTCATTTTTAGGGCCAGGCACAGTGGCTCATGCCTGTGATCCCAGCACTTTGGGAGGCAGAGGCAGGCAGATCACAAGGTCAGGAGTTTGAGACCAGCCTGGCCAACATAGTGAAACCCCATCTCTACTAAAAATACAAAAAAATTAACTGGATGTGGTGGCAGGCACCTGTAATTCTAGCTACTTGGGAGACTAAGGCAAGGAGAATCTCTTGAATCCAGGAGGCAGAGGTCTCAGTGAACTGAGACCGCGCCACTGCACTCCAACCCGGGTGACAAAGCAAGACTCCATCTCAAAACATAAATAAGTAAAAAAGGAATTTCATTTTTAAAGGATGTATGGTACACACAATAGTTGAAAGTGATCATTTGAAGCTTCGCAGGGGATATCTAACCCCCAATTTTTGTGCATTTCCCCAGTTATGTTTTATTTTTATTTTTATTTTTTTGAGACAAGTTCTCACTCTGTTGCCCAGGCTGGAATGCAGTGGCATAATCCTGGCTCACTGCAGCCTTGACCTCCTGGGCTCAGGCGATCCTCCTACTTCAGCCTTTTCAGTAGCTGGGACCACCACGCCACTACACCCAGCTAATTTTTGTATTTTTTGCAGAGACAGGATTTTGCCATGTTGCCCAGACTGGTCTTGAACTCCTGAGCTCAAGCTATCTACCACCTCAACCTCCCAAACTGATGGGATTACAGGCATAAGCCACCACACCCGCCTATTTTTCATTTTTAATTTAAAACATAGACTATTTTTAAGAGCAATTTTAAGTTCATAGCAAAATTGAGCGGACAGTACAGAAAATTCCGGTATACCCTCTGCTCATCCATGCACAGCCTCCCACGCTATCAACACCACCCCCACATAGTGGTACATTTCTCAAAATCCATGACTTTGACAAGTCATTATCACCTGAAGTCCATAGTTTACATTAAGGCTCACTCCTGCTGTTTGTTGTACACTCTGCGAGTTTTAACAAATATACAATGACATGTATCCACAATTATACTATCATATAGAAGAGTCTCACTGCCCTAAAAATCCCCAGTGCTCTGCCTATTCCCCCGCACTAATCCCCGGCTGCCACTGATCTCTTTGCTGTCTTCACAGTTTTGCCTTTTCTAGAATGTCATATGGTTAGAATCCTACAGTATGTAGCCTTTTCAGAGTGGTTAACCCCAAATTCTCAAGATCGATATAAATTTTTATTTATTTATTTATTGAGACAAAGTCTTGCTCTGTCATCCAGGCTGGAGTGCAGTGGCACAATCTCAGCTCACTCCAAGCTCTGCCCTCTGGATTCAAGCAATTCTCCTGCTTCAGCTTCCTAAGTAGCTGGGATTACAGGCGTGCACCACTATGCCCAGCTAATTTTTGTATTTTTAGCAGAGATGGAGTTTCACCATGTTGGCCAGGCTGTTCTCGAACTCCTGACCTCAGGTGATCTGCCCACCTCAGGTGCTCTGCCCGCCTCAGACTCCCAATGTGCTGGGATTACAGGTGTGAGCCACTGTGCCCGGCCAGATCAATAATAACTCACCTGCAAATCACTACACTGTAAGCAACCTGAGGTCTTAGTCTTCATTGTATTCACGGTGCACAGGGATAAAGTCTGCCTCTCTGATTTTAAAAGAAAAATCAGAACACTAATCTAACAACAGTGAGTGATTGTACTTAGTATTACTTAGAAAAAGAGATGCTAATTCTTTTTATCCAGAATAAAGAGTAGCTTATGAAAAATGAAGTCCAAGCTAGGGACAGCGGCTTATGCCTGTGGTCCCAGCTACTTGGGAGTCTAAGGCAAGAGGATGGCTTGAACCCAGGAGTTCAAGACCAGCCTGGGGAACACAGTGAGAACCTGTCTCCACAAAAAATGTGTTTTACATTATCTATACATGATGGTACATGCCCGTAGTCCCAGCTACTCTGGTGGCTGAGTTGGGAGGATCACTTGAACCCAGCAGTTCAAGGTTGCAAGTGAGCTCTGGATCACAGCATTACGCTTCAGCCTGGGTGACAGAGTGACACCCTGTATCTAAATATAATAGGTATCAATGCCAGACTCTAGGTCATGAAATTTGACTCAGATCTTAATATTTCTGCAACATCTTCCATAAAGTAGGATTTCACCACTGATAGCATGGTTTACATGAAAGGGATTTCTGCTCATCTTTTTCAAGTTTTGTATTTGGGGCACTCTTCAAATCATCTGTCATCCCCTATGCTAGGATATCCAGAGTGTCTGCATAATGCCAAATATGATGAAAGGTGAGCTCATGGATCTGGGATGCCTTGTCCCTATTTCTGGACCCCAGGATCATCCTTGCTTTTTTGATAACAGTCATGCTGCTGAGTCATGGGTAACTCAATCCCTCATCTGCAGTTACCTGCTTCTTGCCAGAATCCAAGAAACCTAGACAAGGGGCAGTTGTCACTGGCAGGGTAATGGAGAGAAGGGCAGGTGAGAAGGAGGCATCCAGGAAATAGACACACAGAAAGGAACATGTGAGTCTAAACAATAATCAGAGAAAGGTACGTCCAGGGAAATGAAAGCATGGATCTGCCCCATTTTATATAATTAAGATGTTGAAAATGCATGCATAAATCAACTCATATTTCATTTTCAACAGGAGAACTGACGCTTAGGGGAATCTGGTAATGGTTCATTTTGGAGAGTGAAGTATTTGTCTGCAATGTTAATACTCTGTTTCCAATTTAGCTGTATTTTATAGCGATAGTTCCCAATATCGGCTTTGAGAGAGGACTGTTGTGTCTCATCAAAGCACCCTGCCTGGCAGACAGTTGGGCAGAACAAATGCATGTTAGTCTGTCTAAATATGCCCTGGATTTGGTGTCTGAATTTGCAATAGAAAATAAAGGAATGTTGCTCTTGTCATCTCAGTAGAAAATGCCTTTTTATGAAAGTATTTTCATGAAACTATTTCAAAGAGAAAGAGTAAGCTGCTCGTCATAACTGGGAGGAATTACCAACTATGATGGCTTATTAGCATTATTGTGGCTGTTCCCCAATGTCCCCTTCTCCCCCTATAGCTGGTATTTAGCTGGACACAAGACCCTGTAATAAAAATGCATTTTCCAGACTCGCTGGCAACTATGTTTGGTAATGTCTAAATTTTCTGGCCAGTAGGATGTGAGCAAGGATGTCATGTGTGACTTCCAGGAAATGTCCTTAAGGTAAAGTTGTTCCCTTCCTCATCTATTCCTTCCTTCTGGGGGCTAGAATACAGATGTGATGACTGGAGCTCAGGCAGTCATTTTGGACTATGAGGCAGCATGCTAAGGTTGGTAGAGAAACTACATAGCTGGATAGGAGCTCCCTGGTGGTCTTGGAGCTTCTAAAACAGGCTTCGACTCCTACTTCTGGACTTCTACATAAAAGAGAAATCAAATGTGTCTTGTTTAAACAACTGTTGCCTTGCACTTTTGTTACTCCAAAGCTGAACCTAAAACTAATTGATGCAGTCATTAAGGAAATGCTCATTTCATCCCATTGTAGCCTTTATGCAGGTCAATTAAGCGGATTTATTGAACTCCTTTTTATCTAGAAAAAAACATAGAGGCTCTTAACCTGAAGCTTCATGAACTTAGAAGGGAAAAGTTTATCTTTATTTTTTACAACCTCTACTGAAATATAGCATTTTAATAATGAATGTAGTATTAACAATATGAGTGACTTTGTCATTAACAGATATTTTCAGATTATAGGACATGTGTTACAGATATCGCAAATATTTATATTTACCACAATTTGCAATTAGGAGAGTTACTAAGGCCACTGCTAGATTTGGGTGTTAAAGCATTAATGAAGAAGCAGGCTGGGTTCTCTGAGACAGAGTTTAGCATGCAGGGTATTTATTAGGTAGTGCCCGTAGGATCAATACCTATGGAGGGAGGGAAAGGAAGTACAATCGTGCAGAAGGAAAAGTCAGCTGCAATGCAGGCCCGACCACAGCCTCTGCTGACCACATGGGGAACTGCGGTCAGCAGAGGCTGTGGTCCGGCCTGCACTGGTTCATTCACTAGGTGATTTCTTCACGTGAACGTCGTAGAGTGTACTTACACAGCCTAGATGGCACTAGGCACTGCTAAATTCCTGAGCTATATGGTGTAGCCTGTTGCTCCTAGGCTACAACTCTGTATAGCATATTGCTGTACTAAGTACTGCAGCAATGGCAACACAATAGTAAGTATTTGTGCATCTAAATGTGTCTAAACATAGTATAGGTACAGTAAAAATAGTATAAAACAGTATAAATGCAGTTGCTCATGCTAGTAATCCCAGCACTTGAGGAGGCCCAGGCAAAAAGATCACTTGAGCCCAGGAGTTCAAGACCAGCCTAGGCAACACAATGAGACCTTGTCTCTACAAAAAAAAAAAAAAAAAATCGAAAGTTAGCCAGGTAGGGTGGCATGCACCTGCAATTCCAGCTGCCCAGGAGTTCAAGGTTGCAGTGAGCTTCGATTGCACCACTGCACTCCACCCTGGGAGACAGAGTGAGACTCTGTCTCAAAAAATAAATAAAAAGATGAAAAACAGTACATCTGTTTAGGAACTTACCATGAATGGAGTTTTCAGGACTGGAAGTTTCTCTGGGCAAGTTAGCAAGTGAGTGGTGAGTGAATTTGAAGGCCTAGGACATCACTTTACACGCTGTCAGCTTTATAAACACGGTACACCTAAGCTACGCTAAAGTTTTTACAATGATTTTCTTCAACAATAAATTAAACTTAGCACACTGTAACTTTTTTTTGCTTTATAAATCCTTCAATTTCTAAAACTTTTTGACTGTTTTGTGGTAATGTTTAGCTTAAAACACAAATGCATTTTCAGCTATACAAAAATATTCTTTCTTTATGTCCTTATCCTATAAGCTTTTTTCTATTTCTTTTGGTTTTTTTACTTGTTACACTTTTCTCGGTAAAAACTAAGACACTAATATACATATTAGCCTGGTCCCACACAGGGTCAGGGTCATCAGTACCACCACTGTCTTCCACCTCCACAGCTTGTCCCACTGGAAGGTCTTCAGGGACAATTAGACACGTGGAGCTGTCATGTCCTATGATCACAACGTCTTCTTCTGGAATCCTTCCTGACGGCCCTGCCTGAGGCTGTTTCACAGTTAACTTTTTTTTTAATAAGTAGAAGAAGTACACTTTAAAATAAAAATTTAAAAAATGGTGTAATAAGTACCCAAACCAGTTACATGGTCGTTTATTATCATTATCCAGTTTTTTTTTTTTGAGATGGAGTCTCACTCTGCTGCCCAGGCTGGAGTGCAGTAGCATGATCTCCACTCACTGCAACTTCTGCCTCCCAGGTTCAAGTGATTATTTTGCCTCAGCCTCCTGAGTAGCTGGGGTTACAGGTATGCGCCACCACACCCGGCTAATTTTTGTATTTTTAGTAGAGATGCGGTTTCACCATGTTGGCCAGGCTGGTCTTGAACTCCTGACCTCAGGTGATCCGCCCGCCTCAGCCTCCCAAAGTGCTGGGATCACAGGCACAAGCCACCAGCACTGGCCCTTGGTGCACTCTTGCCTATGTCATCCACATGCCTCTGCTCAGACCTCCTTGTCTCCAATCTTCTAATAATTCTCTTTTCATGTCTATGATCAGCTGGCCAAGCCATTCACCACTACCCAGGAGTTTATACATATTCTCACGTTGAGCTCTGCTCTGTCCATACAAAATGGGTGAACAGCTGCACCACCCAAATCCCTACCCATTAGGAGTGTTTTGCCTTGCCACTGTCTTTCAAGGCCAGCCCTGAGTGAGGTTGTAGTAGATTTCCTGTCATTTTCAGCCTGAACCCGCAAACCAAGCCAAGTCATTCATAAACCAAACTTGCTCTTTCCTCTTCCACCAGTAGATCAGAAGAGAGCCCTCCTATAACCTTAGGTGGGTGCAGAGGGAGGATTCTGGTGCTACTCCGGTGGTGAATGGCTTGGGGATCTGAATAGACCGCACGTGCAGCTTGCTTGTGGCCCGGGTCCCGTCCACGCTCAATCCCAAATGTACAACTTCCATCTAACAATGGATTGTTGCTGGGCTTGCCTAACCTTATAATTTAACTCATCTGATGTAACCCAGTTAGTGAAGGGCAGATCCAGGTGCAAGATCACTTGGTATCCCACCATCAGGCGCTCCATTTCTACCAGGGCACAGCAGCGTGCCAGGAGTTGTTTTCCAAAGGCATATGATCCTCCACTGCAGATGGCATGGCCTTGCTCCAGAACCCTGGGAGCCTGTGCTGTGATTCTCCCACAGGGGCACACTACAAGCTCTACACAGCATCTTTCTCATCACTTGTGCCTTTTGTACTATAGAGTGTGCTGGGTTGATGGCCCAATTGCAAGGCTACTTGCACTGCAGCCTGGACCTGCTATGGAACCCTTTCTTGTTCTGGGCCCCACTTCAAGCTGACAGCCTTTCAGGTTATCTGGTTAGCATTGGTCAAGGTGGTATTCCCAGGTATCTGGCTATCTCCAGAAGCCAAAGAGAACATCTAGGTTTTGTGCTGCCTTCTTCATGATGGGAAATACAAGACACAATCGTTTGATTTTGACTTTGGGTGGACTCTCTTAAAATTGTTCCTGGTGTGCAGGCTCCTAAATCTCTGCAGTATTCATCTCCCACCCTCTGGAGTGTGTGTAACCTACCAATGCCTTTAACAGGCTAGCCACTTTTTGCTCCTCTGGCCCATTTAGCAGGATGTCATTCACATAGCAGATCAAGGCGATGTTCTGCAAAATGTCCAGATGGCCCAGATCACTTTGTATCATTCAGGGTCCAAACAACAAACAGAAGCCACAAAGTAATTTGGACAGAAAAAGTTTATAAAGAAGTGGTGATTCCAACAGAGGAGGAATTATAAAGATGCTTGTGGGCAGTGCACAGAAGTAATTGGGTCATCAGGAACCTGCTTGCATTGGGGCAGAGTAAGTCCTGGGGTGTGCCATGTCTGCATTAGGGTTGCCCCAAGAAGCAACCCTGCAGGATACAGGTGAGTGAGCGCTGGCAGGTGGATACATGGAGGAGTCAGGGTATTAGGAGCTTAATCCCTAGCAGAGCAGCGTGAAGCCCTCTCATTGGGAGAGCCTCAATGAGCTGGGCACTAGCTAGGGCCAATGCTGTGAAGCTCACCAAAAACCCCATATTCTGAGTATGCAGCTGGGGCAGAGGCCCTCTCTACTATGCCTCTGGCAACCAGACAGTAGAAGCAAGAAGAAGCAAAACCCAAGCATTTCAGAAACAGCAAGAAAAGCCTTTGCTTTTTTGTTTGTTTTGTTTGTTTGTTTGTTTGTTTGAGATGGAGTCTCACTGTACTGCCAGGCTGGAGTGCAGTGGCGTGATCTTGGCTCATCACAACCTCCACCTCCCAGGTTCAAGCGAGTCTCCTGCCTCAGGTGCCTGCCACCACACCCAGCAAATTTTTGTATTTTTAGTAGAGACAAGGTTTCACTATGTTGGCCAGGCTGGACTCAAACTCCCGACCTCAGGTGATCCACCTGCCTCGGCCTCCCAAAGTGCTAGGATCACAGGCGTGAGCCACTGCACCCCACTGGAACGCCTTTCCTTTTCGCTTTGTCACTCTAGGGCATCTACAACAAAGCTTAACGTAATGCTCACCACAAGCAAGAAATGCTTAAAGTGTCTAGCTCCATTATCACAAAGCAGGTAATGCAGGGTGATTTGGAGATGAGGGTCAATATACTGAAAAATTGGCACAGACCAGATCATGACAGAAGGTGAAAAAGTTAATGTAGCCCTGAGTGGAAACTGTAAATGTATACTGCTGTCCATACCATGTAAATGTGGACTATTTTGAATACTCTTTTCAAATAGGGAGAGAAAAGAATGATTCTCTAACAATGGCCACACACTATGTGTCTGAAACTGTTCATCTATTCTAGTAAAGATACTCTATCTGGCATGGCAGGTGCAATGGGGGCTACTCTCCATTTAGTTTCCAGTAGTTTAGTGTAATTCCATAGAATTCCTCAGGCTGTGAAGTGGCTCACACCTGTAATCCCAGCACTTCCAGAGGCCAAGGCAGGTGGATCATGTGGTCAGGAGATTGAGACCATCCTGGCCAAGATAGTGAAACCCCATCTCCACTAAACGTACAAAAATTAGCTGGGCGCGGTGGCACACGCCTGTAATCCCAGCTGCTCAGGAGGCTGAGGCAGGAAAATCGCCTGAACCAGGGAGTCGGAGGCTGCAGTGAGCAGAGATCATGCCACTGCACTCCAGCCTGGTGACAGAGCAGACTCCATCTCAAGAAAAAAAAAAAAAAAAGAATACCTCTTCTCCTACATGAGCCATACTAGAGATATGACGATAACTATTATTCTTGCACTCTTCGTGTCAAGGGTGGCATTAATCTCCTCAGCTCTTTCATCCCAGGATGCAATATTGTTTCTGATTTATTATGTTGACCTGGGGTGGAAGGGGACTGTTTGGAGGCTTCTCAACTACTACAGCTCTTACTCCACAAGTTAATTCAGCATATATATAGGAAAGGATAACACACACCACAGGAATCATTCATTTCTGGTTTCTTTTGATGGTGCAGGTTGAGCAGTCCCCTTTCTGGTCTCCCATCTGTCTTTGACCTCAGGGACTCTGTGTTTTATTACCTACTTCCACAACTCTCTGTAGATCAAACTCCTGGGCTGTCACTCCACCTGTAGATCAGGTGGGGGGCAAATATTTCTATCTCGAGTTTTCATGTGGGAAGATGGAGATAATGACTGGACGAGGTCTGTGGACCCAGTGGATTCATTGTCAGCCAGACCTTGGCCTGGACTCCGTTTATTACCGGCTCTCCATATGCTTCCATTCTAATGAAGGCCGTGATGATACTTCAGGTCTCTGGTTATCAGTGCCAACTCAGACAGTGTCTCACAGTCCTCAGAATATTTGGGTATTCCTCTTTCCCCATTTGCCATGGTGTCGCACAATCCTTCTTAATGAGGAGCCAGGCTTCTTTTCAGTCAGCTGGTTCTGGGTCTGAAAACTGCCTCAGGTCTGAAAACTTGGCAATGGAGCGTAACTTTTTACTGGGCTGTCTGCCTTAGCTTCCCGATCATTTATCATGATTTATTCTGATGGTGCAGGGTGAGCAGCCCCCTTTTAGTCTCCCATCTCTTTTGCTCCCATGGACTCTGTGCTCTGTTACCCACTTCCGTAACTCTCTGTAGACCAGGCTCCTGGGCTGCCACTCCAATCCAACCAGTTACTATGATCAGTGCATTTGCCTGGCTTCTGATGGTGCACCAGTTGTGCCTCCACAGACAGTGAAAGGAATCGCAAGATTCCAGAAAGTACACTCACACAGGGCTTTCATAAAACTAAAGAAACTAATACAGCAGGATAAAGGCAAATGCCAGAGCTGTGCACGACATCCTGGTGCATATTCCCTTCAGGCACACAGGATGTACTTGATCTTATGATGATAAACCACCAAGATACCAAGATACACCAAAATGCCTTGGTCTCAGGGAAATCACAATCTTACCTAAGGCGGTCTTTAATATCCTTCTGGTCACATAGCCAAAACCAGCTTGCATAATCAGGCTCCACTAAGATAACCTAACAGAAAGCAGGTGCAAATAATCAATCTGTACATTTTCACTAAACAATGGTGACAAGTGGGTACAGAGTATCTGTAGTATTTTTTGGACTCAGTACAGAACTACACTAATAACTTGTTGCAAATTCCATTCTGGATGGATCAAGGGTCAGCACTATGGCTCCATGATCCCCTAGAGATAAGCGCAAGGTTGCAACCAGGAAAAATTACCCCCACACCTACACAGAAAGTTAAGGGCCAAACTACCTCTGTTGTTTTGGGTTCTGTCATTCTCCCTGCTATCAGTAGGCCTAATTCTATAAGAACCTCTCCCTCCAGTACTGGCCTACAGAGGAGAGCTAAGTCTGAATTTCTTTTATTTATTTATGTACTTACTTTATCTATTTATTTATTTATTTATGAGACAGGGTCTTGCTCTTTCGCCCAGGCTGGAGTGCAGTAGGTGTGATCTTGGCTCATTGCAGCCTCAGACTCCCAGGCCCAAGCAATCCTCCCGCCTCAGCCTACTGAGTAGCTGGGACTACAGGTATGCGGCACCAAGGCTGGTTAATTTTTGTATTTTTTGTAGAGACGGGGTTTTGCCACATTGCCCAGGTTAGTCTCAAACTCCTGGACTCAAGTGATCCTCCCACCTTGGCCTCCCAAAGTGTTGAGATTACAGGTGTGAGCCACCCTACCCAGCCTATATTTTTTATTGATCCCTCTCATCAGGACATTCTGATGTCCTCAGAATGGTTGTCCTCTACGCCTCCCTATGGCACAGGATCATTGGGTGGGTTTTCTGGACTTTCTGCAGTGTGTCTACTCCAGCAGGCTACTGCCCTTGACCTTGTGACACCTTCCTCTACTGTCCACCAGGGAAATGGCTTTTCTATTTCCCCCATTTAGTACAGGCCTTTATTGTTTTCATGCTTCTAAGAGTGAGTTCACAGAATCTCTGAGAATCTTTGTCAGGATGTTAAATTGTGCATTATGGGATAGAATGCTCCCAAATCAACAGTCTCCCTTTCCAATCTCATGTTCTGGCCACCTTGATCAAGCACCCTCCACACTCAGTCCCACGTCCTTCCCAGCTTCTTGCTGGTGTGTGCAACAAGTCCCTAAGCTGCAAACGGAAGGAGCCCGAGTCCCAAAACTTCCACGGAGAAAGCTGGCTACCAACCTGGAACACTCACCCAAGACTGCTGAGGAGTTGGTTTGAACCATTATGTTTCAGAGCCTATTTATTACAACGGTTTAGCTTGTTTTGTTGATAGATTTAGATTTAGTGGCAGAAACTCCAAATTCTATAGATACATGGATTTCAGTCCTAACCCATCTGGAACACCATCAAATAAAGAAACTGAAAGCCCAGAGAAGGTAACGAATGAATTTGTCTGTGGTCATACAGGTGGCTAGGATTAGAACCCAACTCTCCTGGCACTCAATCCAGTTTTCTTTCCCCTCTGCTATTCTGCCTTCTGTGGTCCTACATAAGTGGGCTTGTTTGTGTAATATATGTGACCATGAGATTTCTATTTCAGAAAGAGGAAGGGACAGGAAGAAAGAGAGGGAATGCATTTTCTTGGCCTGAACTAGTGTGAGCCATTAGTTAGTTACCTACAATTACTAAATTACCTAGAATGAACATTCAACTCTGCATCACATACAGTTAAAATGACAGTCTGCTTAATATTGTTTCTAGCATTCGTTATTTCATTTTAGGCAAATGTGACCATTCAGTGTGTGGGGACCACAGTGTCATTAGGTCCCTGTCAGTTCTCAATTATACTGTTATCTTAGAGGGGGAATAATGTGAAATTTGAATGTAGAGGAGTGTTGACTGCTACAGTTTATTTTACATATAGAAATATAATAATGTGTAGCAAAAGCATTGATTACAAAGGTGATAATGAAATAAATAACTAGTATTTATAATAGTATTATAATGTATAATAGTATAGTATTTAAGATCGCTTGAGCCCAGGAGTTCAAGCTTGCAGTGAGCTATGATTGTGCCACTGCACTCCAGCCTGAGCAAGACCTTGTCCCAAGAAAAGGTCAATTCCATCGACGTTTCTAAGGTGTACACCATCAAGGAGTGGCTCCATCCCTAGGCCTTTGGTTCAGGAGACATTCTGAAGTCAGAAGCCGAGGGCAGATCACTTTGAGCAAGCTCTCACGTTGGTTCTCAGTCCTACTTTTTTGGGTATATGCCCCTCTGCTTAAAAATAAAATTTATATGGATATATATATATATGGTCAGTTCCAGAAACTCAAGTGTGAAAAATGCACTTTACTTGCTTTTTCTATTAATCTATAACATACGTTGGTTTTTTAAAAAGCATATAAGAGCTATGCAAATTGGAGCTTCAAGACAACTCCCATCTCCCTAGGAGGAGATGGCTGCCCTAAACCCCCATACATAGAAATCCTCCCACTGCCAGGGCTTAAATTTGATGCTGGGGAAATGAAAACTGCAAGCTAAGGCCAAAGCCTGGGTCCTGAGTGATCAGCAGAATGAGAACCACCTCAGTTTCAGGCTGAGGTGCGTATTTCAGGGGACAATCTCTAGCTGGCCCTTAAACATTCAGACTTCAAGCTCTACTTACAGTGTGAAGGTGTTTCAAAAGACGTGATACAAGTAACCGTGAGTGTGCAAATGCTCTGCGATGTGCTAGGCACTATTTGAATTTCGTCTAATTCATGATTTTTGTTTCTAGCGTCACGGTTAGATACATCACAGATTCAAATGCTTTTTTTTAAAAGTACAGTTCTACTGCACTGTAACTGAATTAGCTTGCTTTAAGTGAATTTGTTAAGGAAGTTTCACCTTGGTCAGTAACAAAAAAGGTGGGAAAAGAGCAAGGAGAAAGAAAGCAGCCCGGGGGAAAGCGACCTCAGCCAGGGAGAGGTTTCGGGTTCCGGAGGGTCGGGGTGGACGGACTGGGGGCCGGCCACGTGGAAGCCCGCTCAGGACATCTCTAGGAGAGGACACCGCCCCAGGCTGACTGAAAGGAAAGGGGCAGCGGACCTACGGGCGGAGCCACTGGCCTTGCCCCGAACCCCCAGGGCTAGAAGAAGGGGACCCCTTCGAAGAGACAAAGACGACAGCTACAGGAGGCGGAGAGTGCGCGTGCGCCAAGGAACACGCGTGCGCGCTGCGGTCAGCGCCGCGGCCTGAGGCGTAGCGGGAGGAGGATCGGGAAAGGGCAGCGCCGAGAGGAGCGAGCCCGGAGGCGCGGGACGGCCGAGCGGTGGGGCGCTCGCGCGCGCCTACTGGTGGCCGGAGGAGAAGGCGCCAGCGGACGCTGCCCGCCCCCTCCTCTGGGGAAGCTCGTGCTCCCGCTGCTCGCGCCTGCGCCGCCCGCCGGCCTCGGGAACGCGCCCTCTCACCGGCGCGCGCCCTCGCAGTCACCGCCACCCACCAGCTCCGGTACCAGCAGCAGCGCCGCTGCTACCGCCCACCTTCTGCCGCCGCCACCACAGCCACCTTCTCCTCCTCCGCGGTCCTCTCCCGTCCTAGCCTCTGTGGACTATCAGGTAAGCGCCGAGGCTCCGAAATCTGCCTCGCCGTCAGCCCCTGGGTACCCCCGCGCCGCCGCCCCTAGCCCTCCCCCGCCGCAGACGGGGGCTTCGTGCGCCGGGCATCAGTCAGGGCTACCGCAGGGCCCCTCCCTGCTCACGCTGCTCGGGGACTGGGGCCGGGGCGGCCTGGAAAGGGACGTGAGCAAGGGCTGCACGCACGCGGGAGTGTGCTGGAGGGTCCGCACCTCCCGCTTGGCCCCGACCCCAGGTGGAGGTTGTGCTCGCAGGGTGGGGCGCGGCGGCGTTGACTTCGGGGAGGGGGCTACTCTTCACTCTCGATCTCAGCCTCTTGCCGCAGTGTGTGTGTGTGTAGGGGTCCAATAACGACCCCCAAAACCGAACCTGAAATCCGCTGTCCCTGCCGCTTTTCGCCGTCAGCCCTAAAGAAGATGCGGATCGGGTTCTAGAAAAGATGATTCCCTGCATGCCCCTCCCTGCCCCTCCCTAGCAGTGGTTCCGACAAGGCCTTCACTGCCCCTGCTTTTAGATGGTGGCCGACCCCCTCCCCATTTCCTCCTTCAGAAACCCGTAGGGGACATTTGGGGGCTGGGAGGAATCAAGGAGATGGGGAGGGGTCCAGGCGCTGTCACTTTAGCTGCCCTTCCCCCTGCGCACGCCTGGCACAGAGACACGAGCAGCGACGTTCCTGAGAGCAGTGCGCGGCTCCCAGTGTGCACGCTCGCAAAGACGGGGGTCACCTGGCCTGGCGACACGAATGGACTCGGTGGCCGCCGATCCCCGCTCGCGGGAAGGCACAGCTGCAGCCTTGCACTGACGGGCGCAGAGGCTGCAGGTGCATCTCGGGGCGGGTTTCTTAGCGTTCGACACGCCGGACTCCCGGCGTGTGCGCTCCCTGCCGGAGGCGCGGGGCTGGCGCGCAGGGCTCGCCCCTCACTGCGGCAGTGGGTGTGGACCCTGGTGGGCGAGGAAGGGGGAGGATAGTCTGTGCCTCCTCCCACTCCCGCCCCCACCCCCGTTTTTTCCCCTCGGAACGCGAGGTGCCATCTTTTTTCGGCGTGTCACGTCTTTGCGGTGCCATGCCAAACCGGGTGGCCAGGCTTCGGAGGACAGGGCGGGGCCTGGCATTAAAGGGAAGGGGACAATCGGCTCTAAAATCTTGGCGTTTTGCTGCTGCGGGCATGAGCACTGGGAGCGTTCACCCAGCACCTCCTTCGGGGGCTCTGCTTTGTCTGTAGAGGTTACGTGATCTGCGCTCTCAGTCCTGGTTTCTGGCTTTTATTCTGAGGGTGTTTAGCCAACCTCCCTCCTACCCCCACGCACCTCTCTTTCCTTTTTTCGCTCCTCATTTCCGAGCCCATTGTTGGATCTCCAGGCTTGCTGGGGTAGATGAACCTGAGTCAACCCCCGGCACGCCTGGAACGGGCGTGACCGCGCGCAGCCTCGTCTCGGAGTCTGTCTGCGCCAGGAAGCTTCTGAAGGGGTGGAATTCGAGTCTCTGCGCGCGCTGCGGGCGGCGGTAGTGGAATCGCGCCCTTCCCTATACCCCAAGTGTCCTGAGGACCACGACACATCAGGTTGCCCAGCGAGGGATGCTGGCTACCCATCCGGGGATGGGTGGGGAGCCCCGGCGGGGCCCCTCCAGCTTTGCGCCCTGTTGCTTCGCCTGGCGGGAGAATGTGAGGACGGGGACATAAGGTGCCTAATGCTGCGGCCACACCCATCTTTCTGAGCCCACTTGAGGGGGCGCGAAGGGGGCATTGCCATGGGAACAACAGGCGTCTGGAGAGGGGACCTTGGGGCTGGCCCCACCCCTTCCCCAAGGAGATTGGGAACCCTGGGGTAGGCGGGGCTGCGTCCAGTCAGCCTTCTGGAAGACACAGGAGGAAGCCCCCAATCCCTGCGCCTCTGGCTCTTTCTAATTGGCCCCTGGCGGCCGCAGACACGCAGATAAGTGGCCCAAGGTGTATTTTTATTAATATTATGGCCGTACTGATTAATATTCTTTATCTGAAATGCGGGATTTTCACCGGAGTCCAAGTTCACCGCACCCCCAAAACCGAGTCTGGGGCGGCAGGGGGAACTCCTGGCCAACGAATCTGAGCCTCGACCTCCTGTGATGAACCTGGTACGTGCGGTTTTCTGGGTAATTATATCACTGAAAACTGGTGCGGGGGACGCACTTCTGAAACGAATGAGCATCTAGGGGCTGAATCCTCCACTTGGGGCGCCCAGGTTGATCTGAATTTCTGAGGAATGGCTTGGCTTGAGGGGACGAGAGCCCGCCCAGGACCAAGCCGACCGTTCTTCTACTGTGGCGTCGAGGGCTGGAGCCAGGTTGCTGCGAGGCTCCCCGCGTGGCTGGGCGGGCCGCGAGGGGTTGCAGAGCGGCTAGGGATCGATTCAAGCATCTCCTCTCCTCCCTCGCCCCCAGACAGAGCTGGGCGCGGGATTCTCGTTCCAGATGGAGCGAGGGTCTTGGGGCGGCCTTGGAAAAAGGGAGCCCGCAGTCACAGCTGCCTGTTGCCGTCTCTCGAGCAGAGGCGTCACCTCCCGTCGTTGGAGGAAAGGGAGCCCGGTGAGGGTGAGCGCGTTTAGCCCAGTGCTGGGAACAAAGCGCAGTCCTCGCTTCTGCGATTTCGCTCCATTTTGAAATGTGTTGGCGCTTTAGTGGGGCCACTGCGGTGGTCAAGACTGGGGATCTGTTAATGGCGGAACCTCGGGGGGACGGTCCTTCGTGTGACAATTGGGAAACCATCCTGGCTCTGCGCGCGCTTTAAGGAAATGGCTTCGCCCCAGGACCTCAAGGGATGCAGCGTTTGCGCGGATGACGGTGGGGCGCTGAACCAGCCGCCGCGCCTCTGGAAATGTCTGGGCAGGGATCCCGGGGCCATTGACGACTCCTCCCCATCCCCAGCAGGCGGGAGCTCTTACATTCCAAGCGACTCCCCTCACCCTCTGGTGCTCACACACCTGTAACTCCAAGCCTCCCTCAGAATGGGCTGGTTTGGAAGGGATAATGGGGCCTGGGAAAGCGACTGCCCAGCTCACGCCTCTCTGCGCGTTCAGGCTGCAGGCTCAACAGGACCAATTTGAGTTCCACCTGATGCCCCCGCCGCCTTAACTGACCCGTCCTACAGCAGACAGGAAAATGTCTTTCCTACAGCGGTTGATTCTGGGGTGTCATTTTGTGTTTTGTGATGACTGCTTATATTTATTGTATAAGAATTGTTTATTCCCCATCTCCAAATCCTCCATCTACATAAATAAATTAATGGATAAACAGATAAGTGTGTCTCCTCCCCCAACACCCCCGCCCCACCACCGGCTTCTCGGTCGTGACCCTTGAAGCTGATCCATTCCTTGGCCAAGTTTGCTGCCCTAACAGACATTTAATAGGAATAACCTGGCTTGGCTCTTGCGTTCGCCTTTGGAGGATGTGAGGAAGGGGCTTGTTGGCTTTGCTGGTTTTTGGACGAGTGACAGTCCATGACTGTTCCTACCCTCACAGACCTGGAAGGGCGTGGCTTTTAAGTGGTTTCTAGTATCAGGCACTGCTCCTCTGACAGGAACGAAAGAAATGGATACTGCCCATAAATTGCTAGAAAACTTAGAATCGGTTTGGTTGAGGAAAGGTCAGATTTATTCCGGTTGGAAAAAGAGGCCTTTCAATTAAATGTGCCTTTTGGCCCTTGGAGGTCAGTGCCAGCCTAGAGATGTGATAAGATTGTGGTTTTCCTTCTGCCTTTTTAACATCCATTGATGCAGTCCATTTGTTGAAAAATTTAAGCAACTGTGTTTTATTCCACGTTCCCTCAGCATTTAGGTGTGGTTTGAGTGGCTCTGTGGCTATGTGTAGGAACATGTGTTATTTTTCCAACTGGACATGTGAGAATTTTCCAACTGGACCTTGCCTTCTACTGATGTATTCATGTAGCATCTTCCTTACTCTCTCCTTGAAAAAGAATCACTCAAAAATGAATAAAAACACCCATATGGTCCTAATACAGTGCTAGACATACAAGAGGAATTTGGTCTATACCGAATGGATTTCATCTATGAAGGATAAATGGGGAAATATAGGTGAAGAGAAAACAGAATGGGGGGCTTTATTCATCGTCAAGGCAGCAGGAAGGGTTTGGGGACAACCCCAGTTCAGTCTCTCCCAGCCCTGTGTCCCAGTGATGCTGGGACAGCTCCCTGTGCTCATGGGATGCCTCCCCACAGCCTTCCGCCCTCCCCCTCTTTACGGCAGCACTCCCTCAGCCTGGTCCTCATGGCCCACCTCCTTCTTATTGGCCAGAGGTGAAGATGAGAGGGGCCATCCTCTACCCTAGCAAAGGAAGACCCTGCCCTGGCATCTTTTCATCTTTTGGCACCTGGTGCAGTAGGTCAGTGGGAAGCAGATGAGAAACCGAATTTGACTGTGCTCCTTCCTCCACCGCTTTCCTCACCGCTGTGTTCAGAGACCCCCCCCAACCACACCAGCTCCTTCACACTCCAGGAAACTTCCCCCTGGCCACTCCTAACTTGCCATGCCCAGGAATTTGGTGCTTCCACTAATGACTTGGAGCTGGCGTTTGGGGCCCACCTCAGCAGGTGACGGGTAGAGAAGACTCCAGCCTCACCAGCTGGGCTGCAGTAGGGAGAGGAGCCCTCGTGGACTCTCTGCTGTTTTCCTGTAAAACCATGGTTCTCAGCTGCGGGTCGCTGAGATGTCTAGAGAGATGTTTTCATTTTCACAACTCAGGGAGGGTACCACAGACATCTCACTAGTAGAGGCCAGGACTGCTGTTAAACATCCTACAAGGCACAGGACAGTCTCCAACACCAAAATATCCAGTCCCAATGTCACCACTGCTGGAGTTGACACTGGCACTGCTGTCTTAATTACATTCATTGAGTGTCTTCCAGGAGGCCCTGTTCTAAGCACTTGTCTCAGATGATCTCATTTAATTCTCACAGCAATGTTCCTATGTACCAGATGCTGTTATTATCTCCGTGATGGGGAAACTGAAGCACAGAGAGGGGTAGTAACTTGCTAAAGGTCACAGAGCCAGTAGGTGGTGGAGCTGAGTGCCTGACGCTAGCTCCCTCCCCCTCAGCCCCATGTGGGTTTACTTGGCCATTGTGGACTAGTCTGGGAACCCAAATATGATCTATAACATTGACCCAGTAGAGACTGGGCACAGTGGCTCATACCTGTAATCCCAGCACTTTGGGAGGCTGAGGTGGGTAGATCACCTGAGGTCAGAAGTTCGAGACCAGTCTGGCCAACATGGTGAAACCCCATCTCTTAAAAAAAAAAAAAAATTGACCCAGTAGAATATTGATTTCTAAACCACTGTCTCACAAATGAACTTTTACAAGAGTCTGTAATTGGAGCATGGCCCAGAACAAGGTTAGAGAGATGTGGAGTTAAAACTCTCCATTTCTGATGTGGCCCTGACACAGAGAACAAGGCATTCCACTCTCCCTTGTGCTCTGTTTATAAAACAAAGAGAACATATCTCTTCCCAAGGTCCTGAAACCTCTTCCCCCTAATCCAGGATTTCTGGACTGCTCTGCCATATGAAGAGGTGGCTGGTTCGATTGGCCCAGGGAAGGCTGGAAATCAAAAATGGGGGATCAAGATGTAGAATCAGTGCGGCCAAGGTCAAGTCTCTGAATTTTTAGGGACATCAGATCTCCATCTTAGGTTCTGTACCTCAGAGAGGTGAAAGTGTCGGCGCCCACTGAGGAGACCCAGCTTTGAGATTGTGGGTATGGGTTGAGTTGGGTGGACATAGGTAAATCCTCATGTAAGAATCCCTTGGCAAGGATGGGCCTGGGAGGCTTTGCAGTAAATATTCCATTATGCTGCAGCGCCTTGGGGCTACCTCAGAATCCTCTGTCTCACTCCTGTTGCCTTGCCAAAGGGGTTGCTGTCTGAGAATTCCTCTCTCTAGGTGCCATGCTCCTGCCACCTCTGCCAGGTTCCCTGCCTGTCCAGATGGCTCCCAACTGCGTGTGAGGAGTTTGAGGCTGGTCATCCCCCAAGACCAGTTTTGAGCTTTCTGGGTTTCCCAGTTAGGAAACTCTGTAGGCATGCAGATAGAATGGGCGTCAGCAAAATGCAAACTCAAATGACTTCCAGGTATATTCTCTCAATTTTCTTTGCTTTGTTCATATTTCATCAAGCTTCATGCTGAGCCCAAGCAGGGACCCAGTGGAAATCCAAACACAGGTCAGTGAGTTCCCAAGAAATGCATTTTGTGCAAAGGCCATTCAAGGAAGGTTTGGGAACAGCTCAGGGGCAGACACTGTTCCCCCTCCAGTCCCCAGTGCAGGGCAGCATCCTGCATGTGGAGGCAGTCTGGTCTCATGGTTAAGAAGGTAGGCTCCGATCAGGCCTCCTGGGCACAAGTCCCAGCTCCCTGCTCACTGTGGGACCTAAGCCATGTTGTTTAGCTGCTTGGAGAGTTTTTTTATCATCCATAACTTGGCGTATGATGGTACCTGTCTCACAGGTTGCCATGGAGTTTAAACAAGCTAACCCGATACTTACCAGGGCCGAGGCCATAGCGACTGCTCAGTAAATTGCATCATCTGCAGTGTCCTGTGGATGAGTGCTTGGGATTGGCTAAATGAGCAGAGGTGTCTACCAAGACCCTGGTGATGGAATTAGTTGAACAGATAAATTGTTACACTGAGCAAAGATAAAGATAGGAAAAAAGTGGGCAACTGCCCAGCTGCCCTGCAACCAAGCTTTGGGCAGAAGCGGATCCTCTGAAAATTTCACAGACCCATGTTTAAATGTACACACAGAACTCTTGCCACAGGCAAGCAGAGATTTGTCATCTGCTGTCCCTGCTTCTTTCTTCCTGAAATCCAGTCCATGCCAGGAATAGACTGCATTCGCTCCACCAGCCCAAACTGACCTGCCCTTTCTCCAGCCATCCTTGGAAGTGTGATCTGGCTTAGTGCATCGGGTTCAGGGATCTTTCCAGTTTACTCATTGAACAAAAAGTGAGGGCTGATCGAGAAAATAATGGCAGTCAGGGAAGGCGAAGGAGGTGAAGAAGAGATTTGACAAATGAAGTAATTCAACAGAGTGCTGATGTTGCTAAACTGGCAAACAGGCTTCAGGGTAGTCAGTTGAGAACAGAGTAGAAAAAGGCTAAATAAAGCAAACTTGTGGTGTACTGAATCTTAGGAATTCCATGTATCCAATAAGCATAGTCATTTATGAATTAATAAATTAGACCTGAGAAGCCTTCTTATCCCTTAAATCAAGACTGAGTAACAGTATGTCAGTTTTAAAAAGTCCTTACAGGCCGGGCGCGGTGGCTCAAGCCTGTAATCCCAGCACTTTGGGAGGCCGAGGCGGGTGGATCATGAGGTCAAGAGATCAAGACGATCCTGGTCAACACGGTGAAACCCCGTCTCTACTAAAAATACAAAAAATTAGCCAGGCATGGTGGCGCGTGCCTGTAGTCCCAGCTACTCAGGAGGCTGAGGCAGGAGAATTGCCTGAACCCAGGAGGTGGAGGTTGCGGTGAGCCGAGATCACACCATTGCACTCCAGCCTGGGTAACAAGAGCGAAACTCAGTCTCAAAAAAAAAAAAAAAAAGTCATTACATCAGAAAATCATTTAAATAGTACACATACATTTTCAAGATTTTACTTTAACTGAAACTATATACATGTGAATATTCACTCACCTGTCCTTTGACACAGGGCTCGGGCTCTGCTTGGTGTCTGGGTCACCCAGTTGAATTCCTTTGCCTATGCCACATTAATAATGCACTGTCTGGGTCTTACAATTTTAGTTTGGATTTGGGGTTTATACTGTGGAGTCATCTGAATGCAGAATCCCTCAGGAAGTTTGCTTTTTTTTTTTTCAGCGTCTTTATCATCCCATTTGGTAGGAAATAGTACTCACCTTTATGAAGTCTTTCCAAAACATTCATCTTAATTTTTTTAAAATCAGTGAATGATTTGAAGAGTTTATCTTTCCCTCTGCACCTCTACTCCATAAGCTTGCACCTTATTATTATTTTTTTTTTGAGATGGAGTTTCACTGTCACCCAGGCTGGAGTACAATTGTACGATCACAGCTCACTGCGACCTCCGTCTCCTGGGTTCAAGCAATTCTCCTGCCTCAGCCTCCTCAGTAGCTGGGACTACAGGCACCCATCATAATGCCCAGCTACGTTTTATATTTTTGCAGAGCTGAGGTTTCACCATGTTGGGCAGGCTGTTCTTGAACTTCTGACCCAGGTGATCTACCCACCTCAGCCTCCGAAAGTGCTGGGGTTACAGGCATGAGCCACCTCACCCAACCAGCTTGCCTCTTATTTAGGGTATGTGATTATTATAGCAGTATGGTGGACCCGGAAGGTTTTGAATGGGCACAGAGGACCTTTAGTAAGTGCTTGGCTGTGATAAGAGACCATCCTGACTGCAGACATCAGGCTGTGTGGCCCCCAGCCTTGCATATTTACAGAACCTTCCTGTCTTATTCTTACAGGGTATCAGGAGAACACCTACTGGGGAGACTGTTAAATAAGTAAAAGGTGGGCGTTCTCCCCGCCCATCTTCTGCCTGTCTGCCAGGACTAGCACAGCACTTTGAAGTCATTCGCATAGAATCCCAACTTAAGAGGGCATTACAAAATCCTCCCCATCAGACTGAAAATAAGTTTAAATTCCCTTTGCTATATTAACTCCCCAGAGGAGTCTCAGATCAATGTCCAACAACTAAAAACAGTTTTAAGTCAGCAAGTGAGAATTAAATCCGAAGCCATTGATAATAATGTTTGATTCATTCCTCTCCTTTGGCCCTGTCCACCCTACTGCTAAATCCAGGCATCAAAGAGAAGAGGGACATAATTATCTCTGGTCTCAGCTGCTGGTTTTCCTTCTAACCTATGGCCCAGTTTTCTGTTTTACTGGGAAGGTTGGTGATGTCTTGGGAGCTAAGTCTGCAATTTTACTACAAAAAGTCCAGGCAGGGATGCGCTTTCATCCTTGTGTCCTCCTCCCTGGGATAGCAAGGATATTAGAAGACCCCTGGATCCATAATTGCTTGTCATGTGATCTACAGATGGCACAGAATGCCAGGAACGAAGCGCTGGGAAGGACCCACTCACGGAACCATGGGATGGTGCTCCTCCCCCAGCATAAAGGACAGCTCTTTCTCCTGAATTGCAGCCAGTGTTCTAAACCAGGTGTCAGCAGGGTTGTCCTGGATCGGATCCAGTTCTGCCATTGATTTGCAGTCCATTTCAGGAGTGCCTCTTTCCAATTGTTCTTAATTGGACAGTGGCATCAAACTATTGTCTTATCTCATCCCCCTCGCATGGCCTATCCCTCAAAAAGAGACTTCTTGGGTAATTAATAATCTAAAGCCAAATGCTTAAATGCCTAAGGGAAGGTTACAACCTAATGAATCTCTTTGGTTGTATGTATAAAAATGAGGCCAGGCTCAGTGGCACACACTTGTAATCCCAGCACTTGAGGAGGCTGAGGTTGGAGGATCACTTGAAGCCAGGAGTTTGAGACTAGCCTGGCCAAAACAAAGCAAGACCCAGTCTCTACGAAAGAAAACTGAAAATCAGTGGGGTGTGATGGCATGCGTCTGTAGCCTTAGCTACCTGGGAGGCTGAAGCAGGAGGATTGCTTGAGCCCAGGAGTTCAAGGCTACAGTGAGCTATGATTGTGCCACAGCACTCCAGCCTGAGTAACACAGCAAGACCCTGTCTCTAAAATGTTTTTAAATTCTGTTTATATTTACATGTATCTAAAAGTGAATATTCACTACTTATTTGTTGCATGGATTTTTTTATACTGGGCTTGCTGAAAACCTGAGCAGCTTTCTGCTTTGACAGTGCATCAGAACTTAAGTCAGCATATGTTAATAAGCCAAGTTAAGGTTATATATTGCAAATAAAACTTTTTTCTATGACCTCCTGTTACATTGGGGCATAGCAAAATCATGGTGTAGATGCATATGAACCTGTCCCTTTCATAGTTGCTAATTGCCAGAAAACATGAGGAATAGCCGTTTGGAAGAGTCACCAGCCCTCCCACCATCAGTTTTCTGTCTTGTCTTTTCCCTGTGAGCAGGGGAAATTCCACGCTGGCCCCAATCCCCAGTGCAGCAGCTCAGCCTCTGCCTCCCTCTGCTGCTGCTCTCTGTGAGGCCGGCTTAGAAATGGAGGATTTTACAGAACATCCCTAAATCCGCTTGAATAATGGAGTGATCATTCATAAACTCACCTGAACCTTCTTAAAACCTATTTAATATTTTTCCCGGATAATCCTACGGGATAACTTGCCACCTGGGCTTCTCTCCACTGGGTTCAGTTCTTCCTTTAGTGCTGAAGTTCCTCCCTTCTTAGCATCTCAGCTGCGTCTGAGAAAAGGCCAGTGGCGACTGCGCTCTGTTCCCTGTAGAGTGTTAATAAAGACTGAATAAATTGAAATAAATCCCTTTCAATGTCACTAAAGTGCTATAAATAATCATGAACTGATGTGTGATGGCTGATGAGAAATGCAAAAAAAAGCTTTTAATCAGTGGGATTCATGCTATAAGTTGACAGTCTAGGCCAAGTTAAAAAAAAAAAAAAAAAAAAGACCTTAAAAAAGATCTTATCATTTGTTGCCAGCAAGACTGAATTCCAGAAGCGAGCCACGCCCTCATTTTGTGTGCCCTGTTACCTCTGGCGGCTTAGGGTTGCCAAGCCCTGAATTTAATTGCAGACTTCCCATTTTTCACCTAAGAGATTTTCGGCCAAGATTAAGGTTTCCCGTGCCTCCATATTTCCATCTGGGAAATGGAGATTATGCTGTCTTCCCCCTCAGAATGGACAATATTCTGGTCTGTCCTCTCTTCACATAGTCATAGAACTGAAATAAAACGAGAGAATTCCTTTGAGCTTCTCAGAATTTCTGCAGGGATGGCGGATGCTCCCAGGAGCCGAGGTCAGGTGCTGATCTGAAGTCTTTCATGGGCTGACTTTAGCCTGATCTGAAATAGTATAGCTGCTGCCACCTGGCTCCCTTAGCACCAGTCAGATGGTGCAGCTGGTTCCTGGGGTGAGGGCTCAGCCAGCAGGGTCCATGCCCAGGAGGGATGCATGGGTGGCCACAGTCCAGCCTGCACTGATCTTGTCTGTCCCCTTCTTTAGAAGGAAGGAGACCCAAACCAGGGTGCAAGATAGTGGGTGAGGGGGCCTTGAGCATGACCACAAGTGATTTCCAGCCCCTGCCAGTGCTGACTTCTCCGGGGAAGGGCTGGGACTTCCTTCTTGGCTCAAGTCACAACCCTTGGATGGAATTTCCTGGGTGCTTTTCCGTTTTTTCCGGAGTTTTCAGTTTCTTCCTAATCAGACAGGGATTTGGTACAGAATCTCATATTCTAATTATGCCTAGGAGCAGCCTCTCCCGGCCACTCACAGTGTTTAGCATGTGACAGGAATCGATTAAGGCAAGAGTGATTAAATTAAAGCCAGGCGTTGACTTGGATGGTGAAATATTCTGATGATTGTTTGGTGGCAAAGGCACAGTGAAGGCTCGTTAATTGAACTGCTTGCACCTGGAATTTGAACTGAGCAGGAGTGGGGCTGAAGTCAATTTGCCTTCACCCTATGAATGGAGGGTTTCTCTGGAGTGTGGATGCTGGGAGGTCAGGGTATATGTGTAACCCCAGCCTGACAATGGCCCATCTTTTCTCCAGCGTGGCCAGGTTTGGGTGCCAGTTCTGGGCGTCCAGTGGCCCCATAGCCTTGCGTTTTAGTAAAATGCTGCCCCCCATTACTGCCTTCGGTCCACTCCCCTTCGGTCACTGGAATCTGCCATCTTTCAGTCCCCAATATGGCAAATCGTGGAGCCTTAAACTCTTCTCCTCCCTCTGCCTCTTGGAACAGACCCGTCAATATCTTCCAGGCATTACTTCAGTCTGCCCTCTCTCTTTCCAGTCACATTCTCACCGTAATAAAATGAGTTTAGGCCTTATCACCTCACCCTCGGATCCTTATGGAAACAGTAATGAGTTGTTCCCTGTTTCAGTTCCAAAATTCATACCCAATCCGTCTTGCATGCCATTGCCAAATTCTTCCCAGAGCAGCCCTGTCACCCGCCCTTGCCCTCTCCAAGTGTGGTCCTGCCATGAGCATCGCCTGCTAAGCCAAGCTGGCCTTGAGCTGCCAGCCCAGGTCCCCACGCCTCAGCTCACCTCCCAGCCCAGTCCCACCTCCCGCTTCTCACCAGCCTGCCCCATGGCTCCTTCGTAGACGCCGTGCTCTTTCTGCCCCTTGCCCACCCATGGCAGCCTTTCCCCTCTCTCCCTGCCCCACCCCCTATTTCAATCGCCCTGACCTTCCTCAGTCTCTGTCCTCCCTGAAGCCTTCCCCAGCCTGGGCACTCGAGCTCCAGAGACTACATGTTTCCTCTTACCTGTGGCAGCGCTGTGCTCCCCAGCGCCTCAGTTTCCCTGCTTCCTGTGTAGGACTCATCTGACCACAAGCTGCACATCCTGTGAGGGCAAGGACTGTGTCTTACATGACTTTGCTTCGCCAGTCACAGAGCTGGGCGCAAACGTAGCTCAAAACCCTCTTGATTAACACAGTTGGATGCTGAGAAATCAAACAGGCTAATGTCAAATGAGCTTTCCTTATTTAAATCAAGTCAGTCCTCCACCTACTAGTACTCAGTTCCAGTACTCTGTACTTGGAAATAATAAAAACCACATTTCCTTTAAAATATTCTATAATTGTTCCTTTGCCCTACTTCAGACCAACTTAACACACTCCCCATTGGTCCAGATGGGTTTTGCTATACAAAGATGCTGATAATAATAGGAGCAGAGGATTATTCTTCTAAAACCATTGCCTCATTTAATCCTCAGTCCCAACGAGGCGGGGATTATTATCCTCATTTTGCAGAGAAGCAAACTGAGGCTCAGAGACTTCACAGCTAGGGAGACAGCCAGATCACGCCTCTGTCCAGGCCCAAGCCCTCCCCACTTGCCTTCCTGCCTCTGCAACCCCAGAGCATCCCCCATCTGGATCCACTCATTATGCTAGTTGTGCAGGAGCCAAATGACATGTCTTTAGTGCTTAGGACTGGAGAAGCCGTGCCCTCCAGCCTCTGTGAATGGGTCATATGTAACATGAGCCTGGAGAAATGATCTGAAACTGAAGGCAAGCCTCTAAACCAGGCTGCTGCTTCATGGCACCAGTGACGGCAGAACCAAATTTAGTGCTGTGGGCAGGTCTACACTTATCAAATGGAGAAGCTCATTTTTCTTCCAGCTCATGTCAAGCATGAAAAATGTTCACACACAGCCCCCACACATGTTTTCCAGAGAGAGGGGTCCATGTGGCTAGAGGCTGGAAAATGTGGATGAGAGGAGCCTGGCGTGCAAGCCCAGGGAAGATGGCATTCACCTTCCCAGACAGTGTCTACAGGGAGAAGTTTAATTAAAAGTGAGACTGTTTCCCTGAGCAAGGCAGACAAGGTCAGCCCTCTACTGTTAAGAAAAAGGGTTTTTCACAGTGGCCGAGTGAGGTGGCTCACGCCTGTAATCCCAAGCCCTTTGGGAGGCTGAAGTGGGTGGATCACGAGGTCAGGAGTTTGAGATCAGCCTGACCAACATGGTGAAACCCCATCTCTACTAAAAATACAAAAATTAGCCATGCTAATTACATGTGTGGTGTCACATGCCTATAATCCCAGCTACTCAGGAGGCTGAGGCAGGAGAAGCGATTGAACCTGGGAGGCAGAGGTTACAGTGAGCCAAGATCATGCCACTGCACTCCAGCCTAGGTGACAGAGCAAGACTCTGTCTCAAAAAAAAAAAAAAGAAAAGAAAATGGGTTACAGTGAGAGGGGAGGTGGGGAGACTGAGTCTATATTTACAAGTCTGTTGGGCTACACTGCCTGATGCCCCTTCCTCAAAAATCCACTTTACTTTCCCCATGTTTACAGCAAAGTGATTTGTACTCTGAGACCAGGAAAAGAGGGAGTGATGGGGAACAGAGATGGGAGTCGCTCACACAGCTGAGGCTGGGGTTATGCATATCGAGTTACTTAGAATTTGCAACCTCACAGGGTACTTTTATGGCATTGAAATACACTTCCCACAGCCACCCTCCCTCTAACTAAAAGCAAGAGTCATTTCTCAGTTCTGGCCTTGCCTCCTACCTTCTCTGCCACATTTTAGAAAATCCACCAGCTACAAAGCGAAGAAACCATATGTGAGATCCCACCCTAGTTTCTGTTTTGTTGAGGTTTGGAGCAGGTGGAGCAGGCACAGGGATCATTTCAGTCTCTAAATTGTATTAAGGGTGAGTACTGAGTCATTCTTCAAGAAAAGTCTTAAAAGTACATGAAGCTGAAAGGTGCGGTCACCTGGAGACAGCATCGTCAACCTGGCCCTGAGCATGGCCTGTAGAGGCCCCCATGGATCCCTTGGGAGCTGCAGAGTGTGGGCATCTTGGCGCACAGCCCTGGGTGCAAAATTAGGACCGGGCAGAGGGCATCTCTCTGTCACCATTGGGCAGCCGAGGGCACACTGGTCACATCTGTACCCTGGGTGTAGGGTGCTCATGGTCTAAGGCGACGGCCACATGATCAACACCTGGACCCCATGAACACTTGGGATAACCTGGCTTTTTGGATACACAAATATTGATCCAATCTGGACTAATTAGAAGGTCAGTCCCAATAAAAAAATCTCAGCTGGGCACAGTGGCTCACTCCTGTAATCCCAGCACTTTGGGAGGCTGAGGTGGGCAGATCATTTAAGGCCAGAAGTTCAAGACCAGCCTGGGCAAATAGCAAAACCCTGTATCTACTAAAAATACAAAAAATTAGGCTGGGTATGGTGGCTCATGCCTGTAATCCCAACACTTTGGGAGGCCAAGGCAGGTGGATCCCCTGAGGTCAGGAGTTCAAGACCAGCCTGACCAATATAGCAGAATCCTGTCTCTATTAAACAGACAAAAATTAGCCGAGCCTGATGGCATGTACCTGTAATCCCTGCAACTAGGGAGGCTGAGGCAGGAGAATCACTTAAACCCAGGAGGCAGAGGTTGCAATGAACTGAGATCATGCCACTGCACTCCAGCCTGGGTGACAGAGCAAGACTCTATCTCAAAAAAAAAAAAAAAAAAAAAAATTAGCCGGGCCTGGTGGCACACTAACCGTAATCCCAGCTATTTGGGAGGCTGAGGTTCCAGCACATGGCCCATCTCTTGAACCTGGGAGGCAGTGGTTGCAGTGAGCCAAAATGATGCCACTGTACTCCATCCTAGGTGACAGAGCGAGTGAGACTGTCTCAAGAAAAAAAAATCTGAATCACTTTAATATTCTTATTTGGATGTCAACCTCTAGGTATTTGAGACGGGGAGTGACGTGGTGGCACTGGAAACACACAGGCAGAGGCGTGGCCTCATGCTTAGGTGGCCCACACGATGCGATTTTAGAGTGCTGGGAGGCCTCCCATCCCCAAATTACTAACAAGTGGATAGTACTTTACAGTTTATGTGATCTCATTTAATTCTTGACATGAGCCTGTGAGTGAAAAATTCCTTCCCCTCTTCTACAGATTAGGACGTTAAGATTCAGGGAGGTTCAGCGGGCTTCAGGAAAGTCAAGTGGCCCCAGGTGTTCTGCGGCTAATGTGAGGCCTGTAGGAGATTTGAACCCAGAACTTGTGCTTCTCACGCTTGGGCTTCTGCTCCCTGGAGCATGGTCTCCACCCAGCTTTCCCATCCCTGGCTTTCCCATTCACTGCTTTAGCCTAGGGGTCCTACCCTTTATTAAATTGCTATTGCCTCACTGCTTTTCTCCTCCAAAGAAAAAGAAAAAAGTGTTTTTGTTTTTGTTTGGTTTTTCACAGGGCAGAGACCTGGAATTTCAGCTTGAGGACTTATACCATATGATAAATAAATGAACAGATTGCTTTTTCCTTTTCAAAAAAAAAAACACTCTAAGATATATTTGCAGGGGGGCATAATTTGTGCCAAAAAGTGCTCACCACATTGGGCAGGAGGCAGCCGCAGGTGAAGGGAGAAATCTCAGAGTCCAAGCAGCCCCCTTCTGGGCTGAACTGGGGAGCTGGGGCCCTGCCGGCCCTGCCTGGTTCTCCTAGGAGACAGCAGCTCATATGGCTGTGGGAGGAGGCAGAGGAAGCCTCATGTGCACCCACATTTCCAGGGTTCCAGAAAATACAGAAGGAGGAAAACCACCGATGGTTAGGTAATACATCCTGTAATACAAGTTACTTTTCCCACATCTAAAGACTAAAAATAGTTGCTAGAATTTAAAGATAATTGGTAAATGAGTTTGTCTCTATCCTTCTAGTTTCACATCAGATTCACATTACTGGTGCCCGTTATTTGTGTTTAATTTCCACAGCGTTGTCTAGTCCCATTCTTTGGGCTTCCCTGTGGATCCAAGTTCCCTCAGTCACCCATCGTGGGGAGAAGCTTTATTCATCTTGTGTCCTCTGTGCCAGGCATAGCGCATGGCACAGAATAAGTACTCAGTAATTGATTTGTGAATGAATAAATGCATGAGTGGATGAGTTCAATACGGACTAAAAAAAAACCCTAAGGCCACACTCTGGGCATAGCAGCTGCGCCTATAGTCCCAGCTACTCTGGAATCTGAGGCAGGAGGATCTTTTGAGCCCAGGAGATTGAAACCAGCCTGGGCGATATAAAGAGAACCTGTCTCGAACAACAAAAACAGGGCCAGGTGCAGTGGCTCAGGCCTGGAATCCCAGAACTTAGGAGGCTAAGGTGGGAGGATCACTTGAAGCCAGGAGTTCAAGACAAGCCTGGGCAACATAGGGAGACCCTGTCTCTACAATATTTCTTTAAAAAATTAGCTGGTCATGGTGGTGTGTGTTTGTAGTCCCAGCTATTCAGGAGGCTGAGGCAGGAGGCTCACTTGAGCCTGGGAAATGGAGGCTGCAGTAAGCCACAATGGCAGCACTGCACTGCAGCCTGGGTGTCAGAATGAGACCTCTTCTCAAACAACAACAAAATAAGGCCTTTCTTGAAGAGACTTGAGAACAGAAAGGGAAACAGATGCATAACTTACACGTTTATGCGTTCATCTTTCCGCCTTCCTGGAGGGTAGAGGGGTCTGCATTTGGAGTTCTGAATGCTAAAAGTGGGAATACATGTACTGTTTGCCATAATCTGTTCAACAGTTAAGCTAAATGCCTTAGATTCTCCTGAAAACTGGAACGTGACTGTAAACCATGAGCCCCACTTCAAAGACAAAAGATCTTTGAATAGGATTGGGTCTGTGGACGGGTAGGCCTCTCCCTGCCACACAAGGAAGGGTGGTGACCAGTTGAAGGCGAAACACTTAAATCCTTGCTGTCTCCTAGTAGAGGTGGTTCTGGGTAGGGCTGTCAGAATTAGCAAATTAAACTCAGGGCATCTATGTAAATTAGAATTTTAGATAGCAAATAATTGGCGTAGGCTGCATAATGTTCCTGAAAGATATCAGGTCCTAATCTCCAGAACCTGTAAATGTGACCTTATTTGGAAAAGAGGTCTTTACAGATGTGGTTAAATTAAGGAGTTTGAGATGGAGCAATTATCCTGTATTATCTAGGTGAGTCCTAAGTACAGTCACACTCATCCTTGAAAGAGGAAGGAAGAGGGAGACAGAAAACACAGAAGAGACAACATCCTCATCTGGTTGGTGATGGAGGCAGAGATTAGAGTGATGTGGCCACAAACCAAGGACTACTGGCAGCCACCAGCAGCTAGAAGAGGCCAGGAACCAATTCTCTCTTAGAGCTCTGGAGGGAGTATGGCCCTGCTGACACCTTAACTTCAACCTAGTGATCCTGATTTGGGACTTTGGACTTCAGAACTGTGAGGGAATTAGTATCTGTTGTTTTAAACTACCAAGTTTGTAGTCATTTTCATATAGCAGCAAACATTTCCACAAGTTCGTGGACATTTCCTGGAAGCAAATACAATAAGTATGCCCCATGCACAGTTTGAGACACACCAAAAACATTACTTCTTGATCACCCGAAATTCAAATTTAACTAGGCCTCCTATATTTGGGGCTAGTTCCCAGGCCCAAAGAAAGAGGCTTTTGCAATTTGCAAGAAAGCTGGTTGGAGCTGTCAGAAAGTGGACTTTGTAAACACATTACCAAACCAGTTTGAACTTTACTACCTCTGGACAAAAGAGAGGGCAGTCAGACAGGTGTTTGTGATTTATTCTTTCAGTAGCCATTTGAGCACTTACTACAAAACAGAAGCTAGGTGTAAGGGTGGAGTCGAGGCGTTAGTCATTAAGCAGGACCTCCAGGTTAAGTTGCTCTATTAGTCTGTTTTCATGCTGCTGACAAAGACATACCAGAGTCTGGGTGATTTACTAAAGAAAGCGGTTTAATTGGACTTAAGAGTTCCACGTGACTGGAAGAGCCTCACAATCATGGCAGAAGACAAGGAGAAACAAGTCACATCTTACTTGGATAGCAGCGGGCAAAGAGAGAGAGCTTGTGCTGGGGAACACCTCCTTTTAAAACCATCAAATCTTGTTAGACGTATTCACTGTCACTAGAACAGCATAGGAAAGACTTGCCCACATGATTTGGTTACCTCCCACTGGGTCCCTCCCACAACACGTGGGAATTTGAGATGGAATCTGTTAACATATGAGTTACCAACCCTTCCAAATAAACCACTTGAAATATTGCCATTAACAGAGTGAGCTCAGGTGGTTCTTCAGTACATTTCTGATACCTGAGCCTTCCTTGGGAATTTCACAGCCCATCAGGCTCCCCACCCTTTGATGGCAGGATGGTGGGGGCCGGGTTATGCAGAAGGAGATGTTACTCTGCAGGCCTGAAAGGGAGGGAGGGGCAGATGCTGCAGGAAGGTGCTGGCTCCGAATTCCCTGGAGGAGCTTTCAAGGAAAGTAGATGCACACTGTCTCCATCATTTCATGTCCATCGCACTCTAAAATGCTTTGGACAAGGAGCAAACGTTAAAGACAAATGTGGCCCATTTTCCTGTACAAAGAGGGCTGCCCCCATGCCAGGCCATTGGCATCAGTGGGCATGAGGCTTCTCTGGAGTGAGGGTTCTCTCGCTCACCATTGGCTCTCTGACACCTGGAGAGCGCCCACCCTCAGTCTTTTGTGAGGCTCACAGAATCCACACTGTTGGAGCTTTAAGGAACCTGCGTTGCCTGGAACCGGCAGGGGATCCTTGGACAGCCCAGCATTGCCCCAAAAGATCCTAGCCTGATAAAAGCAAAACAGGTAGCTCACAGGAAAGGATAAAAAAAGGAGGAGGGATTTAACATGAAAAGGTGCTTGATCTCCCTCATTACAAAAAGACTGCTGATTACAGCCAGGCAAGTGCCAGAAAGAAAAAAATAAAATTTAAAAAGACAGCTGATAAAACCACAGCGAGACGCTGCTGCTCAGCGATCTTAGGGTGTGGGCAGCCAGGCTGCTGCGCGTCATGGGTGGGAGTGGAAGACCACAGTCCCTGGAGCAAAGGGAGGCCCATCTGTGAGACACCATTTGACAGCAGTGCAGCTTCTACGAGTTAAACCTTTCCATGTGAGCAGAGGCATCCATGGGGGACCCAGTGGTGAATCCTCTGTTATGCAGAAGTCTGGAAAACATTGGGGTGGAACTGGTGAAATAGGTGCGCCTCTGAAGGAACGGAGCTGTCCCCCTGTGCTGCTGTGGGTGCCCCTCAGATCCTGCAGGTCAGTGAGAAAAACAGGAGCAATGCAGGTACTGTGCACCATCCACTGTATGCAAGGAAGGCCAGTGCGTGCGACTGAGTCCACACAGACGAAGCCTAACTCTGGAAGGAAGAATGAGAATCCAGTTTCAGTGGGGGCCTCTGGAGGGAGAAACTGGGTGGAGGGAGATGTCATTTCCATTTTTCTAACATTAATTTTTTATTACCATGCTTAAATATTACTTTTTACTGTGTGTGTGTGTGTGTGTGTGTGTGTGTGTGTGTGTGAGAGAGAGAGAGAGAGAGAGAGAGAGAGAGACAGGGTCTCTCTCTGTTGCCCAGGCAGGAGTGCAGTGGCACAATCATGGTTCACTGCAGCCTCAACCTCCCAGGCTCAAGCAGTTCTCCCATCTCAGCCTCCTGAGTAGCTGGGACTACAGGCACACACGCCACCATGCCCAGCTATTTATTTTTATAAAGATGGGGTCTTCCTATGTTGCCCAGGCTAATCTCAAACTCCTGGGCTGAAGCAATCCCCCTGCCTCAGCCTCCCAAAGGGCTGGGATTACAACATGAGGCATCATGCCCAGCCAGTTACTTTTTTGAAAAGATAAATGCATGTATATGCTCAGGCATCAGCACACTTGGAAAGGATGAGAATATCTGGAAGAAGGGTTCTTTTAAAAGGCTCCTTGGCCAGGTGTGGTGGCTTAGGTCAGATGTTTGAGACCATCCTGACCAACATAGTAAAACCCCATCTCTACTAAAAATACAAAAAATTAGCCAGGCGTGGTGGCGGGCACCTGTAATCCCAGCTACTTGGGAGGCTAAGGCAGGAGAATCACTTGAACCTAGGAGACGGAGGTCACAGTGAGCCAAGATTGTGCTACTGCACTCCAACTGCCCGAGTCTGCCCGCTGTTTATTAATTAAGGATCACCTAGCTTGCAGAACTCTGAACTCCCCAGAGCCATGAGGTAGGAGAACCCTGAGAGGCCAACTGGCCCCGCTTCCCATCTGCTGCCCAAACCCCTCTCTGTCTTCCTGACGGTCACCTCAACTCCCAGTGATCCC
This sequence comes from Callithrix jacchus, assembly GCF_049354715.1. NCBI lineage: Eukaryota > Metazoa > Chordata > Mammalia > Primates > Cebidae > Callithrix > Callithrix jacchus. The sequence goes on from NC_133506.1 coordinate 86,658,436, forward strand.
CATCAACCATCTCACAAAGGGACTCAGAGGGAAGAGAAAGGAGGGGCCCAAAGAGAAAGTGTTGGGAACAGCCCCCAAACATGTGACATCCTGCAGTGGAGTCGCCCACTTTCCCTTTTCTCCTCCCTGCAGGACCTCCTTTCTCCCCAGTCCTCCCCTGCTTCTGCGGTGACATTGAGAAAAGTCTGCAGAGAGGTGCCAGCATCATAGGTGTTAAGGACCATGAGTTTGGCATTTTAACAGATGCCAGAGCCACTTGAGAAATGTGGTAACTAAGCCCAGAGAGGTACAGTTACCTCCCCAGAGTCACACAGCAGGTTCATGGCAAAGCTGGGCTAGCATAGGTGTCCTCACCCCACAGATCCCATTCTGTGCCCCACATCACCTCCCTCCAGTGTCTGGGCTACCTGGAGATGGGCCCTCAGACTCACCTGGCCAGAGGTGCCGTCTCGTGGGAGAGGCGTGGCCAGGAAGCATCAGTGTTTGGGATCCCAAGAAATGAAGGCTTGGCCTGTCAGATGACAGACTCTGGTCATGGGGACACATGATCTGTTTACACATACATCCCCTCAGCAGTAGCTTTCCAGGACATTCCCACCTTCTTCCGTAGCGAGAACTCTTTCCCTGCTGCCTCCTGCCCATCTCCTCCTGGGAGGCCCTTGCTTCACTGTCTTTGATAAATCATCCCACTTTGCAGAGGGCGAGCTCTGCCTTGGAGGGTTCACATCAACCTGTACTGAGTAACCAACACGAAGATCCAGTGGTAACCCCTCGTAAGACATAGGGTTGCCACATGCCTAGTGGCTAGGACTTGCCCTCAAGGAGAAAAATAAAACAAAAGCAAAAACAACAAACATGCATCTTTCAAAGAAGGCTCTGAGTCCAGGTAAGTTTCCTTCCACTAAAGCAACCAGGCTGAATTGTCTTTGCCCCTTATTAAAAACGAATGCAAAATTTCCTAGAGAATGTCCGCTAATTCCTAAAAGAGGCACGGGCATTCCTGGTGCCCATGAAAGGACCATTTGCTCTTCCCTCCATGTGCTAAATAACAGAAACGGCATTGGTTGCTGGAAAATATCAGTGAGGTTAAGAAGGTTTTTCTTGCCCAGCATGAGGGAGCAGTTCCCAGTGACAAATGCTATATGGGAAGGGGCTATAGAACCATCGGCCCCGTTGGTCTATCTGTGATGTGAATCCTGTGGATCCTAGAGTAGTCCAATTTCAGCGTCTTTTTTTTTTTTTTTTTTCCGAGACAGAGTCTTGCTCTGTCACCCAGGCTGGAGTACAGTGGCATGATCTTGGCTCACTGCAACCTTTGCCTCCTAGCTTCAAGTGATTTTCATGTATGTCTCAGCCTCTGGAGTAGCTGGGATTACAAGTGTGTGCCACCATGCCTGGCTAATTTTTGTATTTTTAGTAGAGACGTGATTTCACTATGTTGGCCAGCTTGGTCTCAAACTCTCTGACTTCAGGCAATCCGCCTGCCTCGGCCTCCCAAACTGCTAAGATTACAGGCATGAATCATTGCACCCGGCCAGCATCTTTCATTTTTCTGTCCACTTTGGCCCTTTCCTCTCTCACTGTCTTCCTTTTCCATTTCCAAAGTCAGTCCATCTCACTACTAGCACAAACACTGCTAGAGCGCTTGTCATTGGTCGTCTCTCCCTGCACCTGGCTGGTCTGTGCTTAGCCACTGAAGCGTTTTCCCCAGCTGTTGTTTTAACCATTTTATTGTTATCATGCCTTACTTCAGAAATGGACATGAGATGCCTTTACCTGTCTCTTCCTGCCATTCTGCAGAACCTGTAAGATGTGGTGGAAAGGGCCCAGGCTTTGGAGGAGAGCTGGCTGGGGTTGGATCTTGGCTGCCCCCTACTAGCTGTGTGAGCTTGGATAAGTAGCTGGACCTCTCTGAGCCTGGTTTGAAATCACAGCACCTCTCTTTCAGGGCTGCTGTAAGGAAGAGCAGTGATGTGTGTAAAGCAGAGAGCACAGCCAGCAACTGGCCCCTAGCCACCCTGCTGAGTACCTGCTGTGATAAGCTGCCATTGTGGTTTATGAAGCAAAGGGGAACATGCCTGCTGTAGTGAGCTTTCTGTAGGGCAGGGTGTAGAACCAGAGGTGGGTTATAAGGTTACAAAGGGACTCTTAGTGTATTAGTCCATTCTCACATTTGTATAAAGACCTACCTGAGACTGAGCCATTTATGAAGAAAAGAGATTTAATTGGCTCACACTGGCTGGGCACAGTGGCTCACGCCTGTAATCCCAACATTTTGGGAGGCCAAGGCCAGCAGATCACCTGAGGTCAGGAGTTTGAGACCAGCCTGGCCAACATGGTGAGACCCTGTCTCTTCTAAAATAAAATACAAAAATTAGCTGGACGTGGTGGTGAGCACCTGTAATCCCAGCTCCTCGGGAAGCTGAGGCAGGAGAATTGCTTGAGCCCGGGAGGCAGAGGTTGCAGTGAGCTGAAATCACCCCACTGCACTCTAGCCTGGGCAGCAGACTGAGACTCCATCCAAAAAAAAAGAAACTGCAAGAAACAAATTGTTGTTTACGAGCCATACAGTCTGTATGTGATACCTTGTTGTGGGACTAGGAGTCTTTGCATCTCCCTGCCCCTGCCTGTTGCTGCGGTGCTGGTGCCGCTCAGCCCTGCCGCCTCCCTACCGGCCCCTGCTCCCTCCCCTGGGCCCCAGTGTCCCTCTAGATACGGTCCGACTGTGTTCTCACTCACACGAGGCATCCAGGACTACGGAGAACAGAGGAAGGGGCGCCCACCTGCCCTCCTCCCTGGCATCTCACGCTGCAGACGTCAAAGCCTCATCCCTGCCCCTTGCCTACCCCTACCCTACAGAGAACTGTGGTCAGTTCTCGAGGCCGGGTCTAAGAACAGCCTTGTGGAAGATGGTGAGCTCACCCCCAGAGCTGGCTCCAATGACCCTGCCTCCTTTACATGTTTCTACCTTCCCCTTCCCACCTTCCCCACTGCTGACTCAGTGTCGAGGCAGGCGGGGTTTAAAGCTCAGAAGGGCTTAAAGGGGGCGGGCGCAGCAGCTCACGCCTGTAATCCCAACACTTTGGGAGGTCAAGGCAGAGGATCACTTCAGCCCAGGAATTTGAGGTTGCAATGAGCTGTGCTGGCAGCACAGCACTCCAGCATGAGTGACAGAACGAGATCATGTCTCAACAACAAAAGAAGGGCTTAAAAGGGGCTCCAGGTGGGTCTTGCAGCGCAAAGTTACTAAGGTCTATCTTAGACATAAGCTCTGTTACTAGGCCTTCGCAGGCTGGACTGCGCACCTGACTGCCATAGACAGGGAACCTTCCAGATGAGCTGTAGGCATGGAGCACAGGAGCCAGGGTGCTCTTCCTGGGCTCTGTCCACAGGCAGTGTGTAGACGGGCTTTGCACACGTCCGGTGGCTCCGGTGCCTATTTTTGTTTGTGTTTTTCTTTTGTTTTGGGGGAGGGACTTGGTTTCCCCCGATCCCTCTGTCCTCCTGTCACCTGGCTGGTGCTCGGTGATGTGGACCAGCTGCCTGGCTGGAGTTGGCAGTGGTCGAGGCTGTGACAGCTAACATGTTCCTCCGTCTTCTCATTTCTTCACCATAACGCCCTGCTGAGTTTGCTGATACTGTCTCCATTTTTATCTCCTGTGGAAACTCAGGCTCAGAGTGGCTAGGCCACCTTCCCATGGTCCCTCCACTCCTGAGGGCCACACTGGGAATTGTGGTAGCCTCCTCCTCAATCTTGAACCTCTGACCCCAGCATTGCTGCCTGAAGGGGTCTCCTTTCCTGAGCTGCACACCTTCTGCCTGGCAGCACCAACTCTGTGGCTGCTTTCAGTGGCCCAGCACTGTACCTTATCCTCCCTTGTCCTCTGCAGATGCCAGCCTGGAGCACTTGGCAAGGTCTGGGCAGCTGTCACCTCTACACACCTCCTAGTACCTGGAATCCTGCAGATACACCGTCCTTAGCCACCCCTAAGCCATAGAGGACATTTCTGAAGTCCCCAAGAGAGTGGGCACCTCTGCAGGATCCAGCTGCCAGACCCAGGAAGGATGGCAGCAGCATGAGGGATTCTGTTAGCCGCAAACTCATGACATGGCGCCTTTACCCACCTCGCCCCTCATCTGCTGTTTAGCACCTGCCATGCCGTGTATACTTACTAATTATTACATTAGTAATGAACATGGAGGTGGCCAGCACGTGCATCGTTGTGCAGTTGTTATATAGCATGATGGAAAAGCCCTTAATAGTTGATAAGGAATCAATGTGAAGGTGAGAAAAATCTGATTGCAAAAGTTTTTACTCCTTCCTTCCCTCCCCAGACTTTTAAATAAAAGTTTAGGGATCATCCCTTAGTTGTCTTGGTAGTAGGACTTGTCATTAAAAGAATTGGGCCAAGAGCCCTTATACACTTCTCCTTTTAGGTTCGGCTGTAAATTTGGGGTGTTTCTCACTGATGAAAGCCTGGTGCAGGGCAGATTGTGGGAAGCTTTCTTTTTCAAAATGGACCATCAACATCCCTTGCAAAAGAATTCTCTTCTCCAGACCCACACCCGATGTCCTGGCAGCAAGTGGGTCCTGGAAGACAAACCAGGTCAGAGCCTAGGGGCTGCTTAGCATTCCCCGTGCACACTAGCAGCTCAGAGAGCTCAGGAAGCCACAGCCCCTTCTTGCCTCACCAGGCTGGGTCAGGACAGCATCCCTTGGAGGAAGCACAGGGCCTGACCTCTGGCCACCCAGCCTGAAAGGAAAGCTCAATGGAGTGTCATGTCACCCGCTGCCCCCATGCAGGGTGGTACTGGTGAGAACCCCAAGCCAATGATACCACCTCACAGGAGTGCAGGCCCAGTGTGACCAACATCTTGACTTTTCCAGATAAATCGGCAATTGTATTTCTATGAGATATCCCCATTTTCAGGTGATGGTGACTGAATTAGAAGCTTTGGAATCTTGTAACATACTCCTAGGCTGTTTGTCTGGTTTAAACTCTATCTGGAGGAATTCAAGCTAGACTTCAGGAAAAACTTCCTGAGGCAAGGATGTTGAGAGCTTGGGGAAGGAGGGAAGCCTTGAGGGTGTTCTGACTGTTGTCCTGCTGGAAGGAAAGAGGGGACTAGATCTCCCTTAGCAGAGTTCAAAGCACCTAAGCCCTCAGCTCAGTGACCCTCGGCTGGTGTTCTTGAGTCGCAGATTCTCCCTGAGGCCTCTTTCTGGTTCCATATAATGGCCGATTCTGTGACTTTGTGACTCTGGTGTTTTTTTCTTTTGTTTGCTTGTTTTTTCTTTTTGAGACAAAGTCTCACTGTGTCACCCAGGCTGGAGTGCAGTGGCATGATCTCGGCTCACTGCAACCTCTGCCTCCCAGGTTCAAGCAATTCTCCTGCCTCAGCCTCCCAAGTAGCTGGGATTACAAGCATGTGCCACCACACCTGGCTAATTTTTGTATTTTTAGTAGAGACGGCCCTGAAGTGCTGCGATTACAGGCGTGAGCCACCGCGCCCAGCCATAGCTCTGTGACTCTTGTTACAAAGGCCTTGTATTTTGCTCCTTGAGGGTAGTTTTGGTTTGATGCTTGTTGGTTTCCATCTTTTAACTGGGGATGTTTTATCAGAATACCCAGCCAAAGTGTCCAAACAACTTATACCTTAAAATTTGAAAATTTTTTTTGCCTGTTGTGCCACTCACTGGGCTGCTGAGGAATTGAGTCCTGTCCCTGGAGGCTAGCTGGAGAACACACACACACGCACACACACACACACACAGTGGTCTTACAAGTTTTATATTCTACCTATATGCAATAAAGGTATTATTATGTTGAGGCACCTTGACATAAATATTTTTCTTAAAGTAGAGGATACCCAGGACAGGCATTACCTAAAGGCTCCTCTCCCTGGCACTAGCTGTCTTCTGTCATGACTCAGAGTTTTTCACTAAGAATGGGATGGAAATGTGGTCTAAAGATAGGGCCAACATCAGGACTGGATGTCCTCTGGGAAGTCCGACAGGCTAGGGCAGGTCCCTGGAGCAATCAGGAAAAACCTCTGAAGCCAGAAACAAAAAATGGCATTAGCTAAACTCAGTCCCAAATCCTGAAATGGACTCAGGTCAAGCAAAATAATCAAAGGAGTCAGCAAAGGGCAAGTCAGAGAGACCGAGCAACACCAATGTCTTCCGGGGAGCCCTGTGGCAAGTGACAGAGTCTGGACTCTTTAGTAGGACTCATCTCATGTCCCCTTCTGCCACTCGTTAGCTGGGTGACCTTGAGCCAAGCCCCTTAACCTCTTGGACCCCATGTTTTTATCTCTAAGTGGGGGCGGGCAATATCTTCCCTTCAAGGAATGCCATCTAGGGGTGTTGTGAAGATCAGTTAAGGTGGCAGGGGTGGGACTTCTGGCCAGGAGCAGGCGCATAATACATGCTAAGTCTCTCCCCCTTTCTCCCCCTGCCGGATGCTATAGATGCTAAGGATTTCAATGGGAATCGGACAAAACTCCTGTCCTCTGGGAGCTTTTGAGAATCAAAGAACTAAACCCATTTGCAGAACAAGGGAATGCAGGGTCTGGATGAACTTTTGGGGATTAATAGAGCAGAGGAGCCCCAGGCTGGCCATTGCCAGGTCAACAGTAGCACCTCAGTGGCTGGTTTAGCCTAGAGGATCCCATAGAGTTGAATCCTAACTGAAGGGCATGAGACAGCCCCCAGGAAGGTGCCCTAGAAGGGGTCTGGCTGTCCTTGATTTACTTGTGGGCACTGGGAGAATGCTCAGAGCCAGCCAGCCCTCAGGGCTCTGTGTGGTTCTGGGTTCCTCCTGGAAAAAGTAATCAAATTCTTTCGAATTACCGTCTTTCTCACCTCATTGCGCATCATGCAGCTATTCAGTGATTCAGCAGCTATCAGCCTCGTGTGGGACCTTGGCCTACCCACTTTAGCTTTTAATCATAGCTCCCTTCTTGAATAATGGAAACCAGTGGGGAAACAGAACCTCTTATCTCTGGGAGGGCTATTTGCTTTGAGAACGCCCATCCTGCAGTTTCGCTCATATGGCAGTGAAGTTTCGTGCACACACTCTAGAGCCAGGCAGTCTGGGTTCAAACCCCAGCTCTCCTAGGTCCTAACTGCATGAATTTGGGCAAGTCACTCCACCTGTCCATGCCTGAGTTTCCTCATCTGTTAAGACTGGAACAATGGTAACACCTGCTTCTTAGGGTTGGCAAGAGAATTAAATGAATTAAGATGGGTTGCTTAGAATGGAGCTTTGCAGGTAGTAAGTGCTATGTAAGTGTTTGATTTAAAATAAAAGATCCTTAAATACATTCTTTGTGCATTTCACAAGCTCTTCATTTTGCATTTCACAACCAAGCTCTGTCTCCCCTGAAATCCAGCCATAACTCTGCTCACAAGTGTGAGACAGGCCCCGGCAGAGCTGCACAAAGAGGAGAGAAGGCAGCCCTCCAACCCCTCCACCCCCTGTCCAAGATGGCAAAACCAGGACACAGCCTCCTCACCACCCCAGCAGGTGTTCAGAATCTGCAGTTCCCAAAGCCTGCTTCAATTATAAGTGTAGAGCCATGTGCACGTTAAGTCACCTGTCACTCTGAAGGCTCTTTTGCTCAGTTCCTCATGATTAGCAGGGATGACAGGGACTGCAGGAATGCCGGTCGACTCCCAGCTATTGGAGAGCACTGGGCTAGCTGCCCATTCTCCCGGCCTCCACTCCTCTTTGCTGTCCAGCTGTCACTTGCTCTTTGAAGGCAAACAAAGCAAAGCAAAAAACAGTGCCAAAAGCATGGGGGAAAAGGCCCCGGAACTTCATGACTTCACGGACCCAGCTTTTCCCCTGGGATGACTGTGATGTCATGCCTACCCTCCCTGACCACACAGCTCCAGGGACCCCTAATAGGGCTGCTCCTGCCCACTTGGAATCGTGGTGACAACCAGGAGAGGCTTATGAGAACTATCCTAATGGTCTGATGCATGTCTGCTGCAAACTGCTGAGGCGAGGCACTGCCCTCATCTCTAGCTGATCAGTGAGAGACCCAGCTGCTTTCTTAGGTAACATTGCTGCTGTCTCCAGGGCATTGCTGGGCGGGGGGGCGGTGGCACTTGATCTAAACAGGATTTTTCCCTGTCGTATCTTATGAGCTGCTTGGATCTTGGTGCTGAATTAGGCTGGGCTTTATCTTGCGGGGAAGGGAGGTCTATAGACACTCAGCCTAAGCAATGGTCAGAATATTCTACGAAAACTCTCTGAATTGAATATGGGGTCAATTTAGTCCTGACTTCTGTCCACCCCACTGCTACTATCCCTTTTTATCACATGATCCCTTGCTTTGCTTTTCCTTCTCTCTCCCCACATCTCTTGTGTTCAACACATAGTAGGAATTCAGAAATTTATGTTTGTGGATTTGTTTATTCATGTAGCAGAGCATTTCTTGAGTGCCTCTCTTGGGCCAGGGAGAATGGGTGGCCTCAAGATGCAGTGGTTTCTGCAGTCCCTCTCCTGTGTTTGCACTGCGCAAGACGATTTGTGATCGGTTCTCCCCTTGAGGGCCTCACTCTTCTTTCTCCGTGCCCCTGGTCCTTAACTTCAGTCTCTGTCCCCACTTCAAAGGCAGTGTTCACTCAGGGAGTAAAAGTCTGGACAAATTGCCGGGAAGCAGTTTGTCAGTACGCATAGACAGCCTTCAAAATATTGCTACTCTTTGACCCAGAATTTCGCTTCTAGGAATCTGTCCTAAGGAAATAGTCACATGCAAAGGATTTATATTCCAAGATGTTCATCAAAGTGTTGTTTATAACAGGAAGTCTTAGAAGCTGGCTAAGTGTTCAACCTCTGAAAATGGTCATGTCGAATAGTATGTAGCCATCAGAAAATTATGCCTATGGAGTTTAAAATGCCATGAGAAAACACTTCTGACACAAAAGAGCATAGTAACTCTATATTTAACATAATCTTAACTATGTTTTAGAATTCACAGGAAAAAAGAAATACAATACAAACATATTCATACAAATAAAATACAAACATATTCACAGTCATGTCTCCCATGATAGGATTATCATCAGTAAGTACTTCTGTCTCTTTGTATTTTCCTGTATTTGATAATACATGCATACGTTGTTTTTAAAATAAGAAAAAAATTAAGTTTAAAGTTGGAGTTGAAAAGTCTTTTTAGGCCAGGTGAGGTGGCTCACATCTGTAATCCCAGCACTTTGGGAGGCTGAGGCAGCTGAGCCAGGAGTCCGAGACCAGCCTGACCAGCATGGTGAAACCCCATCTCTACTAAAAATTAAGAAAAATTAGCCAGGTGTGGTGGTACACACCTGTAATCCCAGCTACTTTGGAGGCTGAGGTACAAGAATTGCTTGAACCCAGGAGGTGCAGGTTGCAGTAAGCCAAGATCATGCCACTGTACTCCAGCCTGGGCAATAGAGTGAGACTCTGTGTCCAAAAAAAAAAAAAAAGTCTTTTTAAACAGTACCAGACATAACTGAATATAATCCTTACTAATCCCTGGATCAAATTTTTATTTATGTTTGTCATTGATGACTTTTAGACAGGGTTTTTACTCTGTTGCCCAGGCTGGAAGACAGTGGCATGATCATGGCTCACTTTAGACTCGACCTTCCAGGGTCAAGGGATCCTCCCATCTCAGCCTCCCAAGTAGATGGGATCGCAGGTACATGCCAGCACAGCTGGCTAATTTTTTTTATTTTTTATTTTTAGAGATCGTGTTTACTATGTTGCCCAGGCTGATCTCAAACTCCTGGGCTCAGGCTGTCCTCCAACCTTGGCCTCCCAAAGTGCTGGGGTTACCAGCATGAGCCACTGTACCCAGCCCTCAAATTTTAAAAAATCTATTTGGGACATTATTGGACAATTAGAGAAATTCACATATGATTTTATAATAGTATCAGAGTGTATAGTGTGATGGTTCTGGAGGGAATGGACTTGTTCTTTGGAAACAAGCTTTTCTATGCCCACCCTTTCACGTTGCTAACTTCTCATCATCCAGGTTCCAGCAGAAACATTACTTTTCCCAAGAAAGTTCTTAAGGGTACAGTATCATGATGTCTATAGTGAATTCTCAAATAGCTCAGGAAAAAAGCGTGTGTGTGTGGGGTGTGTGTGTGTATGTATACACACACTATATATACACATACTACATACATATATATTTATATAATTATATATGCAGAGAGTGAAAATGTTACCAAGTTAATGATTGGTGAATCTTAGAGAAGGGAATATGGTATTTATTGTATTATTTGTGCAACTTTTCTTAGGTTTGAAAATTTTCAAAACAAAAAATTGGAGGAAGAAGGAGTGCCAGTCTACCCTAAGCCCTCCATGGGAAGGCTAGAAATCTGACCCGTGTGATTTGTCAATTTCATTTATTTTCTATTATGGGACAGTGGTCATTAGATATTAGGGAAGCATGTAGTTGTGGGGGTGTGGTTGACTTAGGATGGAAGAAGCAGAAGTCAAGTCTCCTAGGGTCAAGGTGCTTTGCTCTGCTGACCTGAGTATGGGAGGCCCAGAGTCAGTGTTTCAGGTGTGCTAATTCAGCATGGTTCTGTTCATGGCCAAAGTCCGCTCTGGGCACCTCTCTGGCAGCAATCTGGGGCAACCATGCTAAGGCCAGGCCTCTCTGACCCTATGCCTGGATCCCATCCCTCCACTTCTTTCACCATCTCAAGAACAATGCTTAGCTTTTTTTTTTTTTTCCTCTCTCCTGTCTTCTTTGCCAGCATCTAGAAAGTTTAAATAATTCCCCTCTTTACAACAAAACAAAACTTACCCCTTTCAGTCAACTACCCTAGCTCTCTCCTCCTTTTCCCAGCCAGATTTTCTTAAAAGCATCCTCAACACTTTGGCAACCTCCATCTCCTCCCAACATGCCCCTATTACCAGAATCCAGCCAGGACTCAGCCCCTATCTTTCTATTCTAACCACTTGTATCAGTTAGCAAGGCCAGGTTTATGCAGCAGTGACAAACAAGACCCAAATGTCTGTGGCTTCACACATCTGGCATTACCTCATCTTCTAGCCTTAGGAGTCATCTTTTAGTTCCTTGAAAAAACTCTGCAGTTTTCTGTTGGGGCCTTGTCATGTACTGTTCCCCTGGAATGTTCTTTCCTATCCCCTCCCTTTCACCTTGCTAACTTGTGCCCATCCTTCAGGTCTTAGCAGAAATATCACTTCCTTGGGGAAGTTTTCTCCAACCCCCGCACTACACAGGTACCCCCCTCTACATTCCTATGACTTTGTGGTACCTGTCTCACTCGATTTTCAACTGCCTTCCCCACAAGGCACCTTTACAAGGGCAAGGACCATATCACTGTACCTATGTCACTCACTGCTATGGTCACCTGCACTCTGGCTACCTACCTTAACTATGCATTAGAATCACCAGAGGAGCTTTTAAAGCCACAAGGCAAAACCACCCTCCCACACACACATGTGCACACCCCACCCATCCCAGGCCAATTGGATCCAAATCCCTGGGGTAGGGCCAGACATCAGTGAATATATTTTTAAAGCACTGCAGGAAATTCTGTTATATCCACTTGAGAATCACTGATCTGCCTTGTGCTTGACATTTAAAACTTTTTTTGAATGAATAAATAAACCCATGAAAAAATAATCTCCCTAAGCCTCCCCAGAAGATAGGATGGTAAGGATATTCTCCTAGGTAACAATATGTTAATTTCATATTTCATGAAATTTCATGTTTCATTTCAACCAAGCTCTGATACACACCTTACATGGGGCAGGCCAAAGCTGGGCAGGGTGTAATTATACTCATTATACAGGCAAGGAAAAGTCACGTTAGGCGATGGGGCGCAAATAGGCAGTTAATGATTTCAGGGTTAGTTAGGGTGTGTTTGTCTTTCAATTGCAAGTAATAGAAGCCCAAATAAACTGGTTATTCATATAATTGATTGGTTCCTAAGTTTGAAAAAGTTTGAAAAGTTCAGGAATAGACCCAGCTTAAGTACAGCTGGATCCAGTCACTCAAATAATGTCACAAAGAACCTGGAATGTACCCTCTCTTGACTTGCTTTCCTCTGAGTAGTCTTTCCCCAGGTGATGATAAAAATGGCCATCACCACCAGGCTCATATCCTGTTTAGTAGGAATATACGAGAAGAGCTCAATAAATGCTGGCCCTACCACTAAGCAAAAACAAAATCGTTTTTGTTGTTATTTTAAATCATAGCTTAGGCCTTCTTTCTTTCTTTGTTATTCTCTTTCATCTGTAATCCAGTTTTCAAATTCTGAAGTATAAAATGTTCTAATGATTTACTCTTCATTACCCACAACTTGCACGTTTATTTAAAATGCTCCCGGGGAACCGGATAATGGGTGTCTAGTTTCTGCAGTATCCACCCTCTGGCAAGCTAAGTTCTTTCCTGGGTAAGGTTTTGCCTACTCTGTATTTCCTGAGAAGTTTCTGGGCCTGACCACCGAGCCAGCTCTGAGGAGGGCTACATAAGCCCCACCGTGCTTTGACTCTGTCCCTGTAGAATATTTTATGTTGTTATCAAAAACTAAAGGAAGCTGGGTACGGTGGCTCATGCCTGTAATCCCAGTAGTTTGGGAGACCAAGACAGGTGGATCACTTGAGGCCAGGAGTTCGAGACTAGCCTGGCCAACATGGTGAAACCCTGTCACTACAAAAACAAAGCAAAACAAAAATTAGCCGGGTATGATGGCCTGCACCTGTGGTACCAGCTTGTGCCTCAAGCGGCTGAGGCACAAGAATCGCTTGAACCTGGGAGGTGGAGGTTGCAGTGAGCCAAGATCATACTACTGCACTCCAGCCTGGGTGACAGAGCGAGACTCTGTCTCCAAAAAAGCAAAAGGAAAACTAAAGGAGAGGGAGCTAAAATGATATCAGGTTCTTGGAGAATAGACAGACATGATTTTGCTTCATGGTAGGACAGCACAAAGAGATGGGGTTATATCCTCACATTGCACATAAGAAAACTGAGACTCAGAATGGTTAAGTCACTTGTCCCAGGCCACATAGCTAGTAAGTTGCAGAAACAGAATTTGAACCCAAATCTTCCAGCTCCAAAGCTTGTGTTCTTTTCACTACCTCCTGCTTAATTTTTTAATTTCTAAGATTAGATCCTTCATCTATCCATGACACCTGCTCGTCATCCCCCCAAAAAAGGTGAACACTGTTCAGAAATTTTTCTAACCTGAGCTCACTCCCAGTTCACTTATTTTTGCTTTGTCACAGCTGCCCAGTCCCCCACTGGTAGACCAGGAAGTAGGTCATGGCTGCGGGAACCACATGCTCTCGCTGCTGCAAGGTCCAGCCTCTGTTTCCAGGGCTGAGCAGGGGCCAGACCTACCAGGAGCACCACCTTCTGCTTGGATTTCACAGCGGGCCCCAAGAAGCCACTGCAAACCTTTGTATTGTTGAGCTTCACACACCAGAATTAACCATCACTGTAGCTGCTGCATGAAGTGGTCCTGGGAGAAACAGGCATTGGCATTAACAGGGAAATTGATAGTTGGGGGGAAAAAGTCATCCTCATTCTCTTGCAGATCTATGGGTGATTGAGACTGGCTGCTGTTGAAGGGGGTTCTCAGCCATCATGTGCCACGTTGTGGAACAGTGGCATAGCCAGCCATTTGACACCCAGCACTGACCTTTGTTTAACAGCCTTACCTCTATGTGACAAAATTATTGTCAGAACTAATCGTGTAATGAAATTCTGTAATAATGGCCAGAAAAGAAATGCAGATAATGTTTCTGTTATTGAACTCTGTACATATCATTGCACCAGGATTGTTTTCAAATAAAAAGTAAATATTTGCTACAAAAAGGAAAAAAACATAAGTATTTATTAAATAGCTTTTCTATATCTTTCTGAGTTTTGATCCTTTGATTGCCGCCTGATCTATTATTTTATGTAAGTCATTATTCAGTAACTAAATGAACTTTAATAAAAGGCATCTGCTAAAGTTGCCTATAATTTAGCAACTACAGTATTGGACCATTGATGTAGAGCTTTATTTTCTTGATTAATTTTTTCAACAGTATAATTCACAATTTGAAAATAATAAATTTCCACTCAAAAATAGTGTTTAAACTCAGCAAAATATATAATCTATGAGTAAAATTTGTATTTACCAAACAGAAATATCAAGCTTTGTGGTTCACGTGCTGGCTCACTGTTTTAAATTTTAAATACAAAAACTCCAAGTAGGCTGGGTGTGGTGGCTCATACGTGTAATCCCAGAGCTTTGGGAGACTGAGGCAGGCGTATCGCTTGAGTTCAGGGGTTCAAGATTTGCCTGGGCAACATGGTGAGACCCCATCTCTACTGAAAAGCTCTACTGAAAGCTGGGTGTGGTGGCGCACACTTGCGGTCCCACCTACTCAGGAAGCTGAGGTGGGAGGATCACTTGAACCCCAGGGGCAGAGGTTGCAGTGAGCCAAGATTGCACCACTGCACTCCAGCCTGGACAACAGCTCGAGACCCTGTCTCAGAAATGGGAGAAATGCAAAAACTCCAGGTGGTCAGAGAGAATGACAGGAGTGAAGTAACTTAACCTTAGCTTTTGGCTTTATAACCACTGTCCTACCATTGTCTGCTTAGAATCTACTTGCTTAATGCAGGAACATGTGGTCTCACAGAGATGGAAGATGAAAATGGTACCCAAAGCAGTCTGGAAATTCTGAACCATTAAGAATTTACTCTCTACCAGGTGCAGTGGCTCACTCCTATAATCCCAGCACTTTGGGAGGCCAAGACAGGTGGATCACCTGAGGTCAGGAGTTCAAGACCAGCCTGACATGGTGAAACCCCATCTTGTACAAAAATAATACATGCCACCACGGCAAGCTAATTTTTTGTATTTTTAGTAGAGACAGGGTTTTGCCATGTTGCCCAGGCTGGTCTCAAACTCCTGGCCTCAAGCGATCTGCTTGCCTTGGCCTCCCAAAGTGCTGGGATTACAGTTGTGAGCCACCGTGCCCAGTCTTGTTTTTGAACTCTAGAGACAGTCCAGCCCTTTATTACTTGTCCTGAGGCAGCTGCTCCCTCCACCTGGTCCCCTGCATTGCCTTCCAGACACTTGTCCTGGTGGTGCTGAAGAATATCTCTGTCAATCCTTCTGGGACATGCTGTTTGTTCAGGGAAGATTGGGCCACCTGCTGGGTCCCCAGTCACTTGATCTTCTTCCAAGACAGGAAGAAGCTGCTCTGGATTTGAGTCCTAACTCTCTCAATGCTCCACATCTTTGCACATTAAAATGTTTTCGGATGGGTTTTTGCTGTCATATTTACTTTTAAAAAATAACAAATATGCAATAAAATGTTAGGTTTGAGAAGGTTGAAATGAGAAAAGTTTGCATTAAATTCTAGTACATTTTTTTAGAAGAATGATATGGTCATCTCCAGCTACCTGCAATTGATCTACTCTGAATTAAGCAAGAGGCTTCCATATGTTGTTTATATTTTGCACTCTTGATGTGTTTCTTTAAATTATGGTCATGGGCCAGGTGTGGTGGCTCACACCTGTAATCTCAGCACCTTGGGAGTCTGAGGAGGGAGGATCACTTGAGGCCAGCAGTTCGAGACCTCATCTCTACAATAAATTTTAAAAATTAGCCAGGCATGGTAGTATTCACTTGTAGTCCTAGTTACTTGGGAGGCTGAGGTGGGAGATTTGCTTGAGGCAGAACTTTGAGGCTACAGTGAGTTATTATCACGTCACTGCCCTCCAGCCTGGGTGATGGAGCGAGACCTGCCTCAAAAAAATAAGTAAAAAATAAATTAAAATACATTTTGATCATTAGCGGTCATTAGGATATTTAGAGTATGTTGAATAGAAGTTAGGCATGTGTGTATTTTTTTTCCAGAGAGTTGTTTATAGTGTGGGTTTTAATTTAACTTTAAAAGCATTTTGGCTGGACAGTTGCCCAAACCTTATTGTCAGCCATTTGGTTGAGAACGTACATGCTGCCAATTCCTCTGTCACTGGAGGTTTGCTAGCTGACAGCCACTGGCTAGTTAGAGACATCGGTCAGCACAGAAGCAAGCGTGGACTTGCACACATAACTAGGTCAATGCAAAGTCACAGCTTCTTAAAAATTCTGAACCCTGCTGTCTGAGACGGTGTAACGGATGGAGCTCTGCTCTAGGAGACAGAAGCGAATTCCATGTCTTCCTTTGCCCTTGACTCGCTGGGTGACTTTGCACACCATGCTTGCCTCTCTATTGCCTTGTCTGCAAAGTGGAATCATCTTTTCCTTGCTAAACAGAAGGTGGACCCTGGACCTATGGCCTTTTTCAGTTTTTCCCCCTCTTAGAGGACCTCTGATCAAACTGAGTTTAACATCCTTTGGTTAATAATTGGGAAAAGCAAAGGAAGTGCTTCTGTTTAGATTATTCTATGCATGTTTCATCTTTTTCTTGCTGGAAAGACGTCCAAGACCCTGGGAAGGTAACTACCTTCAGTCTGAGCCTTCCTGGGTAGCCCTCTCTGGAGAGAGCTGCTGTTTCCAAGAGCCCCTCACCAGAATTTGAAAATTGACTGTGGTGGGGCCTGCTGACTTTTGACAGCTAATGATGTGCTGAGAATTGTTCCTCCAAAGAGGCCTTCCCGTTCCCTCTGGAGAGTCTGGGATGCTGGCTCTTCCCCCAGCCTCCACCCCAACTGCTCTCTTCATAAGAGAGCATAAGAGATGGGCCACAGGAAGCATCTATTATTAACAAACAGAGAAAAATGGACTCCTAAGTGATAGGCTTGCAGCATACTCTGGGGTTGATTTGGAAGCTGATTCAGACACTTCCACCCCAACTGCTCTCTTCCCTCCTCCCCTCCCCAGGCCCCTAATTTCTCTCACAAGGCTTTGTACTACAGCAACTTTTCCTAATGAAGTCCTGGCCAGGGCCTCTTCACAGCTTCATTACATAACCTTCCATGGACTCTTGGTCCAAGGATCACCCCAGAAAGCCAGTCAAAGGTGGACACGCAGCTGGGGTCCATTTACTTACCTTCCCCACACCCTCAGAACTCAGAGGTGGTGCAGGAATTTGGACTCCAAGAATTAGCAGCTCCACTGCTGTCACCAGAGCCAAAGCTTCAGGATGCACTCTCGTCATCCGCTGCCAATTTCCAGCAGAGACAGAGCCAGTGGTGCTGTGGTTCCTTAGGGAGCCGGTCCCCTGATGCTGGCTCCTGGCCCCAAACCTCTCTGATTCAGGCTCCACCAGAATGTCTTGTCTCTACCATCTCCTTTGACTAATGGTGTCCCTTTGCCTGGGAATGTCCCCTTGGCCTGATGATGGCCCTGTCACTCCTCTCTCTAGCACGGAGGAGGCAGTTTCATCCCTCAAACCTGACCTCCCTTGAAGTCTTAGCTCAAGTTCACCTTCTCCACTTCTCTTGACTGTGTCTCCTCTCAGCTCCAGCAGCCTCTGTCTCTGGCACTGATTCCTTACTTAGAGAATCACAGACACTTGGGGCTCAGGACAGTCTGCTTTCTCTTCTTACCCATGGCCTTGGACCATGTGTATCTCTTTGTCTCTACTCCCAAACCCACCCCTCAGAGGGCAGAGAGCACATTGTCATCTGTTTCTTTACCCAGCATGGAGCCCTACATGCGGTAGGTAGGCAGAGTTCCTTGTGCTAACCAAGGAGTCACTTGGCTCTGAAATTTCCCGTGGCCTTCAGTATTTGCATACATAGCTTCCTGGCCAGATGGAATATATCCAAGGGCATGGCCCACCTCTGCTCCTGTTTCTAGGTTCCTGATGGGGGTTGGTTCATGCCTTTCTCAATCTGCCCACTGTCCTGGTCCTCAAGGTCTTCCCAGCTGCTCAGCCAGAGCTGGGACAATGGGTCGCTCCATCCTGTTTATGTCATTCTCTCCCTGCCTTGCCCACTCTCCTGCCCATAGGTATCCTGGGACTGCCTGTGGGATTAGAGGACATATGTGCACATGCATGGCTACAGGACACTCACGCAGCCTCCAAGCACAGCATCAATAATGCATTCTATGCAGGATAGCATGGAAAGCTGCAATAAACTTTATTACACAGCAGAAGTGTCTGAATCAGCTTCCAAATCAACCCCAGAATATGCTGCAAGCCTATCACTTAGGAGTCCATTTTTCTCTGTTCGTTAATAATAGATGCTTCCTGTGGCCCCAGCTTGGCAATTTTGATTTAAAGTGATCTTAACTGAAGAGCCTAATGGACGGGTCTGAATGTGCGCCCTTTAAGCACTAAGTATTGCTCTTAATTAACTGGATTTGATCCTTTCAGCAAGCAGAGTCCCCCACCACCCCCCGATGGCTTCATTATCAACCCACATCTGGAAATCTTCCAGAGGCTTCTTCTGTTTCAAACCAATCCCAGGTGTGTTCTGAACACCCAGGAGGCTGTGAGAGCCACATATGCCTCCCAAATACACACAGCATGCGTGCCTGGCGGGACACAGCAGTGCGGGAAGTCCCATTCCGTCTCTCCCCACCTCGGAGAGGATGGCTCTTCCATCTAACTCATGGCTCAGTGTGGTAAAGGAGCTCCCCACTCCCCATCCCGTACCCACTCAGAGTCTGCAATATATATGCCATATGAGAGCTTGTCAGTTAGCTTTCATTCGTGTGGGGCACGTTTGAGGAGTCTGACTCCCCTCCAGTGCAGGCCAGTGTGCACTGCCCTCCTTTCTTTGTGCCCCCACTGTTGCACTGTGCAGAGGTTGGGGCCGTAGAAATACCACAGCTGTGAAAGGAGAGGCCCCTCTCACCTCTGCCCTCCAGAAAGGACCTCAACCTTGCCAACACCTTGATTTCAGCCCTCCATGTGCACAACCAGATAATGCAGCCTCTGTGGACTTTTGTACCATTTTTCCTGAGCATAAAGAAAGGAAGACTATCCCTTAATAGCACTCTGGAGGCAAACAAAGCTGGCTCCAAACCTGGCCCTGCCAGTTTCCCAGCTGAAGCCTTAGACAAGCACCCTAGCCTCTTGGACGTTCTCAGAGCCATCAGCTGCAAGTGGGTGCTGCCATGCCCACCTCACTGGGCAGGCTGAGGGACCACAGGTGGTAAATGGCTCGGGGTCTTGCACGATGTGGCCACATGGCAGGCCTGCCATCCAGGTCCATTTCTTTTCTTCCTTTCCCCAAAATCAGGTTGTCATTAAAGTGCTAGTCCACATTAAAGAACTCTATAGACAGCAACTGTGTTAGTTTTCTATTTGCTGCTGTAATAAATCATCAGAAATTTAGTGGCTTAAACCAAGTATTACCCTATAGTTCTGGAGGCCAGAAGCCCTCCGTAGGTGTCACTGGGCTGAAATCAAGGTGTTGGCAAGGTTGAGGTCCTTTCTGGAGGGCCCAGGGGAGAACCCATTTTCTTGCCTTTGCCAGCTGCTGAAGGTTTCTTGCATTCCTTGGCTCATTATCTGTCCATCTTCAAAGCCAGCAATGGCAGGATGAGTTCTTCTCACATCACCTTGCTCTGACACCAGCTCTCCGCCTCCCTCTTCCACATGTCAGGACACTCGTGATTACTTCGGGCTCGCTATGATAATCTGGGATGATCTCTCTATTTTAGAGTCAGCTGACTCGCAACCTTAATTCCATCTACAACCCCAATTCCTCTTTGTCATGTACAGTAACACAGTCACAGGTTTTGGGATTAGGAAGGGCCTGTTTCTGAAAGGTTAATTTGCATGAAAATTCATATTTTTAATTAAGATTCTTTTTTTCCTCTTCAGACAAGTTCTTACTCTACGGCCCAGGCTGGGGTGCAGTGGTGCAATCTCAGCTCACTGCAACCTCCGCCTCCTGGGTACAAGTGATTCTTGTCCTCAGCCTCCTGAGTAACAGGGATTATAGGAGCAGGCCACCACACCTGACTAAATTTTGTATTTTTAGTAGAGATGGGGTTTCACCATGTTAGCCAGTCTGGCCTCAAACTCCTGACCTTAATTGATCTCCCTGCCTCAGCCTCTCAAAGTGCTGGGATTACAGGCGTGAGCCACTGTGCCCAGCCCCAGCTAATTTTTGAATATTTTTTTGTAGAGATGGGGTTTTGCCATGTTGTCCAAGCTGGTCTTGAACTCCTGGGCTCAAGCAGTTCTCCCACCTTGGTCTCCCCAAGTGACGTGAGCCACTGCGCCCGGTCTTAAGAGAAGATTTGATAATTAATATTTTACAACAAGATCTGGAAGAGGTGGGATGAGTAACTAAATTAGGATACAAGTAACCCGGGTCATATCTGCTAATACCTTGGTCACATTGCACTTGATAACTTACCAGGTTTTCCTAATCAACTCTGTTAGCAGCAGTGTTGCAGCATCTGATCTCATTTTGTACTTTTTCCACCTAGCACAAGCCTTTAAATCACTGGCTCGGGGTGTTTAGATGTTCGTTGCCCCTTGGATGTTTCTTATAAATCCACATTTCATGGCTCCCTGGAAAATGCTGTGTAAATGATAAGCCGCAAGAATGGAAAGGAAATTGCAGTGCTCTTGAATTGTAAACGGGTTTTTTGAGGAGGTTTCTAGTTACTCTGCTCTTTCTCTTGAAATGAGGAGTTGAAGTGTGGATTGCAGATCTGTAACAGATAATCATGTGTGTGACTTCAGCCTGAGCCTCGAGGACCAAGTCACAGAGCTGGAACAGCCTCTCCCCAGTGTCCCTGGGGCCACATCTGAGGAGAACCCGGGATTTCATGCATGGCCTGCGCTGGTTGGGGGGCTCTCTTGATGTAATGTGTTCCCTCTGAGTATGTTACAGATTCTGATGTTCTTATTTTCCTTCCATGGAGAGACGTGTACTCAGTGACCTAACTCATTTTATCATATTTTTGCACACACACACCCCTGCTTTTGGATCCACAGATACAATGCCCTAGAATTGTGCTGGGGACTCAAAAGAGAGTAGTAAAATCTATTAAAGGGAATGAAGACAGTCCATATACTATAAGCTTTCTATTTTTATGGCAAAGAGGTTGTGGTATTTTCTAAGTAAACAGAGAACCACATTTGACCTGCAATATCAAGTGCATGGATTTGGTGCTTTGGAAAACAGCTGTTTTCTGTGTTAGTCTCGGTATCTTCCATGAAATGTCCTCCTGCCTTTGGCTTAAATGTTAGCTTCATCTATAGCCATTCCATCCTAAACCTGCCCAGTCTTGTCCGGATCCTGGCTTCACAGCTGAGAGGCTGTGTGTCCCTGGGCAATTTACTTCACCTCTCTGTGTGTCAGAGTCCTCATCTGTGATTTGGGGAATCCGGAAAGAATCTCTCCCGTAGGGTGTAGTGAGGATTTGATGAATTATTCCAAGTGCTACACAGAGTGAGCACTCAAATAATGTCATTGTCATCGTGATTGTGGTTACTGGAGCCCAGAGTTCGTTCTGATACTCAAGGCTGCGGCCCCTGAGAGGAGACGACAGGGGATGCGGGGAGGCTGAATCTGTGAAGGGCCTCCTGGATGAAGGACCGGCATGTTCTGCGTGGCTCCAGGGCACTGAGCAGGACCCATTTGCCAGAGTCTCTAGCTATAGACAGAAAAAGTTTCTGTCAATCAAAGAAGACGAAAATAGAATGAGTGCCCTCAAAAGGTAATGAGCTCTCTGTCACTAGAGGGATTCCCAAAGAGCTAGGTAACCACTTTAGGTGCTATCAGGGGACTTTTTTCTTTAAAGTCCTTTCCAAAAGCATCTGAGGTTGCATAAACAATGGGAAGCCACCTTGGTGTTTTAATTCAGACTCTCCCCAGTGATGAGGTTTGAACCAAAGCCAGATTGACAA
This sequence comes from Callithrix jacchus, assembly GCF_049354715.1. Classification (NCBI taxonomy): domain Eukaryota; kingdom Metazoa; phylum Chordata; class Mammalia; order Primates; family Cebidae; genus Callithrix; species Callithrix jacchus. The sequence goes on from NC_133506.1 coordinate 86,680,245, forward strand.
GCAGAGAGGAGACTCGTATACAAGGAGTTCCTCGGGTCAATTGCTTTTTCCTTGTTCCGGCTAGCCAGAGGGCTTCAGTTGGAGAACAGGAGACTGGGGAGGCTGAGGCCTGACCAAACCAGACTCTTCAGGCCAGCTGGGAGGCCACAGCTCTCACCTACACGAAAACTGAAGGCCATCTCTATTTTTAGATTGAGCAAAAGGAAATAAATTTAAGTTTGAGCCTCCTTTGCAACTGTCAGGAAACATCTTTATTGAGATGATCATTCACATTCCATAAAATTCTCCCACTCTGAGTTACACTTCAGCAGTTTTAGTCTTCCTTGATGATTCTGATGGTCTTTTCTTAAGGCTCTTGGAAGACCCAGAAGCCTCTCAGACACAGGCAGGTGTGGCGGGCACAGCACTGAGGCTGACTCCTTATTTCCTGGGTCTCCCCCTTAATGACTCTCAGACACTCCTCCTTCCCCACGCCCCTGGCTTCCACCCTGGGTAGAGTTTTGCCATTTTCCAAGCCAAACTTCATTTCCTCTTCTGTGTCTACACACTCTGTGCTTCTTTCTTGCCAGCTTTTTCTCCTTTGTGTGCTCATTCCCCATCCATCCCTCCCTCCCTCCCTTCCTTCCCTCCTTCCCTCCTTCCCTCCTTCCCTCCTTCCTTCCAGGTATGTGACTAATTTCTGTTTCTGGACATAAATGTCCAGGCTGTTCTCTGACTGTTCTGTTGAATAATGGACATTTGGCATTGAGAGGGGCTGCTTTTTCTGAAATCGTGTTCTTGGAGCCCAGAACCTAGGTGTGTATTTCTGACTTTGTCCATCCGAATTCTGACGTGTCCATTTAAATTGAGCCAGACCCACAGGGCACCGAGGGACAGATCTTCAATGGAATGTGACTCTGTTACATGGGCATTTTGTTTCGTCAAAATGGGAACATATTTATTGCTTCTTATCTGATTGTAAACATAATCCATGTCTATGAAACAGTATAATGAGAGAAAAATGTAGACACTAATAAGAGAAAATCTCCCTAATTATATTTTTCTTCTCAGAGAAAGCTCTTGTTGGGCATATATGCTCTAGGGTGTTTTTTTTAAACTACACATATATATTCTTGTTTATAAAAATCCTGTACATGCACATTTCTGTAACGACTGTTTTCACTTGATGATGCATGGACCTCTCTAGACCAGCATGTATGTTTTTTCCTCCTTACAAAGCAGTTGGCTTCACACAGGGTGCACCAGGACATGGTTTTGGCTCTGTCCCCAGGGTGTCACGGGACTAGGGGATGATCTCACAGGGTCTGCCATCTGCCCTGCCTGGCCGGAGACTGCATCAAGAGGGCCAAGGGGCACCACGTGTCATGGGTACTGTCAAACTAGAGCCTTTAGAGCCTTCCACAGTCTTTCTTTTGCTTCCCAGCATTGCTTCCTCCTGGCGGGCTCCGAATCTAGAACTAGTTCTAGGCACCTCTCAAACTCAGATGGGGGCTGGGGCATTATTAGAATGCAAATCTAGGCAAAGCCCTCCCAATACCAGGATCCAGAATGGGGTGGGCCCTTTGCCCTGAAAAGCTGTTTAGTTTGAAAATACAAACAGGAGACAGAAAGGCTTGGCTAAATTAACGAATGATAAGGTTTTAACGATGGTAAGCAAGTAGGGTTCATGGACAGCCAGCGACAGTTCTAAACACTTGGCATGCATTAACTCATCTAATCCCCACATTTTACAGATAATACAAAGGCTCTGGGAGGTTGAATGACTTACCCAAAGTTGCACAGCTCCTAAGTGAAGGATTTGGAGTGGACTCCAGGCAGCCTGGTCTGACACCTGCACTACTCTGTATTTATCTCTGGCCCTGATGCCACCATGCAGAAGTGTCTGGGGGCACTTTGTCTCTGTCAAAGAGAAAATTCCGAGATGGGTAAGCCTGCCCTGCTGTAGCACTTCTCTTTTTTTGAGACAGAATCTTACTCTGTTCCCCAGGCTGGGGTGCAGTGGTACAATCTTGGCTCACTGCAATCACCACCTCCCAGGTTCAAGTGATTCTTGTCCCTCAGCCTCTTGAGTACCTGTGATTACAGGCATGTGCAACCACGCCTGGCTAATGTTTTTGTATTTTTAGTAGAGTTGGTGTTTTGCCGTGTTGACCAAGTTGGTCTTGAATCTCTGGCCTCAAGGGATCTGCCCACCTCAGCCTCCCACAGTGCTGGGATTGCAGGTGTGAGTCACTGTGCCCGGCAGTGTGGCACTTCTTACATGTGTTCCGCAGACAAAGTTTATCTTCTGTCCCTCCAAGACAGGGCTGAGCTCAGGTCACTTGTTACTGGTGGACAACTGCTGATTTCCAGCAGAATTACCATCCTCCTCTCCCCTGCGCCTTTCAGAGTGTGCCCTCAGACTCAAAAATTAGAAGTGAAAACGTCTTAAAAACGATTACCTTTTCTTCCTAATCTTCCTCTCCCTCCTGTCTTCCTTGTTGTCTCCATCTAATGAAATATCATGGCAAAAAGAGCCCATTTCTAGCCATTTTCTGTGGCCTTTCAAACCCCTACCTACCCCACTGCTCCTGGGTGCGTTTCCCGAAAGCCAAGACTTTAGTGCAGAAAGTGCCAGGCCCTCTGTCCCCTGGATCACCTTTCTCATCTTCCCTGTGCTTGCCTGTCACATTGTCTGGGCACCAGTGCTGGAAGGAAGGAGGAACAGACTCTGGTTCTCATTTTGAAGTTTGCCTTCATTCCGCCACTTCCACAGAAGTTGCCCTTTGTTTCCCTCCTCTCCAAGGCTGGCTCAGAGCTGCCCCTCACCTCTTCCTGCTGTCACCCCACCTCCATCAGGGCAGAGATTGGGACAAAGGCTCTTCTACTGGCTCCTGCTGTTCTCCCTCAGGTCCAGCCTCCTCTCCTCTGTCTTCAGGAGTCTCTCTCTCCAGCTCCCTCGTCATGACTTTAGCACCTCACGTCAGTCCAGAACATCCCTGCTTGTTAAAATGCCACCTTTCCCATGCATTCTTTCCAGTAACACAGCCACCCACTGAGACAGGAGTGTCATCATCACCATGTTTCAAATGAAGAATCTGCAGTTCAGAGAGGGCAAGTGACTGGCCCAGCCTCATCAGCTAGCCAGTGGACCCCTTACTAAGCCCAGGGTTTCTGACTCCTGTCCAGGCTCCTTTCCCACCCAGATCCACAGAGAGAACCAAGCCAAGAACAGGTATCCCTCAGGAAGACATGAAGCCAAAGCCTCCACCTCCAAACCCAGGGGCCCAGGGAGTCCAGGCACTCATCCACTCACAAGGCTGGACATGGTGCCTTCCAGGAGAGGGATTGGGGGTGAGTGGCCTCTTGTGCACCTGTTGGGGATAGATACGCATGTGGCGTCCCCACACCATGAGGCCTGGCTTCATGGGTGAGCTCCAGGTCCAAGGAGAAGCCAAGCAGGGAGCCTCCCCAGCCCCTGCTGTGAGGCTGAGGCAGTGCATCGTTCCCAGGGTACCTTCACCAGTCTAGGTAGCCGCCGATGGAGGAGCAGGTACTTCCGAGAGCCCACAGTGCTCTTTGGCCAGTGGCCCAAGGGAGGCTCTGAGAGGCCTTGTAGCACCTAGAGGTGCTGCTGAGGCAACAGCCTGACTATAAGGAGGCCCATTTATCCTCAGAGAGTGGCCATGACGCTGCTGCGACAGCCCCACCAGCCCTCCCGCTTTTTGACTTCCCACTGTAAAGCGGAACTCTCCAGCAAGTCACCTCTTGTCAGACTCTGTCCCCACTCTCTCTGGGTCCGCTTGAGATTCCTCAGCCTCATGGGCCTTAGTTTTCCCAGCTATAAAATGGAGCAGAGAGGGCCTGTGTACCCGCAAAGGTGCTGTTGGAGTGGCTCCTCCCACATTAGGGCTCAAGTGGGGTTTCGTGATTGGTTGGTGGAGGTCTCCAAAGCCATCCAGTGCCCCTGAAGGCTGGGACTGCAGATTCAATGCCACGGGTGTCCTTCCTCGGCCTGGCAGCTGCACGTCAGGTGTAAAATGGGGATAACAGGCTAATAACAGTGCCTTACACCTATGTGGATGTGAGGATTAAACAAGATAAATGTGTAGCAGTGCCTGGCTAGAGAAATATTTATTCCTGCTATTAAGGGAAGAGTATACATGGCAAAAAAGGAGGGGAAGATGTCAAAGCCAGCCCCTCCCCTCTCTAGCATATTTAAGGGTAATGTTGAGTTGGTTTGTGGACCATTTGCTGCCTGTTAGAGCTGGAAGGTAGGGACCCCCTCTCAACAATAATGCTAGAAGTTATACCTACTGGAAGTCAACCAAAAGATAAGGCTTACTAGCTGGATGCAGTGGCTCATGCCTATAATCCTAGCACTTTGGGAGGCAGAGGCAGGTGGATCACTTGAGATTAGGAGTTTGAGACCAGCCTGGCCAGCATGGTGAAACCCCATCTCTACTAAAACTTCAAAAATCAGCCAGGCATGGTAGCGCATGCCTGTAATGCCAGCTATTCAGGAGGGCTGAGGCAGGAGAATCAATAGAACCCAGGAGGCGGAAGAGGTTGCAGTGAGCCGAGATTGCGCCACCGTACTCTGGCCTGGGTGATAGAGGGAGACTCCGTTTTAAAAAAAAAAAAAAAAAAAAAATCAAAGCTTGCTAATACCAGCACATCGTTAAGGGGATACAGTAGGCTGCAGAACGACTGGTGTAGTATGGTGCCACGCAGGGAAAATGCCGTGTGTGCGTAGGAGAGGTGTCTGGAGGATGTGCCCTAAGATGTTAGAGCCATTCCTTTGCTTTTTCCTTTTATAATTTTGTATCTGACTTTTAAATAAAGGCCATGAATCACTTTTATAAAACACATTCTCTCCAAGCCCTACTACTCCTTTAAGGAATAAGATGGTTTGTCCAAGACAGGCAGTTTTTTTGCTCTTGTTTTTTTTGGCTCTGACATCAGAGGAAACTCAGTGTCATCTACTTGGGGCTCTGGGTTCAGGGGATTCATTTCAGGTAGATTAAAGTGGTGACCAGGGACATTTGTGCACACACAGAGGGACAGGAGCACCATCGGTTTGTCTCTCACAACCGCTGCCATCTTTACTGAAGACTGTTGCCCAATCAGAAAAAGTATCAGGCCAGGCACAGTGGCTCACACTTGTAATCCCAGCACTTTGGGAGGCCGAGGCAGGCAGATCACTTGAGGTCAGGAGTTCGAGATCAGCCTGGCCACCATGGTGAAACCCTGTCTTTACTAAAAATACAAAAATTAGCCAGGCCTGGTGGCGGTTGCCTATAGTCCCAGCTACTCAGGAGGCTGAGGCAGGAGAATCACTTGAACCAAAGAGGCACAGGTTGCAGTGAGCCAAGATTGCACCACTGCACTCCAGCCTGGGGAACAGAGCAAGACTCTGTCTAAATTTAAAAAAGTATCAAAAATGAGGTAGTTTTTAGAACTACTATAGTTCTGAAAACAAAGTCCATCCAAGTATGACAGATTTTAGAAGCACTGTTGGCTATTCCAGTAATTAAACGGAGGAGAGAAGCTTTTAGTTAAAACAAACAACAACAACAAACCCAGAAACCTTCGGTTGGAACCAAATTGTCCTCTCAGACACAGTCTGGGAGTTTTCTCATGATGGTGGGCATTGGCCAACTGACATCAACCGCAGCCATCCGTGTGCACAAAGCAGCAGCACCTCCCAAAAAGCGGCTTTCATCCATGCCCTTATACAATCAGTGATTATTCTCTTTGGATTGAGGCCCAGAATTATTTCAGTTTCTTCTCGCCAGCATGAGTCTTTCCTTTCTGTACGCTCCTTATCTTCTCTCTCTTTAATTTGGCAGTTCTGCTCGAAATCTAGGTCTTTCATTAGTAGTAGTGCAATTTGGGTCCAGAACATTCTGTGGTGTGATGTGGCCACAAGCTCACACTTCAGAGCTCCTCAGGGGCCAATCTTACCGAGCACCTCCCACTGGCTGCCTGTATGCTGGGCACCTCTTGTGGTGGGCAGGAGAAAGAAGGGGACACAAAAGGAGACACAGCTCCTTCTTAGAAGCTCAAAGCTGGGGACCAACTATACAGAAAAGTGTCTTTAGCATCCAAGACACCAAGATCCAGCCTCACAAGGGTGTTTATTAAGCCTTCTCAGCTCTTTCTTTTTCTTTTTCTTTTTTTTTTTTCAGATAGAGTCTCATTCTGTCGCCCAGACTGGAGTACAGTGGCACAGTCTCAGCTACTGCAACCTCCACCTCCTGGGCTTAAGCGATTCTCCTGCCTCAGCCTCCCCAGTAGCTGGGATTGCAGGTGCCCACCACCACACCCAGCTAATTTTTGTATTTTTAGTAGAGACAGGGTTTCACCATGTTGGTCAGGGTGTGGTCTTGAACTCCTGACCTCAGATGATTTGCCCACCTTGACCTCCCAATGTGCTGGTATTGCAGGCATGAGCCATCACACCCAGTCTGCTGTTGCTTCATGTCAACTTAGACAGAGGTTCTCATCTAAGCTCCAAGTTTCCACTTCCATTTTCCTCAACTTTCCCCTTAACCCCTCCACATTCTCTCAAAATCACCTCACTTCTAAAAAATACTTTTTCTTTTAAATTTCAAATGATCTATACTCATTGAAATAAATCAAAATAGCATAGAATAAGCAAAAAATGAATCTCCCCCTTCCCCCACTCCCATTCCCTAGGGCTAACCATAGTTAACCATTTAATTACTAGGGGTTTTTTTTTGGTTGTCATTTATTTATTTATTTATTTTGAGACAAGAGTCTCACTCTGTTGCCCAGGCTGGAGTGCAGTGGTGTGATCTCGGCTCACTGCAACTTCTGCCTTCCAGATTCCAACAATTCTCCTGCCTCTGCCTCTGAGTAGCTGGGATTACAGGTGCTTACCAACACGCCTGGATAATTTTTGTACTTTTAGTAGAGACGGGGTTTCTCCACATTGGTTAGGCTGGTCTCAAACTCCTGGCCTGAAGTGATCCACCCACCCCGGCCTCCCAAAGTGCTGGGATTACAGGCGTGAGCCACCGCACGGAGCCCTCCTGGCTTCTCTTTTCCTTTAGTTGCAAACGCTCCCCTGCTCCTGGAGTAGAGGGTTTTCCTAGAGACTGTGGGCTTCACCTGCGCCCAGGACTTGGATGCCTGCCCTATCACTTATCTTTATAGTTTAAAGCAAAACAGTTGGACTGTAAGCATTCTGTAACAAAATGTCAAGTTTTGTGAACAAACCGGGAGAAGAAAGTTCTCCCAGGAAACAAGAGCTTTGGTTCAGCTGGGCCCTGGTCCTCATATTCTGAAGCAGTTACCAGTCACTGCTTGAATTAGTCTCAGTTTTCGCTTGGCCTGAAGGTCTGCTGCTGGTGCCGGGGTGTCTGGGTTTTGAAGCCTGACTCCATTACAGACTTACTGTGTGACCTTGAGCAACTTACTCAACCTGCCTGTGCCTCAGTTTCCCAGCTGTATTGTTGGCATAATAGTCTGTTATTAAATTAAATGAGGCAGTAACTGGAAACGCTTCAAACATGGTTCCTATCATGAGAAATCCTGCTTTCTGCCTAAATGTGCTGGAAAATTCCTGATGGTGCAGAACAGGAAACCAGAGCAAAGGAAAGACAGGGTGCAGACGCCAAAAATGACCTTGGAGAATGAAGTGCATGTTAAGATTATTTTTGGATTCTAGGTTTATCTCTGCTTGGCCTTCAGTTACCTGTGAGAGATCCAGCTAGGGATTTTTGTTTTTAACGATAGCTTTATTGAGATATAATTCGTGTGCCATTAAGTCACTCTTTTAAAGTGTTTTCAGTATATTCACAAGGCTGTGCAGCCATCCCTGTACCTGATTCCAGTCTGGGTTTTTAACCGTTAGGGTAAGGGAGACCACACATTCCCCAGACCAGAACCGCGGGACAGGGGGCGATTCCGCTGAGTCACCGCGGGCTCTGGGTGCCCGGCGGCGGTGGAGCCCGGGACCTTCCTCGGCCGCCCCCTAGCGAGGGCACAGCGTGGCCTGAGACACTCGCCGGGGCTGCCCACGCCGGTCGGATTTAGACTGGAAGCTCGTTCGGGGTCCCAGCCTGGTGCGCCTGCAGTGCGGGAGACCAGCTGGGCTCGGGCTTCCCCTGAGCCCCTGGACTGTGACTCCAGCAGGCCCTGGGTCATGACGGTCAACTCCCCTTTCCCAAAGGGTGATGATCTGTTGGGAAGGCACCTGTTTGATACAGTAGCATAGAGATGGGTTTTAGCATCAAAATATCAGAATTCAAGCCCCACTCTCTGCTTACCAGCTGTGTGACCCTAAAGAGGTTTCAGAGCCTCTCTGAGCTTCAGTTTCCTCATCTGGAAAGTGGGAGCAGTCATTCCTTCTCACGGGGTGGTTGTAAGTATTACAGAGGTCTTCTCTGTGAAGCCCCTGTGAGTGATTCATCCTCAAGGCTGAAATAAACCTGTTATTAATAATCCAAAACTGCCAAGGGGTGTTGACTGGTCCCCCACCCTGACCTAAGGAGCTTTCTAGAACCTGAGTTATCATTACCAAACTGTACTTCCTTGAGTAAGAACATTAGAAGGAATGGGAAAGATGGTGGCAGACGGAGGAAGGCAGACTGGTCCTTGCCTCCTCCAAGGAAGAAACAGCCCCGGATTGTGGGAAACCCACACACCTGCCAGACAGACTAGGAGCAAAATCTGGGGCTTTAAGTTCCCCGGGGAAGTTCTCCCAAGGGAGCAGCCAATTGGATTTTGTAAGCAGAGATTTGGTTGGGGAGGAGAAGACGTCGTGGGGAGCAGAGGGACAAAGCTGTCAGGGACAAAGCTGTACCTTGAGGGCAGGGCTGTGTGTTGAGGGGGAGTTGGATCCCTGGGGCCTCAGTGGCCTTGGCAAGTTCCCACCCCTCAGGTCCCTTACCCCAGCCCCCAGGGACTCCATCCTGCCCCTCACAAGTTACAGTGAGCCTGGATGTTCTGTCACAGGTAGGTGCCCAGGAAAATGGCAGACATGTTCCAAACAGCAAGTGGCATTCCCCAGTGACACTCCAGGGTCACCTCAGAGGTGGACAAGGTGCCTGGGCTCTAGTGCCTCAGGGGACAGCCAAAGTTGTCCCTTCAGGTAAGCTGCACAGAAGGGGTGAACTCTGCTGGGAAGACCCTATTCTTTGGGAGCAAAAGAGACCCAGGGTCTCAGCTGCACATCCCAGTCCCTGAGGGCCTGCTGGTTCTTGGAGGCCCAGCCTGTGCAAAATGAGGAGGAAAGTTAAGGTTGTCTGGGCCCCTACCAGGCCCCTTCCTTGGCCACACACTCCCCTTCCTGCATACGCACCCTTCTCCCTCTACCCCATCTCCATTGTTGTCAGAAAAGTCACAATAAAAAGGTCCATATTGTGTAGTTCTCACACTTTCAGTTTTTTTATTTTTATTTTTTGAGACAGAGTCTCACTCTGTTGCCCAGGCTGGAGTGCAGTGGCACCATCTAGGCTCACTGCAACCTCTGTCTCCTGGGTTCAAGCGATTCTCATGCCTCAGCCTCCCAAGTAGCTGGGATTACAGGCGCCTGCCACCACGCCCAGCTAATTTTTGTGTTTTTAGCAGAGATGGGGTTTCACCATGTTGGCCAGGCTGGTCTCAAACTCCTGGCCTCAAGTGATCTGCCTGCCTCACCTTCCCGAAGTGCTGGGGTTTCAGGCGTGAGCCACCCAGCTCCACACGTTTCATTTATTCAAAGATTCTGGTGTCCATCAATGGGTGAATGGATAGACCCATGTGGACTATCCCCCTCCTTACCCAAGAAATGAAGCATTGAGCCTTGCCAACATGTGGATTCACAGTGAAAGAAGTCAGTCACCAAAGGCCACATGCTGTGTGACTTCCCTTATATGAAATATCCAGAAGAAATACATCCATAGTGACAGAAAGTCAGTGAGCAGCTGGGGGCTGGTAGAGGGGAGAAGAGGGAGCAGCTGCCTGCAAGGCCCAGCCTTTCTTTTGGGCTAAGTCACTGCCTGGGTAGTGAGGACATTTGGAACTAGATGGAGGTGATAGCTGCATAACACTATGAATGTACTAAATGCCACTGAAGCATTCATTTTAAATCATTCATCGTGTGTTGCATGAATTTTAGGTCAATCAAAAACAATTGTTTGAAAAGAGAAAACCCTATGGGTAGCACAGCAGTGATTCAAGTCCTGATGTGATTCTGTGGCTTACCCCTCCCCTGCTGCACCCCATCACCCTCCAGCGTCTTCCTTTACTCCCATCTCTCTCTCTCTCTCTCAACCCTGCAGATGCTTTTCCCAGGTCCCCAAGGCATGAATTGGGGCTGGGAGGGTGTGATTCTGAAGAAGGCACCAAGAGTGACTCAGCCAGTCCCTTCCCCTCCCAGGGCCTCAGTTTAGCTACAAAACCACAGGGACGGAGTCAGGAGGCAATACCTTTCCTAGGGTCCCTAAAAAATGTCCCATTTTAGTGTCCAGGTTTAACTCAACTTTAGCACCTCTCCTAAAATATGTTCCTTACCTCCCACCCCACTACCTCTTAAGTCACTGCCTGGGAAAACAGGAGTGAGGAAAGGAGAAAGAGAGAAAGAGAGAGAGGGAGGGAGGAAGGCTGATAGATTTAGAAAAGTAAGAAAACAAGTGGTCTGAGGAAAACAGCCTTGGTGTGTTTATTTTCCTGTCTGTGTGTCTCACTTAGATTACAGGGGTCTGTGGGTGATGACACGTCTGGTCCAGGCTGCGTAGCCACCTCAGGGCCATGCTTGTTTATGTGTTTTTCAATTCACTGTCTTTGTATGGGAGTCCCAGGCCAAGAGGCACAGCTGCACCGTTTGTCCTTTGACTTAGATAACCTTTGTCCAGTTCCTCCAGAGAAATCATCTTTCCCTTGGCTCTGGATGAGGTGGGCAGCAGGGTTCAGAGAGGGGCGGAGAAGGAAGGAGGCAGGTCCTTGGCTAGGACCTGGCCTGGGCTCCTACTGTCCTGTCACTGACCAGACCACCCACCCCACCCCAGGCTCCCGAGTTAGAAGACAGAGGCCAGAGTAGACTACCTTTCCATTAAAAAACTCATAGAAAATAAAGGTTCATAAAAAATAAAAATTTAGACCAGGTACTGTGGCTCACACCTGTGATCCCAGCACTTTGGGAGGCCAAGGCAAGTGGATTGCTTGAGCCCTGGAGTTCATGACCGGCCTGGGTAACATAGCGAAACCCCATCTCTACAAAAAAAAAAAACAAAAATTAGCCAGGCATGGTGGCACACACCTGTGGTCCTGGCTACTCGGCCTATTGACCCATATAGAATACAATGTTAGCATAAGAAGGGAGTCCCAGGGTCACCAAATGGCTTGGGGGGCAAAGAACCTGAAGGTTGAGAGGAGTGGCCTGGTCACCCAGCTGCTGAGTCTGAGACCTGGCCACTGCTTTTTCCATACCCCAGACCTGTACCGTGACATCTCAAGTAGAAAGTTGGGGAATGTTTTATGGTCCAGGGTGAAGGAGCAGGCAGTGAGGGGCAGCAGAGTGTCACTTTTCATTTCTGTCTGCCTCGTACTGGCTGTGTGACCTGGGGCAGGTAACTTCCCAGACTCGTGGGAATCATAATGTCTACAGTGATGATGATGATGACAACGACACCTACCTCAAGGATTGCCATGAAGGGTCACAGAGATGGCTGTGAGGCACCCCCGTGGAGCAGGCACCCCTTCTCTGGTAGGTGCCGGTGCGCACCACCTGTTGCTAGGCCCTGGGGTTATGGCACTGTGTGATCCAGCAAGTCCTACCTGGCGAAGCTGGCATTCTCACGCTCAGTGTTTGTTGTAAGGCTAAGAAGAGTGACTTCATTTTGCTCTCCAGGGACATTTTTCTGGGTCCTATTTTCTGCTGTGTCAAGTAGAGCCTCAAGGCTGCTCCTGAAAATGGGCTTGTGTGTCTTAGCATGGCAGGTAGTTTCCAAAGCATTAGCATGGGGTAGCCGGCCTAGGCCAGCCAGTGCTGTGCTGTGACTCTTGAGTCCAATCAGGAGGTCCATAAACCTAGGAGCGTTTGCTGTCCCAGGATCAGGGTGGAGGCTGAGCTTCCCTGCTTAGAGATTCTTCCCATGCATTCCACTGTTTTTCCCCAAGGAAAATATTGACCCTTGAGAGGCACACAGTTTATTTATTTTGCATACTAAATAGTAGCCTGTATTTTAAGGATGAGTTGATTTCTGCATCAGCCCCTGTAACTCATCAGCCTTCTGTTGGTGTTTCTGACTCTCTGTTGTCCTGCAGGGGTTGTGGAGGGGGAGGAGGAAGAGGAGGAGGGATCTTTATTAGAAACCAGGACAGTGAGACCCATTGCCCTGTCATCTGCTCGGTGGAGCTGAATGAGGCAACCCAGCTGTGAAACACCCTGGACGAGCATCCCTAGCCCCCAGAACAGTGGGGCACTGCCTCAAGTCCTGGGAATGACTCTTGATTCTGCTGCTTCTGACTTGGAACGTCTGGAAACCTCTAGAAACAGCTGAGGAAAACCCAACATGAAAAGCAGAACTTGGCTGGGCACAGTAGCTCACGCCTGTAATCTCAGCACTTTGGGAGGCTGAGGTAGGTGGATCATCTGAGGTCAGTAGTTCGAGACCAGCCTGGCCAACATGGTGAAACCCTGTCTCTACTTAAAAAAAAAAAAATTAGCAGGGCATGTTGGAGGGCACCTTTAATCTCAGCTACTTGGGAGGCTGAGGCAGGAGAATCTCTTAAACTGGGAGGCAGAGGTTGCAGTGAGCCGAGATCACACCGTTGCACTCCAGCCTGAGCAACAAGAGCAAAACTCCATCTCAAAAAAAAAAGAAAAGCAGAACTCCACAGAGAATATAAGAGGTGACCAGAACATACAATGATTCTTGCTAAGACTGATTTGCAGTTTTTTTTTTTTTTTCAATTGAAGAAATACTGGAGAAGCCTAAAGGAGTCTGAAAACTCTGGCCCATGGGCCGAAACTGTCCTTGAGTTAAGAATGGTTTTCACATTTTTAAATGGTTGAAAAATAAGAATGATGTTTCATGATACATGAAAGTTACGTGAAATTCAAATTCCCATATCTATAAATAACATTTTATCAGAACACAGTCACCCTCATTCATTTATCTTTGGTGGCTGCTTTCCCACTACAACCACATTGAGCACTTACAACAGAGGCTGCAAGGCCCACAGAGCCTTCAGTATTTACTGTCTGGCCCTTTACAGAAACAATGTGCCGACCTCGACCTGAAGCTAAAGTTGCGTACCTCTCCATTGAAAAACCCATTAAAAATAAAGGTTCATAGGGCCAGGCGCAGTGGATCACGCCTGTTATCCTAGCACTTCGGGAAGCTGAGGTGGGTGGATCACCAGAAGTCAAGAGTTCAAGACCAGCCTGGCCAACATGGTGAAACCCCATCTTAAGCTGGGCGTGGTGGCTCACGCCTGTAATCCCAGCACTTTGGGAGGCTGAGACTGGCGGATCATGAGGTCAAGAGATGGAGACCATCCTGGCCAACATAGTGAAACCCCGTCTCTACTAAAAATACAAAAAAATTAGCTGGGCGTGGTGGCACACGCCTGTAGTCCCAGCTACTTGGGAGGCTGAGGCAGGTGAATTGCTTGAACGTGGGAGGCGGAGGTTGCAGTGAGCCGAGACTGCGCCACTGCACTCCAGCCTGGCGCCTGTCGACAGAGCGAGACTCTGCCTCAAAAAAAAAACTTTAAAAATAAATAAATAAATAAATAAAAATAAAGGTTCATAAAAAATAAAAATTTAGACTGGGTGCCGTGACTCACATCTGTGATCTTAGCACTTTGGTAGGCCAAGGCAGGCAGATCGCTTGAGCCCTGGAGTTCATGACCAGCCTGGGCAACACAGTGAGACCTCATCTCTACAAAAAATACAGAAAATTAGCCAGGCATGGTGGTACACACCTGTGATCCCCGCCACTCAGGAGGCTGAGGTGGGAGGATCACCTGACCCAGGAAGTTGAGGCTGGAGTGAGCTGTGATTGCACCACTGCACCTCAGCCTGGGTAACAGAGCAAGACCTTGTCTCCAAATAAATAAATAATATGAAGTAAAATAAATAATATAAAAATGAATCAATTTTAAATTATATGCCAAGGGGCATAGTAGAACACACTTTCTGGAGCTCATTAAGTCACATGAGTTACCAGTTAGTAAAATGCAGTCAGGGGAAAGAGGGCAGGACTCCTCTCTGAAGCAGTGGCTCTTCCAAAAACAGACCCCACCCTTGTCAGCTGCCTTCCCCCTGAGGGTGTTCCCTTTGACTGTGACCCCTGCCCCCTGTTTCCCAGCCATCCAAGCCACCTGTGGCGTAATACTCGATTCTAATCCCTCTCCCTAACCTCAACCTAATTTCGAAGCCCAGTCTAGTGTTTTCTCAAATATACTTCTAGGCTCTGTTCATTCCTTTTCATCTCCTCTGCCTTTTCACTGCATGCTTGGACCACTGCAGTCACCTCCCTGCTGATGGCCATTCCCTACCCATCCACTTGGCCCCACCTGCTGCTGCCAGATTCACCTAGGGCACCTCTGGTGCTGCCCTTGCTGTGGACAAAGTCCAAGCCAGCCACCTCACCCACCTACAGCGCATGGGGAGCAGCCAGCGTGTCCAGTGGTGTACCCCATCACCACAGACTTGGCGGTGTGTTGATGTGCAGAGAACGGGTGTTGGTAGCCACAGCACGAGCAGCTCTGCCCCACATGGGACCTAAGACGAGCGTGTTGGGAGCCACCTCTGAGGTTCCAACATAAGGCAGAGGGGCGAATGGCTCACATTGCACAAACACTCCTTGCCTTTTTTTTTTTTTCCATTTTTGAGAGGCGTCTCACTCTATTGCTCAGGCTGGAGTGCAGTGGCACAATGTCAACTCACTGCAACCCCTGCCTCCCGGGTTCAAGTGATTCTCCAGCCTCAGCCTGCCAAGTAGCTGGGATTACAGGTGCATGCCGCCACACCCAACTAATTTTTGTATTTTTAGTAGAGACGGGGTTTCACCATGTTGACCAGGTGGGTCTAAAGCTCCCGACCTCCGACGATCTGCCTGCCTTGGCCTTCCAAAGTGCTGGGATTACAGGTATGAGCCACTGCACCCGGCCTCCTTCCATTTTAACATATGCCTAATTTGCCCATTGAAAACGGTTGAGACACATTTTAGGTCTCCAAGGTCTACTTAGAGTTAATACTCATGACCAGGTCTGGGTCGAGCCTGGCTGTCCAAAAGGCACTTTTTACCTGCTCTGGTTTTATGCAAAGGGATGAGCTGATAGGGGCATGGTGCCTGGGCAGTGGGCTTGGGCTGGCAGGACTCAGTGACCAAAGGAAGAGAACTTTCCTCACCACCAGCCTGTCTTTTCAGGGCACCTCAGGGGGCTTTGGGACTTGGTGATGAACACAGCATAGTGAGCTGTTCAGCAGGTGGGCCCTGGCTTCTCACACTTCTCAGGCTCCTTCAGAGGCTCTCTCCAAAGGGAGCTGCTCCCTCCGGAACCCGCAAATTTAAAATATTGGCAACCACCGCATCGGGAACAACTGACCTCAAACACAGAGACCAGGGCAGATGGGCTCATCATGTGAAACTCATCTTGAGCTCTAGCAGCTTCTTTTCACAAGTTCATGGAGCAGGAAGTTTTCCACAGGGGATTACATCTGATCAAAAAAGGCCTGGGAAGTGGCTCTCCTGTTCATTCCTTGGAAACCTCCAATGGAACCACTGCCACTGTGCCAGCCCCAGCACTGGCACCCCAGCCACATCTCTGCTGTGAGCCCCAGAGCCCTGGTTAATTAATCATCCTCGTGTTGAGAGGGAGAGGCCCATTCAAAAAAGTGACGTAAAGCCCAGGGAGACATGGCCATAGCAAGAAGGGTGCCAGACTACGTTCCACCCCCAACCAAGAGATTCAGAAACCAGAAAACAATGGGAAAACATACTGTGCTCATGGGTGGGAAAACTAAATATCATGAAGAGAGTAATAGTTTTGGCATATAATACAATTCCAGCCAAAATCCCAATGGAACTTTGAGAATATGCAGGAAAAAAAATTCTAAAGTACATCTGGAAGACAAAACTTATGAGAAGGTCAAATAATTTTGGAAAAGAAGATGATATCTGATCCCACCTAGAGAATAAGACTTGAGATCCAGAGCTTAAATCAGGACAGATGAATGGGACAGAGTACATGGTACATTCACCTGGGGAAGAGGGCAGGTTGGTTTACGAATAGGTCTTGGTCCATTGACTTTAGCTGTTATATTTTGGGGGTGAGGTAAGTTTTCAGCCTCACTCAGTCTTAAACCTAAAAATATTCCAGATGAATTAATAAATATAAATAATTAGACCACTAAAAGCATAGAAGAAAATGGCTAATCTTTGTATACCATAGAGCAATGGAATAAATCACAAAGGAAAACAGATTTGACTTTATAAAAAATAAAGCCTGCCCCTCAAAACATCAGAAACCAAAATAAAAGGCAACCAACTGGAGAAGATAGTTGCCACAAATATGATCCAGGGTTACTGTTACGCATAAATTAAGAGCCCACACAAGTCATTAGAATGAGCACTGAGACCTGAACAAAGAAGCAAAAAGAATGAGGGGGAGGGGCCAGGCACAGTGGCTCGCACCTGTGATCCCAGCACTTTGGGAGGCTGAGGCAGGTGGATCACAAGGTCAGGAGATCGAGACCAGCCTGGCCAACATGGTGAAACCCCATCTCTACTAAAACTACAAAAATTAATCTGGCGTGGTGGCACACACATGCCTGTAGTCCCAGCTACTCAGCAGGGTGAGGCAGGAGAATCAATTAAACCTGGGAGACGGAGGTTGCAGTGAGCTGAGATTGCACCACTGCACTCCAGCCTGGGCGACAGAGTCTGTCTTTTAAAAAAAAAAAAAAAAGAATGAGGGTGGGTCGGTGCAGTGGTTCATGCCTGTAACTCCAGCCCTTTGGAAGGCCAAGGCAGGCAGATCACTTGGATCCAGTGAGTTCAACACCACCGGCCCAGGAGTTCAGCAGTGGCCCAGGAGTTCAGCACCAGCCTGAGCAACATGGTGAAACCCTGCCTCTACAAAGAAACATACAAATTAGCCGGGTGTGATGGTGGCACACACCTGTAGTCTCAGCTACTCAGGAGGCTGAGGTGGGTGGATCACTTGAGCCCCCGAGGTAGAGTCTGAAGTGAGCCAAGATCACACCACTGTACTCCAGCCTGGGCAACATAGTGAGACCCAGGCTTAAAAAAAAAGCAAGAGTAAGGAAAAAGATGCTAATGTCACTAGTAATTAAAACATCAGGCCAGGCACAGTGACTCACACCTTTAATCCCAGCACTTTGGAGGCCAAGGCAGGCAGATCACTTGAGGTCAGGAGTTTGAGGCCAGCCTGGCCAACATGGTGAAACCCCGTTTCTACTAAAAATACAAAAATTAGCCGGGCATGGTGGTGTGTGCCTGTGATCCCAGCTACTGGGGCGGCTGAGGCAGGAGAATCTCTTGAACCTGGGAGGCAGAGGTCGCAGTGAGCTGAGATTATACCATTGCAGACCAGCCTGGGCAACAGAGCAAGACTCCACCTTGAAAAAAAAAGAAAAGAAAAAAAATCACATATTTAAACAACACTAGGATATATTTTTTTATTTAATCGACTTTTCTAGAGCACTTTTAAGTTCACAGCGAAACAATGGAGGTACAGAGATTTTCCCCTAAGTTCCCTGGCCCCCACGCACAGCCTCCCTCACTGCCAACATCCTGCATCTGAGTGCTATACTTGTTATGACTGACGAATCCTCATTAACATATCCTTATCACCCAAGTTCATAGTTTACATTAGGAAAACATCATTTTTCATCTATAAGCACAAATATTTTTTGGCATTTATTTAGGTGTATGATTAACGCAGTGTTGACAAGACTCACACTTCATACGCACTTGCCCCGTATCTGAGAAGCCACTGGTGTCTACAGCCGTACCACCCGGAAGAAGCCCGATAAGCAATTGGTGATGCTTATCAAAATTCTGTGGACGAAGTCGGCCAGGCATGGTGGCTCACACCTGTAATCCCTAAACTCTGGGAGACTGAGGCAGGAAGATCACCTGGGGTCAGGAGGTCAAGACCAGCCTGGCCAACATGGTAAAAAACCGTCTCTACTAAAACTGTAAAAATTAGCCAGGTGTGGTGGCTGGCACCTGTAATCCTGGCTACTCAGGAGGCTGAAGCAGGAGAATCACTTGAACACAGGAGGCGGAGGTTGCATTGAGCCAGTATTGTGCCACTGCACTCCAGACTGGGTGATAAGAGTGAAACTCTATCTCAAAAAAAAAAATTTTCTATGGACAAAGTTTTTCAAAAAGATATTTAGTGCAACATTATTTGTAATATTGGAATAACTGAGGCCATTTCAGTGCTAACCATTAGGGAATGGTTAGGAAAAGATGGTACGTATGTAGGAAGGAACATTTGGTAGTTACTGCCCCTGATGTTTACAAAGGCTTTCAGTGACCAACAGATGCTCATGCTATAATCTTATATGAAAAAAGCAAGTAGCATAATTGCAACTATATTTTTTAATACATAGAATAAAAGGCTAGAAGGAAACATCACAGATCCTTAACATACGTTCCCAACCCTTTGCAAATCCATGGATTCGTGAAAAAAGACATGTTTGCACAAGTGTCTGATCTTTCCTGTTATACACTGATTAGAAGTCAAGCCCTGGTACCACAAAGTATCTTCCTTTTCAAATGTGGTCAAAATGTCCTCTTTTGCTTCAAGACCATTTTTCATAAAGCAGTCGCATTTTTGCCTCTTCATCAGAGTCACTGTGTGCCCTGAGAGGTCTGAGAACAGCACAGCCGTGTTGGGAACAGGCAGGCAGCTGGGCAGATTGGGCTCACTCCCTGCTAAATGCCTCACTCCCACACAGCCCCCATAGGGGAAGAAGGGTTCAAATTTATTCTTCAGCCAGATGGCTTGTGCTGCCTGCCCTGGAGTCTCACGTCATTCATCATGGACCAAAATTCCGAAAGCTGAATCTGTGATTGTCAGAGTCTGGTATGGCAGGATGTCAGCAGTAATCGCTTCTGGGCAGAGGGATAATTTTCTCTTCCCATCTTGCTCTGTATAAATACATTTTCTATAATAAGATTGTCTTACTTTTCTCATCAATAAATAGCAAAGTATTGTTTTACTCAAAATGTGGATAGAGTTAGGCGTGGTGGCAGTTTATGCCTGTAATCCCAACACTTTGGGAGGCGGAAATGGGAGGATCACTTTAGCCCAGAAGTTTGAGACCAGCCTGGCGACATAGTGAGACCCTATCCCTCCTTCTCCCAAAAAAGCCACAAAGTATTTATCCTGGATTATTCACAGGAGAAAAAAAAAAAAAATTCAGGCCTCCTATAGCCATGAGCTGTGAATATGAGAATATGCAAATGTGTAAGAAAAGACAGCACATCGATTTTTACTTGTACTTTCACACCTCTGTTCACCATGTCCCAAGAGGAGCAACTTGATCATTGAAAGGAATCGATCAAATCCAAAGAACAAAACCACTGTGCTCATTAAACTTCTTCGTGTTCACAAAGGTTTACCTGCAGATTGAATGAGACAACCCAAACTGGATGGCTTACCTGGGCTGCATTCAGCAGAGATCATGCCATTGGACTCCAGCCTGGGCAACAAAGCAAAACTCTGTCTCAAAAACAAAAACATTCAGAAATTCAAAGTTATGAGTTTTTTTTGTTTTTTTGGGGGGGGGGGTAGGAAGGGAGGAAGGCAGGAAGGGAGGGAGGAAGGAAGGGATGGAGGAAGGAAGGGATGAAGGAAGGAAGGGAGGAAGGGGGGAGGGATGGAGGGAGGGAGGGAGGAAGGGAAGGGAAGGAAGGAAATTAAGCAATGAGAGAGACATTGCCAACCTGGATCTAGAGGTTTACAAGTTGATTTCTTTTTTTTTTTTCTTTTTTTTTGAGAGAAGGAAAGAAGAAAAAATGAGTAAAGGAGAGGAAGAAAGAGGAAGAGAAAGAGGGAAGGTGAAAGGAAATATTGCTTTATTCTGAAAAAAATGGGTATTAATAATGGCCAATCAATGTTTCATTTAAACCTATGAGTGGGTGTGATGTGGTATTGACAAGAATGTATATTTTGTGAATTTGAAGTGGAGAGCTCTATAAATATTTATTAAGTTTACTTGTTCCGGATCTGAGTTCGAGTCCTTGATATCCTTATTAATTTTCTGTCTCATTGAATCTAAGTCTCTATGTATCTGGGTGTTAGGATCCTTAGCTCTTGTTGTTGCATTGATCCTTTTACCACTATATCTTTGTTGCTTTAAAATCTATTTTATCCGATACGAGAATTGCAACTCCTGCTTTTTATTTATTTATTTATTTATTTTTGCTCTCCATTTGGTTGGTAAATCTTTCTCCATCCCTTCATTTTGAGTCTTTGTGTATCCTTGCATGTGAAACAGGTCTGGATGTAACATGCTGTTGGGTTTTGGCTGTGTTTTTTGATTGGGTGATTTAGTCGATTTAAATTTAGGGTTACTGCCATTTGATGTTAACTGGCTGTTTTATCCTTTTGTTGATGTAAATTCTTCTTTATGTTGGTGCTCTTTACTTTTTGGTATATTTTTTGAAAGGCTAATACTGGTTGTTTCTTTCTGTGTGTAATGCTTCTTTCAGAAGCTCTTGTAAAGCAGGCCTGGTGGTAATAAAATCTCTGAGTACTTGCTTGTTCATAAAAGATTTTATTTTTCCTTCAGTTGTGAAGCTTAGTTTGGCTGGATATGAAATTCTGGGCTGAAAGTTCTGTTCTTTGAGGATGTTGAATATTGGCCCCCCACTCTCTTCTGGCTTGTAGAGTTTCTGCTGAGAGATCTGCTGTAAGTCTGATTGGCTTGCCTTTGTGGGTAACCTGACCTTTCTCTCTGGCTGCCCTTAGTATTTTCTCCTTCGTTTCAGCCCTAGTGAATCTAACGATTATGTGCCTTGGGGTTGCTCTTCTTGAGGAATATCTTTGTGGTGTTCTCTGTATTACCTGGGGTTGAATATTGATCTGCTTTGCTAGTTTAGGAAAATTTTCCTGAATAATATCCTGAAGGGTATTTTCCAGCTTGGATTCATTCTCTCCGTCGCATTCAGGTACACCTATCAAACGTAAATTTGGTCTTTTCACATAGTCCCACATTTCTTGGAGACTTTGCTCATTCCTTTTTAACCTTTTTTCTCTAATCTTGTCTTCTTGTTTTATTTCATTAAGTTGGACTTTGACCTCTGATATCCTTTCTTCTGCTTGAACAATTCAAGTGTTTAAACCTGTGCATACTTCTCAGACTTCCTATATTGTATTCTTCAGTTCCATTAATTCACTTATATTCCTCTCTGAGTTGTCTATTCTCAATAGGATTTCATCAAACCTTTTTTCAAAATTCTTAGTTTCTTTACGTTGGGCTACAACATGTTTTTTTTACTCACAGAAGTTTCTTATTATCCATTCCCTGAAGAGTGATTCTGTCATCAGGATGCGCTCGTTCTCCATCAAGCCTTGTCCCATTGTTGATGTGGAACTGTGATCATCTTTAGAGGGAGAGGCTTCTGATTTTGAGTATTCTCAGCCTTTTTACGCTGGTTTCTTCCCATCATTGTAAATTTATCCTCCTGTCTTCTTTGAAATTACCAACTTTCAGATTAGGTCTCTTGAGTGGACGTCCAAGTTGTTAGTTCCCAGGGCCAGAACAGTGGCGTTAAGACTGATGGTGCTTTTCTGCCCAGGATTCTCCTGTCTGGCTTCCTTCTTGTGTCCGTAATAGGCGCCTCTGCCTTCCCTGGGCTCCAAACTTCGGTCAGAAGGGGAACCCATCTCCTTTACTCTGCGCCGAGAGCTGCCGAGCCGAGGTGCTATCACAGCCACTGCACCGGCCTCAGGAGTCGTGCTGGGGACCCGTGTGGGTCCTCCAAATCTCGGTTGGAAGGGGAGCCAGCCCTGTTTACTCTGCTCCCAGAGCTGCCGCGCCGAGGTGCCGGCGAAACCGCTGCGCCGGCCACAAGAGTCGTGCTGGCAACCTGTGTGACTCCTCCACTGGGGTTCTTCTGCTCCGTGAGCGACCAGAATTTGTCTGAAAGTGTAGCGTCCTCTAGTTCTCTGCACTTCCACTGAGAGCTGCAATCCCGAGATGTTAGCGATCGGCCATCTTGGATCGTTCACAAGTTATTTTTAAAATAGTAATGATAATAATAATTCACAATAAAGATGAGCACGAAGTGTGAATGAGTGGTGATTTCTGGCTACCTCTGCAGAGCTGAAGCCACATCTCCCTGCTGGGGCTTTTGGGGTAAAGGGTACATGTTGCTCTTCAGATCTGAAGCCTCGTGCCCCTACCAGCCTCTGTGCAGTGCTTCTCAGCCCACCAGGAGAGCTACCCTTGGAACACACACCTGGGGAACCTGGTGGGTGCCAGCACAATGAGTGGGGACCACAGTCTGACTCCAGGGAAGCCAGCGAGCTCAGAGCTGGAGGAGTCAGGACACCCCCGATCAGTCCCGCGTTGGTTTTGCTGCCAGTTGCCAGCTGATTGAACCATCCCTTCACACCTCCATGCCTCATTTTCCTCACCAGGCATCCCCTGATGATGCCACCCCTCTCCTGTTCAGTCCTACCCTCACTATTAAAGAGAAAGAGCAAACTGCTAGGCAGCAGCATTGGTGTTTTTAATGAAGTGAAAAGAGAGCTGGGAATAACAAGTCAGGCCCACGTCACCTGCCTCAGCTGGTGGGTTTGTTTGTTTTTGCTGTTGTTTTGAGACAGTCTCACTTTGTCACCCAGGCTGGAGTGCAGTGGCACTATCTCAGCTCACTGCAACCACCGCCTCCCAGGTTCAAGCGATTCTCCTGCCTCAGCCTCCCAAGAAGCTGGGATTACAGATGCCCACCACACACCTGTTCAGGCTGGTCTTGAACTCCTGACCTCAGGTGATCCACCCACCTTGGCCTCCAAAAGTGCTGGGACTACAGGCATGAGCCACCACGCCTGGCCCTCACCTGGTGGTTTTGAACCTGAACTGATGTGGTGTTGGTAAATTAAGCGTGCAGATAGATGTAAATAACACCTGGGCAGGAATATGGAGCACGGGATGAGGATGGGCATCCAGCTGTTGGAGGGGGTGGCAGGGAGGCTGAGATCTGCCTGTCGTGAACTGGGAGGAGGGGCTCCTCTCTCTCTACACCCCCACTCGGCCCCCCAACACTCCACAGAACTTATCTTCCTCTCTTTCCCCAGGTGAGCCTTGAACCAGGATGGCTGAGCCCCGCCAGGAGTTCAATGTGATGGAAGATCACACTGGGACGTACGGGTTGGAGGACCAAGACCAAGAGGGTGACACAGACACTGGCCTGAAAGGTTAGTGGACAGCCATGCACAGCAGGCTTAGGATCACTGCAAGCCAAGGGCTGCCAGGAACAGTTTGCATCCAGAATTGTAAAGAAGTTTTAAATACATTATTGTCTTAGACTATGAGTAGAGTAAAGCCTCATTAATTTCAGTGGACCAAGATAACTCAAGCAGTGGGATTATGGCCAGTCACAGTGGCTCACGCCTATAATCCCAGAACTTTGGAGGGCTCAGGCAGGAGGATCCCTTGCGGCCAGGAGTTTGAGACCGGCCTGGACAATACAGCAAGACTCCGTCTCTAAAAAATAAATTAAAAATTAGCTGGGTGTTGTGGGTCACATCTATAGTCCTAGCTACTCGGGATGCTGAGGCAGGAGGGTCACTTGAAGCCAGGAGTTCAAGGTTGTAGTAAGCTGTGATTATGCAGCTACACTCCAGCATGAGCAACAGAGCAAGACCCTGTCTAAAAAAAAAAAAAAAAAAAAAATGAAATTTACCTTGAGTTAGCCGCATGAGTGAATGTACAGACAAAGATGGCAGGGCCTTGTCAGTCTCTCAAATACATGCTTTTTGAGGCTTTAGACACACCTTTTAGCTTATAAATCAGTGGTATTGACCAGCATGTAAAATATGTGACTTTAAACATTGCTTTTTATCTCTTCTTGTTTCGGGCCTGCCTGGCCTCTCTTGAGCAAGAGTTGGTAGCCCTGGGATTCTTACTGTAGCCACATTAATAAACTGCAGCAACTTCTAAATATTCTATAATACCATCTTTTGGCCAAACTGCCTCAGCCTCTTCTCTCTTTCCAAATGAAATGTGTTTCATTTCACTGTCAGACCACATGTTTGGGGACCCCACAGAGCACACAGCCCTCCTCTGTCTCTCCATGCTGGCCCTTCACCCACTGCTGGAGTGCTCGGTTGGGTCAAGGGTGCCGGCTTGTGCTGCGAGGACCCCTTCTTTCCGTGGATGTTGCTGGCAGTGAGTGCTCACAGAACAGCCCACAGTGCAGCCAGAGGGCAAGATGGGCTCAGTCCCTGCCTCCATTCGAATTTCCAAGGAAGCAAAATGGCAGTCTACTTTTCTCTTTTAATGCTAAATATAAAACATGTTGCACCCCAGGGTATGGGCAGTGGATGGAAGCCTTGGAATTCCAAGGTGGGAAGTGACCTCTGCTGGGTATGTCTGTTTGGGAAGATCCCTGGAGTGGGTGGGGTCGCTGGGAGGGGCCCTGAGTGTGGGAAGCTGGGATCACCAGCTTTCTCGCATAGTGAGTGGCTGTCCCAGCTTGGAGAGGTCCCAGGACTGGTTGGGGGCTCGTTTCAGATTTCTATCTGTAGAATCAGGGAAAGTGTTGGATTATGAGGAATCTGGGAATTAGGAAGGTGAGGGGAGGTGAAGGAAGACATGGGCACACTCTTCAGGAGTGCTCAGAGGCGTCTGAGAAGCTCAGGGTGGGGAGGTGAGAGGGAGAGGGGGAGTGCAGCCCAGCCCAGCCTCCCTGCCTGAGGTCAGCCATCATGTGGTGATAGAAAGATGGTGCACTAGCCAGTGCTGCCAGCCATCATGTGCACTAGCCATCATGTGGTGATAGAAAGATGGAAAGCGTTAGCCAGTGCTGCCAGATTCAGCTCCCCAGGGAGGGCAGCTGAGAGGCTCCAAGCTAGGAGATCTGTTTTCTCCTGTGAATCCTTCTTAGAGGTCAGGCACAGTGGCTCATGCCTGTAATTCTAGGACTTTAGGAGGCTGAGGCAGAAGGATCTCTCAAGCCCAGGAGTTCCAGACCAGCCTGGGCAACATAGTAAGACCCCCATCTCTACAGATCATAATTTTAAAAATTAGCTGGGCATGGTGGTATGTGCCTATAGGCTCAGCTACTCAAGAGGCTGGGGAAGGAAAATCGCTTGAGCCCAGGAGGTGGAGGTTGCAGTGAGCCGTGATCCCACCACTGTACTCCAGCCTGGGTGATAGAATGAGACCCCCATGTCAAATCATAATAACAAATAAACCCATCTCAGTCCCTTCCTCAGTGTGTCCCTCTCCACTCCATTTTCCACCTCCTATCCCAGTTTCCCTCTCCTGATTTCCCTTTCCTTCTCTCCCCACTCCATCTTTTTCTTTCTCTGCTGTTTCCCATTCCTTCCCCCTCTCCTTCCCTCCACACTGCCTCCCTGTCCCTTCCTCACCTTGGTGCTCAGGATGTGTTAAGTGAGGGGTGGTAGCCCCCAAGACCTCAACTCCGAAGGTTAGCCTATTGAAACCACTTTCTCCCAGCTGCCCCCTGGCAGTTGGTACTGCTGGGGGAGACTGGAATTGGGGGCCACATTTTGCCTCTTTTCCTGACAAAGAGACCAAGAGTTCCCTCATCAGGTGCCCAGGACTGGGATGTGGTTATCCCAGCCTATCCCAGCCCATCTGTTCTGTGTCTTCACTTATAGTGCTGCTTTCAATTGGGTGTGGTGGCTCACGCCTGTAATCCCAGAACTTTGGTAGGCTGAGGCAGGCAGATCACAAGGTCAGGAGTTGGAGACCAGCTTGGCCAACATGGTGAAACCCCGTCTCTACTAAAAATACAAAAATTAGCTGGGCATGTTGGCGGGCACCTATAATCCTAGCTATTTGGGCAGGAGAATCACTTGAACCTGGGAGGCGGAGGTTGTGGTGAGTCGAGATCACGCTACTGCACTCCAGCCTGGGCATCAGAACGAGACTCCTTCTCTCGCTCTTTCTTTTTTTTAAAGACAGAGCCTTACTCTGTCGCCCAGGCTGGAGTACAGTGGTATGATCTTGGCTCACCATAATCTCAGGCTCCTGGGTTCAAGCAATTCTCCTGCCTCAGCCTTCCAAGTAGCTGGGACTATGGGCATACAGGCGTGTGCCACCACACTTGGTTAATTTTTGTATTGTTAGTAGAGATAGGGATTCACCATGTTGGCCAGGCTGGTCTTAAACTCCTGACCTTGTGATCTGCCCACCTCAGCCTCCCAAAGTACAGGGATTACAGGCCTGAGCCACCAGACCTGGCTAACTCCTTCTCGAAAATAAAAAAAAGTAGTGCTGCTTTCTCTTTCAATTGCCCTGATTTGGGTGGTAGTAAATGCCGCCCTACTTATAAGGGAACTACCTCAGAATGCTTATTGGGACATTTTCATAGTACTCTACTGTTGGCAACAGGCTTTCACCACAGAAGTGAAAGTGTCACTTGATGCTCAAGTGATGCTCATGACAGCCCATGAGCACGGATCACGTCCGCTTCCCAGGTGGCAAAAGAGCCTCATCCTCAGCCCATGGGTTACCGGAGCAGGTCCACGGCTGCAGCTCCACATGGGCCATATTTCCCCCTTGTCACTCTTTCCACAGGGCCCCTTGGAATTTCAGTTTTTAAACTCTCTTGGTGGAATCCAAGTTAGAAGCACAACATATGCCTCCTATGAATTGTGCCAGTGAAAAATGACATTCTATTTCGAGGCAGGGCAGCCTGGCTTAGAGAAAGTTTAAAATATGTATTATGCTGCAGCCGATGTACCATTATCATGTAAGATGTTCGCAGCAAGGGGACTGGATGTGGAATATACTTTCTGTACTAATTTCGCAAGTTTTCTGTAAATCAAAAACTGTTCCAAAATAACAAGTTCGTAGCCGGGCGTGGTGGCTTATGCCTATAATCCCAGCACTGTGGGAGGCTGAGGCGGGCAGATCGCGAGGTCAGGTTGATCGAGACCAGCCTGATCAACATGGTGAAACCCCGTCTCTACTTAAAAATACAAAAATTACCCAGGCATGGTGGCTAATTCCAGCTGTAATCCCAGCTACTTGGGAGGCTGAGGCAGGAGAATTGCTTGAACCCAGGAGGCGGAGGTTGCGGTGAGCCAAGAGGGTGCCATTGCACTCCAGCCTGGGCAACAGAGTGAGACTCAGTCTCAAAAAAATAAATAAATAACAAGTTCATTTAAAATAAACTCCAGGAGACCAGGTATGGTGGCTAACACCTATAATCCCAACACTTTGGAAGGCTGAGGCAGGTGAATTGCTTGAGCCCAGGAAATTCGGAACAGCCTGGGCAACGTGGTGAAATCCCATCTCTACAAAAAATACAAAAATTACTCAGGTGTGGTGGCGCTCTCCTGTAGTCCCAGCTCCTTGGGGGCCTGAACTGGGAGGATCACCTGAGCCCGGGAGTTTGAGGCTGTAGGGGGCTGTGATTGCACCACTGCACTCCAACCTGGGCAACAGAGGGAGACCCTGTCTCAAAAAACAAAAATAAAATAAAGGCCGGGAAAGAAGTGGGTTTTCCACTCTTATTTTCTGAAGAGAAAACTAAATGTAATGTGTAAAATAAGGACAAGTTCACTAAGTTATTTTGTGTTTCAGAGCTGCCTAAAATATGTTTGCTAAAACTATTCAATGCTTTCACATAAAACATGATCAGAAGTTCTGTGCCCAAACATATGTGTGTGTGTATATATATATGCACTATATATACTGTATATAAAAATGCAACATTTAAAGTGGCAATCTCTTTGAAAATGCTCTGAAAGGAAAGCATTTGAAGACAATTGGCTTACACAAAGAGTATACTTTCCAAGAAAGCAAGTGATAGTTAAGGTGTTCATAGCCCTCATCAAATTAATTCTTGCTGCTGAGGGCTTACAAGGAGCTGTTTCTATGTCGGGAGTGACAGCTTTGACTTGGCATAAGGTGTCACTTTACTAACAACATTTTAAATAAGTGACAGAAGACAAGAAACTACACATTAAATACCAGAACAAAGAGTATCTAAGTGGATGCTAAGAGTGAAATATGGCTGGACACCTGCCCGAGAAAGCTGAAAAGTGGATGCAAGTTGGTTACCTGATAAAATAATGCACCCTGATGAATTAAAAGGTGTTGATGAGTTAACTTGTTATGCCTTCCAGATAAGATGGGCAAAAGAGGCTTCTTCCTCCTTCACTACCTCCAAGGAATTTAACAAGGAGGCCAATGCAAATGATAAGGACTGTAGGCTCAGGCTGGGGACGGACTGGGGAAAGGAGCACTATTACGCTCATGTAAATGCTCCTGTGCCCTGGCAGTCAAGGCCGCTGAAACATAGCAGAACCCAGAAGACAGGCAACATGATGCTGCCTCGCCATTTGTCTAAAGCTTTCTTGAGGCAGTTTGCAGGCTTTTGCAAGCTCCAGGACCAAGAGCTCTGTTCATGCTGGAAGCTTCTTTAGGATTAGCTGTTCTTTGTGGGACAGGCACAGCCAGGGTCAGGTATCCAGGACAGTGTTTTAACAAAAGGTGTGGGGTGTCTGGTCCCACAGTGCACTTGAACTTCACTTGCCTTTTTTGCACCTTCTCATTCTGCTACATGCACAGAACCAGCCCCATCATGAAACTGACTCTTAATTACCACCACCCCAAGTGGAGTGCCTTCCTCCTGTCACCCAAGGGACAACACCAAATGCCCAAGCCACACCCAAAACCTAACGAGTAAAAACCAAGCTCCATCCTCCCCCATCCCAGGACATTCCTCATTTCTCTACTGCTGTTGATGGCACCACCATCAACTTGTCCTTCATGACCCTGGCCAGTTCCTCCCACAGCCCTCCACAGCACCCAGAGACCTCACCTCCATTCCACCCAACACAGACCTCCTCACCACAAATCTTGGTTTTGTAACAGCAGCCCTGAGACTTTACACCTTCATCCTGACCCCCACCAAGGCCCCAGAGCCATTCCTTAAAGCAGAGCTACACAAAGTGTGACCCACAGGCCAATTCTGGTACCCAGCCTGTTTTGCACAGCCTGTGAGCTGACAATAATCTTTTCTTACAGCCAGAAAAACAAAAAGAAAAGGAAAAACAAACCCACACCATTCTGAGCATGTGCTCCATGTTCAAGATGTCTCATGTTCAGAAAGGCTGCTGGAAAATGAAGAAGGGGAGCTGGACGTGAAGGGAGACCCTCCCAGCTGAGCTCCTCCCATCCTCCCATCCAGACATCCTGGACTTCCTATCCAATGCCTTCTCTTAGGTCTCATCAGCCACCCCTTCCTGCCCAGGAGGCTGTAAGATGTGGCCTTTTAACTGGGCACAGCCCTGTCCTATATATCAAGGCTCTGTTCCCAAGGAGGATGGCGAGAATGGACACCAGGTGGACCCTCAGCAGTCTGTGCCACAGAGGGAGTGTTTGCAGCTTCCAGACTAAAAGTCCCCATGTGCTTGATGGAGTATTAATCTCATGTGGGTGGGCTGTGGCTACAAAGTGATGCTTGACTTTTCCTCACATGACCAGAGCCACTTTGTCCAGCTGGCACAATGGTCAGCTAACTGCTAGGGGCCCTCCAGGATTCCCAGTCGAGATCTGCGTCATCACCATCAGCACTAAACAAAATACTCAAGTTCCTGCCAGTGAGCATGAGCAGTGCTACACTGGGCCCATCAACCAAGGTGACATCATGATGACTAAAAATAATCACTGCCACTTATTGGGGGCTTCTCACATGCCAGGCATGGTACAAAGTGCTTTAAATAAGCATTCAGCAGTTTCATGCTGACAGAAGCCCTGTGAGCAAGTGGAGCTACTACCATTCCCATTTTACAGGGAAGAAAACTCTAGAGGCCCTGATCTATCTTCCAGTCTTCCAGATTTGAGTCTAAGCCATGAATAGGACAATTAGATGGTAGAGGAAACCCATTCAGCCACCATGCACATGAAGAGTGAGGAATTTCTCTCATATGGAGGAGAGTGAGTTCACTGAGCTGAGAACTGAGGAACCATTGATGTGATGGCTGAGACACCATGGGGAATACTGGAGAGGTTTTTCTGGGCATGCAGTGCCAGGCATAAGAGACGCTGAGGGAAGATGACCAAGAGGTACTGGTTAAGAACTCAGAAATCTAGATGGAAGCTTTACGTGTTATCATCACATCCATCCATTCATCCATTTATCCTTCCACCCAATCATACATATACCAATCATCTATACACCACCCATCCATCCATCCATCTATCCCTTTATCCCATCATCCATCCTACTATACATCCATCCAATCATGTATCTGTACATCATCCATTCTTCCCTCCATCCATCCATCCACCCATCCCTTCCTTCATCCAACCTATAATCCATCCAGTCTTACATATACAATCATACATCCATAAACCACCAGCTCATCCATCTATCCATTTATCTATCCATCCTTCCATCCATCAGTCATCCGTCCATCATACATACATCCAACCATACATCTCTATATCATTCATTCTTCCATGCATTCATCCAATTATCCATCCATTCCTTCCTCCATCCATCCCATTATCCATTCAATCAAACATACATTATCTATACATCCATACATCATCCATTCATCATCCATCCATTTATCTATCCATCTAATCATCCAGTCATATATCCAATTACACATCCATCCAATTATACATTCATACATGCATCTAATCATTCAATTATCCATCCATATAATTATACACCCAATTATACATCCATCTAATCATTCAGTAATTCACCCCTCCATCCAGTCACCTATGCAATAATACATTCATCCAATCATCCATCCACCCACTTACCCATCGTGGTTTGTGCCATGACTTACCACAGTGGTTCCCTGTGGACAGCCCAGTGGGACTGAGTTGAAGGGAAGCCCAGGGTTGCCCACATAAGCACTTGGCTCCTTTACATCAATGAGAACTAGGTCCATACATGTAAATCCTTATGGTTTGAAGGTGCTTTTACCAACATTCACTCATAGGATCCTCCCAGAAGCTCTAGGAGGAGGCGGGTAGAGTTGAGGTCATCTCAGCCATTTTACAAATGAGGAAACGGAGGCCCTGAGAGGCAGGTCCAAGACCACCTGACTAGAAAGAAGTGGAACTGGGACTTGCACCCACAGCCATCTTGAGCCTTGGTCCTGTGCTCTCTAGCCTGCAACTCCCACTTCCTGGTGGGGAACCTCCAGAAGGACAGTATTGGCTGGCCCTGGGCCTGCCCTGGAGTCTTTTGCTCTGTGTGGCCATCCTCCCTCAGGAGAGTGTGTGCTCCTGGGGCATAGGCTGTGTCTTTTGAGCATTTTGTCCCTTCCCAGTACCTAGCACTCAGCTCTGTATATATCGGGCTCTCAAAAAGTCTCAATCTTCCATAGTGTAAGGCCTTGGCCTGCTCAGCCCCAATACTGCGTGAAGTACTGATAAGCCCATAAAATAACCAGGGCAGAGTGACTCCCAGTGGCCAAAGTACCATAGGGGAGGGGACAATTGAGTCCTTGCAGGAGGCGGCGGTAGTTTTCTCATTTCTGTTCAGCCAACGAAAACCGCCTTACTAAGGACATTCTTGGTGGATGGTGTGACTGTCAACCACGTGGTCATTTGGGCCTCCACCCAGGCTTCTGACTCTGAAAGGAAAGTTTTCTTGTGGGTACCCATGGCTGCCATTTCCAATGTAACTCACAGCTGGTCCATCAGTCACTGGAGAACTTTCT
The DNA here is from genome assembly GCF_049354715.1 of Callithrix jacchus. Lineage (NCBI taxonomy): Eukaryota > Metazoa > Chordata > Mammalia > Primates > Cebidae > Callithrix > Callithrix jacchus. Next base: position 86,712,123 of record NC_133506.1, read on the forward strand.
ATGAAGGGAGCTGGGCGGAGTCCAAACCCAACATCCACTTAGAAGTAGGCGCTGTGTGCCCTAGCTGATTCCTTTTCCAAAGAAGGGGCTGGATCTCTGAGTGTTTTTCCAGGTGTCTGCTCGTTGTTAACTAATAGCAGTGACAAAGCAGAAGGTTCATTTGTGGCTCGGCTTTCTGGTATTTGCTGCCCGTTGATCAGTGGAAGATAAACCTTTGCCTCAGGTGGTACCACTAGGTGGTGAAGTGACACTTTCTCCTCTCACCCAGGAGCGAATGCACATCCCCTGCATCCTTGTCTGATGTCCCTGATGTGGGGCACAGTCATGTTGGCAGGGAGGGAGGTAGGGTTGGTCCCCTTTGTGGATCTGTCACAAGGCTGTGTTCCAACTGTTTCCACGAGGAGGGATTTTCAGCTTCACCAGACACAACTCCCCAGTTCCTCCTGAGATCAGAAGGGTGTACTTGGGAGAGGCCGCTGTTCTGAGGGCTCACTGTGTGTGTTCCAGAATCTCCCCTACAGACCCCCGCAGAGGACGGATCTGAGGAACCGGGCTCTGAAAGCTCTGATGCTAAGAGCACTCCGACAGTGGAAGGTGGGCCCACCCCATGGCTCCCTTCAGACGCCCCCTCCATGCCTCCAGCCTGTGCTGAGCTATGCTTTGAGCTTCCCTCCCCGCTGCATCTGCTGCTCCCTCTCCCCCTGGCTGAGAGCTGTGCTCACTGGTTGAGTGCTTTGCAGGACAGTGGGCGGGAGCAGAGCCCTGCTTTGATGCCTTGCTCGCTGGTGCTGAGTGTGGGCACCTTCATCCCATGCGTGCTCTGGAGGCAGCCATGCTTGGAGAGTCCCACACACACCTTCACAAAGGACCCCTCGGTATGATTGTCCTCCCACACCCACTCCAAAAGCCCCCTCCTCTCTCTCTCTCTTCAGGGGCCAGCAGGTCCCAGAGCAGCCATTTGGCTGAAGGAAGGGGCAGGGCAGTGCACATCTGATCTTGCCGTAGCATCCTTCATTTTGTGGGCTCTGGGAGTGGCCTGGCCTCTGGACTTTGGCCACAGTGTTTGTTCCAGCTCTTCTCCTCACCTGTCCTTACCAGACAGTCAGCATATAGGTTATTAGCACCTCACGTACTTCCTGTCATGCTCCTCAGTCCTGATTTTGATCATCTCCTGCTTCCCATCTGTGTCAGTCAAGACTACATTTGGCTCTAAGAAACAGAAGCCCCAACTAACTGTGGCATGTACATGAAGAGGTTTCCTTGTCTCACATAATCGGATGCATGGACTTGGGCAGTACCTCAAGGGTCATTTCTCAAGGATCATGACCTCAAGGGTCATGATCTTTATCTGTCTTTATCCTCTGTCATCTTTAGGGTTGTATTGTTGCCTCATGGTTACAAAGCGGCTGCTGCACTTCCAGCCATCACATCTGCCTTTGAAGCCAAAGGGGCCCTGGGGCCCACTGGCCAAAAGGGCCCTGAAAGCAAATGTGTCCCCTTTTTATTAGGAAAGCAGGAGTTTTCTTGCAAATGGCAGTCTTCTACTTAGTCTCATTGGCCAGAGCTGGGTCTTATGGCCATCCCTTGCTGCAAACAAGGCTGAGACAGTGAGCATTTTGCCTTCGAGCCTCTTTAGCAGAAGACATCAAAGGAGAAGAATATTGATAATGGCTTTCCAGTTACCAGTTGGCAGTATCTGCCCCTCTATCTCTCCATCCTCCCCAGGAAGGTTCAAGGTTCCTTTCTCAGCACTTCTCAGGCTCTCACATTCATTTGGATCTTGGGTCTCAGGGTGAAAAACTGGTCCCAGTGTCTCCCCAAGCACCCGCCTTTGGATTAATTCGGAAAGTGGCTGTCAGGTGCCTGCCCATTGCTTGGTATAATGCTGTATCTTTGGAGGACGCAGCAGGTGTGGGCCTTACCGCTGAGGTTCTTAGCTTCGTGAGAATATCCATGTCAAATTCTTTTGGCTCTCCTTCTTAGAGCCAGTGATGCAAGACATTTCCTGCTCATCTTGTCGGGACGGTTTTGCAAGTTGCCTGCTATCCTGAGAAAGTCCTACCAAACGATGCTAGGCCTCATGCCAAGCTTCCCAAGCCTTGGCTTTCAGTGCTCCCTCAACAGGAGGAAGAATCTCCCGGACAAGTCTTGAGGTACCCTGGACCCTGTGCAGGTGTGAGACTCCAGAGCCTTGGCTCCCGCCCCTGGTGGAGGGAGCCCTGCTGGGGCTGGACTCTTGCCTGGCTGCTCCGCGGGCACCCAAGACAACCAGAATTAAAATGCCCTTCTTTGAACTTGGAAAGCCTTCAAGGCGGACAACTCCTCATGTGTACCCAGAATGGCCTGGGAGTGTGCCAGGGCATTGCTCAGGAGGAACGCCGATTTGGAAGTGTTCATCTTGATGAGAAATTGATAGTAGCTCCTGGTGGCAGAGCTTTCGCTCCTGCCTCTGCTGTGAAGGTGGACCCACCTGACAGTCAAATGCCTGAATCTGGACAGGACTGGTCCTATTTATTGCCATATAGGGGACTCTGCCCTTTTGGACTGTGGGTTATGGGATTGGAGATAAGGGTTGGATAAGCTGGTAGAAGTCTTGGAAGTCACCTAGAGATGACACTCCCACTTTGCAAATGAGGAAAGTGTCCAATCAAAATGGACCAAGGACTTACCCAAAACCTCACAGCAAAACCATAGGCCCCGCCCTAACCCTGAAGTCCCTCTGCTGTCTTAGTCTTTATTCTCGACTTAAGGATCAAATAGCTGTGAGCAATCATCTGGTTTTCAATATTTTTTTCTTTAAAAATGGCTGGGGCCATGCCTAGCAGTCCCTTTCATGGCAGCGTTTCCACAGGACTGCCAGCCTTCCCTGGTGGATGAGCAGGCAGTTCGTGAGCCAGTACCACGCAGCAGCATGTGAGTCTGCTTCCTGGGGATCTGGCAGCGGGGGCTTCGAGCCCTGCTTCAGGGCTGCTTTCTCGCAAATGGCTGATCCCCTCCTCACTCCCCCTCCCCGCATTGCTCCTGCACAAGAAGCAAAGGTGAGGGGCTAGACGTGGCTCGTCGTGGCCCCTCTAAGGTGGTTCTCGGTGGTTTCCAGATGTGACAGCGCCCTTAGTGGATGAGAGAGCTCCCGGCAAGCAGGCTGCTGCCCAGCCCCACACGGAGATCCCAGAAGGAACCACAGGTGAGGGTGAGCCCCAGACACCCCTGGGCAGTCAAGACCCTGCTGGGTGCCCCAGCTGACCTGCAACAGAGTGAGGGCGCTTTGTGTGTTTATCCCCCTGTGAGGCAGGAACATGGGGGGGATGCTGGCTTCTGAGAATCTTGGGTTGTGAGTAGCTCGATGCATTGGTGCCTGGTGACCTCCCTGGTCATTTAGGGCCCTCTGGACTCCTTCTAGACACTCCTCATCTTGCCTCAGTCAGCACATCAGTTCCAGGGAGTTCTCTGCAGGGTTTTCTGGGGCAGATGGTGGCAGACACCTGAGGTCAATCCACCCTCCTGCTCAGACTGCTCGGTGCAGGGTCACCGCTTAAGGGGTGGACCCCAAGGTCACCTGAGTGCACAGAGGGTGCAGATGACTGGACCGCACATGTTGGCGAGTATAATGGGGTGGTCCCAGAGGAGCTGAGACAGGTGACCTGGCTCCCATTTCTGGGACTCTGTCTCCTTTTCAAATGTAGTCATGTAGAACAGGCATGATGAAAATACCTTGTTAACACGGGTGATGGGGAATCGATTAGGCAGGACGCTGGGCTCAAGGCCGCAGTCACCCAAGAGTGGCTCAGCCCACCATGCCTAGGAAGCGCCCACATAGCCTGGCGCTCCCGGAGACATTTCCTGCGTGTCTTACTCCCTGCACTTATGTAAAGATGCCAGCCATTAGTTTGGTGATTTGGAGGGTGCCCAGTTGCCCAACAAGAAATGCAGAAGAGGTCTAGACAGGATTTCACTAGCAATGGAGCGCAGGGAAGATGTGCCCAGGCAAGCGGTTTGTTTCCTAAAGATGGTGATCTCTGCAGCTACTGGGGAAGCCTGCAGCGTTCTCTAGGGCTCTGCGTGTTGAGAGCAGCCCCACCCTGCCCCCTGCTGAGTGCATTTCTGCTTTGTGACTTGATCGGTGGGTCTCCTGAGATGGGTGGAGGGGATGTCCTAGAAGGTGAGGAACAACCTCATCCTTGAGCATGAAGGACATTTGAAGACCGTGGCACAACCCACAGGATGAGATCACGGGGAGCTGGAACTTCCTCCTCTCCCTTCACAATTATTCCACTAGGGAAATCTCTCCCCTGCCCAGAATGAAAACTCGACACAACTCTTGACTTTTCCATCACTCTAAAGTAACTGAAAGTACTTTAGTCTCCACAGTGGCGAAACACAGTGTGCAAATGCTAAATAATGTAGACCGCCCAGTCCCATGTGACAGTCAAAGCTTCTAACTCCATTCAGAGTTGCGGCTGTTCCCCTGGGGGGCTGGCAAGGAGGGGAGGGGTGAGAGACGCAGGAATGTCCTTACTGAGCCGCTCCTGGTGTGAGCTGCCTCACACTCGCTGCAGAGGTGTCAAGGAGACACTCTCTCTCTCTGTCTGTCATGGGGACCTTATTTGAATTCTTCTAGACTCTTCCCCCAGCCCGCCATCTCCAGCTATCCTCCCCCAAAGAGCCCTTCCTCTGCTCTGGATTCTGGTGGCTGTGTCCTCTCTCCTCGGCCCCATGGGAGTCTGAAGATCTGGCTGCAGCCTCACCTTTGCGGTCCTGCTGGTGGCCGCCTCTTAGACATGATATGAGGCTCCCATGCCCTCTGTCTGGCCTGTCCCCACATGGGGTCCATGGGAAACACGCCAGCAAAGCAAACTGTGGGTGCATGGATGGGCCTCGGGGCTGTAGCAACTGCCCTTTGCTCTGCCCCCAAAGCAAGGCCAGCCCATCTTCCATCCTCTAGTGTTCCTTGGTGGGGCCCTGACCACAGTCCACCAGGTCCCTAACCAGAGGGGACACTCACCAAGTGTCCCAATGTATTGCCTTGAAACAATTGTGCTGGGACTGTGATGGGGGGTGGCCAGGTAGCCACTCCTGTCACCCCCAAGCCACTCTCCCCAAGGAAATCCTCTTCAAAGTCCCCTTTACGCCTTCCATGTGGTGGGGAGGTTCTGGAGTTGGGTGCATATGCCTTCAGCTACCGGCATACAGACCTCTGTTGGCACCTCGCTCTGGCCTATCCTGTTGGCTATTCTTGGCACTCCAGTGAAACTCCCCACAGCCCATCCAATCGGGGTGCAGTGTGGCCACCCTGCTGCAGGGTACTGCCTTGCTGGAGAGCACAGGGCCCCCTGGCTCTTCTAAAACACTCCCAGCGTACAGAGAGGCCATCAGTGATGTGAGGCCCAACCTCCACCATGCCCTCCCTCCCTCCACCGTGCCCTCCCTCCCTCTACCGTGCCCTCCCTCCTTCCACCGTGCCCTCCCTCCCTCCACCATGCCCTCCCTCCCTCCACTGTGTCCTCCCTCCCTCCACTGTGTCCTCCCTCCCTCCACCATGCCCCACCTCCCTCCACCTTACCCTCCCCTCCTCCGCTTGGCACCTTCCCTCCCTCCACCATGCCCTTCCTCTCTCCACTCCATGCCCTCCCTCCCTCCACCGTGCCCTCCCTCCCTCCACCGTGCCCTCCCTCCCTTCACTCCGTGCCCTCCCTCCCTCCTTGGTGGGATCAAGGCTGCACAGCCTCCAGTTCCTGACTCACGCTGGGCCAGCTACCACAGCTCTGCACTGGTGTGTGACAGCAGGGTAACTCACCCAGTGCTGCAGCAGCGAGGACGTCCGGGGAAGCCTCCTCATGTCCTCTGTCTCAAGGACTCTGGCATTTGGCTGGACTTGCTGTTGCTCTGAGCCTTTCTGCCATTTCCATCACGTTGCCAGAAACTCAGGCCGAATCTGTACTCAGAGCTGTGCCTGGGCAGTTGAGCCAACACTTGCTCAGTGATGTTGTCACATGACAAGGTGCTGTCCCCAGTGGGCTTTGTGGGCAGCTCACTGTCAGCCAGATGGACCCTGAGGGTGTCTGTGTCACACTAGCGCTAGCGATGGGAGCCCTCTGAGCCCACTGCCTGCCCTCCCATCCCCTCAGCAGCTGCCTGGAACTGCCAGTGGCCTGGGTGTTTCTGAAGCTACCATGTGGCTGCTAGGCAACTCGAGAACCTTCCTCTCCCACACCTCAGCTCTTTACACAGGCCTGTGCTGGCCAGTGCTGGGGATCCAGCATTCCTGTCTTAGGTTCAGAGACTGACTCATCGCAGGCCTGGGAGATAAGACTAATGGCCTGGCCAGCAGCATGTAGGCATTTGTCAGAGGCAGTTGCCTCTGACACTGTCCTCAGGGAATGCTGGTGATTCTGGTGGCCTGAAGTCAATGCATGTCAATGTGCCCGACTTGCCTTATAAACTCTTCCTCTGGACAATTGCATGCTTTGTCCTTTAACCATGTCCTGATGGTTCGTGATGCAGAAATTGGTGTTTTTAAAGCATATTGATTTGGGTGCTATTGATGTGGTCCAGAACGTTCTCATTCTTTCTTGTTTGGGGTGAGATGTGGCTTCCTAAACAGGAGCCCAAGACACCCCCAAATCTGCTCACCAGCACTGCCAGCCTCCCTCTCACAAGGTAGCACCCATTCAGGACATTCTGTGAAAAGCATTTGCCCAGAAGTTGGGAGGAAGGAAACACAATAGTTAGGGGCACCTACTGTGTGCCAGGCACCAGGTTAAACATGTCCACACAAATTCTCTTAGTAACCCTCACCGTCCTTCTAGGAGACAAACTAATATCTTCATCTCAGGGTTCTGGATGAGGAAACAGAGGCTCAGAGAGGTTGAATGAATGCTGGTTCCTGGATATGAACCCCATCTCCCTGGCACCACAGCCCAGGCCAAGCCTTTCCTTGAACTTCCCGCCCTCCTGGGGCACTGGCTGGGACTTTGGGTACAGTCACTGCGTAGACACAGCCTGCACGACGTGGCTCAGCAGCAAACTGCTTCTCTGACCTCACTCATCCTGTGTGTCCTTGTCGAGTGAGGCATCCAGGACCCCGGTCCCAAAGTGGAAAAAGCCTTTCCTACTAGGTTGTAGCCACACCTGCATGTGGGTCTTGTGCATTTCGTTTAGTGAACTTTTATCACCAGCATCTGCAATGACATTTGCAGAGAAGTCAGAGCTGTGGCACCTTGGTATTCTTGGGATGTGACTTCCCTGAGTGTTTTAGGAAAAATACCAGAAGATATAGAGAGCTTGGTTTCTAGCAAACAATAACTGTCTTGTTTTTATTCCCCCTTCATTTGCTGATATACACACTAGCTGAAGAAGCAGGCATTGGAGACACCCCCACCCCGGAAGACCAAGCCGCTGGTCACGTGACCCAAGGTCAGTGAACTGGAATTGCCTGCCGTGAATTGGGGGTTAGGAGGAGGAACGTGGGGTGGGCTTTGCCCTGAAAAGATCATTTGGACCTGAGCCCTAATTCACAAGTCCAGGAGATTTTAGGGAGTTAGTTCTTATCAAAGGTTGGCTGCTCAAATTTAGAAAGAGCCCTAGTGTTTTTTTTTCTAACACCCTTTCTGGGCAATTCTTAAGGCGTTTAGTGTCCCGAAAGACATGAGAGTTGAGAATGAATGTGTAACAGAAACTCAAGGCCGGGCGTGGTGCCTCACGCCTGTAATCCCAGCACTTTGGGAGGCCCAGGTGGGCAGATCACCTGAGGTCAGGAGTTTGAGACCAGCCTGGCCAACATGGTGAAATCTTGCCTCACTAAAAATTTAAAAATTAGCCAGATGTGGTGGCGCGTGCCTGTAATCCCAGCTACTCAGGAGGCTGAGGCAGGACAATCACCTGAACCTGGGAGGTGGAGGTTGCAGTGAGCTGAGATCACATTACTGCACTCCAGCCTGAGCAACAAGAGAGAAACTGCATATTAAAAAAAAAGAAACTCAAACGTGTGGGGACAGTTCTTGCTGCAGGCTGCCCTCTGGCCCATCCAGGAGCGAGGCTTAACCATGTCACCCCCAAGCTATTGCTTGTAAACTTTCTTCTGTGTACCCTTCAAACCTCATGATTTTCTTTTCAGGAACCAAACTACTGTGTTCAAGAAAGGCAGCTTTGCATAATCATTTATCATAAGTATCTTAAAAACTTTAAAAATCCTAGAGATTCCTGACTTTAGGAATAGAAGGCCTCTGATACTGACATAATGTGGGCTGAGCTTGTTTTCTGTCATCTGAGAGATGAACAAACTTGAGAGCCTACTGTAAAATGTGGAAGTTTCTAGATTGCAAAAGGGCAGGGAAGATGCTGTTCTTTTCTCCCGAGGGATGGGATTTGTCCAGTGTTTAGAGCTGCCTCTGAGGCCATCTCATTCTAGGAGACTCTGCCTTGTTGAGGGTATTTTGAGGCCTAACTACACATTCCTGCCCCCAGAGGGGTCATAGCCTGTAGCAGGTGACATTTCTCTTCTGACATGACACAGAAAGTCTCAGTTTTGTTGTTAGGTTAACAAAGAGCTTCAAAAACTGTTAGAAGGGACGACGACTGTAAGGGTGGAATCTCAGATGATGTGTGAAATTAACTAGAAGCCTGGCTCCTGTTTCTCTGAGGTTATATTTTTCAGCTTAGGTAAGATTAGAGGCATTGATAAAGTATGATCCCTAGAAATCACGTATTTTCATAAATAGAAGTGAATTTGTTTTTCTGCCAATTTATAGTGTAGGCTATGTCTACATGCCCCCAGAACATATTGCATGCAATTAAAAAAAAAAAAACTGGCCACCATCTTTCCTGGGAACTTGACTTTCGTGCTCACTGAATTTTACGTTTTCTGACAGCAGCCTGGAATCCTATAGGGATAAAGTACCTATTAGCAAAATGGAATAAGGTGTTTGAGGATAGAGCTGCAGTGTGTTGAGAATAAGATATGGGAAGGCCTATATACGAGGGGTGGACTTTTCTTCTGTAAGTGTCGGGAGACCAGGCCTCCTGAAGAGGGCATGGGGGCTTAACCTACCTGGACTACTGTGTTTACAATACTCATTTATCTTGAACGCCTTCTAACCCCTAGGAATTGCTACATTTAATATTTACTGAGTACCTAGCATGCTAGGAAATCAATAGAACATTCTCCCAACCAGGCCGGGTGCGGTGGCTTGCGTCTGTAATCCCAGCACTTTGGGAGGATAAGACAAGCAGATCACTTGAGGCCAGGAGCGCGAGACCAGCCTGGCCAATGTGGTAAAACCCTGTCTCTACTAAAAATACAAAAGTTAGCCAGGTGAGGTGGTACACATCTGTAATCTCAGCTACTCAGCTACTCGGGAGGAGTAGGAGGCAAGAGAATTGCTACTGAGGCAAAAGAACTGCTTAAACCTGGGAGGTGGAGGTTGCAGTGAGCTGAGATCATGGCACTGAACCCTAGCCCGAGCGACAAAGTGAGTGAGACTCCGTCTTAAAAAAAAAAATTCTCCTAACCTGGCTTCTTCCTCCAGGGGTGTAATTGATCATGTCAGTTTCCTCATTGATACACACACACACACACACACACACAGAGTACAATCCTGTATCCATGATTTTTCAAGGAACATTTGCTATTTATGTTTGGGGTCCTTGTCTCTTTTTTTAATGGTGTTTCTTAAAGTATTGTATTATATCAGAGTACAGTAACATCCCAGTCAAGAGCACTGTAGTAAACTCCAGGAGGAAAGCGTCTTCTAGAAGGCAGTGGAGACCTGGCTCGTCGGGGTGGCGTAGGGGCAGCCCCTGCCTCTGGTCAGTCCTGACGCTCAGGCTCAGGGTTGCCTCTGGCTGATCTTCCCGGAGACTGATCAAGGTCTCCCATAAGACACCTACAGAGCCTGTGAGAAGCAGAGACACCAGTTGATTCGCGCAGGATCCACTGATTTAACCACCTGCCATGTGGCAGGCACTGTGGTGGATGTAGGAACAGGGATTGCAGGAGCTTTAAGCGTGGCCAGCGTCAGGCTGGAGGTGCTGCTGCGCTGGAACCGGGCCTGTCAGGGAGGAGGCCATGGCAACCACCCTGTCTCCGACTGGGTCAGGCCCACGTGTTACCTGTGCGTCCATGACTGCACCTTCCTCCCTCGCCTCATCCAAATCTCTTTCTTTTCCAAGCCCCCAAATCCTTCAGGGCTGCAGGTTTTGTTTAAAGCAGAGCTGTTGAGTTGCATGTTGTTGTACTGGGACAAGGTGGGGTATTCAAAGAGTTGGGAGTTAAAAAAAAAAACATCAAGGGTGCTTATTAGGAGAACCAAGGAGTGTAATCCTCCTGTTCTTAACACGCAGCCACATTAATGAATGTCACATGAATGAGCCAGAAAAAAATGAAGTGTGCCCTTAATCAGCTGGATTGGCGAGCAGCAAGCTGTGTGACCAGGGCACGGTGGTGGTCCTGAGGGCCATCACTGTCTGCCGTGCAGAGCCCTTCCTCCCAAACGGGCTGACCTCAGCTGTGCAGGGGGCTTGTCTGCGGTCAGTGGCCCCGGTAGATCTGAATGGGTCTTCTTTTTTGAGGAGTCTTGTGGCAGGTCAGTCGGTAAAGACTTCGTTCTTGACGATCACACATTTTGGATTTTCCGAATCTGTCAGACACTGTGCTTGAGGTAGAGTTTGTGGGCACCGGTTTCACTCGTTTCATTTACCAAAAAAGGGAGCAGAAGTCAAATATGGTGGCTCATGCCTGTAACCCCCAAGGCAGGAGAATTGCTTGAGCCCGGGAGTTCAAGACCAGCCTGAGCAACATAAGGAGACCCCATCTCTACAGTAATAAAAAATAATATATTAGCCATACATGGTGGCGTGCATCTGTGGGCCCAACTACTCGGGAGGCTGAGACGGGAGGATCGTTTGAGCCCGGGAGTTTAAAGCTGCACTGAGCTGTGACTGCACGACTGCACCACTGCACTCCCGCCTGGGTGACAGAGTGAGACCATGTATCAAAAAAAAAAAGGTGGCAGGGGGAAGAGTGAAAGGTAGGGAGAGGAAAGGGGAGTCTCACTACACCCAAGCCAGGTACCATCTAGAGGCTAGAATCTTTGGGACACTCAGATTTTCTAGAATGTTGGAGACACTTCTGTAGCTCTCCTGCTTTCGCAGTGATTAAGCCTAGGCTGGCTCCAGATGTGTGACATACTCTATGCCCAACTGGAGCCCATCACAGGCAGAGGAATAACACCCATATCAGAAGGGGCCTCGGAGGTCACCACATCCAAGACTCCCCTTTACAGATGAGGTGACAGTCCCAGAGAGGGCAGGGGCTCACCCAGTGCCACCCAGCGAGCTGGTGGCAGCTAGACCAGGAGAGCTGTCATTCCCAGCACCAAAGGCAATGAGATGAGCCCAGAGCCATGCTCCTATCTCTTTGTCAGGGGACCTGTGATGCCCTTTCAATGTCATTTTGTCCAGGATGATGCTCCCTCTCTTAAGCAATTGATGTGACCTTGCTAACCTTTTGCTATCGCTGCCTCTTCAAACCAGAGGAGTTGAGAGTTCCGGGCCAGCAGAGGAAGGCACCTGAAAGGCCCCGGGTCAATGAGCTTAGCGCTTATGTCCAGCCTGGACCCTGCAGAGTGGCCCCTGGGGTCTCTGGGCCGTGCCTGAGGGAGAAAAAGTCGGAAGTTCCTGTCCCATTGACTGCAAGCCTTCCTCAGCACCGTCCTGTTTGCCCAGCACCTCCTCCAACAGGAGGCCCTCAGGAGCCCTCCCAGGAGTGGGGACCAAAAGGCGGGAACTGGACCGAGGAGGGTCCGGCCTTTCTGAAGCCCGCTGCCCCTGCATATCTCCACATGGAGCCTGAGAGTGGTAAGATGGTCCAGGAAGGCTTCCTCAGAGAGCCAGGCACCCCAAGCCTGAGCCACCAACTCGTGTCTGGCATGCCTGGGGCTCCCTTCCTGCCTGAGAGCCGCAGAGAGGCCACACACCAGCCTTTGGGGACAGGACCTGAGGACACAAAGGGTGGCTGCCATGCCCCTGAGCTGCTGAAGCGCCAGCTTCTGGGAGATCTGCACCCGGAGGAGCTGCCACTGAAGGGGACCGGGAGCAAAGAGAGGCCGGGGGACGAGAAGGAGGTGGATGAAGACCGAGACGTTGATGAGTCCTCCCCACAGGACTCCCCTCCCTCCCAGGTCTCCCCAGTCCGAGATGGACCACCTCCCCAGACATTCACCAGAGAAGCCACCAGTGTCCCAGGCTTCCCAGCAGAAGGCACCATCCCCCTCCCAGTCGATTTCCTCTCCAAAGTTTCTGCAGAGACCCCGGCCTCAGAGCCTGACGGGCCCAGTGCAGGGCTGGCTGAAGGGCAGGACGTGCCCCCCGAGTTCACGTTCCACGTAGAAATCACAGCCAACGTGCAGAAGGAGCAGGTGTGCTCGGAGCAGGATTCGGAAAGGGCTGCATTTCCAGGGGCCCCTGGAGACGGGGCAGAGGCCCAGGGACCCTCTTTAGGAGAGGACACAAAAGAGGCTGACCTTCCAGAGCCATCTGAAAAGCAGCCCGCCGCTGCTCCACAGGGGAAACACGTCAGTCGGGTCCCTCAACTCAAAGGTCTGTGTCTTGAGCTTCCTCGCTCCTTCCCTGGGGACCTCCTGGGCCTCCCAGGCTGCGGGCACTGCCACTGAGCTTCCGGCCCTCCTGACTCCTGCTGCTTCCAACGTTCCTAGGATGCCACTAAACCGACACCTGGGCACAGCTGCTCTACTCCCCCGGCCTCCTTCTGCCCAGGCTGTGGCCGCACGCGCCCTCACGCTTGCACCACTCTGCATGCCACCAGCACCCCTGCCCCATGCGCCCCACCTTGTTCGACTCTGGCCACTTGATTTGTCTACTATGGCCCATGAGCCCCCAGGAGGTTGGCAGGTGCCTTCTCGTCTAGAACTCTCCAACCCTCCCACATAGGCATAAGTAGCCCCACTTTGCAGATGAGGAAATGGAGGCTCAGAGAAGTACAGTAACTTGCGGAAGACCACTGAGTAGTAAGTGACAGAGCCAGGCTGGGGATCCAGGTAGGTTGGCTCAGAAAGACACACCCATCCCACATCCCACAGCACCTCCCAGGAGGTGCAGGAGTGTGGGGACTCCTAATGCAGAGATGCTCAGGGCACACAGCAGGAGACACACAGAGCAGGTGACACACACAGCAGTGACAGCCTCCAGAGGTGGCCCAGAGCCCACACTGTGCCTTTGGCCCAGCACCCTGCCCCCACCCGCTCTGCCTTGTGGCAGGAAGACAAGGAGCAGAGACAAGGTCTTCCTGGTCCACATGCCGCCGCTCCACCTCCCTCAGCAGAGGACAAGGGGATCCTCCTGCTGCCACTGCCAGGGTGAGCTGAGTGGGGCCCATCTTGAGCCCTTGGGAACGTGATCACAGCAGCCCTGCAGGGTGGGATTGGTGGGGTGAGATTCCCAAGTATTGGGGAGAGGAGAGATGGTGTCCCACAGGACTCATAGCCACAAGGCGGGCTTGTTCATGCATTTGGGACCCTTAGCATTTCAGTTATTTGCAGAGCCCAGAAATGGATGTTACTGAAGCTTACGGTTGTAAGCATCTGTTACATTTTTATTAGATTTTGCTTTTAGAGAAAACTTTGAAATACTATAAAGAAGCCTGTGTTTAAAAGTTAAGACAGAGGCTGGGCACAGTGGCTCACACCTGTAATCTCAGCACTTTGGGAGGCTGAGGCAGGTGGATCACGAGGTTAGGAATTTGAGAGCAGCCTGGCCAACACGGTGAGACCCTGTCTCTACTAAAAATACAAATAATTAGCTGGGTGTGGTGGCACGCACCTGTAGTCCCCACTATTGGGGAGGCTGAAGCAGGAGAAATGCTTAAACTGGGAGGCAGAGGTTACAGTGAGCCAAGATCACACCACTGCACCCAGCCTAGGTGACAGAGTGAGACTCCATCTCAAAAAATAAAGTTAAGACAGAAAAAAATCCTATATCCTATTTTAAAGTCCGGCCACCGTGGCTCAAGCCTGTAATCCCAGCACTTTGGGAGGCTGAGGAGGGTGGGTCACAAGGTCAAGAGATCGAGACCATCCTGGTCAACATGGTGAATCCCCATCTCTACTAAAAATACAAAAAATTAGCTGGGCATGGTGGCGTGTGCCTGTAATCCCAGCTACCTGGGAGGCTGAGGCAGGAGAATTGCCTGAACCCAGGAGGCGGAGGTTGCGGTGAGCCGAGATTGCGCCATTGCACTCCAGCCTGGGTAACAAGAGCAAAACTCCGTCTCAAAAATAAATAAATAAATAAAAATAAAGTCCAAAACAGTTGGGGACAAATGACTGACTTGACAGGTTACTACAATATTTCCTGAAATTATGTTTTCTTGAATACTGGTCTACTGGAGGTTTATAGGTATGTCTGGGTTTAAAAAAAAAAAAAAAAAAAGGTTCCATGGCCCAGTGATTGGGGGGAAAAAGCAGACTAAGTTAAATAGGTTTTTCTGCTGCAGGACTTGTCAGAGCCTTTAATGTGCTAATGGACACTGGGGCCTCTAAGAAGGTCACAGAGTAGGTTTCCCTAACATACTTGATTCTCTCTGCTAACATTTCCTGGAAGAGGACTTGTTTAGTGCTTCCATAGCTTGGGAAATGCCAGTCTAGCAGATGTTTTTGGTGTGCCATGGATGGTGCTGGTTGATGTGGGCAAAGGAGAGAACACATGGGTCAGCTCCGCCTGGGGCTCCTGTTAAAGTGCAGGTTCCTGGGTGCCACTTTAGGCTTACAGACGCAGTTGTGGGGTAAGCCTGGGAGTCTGTTAGCGGTGATTCTGCCACAGGGTGTATTAGAAAACCTCTGGGCATACTCATTGCTGGTCCTTTAGAAATCCAGGTGACAATAGCCAATGAGAAGCTCCGAGAGACCCGATTGTCCATGGGGCAGGGGGAGCATGATATCGAAACAAAGAAGAAAATCTCTCATCAGTTTTCAGCAGTGACTGTGAGGAGAAGAAGGGTGAGTCAGTGCCGATGCTGGCAGACAGGTCAGTGGACTGGTTTCACCACGGAGCGTGATGAAAGCCGATGTTGTCTGTGGGAATGTATGATGGTAACTGGTTTGTAGCTAACTGGGGGAAGCAGTGAGGATTCGTGCCCTTTGAAGGCCTGCAAGTGGCAAGAAACCCCCAGGCCTGGCTTAGGGCTGGGCTTGGCTCATCTGAGAGCAGCTGGGGCTGGTGGCCGAAGCCCCCAAGAGTGAGGGGTGGGCTCCGGGGGTCCAACCAGCAACTAGGGGATAAAGACACCCCTGCCAGGCTTTCCTATTCTGGGGGCAGGTGACCAGGAATGGGGATGGGGATGGGTGGTCAGCATAAGATGGCCAGGAAGGTGGGCATCAGGACTGCTGGCAATCTGGCCACATGGGCAGGGGAGGCCAGGGTGGCTCCAGGCAGTCTCCAAGGCCAAGAGGGTGAGCAGGCACCTCGCAGGAAACCAAGGCCAAGGCAGGCTGCTGGTGGAGACAACTCACCCACGTCCCATCCTTGGATCTTGCACCAGGCTGGATCCTCACTGAGCTACCAACATCTATGGCCCTGAGGCTTTTAAAACACCCATCCATGGAGTGGGGCTGACCCCAGTGGGGTGAAGCTGACCCTGGCAGAAACAGCAGGAGCCTGCAGGTTGGGAAGCCAATGGGTTAGGGAGCCTGCACCTTCTTTAGATAGCCTCTGTGCCAGCGTGTCCCTGTGACAGTTTGTGCTGCGTCACTTCTGCATGGCCCCACCCTCAGCCAACCTGCTTCCCCCTCTTGCCAGGTTGCTCTAATCAATGACCCCAGTGTGCTGTGTTGATACTAACAATGTGAGACCTAGCAGATTCAAGGGAAAAGAGAACCACCTGGGCTTCCACCAGACCCAACTAAACAGAACGTGGACCTACCCGGAGAAATCCAACTTCACCACAGCTGGCTCTTTCTGTGAACAGTGAAAATGGAGTGTGACAGGCATTCTCCTTTTCTATTTTATTAGCTCGCATGGTCAGTAAAAGCAAAGACGGGACTGGAGGCGATGACAAAAAAGCCAAGGTAAGCTGATGACACCACGGAGCTCTGCAGCTGGTCATGTTTACAGAGAAGCTGTGCTTTATGTGCAAGCTCATTCTCATGTATAATGTGGGGAGCATTTGTCACTAAAGTACAGCTGTCATTTAAAGTGCTTTGTATTTTTGTGCAGGCTTTTAAACAGTTCAGCATTTATTCGTTCTGATGCCTACCCCAGGGAAGAGCAGTTGGCAGGTTCATGATGTCATGCTCCTGATTGCAGCTTCCTTAGCATAGTTTCAGTGAGACCCTGATAAATGAAGGTGTGTTTGAAAACCAACCCCAGGACAGTGAGTGTAGGTGTGTTTGAAAACCAACCCCAGGACAGTGAATGAAGGTGTGTGTGAAAAGCATCCCCAGGACAGTGAATGAAGGTGTGTTTGAAAACCAACCCCAGGACAGTGAATGAAGGTGTGTGTGAAAAGCATCCCCAGGACAGTGAATGAAGCCATCCACTCACTGCATAAACTGCACCCAGATCTTTGCCTGTCCTCAGCATTGCACTTCGCCCATCACTTACTCTCTCAATGACTTGGTGTCTGGGGAAATGCTCCCGTAATTGCACAGCAGCATTTTTCCTGGAAAATCCCACCATGACGCTAGATAAGACCTATTTTTCTTAAAGGTATCTAAAATTTCCAACATAAATTCTGTCTGAAACACCTGGATTTTAATCAGTACTGGAGCCCCTAGGGCATCTCCAGTTGCCGTGTAGCTCTGGGCATTCGGTGGTGTGTTGGTGTGTTGGGGCTGCTTCCGGAAGTACCTGCAGAGTTGGGGCTCCGCATCCTTACCTAGTGAGGCAGCAAAGGGCCCTGTGGGAATTTGGAGAACTGCCCTGGATCTCTGAAGTGATAGTGACAGCTGCTGTCAATCCTGGTGCATGTTTAGTACTGGGACCAGGGGGCAGGGAATACCAGCCTCATGCATGCTTTCATTCATTCATTCATTCATTCAGTACACATGGGTACAGCATCCCTGTCCTGGAGTTGCTCAGAGTCTAGGGAGGGAAAGGTCTATGATGGACCTTGGACAGTTGGGCAGTGAGGGAATGAGTGGTTGTCAGTACCCCCACCCCAGATTTGCCTTCTTGTCATCAGCCCTGGGGCCCCAGCCTGTGTCCCTCCTCTCCCATTTCTGCCCCATCTCATGGATTCTCCTCCTCACCAAGCCTGGCCACACAGAGGGCCTCTGCCACTTCACTGGGGAACTGGAAAGTGTTAAGATAACACGCCTAAGAAGCCCAGTGAAATCTGGGTCAGGACCCTTCTCTGAGCTCTGAGTCACTCTCAGAAACACCTCGAGGCTTAGCCTCCCCACTTTATTTTCTGAGAGTGTGACCTTTTCAACTCCCAACACCCCCTTCTCCTCCAGGGCCATGCCCACCTGTCAAAATCCCGCTGGGGCAGGACAGACTGTGGCCATCAGTCACCATCTCTCCTGCATCCCGGCTCCAAAGGCCCCTCCTCCACAGGGATAGGCATGCAGACACCCACCCATCCCTGGTGCTTCTTCATGTGGAACAAGTTCAAGAGTTAGCATTGTTTACACTGACAAACTGAAAAAAAGAAAAGGAGTTAAGACTGCAGGCTTGGCACAGTGGCTCATGTAATCCCAGGCATGAGGCACTGTGGGAGGCTAAGGTGGGAGGATCTCCCGAGCCCAAGAGTTGTAAACCAGCCAGGGCAACATAGCAAGACCCCATCTCTTAAAAAATATTTTTTTAATTGGCCAGGCAGAGGTGGGAGGATCACTTGAGCCCAAATGGTAGAGGCTGCAGTGACCCATGATGGCACCACTGCACTCCAGCCAGAGCGACAGACGGAGACCGTCTCTAAAACAAACCAACTGAAAAAAGAGTTAATATTGGCCAGATTAGGATTCACCTGACAGTGTTAATATTAGTTTAATTTGAGACTTTAGTCAGAAAGCACATGTGGTGGGGGTGGGTGTACCCTAAGTGATGTCAGATAGAATCTTTCCAACTTGGGGCAAGTATACTCCTGATTGTAGCTGTATGAGTCTGTCAGTGTGGTGGAAGAACCCATGGGTTAATGGGCAGACAAAAAAGCGCCTTGCCTGGAATTGAGTAGAAAGTGGGACGCTTCGGACCTATGACACACTTGGGGGCATTTTCTTGAGTAACATCCTGAGATTCATGCACCTTGATGCTCTCCATCAGCTTATTCATGTGAAGCACCTTTAAACCAGTGGTCTCCAAATTCAGGGGCACAATAACATCTAACGGGCTGGAGAAAGAACATACTAGAATTTCCATTCATTTTTCGTGTCCTCTTCTGAAAGCTCTGTCAGATGCGAGTTGAGTAAGTCGGTCATATAGAACTATGATTGGGGAGGATGATCCCTTTCCTGTTCTTACTAATCAGAAGGGATGTTAAGGATACATGATGTAAACAGCCTGGAGATCACTGCTTTCAACCATTACCTGCCTTATTTATTTTTAGTTACTGTCCTTTTTTCAGTTTGTTTCCCTCCTCCATGTGCTGACTTTTATTTTGATTTTATTTATGTTTATGTTTAAGACATCCACACGTTCCTCTGCTAAAACCTTGAAAGCTAGGCCTTGCCTTAGCCCCAAACACCCCACTCCTGGTAGCTCAGACCCTCTGATCCAACCCTCCAGCCCTGCCGTGTGCCCAGAGCCACCTTCCTCTCCTAAATGCGTCTCTTCTGTCACTCCCCGAACTGGCAGTTCTGGAGCAAAGGAGATGAGATTCAAGGTAAGGAAACCACCTTTGAAAAGAACCAGGTTGCTCTGCCATGGTTTGCAAATGTGGGTTTTTTGTTTGTTTGTTTGTTTTGGTTTTTTTTTTTTAGCCTCAAAGATCTTTCTTCAAATGAGCTCTACATAGAAGCACCATGTGGAATAGTTAGAGTTCTGGACAAAGGGGAAAAGAGAGCTCAAGGCCATACCTCTCAGCACCCCGCAGGCCCTCATAACAGCAGCCCCTAAGACACTTAGCAGGACCTTGGTTTCAAAATCACTACTCTAAAGCTGGGCACAGTCGCTCACGCCTGTAATCCTAGTTCCTTGGGAGGCCAAGGCAGGTGGATCACCTGAAGTCAGAAGTTTGAGACCAGCCTGGCCAACATGGTGAAACCTTGTCTCTACTAAAAATACAAAAATTAACTAGGCATGGTGGTGCACACCTGTAATCCCAGCTACTCGGGAGGTGGAGGCACAAGTATCGCTTGAACCCAGCAAGACCCTGTCTCAAAAATCAAAATCAAAATTGCTACTGTCATTGGGTTCCTTTGCCCCTTCCTGATTTTAGTAAGCAAACCTGCTTCCAGATGGCCCTGATCTGGGTAGGCCAGCATCATGGCACAGTAACACCTGCCCCACGAGCTTGCTTCCCACTGGACTAGCTTGTGGTCCTTGGTTAATGTCGGTTTCTTTCTGAGTTTGTGTTATGTCTAAGGGTCATCTGCTGGGTAGCTGAACTCAGGGACTGCCCTCAGTCTGTAGATTGTGCCATGCCAGCACCTGTTCCCCTCTCTGGCGGCTTTGTCAGTGATGCTGGCATTCACCTCCTCGGTGCTCACCTTCTCTGAGCACACCCAAGGAGTTCCTGAGGCCTTAGGGTTGTTTGGGAGAGAATGAAAGAACGTGGCCTAGCTCTCTTCAGCATGCTTGGTCAGGTTCAACAGTGTCTCCAAGGGCCTCTGCTACACCAACCACCATCAGTTAATCCAGTAAGAGTTAGAAAATGGATGTTACATATCCATAATGCACTAATGTCCTGCACTGTGAGTGACTGACATGAGTGGAGAGTGACCTGATCGTTGCTGTAAGCTCTGTGGGCCTGGGGACAACTCATGCTGATAACTAATGCTCACAGTTCCTCTGGGAGGAAGTGTCATCAGGGGACTCGGAGTTTGGATGGGGATGTGGGTTTGTGTGCCCAGCAAGCCCTTGTGATTGTAGAAGACATCTGTGGCATCTAGAAGGCCAAGGGTCACCCCAGTCTTAGCCACACTTTAAATCAAGGTGGCAGAGTGGGGCTGGTGTTGACTCTTGGTGGCAGTAATTTTTCCCAGTGGTGAAAAACCCCTCGACCATGTTTCATTTACAGGGGGCTGATGGTAAAACGAAGATCGCCACACCCCGGGGAACGGCCCCTCCAGGCCAGAAGGGCCAGGCCAACGCCACCAGGATTCCAGCAAAAACCCCGCCTGCCCCAAAGACACCACCTAGCTCTGGTAAGAAGAGTGTTGTCTTGAATCTTAGAGGAAGCTGATGCTCTCAATAGGTGCAGCCCTCATTTTAGGCCATTGAGAACGAACAGCCCCGGCACAGCTGGTTAGCACCTTGCAGTTTACTAAGCACTGGAATCTTCATTTCCTTCTCAGTCCTTTTGATTTCTGAGGCAGATGTTGAATCCCTACTTTTATTTTTTTTTTTGAGATAGAGTTTCACTCTTGTTACCCAGGCTGGAGTACAGTGGTGTGATCTTGGCTCACTTCACTGCAGCCTCTGCCTCCCAGATTCAAGAGATTCTCCTACTTCAGCCTCCCTAGTAGCTGGGATTACAGGCGCCCGCCATCACACTCCGCTAGTTTTTTCTATTTTTAGTAGAGAAGGAGTTTCACCATGTCGGCCAGGCTGGTCTCGAACTCCTGACATTAGGTGTCCACCCACAGCGCCCAGCCTGAATCCTTGTTATCAATGAAGAAATTGAGGGTGATTCTCTAGAATGATAAAAATACAGAAAAAGGAAAAGAAGGAAAGAAAGAAATGGAGCCTCGCAGAGTTTGACTGAGTCTAACCAGCTCTTTTTAAGCCCCAGGAAAACAGGGTCACATGACTACTAAGTAGCAGCTCTTGGAGCCTCTCTGGTCCTAAATCCAGGGTTCCAGACAGGCAGTCCCCACATGAGACTCTGGAGATAAATGTCTCTGGAGACAGAGGAGCAGCCTGGATGGGTCACAATGGGTGATGTCACTCAGGGCTCAACCCCTGGGCAGCTTAACTTGCTGGGGTTAAGCTGCAAACCCTGAGGGTCTTAGCTGATCAGTCGCATGCTGGGCCCATTGCCCTGGGCTCCTGTGAGTAAAAGTCAGTCGGTTTGGAATATCCAGTAAGGCAACCATCAAGATATTTTACAGCCAGCAGTGCTATTAAGAACAGTCATAGCTGGGTGTAATGGCTCATGCCTATAATCCCAGCACTTTAGGAAGCTGAGGTGAGCAGATCACCTGAGATCAAGAGTTCGAGACCAGCCTGACCAATATGGCGAAACTCTGTCTCTATTGGAAATACAAAAAAAATTAGCCAGGCGTGGTGGTAGACACCTGTAATTCCAGCTACTCAGGAGAGTGAGGCAGGAGAATTGATTGAACCCCCTGGAGGAGGAGGTTGCAGTGAGCTGAGACCACACCATTGCACTCCTCCAGCCTGGGCGACAGAGCAAGACTCTTGTCTCAAAAAAAAAAAATCGTCCTCTTGGGATTAGGGACAGACTGCCCAAGGTGCTTCCCTCTCCCACTGCCCAGGTGAAGTGTTCTGGGTGAAGTGTTCTCTGCACCCTGTGGGGACCCCTGACCTGCACTGGCTCCTTGGTGGTGCGCAGGCAGCTGGGGCTCTTGCTGTGGGCTGTGGCCAAAGCCTGGCCTGGATCTTGGTAACTCTGCTTCTCCTGGCCTGAGGGAGCTGCCCAGAGCCTGTCTCTGCAGTGGCATTTCATGCACACGTGCGGTCCGGTGGCCCCCGCAAGGCGGCTGCTCACTAAGGTTTGTTGGTTTTGTCTTTTTGCCTCGTGTTTTCTGGCCTGTTTTTTTTTTATGCATATGATCTAGAGATAATTCTCAGAATTTTCACGGGATTTTAAGTAAGGTTTGGATCCTGCTGGTTTTTGTTTTTGTTTTTTTTTTCCACTTAACATTGGGGCCAGGCGCGGTGGCTCACGCCTGTAATCCCAACACTTTGGGAGGCTGAGGCAGGTGGATCACATGGTCAAGAGATCGAGACCATCCTAGTCAACATGGTGAAACCCCGTCTCTACTAAAAATACAAAAAATTAGCTGGGCATGGTGGCGCATGCCTATAATCCCAGCTACTCAGGAGACTGAGGCAGGAGAATTGCCTGAACCCAGGAGGCGGAGGTTGCGGTGAGCCGAGATCGCGCCACTGCACTCCAGCCTGAGTAACAAGAGCGAAACTCCGTCTCAATAAATAAATAAATAAATAAATAAATAAATAAATAAAAATAAAAGACATGGAAATCAAATTCTAAAAACTGGTGCTGGCCAGGTGTGGTGGCTCACACCTATAATCCCAGAACTTTGGGAGGCCGAGGCAGGTCAGTCACCTGAGGTCAGGAGTTCAAGACCAGCCTGGCCAACACAGTAAAACCTCTACCAAAGAAGTCTCTACTGAAAATACAAAAATACAGTCTCTACTAAAATAAGTCTCTACCAAAAATACAAAAATTAGCCGGGTGTGGTGGCGCACGCCTGTAATCCCAGCTACTCAGGAGGCTTGAACCTGGGAGGCAGAGGTTTCAGGGAGCCGAGATAGCATCATTGCACTCCAGCCTGGGCAACAAGAGTGAAACTTTGTCTCAAAAAAAAAAAAAAAAAGAACTGGTGCTTATTTGTGACTGGCCAAGCTGCCCATTGGCTACACAGGAGCTTTGAACAAAGAGCTGCCCTTCTCCAGGTCAGGACAGCAGGTGTGTGTTACAGCGGATGCCTGGGGCGGGGCAGGGGCATTGCTGCAGGAAGCTTCAAGACCCACAGGAAAGTCAGTCCTCAAACTGCAGGGGAGCTGAGCGCACCTCGGCAGGAGCATGAGGCTTGCAGTTCTCAGACAGACTTCAGTCTTTGGGAAGCTTGAGAAAAATGAGCTTTGCAAGCGACACCCCTAGGAATTCTGCTCTATCCATTCTCCATGGGGCCCACAAATCTGCATTTTACAAGTCCCACTTTCCTCCTTGAAAGCTCCGGAGATCTGACACAGGGTTCTGTGGGCCACACTTCGGAAAACACGGAGCCATGAGACAGAGTAGCGCAGTGCTGAGGTGTAACGGGGCCTGGGATGTGCAGTGACAGAAGCAAGCTTGGAGGGAAATGATGCCCAGAGGAGGGAGGGACCGAATCTGCATGGAGAGGAGACTCCCCAGCAGCCTTCTGGGTTGTTAGAAAGGGGCACTGACATCTGCCATGCATGGCCGGGGGAACCACAGGGCACAGCAGCGTGAAGCCGCATGGCTTGTATGAACAGCTAGGGACAGGCAGGTGTGGAGCAGGCATCCTGTTCTGGAGCCCAGATCCCACACAGGACCCAGGGAGCTGGCAGGAGCCCTGAACTAGCCCAACAGCAAACATTCACCCTGGGGGGAAGGGTCAGAATCGTGCAGGTTTGAGCTGGGTCCCGTCACTGAGTCACACTTATTTAGGATAAAGGCCCTGAAGAATTGCACTAGAGGTTTGCAAAGCTTTTCTACCACCACCTGGAGCCACCCTTGCCCCGGGTATTATAATTATTTCCATTTTCAAATTGAGGCCTCTGAGTTCAGAGTGGAAGTGACTTGCCTGAGACCACACAGCTTGCAGGAGCCCATCTCTTGACCCAAAGACCGTGGGGCCAAGTTGGCTGCCTCTCTGGGAGCGGGTCTTGGATGGTGGTTGATGATTTTCCGTTGTTTTCCTGGGAAAGGGTGTCTCTGTCTCCGTCCCTAAGCAAAAAGGCAGGGAGGCGGCTGGCAGCCGCCTCCTGCTGCTGTAGCTGTGCTTCCAACCTGGCCCTCACCTGCCTAACCGAACCGTAAGCCTGGGAATGGACCCTCGGGGACAGGTAGCCCCCAGGACCTTTTCTGACCACCACCTACCCGAGTCCTGGCTTCACTGCCTTCCTTCCTCCCCAGGTGAAACTCCGAAATCAGGGGATCGCAGCGGCTACAGCAGCCCGGGCTCCCCAGGCACTCCAGGCAGCCGCTCCCGCACTCCGTCCCTTCCAACCCCACCCACCCGGGAGCCCAAGAAGGTGGCGGTGGTCCGTACTCCACCCAAGTCGCCATCCTCCACCAAGAGTCGCCTGCAGACAGCCCCCGTGCCCATGCCAGACCTGAAGAACGTCAAGTCCAAGATCGGTTCCACTGAGAACCTGAAGCACCAGCCGGGAGGCGGGAAGGTAAGAGAGGCTGGCTGCCTTTGGAGGCACGGGAAGACTGCACCTGGAGGTGCAGGGGTGGGGGCTGTGCCTGGAGGCGCGGGGGTGGGGGGCTGCGCCTGGAGGTGCGGGGGGGGGGGCTGCGCCTGGAGTTGTGGGGGGGGGCTGCGTCTGGAGGTGCAGGGGGTGGGGGTGGCTGCGGCTGCGCCTGGAGGTGCGGGGGGGTTGTGCCTGGGGGGGGGGCGCTGTGCCGCGCGTGGAGGTATGGGGGGCTGCGCCTGGAGGTGCGGGGGGGTGGCTGCGCATGGAGGTACAGGGAGCTGTGCATGGAGGTGCGGGGGGTTGTGCCTGGAGGTGAGGGGGCTGCGCGTGGAGGTGTGAGGGGCTGCACCTGGAAGTGTGGGGGTGCTCGGCTCCTACTCCCACGTAACACCGCAGTCCCCTCCGGACCTCTTCAAGGAAGGTCAGTTTTTTACTGGGTTCTCTACAACATTGCGAGTGCCCTGCTCAGGCAAGAGAACGTCTGGCTCTTCTCTTGCATCTTCACCGCATATTAATCAGACAGCGATGGCAGGGCTGTGTCTCCATGGCTGGAGGCTCTCATAGTCAGGGCACCCACAGCGGTTCCCCATCTGGCTCCTGGTTAGAACATGCTGCCACCCGTAGGTGGGCATCTCCACTCATGGGGCATCTGCTTAGGTTAGATTCCTCTGGATTCTGGAGAGATTGGGGGTTCTGTTTTGATCAGCTGATTCCTCTGGGGCAAGCAGGTGCTCTCACGAGCTCTCCAGCTTCTGAAAGGTGGAGAAGCACGGGCTTCCGGGGGCCTGGTCTGGACCCCTTTCCCCACTGCTGTCCCTGTGCCCCTTGTCTGGGTGTGTTCGGGTTGACATGAAAAGCACCACAGTGAAAGAACAGCAGTGTGCCTCCTCACCAGCCAGCTGTGGGCAGGTGGGTTTCTTCCAAGCCCTGTCTGTGGCCGTGGGTGGCCGTCTCTGCCCCGCTCTGCCATGGTCTTCCCTCTCCTGGTGGCTCTGCGAGTGCTGATCATATAAGGACACCATGGATTCGGGCCCACTCTGATCACCTCACTTTTAACTTAATCACCTCCCTAAAGTCCCTATCTCCAAATAGATTCACATTCTAAGGTACGGGCGGTTAGGGCTTCAACATATGAATTTTTGGAGACCACAGTTCAGCCCAGGAACCCCCTCTTGCCACCCAGTACTGGGGGTGCTGGGGGGGGAGGGCAAAGAGGAGACTAGGGGTGCAGAGGACACTGGCTTACTCAGACCGCAGATGCTGGGCCTTCTGTACACCGGCCTCGGGGGCTAAGGGGCTTTCCAGAACCCTGGGCCTGTGGGACAGCTGCCTCCACCACACAGGCGCACTTCATATCATGGAATTGATGGTCATTTGGGCCTGAGCCTGGGGCATGTGGAGGGAGGATGGCCATCAGCGCACGTAGGCACCTTGCCTCAAAGCCTGCACCCTACCTCATTGGTCTTCCCAATCCACAGGGCCCAGTGGGAGGTCCAGGCCTCCTGGGGCCCAGAACCCAGCAGGTCCTTTGTCTTTTTGCCCCAGGCTGGGGGCTGGTTTTTGGTAGAGCACCGCCAGGTTTCACTGACAGGACACAGGACTTGGGACCACCCAGGTTGGTCCTGGGCCCACGGGAACTCCCCCTGTGGCATGTGCCCGCGCTCCCCTGTGCAAAGATGCCACCTCCTTCCAGAAGAGACTCCGGGCCCACTGCTCAGGGCGTTGATTTGAAGTTGACCCCTCTGTGAAGCTTCAAACAAAGCTTTGGGGGAAAGGGCCCTCCAGGGAAAGGGCTTCCGTTGAGGGGGTGTTTCCTTACCTGCCCCCTCTCCCTCAGCGCCAGGGCTGTCCCCATGTGCCCTGTTTTCATGGCACATTGGGACCATTTTCCCTCATTCTGAAAAAGGAAACACAAACTACGCAGCCAGTTCTCCACCACTAAGGAGACTGTGTGGCTGTGACCAGTGGGTGCGGTGACTCAATACAGCCAAAGGAGAGTGGCGACCCCCAGCTCCTCCCAGCCTGCAGAGCTGCCCCACACACAGGCAGACATTCCCGCCACCTTCTGTGGCCCAGGCTTCAATGCAGGAGCCCCCTCTCCCCTCCCCCGGACAAGCTTGTGGGTGCAGTGCCCCATCCTGCCATGATGGAAATGGACGGTCGGGTTAAAGGGATGCATGTGTAGACCCTGCCTCTGTGCATCCAGCCTCCTTTGAGTGCCCCTGTGTGCCAGGCAGTGCACAGAGGTGGGGAAGACTCAGCTGCTGCCCAGAGCACCTTCTCCCATCGAGGAAAGGACAGACGGTGGCTCCCGCAGGGCCGTGGGGACAAGGGCAGAGGCCCCTGGAACACAGGAGGGAGGGAAGGAAGAGAGCATCTCAGGACCTCCCTTCTGATGGCAAACCATCTGGGTTAAACGAAAGGTCCTGCCTCTCCCTGCTCGGGCATGTGTGGAGCTTGCAGTGGAAGAGGCTCTCTGGACCCTCACCCACCACCATGGCTGGGTTAGAGGCCTTGGGGAAATAACTCACAGGCGACCCCGGGCCACTGTCCTGTACCACAGCTGAGGGAAACCATTCTGCGCCTCCACCCGGGACAGTGTGCTCCCCACCTCCAGACCCTCCAACCTCATTCGGTTCTCTAAAGTCACCTCCAGAAGCCCCATCTCAGGACCACCGTGACCTTCTTTCTCCAGGGTTCCTGGCCTTGGTGCTGTCCAAGACCCCAGAGGGGCCCTCACAGGTCCTGCCTGCCTTTCCTCCCATCGCCCACCCATGCACCCCATCCTGCCCCAGTACCCAGACTGCCGCCCAGGCATACCAAGGATCACCTCGAGTTACGTGACAGGCAGCACCCGAAAGGCACTGTACCCCAGGGCAGACACGTCACCACTCCAGAGACCCTGTGGCACCAAGGATCCCAGAGCTTCCACACCATACTGTGCCACTGCCTGGCCCAGTCCCTTCTGCTCTCAGCCTCCCTGTCCCTGTTCTAGGATCATAGCTGCTTCTCTGGAACCTTCCCTGCCCTGTCAGACTCCTACTCCTGGACTTTGGCCCCCCAGGATTCTGCCCCCAAACCTCCCTTCCTCCCAGCCTGAATCTGTGGCTCCCTATCTGGGCTTCCCCACCCAGGCATCCCTGGGGCCCCCTGGGTTCTGCCACGCCCTGCCCTGTGTTCCACGGCTGGGAGTGTCCTCTTCTCCTTACCTCTTCCCTTCCCTCAAGCCCAAGTTCAGTTGCCATCTCCTCCAGGAAGTCTTCCTGGATTCCTCTCTCTCTTCTCAAAGCCCCGGAGAATCCTGACCACACTGAACATGTGTCTGCTGCTGTCTATCTGGGCCATGACTGAGGGTGGAGCCATGTCTCACGCATTTTTGCAGCCCCCACAAGACAAGTGGGCAGATAGCCGGCTTGTGAGTGGATGATTCAGGTTGCCAGAGACAGAACCCTCAGCTTGGCATGGGCAGTAGCTCCCCTGTCAGCCCCGAGTTCATCTGAGGTTGGCTTGGAAGGTGTGGGCACCATTTGGCCCAGTTCTTAAAGCTCTGAAGAGAGCAGCAGGAATGGGCTGAACGAAGACAACAACTTTCCATCGAAGGCCCCTTTCAGGGCCAGACCTGCCCCTCGCACCCTGTGCTTCTCTGCCCCTGCCCCGCCCATGAGGGGCAAGAGTCAGGCAACCTCATGCCAAGTGTAGAAAGGGGCAGACGAGGTCCAGGCTACGACGTCACCAGGCGGGGCAGAGATGGCACGTCCAGATCTAAAGGGTTAAAGGAGAAAAGGTGACTTGACCTCTCCTGAGATATTTTGGGGGACAAAGTGTGTAAAAGTGGCAGAGGACACAGTCCCAGCCTCCCTTAAGGGCCATTAAAGCCTAGAAAAATTGTCTGAAACAAACCTCAGCCATTACAAAGACCATCACACGAATCTCCAGGAGAAAAGACAAAGAAAAAGGCCAAGGTGACGTGTCTGCCTTGGGGTCCGCACACCAGGGCCTTCAACATGACCCATTGAAGGGTCTCACACCGCCGCCTCCTAGACGGGCCTGAAGGCTCCACGAGGTTTTGCTGAGACCTCTGGGTCCCTGTGGCCTCATGCAGTGCCCAGCATACAATAAGTGCTCAATAAAGTTTGGCTACAAAAGAGACAAAGCTGGTGGCGTCTGAGGAATAACTGGATCCTGCTGCAACAGATGCTCACATGGAAGAGAGCAGGAGCCACATCTCGTTCGGGAACCTGCAGAGGCTGAAGCTGTCGCAGACGGGTGTAAATCACTGGGAAAAAATGTGAAACATCTGTTTTCTCCTTTGTGCTTTTCTCCATTTTCGGGATTTGCTGCAGTGAACATCTATTGCTTTAGGAGCCCCAGATGGAATTATTTTCAAAGGAAAATGAAGAGAATTAGGCGGCCACACTGGAGCGCTGGCTGGTACAGGGAGAGATTGCAGGGAAGGAGGGAGAGCTGGGCGGGGAGCCAGGAGATCTGTAAACCCTGACGCTGCCACCAAGGTGAGTCGTGGGTGGCAGTTTTCCATCCTGACTGCAAAAGGGGGTCACCTGGGGGGGTGAGTGGATTCTTTTAAACATCATCCCAGTGCCCGAGCCTCCCCCGGACCTGTTATCGTCTCAGGGTGGGCCCCCCTGCCGGTGACTCCAGTGTGCAGCCTGGCTGCAACACAGTGGCCTGGGTTCTTACTGCTGACCCCTACCGTCGGCCTCAACCACTGCGGCCTCCTGTGCACCCTGATCCAGTGACTGATTTTCCACTTTTGGTCCTGACTCTGTCCCTACTTGCAGACTCCAAGTGCCTGGCTCCTCATTCAGCTCAGACCCAGCCAGGCCAGACCCAGCCGGGCCAGACCCTGGGGCCCACATGCCCCTTGCCAAGCTCATCCATGCCCCATTTGGCCTGTGGGAGTGGGGGGTGTGTCCAGACAAAGATACAAAAGACCAGCTTTTAAAACATTTTGTTGGGGCCAAGTATGGTGGCTCACACCTAATCCCAACACTTGGGAGGCCAAGAGTCCAGGAGTTCGAGATCACCCTGGACAACATAGGGAGACCCCATCTCTATACTTTTTTTTTTTTTTTAATTAACTGGGCATGGTGGCACTGACCTGTAGTTCTAAGTACTCCAGAGGCTGAGGCGGGAGGACTTGAGCCCAGGAGGTCAAGGCTGCAGTAAGCCATGCTCACACCACTGAACACCAGCCTGGGCGAGCCCCTATATCAAAAAATGTAAAGTAAAATGAATCCTGTACATTATATTAAGGTGCCCCAAATCGTACTTAGAAGGATTTCATAGTTTTAAATACTTATGTTATTTAAAAAATTAAATGACTGTAGCATATAAATTAGGTTCTTAATGGGGGAAAAAACACAAGAAAATAAATTAAGAATCTGGAAACAAAGATAAGAGCAGAAATAAATCAGAAACACAACCTTGCAGTCCTAA
This sequence comes from Callithrix jacchus, assembly GCF_049354715.1. Classification (NCBI taxonomy): domain Eukaryota; kingdom Metazoa; phylum Chordata; class Mammalia; order Primates; family Cebidae; genus Callithrix; species Callithrix jacchus. The sequence continues at coordinate 86,741,847 of NC_133506.1, forward strand.
CTCTTAAAGAAAAAAAAATAGATAAAGAGAACACAACCAGTGAAGCAGAACGTGGAACAGCATCTAGAGCTGGTCCTGCTGGGCGCAGTGGCGCGCACCTGTGATCCCAGCACTTTGGGAGGCTGATGTGGTAGGATCGCTTGAGACCAGGAGTGTGAGGTTGCGGTGAGCTATGATCACACCACTGCACTGCAGCCTGGACAACGCAGTGAGACCCTGACTCTATTTAAAAAAGAAAAAAAAGCCAGTTCCTTCCTTATTTTATTCCTTTCTATTCATTCCGCCAGTACTTATGGGGCACCTCTGAGCACCAGGCTCTGTGCTAAGAGTTTTTGCCCCCAGGGCCCAGGCCAGGGGACAGGGACAGGTGAGCAGATAAACAGAGCCAGTGGCAGCAGCAGGAGGAATGTACGATGGAGAGCTTGGCAGGGAAGGACATGCAAGGAAGCAGCCCGCACTGCTGGGTCCACCTCCCCACCATGTTGAGTGTCAGCAAGCCAGAAAGGACAGGCAGACCCTTGTTTGCGACCTGGTTAGTGACCTTGGAAAGGACAGCCGCTACCCAGAGTGCTGGGTGCAGGAGCCAAAGGAAGACAGTGGACTGCTGCAACATGGAGATCTTTAGAGCAAAAGCAAAATAAAGCTAGAACTGGAGGCAGCTGGGGCAGCTGAGGCCATGTGTTCAGCACTAAGGGGTGTGAAGCTTGAACGCTGGGAGAGTTCACACTGGCAGAAGAGAGGTTGGGGCTGCTGCAGGCCGCTGGGCATTGCCCAACAAGACAGAGGGCAGTGGAAAGTGGCCCCAAAGAGAGGCTCCGTTCAGCTGGCAGTGGCGGTTCAAGTGTTGAAGCCGGTGGGCTGTGGGCATCTGCTGGGGAGGGTTAAGTGGGGTGAGGGCCCAGCAGCCCTTTTTGGGGGGTCCCTGGGAAGCACAGAGATCTGAAGAAGCAGCGAGTCGCAGGGCCCATGCAGGGCAAGAGAGAAGTTGCTCCTGTGGGGCCCAAGCTGCAGGATCCGGAAAACTGGGGCTCCCAGGGGGAGAAGTGGGTGTGCAAGGATCATGGCCAGGGAAGGGCCCAGGGGCCTGTGCATGGGGGGAGCCTGGTTGGCTTCGAGAAGATGGAGCTAAAGGCACGTTCTTGGAGGATGTCTAGGCCACTAGTTGGGATGTGAAGACCTGAAAAGCACAGAGCCTGGAAGCCCAGGATGGACAGAAACCTACCCAAGCGGCAGGGCTTTGAAAGCCTTGGGGTGCAATATTCAAAATAGCCACCAGATGGCAATAGAATGCTGTAAATGTTTTCTGGTTTTGGGCCACAGCCTGGGTGGCTGCTTCCTTCTCTGTGTATTGATTTCTTTTTTGAGACAGTCTTGCTGGGTTGCCCAGGCTGGAGTGCAGTGGTGTGATCATAGCTCACTGTAACCTTGAAGTCCCACGCTCAAGCCATCCTTCAACCTCAGCCTCCTGAGTAGTTAGGACCACAGGCTTGCATGACAGTGCCCGACTAATTGTTTATATTTTTTGTAGAGATGGGGTTTCACTCTGTTGCCCAGGCTGGTCTTGAACTCCTGGGCTCAAGGGATCCTCCTGCCTCAGCCTCCCAAATTACTGGGATTACAGGTGTGAGTCACCATGCCTGGCCTATTTGGGGGGGTGGGGGGGACAGAGTCACCAAGGCTGGAGTACAGTGGCAAGATCTTGGCTCACTGCAACCCCCACCTCCCAGGTTGAAGTGATTTTCCTGCCTCAGTCTCCCGAGTAGCTGGTCCTACAGGAGCATGCCACCACACCTGGCTAATTTTTGTATTTTTAGTAGAGACGGGGTTTCACTGTGTTAGCCAGGATGGTCTCAATCTCCTGACCTCATGATCTGCCTGCCTCGACCTTCCAAAGTTCCGGGATTACAGGCGTGAGCCACCACACTGGCCTGGGCCTTCTCTTTTTAAGGGTGTATGTGAGTGTCTGCTCTCATCTTCAACTTCCTCCCTTACCCTAGCCTTGCTCTGTTTCTACCCAGTCACCTCTGCCCATCTCTGATATATTTCTCTCTCCTTTCACCCCTCTTTCTTCCCTCCTCATACTCCACTGACCACTATAGAGAACTGAGTAGTCTAAAAATACATTTTATTTATTTATTTATTTTGAGACAGAGTCTGGCTCTGTCATCCAGGCTGGAGTGCAGTGGTGTGATCTCAGCTCACTACAACATTTACCTCCCAAGTTCAAGCAATTCTCAAGTTAAATTCCTCAGCCTCCCAATATCTGGGAGTACAGGCATGTGCCACCATGCCCGGCCAATTTTTGTATATGTATTAGAGACGGAGTTTCATCATGTTGGCCAGGTTTGTCTTGAATTCCTGATCCTCCTGCCTTGGTCTCTCAAAGTGCTGGGATTACAGGTGTGAGCCACCACACCTGTCCTTAAAAATACATTATATTTAATAATAAAGCCCCAGTCGTCACTTTAAAAAGCATCTATGTAGAACATTTATGTGGAATGATACAGTGAGTTTGTACGAGGGATAGTTTGCCTCTCCTTCTCGATCAGGGCCAGGGACTCAGGTGAGCTTGGGCTGAGATGTCAGGCCCCACAGTGAGTTGGGGGCAAAGCCAGGCTGGGACCGTCCTCTAGGACAGCTCTGTAACTCTGAGACCCTCCAGGCACCTCTCCCTGTACATCTGCACTTCTGAAAATCAAATCTTTTTTTTTTTTTCTTTGAGACAGAGTTTCGCTCTTGTTACCCAGGCTGGAGTGCAATGGCGCAATCTTGGCTCACTGCGACCTCCGCCTCCCGGGTTCAAGCAATTCTCCTGCCTCAGCCTCCTGAGTAGCTGGGATTACAGGCACGCGCCACCATGCCCAGCTAATTTTTGCATTTTTAGTAAAGACAAGGTTTCACTATGTTGATCAAGAAGGTCTCCATCTCTTGACCTCGTGATCCCCCCGCCTCAGCCTCCCAAAATGCTGGGATTATAGGCGTGAGCCACCGCGCCCAGCCCATAAATCAAATCATTTTAAAGGAGCTTGGGTTCATCACTGTTTAAAGGACAGTGTAAATAATTCTGAAGGTGACTCCACCCTGTGATTTGATCTCTTCCTTGGCTGATTGACTTGACAGGACATAGAAAGGTTTTTCTGGGTTCCCAAGCTGATCACCTTGACTTGAGAAGGCTTGTGTTGGGCATCCAGTGCCCACCCCGGGTTAAATTCCCAGCAGAGTACTGCACTAGGCCTGCAGAGCCTGGTGAGGCAAAGCCCAGCCCAGCAAGCACTAGGCAGTGCTGGAGGCAGGCCAAGCCTGGGCCAGCCTGGGAGCCAACTGTGAGGCACGGGGTTGGGTGGCTGCAGGCTTGGGGCCAGGGAAGGAGGGCTGGGCTCTTTGGAGCAGCCTTGAGAGACCTGAAACCAAACAAAACCAGATCGAGGTCTAATGAGAGTTTGGGGCTGCTTTGGGTGCTCCAGGAAATTGATTAAACCAAGTGGACACACACACACCCAGCCCCACCTCACCACAGCCTCTCCTTCAGGGTCAAACGCTGACCACAGACATTTCTCCCCTGACTAGGAGGCCCCTGGATCCAAACTGGGAGCTTGCAACACATTGTTCTCTCCCTTGATGGAATTTTTCAGTGTCTATCCAGAGCTGAAGTGTAATATGTATGTTACTCTGAGAAATTAAATTTCAGGATTCTAATTTCATAATGACCACCAGTCCCCTTTTCTCTCCCTTCTGTAAATCTAAGATTCTGTAAAGGGTGTTGACTTAATGTGATAATTGACAGTAGTTCCAGTTCGCTTTGTTAAATACCCTTTGTAGATACCCTCGTGTCTATTGCAAAATCTCACAAAGGCTTGTTGCCTTTTTTGTGGGGTTAGAACAGGAAAAAGCCACATGGAAAAAAGTATTTCTATGTATGTTGCAGATACTGCGTTATTGTTTAATGTCCTTTGATTTGCTTGGTTTGTTTTATGGATTAGTACAGAAAACAAAGTTCTCTTCCTTGAAAAACTGGTATGTTTTCTTTTTTCTTTTTTTTTCTTTTTTTTTTTTTTGAGACGGAGTTTCGCTCATTACCCAGGCTGGAGTGCAATGGCGCAATCTCAGCTCACCGCAGCCTCTACCTCCTGGGTTCAGGCAATTCTCCTGCTTCAGCCTCCCGAGTAGCTGGGATTACAGGCACGTGCCACCATGCCCAGCTGATTTTTTGTATTTTTAGTAGAGACGGGGTTTCACCATGTTGACCAGGATGGTCTCGATCTCTTGACCTCGTGATCCGCCTGCCTCGGCCTCCCAAAGTGCTGGGATTACAGGCTTGAGCCACTGTGCCCGGCCTGTTTTCTTTGTCAGTTAAGGAGAGTTACGTAACCCATCAAGTTTCCCTTTTTGCCTCGGCCTCCAGGAAACTCCAAGCTAAATGTAATGATCACTCTTGTAATTGTCAGTGTCAACGCCCTCCCCTTCTTCTAATGTTATTCTTTACATTTTCTTATTTTATTATTGTGAGTGTGTGTTTTCTAATTCTAAGCTGTTCCCACTCCTTTTTGAAAGGAGGCAAATCTTCTTCTAAGACTTATCCAGTGAAAAGCTATGAATAAAAATGATCATCAAGCCTACAGGTGCACAGGCTGCTCCAGAGGCTGAGGCCAGAGGACCACTTGAACCAAGGAATCTGAGACCTGGGCTGGGCAACATAGCAAGACCCCATCTCCATTAAAACTTTTTTTTTTTTTTAATTAAAAAAAATAATCTGCAAAGAAGGAGCTTATGTGGGATTCCTTAAAATTGGAGGGTGGCGTGAATTGATTCAAAGACTTGTGCAAAGGGTCATAGGGACGCCTTGAGAAGCAGTATTGGAAAGCCTGTCCCACCTCCTCCCCCAGCTCCAGCCTGGGCTGAGGCACTTTCACCGTGTCTCCTTTCTGGCAGGAGAGAATTTCAGTGTTCAGCAAAAGAAGTCTTGTTTTTATAGGTTTATGAGGATGTTGCCTTGAGGACAGCCAGGACAACTTTGTTCTCACATACATAACCTGCAGGTACAGAAACACCCAGATCTAAATTCTTCCATGGCTGCTTCTGACCTGAAAAAGTTGCTGAACCTCCATGGATTTCAAATGGCCTCCTTGTCCTTAATGAGGGGATGGTAGGCAAGAAAGTTGATGTGGCATCAGAGGTTTATCCCCCTCTAAAGGAGGAGTGGTTTGTACATTTAAACACCAGAGGAGGACTTACAAAGGAAGAATGTGAGTATCTAAAAATGGGACACAGGCAGTCCCGTGTTCTTTGCTGCACTATTCGCAACAGGCAAGATTTGGAAGCAACCCAAGTGTCCATCAGCAGTCAAATAGAGAAAGAAAATGTGGCACATATATACAATGGAGTACTATTCCACCATGAAAAAGAACGAGATCCTGACATTTGAAACCACATGGATGGAAATGGAGGACATTATGTCAAGTGAACTAAGCCAGGCACAGAAGGACAGACTTCACATGTTCTCACTCATTTATGGGAGCTAAAACTTTAAAAATTCACAGAGATAGAGAATAGAAGGATGGGCCAGGCATGGTGGCTCACGCCTGTAATCCAAGCACTTAGGAGGCCAACGTGGGCAGATCACCTGAGGTCGTGAGTTCAAGACCAGCCTGACCAACATGGGGAAACCCCGTCTATAAAAAAAAATTCTTTTTTTAATTAAAAAAAAGAGAATAGAAGGATGGTTAGCAGAGGCTGGGAAGGGGAGAGGGGAGTGAGGAGGAAGTGAGGATGGCTAATGGGTGCCAGAACATAGTTCCATGACTAGATCTCATATTGGATAGCACAACAGGGCGACTGCCGTCAGCAGCAGTTTTATAGTACGTTTATATTTATTACATCTGAAAACAACGGAAAGAGTATAATTGGAACGTTCATAACACAAGAAATGAGAAATGCTTGAGGTGATGGAGGCCTCACTCACCCTGATGTGATTATTACACATTGTATGTCTGTATCTAAATATCTCATGTACCCCACAAGTATACCCACTAGGTACCCATATAAATTTAAAATGAAAAATGTATAAAACAGGCTGGGCGCAGTGGCTCACGCCTGTAATCCCAACACTTTGGGAGGCTGCGGTGGGTGGATCATGAGGTCAAGGTATCAAGACTATCCTGGCTAACATGATGAAACTCCGTTGCTGCTAAAAATACAAAAAAAAAAAAAAAATTAGCTGGGCGTGGTGGCATACACTTGTAGTCCTAGCTATTCAGGAGGCTGAGGCAAGAGAATCGCTTGAATCCAGGAGGCAGAGGTTGCAGTGAACTGAGATTATGCCCTTGCACTCCAGCCTGGGCAATAAGACTGAAACTCTGTCTCAAAAAGTAATTATTAAAAATAAGTAAATTAAAATGTACTTATAAAAAAATAAGTAAATTAAAATGTAGGCTGAGCACTGTGGTTCATGCCTGTAATCCCAGTGCTGAGGCTGAGGTGGGAGAAGCACTTGAGCCCAGGAGTTTGAGACCGGCCTGGGTGACATAGCGAGACCCTATCGCCACAAGTAATTTTTAAACATTAGCTGGGCATGGTGGCACATACCAGTAGTCCCAGCTACTTGGAAGACCGAGGCAGGAAGATTGCTTGAGCCCAGGAGTTTAAGGCTGCAATGAGCTACAATGGCACCACTGCATTCCAGCCTGGGTGACAGAGTGAGACCCTGTCTCTATTTTTAAAAATAATAAAAAGTAAGGCGGGGTGCCGTGGCTCACGCCTGTAATCCCAGCACTTTGGGAGGCTGAGACTGGTGGATCACCTGAGGTCAGGAGTTCGAGACTAGCCTGACCAACATAGTGAAACCCTGTCTCTACTAAAATTACAAAAAATTAGCCACACATGGTGGCGGGCGCCTGTAATCCCAGCTACTCGGGAGGCCGAGGCAGGAGAATCACTTGAACCTGGGAGGTGGAGGTTGCAGTGAGCTGAGATTGCGCCACTGCACTCCAGCCTGAGCATCAAGAGCAGGACTCCATCTCCAAAAATAATAATAAATGTAAATATGTGTATGTTAGAAAAAATACACCTGTCAGCAAAAAGCGGGTAAAGGAGCAATTTTAGTCATAATCAAAGAGATGCAGAATAAGCCAACAATGAAGTTCCTTTTATTTTGGTCAAAGAAATAAGCAAAACAATGTTGTGAACAGCCAGTGCTGGCAGCAATGTGGCGAAGCTGGCTCTCTCACCGGTACACAGGGAAGGCGCCTGCAACCCTTTTGGAAAGCCGTGTGGAAAGTTGCACCGAGAGGTTTCAGAATATCTATAACTTTGACCCAGAAATTCTATTCTAGGACTCTGTGTTATGAAAATAACCCATCGTATGGAAAAAGCTCCTTTCAGAAAGAGCTTCATGGGAGGCTTTTTTTGCTTTTTTTTTTTTTTTTTTTTTTGCATCAAATCCAGCTCCGGCAGGACTGTTTGTATGACTGAGTACAAAGTGGAATCAATACAAGTGCTGGACAGAGGGGAACAATATTCACAACGTGGAATAGGACGTGTTATTAAACATAGTGTTTCTCATGACTGTAGACCGCAGGGAATGCTCAGGACATGATGGCACTTCTCTTGGGTTTTGTTGTTGTTGTTTTTTTTGTGATGGAGTCTTGCTCTGTCGCCATGGCGCGACCTCGGCTCACAGCAGTCTCCACCCGAGGAGTTGGGACTACAGTTGCACACCACCATGCCTGGCTAACTTTTGTATTTTTAGTAGAGACGGGTTTTCACCATGTTGGTCAGCCTCGTCTCAAACTCCGGGTTTCAGGTGATCCACCTGCCTCAGCCTCCCAAAGTGCTGGGATTACAAGCATGAGCCACTGTGCCTGGCCTAGAATATGATATCACTTCATAGAGCAGGATACAGAATTGCGTGTGCACACTAATTCTGCCATGTCTAGGTCTACAGGGGTAGTTACATGTAAATGAGACTTCAAGGAAAGGCAACAAAATGCAGTTGTGATTGTGCTGGGCTGGGAAGAAAACGGTTTCATCTTTGCTTTGATGAGCTCTGTTTTTCAAAATCATCATTATATTTTCTAAGAAAATAATCTTTTTGAAGCAATATAAAAGATTATGAAGAGAGATGAGTTAGCTATTGTTTCATATTTAAGATTCAGACCAGTAAAATTAAGGGAAAAAATGAGATGAACCAGAAGCCAGGCTGGAGCCCTGACCCCAGACACAGCCTCAGTCCTGGCTGATGGGACCTCCAGAGCCCTGGCCTCCACCCAGCATCCTCAAAAGAGCCACTGAGGTCTTGGTGCCGTTTTCAAGACTTCAGAAACGGCCTTGGCACAGCTGGTCCTTCACTGGGAATTATCGGCAATTATTTACATCTGAGATGAATAAAAACCGAAGTGCTGAGATTACAGGTACAGCAGCTCACACTTAGAATCCCAGTACTTCGGGAAGCCAAGGTGGGCTGATTGCTTGAGCCCAGGAGTTTTAGACCATCATAGACAAATAGACCTTATCTCTACAAAAAATACATAAATTTGCCAGGCTGAAGTGGGAGAATCACCGGAGCCTGGGGAGGTCGAGGCTGCAGTGAACCATGATGGCATCACTCCACTGCAGCCTGGTCTCAAAAAGGAAAAAAACCCAAAGCACGCTATTTCCAGAGTTTCTGAGGGGAAGGGCACCAGGTGAGGAATATTCCCACTGATCTGAAGGACAAAATGTCGTTTTTCAACTCCCTAAGCCGCGGTTGCCTATTTCGTAGTTTTTCAGCAAACTGGTAAAAATCATTTCTCATCAAAACAGTGATATTTTCACACTCCCCTGGTGTCTGCAGAAAGAACCTTCCAGAAATGCAGTCATGGGGGACCCATCCAGGCCACCACCGCTTATGGAAGAGCTGAGAAAAAGCCCCACGGGAGCATTTGCTCAGTTTCCCTTAAGCGCCTGGTGGGACTGTAGGTGGAGAGGGCTGGAGGGTGGAAGGGAGGAGGAGGAGGCATTGACTCTGCAGGGACAGAGCCCTCAGACAGACAGGACACTCTGCATTTGTCTTCCCTACAAAGTGGCCTGGGTCCTGCCCACAGGGTCAGGGCCTCTCAAACCTGGCTGTGCGTCAGAATCACCAGGGAAACTTTTCAAACCTAGAGAGACTGAAGCCAGATGCCTCCAGATTCTAATTGTAGGTCCAGGCAGGGGCCCGAGATTTTGAAAATCCACAGGTGATTCCAATGCCTGACAGCATGAGAACAGCTGCAGGAAGTTTCTGGGAATGTTCCGGTGGGTCTAGCTGGGTGTGAGTGGAGATGCCAGGGAGCTTCTTATTACTCGGCGGTGTGGCCAAACACCGTTTTCACTCGACCCAGGCTGGTGCATGTGCCCCTCTGGGGTTCAGGCCTCACGATGCCATCTTTCGGAGAAGTGAGTCACTGCCCCTGAGATCCTAAAATCCCAGCTTCCTAAAGCCCGCTTGGAATCACTGACGGTTCTGGAATACCTTCGGGGCAGCCCTCTCTTCTGTCCCTTCAACTCCCCCCAGGTGTGCCTCAACCTCCCACCACTCCCCAGGCTGCCCCTGCCAAGTCCAAAAGTGGACATGTCCTTGGGAACAAGCAGGTGGGTCCTGGGTGGCGTTCACTCATCCTTTTTTCTGGCTATCAAAGGTGCAGATAATTAATAAGAAGCTGGATCTTAGCAACGTCCAGTCCAAGTGTGGCTCAAAGGATAATATCAAACACGTCCCGGGAGGCGGCAGTGTGAGTACCTTCACACGTCCCGTGCCCCGCACTATGGCTTGGTGTTTTAGGAAGTGGCATGAGTGCATAGACCTGCGAGACACTGCACAGAATAAATCTATCTTGGGCTCTCAGGATCTGGCTGCGCCTCCCAGGTGAATGTGGCCCAGCTCCCCACATTCCCCCACACGTCCACTGTTCCCAGAAGCCCCTTCCTCATGTTCTGGGAGGGGGTGTATCCCAGCATTTCTGGGTGCCCCAGGCTGCATGGGCAGAATAGGACAGATGACCGACCCTCTCTCCAGCCCCTGCCTGGGAAGCTGAGAACCATCAAGGTGTCTCTCCACTCCCGCCCACCCTATTCCCAAGAACCCCAATTGGAAGTTGGGCTGAAGGTGGTGGCACCTGAGCCTGGGCTGCCGCCGCCTCCCCAATTCCTGGACAGTTTCACATTGAGTGGCTCCACTGTGGACAGGTGGCCTGTTTGTTCTGATGAGGGGACACTAAAGGCTTATGTCCTACTCAGCTGTGCCTCCTGCATGTCAAGGGAGGAGCCATGTGTTCAGCCTGCACCATCCTCAGGTAGAGATTCCAGATGCAGAGAGCCAGACCAAAGTGTGACATGTCCCTCTGCCCTGCATTGAGGTTTGGCAGACAAATGCTGGTTTTGGCCCTTTTAAATTTGGCAGCCTCTGACCAGGAGCAGTGGCTCACGCCTGTAATCCCCGCACTTTGGGAGACCAAGGCGGGAGGTTCTCTTGAGCCCAGGAGTTCAAGATCAGCCTGGGAAACATAGTGAGGCCCCGTCTCTACAAAAAATTAAAAATTAGCCAGGTGTGGTGGCACACACCTATAGTCCCAGCTACTTGGGAGGCTGAGGTGGGAGGATCACCTGAGTCCAGGAGGTGGAGTTTGCAATGAGCCATGATCACGCCACTGCACTTCAGCCTGGGAACAGAGTAAGACTCTGTCTCAAAAAACAATAATTTTAAAATAACTAGATTTAGCCTCTTCTACACGTCCCCGGGGACTCCATGTCCTCTGTGGAGTGTCTCCTGGAAATCGGGACTCAGATCCTCAAGGTCCACTGACTGTCCTCTGGCTGGTCCATGTCCACTGGGCCCCTGAGGGTCCTCTCCCACCAGCTCTCTTGGTCAGCTATAAGCAAACTTTTAATGCCCTGGGGAGCTGGAGGTATGAGACCCGCAGGGTCCACCCCAAGGAAGGCATTTTTTGAGAGCAACCACCTGGTCCTGCCAGGAGTACCAGGAGACTGCTGTGGCCCTGGGGCAGGCTCTCGCCAGAAAACGCCTGGCCTGGGCCAGCTCCTGTATTTAGCCCGGAGGGTTTATTCTTGCAGTGAGCTGCTGCCTCCTGCCCCGAGCACTTGGATCCCGGCTTCTGCCCCTCAGGCCCCTTGAGTCCCACAGTAGCAAGCGCTTGCCCTGCGGCTGCTGCATGGGCTTGACTAACGCTTCTTCACCGGTGTCTGCTAAGTGTCTCTTCTGTCTCCGCGCCTGCTCTCCTGTCCCCCCAGTTTGTCTGGTGTGAGGGGACCGAAGAGGTGTGTGCCGCCCCCACCCCTGCCCCGGCCCTTGTTCTTGGGGTTGCCGTTTTGGCTGTTTGAGTTTTGATCCTGGTTCTCTGGCTTCTTTGAAGTGGGCTCAGCCTGAGGAAGGAGGCCACGCGATTTCTGGTTGAGGTTGAGTCCGATGGACTGGTGGAGGTTGTGCTGCTGAGGCAGAGCTGGGGGAGAGAGCACACGGGCTGTGTGGCCAACCCCTCTGCTAGCCGATGCCCAAAGACGCTGCAGTGCCCAGGACATCTGGGACCTCCTTGGGGGCCCTCTCGTGTGTCCTGTGCTATGCTTGTCTGCAGGCTAGCCTGTGACCTGGCAGAGAGCCAATAGATGTCCCAGGTTGAGCACCGCCCTCTGAGCACCTTCACAGGAAGCCCTTCTAATGAGAAGAGATGCCAGCCCCCGACGTCTGGGAGGGCACTGGATCCCCTGCCTGGGCCCTATCCTCTCTTCAGCCCGGGGGCCACTTTCCAGCCGGCCAGCCCTGCTTGTTCTCCATCTGGGGCCCTTCTGCCCCCCTGGCTGGGCCCTGGAAACGCTGCAGGGCCTGCTGTCCTCCCTCCCTGGGCATCCTGACCACTGTCCTGGTTCCCACTGCCATCCACTCCTCTCTTTTCTGGCCATTCCCTGGTCCTTGTCCCAGCTCCCCTCCCCCTCTCTCACAAGTTTCCTCCCCGAGGCCAGAGGGAAGAGGGAAAGAGGCCTTGGTCATACCAGCATATCCTCCCATGCCCTCGGCCCTGGTCCACCCTGTTGGCACCAGCCTCAGCGACCAGCTCTCTCCACCCCAGGCGCCTGCCATCCATCCTCCCCACCCTCCCATGTCCTTGCCTCAGACACACCAGCTGCAGCCATTTCTGCCCTAGTTAACTCCCCATCCATAAAGAGCAGATTCCAGCTGACATTAGCTAAAATAATTTGGGATGGTTCCAGTTTAGACCCAAGTAGAAGTAGAAACCACCCCCCACCTTGATTTTTGGTGGCCTTGATAAACCCATCTCCAGCCACAAAGCCAGCTGTCTCCCAGGGAAGCTCCAGGGCAGGGTTCCTCGGGAGTCAACTGGTTAGGTAGGAGGTGGCTGCCGCCTTGCCCCTTCAGGTGATCCCACGAAAGGCCAATGCTGGAGGCCCTGGGGACTTCAGGAATGTCAGTCAGTGACCCGCTCCCTAGGCCCCCCGAACAGCCATGGCTTCATAGAGGCCTGCCTCCTGGGGACCTGTCTGCCACTGCAGAGTCCCCACGAGGTGCGCGCCCCCCCCCAGCTGGTTCTTGGGCTGAGATCAGCCAGCAGTTCAGGGCGGTGATCCCCAAGGGAGTGGTGCCCTGAAGCTCACAGGCCTCCCCCTGTGTGTCTGCGTCCACTCAAGCTTGCTGAGACGCTACATCTGTTGATTTCCACTGTGCCTGTCTACCCTGTTGGTGTCACTTTGCTCCTGTTGGTAAAGATGGAACAGACCAGGGCACTGGCGCCCACTGGCTCTCACACCTGAGCTGCTGAATTCTGCTAGGTCCTGCTTGCTCTAGTGCTTGTTTTTGCTCTAGTGCTTTCCAGGGTCCGTGGAAGCTTTTCCTGGAATAAAGCCCACCCATTGGCCCTAGCTGTGCCTCCCCTCTTCGAGGCCCAGCAGATACTGCACTCCTGCCTTTCCAGCAGGATTTTTCAGATGCTGTGCATACTCATCATAGCGATCACTTTTTTCTTCATGTCTGATTGTGATCTGTCAATTTCATGTCAGGCAAGGGAGTGACTTTTTTACACTTAAAAGTTTGCTAAACAAATGTCTGGGCCTTGCACAATGATGACGGGTCCCTGTTTTTCGCAGAGACTCTTTTGTTCTGCAGGGATTGAAGACGCTCCAATCCCACAGTCCTTTGTGAAGACCCAGCTCCCCTGGGGCAGGGTTGGCAGAATTTCGACAACACATTTTTCTACCCTGACTAGGGCATGCTCCTCATGGCAGCTGGGAACCACTGTGCGAGCAGGGCCTGGGCTTCCACAGCTGTTTCTCATTGTCTTACACCCTTAATAAAATAATCCCATTTTCTCCTCTTTGTCTCTCTGTCTTCCTGTCTGTCTCTTCTCGCTCCTCCTTTCTCATCTCCAGGTGCAAATAGTCTACAAACCAGTTGACCTGAGCAAGGTGACCTCCAAGTGTGGCTCATTAGGCAATATCCATCATAAACCAGGTAGCCCTTGTGGAAGGCGAGGGTTGGGACGGGAAGGTGCGGTGGGACGGGGGAGCGCTGGAGGGGCTTGAACTGTCTCAGACTTGCGGTTGGGTAGACCATCAAGGAGAGTGTTTGTTTTATTTATTTATTTTGAGATGAAGTTTGACTCTTGTCACCCAGGCTGGAGTGCAATGGCATAATCTCAGCTCACTACAGCCTCCACCTCCTGGGTTCAAGTGATTATCCTGCCTCAGCCTCCCAAGTAGCTGGGATTACAGGTGTGTCACCACGTCTGGCTAATTTTTGTAGTTTTAGTAGAGACGGGGTTTCGTCATGTTGGCCAGGCTGGTCTCGATCTCCTGACCTTGTGATCCACCCGCCTCAGCCTCCCAAAGTGCTGGGATTATAGGCATGAGCCACCACGCCCAGCCCAAGGACAATGTTGAGGGTGATCTTGTGGGAGCCCAGCATGCATGGCGGCTCCAGCTCACTCCTGCGCAGACCATGCTGGCCAAGACAAGGTGAGGCAGGAGTTAAGTGAAATAAGCCAGGTACAGAAAGACAGCACATGTTCTCACTTATTTGTGGGATCTAAACATCAAAACAGTTGAACTCTTGGAAATAGAGAATAGGAGGATGGCTACCAGAGGCTGGGAAGAAGGGAAGGGAGGGGATGGTGGGGACGGTTAATGGGTACAAAAGAAAAGTAAGACCTAGTATTTGATACTACAACAGGGTGACTATAGTCAATAATTATTTAACTGTACATGTAAAAATAACCAAAAGATGGCCAGATGTGGTGGCTCACCCCTGTAATCCCAGCACTTTGCAAGGCTAAGATGGATGTTTAAGACCCACCTCATGGGTCACACCAACATGGTGAAACCCCATCTCTACAAAAATTATAAAAATTCTCCGGGTGGCAGGCACCTGTAGTCCCAGCTACTGGGGAGGCTGAGGCAGGAGATTCACTTGAACCCAGGAGGTAGAGGTTGCAGTGAGCCAAGATCTTGCCACTGTACTCCAGCCTGGGCTACAGACTGAAACTCCATCTCAAAAATAAAAACAACTAAAAGAATATAAATAGGCTGTTTGTAACACAAAGAACAAATGTTTGAGGGGATAGATAGCCCATTTTCTGTGATGTGACTATTGCACATCGTGTGTCTCTATCAAAGTATCTCATGAACCACATATATACATATACCTACTATGTACCCACAAAAATTTTAAAAATTTAAGGTGAAAAGGTAGGCAAAATGCTGGCCTATGCCCTAACCCGTGGTTCTCCCAGCAAGCTGTCCACAGGGCCTCTCAGGCTTGAGGTACAGCTGTGTGGACGGATGAGCTTGGTCCTCAGCCAACATGGGGGACACTTCACCATCAGCAGCAGCTGCAGCACAGGAACCTTGGGCCACTGCCATGTCCCCTCTGTGACTTTGTTTAAACAGAAAATGATGCTCTGGGCAGGCGAGGTGGCTCACGCCTATAATCCCAGCATCTTGGGAGGCCGAGGTGGGTGGATCGCCGGAGGTCAGGAGTTCGAGATTAGCCTGGCCAACATGGTGAAACTCCATCTCTACTAAAAATACAAAAATTAACCAGGTGTGGTGGTGGGTGCCTGTAGTCCCAGCTACTCGGGAGGCTGAGGCAGGAGAATCACTTGAACCCAGGAGACGGAGGCTACAGGGAACTGAGACTGTGCCACTGCACTCCAGCCTGGGTGGAGAGTGAGACACCATCTCAAAAAAAAAAAAAAAAAAAAGAAAATGATGCTACTGGAGCCATGTTTACTCCCCTCCCCCCAACACTGTGTAGAAATCTAGAACTTGCTCTGCAGTAATGGAAACACTCTGTACCTGTGCTGTCCAGGACAGTAATCACTAACCCCATGTGGCTATCAGGCCCTTGAAACATGGCGGGTGCAGTTGAGAAAGAGTGGCTACCATATTGGACACACAGTTACAGATTCGGTCACCCACCTGAGAATCCAGAGCAGGGACTTCTGCCTGAGGCCCTATTCAGGGGCTGGTTTTTACTTGAATCCTTACTGTGGGAAGAGAAGCTCAGTCTAGAACGTGTCTCATTATTTTCTGGACCCCTTGGACACTTTGTGGGAAGTTTAGTCTCCCAGTGAAAAGTATTCCACAACTGGTGCCACTACCCTAGCTGTGAGAGCAGCTGGGAGCTGCTTTCTTCGTCTTTTCCCAGAAGGTCCTGTGGACTATCTCTTCCTCATGCCTTGTCCATGCTTGGGCATGGGGTCAAGGGTCAGCAGGGAGGAAGGGTCCTTATTAATTAATTTATTTAGAGATGGAGTCTTGCTCTGTTCCCAGGCTGGAGTGCAATGGTATGATCTCAGCTCACTGCAACCTCCACCTCCTGGGTCCAAGCAATTCTCCTGTTTCAGCCTCCCGAGTAGCTGGGATTATAGGCACCCACCACCATGCCTGGCTAATTTTTGTATTTTTTTAGTAGAGATTTCACCATGTTGGCCAGGCGGGTCCTCAACTGCTGACCTCAGATGATCTGCCCACCTCAGGCTCCCAACATGTAGCACCCAGCCTAATTTTTGTATTTTTAGTAGAGATGGGGTTTCACCATGTTGGTCAAGCTGGTCTCAAACTCCTGACCTCAGGTGAGCCACATGCCTAGGCCTCCCAAAGTGCTGGGATTACAGGCTTGAGCCACCATGCCCCGCCTTGTTTAGTGTGCATTTTGACATTCAATTTAATTCCAAGGTCTTGTGGGGCTGTGTGTTTTATAGGATGTTGATAAAGAAAAACTTCATTTACCAGAAGCCGACTGATGTATAATTTAGAATAACTTCTCCTGGGCTGAGCTGTCATTTACCTTTGCAGTATCTCAAGAGGGAGAGTTTACAGTGTAAATATTTGATGCACACTTTGATTAGACAGGAGCAAACTGTTTTCAAGCACTTTGCAAGGACTTGTATCCAAACACCATTCTAAAGGAGAGTCTTATCCACTCCTAAAGGCTGATCTCTATTTGGAACCACTTTCTTGGCCCTGGTTCAAGTCCTGCTGCAAACCTGAAAGTCCCATCATTGTCGTCTTCTCCCCTCCAGAGCAGCGGCACCTCATCTAACTTTTGCTGTGCCCCTGCAGCCCCTGGCACTTTGCCCTGTAGACTGCAGTCCTCATATAATGGATGCTAAGTCCACGAAACCATAAAAGATGATGGCAAGACGCTCTTGTGTTGTGTTCCAGGAGGTGGCCAGGTGGAAGTAAAATCTGAGAAGCTGGACTTCAAGGACAGAGTCCAGTCGAAGATCGGGTCTCTGGACAATATCACCCATGTCCCTGGTGGAGGGAATAAAAAGGTAAAGGGGGCAGGGCGGATTGGAGGCATCAATCACGTCGAGTGGACAAAGGCTGGTCCAGTTGGAGGAATCAGGCTTCTGTGTTGACTGGCTGGATGTGGGCTCGTAGCAGCATCCAGTGGGTCTCGACTGCCCATCTCAATCACCTGGGAGCTTTAGCACATCACATACCTGGTCAACCTGGAGTGGCTGACCAATTGGTCTCAGGTGCAGCTCGCTTGCTGGAGTGTTATTTATTTATTTATTTATTTATTCATTCATTCATTCATTCATTCTTGAGATGGAGTCTCACTCTGTCACCCTGGGTGGAGTGCAGTGGCACAATCTTGGCTCACTGCAACCGCTGCCTCTCCAGTTCAAGCAATTCTTCTGCCTCAGCCTCCCTAGTAGCTGGGACTACAGGCATGCACCATCATGCCCAGCTAATTTTTGTATTTTTAGTAGAGACAGGGCTTCACCATGTTGACCAGGATGGTCTTGATCTTTTGACCTCATGATCCTCCCACCTCAGCCTCCCAAAGTGCTGGGATTATAGGCGTGAGCCACTGTGCCTGGTCTGTTTTTATTTATTTTTATGTATTTGAAGCAGGGTCTCTGTATTAGTCTGCTCTCATGCTGCTAACGAAGACATACCCAAGACCTGGTAATTTTTTTTTTCTTGAGACAGAGTTTCACTCTTGTTGCCCAGGCTGGAGTACAATGGCTTGATCTTGGCTCACCACAACCTCTGCCTCCTGGATTCAAGAGATTCTCTTGCTTCAACCTCCCAAGTAACTGGGATTGCAGGCATGCACTACCAGACCTGGCTAATTTTGTATTTTTAGTAGAGATGGGGTTTCTTTATGTTGGTCAGGCTGGTCTCTAACTCCCGACCTCAGGTGATCTGCCCACCTCAGCCTCCCAAAGTGCTGGGATTACAGGTGTGAGCCACTGCGCCTGAATAGACTGGGTAATTTATAAAGGAAAAAGGTTTAATGGACTCATGGTTCCACATGGCTGAGGGGGCCTCACAATCATGGCGGAAGGCAAAGGAGAAGCAAAGGCACGTCTTACATGGTGGCAGGCAAGGGAGTGTGTGCAGGGGAACTGCCCTTTATAAAACCATTAGACCTCATGAGACTTATTCACTATCATGTGAACAGCATGGGAAAACCCACGCCCACTGGGTGTTACTTCCCACTGGGTCCCTCCCATGACACGTGGAATTATGGGAGCTACAATTCAAGATTTGGGTGGGGATACAGCCAAACCATATCTGTATCATTCTGTTGGCCAGGCTGGAGTGCATGGCATGATCTCAGCTCACTGCAGCCTTTGCCGCCCTGGCTCCGGTGATCCTCCCACCTTAGCCTCCCGAGTAGCTGGAACTATAGGCATCTGCCACTATGTCTGGCTAAATGTTTTGTATTTCCTGTGGAGATAGGGTTTCAACATGTTGCCCAGGCTGGTCTTGAACTCCTGAGCTCAAGTGATATGCCCATCTCAGCCTCCCAAGATGCTGGGATTATAAGTGTGAGCCACTGTGCTCAACCTGTTGCTGGAGTTTTTAAAGCTCCCAGGTGATTCTTTAATGCAGTCAAAAGTGAGAACCGGCTGGGCACAGTGCCTTGGGAGGTCAAGGCGGGCAGATAGTTCAAGACCAGCCTGCCCAACATGGTAAAACCCCATCTTTACTAAAAATACAAAAACCAGCTGGGTGTGATAGTACACACCTGTAATCCCAGCTACTCAGGAGGCTGAAGCATGAGAATCGCTTGAACCTGGGAGGAGGAGGTTGCAGTGAGCCTAGATCATGCCACTAAACTCCAGCCTGGGCAACAGAGTGAGACTCCATCTCAAAAAAAAAAAAGAACCACTGTCCTAGGCCCTGATGTTTGCAGGCAACTAAAAAAGGAAGTGGACATCCCCAGTCAGCTGTGGTGCGCCACGAACAAGTCATGGGAATATAACCTAATTTTCTAAATGGGTTACTAGGTACTTAGAGCAAAACCGTGATGCTGAAATCCTGAGTTCAGCAAAGGCTCTGCCTTTCTATTGTGGAAGTGTCCACACGAGGCTGCTGGGCCTTGGTGTCCCCAGTAGTCTCCCATCTCCAGGTCTTGCTGTGGGTGTCCATGTGCGGTGAGGGTGTGTGTGACACTGGGCGAGCTCTGTCTGGGCCTGGCACAGGATGTGGTCTGGCAGCTGCTGCTTCTCTGAGGAAGTGCGGCCCAAGCACCCTCTGGGGTTTCCTGCCTATACCCAGCCTGAAGTGCTGGGAGTGGCTCACTTTCTTCTAACCTTCAGGATCTCCCAGCAGCTGACTGGGAATTGGTAAAGGGAAAAGGGATTCTATTAGTCTGTTTTCACGCAGCTGATGAAGACATACCCGACACTGGGCAATTTACAAAAGAAAGGGTTCTGATGGACTCACAGTTCCACACAGCTAGCGAGGCCTCACAATCGTTGGGGAAAATGAAAGGCGTGTCTCATGTGGTGGCAGACAAGAGAAGGGAGCTTGTGCGGGGAACTCCCTTTATAAAACCATCAGATCTCGGAAGACACTGCCACAAGAATAGAACAGGAAAGACCCACCCCCATGATTCAATTATCTCCCACTGGGTCCCTCCCACAACATGTAGGAACTATGGGAACTACAATTCAAGATGAGATTTGGGTGGGGACGCAGCCACACCATAGCAAGGATGTCCCAGAAAGGGTGTAGGGTCTGAAACCCAACTCGACGTGAGCAAGTATGCTTCTCAAGGTGGCCCAGTTGGGTGGAAGTGGCAGCCAGGCCATCGTTCCACCAGGCCACTGGAGTGGCAGCTGAGCCCCCTGCCCTGGCTAGTCCCCACCCTCCCCTCTTGCCTTCTTGCCAATGCATCTGGTTCTGAACAGATGGGCGCTCCCATCTTGTGTTTATGATAAATATCTAACTGGGCGCTCCCATCTTGTGTTTATGATAAATATCTAACAATGTAGTTTTGTGAGAAGCGTTTGCTGATACAGCCTTCCAGCAGATGCTGCAAATTGTGGCCTGGGGCAGACCTCACCTCCAGACAGGCCCCGAGGCAGGAGAGGGCACTGGCCTGTAGCTGGCCACAAGCTCTCAGGTCATGCCTATGCCAACACAGGGGATACTTTTCAGCGCCTGGCTCGCTATGCAAAATGAGACACGAAGATGGACCAGGAGGCTGCCTGCCTCAAGGGATGAGGGCTGGGCCCAGTTATCTGGGGAAGCAGTAAGATTCTCTGCTTTTCCATCACCCAGGCCTCCCCTGGTCTAAGGCAGGACCTCCTAGCCTCGGGGCACTTTAAAGATACCTCAGGCGGGGCGCGGTGGCTCAAGCCTGTAATCCCAGCACTTTGGGAGGCCTAGGCGGGTGGATCACAAGGTCAAGAGATCGAGACCATCCTAGTCAACATGGTGAAACCCCGTCTCTACTAAAAAATATACAAAAAATTAGCTGGGCATAGTGGCACATGCCTGTAATCCCAGCTACTCAGGAGGCTGAGGCAGGCGAATTGCCTGAACCCAGGAGGCGGAGGTTGCCATGAGCCGAGATCGCGCCATTGCACTCCAGCCTGGGTAACAAGCATGAAACTTCGTCTCAAAAAAAAAAAAAAAAAGATACCTCAATGTGACTGAGTGGATCTGGGTAAGGCCTGGGCATTGGTGATAGCAGTCTCTGGAAGCTTCTTTTTTAGGAAAAGCTCTGGGCTTGACTCTGCTGAGAGAGTCAAGAACCACAGATCTTCTCTCAGCCTGTTTCTCCTTCAGCAAAATGGAATGGAAATGCTGTACCTATGTCCCGGGGTGGCTATGAGACCCAAGAAAGACAGTGTTCTGGAAGGTTCCTCATGTGTTGCAGTCCTCTAAGAACCTGAGTCAGAGCCATGTTGAGTCTCAGCTTCTTGGTTCCTTCTGTTTCTAACTCGTCCATGCGATGGCTCAGGATGGGCAGGGTCCTGCCCCCTACTCAGAAAACACCCTCCTGGTCCCATGGATTCCCTGCAGTGTTGGTCCCTATTTTCCCAGTGTGCGGAGTAAAATTGCTAACGGTGGGGCACACCACCAGCCTCCTGAGTTCTTTTCAGTTTGGGGGATTTGGGGACATTCCAAGGAATGTCACCTTTTTCTTAAAAATCACTTCAGAAAACATTAACACAAATATTAAAGCCTGTATTAAACAGTCTTCCAAGAAAATATAGTAACAGGCCAGGCACAGTGGCTCATGCCTGTAACCCCAGCACTTTGGGAGGCCAAGGTTAGTGTTATCAGGAATTATTAGGCACTACTCACTTCTAGAGTGAATACTTTCTGCTTCTGAGTTTCCTGGTATCCTTTGGGACTCCTGGCTATGTCATGTCTCTCTACTTTCAAAAGGGCTTCAGCCAGACACAGTGGCATGAACCTGTAGTCCCAGCTGCTCAGGAGGTTAAGGTGGGAAGATTGCTTGAGCCCAGGAATTTGAGGCCAGTCTGGGCAATATAGTGAGATCCCCATCTCCAAGTAGATAGGTAGATGACAGATAGATAATAGATGGATAGATAAGTCACTAGACAATCCCCATCCTAAATCATACACCCACCCACCCACAAACAGGCCTTTGTCACGTCATGTTTTGTGGCCCGCCTGCCAGCACTGCCCACAGTTGCTGCCACCTCCAAACTCATCAGTCACTGGCAAACAGGAGGAATTTGTGTGGCTTATGTCTGGGCATCAGTGGCTCTGGGAGACATCCTTGATCTTCTCCAGCTTCTCTTTCCACATTTTCCTTTGCAATCTGGCAATATGTCTCAAAATGTGCATGCCTTTTGACCTAACAGCTCTACTTCTAGGACCCACTTACACGTGTGTGACATGTTCATACAGGGTTGTTTATCCCTGTTGTTCATACACACCATTGCCTGTAATCACCAAAGGCAGGAGCAGCCTAAACCTCCAGCCACAGAGTAGATGCCTTTTGGTACATCCACGGGGAGGGAATACTAAGCAGCCTTTGTATGTATGTACTCACACATGTGTTTATAGATGAAATATCTCTGGAGGATCCATAAGGAACTGAAAATGACCACTGTCTCTGGGGAGGGTATCTGGGTGCCTGGGAGGCAGATCAGGGGAGGAGTGGACACAGGTATTACCATTTGGAAGACACTAAAAACAGCTCCTGGCCAGGTGTGGTGGCTCACACCTGTAATGCCAGCACTCTGGGAGGCCGAGTCAAGTGGATTACTTGAGTCCAACAGTTTGAGACCAGCCTAGGCAACATAGTAAAACACCATCTCTATTAAATATACAAAAAATTAGCCAGGTGTGGTGGTGCATGCCTGTAATCCTAGCTACTCGGGAGGCTGAGGTGGGAGAATGACCTGAGCCCAGGAGGTTGAGGCTGCAGTGAGGTGAGATTGTGCCACTATACTCCAGCCTGGGCGACAGAGCAAGACCCTGTCTCAAAAACAAAACCAGTCCTTGGCACTGTGGGCCAGACCTGGCGGGACAGTTGGCAGGGCTTGTCTCCCTTTCTCTGGCACTTTATCTCACCCTCCCTCTTCTCCTTGAAGATTGAAACCCACAAGCTGACCTTCCGTGAGAACGCCAAAGCCAAGACAGACCACGGGGCGGAAATCGTGTACAAGTCTCCGGTGGTGTCTGGGGACACATCTCCACGGCACCTCAGCAACGTCTCCTCCACCGGCAGCATTGACATGGTAGACTCGCCCCAGCTTGCCACGTTAGCCGACGAGGTGTCCGCCTCCCTGGCCAAGCAGGGTTTGTGATCAGGCCTCCGGGGCAGTCAGTAATCGTGGAGAGGAGAGAGAGTGAGAGTGTGTGGAAAAAAAAAGAATAATGACCCGGCCCCCACCCTCTGCCCCCAGCTGCTCCTCGCAGTTCGGTTAATCACTTAACATGCTTTTGTTGCTCGGCTTTGGCTCGGGACTTCAAAATCAGTGATGGGAATAAGAGCAAATTTCATCTTTCCAAATTGATGGGTGGGCTAATATTTTTTAAAAACACTCAAAAACATGGCCACACCCAACATTTCCTAGGGCAATTCCTTTTGATTTTTTCCCTCCCTCTGTGTAGAAGAGGGAGGAGAGGCTCTGAAAGCTGCTTCTGGGGGATTTCAAGGGACTGGGGGTGTCCACCACCTCTGGCCCAATCCAGGGGGTGTCACAGAGGCAGCGGCAGCAACAAAAGATTTGAAACTTGGTGTGTTTGTGGAGCCACAGGCAGATGATGTCAGCCTTGTGTGAGTGTGACGGGGGTGGAGTGGGAGGCCAAGGCAGGGGCTGGGCAGAGGGGAGAGGAAGCCACATGCTGGAGAGGAGATGCTGCCCCACTCCATGCCGATGGGAGGGCCAAGGCCTCCGCTGCCTGCAGCATCTCAGACCAAGTGGTGCCTGTCCTTTGTGGCTGGGGCCTGCTACGGGTCGGTGTGCCACCCTCTGCTGGGCAGCCTGTGGGAGAAGGGACAGCGGGCAAGAGGAGAAGGCAGGCCGGCGGGAGGGTGGTGCCCCATGGATGATTTCCTTGGAGAAGACTGATCTTGACATCTGAGGGCGCTGGCCTCTTCCTCCCTCTCTGCAGGGTGGGGGGCCTGAGCTGAGGGACTTCTCTCTGCTCCACAAAACCCTGTTTTATTGAGTTCTGAAGGTTGGAACTGCAGCCACGATTTTGGCCACCTCACAGACCTGGGACTTTAGGGCTAACCAGTTCTCTTTGTAAGGACTTGTGCCTATTGGGAGACATCCACCTGTTTCCAAGCCTGGGCCACCGGCATCTCTGGAGTGTACAGGGGTCTGGGAAGTGGGTCCTGAGCCTCCTGTCCTTCCCATGGCCACTGCCATCACCCGTCTGCCCCGCCGTGCCACTGTTTGCCATGAGAGCCCATTCACTGCCTGTATCCCACATCACGTCACCATGTCACCACCTACTTATCAGTAATGACCCTGCGGGAGGTTGGCTTCGGGAGGTACCTACTCCATACTGAGGGCAAAATTAAGGGAAGGCAAAATCCAGGCACAAGAGTGGGACCCCAGCCTCTCACTCTCAGTGTCAGTCATCTAACTGGTGTGCCCCTCACCACGAATCTCATGACCTGATTCTGTTCCCTGCCTCGTCCTCCCTTCACAGATGTGAGCCAGGGCACTGCTCAGCTGTGACCCTAGATGTTTCTACCTTGCTGATGTGGAGAGAGCCCTTTGCCCCCAGAAGGCCTGGCCCCTTCCGGTGCTGAGCTGGCAGCAGGAGGCTGGGTGTCCTGGTTGTCAGTCATGGCACTAGGACAGGTGGGCAAGGCACCCAGGGCAGGCCCACAGTCCCGCTGTCTCCCACTTCTACCCCAGCTTGTGGCTGCCAGCCTCCCAGACAGCCCAGCCGCTGCTCAGCTCCACATGCATAGAATCAGCCCTCCACACCCCCGAAAGGGGAACACGCCCCCTCGGAAATGGTTTTCCCCCCAGTCCCAGCTGGAAGCCATGCTGTCTGTTCTGCTGGAGCAGCTAAACATATACATAGATATTGCCCTGCCCTCCCCATCTGTACCCTGTTGCGTTGTAGTTGGATTTGTCTGTTAATGCTTGGATTCACCAGAGTGACTATGATAGTGAAAAAAAAAAAAAAAAGGACGCATGTATCTTGAAATGCTTGTAAAGAGGTTTCTAAGCCACCCTCACAAGGTGTCTCTCACCCCCATGCTGGGACTCAGTTCCAGGCCAGTGTGGCTCCAACCTGCTGGGGCCTCCCAAGTTTTATAAGGCTTTCATCAGCACCTGGGACCCAACAGAGACCAGATTCTAGCATCGAAGGAGGCCCTTCAGCTGTGAGGGCCTGAAGCACAGGATTAGGACAGAGCAGTGACTCCCCCTCACTGCTCTGTGTCAGGGGAGAGAGGTCTCATGGCTGGCCTGGCTTGCAGCATGAAGATGGTTCTCTCTGGTCACAGCCTGAAGTCCCACCTCCTGCATCACAAGAAAAAGGAAGCCAGTGCCAGTTGGGATCTGCAACCCCCAGAAGCTCTGTGATCCTCAGTCCACCCCTCAGACTGGGATCCTCTCCAAGCCTGCCCTCAGGAGGGGCAGCCCAGCCTCCCACCAAGGGCCCTGCAGCCACAGCAGGGATTGGGATGAATTGTCCTGGATCTGCTCCAGAGGCTCAAGCTGCCTGCCCAAGGAAGGATGACAAGTCAGGAGACACTGTTCCCAAAGCCTGGACCAGAGCACCCTCAGCCCGCTGACCTTGCACAAACTCCATCTGCGCCCATGAAAAAAGAGAAGCTGCCTTTGCAGAAAATTGCTGCCTGAAGAAACTCAGCAGCCTTGGGCCCAATTCTGCCACTTTTGGTTTGGGTACAGTTAAAGGCAACTCTGAGGGGCTTAGACAGGAGTCCAGGGCCTCCCTGAGGGCTGGCAGCTTCATGTGCAGCTAGAGCTTTCCCTGCAAAGAAGTCTCTGGGCCCCAAACTCTACTGGGAGTCTCCCTGCAGTTTGCTGAGTCCCAACAATTCTCATAAGCGAAGGGATCTGAAAAGAAGGAACTGTGGGATAGAGATCTGGTGGTGGGTAGAGACATGCCCCCCTCAATACTGCCAACAGTTTTGGCTGCATTTCTTCCTGTACCTCAGTTCGTCGTCCTGAAGTTCTTATGCCCTGCTCTTCAGTACCGTGGGCCTTATATGGAGGGCTCTGGAATCTTCCCCTTGTGGGGCAGGCTGTTGGGGCCAGCCTAAAGATCATGGTTTAGTGTGATCAGTGCTGGCAGATAAATTGCAAAGGCACGCTGGCTTGTGACCTTAAATGAGGACAATCCCCCCCCCCCGGGCTGGGCACTCCCCTCCCTTCATTTCTCCCACCTGCAGAGCCAGCGTCCTTGGGTGGGCTAGATAGGATATACTGTATGCCTGGCTCCTTCAAGCTGTCAACTCACTTATCAATAGTTCCATTTAAATTGACTTTAATGGTGAGACTGTATCCTGTTTGCTATTGTTTGTTGTGCTATGGGGGGAGGGGGGAGGAACGTGTAAGATAGTTAACATGGGCAAAGGGAGATCTTGGGGTGCAGCACTTAAACTGCCTTGTAACCCTTTTCATGATTTCAACCACATTTTCTAGAGGGAGGAAGCTGCCATGGGGTTAGAGGTCCTTGGGGCTTCTCTTTTCCACCAACAGGCTTTCCCAGGCAGCTGGCTAGTTCCCCATTCCCTCCCCAGTAAAGTACAGGCAGAAAGGCTTGTGTAGGAATATGGCCATCTGGTTGCTTTGGCCTGCTGCCCCCTCTGGGGGTCCTAAGCCCACAACCATGCCTCCTTAAGACCATGGCATCCTTCCCTCTAAGCCATTGGCACCTCCGTACCACCTCTCACACTGGCTCCAGACACACAGCATGTGCTTCTGGCAGCTGAGATCACTCACTTCACCCTCCTCATCTTACTTCTCCAAGCAAAGCCATGAGGTCGGGGCGAGGGCAGAGGTGATCACCAGCATGTCGACTTATAGACCTGTGGCTTCACAAGACTTCTGATTTATCTTCAGCTTTGAAAAGGGTTACCCTGGGCACTGGCCTAGAGTCTCACCTCCTAATAGACTTAGCCCCATAAAAGTTTGCAGTGTTGAGCAGGACAATTTCTGGCACTTGCAAGTCCCATGATTTCTTTGGTAATTTTGAGGGTGGGGGGAGGGACATAAAATCATCTTAGCTTAGCTTCCTGTCTGTGAATGTCCATATAGTGTATTGTGTTTTAACAAATGATTTACACTGACTGTTGCTGTAAAAGTGAATTTGGAAATAAAGTTATTACTCTGATTAAATAAGATCTCCATTCATGGACTCCAAGGACAAGAAAGTGATAGAGAATGTATATTTTTTAAGTTCTTTCCTACCCATCCTCAGATAATTTAGCTCAAAACAGTAAATGACAGTATTAAAAGCTGGACATGGGGATTAACAGCTCTCTTCGGCGTGCTGAAGGTGGGAGTTCTCAGACTTGTTCATTTGCACTTGATTCATTGTGGTGCTGGCAAACCATCCTAGTCCAATTCAAAGGGCAATACAGTGCCTTGTGGCTGACCTCACAATGCTGCACTCAGTTTGCAAGACCCATGCCAGTGTATGCAAACCTGAGAAGGTTGGGGATGAGGATATGACAGCTTTTGTCCCTGGAAATTTAGTCCAGAGGCCTGGGGCTGGAGCAGAACACCAAGTCAATTAGCTAAATAAATGGCTTAGATTCCTGCTAGGTTTACAGAGCTGCCTCCTCCTTTCCTTTGGTGCCTTATTAGAGATTGAAGAATATTTCTACTAAACCAAGATAGGGATACCAGATAGCGTCTTCCTAACAATGCTACAAAGAAAAAAAAAACAGTAATCCATCATATTATTCCTTAGTAACTATGCCAAGGTCATGACATTGAATCCTTAGACTCTCAGTTTAAAAATACTACTTTTCTTGCTCTTCCTGATGTGTCTGCCACTGCAGGCAGATGCTTAGGTAGAGCAGATTTTAACTGCAACTACAGAAGCCGCAACAGGCTAGCAAAAGAGAAATGATATCTTAGAAAGCATGGCTTTCAGACACAAGACAGCTTCACTGTTTCAGCTGGACTGCCATGCAAAGAAGAGAGTAGAGAACCAGTCGCGCCCACTTATTCATCTTGTACAAAGAAAAGCACCTACCAGCCTAGGCTACATAGTGAGACACAGTCTCTACAAAAAAAAAAAAAAAGCTGGGCATGGTGGCACATGTCTAGTCTTAACTACCAGGGAGGCTGAGGTGGGAGGATCTCATGAGCCCAAGAGATCCAGGCTGCAGTAAGTCAAGATTGTGCCACTGAACTGAAGCCTGGGCAACTGAGCAAAACCCCACCTCAAAAAAGAGAATCAAGCAAGTAGCCTCCTCAGAAGAAAGATGCTATAATCTCAGCAAGCAAGAACCAATCCAGGCACTATGCAAATTATGTATCTCACCGACCCCCACCAAACCTCAGACAAATTTAAAGGTGAGAAGCAAAATCTCCTTTAAAGAGTAATTTAGAATAGATACAAAAAAATGTTAAGAGGGCTGACCACACTAGAAGGAACATCAAGAGACAGTGGATTAACCGCTTTCACCCAACAGAAAGAAAATGGAGATAATCAGTGCAGATCGCCTCTCCTCCTGGCACTCCTTACCCTCAGTTAAAAGCCACCATCATCCTCTTTCTGACGGCCATGAGATGAACCTGCGGTGTTCCCACAAGACAGAATGGAGATTTTCCAAGGTATAGAAGCAAGTCAGAGTACCCCAAAGAATGGCACCAGAGAACCAGCTCCAAAGCTGCCAATGCTAACATGCACACCCAGTTCAGTAACCCCAGAAAGGCCTGGTACACAATATTCTGTAACTTTTTTTTATTTTTTTCAATTTTTCCTTCTTTTTTTTTAAGCACTAGTCTGTGCTTTGCGAACAGAATCAAGACATTAACAAAGATCAGCTTCTCTGAAGAAAAGCATTTCTATAGAACAAAGACAGCTACATGTTTCGCTGCCATTACACAGCTCCAAAGCAGGAAAAGAAAATATTTACAAAATACAAGGTTTTTTTTTTCTTTTTCTTTTTTTCAATGCTAAAAGGGTTATTCAGAATTTTCAACCTTATAAATAGAAGAAGCACTTTATGCATAGGGATATGGTGCATTATTGTATTTTTTTTTTTAAAGAAACAATGACAAACCCTTTAACTTGCAAACAGAAAAAAAAAAAAATCACTAATGTTGAAAATTGTGAAAAAACCCCAACCATTAAGCAGTTGTCTACTATTTTTATACGATTACAAAATGGCCAAAAAAAAAAAAAAAAGTCTTCTCCCCCCTCCCCCTTTTTGGTGATGTGATCATACAGGAGACAGGCACAAGGTTAACAGAGAAGGGTGAACAGGGGACAATGGGAACCACAGCTAGGACCAGACTTCCACAGGCAAGGGGAGCATGAAAGACTGAGTGGAATCAACACCGGCAGGGATCTGGGTGTGAAGGAAAACATGGCAACGTCAATCAGAGAAAAAAAAAAAAAAAATCACACAGGGAGATGGCTGCTCACTTCCCACCACCCCTAGTTTGCAGGGGAGTGAGACTAGAGGTTAAGTAGTCCTAACCCTACCTTCAAAGATCAGGACAGATGGTAAAGACATTCTGACTGGAAGGACAGGTTGTGGGTTCATATGTGGCATGGGGGAGCAGACAGGGAAGGGGACCAAGGGGCAGGATGAGGGGAACCTGAGCAGCCACAGCCAGTTAAGGAGTCAAAACAGAGAAGACCAAATGCAGAGGAAACAAAAATAGGTCTAGGGGAAGCTGCTCTGCTGGCTGAGCACTTGGTGAGAGCAGCTGGTGGGGGTGCTCCAGCACGAAAACCAAGGGGGACCCAGCCAGGAGGGCCACAGCTGAGCCAAGCCACAGGTGCGAGGGGAGAGGTAAGAGCCCAGGGCACCCTGCCCCATCCCACCCTAGCTCAAGAAGGCCATGCTCAACTGGAGTGCTCTGCCCGCCAGGCTGGTCTGCCCTGCCCACAGGTGCGAAGGAGGGGGTGGTCATCTAAGATAAGTCCAGTGATTCAACAGTGCAGAGGATGTGCCAGGACCAGGCCAGCAGGGTCTCATCCTGAACTTCTGTTTGCCAATGGGAGGAAGTGCTCAGGTGTGTGACAAGAAAACAAGGAAACAAAACAAAACAAAAATTAAGGGAAAAAAAAATACCAAAGTAGGATCTAAATTCCTTAAGTTCACTAAAAACTGTGAAAATTTCCGGCATATGATGTTTGAATATCAAACGCAGAGATTTCTGAAGCTTTAATGCCAATAGTTAGTGAGTCTGTTTAGATTCTTGTCTCCCGCTCATCTGTGAGTCGGGCGCTGAGCTGTGGCTGCTACTGCCAGATGCCGACTCTTGAGGGGGACGGTGGGAGGCGAGGTGGGCGCCGCCTCGGTCTCCCGGCCAGTCTTGCTGCCTGAGGTGCGCCGAGTACAGCGGGCTGCTCGCTCTTGTGCATCCAGCTGGTCCTCACACTCTGCCTGGGGACTGTGCGCCAGGGGGAAGGTCCGCCGTTCCCAGGGCTGGACAGACTGTAGGCAGACAAGTTGCTCTGTGAGGACCCAGTTGCAGCCAGCCTGCTTCCTGCTCCAAGGCTCTGCCATAAACCTTGTGGCCTGGAGCCTAGGACCAGTCTATTTGGAGTTCCCCAGGTAGTCTGGGAACACCCCTCATAGGGTGGGAACCTTTTTAACAATCATCAGTACAGTTCCACTGGACGTTGAGAGGTCAATTTAAGTGCAGCCCCTTGTCCCTTCAAAAGGGAGGAGGAGATGGCTTATGATGTAGATCCCTCTTCAGCAGGTGCTGTCCCTTCCTGGTTCCATCCCTAACCACGCCAACCCCACACAAAGGCTGTGTCCCTTACCTGTTCATCCAGCCCCAGCTCTGGCGTGGAACAACGGGTATCCTCACTGGCTAAGTGTCTCGGAGTGTCCCGAGCCATAGGCGTGAGGGGTGCAGAGTGCAGTTCCGGGCTAATGGGGCTCCTAGGGGACTGGCCATGGGCGTATTCCGACAAAGAGTGGCTACTGCTGACATCAGGGGAGGCAGGCTGTGGGGTGGAGGGGTTGGCACTGCCCAGCTGGGGGGTTGTCCGGCCGTCTGATGACCTGTAGGACCTATACATCAAGGAATGCAAATCTGAGTGCCTGGGAAATATGTTTATTTATGGGGGTAGAGGGCATGAAAAAAAGCATCCCCACAGGAGGGGCTGATGTGAACGAAGACTAACAGATTTTCCTTCGGATCCAGCAATTCCCATTCTTCCCACTACTCTCTGGAGGGGTAGGTATAAAACATCTACCATCCCAAGAAAAAACCATGGCTGAACAATGCCGGGGTGAGTCGCTATCAAAATGCCTACTGAATTCAGGAGGTAAGGAAGATTCGTATAGACTTTGAAAACTGTAGTCAAAGAAAAAAAAGTAAAAATAAGAGCCCCTAAAACGTTCTACTTGAGAATCCCGAGGGTTTCTGCCACTGTTAACAATAAATGGAGATTGGGTAGTGATGGACATAAGGGGGGCAGTTCCTTCAAGTGGCATCACAAAGCCACTGTCCAAAGGAAGGTTAACTTGTAGTGGGGCCTTCCAAGCTCCCCTGGTTGAATCACCATGACCCCTCAACTGCCTTCCAAATGGCACAGATCACGGGTATTTATCAGAATTGAACAGTGACTCCTCAGCAAGGATTTAGCACTTGGCTCCTTATACCTCCACTAGTTCCAACAAACACCAAGGAACTTCTGAGCACTTTCCCACTGCCAGTAGATGAATATGATGACCAACCAAGAGACAGCAGCAATTCCACAGACTCAGGTAGGGCCCCAACTCCCTGTCTACCCTCTCTCCACAGGCCCTGGGGACCCATGCCTGACCCATCACCTGCTGCCTCGCCGCTGGGGTGGCACACTCGTAGTCCACAGCCACCGTGCCCTCTCCATCTCCTCACATTTGGCATGTAGGGCGGCGAAGGCTGCGTCGGACAGGTCCTCAATCTGCAACGGAGAAACTTTATCAATCCCCTCTTTTCTCCTAGAGTTAAGAATCCCACCCCATTCAAGGCTCTTCCCAGTCAGGACAGGAATATAAGGAGCTTGCACTTGACACCCAAAGGTCTTGAGGTCATGCCATCTAGGGTGTGTGCACTCGTGTGTGTGTGTGCACACATGTGCGCATGTATACACGTGTTCTTCTAAGAGAAGGACCATGCCATTACCTCCTCATTCTCCTCATCAGGACTCCCCTTCAGAGACTGAAGATCAACCTCCCGCCAGCTGCAAAACCAAGAACGGACAATCATGAGATAGCAAGCAGGCTGCAACCCAGGGCAGGGTCAGAGTGTCCATGCAAGGATGAGAATCCTGCACCCACGTGACACTGCTCTCTGTTGGGCAGGCTCTGCCCTACCACAGCTCAGTCTCCTCACCCCTCAAGGCCTGTGAAATTGGCCACCTACTCAAATGCCTGCGAAGGCCAGAAGTTAAAGAAGCGGCCTGGGGTGGGCTGAGGCTAAGACACTGTGACAAACTCAAGAAAAGAAACCTGTTTAAAGGGGACCATCACTGTTCAGGACCAGCTGACTGCTCCCATATGAAAATGCATATCCAGGGCTGCCTCATTTTCTGTTCGGCAATAAAAGCTGGAAACACAGAGTTTTGTTTTGTTTTCAGACGGAGTTTCGCTCTTGTTACCCAGGCTGGAGTGCAATGGCGCGATCTCTGCTCACTGCAACCTCCGCCTCCTGGGTTCAGACAATTCTCCTGCCTCAGCCTCCTCAGTAGCTGGGATTACAGGCACGCGCCACCCATGCCCAGCTGATTTTTTGTATTTTTAGTAGAGACAGGGTTTCACCATGTTGACCAGGATGGTCTCCATCTCTCGACCTCATGATCCACCCATCTCGGCCTCCCAAAGTGCTGGGATTACAGGCGTGAGCCACCAGAGTTTTATGTGAAATCCTGCTTTGATGTTGACAACAAATTCAGTATTTTAAAACATACTGTATGTGTTGACAAAACCTGTCTCTAGACCAGTAAGTCAGTGGTCTACCAGGTTGTGACTGCTGGTTCGTTTGGTGTATACCTATAATGGAATGAGAGAGAACTATACACAGAAATAATTTCGCTCTTATCAGATAAAGAATTTCTCTTAATGAGAAAAGAGAACCAAAGACTAGGGCTCAAAGCTTGGTCAGAAGAGAAGAGGGAAAAGGCAATAGCAGGAAGAATGAGGAGAGGAGCCAACTATTCTGAGCTTCTACCTGGGAGTAAGGATTTCCTTGTATTGCAGTTTCTCTACGCGGGTTGTTGCAGCAACAGACATTGGGATGACAATGTTGTTAATATCGAATGAGCTCTCTCCCCTTCTCCTCCTTACTGGCTGCTGCTGTAAGATAAAAGTTAAGTTTAAAGGGAGGCACAATTTTATAGACATCAAATCATTCACCCAAGACTTAAAGCAGGATCACCAGTAACAAGGCATCTGGGTCCTTGGGTTAAAACTGAGTAGTGACCACAGCAGCTGCTCCCACCTAGGAGTCAGACTACAACAGCAAAAACCTCACAGAGAAATACTAGGAAGTTGTGAGGAGTTATTCCCATTCATAAGTCCCACTGGTCACCCTCTTCCTTCATGGACTCATGTGTAAAGAGACTGGTTAAATTTCACAGGTGGGGTTCCTACTCCATATATACCTCTGTTAACCCCCTCTCCTTTTAAAATCCTCGTTTCCCTCCTTTATCCCCATTTATGACTCAGACTCATAGTGGCCCTCCCTTAAAAGCAGTGCTTGAAATCTTATCCTGAAAGATGCCCAAAGGACAGGCCTATCTCAATAAATCATCTAACCTTGGTTGTCATGATATCTGAACTCTTCAGCTAAATGTGCACCCACCATCTGCTGAGTCTTTATGTGATTTCCCCTCTTTGGAATTACTCTTGGGGAAAGAGCTGAGAGCTTTCTAGCTGTATCAAAGGAGATGGAGGGAAACTGAAGAGGAGAACCTGACTATACCTCACATTCCTGGAGAAAGGAAATTTGCTTCTATAGGAAGCTGAAAAGACCAAAGTCCTAGAAAAATAAGATTTCCAAGGATCCAATATCAGAGGGAGAGGTAAGGTAGGCATCTACAGTACTTGGGAGACCATAGAAGTACATGGCTTAGTCTCTTAGATGGAAGAAAAAGTCTACTAACTGCTGCTGCCCAGATAGCTAATACTCTATCCTGTTGGAGTCTGACTCCTAAGTGGGAGCAGCTGCTATGGTCACTACTCAGCTTCAACCCAACGACCCAGATGCCTGGTTATTGGTGATCCTGCTTTAAGTCACAGCAACTGAGCTGTGAGAGGCCAGAGGGAAACAGTGGGATAACAAACACATTCCCATGGCAACAAAACAGCTGAAAAACACCTAAGAGGCTGCATTTATACCTAAACCACCAAGTGTGGTTAGCCCACAGGGAAGGGGTTAGTGGAGGAAGGAGTCCCCTACAACTAACCACTCTATCCTCTGTTCCTGAAGGGTGAGATACCACTTATTCATCCTTGTCATCTTAGGACATTCTCAGAGAATGTTAAAAGTCAGTGCTTCCTGGGCCAGAGTTTCAGCCACTGTCATTTATAACTGCAGATGACCACTTCAGTTTCTCTATCATATCAGATGACTGTCAATGACCTCAGAAATTTAGGATAACTACTTAACCAAAATGGTTGAACAGACTTTTGGGAATCTTGGCTGACTGAGTTCTGCAGCTGAGGATTAGTGATCTCATACTCAAAGGCTTCTGCCACTGCCACAGTTGTGCTGAAATTATACATTCCACTACAAGAACTGCATCTTAAGAAAGCCTTAAGAGAGACAGCCTTCCCAGGATCTT
The DNA here is from genome assembly GCF_049354715.1 of Callithrix jacchus. Classification (NCBI taxonomy): domain Eukaryota; kingdom Metazoa; phylum Chordata; class Mammalia; order Primates; family Cebidae; genus Callithrix; species Callithrix jacchus. The sequence goes on from NC_133506.1 coordinate 86,776,089, forward strand.
GCTCAACAATAAATGTGAAACTGCTGGCACAAACAGGTGTATACTTTCCCTGAATCTTCTTGGGCTTGTTGTTAGTACCTTCAAGAAAGAGAGTCTAGAGCAAGTTGTGGGATGGTTCAATGGGCTCTGTATTTTAATCTCCACCTGGACACCCTAGACACCCACAGCCCCCCATTCTGTCAGCTATTCATTTGGTTTAAATAAACTACTCTCCTATTTAGAGCCTGAAGTAGACAGCAGATCATGAGAATAAAACTAGTTCCCAAACTTGCTTGTGTATCAGAAGCAAGATTAGGAATATTAATTAAAAAAAAAAAAAAAAAGGTTCTAGGACTCCCACCCTCTTTTATAAAATCAAAATCTTTTGTTTGTTTGTTTGTTTGTTTGTTTAATAGATGAGGTCTCACTACGTTGCCCAGGCTGGACTCAAACTCCTGGGCTGAAGAGATCTTCCCGCGTAGCTAGGGCTATAGGCATGCACTCTCACACCCAGCAACAAATCAGATCTTTGAAAGTGTCTGTTTGATTGGTTTTATTTTTTCAAAGCCGCTGAGGGGATTCTGATGCAGCCACAGGCTTGTGGGAAGCACTGACACAAACTCTCCTCCTCTACCATTTCTCCAGTGTCCTCTGGCTTCTTTACTTGATTTTAAGGACAGCTGACCCTCTGTATCCATTGGTTCAACCAATTATGGATTGAAAATATTTGGGGGAAAAAATTTTGTCTGTACTGAACATGTACAGATTTTTCTTGTCATTATTCCCTGAACAATAAAGCATAGCAACTATTTATATAGCACATACACTGTATTAGGTATTGTCAGTAATCTGGAGATGACTGAAAGTACATGGGACTTAAAGTATATGCATAGATTATATGCAAAAACTATCCCATTTTATGTTAGGGATGTTGAGCAACTATAGATTTTTGCTACCTATGGGAGGTCCTAGAACCAGTCTCCATAGAGACTGAGAGCTACTGAGAGCCTGCTGTATCTGGCCTATCTTCTTTCTTTCTTTCTTTTTTTGAGACGGAGTCTCGCTGCAACACCCAGGCTAGAGTGCAACGGCATGTTCTCCACTCACTGGAACCTCTGCTTCCTGGGTAAAAGTGATTCTATTGCCTCAGCCTCCTGAATAGCTGGGACTACAGGCACATGCCACCATGCCCAGCAATTTTTGTATTTTTAGTAGGGATGGGGTTTCACCATATTGGCCAGGCTGGTCTCAATCTCCTGACTTCAAGTGATCCACTCACTTCGGCCTCCCAAAGTGCTGGGATTACAGGTATGCGCCACTGTGCCTGGCCTATCTTCTTTCTTTTAAATTAAATCCAGAGTCTTTGACAGCCTCAAGGGTTATCATAGTGTTATACATAACATTTTTACTCAATAAATAGTAAGTAAAAATTTCAAGTGATCCAGGCCTAAGTTATAATTCTCCAGACACAGAAATACACTGAGGTACTCACTAGGTCCTGAATCTGTGAGTTCAGATTTTCTATCAGGATTAGTTTAGACTCTCTTTTACATAGCTTTGGTTATCTGAAACCCTTTGCTGCTGGATAACTGAGTATGTAAGAAATGCCACACACATATTTAGATAAAATTTGTGGGTGAAGGAGGTAAAGGAGGAGGAAGAGCAAAGAGACCATTTGGAAAAGACTGATTTGTAAGAGCAAAGAGAGAACAATGTGAATTCCTACCTGATCACAGGAGCCTAGTGAGTACATTGTATGAGCTTAGAAGTTTCCCGATCTAGGCTCTGAAAGAACTTCCTAGATTGCCTCTGCAATACTCACCCAGTCTTAGCCTGTGCAGACTAATGGTAAGAGAGCTGGCTCTGCAGTCAGACTGCCTGAGTTTGAATCATAATTATAACCCTCACAAGCTGCCTTGACAGTTCTCATGCATAAAAAATGAAATCCACAGTACCAACCTACATCTCAAAAGGCATTATAACATGTAACACATGTAAATCACTGAGCAGTGGCATGTAGTAAGTGTTCAATAAACATTATAGTTGTGGAGTTTTACTATCACCATTACCATTATTATAATTATTATACAAAAGAATCTTACAGTAGGTACATAGCAGCTACAGGTATATATATATTCAAGAGGGCATACTTGAGGAATTAAAATATTAGTATCAAATAAAAAGAAATGTGTCTAGAATAGCTGTGCAAACTGCTTCCAGATGAAGTGTGGTACGTAAAATATGGTGTGTGCATGCCAAGTGTCCTGCCATGGGGCCTGTTGGATCTACCTGCTCTGTGTACCTAAAAAGCACGGACTCTGCCTTCTCCCTTCCCTTCTCTTCTGGTACCCTCCCAATGTTTATTCTCAGTACTCACTCCACCTCCACTCACCCGGAGAGTAAACCAAGGAAATCAAATACTGCTTCCAATGCCCATGGGAATCTCCCCTCTACCCCTCCTCTCATGTTCACTTCTTGGGCCAACAGGGTTAGAGCCATGGAATTGTTGAGTCCTGTGTGAAACTTAGTCCAAGAGATCTTGAATAGTCACAGGTCACCTTAAGAGTTTGTCCCTGCATCAAGCCTTCTATGGATGGCTCAGCATAAATCCATCTCTACTGTGAAAAACAACTCAAGAAAAACAACAGGAGGTCAAGTACCGTGACTTTGACTTTAAAATGGTACATACACACATACATACACAATGATGAGCTGAGTTCCCATAAATGCCCTGGTCTTTGTAACCCACCCTCTACACTGTCCCCTGGAGCCACTTGAGTGAGCTGTGACCTGCAGAGGGGCTGTCTGGCCAACCCCACACAGGTACTTACCGATGTGCTGGCTGTAACCTGTGAGCTAGAGCTAGCGGGTGCAGGGGAGTCTGAGGAGGTGGAGAGCTGTCGCACCAAGGGACTGTGTGGAGGATGGTGGGTGGCTGCCAAGTAGCTCGAACTGCTCATGTCTGTGTGATGCTTCAACACTGCAGAAGTCAACAGAAAAGAGAGAAATACATGGTTATCTTAACCAACGTTACTTCTAATACAAACTTGGAATGGCAGCAATACACATTAAAGGCAAAAAACGTTTTCTACGCCTAGAGGATAAAAAGGTGAAGCACACTAGTTGTGGGAAGTAGGGGCAAGGCAGAAGTTGCTGTAGCAATTAAGAAGTGACCTGCATTTAGAAGCAGTAGTATCCCTCTACTCTGCTTTCCTAGAAAGTGAAGGACAAAGCTGGGGGCAATTAAGAGAAGCCTAGGCTGCCCCAGAAAGCCCTGAGCAGGTGCAGTTGCAGGTAGAAGTGCCATGGGCCTGGCCCTACCTTCACTTCTCTCAGATGAATGGTCTCGCAATCTCATTTTGCTGTGGTTTGGGTCATGCACGGGTGGCGGTGGGTTGAGCAAGCGCTCTGCTTTTGGCGCTGTCACTCGCTCCACCATGGGCACGGCCCCCACATCGTCTAAGTGCTGCCTGTGGGTCCTGTCAGGCCGGGTTTGGTGATGGGACAGCTCTGAAGAGGGGAACAGAAAAAGAGCTGTGAAATATGTTCTCTCTAATATTTTCTTATTCGAGTTCCAAGTTCTCGAGTTCTCTCTAGGCCAATGCTGTATACCCAGGGCAGCAGGACAGTCTTTCCGGACTGAAATTTCTAGTAAATAGCACAATGGCTAGGATAGGCACAAGGAACCCAGAACCAGAGAAACATGACACCAGGATACAGAAGACAGCCTGCACGTAGATGAACTCAATGCCATCCCATTATTGGGTGTTCACTGAGCATTTTGGGTTTTGCCCCAAGATCCATGGTGTCTACAATAGCTCCCGAAGTCCATCTGACAGCATCCAACACAAGCAGCAGCAGTCACTGTGAGCTGAGTTTGAATCAGTTAACTGCCTCTCCCAACCCCAACATGCATGCAAACTACACATTTGAGAATATAAAAGGAATGAAAAATCACTGACACTTGGGGAACTTCCTGGCTCCCTGACACTTACTGGCTGTTGTTAAGAAGGAGCTGACCAATTTGTGCCTGTCCTTACGAGCTGGATCTGGCAGACTGCCCGGCATGGGTGATTTGTGCTTAAGTGATAACTTTTTGGGAGGTTTGATTTTGTCAAAAGGCTTGTTCTGCCACTGAGATTTCAGCATGCTCTGGAAATGCAGGCTTGTGGGAACATCTGCAAGAAACAAAATGCTACAGGTTAGTCCAAACACCTGGCCTCTCTAGTGTTCAAGACCTACACCCCACCCTTCTTTAATCTGCCCAGAGCCTGACACTTGGCAGGGAAGTGCTGTCATATGGAAGATCTGTTTATGTGAACATTCTGAAGGTCATTCTTCTATTTGCAAGCAGGTCACTTTTGCTTTTTACTTTCAAGTCCCAAGGGGAAAGAAACAAAACAAAACACCTTTTTGTTTTGGTTGATGAGAGTTTTTGTTCTTGTATCCTTGTTTGTTAACTTTCTTGGTTTGAAAATTAACATCCTGTTTCTATTATAGAGATTTAAGAGCATATTTAAGCCTACTTCTATCAATATAGAGTTAATCAGGATGCAGTTCAACAATATTCACTGTCTATCTTATCAGGCACTGTACTGAGTACTACCATCCTCTCTCCAAGTAAGAACTACATACCATTCTCCTTCCTTCTGCTGCTGCCCAGCCAATTCCCATCATGAGATTATTGGGGATTTTTAGCTGACTAGTTAATGTTCAATATCACAAATCAACATCTTTTGGACTTAATGATTTTTTATGCTGTTTCTTATCTTTCCATATTCTTAGATTTTCCCCAAGAATGATTCCTTGAGTAATTCCTTTAAGAAAGGAATTTCTATATTTAAACCATTTTCCTCTTAAACATTTAAAGCTATTCTTCCATGTATTCTAATAGCCAGTGTTGTCTAAGAGGGAATCATTTTCTTTCTTACTTGTTGGTGGTCTGGTTTTCGCCTTTTAAGCTTTTGCAAAAAACAACAACAACAAAACCCGTGGTATTACACTGACTCTATAAAGATCAACTTAGAACTTCTGTCTGTTCTGCCATCAATACTGAATCTTTCAATCTACTGATGTGTTATCTCTCTTTCATTTAGATTTGTCTTGATTTTCTCTCGGCAGTGTTTAGTAATTTTTGACATACGGGTCTTAAATCTGTGTTAAGTTTATTCCTAAGAATGAATGCTTTCTGATGGGCAGAAACTGGAAGAGTCTGCAGGGCTCAGAAGACAGGAAGATGAGGAAAAGTTTGGAACTAAGACGCTTATTAAATGGTTTTGACCAAAATACTGATAGAAATTAAAAAAAAGAAAGAAAGAAACATGGATAGGGAAAGCCAGGCTGACGAAGTCTCAGACAGAAAGATAATACCTTTTAAAATTTCAATTTCGAGTTCTTCATTATTAGTATATAGAAATACAATAAATTGCTATATAATGACCTTGTAGCCTGTGAAATTACTTTGTTATAAGGCCTTCTCTTGTTTATTGAGTAGGATTTTCTACAGACTTAAGTACATCGTCTACTTTCTGATTTTTTTTTTTTTTTTTTTTTTTTTTGAGATGGAGTCTTCCTCTTGTTACCCAGGCTGGAGTGCAATGGTGTGGTGTTGGCTCACTGCAACCTCTGCCTCCCAGCTTCAAGTGAGTCTCCTGTCTCAACCTCCCGAGTAGCTGGGATTACAGACACCCACCACCATGCCTGGCTAATTTTTGTATTTTTAGTAGAGACGGGGTTTTACCATGTTGGCCAGGATGGTCTCAAACTCCTGACCTTGTGATCTGCCCACCTCAGTCTCCCAGTGTTGAGATTACAGCCGTGAGCACCGCGCCCAGCTCCAATCTGTATTCCTTTTTACTTCTTGCCTACTACTCTGACTAGAACCTCTGGTGATATAACTTTTATATTTTTCTTCTTATGTTTTCAATATTCTGAAATTTCACCACCACCATGGATACAGGTGTGAATCTGTTTTCAGGCTTCTGCAAAGCATTCCAGGAATATTTAAATCTACAGGCCAGCACATTTTTCCTCACCTCCCAGTTCCTCCTGGGAATCAGTAACCACCTGGGGCATGCTCAAAAGTTCCAGCCAGAGACCCTCTCCACTGCTTCAGAATAGAATGAAACACCTCTACTTGAAGGAAGAAGGCACCGGTGGGGTAAGAGGACAGGAAAGGAAAATCTAACCTAGCTATTCCAAAATGAGTCCAAATTTATCACCCAGACAAATGCCCAGGTCCTATCACTACTCCTTCTGCCCTTTAATTCTGAGTCAAAAACCTCCTCTAAACAGCTCCCACCCTCATAGTAACTTACTCCTGGCATATGCTTTGGGCTGTTTTTCTATTTATTTCTCCATAGTTAACTTGTCTTTTTTCCAACTTTCAAAAATCATTACAAATTCCAGTCAATGATGGCATGTCTTCTAGAACTATTAGAAATTTATACTGTCTAATATATTTTCTAAAAGCTTATGGGGTTTTGGCTCCCAGGTAGCACAGAGGATATGCTCAATCTGAACTGGAGTTAAGAAAGCAGGGAGGAGAGGTCCAAATTAACATTACTGAACCCATTATTATTTGGCAAGCACTGTGTGTTTATCATCATGCATGTGCCACTTAATCTTCATAACAGTTCCATGAGCCAAGCACCATTATGCTTAAAGATAGGAAACAGGTGCAGAAAGGTACATTAACTCTGTCCAAGGTTACACAGTTTAACAAGTAACAACCAACATTCAAACTCAAGATTATACATCCCTAAATAATTCATACTCTTAAGACAATATACCTTGAAGCTACTCACTGACCCAGAGGATGGAGAGGATTCTGTAATAAAATCTGTTATTTCTCAAAGTATTCCCAATAAATAGACAGTATAAGATATTTTTCAAGTCAGTTCTGCAGTTTAAAAGAAATTTAGCCATGCCTGCCTATTGGTACAGATGATGAATTTCATGACACTGAATGTTAGGCCTTCCAGAACTGGAATAAAAATATTCCTGAGTGGGGAAGAAAAAAAAAAAAAAAAAGCTAATATTCTCAGGGATGATTTTTCCCAGTGGGTAAGCAGCCTCAGCTCCACAATTTCTGTAAGAATATACTCCTGGGCTTTATGACAGTGAAACAAATGCATTAGGAAAACTATTAAAGTTTTAATGAAAACAAACATTTGCTACCTGTCCAAGTGTAAAGACACAGTCTCTGAGGACACTATTGTCTTCTCAAATGTTTTTCATACTCATTCTTTTGCACACTTAAAAACAAACTCAGCTATACTAAATCCTAAGAAATAAAGCATTGTCTAGAAGCACTCAGCCCTGTAGAACAATCTGAAAGCTGGGCTGAGCTAGAATATATAAAAGAGGCTCAAGAAAGGAGAGACAGTCACTTCCTGTCCATCCCACAACATCCCTTTGTCAGCAGAACAGTTACTCCCACTTGGCAAAGGCAGTGTATATTTTGTGTATACGTGTAATGGACTCCAAAAGCACAGATTTTATTTTTTCCTTTTATTTTCCCCCATTTTTCTCCCAAACCTGAAAATGAAGCCAGGGAAAAAAAACGGACAGGGATTTGAGAGACCTGGTTATGGTGAAATCAGCAATGACTAGAAATAAGTAGGCCTGGATTCAGGTCCTGGCTCTATCACTGAGTAGGAGAAAGCAAGAACAAATCACTAAGCTGGGCTTTTAGTTCCACCTCCTGTGAAATGAGGCAGTGGGGCTAGATTAGGGCTAGCAACATTCTAGCATACCTTCTCTAACTCTCTGCTCCAAACACAGCTGTCTTTCCTGTTGTACTGGAGACCTCAGATTCTTCCCAAACAATACATTAAATAACTCCAAACAGTTACTATCAATTAATCTGAGCAGGCACAAGAAAAGACATCTATTTGTTACTGCTAGATTATATGATTGCTAGGTGGACTCTTCAACTGAAACTCCACTCGTAAATACTTCCCCTCAACTAAATGCTCTTCAATACAAGTTGGCACATGGTAGAACCCAAGTCATGGAACACTACCTTGTGCCCCTGAGTTGTCATATTAAAGCAGAATCAAGAGCAATTCCTCTTTAAACCCAGTAAAAACAGTTTAAGGGACTCCGGCTGCTAAACTTTGTTAAGACATTTGCAGAAAATTTAAAACAACAACGAAAAAAATACAAGTTTGCTGTGTTGCCTTTTAATTGCTTGGGGAGTTAAATCTCCTGGTCAGAGGAAAAAAAAAAAAAAACTCTCAGGAATTGCTGGTCTGAGTTCACATTCTAACAGGTGATAATATCTAGGTTTTGTAAAGTTTAAAATCTGAAATAGACTGGATATGAGACCTGAAAGTAAGCAAAGAAAGGGACATGAAATGGAAGAGAACACAACAGGGATCCGTTCAGCTAGAGGTCTTCCTACATTCCATACCCACATAGGTACACTGCTATTTTCAGAGAAGAGGATGCAGATCCTTATCAGGAAAATAAGACGAATTACTAATGTTATCCTTAAAAGCTATTATTTCCTCAAACAAAATGAATGAGAAGACCCTGACAACTTCAGGATCACTAAGGCCTGACATTCCATGATTCACCTGGCTGTCTGGCTCATTACTTTCCACCATTTTCTCAGATGCACTTTTTAAGGGTGTTTTGTAATGCTCACTTCTTCCTCCTGCTGGGAAGCTGCTGGGTTTGGCAAGCTCTCTCAAAATACCATAGATCTTCATGGCCAGCAGGTGGTGCTCTTATTAAGCCCCTTTTACAAAGTTAAACTTTTCCCCAAGGTTATATATCCTCTGCATTTCCAAGTAAGGATTAACTGGACTTGATTACTTGAGGTGATGAAGAAAACAAAGCCCCCTTCTGCTGGAATACTAACAGGTTATTATACTCTAGTCTCTCTACCTTCCACAGCCAGGCAAAGAGTTGGCTGTAACACAGTCTCTCAATTTCTATCACTAAAACACACTTAATGAGAGTGGCTGAGGTACAGTCAAGGTGTGAGACAAAAACTTCAGGATGAAGAGCAGCAGTTGGTTGTCATTTTAACAAACTACACAAACTGCATAGAAAACAGCATTAAAACTCTACTTAAAAAAAAAATCTGTCATACGGGGCCAGAGAAAAGTATGACATTCAAACCATTTCTGCATTTACATTTCATATAAATGTAACTAACCATCCACAGGAATTAATGAGTCAAAATCATTTTTAACCCTGTTACGAAAAAAAAAGTTGGAAATCCTGCCACTTTTAAACATCTTCTAGAGAAGAGGTTGTAAAGGGTGGCCCAGTAGGCAAATTTACCACACAAGTGTTTGCCCCACACAGTAGTATGCCAAGCTGCTCTTATTGTTATGCTATACAGTGATGTATAGTGATGTAAGTCCCAATACTTCGGGGGGTGTTATTTAGAAAGAATATTATGTGAATGGTGTCCTCTGGAGTTGGCTATCTCTGCAACCATGGGACTCTTCCAATTTCCAAATGGACTGCATTCTAAATGTGGCAGTTGTTTGGATCTAAGCAAAATTATTCCAACAGAAACAATATTAGATATGGTAATCAGGTCTTCAGGTCAACCCACTGAAGTGTAATTAATCCACAGGCAAATAAAATATTTCATAGAGCCTCCATGGGTGTGTGGGGGTTTTTTTTTTTTTTCCTCCATAGTCTCTTAAGGAGAATTTAATGACCAACTTTCTCATCTAAACCCCAGGGTCATGGCTAGAAGCTCTTTGTATATGTGTGAAACAGAAACAGAAAAATAGAATTAGAGGTAGGAAAATAAAAATCATAAAGATTAGAAAAGAAGGAGTTTTCCCTATCTTTCTTTCCATTCCCCCTCATTGCTGCCTATAGTTGCTTGGAATGATGGTGTGGGAGGTGTAAGGTATGCTGCAGGGCAGCATTCATGTCAGATCTATGATGTGATGCAGTCAGCAGGACAAAGTGTTCAGAGGAAGTGGAACCTCTTAGTAGAGCTGCTGAATGATGGAAGAGGAGCTGACAGGCACATGGTCTGGGTATATTTGAGGGTTGGGGAGATTATCTGCAACTGTATGTGGTAATGCTGTTGACAAATAAATGATGTTGTGTTTAGCAGGTAATATCCAATAAGTGCACTTAAGTGTCAGGGCTTCCTGTCCTTCTTCAAGTATGAGACTATACAATTCAACACAGTAATTCAGAGAGTAACCCAACAAACGTTCCCAAGTCTTCCTGGTGGCTCTGTCTGTAGACAGAATCCCAGAAAGGGTAAAAATCTGATTTCTCTGAATAATCTGTCTGGAAAGGAACTTGAAATACAGCAAAAGGACAGACATCAGATAATCTGTGTTTGAACTGTGAAGGGATTCAAATTCATTAGGCATATTTAGTTTTAGATAAGCCACAACCTTACCAAGCCTGTTCTTTGAGCACTAAAACTAAATAACACCTTACAAGATTTCTGGGAAGGGCGTGGTGGCTCATGCCCGTAATCCCAGCACCTTGGGAAGTCAAGGTGGGTGATCACTTGAGCCCAAGAGTTTGAGACCAACATGGGCAACATGTGAAACCTCTTCTCTATTAAAAAATTCAAAAAATCAGCCAGGTGTGATGGTGCGCACCTGTAGTCCAGCTACTCAGGAAACTGAAGCAGAGGATCACCTGATCCTGAGAAAACCTTGCTGTAGTGAGCCAAAATCTTACCACTCCAGCCTGAGTGAAACAGTGTCTGTCTCCCAAAAAAAAAAAAAAAAAAAAAAAAAAAAAAGATTTCTGAAAAAAGCAAATGGACAAATATGAGAAAAGTACTATAAACTGTAAAATACTATACAAATAATAACTGCAGTTGCATGGACTCTATAAATGCAATGCCAAGAGAAGGTAAAAGTCAGTGGCTCTTGAATCTGAAGCACAGAGGAAAATGTTTTAGGGTTTTCCACTCATTGTGTTCAGGTTTATTTACTGCTCCACCAACTACTGACTATACATGTGTTCCAGGTTTTCTGATTCTCTTACAAGAAATCACATGGCAGCAGGAATATTACACGACATCCTTATCAAAGTCAGAGGGGATTTTGGTAACAAAAGCCAAAAATTCTGGTATCTACTGGATATAGGTGGCCAGAAATCCAATCATTTAAAGAAAAGATACAGAACAAGGGATTACCGTTAGCTAATGTTTGATCAACTGTCAATTAGAAGGATTTTCTCTAGGGTAAGAGTTGGCAATGACTGTTTTTATAAATAAACTCTTGTTGGAACACAAGCAGGTCCATTTGTTCACATATTGTCCATGGCTGCTTTTGTGCTACAATGACAGGATTGAGCAGTTGTGACATGAACCGACATCAATTACATGGCTTGCAAAGCCTAAGGTATTTACCACGTGGCCCTTGAAGAAAAGTTCAGGCTGGGCACGGTGGCTTACACCTGTAATTCCAGCACTCTGGGAGGCCAAGATGAAGATGAGTGGATCACTTGAGTTTAGGAATTTCAAAACCAGCTTGGGCAATGTAGTAAGACCCCACCTTTAAAAAAAAAAAAAAAAGCTGGTTGTGGTGGTGCACACTTGTAGTCTTAGCATATTTAGGAGGCTGAGGTGGGAGGATTGCTTGAGCCCAGGAAGTCAAGGTTGCAGTGACAGTCATCATCACTCCACTGCATTCCAGCTTAGGGCACAGAGCAAGACCCTGTCTCTAAAAAATAAATTAAAAAAAAAAAAACAGTTCATAGCCTACTCACTTCTATGTTTTTTCTCATATAGCAAGTAAATCTTACATCCCATGTAATTCTTTTCATTCCTTAGACTCCTATCTCAGTTATTCTCCTACCAAAAACTTACATGCTATCTGGGAGGTATTATGAAGAACAGCATGGAGCCCTTATCCTAAGGAAAATTGCATCTCCCTCCAACCCGAAAAAGGGTCTCACTACTGTTGCCCTGGCTCACTGCGGCTAAGACTTCCTGGGCTCAGCTGATCCTCCCACCTCAGCCTCCCTGAGTAGCTGGGTGTGGTGGCACGTGCTTGTCGTCCCAGTTAATTTTTGTATTTTTAGTTGAGATGGGGTTTTGCCATGTTGTCCAGCCTGGTCTCAAACTCCTAACCTCATGCCATCCACCCACCTTGGCCTCCCAAAGTGCTGGGATTATAGGTATGAGCCAGTGTGCGTGGCCCCTAAAATTTAACAGAAAGCAAATATGCAAACAGCCATAACATAATTCATTAACATATAGATAAAACAACACAGTAGGCTAGGTGCAGTGACTCATGCCTATAATACCAGCACTTTAGAAGGCGGAGGTGGGCAGATCATCTGAAGTCTGGAGTTCGAGACCAGCCTTGCCAACATGGTGAAACCCCATCTCTACTAAAAATACAAAAAAATTAGCCGGGTACGGTAGCACATGCAACTGTAGTCCCAGCCACTTGGGAGGCTGAAGCAGGAGAATCGCTTGATCCTGGGAGGCAGAAGTTGCAGTGAGCCAGTAGTATCACATCACCGTACTACAGCCTGGGCAACAAGAGTGAGACTCTGTTTCAAAAAAAAAAAAAAAAAAGCCTGGGCGCGGTGGCTCACGCCTGTAATCCCAGCACTTTGGGAAGCCAAGGCGGGTGGATCACAAGGTCAGGAGATCGGGACCATCCTGGTCAACATGGTGAAACCCCGTCTCTACTAAAAATACAAAAACTTAGCTGGGCACGGTGGCGCATACCTGTAATCCCAGCTGCTCAGGAGGCTGAGGCAGGAGAATTGCCTGAACCCAGGAGGTGAAGGTTGCGGTGAGCCGAGATTGCGCCATTGCACTCCAGCCTGGGTAACAAGAGTGAAACTCCGTCTCAAAAAAAAAAAAAAAAAAAAAAAAACCAACCAAACACACACCACCAAATCAGAGTGATTTGAGAGAAAATTCCTACTTTCTGTAGGTTGGGAAAAGATCATGAGATTATGTGAAAACTCAAATGAAACCAATACAGATTATGAAAGTGCTGGCTTCTTATAGTCCGTCTAGAATAGTGTTTTCAAAATGTTTTTGCTCATGCACCCCCTATTTGAAATGCAATTTAAAAAAAATCAAGTTCAGATGGTTGTAAAGATTATATTTGCTTGAATATTACATAAGCTTCAAAAAGATTTTTATCAAAATTTTGGCATGTATATGCCAAACATACATGAAGCCAAATATATTTAGCTTCATTAATTGAAAAAAAATCTTTTAAACTTATTTAGCTAATCAGACTTTATTAACTCTTAATATTTATTCTAAAACAGGTAAGGAACAGAACCATGCAACTGAGGACAAACCCATCCTAGCCACTTGAATAGTTAGAGGGAAATCTCCTAGTTGCAATGCAATCTTTTAGTGACACCCTCTGGTTTGGCAGATCTGTTGCAGTCTTTTTGCAAAATTCTAAGAGAAGACTTGGTTGACAGAACTCTACAGAGTGAGATATCTCTATCTTCATTTTTTAAATGTAAAACTTTTTTACTTAATACCTCGGAGATTCTCCTTCAGGCGCTGAGAACTAGATTTTAAAAATCAAGTATATATTTTTTAAACAGTCTCTCTCTGTCACCCAGGCTGGAGTGCAGTGGCATGATCTCTGGTCACTGCGACCTCTGCCTCCCAGGTTTAAGCGATTCTCCTGCCTCAGCCTCCCAAGCAACTGGGATTACAGACATGTGCCACCATATCTAGCTAATTTTTATATTTTTAGGAGAGAGAGGGTTTCACCATGTTGGCCAGGCTGGTCTCAAACTCCTGACCTCAAGTGCTTGCCTCGGCCTCCCAAAGTGATGGGACTACAGGCATGGGCCGCCACATCTGGCCTCAACATTTTTGTACTCTGGGGCAAGACCCATAGTGAGACTCAATATGGCCAAGAGAAATGCTCTACTTTTGTCAAGTGGGAGAGGTGCAGGTATGGGAAGGGAGGTGGGAAAAGAAGGCTGTCAAACACACAGATTTAACAGGCAGGCAAACTTTAGAAAGACAGTACAAGCTAACAATGAAGATTTGAGATTATCTACACCCTGCAAAGCTATCATGTTACCACATAAATGTCAGTATGGAGATATTCTCCTACAACAATGCTGTCCATCCTATTTTATATCATGGCACACAAAGACAAAACATTTTTGTTTTTTGAGACAGAGTATCACTGGAGAGCAATGGCGCGATCTCAGCTCACTGCAACCTCTACCTAAAGGGTTTAAGTGATTCTCCTGCCTCAGCCTCCCAAGTAGCTGGGATTATAGGCATGAATGATTATGACCAGCTAATTTTTTTTTATTTAGTAGAGACACGGGTTTCACCATGTCGGTCAGGCTTGTCTAGAACACCTGACCTCAAGTGATCCACCTGCCTTGGCCTCCCAAAGTGCTGGGATTATAGGCATTAGCAACCGTGCCCAGCCCAGACAAAATATTTTTAAAGATATACTAAGGGTATAAAGTATATAAAGTATATATAGCACAGATCCCTCCTAGCTACTTGAGGAGTTAGAAGGAAATCTCTTATTAATTTGCAATCTTTTAGTGGCACTTTTTGGTTTGGTGGATCTGTTGCAGTCTTTTTGCAAAATTCTAAGAGAAGACTTGGTTGACAGAAAGTTTTACCATGAAAGTATCTGAGTTGCAACTGGACCTTCCCTGATTTTCTTTCACCTAGCGTTTTCTCAAGTTTCTTTCATTAGACTTTCAAATCTGAGGTCTTTCTTACCATCTGGAAATGCTAGGACAGGGTGAACACAAGAATCCAACTGAGAAAGACGTTCCAACAGAGGGGCTTCATAGTGAATTTCAGGAGGCATGGTGTTGATGCTGCCTGAACCACACAGTGCACAGGAGGGATTCACATCACAGCCAGAGCGGATTGTGCTGTTCCGGTGAACCTGTGAAAAAAGCCAAACAAAACTGACAATTCAACATCTGATAAAAAACCAGCTCCCTGTTTCTTTTCCCAAAGATTGAGAAGACCTTTCTAGATACTTGTATAACACTATTAAAAGTATGTTTGATTAGTTTGCTAAAATATTTCCATTTGTCTAACACACTGACCTTCAAAGTGAGTAAGGACACTTGCTTCTTTTTCATTGATGAAATCTAACTACTTAAAGCTCTAAGTGCTTAGCTAGGTATCAAACTTCTGACAGTTTAAAAAGATATTAAAACCGTGCTTTCTGAGAACACTTAAAAAATCTGCATGATTTCACGACCTGGGTCTGCTAAGGTAAACAGCTGGCTCCTGATTCCTAGGTGGGCATGACCTGCTGTCTTCGGCAACTTTATCCACCTGGGAGCCTTCAAATACCAACCATACCTCTTCTCTTCTTTTCTCACCTCCTCTTCAAAAGACTTTTAGGTGGTCTCAAGCAAGGTGGCAAGGTTCCCTGAAGCTTCTAACTTACAAGTAACTTATTACTCTTTAACCTGGCCTAAAATCCACTGTTATAAAGCTCATACGTAAGGAATGAAAGCACATTTTGTACAGCAAGTGCTCAATTTCATAGTCTTCATGTGAGATTAATTCCAAAGGGATAGAAATTATTTCCATTAAACTTCCTTAGTGCATATGTGGGCAGAATAATTGATAACCTCTCCAGCTAAGTCCAGAGTCAAGTATGAACTAATTTAAGTCTTCAAAAGATTGAATTCTGTAAAAAACCTGAACATTTACAATATGCTTTGAGAAAACTTCAACTCATGCTGAATGCAGGATCCCTACATTCTAGTGTTAGGATAAACAAGTCTGGCATTTGCCAAAGCCTAACTCATAGAGTCACCTGGACACACAGCCCTGGAAGAAAAAACTTGCATGTTGAATGGCACTGTAAGAAGGGATCCTAGGATCAAGCTCAGTAGCAGAACAAAGACAAAAAGCATCAAAACTCTACTAGCAACAACTGTAACATTTAACTAGAGCTCCATTTATTTTTAGCAAAGACTTATCAAAAGTCTTTTATGGATTTGTATAAGAAAAAGATATATATAAATAATGTGGTTTCTATCAACATTCCCCCAATATTCTACTGCAGCCACATAGAGAGATGACATGCAAATAAGGTCTTTTGAAGGTCAGAATGGGCAAATCACACAGAAGTAGAAGCCACTGAAAGGGAGTGATACCAACTAGGCATGCCACTTTTCTGTAGACAACATTAATTGGTACTGTTTTGGGGGGAAAAAATCCCTGTACCTATTTAATCAGAGCTGGTTTTCTGGAGAGGATGACATTTTGAGGTAAAGAGAAATAAGTAAGTAGAGATGAAAATGAGATCATATAGTAGGTGAGTGGGAGGATTTAGGAAAACTGGTTAGGATCTACAAATTACACCGGAACTTTCAATATTCAAAAGAGATTACCTAATTCCAGTAAATATAGCAAATAAAAAATATAGAGAGATTAGAAACTGACCCATGACATCAACTACCTCTCCATATGGGACATTAACATCATTTTATTTTATGGCTAAAGTGTATCCCTTAAGTCAAAATCAATATTGGAAGGCCAAGATGGAGGGATGACTTGAGGTGAGGCATTTGAGTCTAGCCTGGTCAACATGGTGAAACCCGGTCTCTACTAAAAATACAAACGTTAGCTGGGCATGGTGGTAGCCTCCTGAGTAGCTGGGATTACAGGCTCCTGAGGCAAGAGAATTGCTTGAACCTGGGAGGCAGAGGGTGCAGTGAGCTGATATTGCACCACTGCACTCCAGCCTGGGTGACACAGTAAGACTAAGTCTCAAAAAAAAAAAAAAGTCGATAGATATGGCTAGGTGTGGTGGCTCATGCCTGTAATCCCAAAACACTAAGGTGGGAGGGGGGATTGCTTGAAGCCAGGAGTCTGAGATTAGCCTAGGCAACATAGTGAGACTCCGTCTCTAAAATTAAAAAAAAAAACAAAAAACAAAAAACAAAATTTTGGCCAAGCATGGTATTGCATACGTGTAGTCCCAGCTACTCAGAAGGCTGAGGCAGAATTATTTAAGCGCAGGAGTTCCAGGTTACAGTGAGCCATGATCACACCACTGCACTCTAGGCTGGGAAAAAGAGTAAGATCTTGCCGGGCACGGTGGCTCAAGCCTGTAATCCCAGCACTTTGGGAGGCCGAGGCAGGTGGATCACAAGGTCAAGAGATCGAGACCATCCTGGTCAACATGGTGAAATCCCATCTCTACTAAACATACAAAAAAATCAGCTGGGCATGGTGGCATGTGCCTGTAATCCCAGCTACTCAGGAGGCTGAGGCAGGAGAATTGCCTGAACCCAGGAGGCGGAGGTTGCGGTGAGCCGAGATCGCGCCACTGCACTCCTGCCTGGGTAACAAGAGCGAAACTCCCTCTCAAAAAAAAAAAAAAAGAGTAAGATCTTGTCTCAAAAAGATTAAAAAACAAAAAAATAGGCTGGGCAACAGTGGCTCATGCCTGTAATCCCAGCACTTTGGGAAGCTGATGTGGGTGGATCACAAGGTCAGGAGTTTGAGACCAGCTTGTCCAATATGGTGAAACCCTGTCTCTACTAAAAATACAAAAACTAGCCAGGCATGGTGGTAGGTGCCTGTAGACCCAACTAGTCAGGAGACTGAGGCAGGAGATGTGCTTGAACCTGGGAGGCAGAGGTTGCAGTGAGCCAAGATCACAGCACTGCGCTCTAGCCTGGGCAACAGAGACACCACCTACAAAAAAGAGAAAACAAAACAAGGCAGGCACAGTATCTCATGCCTGTAATCACAGCACTTTGGGAGGCTGAGGCAGGTGGACACCTGAGGTCAGGAGTTTGAGACTAGTCTGGCTAATATGGTAAAACCCTGTCTCTACTAAAAATACAAAAAATTAGCTGGGTGTGGTGGCAGGCACCTGTAATCTCAGCTACTCAGGAGGCTGAGGCAGAAGAATCACTTGAACCCAGGAGATGGGAGTTTGTGGTGAGCCAAGATTGTGCCACTGCACTCCAGTCTGGGCAACAAGATCAAGACTCCATCTCAAAAAAATAAAATAAAATAAAATTTATAACACATATAAACTTATCATAAGCATCAAGAATATATACCTGAATATCAAAATTATTCAATATTAAGAAATCAAGCAACATAATTTCAGACTTGTACATTGAACTGCCCACTCAACATCTATACTTAGCCTTCTATTTAAAAAAATATATTTACTAACTTTGCAGAGACAGGAGACTCCCACTTTGCTGTCCAGGCTGGTCTCGAACTTCTGGCTTCAAGCAATATTCCAAATTTGGCCTCCCAAACTGCTGAGATTTTAGGTGTGGGCCACTGCACCTCACCTAGACTTAACAGGCACCTCAGAGTTAACATGTTCAAAACTAAGTTCCTGCTCTTCCCTATCTTATAATGGCTCAGTCCTAAATCCTTAGACTCATGCTAAACTCCTTTTTCCTCATATCCAATCATGAAATTCTTTTTTTCTTCCTCTTTTTTTTGAGATTGAGTTTGGCTCGTCACCCAGGCTAGAGTGAAATGGCACAATCTTGGCTCACTGCAACCTCCACCTCCCAGGTTGAAGCCATTCTCCTGCTTCAGCCTCCCAAGCAGTGAGGATTACAGGCATGCAGCACCAAGAACAGAGCCAGGGTTTCAACCATATTGACCAGGCTGGTCTCGAACTCCTGACCTCAGATGATCCACCCACGACAGCTTCTGAAAGTGCTGGGATTACAGGTGTTAGCCACTGCACCTGGCCCCAATCATGAAATTCTATTGGCAGAATCCAACCACTTCATACCACCTCAACTACAATCAATCTAGTCTAAGCCACTATCTTCTCTCAAATGGGTTTCTTCAAGCCTCCTAACTGGCTCTAACTTGCAAATTAATCAACACACTAATCAGTGTAATCTTGTTTTAAAATCTCAATCACACCATAGACTCTCATAATCTTCCAAATGACTTCTCATATCTCATGAGGAATAAAAATCAAACTTCTTGCATGGTTCCCACAAGGTCCTATAGCATTTGTCACCTCTGTTGCCTCTCTCTCTGACTTCACTTCATGTGTTATTACTCTCCTAGCTCACACTACCAGTTACTCTGAGTCCTTGCTATATTTTTCCAATATAGCAGGCAACCTTCCAGATCATAGGCCTCTGGACTTGGCTCTTTACCCACTAATGTCCTGGTCATTCTCTTACATCATATCTTTTTCTTTAAATGTCAGTCTTCAAAGTAACTTTTATTTAGAAATACAGTGAAAGGCGGGGTGTGATAGTTTATGCCTGTAATCCCAGTACTTTGG
Source organism: Callithrix jacchus (assembly GCF_049354715.1). Taxonomy (NCBI): domain Eukaryota; kingdom Metazoa; phylum Chordata; class Mammalia; order Primates; family Cebidae; genus Callithrix; species Callithrix jacchus. The sequence continues at coordinate 86,795,309 of NC_133506.1, forward strand.
GAGGCCAAGGCAGGTGGATCATCTGAGGTTAGGAGTTCGAGACCAGTCCGTTCAACATGGTGAAACCCCATCTCTACTAAAAATACAAAAAATTAGCCAGGTGTGGTGGCAGTCTCCTGTAATCCCACCTACTCAGGAGGCTGAGGCAGGAGAATCGCTTGAACCCAGGAGGCAGAGGTTGTAGTGAGCTGAGATCGCACCATTGTACTCCTGCCTGAGCAACAAGAGCAAAACTCCATCTCAAAAACAAACAAACAATGAAAGTGAAAAACTATTCTATCCCTGACTGTAACAACAAAAAATGCCCTGGAATAAGTTTAACAAGAAATTTAAGCATAAAGTTTAAGGATACTGATATTCTACAAATTAAAGTAGACTCTTAATAGGTTTGATGGGGAAGGGAAGGCAAGGAGGATTTAAACAAATCTTAAAAATACAACTGAAAGAATAAATGTGAGGGACCATTCTCTTCCCACCCCTGAAATTTCTAGTAAGTTAAAAATACAGGAGAATGATCTGGCCTATTACATGTTTTACTATTAAGGTAATTAAAATAATCTGCCCTTGGTTAAAGAAACAGAAAAATTAAATAAAAACAAAAATTGACCAAAACATATATGACAGTTTCTTATTTAACTAAGATAATAGTTTTTAAATCAGTTTAAAAAGGAGATACTACTTTTCCAACAAATGAATCAGAAAAACCAAGAAGTCACACAAAAGAAAACAGCTAGATTTCTGCCTCACACCAAAAATAATTCCAAATAAAGATTTATTTGATTTTTTAAGACAGAGTCTCCCTTCTGTTGCCAAGGCTGGAATATAGTAGCACCATCTTGGCTCACTGCAATGTCTGCCACCCAAGTTCAAGCGATTCTTCTGCCTCAGCCTCCCAAGTAGCTGGGATCACAGGCGCCTGCCATCACATCCAGCTAATTTTTGTATTTTTAGTAGAGACAGGGTTTGGACATGTTGGCCAGGCTGAGCTCCGACTCCTAACCTCAGGTAATCCACCTGCCTTGACCTTCCAAAGTACTGGGATTACAGGTGTGAGCCACTGTGCCTGGCCCCAAACAAAGATTTAAATATAAAAACAAATATATTCGAATCTAAAAAAAAAAAACTGTGTTTAACAGTATGAGTTACGGAGCCAGAATGCCTGGTTTGAACCCTGACTCTGCCACATACTAGCTGTGTGGCCTTAGGTAAGTTACTGTGCCTTCATCTTTACTAACAGGAGAGTACCTGATAGAATTGTCTTGAAGATAAATCACTTAGAACAGTATCTGGCTCTTGATCTTGTCACTTTTATAAACTATAAGTATAGCTATTCATATTTAAAGGGAGAACTTGATTATAGAACATTTACCATCTAAGATCTTGATTTCAAAATTCTACCTTCTTAACATGGTATAATATGATCTTTGATAAGTCACATGACATCCTTAAATTTTCTCACTTTTTTAAAAAAAGGACTGATAATATCAATTTCATGGGATTGTAGGAAAGATAAAATGACTTCATAACTGTTAAAACACTACACGAATGTTAACTAAATTAGTATAATGCATGATGTCTCACCAGCTGGCACTTCTTTGCTGTGAGGGACTGTCCTGTGCATAGCTAGCAACATCTCTGGCCTCATGGTGCATGTGCCTCCCTTCTCTCCCCATTTGTGAAAACCAACAATGACTACAGACATTGCCAAATGTCTCCTGTGAGGGCAAAATCAGTGAGAAGCATGAGGTTCAAATTATGGTCACCCCTTCTAGAAAAATGCAAAGCACAAGCTCCCATTAAATATTTGTGGTGAGTCACAGTAAACATAGAAAACAAAAATCAAAACGAAAATTAATAGTGAGAAGAAAACTCTTAAAGACTACTGTAGTCAAAGCAAAAGGACTCAAGAACAAGCCTAAGAGAGCTTCCACTAGCCAAAGATCAGACAACATGAGCAAAAAAAAAAAAAAAAGGCTACAATGGCTTGAAATACATTTCAATCACTGACTCACAGCACCTTCATGAAAAACTTCACTGACTGTCCTTAGTATTAGAAAACTGGTAAATAAAAAACACTAATCATGCTTTCTTCCGTACAAACTGTATTTCAGGATAAACAAATAGTTGAAATGGACAATTTCCCCCTTATAAACATATTCTAGCTAATAAAACAAACAACAAAAAGGATACAAGTAGAATATCACCATTCTTCAACTCCCAGTGTAACAATGGGTCCAGGCAATGATCACCAGCGGTTGATAAGACAAAAAGTTAAGACATCACATGTCTTCTGATACAAGCATAATAAGGTCACCTTGCATGTTCTCACAAAACTCAAAACTGGATTTATTCAAGACTCTACTAATTTTCATGAAATACAAAGGACAGAAAAACACCACTGGATTTAAAATGCACTAAAAATTAAGATGGATTAATAAACGGAAGGATGCATGTATAGTAAAATGTTAGTGGTAGAACCTAGGAAGCAGGTACATAGGTGTGCACTGCAAAATTCATTCAACTTTGTATCTGAATAATTAAAAGACAAAATTTGGAAAGGAAAACAATGACATCACAGGACTTCGCTTCTAGCTAAGATGGAGTAGTAGCGATCAGATTTACCTCTCAGTCACCAACTGAAAACTGGACAACAGGCAGTATAAGACTGAGAAACAAATGAGGTGGCCTCTAAGACTGCCTTGGTTTTTTGCCTGGAAGTATACTCTAGACTGCAGAGCAGGGAGAAAGATCTGAAGCAGAGCACAATAGCTTCACTGAGTTGAGGAAGCAAACTCTAACTAGATCAGAATTCAGAGACAAATGAAACTGAAAGTTGCAAGGCAGAATTCTTAAGAGGAGGAAGCTCTACATTGAGCCCAGAAATCTTCATGAGATCCCCAAGTGTTTGTTAAAGGTGCATGTATAGGGTGAACTATCAGGCCAGAGAAGAGCAACCAGGCAGCTCTGATCTGAAACGGTTTCCACAGCTAACACAAGGCTAGGAGACTTTTAAATTGTGACCAGCCAAAGTTGCATGGAGCATTCAAAACAGAAGATCCTGCTACTAAGCTGGCCTACTCCTCACCTGACCTAACAAATGACAAGTAATTTACTTGCCAGCAAAGCAAAGCCTCTTTAAAGAACGACAGCACAATCTACATGCTACAAGCAGGGAAAAATATTAATTGGATTTTCAGTATTGAATAAAACATTGTTAGATATGCCAAGAGGCAAGAAAATAATACTATACAAATACAATTTTTAAAAGAGAGTAGGCTGTGGGAAACTAAGGGATAAAAGTTTTCTCAACAATATCACATAATATGGATAGTGTAACTCAAACCAACTCTCTCATTGAGAATAACTGGAAAAGCCAGATTTAAACACACACACACACACACACACACACACACACACACTCTCTCTCTCTCTCTCTCTCTCTCTCTCTCTCTCTCTCTCTCTCTCTCTCTCTCTCTCTCTAACTCAAAACGTAAGAAAAATGCTGACATGCTGACAATATTGAGGAGCCAAGATTCCAGAGAGGAAAAGAAACATGGAAGTAAGCTTACATTCTGCAACTGCTTCTTCCTGGGGATAGTGACTGATCTGGAAAAGACACTTCCAATCTGGAGCCTTGGTAAAGGTCACTTCTGGAGACAGAAAAATGAGCAGAGGCTGGACGTGGTAGATCACGCCTGTAATCCCCAGCACTTTGGGAGGCCGAAATAGGAGGATTACCTGAGGTCAGGAGTTTAAGACCTGCTTGGCCAAAGTGGCAAAAACCTGTCTCTACTAAAAACACAAAAATTAGCTGGGTGTAGTGGCATGTACCTATAATCCCAGGTATTTGCTGAGGCAGGAGAAGCGCCTAAACCTGGAAGGCGGAAGTTTAAGTGAGCTAAGGATCATGCCACTGCACTCCAGTCTTGACAAGAGAGTGAGAGACTCCATCTCAAATAAAAGGAAGAAAAAGAAAAATGACCAGAGTTTTTGGTGGTTTTACAGGGGTGAAGGGATACCACTAAATACTTGAAATGTCAAATTCTCAATAAAAGAGACGACAGGGGCTGGGTGCAGTGGCTCACACCTGTAATCCCAGCACTTTGGAAGGCCGAGGTGGGCAGATCACCTGAGGTCAGGAGTTTGAGACCAGCCTGGCAAAAATGGTGAAACCCCATCTCTACTAAAAATACAAACCTTAGTGTGATGGTATGTACCTGGAGTCCCAGCTACTCAGGAGACTGAGGCAGGAGAACTGCTTGAACCTGGGAGGCGGAGGTTGCAGTGAGCCAAGATTGTGCCACTGCATTCCAGCCTGGGTGACAGAGTGAAACTCCCCCGCCCCCCCCCCACAAAAAAATTCCGGGTGAGGTGGCTCACATCTGTAATCCCAGCACTTTGGGAGGCTTTGATAGTGGACCACGAGATCAGGAGTTCAAGACCAGCCTTGCCATCATGGTGAAACCCGGTTTCTACTAAAGATAAAAAATTAGCTGGGCATGGTGAATGCATGCCTGTAATCCCAGCTACTCAAGAGGCAGAAATTGCAGTGAATCGAGTTTGTGACACTGCATTCCAGCCTGGGCTACAGAGTGAGACTCTGTCTCAAACGAGAGAGAGAGAGAGCGCGAGCGCGTGCGCGCGCACTAAACTGATCAACACATGTTCTCAGCTACAAGAAAGAAACAAGATTTTGCCCTAAGAATTAACCAAAGGTACACAGAACTTTAACAAAATTGTAACCCAGCTGCAACTCAACTCAGGCCCCAGGCAGATTAAGGTTTTCAGCCCCTACTCTATACAAATAACAGAAGAAGGTACAACCTTTCTAAAGAAAAATACCATAGCCTCTACAACTTTTAAAATATACCATACCCAACATGAACTAAAATCAAAACAAAACAGACAACAGAAACAAAGTACCCAGTAATCCAGATTACAGAGTTAGCAGACAAGGACTTAAAAATAATTGTTTCCTATGTTTAGGAACATTGAGAAAACATTGAGAAAAATCAATGAAAAGATCACGAAAAGTTCTATAAAATTTTTTATTTTTTTAGAGACAGGATCTTACTCAAGGCTGGAGTGCAGTGGCATGATCACGGCTCACTATAGCCTCAACCTTCTGGTCTCATGTGATCCTCCATTTCAGCTTCCCAAGTAACTAGGACTACAGGTATGCACCACCATGCCTAATTAAAAAAATTTTTTTTGACATGGAGTCCCACTATGCCCAGGCTGGGCTCGAACACTTGACCTCAAGAAGTCTTCCTGCCTCGGCCTCCCAAAGTGTTGAGATTACAGGTCTGAGTCACCACATCTGGCCATGTTCTTAAATACATAAAAACCAAACCAAATGGAAACTTAAAAGCTCAAAAGATGAACTGACATCATATTAGACACAAAACTGTTTACCAGAAGTGAGGTGGTAGACAAGTTAACAGTAACTATATAAGCAGGAACAGAAGAAAAAAACGAATGAAAAATATGTAACAGAATGTAAAGAGCCTGAGAGCATAATGATAAAAATCTGTAATCAATGCTCTAGAAGGAGAATGAGGCAAGAACAATATTTTAAAAGATAATAGCCAACTTTGTGTGAAAAGTGGTTAAACACACAAGGGTATCCAGTAATTCAGATTACAGAGTTGGCAGACAAGGACTTAAAAATAATTGTTTCCTCGTGCCTCAGCCACCTGAGTAGCTGGGATTATAGGTGTGCACCACCACACCTGGCTGACTTTTCTATTTTTTGTCCAGGCTAGTCTTGAACTCCTGACCTCATGTGATCCACCTGCCTTGGCCTCCCAAAGTGCTGGGATTAGAGGTGGCACATCCCACATTTTTTGGGATGTCAAAAAATCCTGACACCTGGCAGTCAGGATTTTTTAAACAGATATTTTAAAGTCCTACTATTCCAAAAGCAACTACAGATACTAATTTGGGATATATTCAAATACATTTTTTAATATTTAAAAAAACTACTAAATGAACAAAAATGAAATGTATAACCAGAGAAAAAGAAAATCCAACCAACCCAACAGACAGCAGAAAAGGAATAAAACAAAGGAAAATAAAAGAGGTTTAAACAAAAAATGATGGTGAAAATGATTTCGTATGTAACAATAATCAGAGCAAATGTGAAAGAGATTTGACTCACTTCTTAAAAACACCTAAAACTGATAGAGAGTGCTGAAAATTAAGGGATGGAAAAAGATCCACCTAGCAAGTACTTACCAAAGTAAGGTAGTTATACTAAAAGCACTAATCGAAACCAAGAGGGAAACTCTGTAATGATAAAAAAAATAATCAAGAAGAAATAAAAATCATGAACCTGTGTGTAAAATACCTAACCAGCCATCCTGGAAATACGTGAGTATAAATAAACAAACAAAAAACAACCAACAAATCCACAGAAAGCAAACCAAAGGAGACGTAAGATTTGAACACAATTAATAAGCCTAAAATATGGCTTGAATTTAGAACTCTGAAGTCAATAGATAGGATATGGATATATTCGCACCCATACAAAATAGTCTTTTTTAGAAGACTAGTTACAAAAACCAAACTGAAATGATGTGTATCCAAAAAAATTAGCCAGGTATGGTGGTGAAAGTAGCTGTGGTCCCAGCTACTTGGGAGCCTGGGAGGCAGAGTGAGACCCTGTCTCAAAAACCTAAAATAAAATTATGTATATCAACATAGAGATCTTAAGCATACAATGGTGAATTAAAAAAAACAAGAGTCAACCAGGCACAGTGGCTTGAGCCTGTAATTCCAGCACTTTGGGAGGCTGAGGTAGGTGGATCACCTGGGGTCGGGAGTTCAAGAGACCAGCCTGACCAACATGGTGAAACTTCATCTCTACTAAAAATATAAAAATTAGCTGGATGTGGTGGTAGGCACTTGAACCTGGGAGTTGGAGGTTGCAGTGAGCCAAGATCATGCCATTGCACTGAAGCCTGGGCTACAGAGCAAGATTCCGTCTCAAAAAAAAAAAAAAAAAAAAAAACCAAACCCCAAAAACAAGAGTCTTACTCTGTCACCCAGGCTGGAGTACAGTGGTTATCGCTCACTGTAACCTTGAACTCCTGTGATCAAGAGTACATCCTCTTGCTTTAGCCTCTTGGGTAGTGTGATCATGCCCGGCTAATTTTTTGAAAATTTTTTTGTAGATAGGGTCTTGTTATGTTGCCCAGGCTTATCTCTAACTCTTGGCTTCCTCCTACCTTGGCCTTCCAAAGTGTTTGGATTACAGGCGTGAGCCACTGCATTTGGCCGAGTTTTTTTTTTTTTTTTTTTTTTTTTTTTTTAATCTTATTTTCTATTATACAGATCAAGTAAAAAAAAAAAAAAAAAAAGTCAAGATATTAACATTCAGAGTGGCACATATGCCAATGTTTATTTCATCATTCTTTATACCTGAAGAGTAACCCTGGCAAGCTTTTCCATATACAGCTAACTCTTCAACTTGTGCAGGTCCATTTATTCTTGGATTTTCTTCTGCCTCTGCCACCCATGAGACAGCAAGACCAACCCCTCTTCTTTAGCCTACTTAACATGAAGATGTTAAGGATGAAGACCTTTATGATAATTCACTTCCACTTAATGATTTTCTGAACACTTTTTTTCTCTATCACACTTTATTCTAAGAATACAGTATATCATACATATAACATACGAAGTGTGTTAATTGAATGTACTATTGGTAAGGCTTTTGGTCAACAGTAGGTTTTAATTTTGGTGGGAGTCCAAAGTTACATATGAATTTTCAAACGTGTGAAGGGTTCGCACCCTTAACTCATGTGTTGTCAACGATTCAGAACCAAGGGATGTTAAATATTCACAGCATCTATCAATGTGTCTTCCAATTTGAAAATTGAGAAAAGGATTCAACTATTATTATCAGTAAGAGTCATGGACCAAAGGCAAGGGTACTGAGCAAAACAATGTTGTCCCTCTCCCTAACATTTATGTCCATTGAGAATCTTAGAATGTAACTTTATTTGGAAATAAAGAGAAAGGAGTTAAAAGCTAACAACTGAGTATCATTATAGTCATATACCACTTAAGGATGGGGATTAAATTCTGAAAAATGAGCCAGTGACTTCATCATTGTATGAACATCATACAGTATATTTACACAAATGGAGATGACACTCACACAAATGGAGATCAATCACATAGCTAGGCTACATGGGACAGCCTATTGCTCCTAGGCTACAACGTGGAGAGAATGTAACTATAATTAATCCTGTAGGCAATTGCTAGATTTTTGTATTTAAACTTAGAAAGGTCTAGTAATAACATGTATTATAATCTCACAGATCACAGTTGTAAATGAAGTCTGTTGTTGACTGAAACATCTTTAACACAGCTCAAGACTGTATGTGTGTTCAACTGCACTACTCACTCCCCACGTCTAATTTAATGATCACAGTGTCAGGAAGCAGACAGTAATGAAGGTTCTTTGCTTAACCAAACTTTAGAATCTTCTTCTAGGCCCTGCTGTGTCAATTTTCCAAGAATGCACCCTCAATATCTGATCACTCTCATCCTTCTAATATCCACCAGGTGATGTCTGATTACTCTGGCCTGTCTTCAGCAGAAATCCTGTTAGGTTGGTTTAGCCACAATCCCTCCTTATTCCTGATGTTTCCTGTTAATAATGTTCCATCCACTGACCCCCTCCCTGATCACTGACTATAAATTCCAACTTGCTCGTGCTGTATTTGGAATAGAGCCCAATCTCTCTTACTCAATGTCAAATTAATAATCCTAAAATATGGCTTGAAATTCCATCACAGTGGTCCTTATGCCAATCATGATAGGTCCCCTAAGCATCTCCCCACCGAATTGAAGTTTGCCTTACTGTGCTTTAACAAATGTCACTGATTATTTTTTTCTTTAACACTAGTAAGAACTACACACAAAAGACAGAAAACAATAACCTATAAATATTTGGTACACTTAAAGACAACTACAAAGCTAAGAGAAGCAAGATCAAAACTATTACAAGAAAATTTGACACAGCTAAATAAACGCTGAAGCACACTGTCCAATGCAGTTTTGCAATCATGGAATGTTCCCTATTTGTACTACCCAAGGCAGCTGCTAGTCACGTGTGGCTACTGAACACTTGATACGTGGTTAGGATGAATGAGAAACTGAAATTTTAATATTATTTAAATTAAATTAAAATAAGTATATGTAGATAGTGCATATCTGAACAGTGCAGAGTAGAACTGGTTACCAATATAAATAGGATTGGCATTAGCCTTACTCTATGCAAAAACAAAACAAACACCGAAACCCCCTCAACCCACCTAAGGCAGTGGAACAGAGTATTAAGGAAAAGGGTTATAAGCTAAGAACTTGATAAACAGTCTAACTATTGTTCATAAATTAAAGTCTAATCACCAAATCATTAGGGAGGCCGAGGCAGGCAGATCACGAAGTCAAGAGATCGAGACCATCCTGGTCAACATGGTGAAACCCCGTCTCTACTAAAAATACAAAAAAAAAAAAATTAGCTGGGCATGGTGGTGCGTGCCTGTAATCCCAGCTACTCAGGAGGCTGAGGCAGGAGAATTGCCTGAACCCAGGAGGTGGAGGTTGCGATGAGTTGAGATCGCGCCACTGCACTCCAGCCTGGGTAACAACAGGGAAACTCTGTCTCAAAAAAATAGTAATAATAATAAAATAAAATAACTCAATAAACAGGGATATGAAGGTATGAAAAAATCTCTTTCGGCCAGGTGAGGATAATCCCAGCACTTTGGGAGGCCAAGGTGGGCGGATTACCTGAGGTTGGGAATTTGAGAACAGCCTGATCAACATGGAGAAACTCCGTCTCTACTAAAAATACAAAATTAGCCGAACGTGGTGGTGCATGTCTGTAGTCCCAGTTACTTGCTACTTGGGAGGCTGAGGCAGGAGAATCGCTTGAACCTGGGAGGCAGAGGTTGTAATGAGCTGAGATGGTGCCATTGCACTCCTAGGCAACAAGAGCAAGACTCCATCTCAAAAAAAAAAAAACAAAAACAAAAACAAAAAACCCCAACTGTCTTTGAACACTGAAACCAGTTATAATTAAAATAAGCTTAAATAACAACTGCCTATTTAGTTTCAAAACTGAATACAAAACTAAAAATGATTCTCTACATAATAAAATCCCATTAAAAGACTTTCAGGATATTTTCTGAAAAACAAAACTAAATCTGCCTTTAAAACGTTTCATATAAAAACCAAAATGTTTGCTTCCCTACTGAGATAAGAAGAAGGAAAAAACAAAAACAAAAACACCCAAAATGTTAAAAGTAGATGAAGGAAAAGCGGGGTGGGCATGAACTGAGAGAAGGATATAAATATATTTATTACCAATGAACACTTAAAAATAGTAAAGACAGTAAATTTAAAAACAATTTTAAAGAGGCAAATGAAAAAGTTATGACAACAAAGAAATGAGTGGCACAACACCCTTTTTCTCAGACAAGTTCTATGTTGTTCAGATTGGTCTCAAGCCATCCTTCTCCCTCCTTAGACTCCCAAGGAGTTGAGGGCATTAACAGCTGGCACTTTTTTATTATTATTATTATTATTTAAAAAAAATTTTTTTGAGACAGAATATTGCTCTGTCACCCGGCTGGAGTGCAGTGGTGCAACCTCCAACTCCTGGGTTCAAGCAATTCTTCTGTCTTAACGTCCCAAGTAGCTGGAATTACAGGTGTGTGTTACCCGCCCAGCTAATATTTGTACTTTTAGTAGAGACAGCATTTTGCCATGTTAGCCAGGCTAGTCTTAAACTCCTGACCTCAGGTGATCTGCCTTGGCCTCCCAAAGTCCTGAGACTATAGGCATGAACCACCATGCCGAGCCAATGCCTGGTACTTTGAATGCACCTTATGAACATTAGGAGTCACAGGTGGAAGGCACTTAAGCCCAGGAGTTGAATATCCAACTGGGCATCATTGCAGGACCCTTCTTTCTACAAAATATATATATTCAAAAAAAAAAAAAAAAAAAAAAAAGCTGGGCATGGTGGTATGTGCCTGTATTCCTAGCTACTTGGGAGACTGAGGCAGGAGGATTATTTGAGCCAGGAGTTCAAGGTTACAATGAGCTATGACCATGCCACTGCACTCCAGGCTGTATGACAGAGCAAGACTCTATATCTAAACAAATAAAGAAAAACAAAATAGAGACATCCACTGGCTAAAATTTGAAGTCCAAAGGTAAGTTCCATTTAAGCCTCAAACAAAATGTAATAATAAAAGGTGGTTTTATGAACTTATAAAAACATAAAAGAACTGAGCCCGGCACAGTGGTTCACATCTGTAATCCCAGCACTTTGGGAGGCTGAAGGGGGCAGATCACCTGAGGTCAGGAGTTTGACATCAGCCTGGCCAGTGAGGCAAAACCCCGTCTCTACTAAAAATAAAAAAATTAGCCGGGCGTGGTGGTGGGTGCCTGTAGTCCTAGCTACTAGGAAGGCTGAGATACCTGAACCTGGGAGGTGGAGACTGCAGTGACCCGAGACTGCATCACTGCATTCCAGCCTGGGCAACAGAGCAAGACTCTGTTTCAAATAAATAAACTGAGATTAAAAAAAAAAAACAAAACCACACACACACAAACAATACATGGATAAGAAAAACAAAAGAATACACATGTATATACTATAACATTAGTATCAAGAAAAGTCGAATTTAAGGCTACTGAGACAGAATTGATATACAGACAGTCCCCAACTCACAAAATTGAATTATGACTCAACTCTGATGGCACAAAAGCAATACACATTCAGTAGAAATCATACTTCGAGCAGCCATGTGATCACTGTTTTTCAACTTCAGTACCGTAGTCAAATCACATGACATATTCAACACTTTATAAAATAGGCTTTTGTTACATGATTTTGACCAACTGTGGCCTAACATAAGTGTTTTGCGCATGTTTCAGGTAGACTATGCTAAGCTATGATATTTGGTAGGCTAGGTGCATTTAATGCATTTTTGACTTATGATGAAGTTATGGGGACATAACCCCATTGTAAGCTGAGGAGAATTTGTATAATATTTTAATGCTGTTAAAGTCACTAAGAATATGATTATATAAACATATAGGGTTTTATACAATACTATACATGTCTACTAGACAGCAATGAAATATTTGAAGTATCAAAATAGAGCACAAACATAAGCAGGAACTACAGAAACATCATTTTGAACAAAATGTTATACAAATTAGTAATCAATAATTAAAGGTATACAAAAAGAAAAACCGTTTGAGAATTTTAGAAACTTAATTCTTAACTCTTGGGAAAATAACTCAAAAATTTAAAGGCAATTTACAAATCTATAAGCGGTAAGTACACTTTGCACACCAAAGGCTCTGGAATGCCATCCAAAACTATACTCAGAAGAAACTTCAAAGGGTTAAATGTTTTATTATTATGTAAGAAAGAAGGGAAAATAAGCATCTAGACAAGGAAATGGAATGAGAAGTATATAAAAAGGTGTAAAATTGTTTGCCACTGATAAGACAGCCTATCTGGAAAGTTAGTCACTGAAAACACCATTAAAGTTAAGAATTCAGAAAAGTGTTCAATTACAAAATTAGTATCTATCAATTCTCTTTGAAGGAATTCCCAAGAAATACTCAATTTAATACTTACAGAAGAATTCTAATATCAAAGTAAAACTCTATTTCACCATTCTCTGTTAATCACAGCATATTCATCCAAAACACTAAAACAATTATTTTGGCTCAAGGATAGGTTACAGTCATTTGCTTTTGTTTCTGCATTTGATAATCATTATCTAACTCATCCACTGTTAACATTTGGAAAGATTTTCATAGGTTGACAACTCTATAATAATTAAGCATATCCCACAACCGGCTCTCCAAGATCCATCAGAGTGAAGAAACAAACACTTGAGCTTCTACTCTATTTTATTTCAGACTTTCAAAATTTATTTTGCATGTGTTTAGTAATGTATATATAAACACTCTTACAACAGTTTTAGAGGCAACTGTTCCAAACACAGAGTGATTTCTGAGTCTTCTTTTACTAGCCTTATGTCCTAAGGTACTACAATTTTCTACATGGCACACTTGCTCCCTTCCAAATATCTAGTATTAAAAAGCTTGGTCTCCAAGGTCTATTAGACTATGTCAAGGGAAGACTTATCAAATTACTAACTTTTAATACTGATTCATAATAATTCTAGTTCATTAGTCCTCAGCCACAATGTCATGAAACTGAGATTTAAATAGGTGGAATCAAAACTAGAAAACCTAGAAGTATATATTAACTCAACACCTTTATCTCTACCCTGATGTCTACAGGAAACCTGGACATAGCCATAAGGGAATGCCCTACAAAAGTGCCACTCAAGTGTGATACAACAGGAAAAGGAGGAGGACTACTCGGAATGCTATGAAAGCCAACTTTAAAACAGTCCAGAGCAACCCCCCTTGTTACACTCTAACACAGACTACAAAATTCTAAAATCATGCCAGAACACTGCCCAACTATTTGTTACAAAATGTAAACTTTAAAACAAAAATTTTTTTTAATGCCATTAAGGGCAATAAAAAAGTTTCCAAGATATGTTAGTAATAAATGTAACCATTATCTATTCTATTGGTTATTAGTACCAAAAAACTCCCCAGCCTTTTCAACCATTAATTTCCAAACACTGATGGTTTCCACTGCCAGACTATACATAAGTTTCTAATGGTCCACAGTAAATTGAGAATGAGAACAATGCAGTAAATTATTAACAAAACTACATTCCTTTTTTTAAAAAAAAAAATTTGTATTATGATTTAATTACAAAAATAATTTTACTTAAAAAATAAAAAGCAACCCTATTGTAAAATTGGTTGGTATCAATTTTAAGAATTTTATTGATTTGAAATTTTAGTACGTTTAGGTTAAGTTATGAACATCTACACAGAAGCAGCGGGCCAGGAAATGAACATAATGGCACATATTATAAGAACTTTCCACTGGAGTGCTTCTTCATTCACTTAGATAATTACTAACAGCTACCATATTAGACCCCTAAAGTGATGAAACACACAATAAACAGCAATATAGGCTATTTAAGTAATCACAACTAGTAATTACCTGTCATTTTATAATAAAATTATGATTATATATTACATATTATAAATTATGATTTTTAATAAAATCATGTTCTCCATGAGCCTTACTCTGATACATTCACTTAACACACCCTAGTGATTATTCCTTCAATTACGTTTAAAATATTCCACATTCATAGCTGTAGAGGCCTCAGACTATTATCTCCTCCTGGATTACTACTGTTAAGTCTGTCTTTCCTCCTCCGGTCTCTTGTGCCAATCCATCCCAATTATAATAGTTATAGACTGGCCAGACACAGTGGCTCACACCTGTAATCCCAGCACTTTGGGAGGCTGAGGTGGGCAAATCACGAGGTCAGGACTTCGAGACCAGCCTGGCCAACATAGGAAAACCCTGTCTCTACTAAAAATACAAAAATGCCACCAGACATGGTGGCAGATGCCTATAATCCCAGCTACTTGGGAGGCTGAGGCAGGAGAATTGCTTGAACCCAGGAGGAAGAGGTCGCACTGAGCCAAGATGACGCCATTGCACTCCAGCCTAGGCTACAGAGCAAGATTCCATCTTAAAAAAAAAAAAAAAGAAAGAAAGAAAGAAACACACACAGGGTAACTGAATGAGTTCCTTCAAGTGAGTTTTATATTTGGTTCTGGCATGTAGTAGAGATCATTTAAAATGCAGGTAAGAAAAAAAATATTGTTCACTTGTTTTGTGTGTTCTATACTCTGTACTCAAAATAAATGTAAACTCATTGTCATGTAACAACATCAGAAAATAATTAACCTGGCAATTTCTCTGCTCTTTCATGAGAAAGTAAGCTCCATGAAGGCAAGGACTTTGTTTTGCTTTCTAATGCAATCTGACTGCCCTGAATAACACAGTGAGCACTCAAAAATGCTGCTGAATAAATCTGTCTGGAAAATGACACAATTCAAGATGACAGAAGGCAAGATGCTTGCTCATCAGCAAATATCACTGAGGGCATATAGTGACCAAGGAGCCATGTGAGACACAGAAAGCAACAAAGACAGAAGAAATGGTATGTGTCTCCAACTCTGACAGAACTCCAGCTTTCTGCTAGATCTAGCACATGGTATATTTCCCAAAGTCAACTACTTTCTTTGTCTTAGTTTTCAGGTATCTTACTTTTGTGTCAGGATGATTTCTGTTTTAAAAACTGGAATTGGAACCAAAGGATAGTTTTATGCCTATCCCTTGCCTAAGCTATCTTATAATTTTATATGTACATTCAAAACTACATTTGTTCTTAGGCATCAATCAAAAGGTGTGCTACTTCACGGATTAAGAAAAAAAAAATCCAGGAGGCCACCACCTACTTCAGAAAATTTTTATAAGACTCCTAGATGTCATACCACAGTGGCTGGCAAACTGCTGAAACAGAGGGAAGATGCTATATTTTCATGAGTTTTTTTTTTTTTTTTTTTAAGATATAAAAGCATTCTGTGTTAAATTTATCAAGGACTTGACAAAAAGCTACTTTCCTACACTTGACAGTAATACACTGTTTTCTGACATTCCTGTTATCAACTCCTCTGAAAATCTTTTAGATTTATAGGACTATCAGTAAAAAATCTGAGAGACTGAAATGTCAATATGAAAAACCTGCCAAATATCTTATTCTTTTCTATTTCTGCTATTTTGCTATTTCAGGTAGAATCTGAGGAATGGGCAGGAACAAATGGTATTACCTCACAGTCATTTCTAACAATTCTCTTTGCTAAAGAGATCATGGCAAGCCTACACAGTACAACTGCATACTAGAACAAAACAAGGAAGGTACTGAAAATTCACCATGCAAATATTAATTGTTCCAGCAATTTTGTCATCTCCCTTCTTTGTCATTAGCAAATATGTTGCTAGTGGCTCTCTTAAGAAAAATCCCTATTCTCTGTTCTCTTTCACAGCAACATTCTTTGAAAGTGTTATCTACAATAGTTCCCTCAATTCCTTCTGTGGCATTCTCTCCTGAATCCACTCCAACCAAGCTTTCATTCACCCTTCTCCCTTACCAAAACTGCTCACCAATGTTTTCAACAGCCCAGCCCCACTACATTCAATGGTTTCAATTCTCAGCCTTCATCTTATTGGTCCTGTCTGCAGCAACTGACAGAGACAATCCCTCCCCCTTCTCTGAAACACTTTCTTCCCTTGCCTTTCACATAACATATTCTCTTGGTTTTTCTTCCATTTTATTGGTCACTCCTTCCCAATCCTTTCTTCGTCTTTCACAGAATGAGAAGGAATACCTAAGCTCTAGAATACCTCAAAGGGCTAATCCTTTTCACTTCTTTAACTGAGCTCTCCAGCATGCTCTATTCCCCTTTATTGCATTTCTCTCTCCAGGATTTTTTTTTTTAAAGACAGAGTCTCGTTCTGCCACTCAGGCTGGAGAGAAGTAGTATGACCATGGTTTACTGCAGCCTTGACATGGTGGGCTCAAATGATCCTCCTGCCTCAGTGTCCTGAGCAGATGGACTACAGGTGCTTTCCACCGCAGCTAGCTTTTTTTTTTTTTAGACACGGGGTCTCACCATTTCGCCCAGGCTTGTCTCAAACTCGTGAACTCAAGTGATCCTCCCACCTTGGCTTCTCAAAGTGCCAGGATTACAGGTATAAGCCACAGTGCCTAGCCTCTCTCCAAGATTTAATGCTACTGGACACACTGTAGAGTTCATTTATTGATTAATTTTCTTTCTCTACCAACTAGAATATTTCATGAGGGTAAGCACTTTTGTTGGTTTTGCTTAGTGTTATACTCCCAGTGACTAGACAGAGTTAGCTCACTGCAGGAGGCCAATAAACATTTGTTGAATGAATGAATGAAAAACAACAAAAGTGGTAACAGTAACAGCCACTTTGTACTAGGAACTTATCAACCAGACATCCTAATAAGCAAGTTACATACATTTCATTTAAACCTCAAACAACCCTATGAGATCTCAGAGGCTTTGAAGAGGAGTGGGAATTGGGGTGGTTAACATGCACCAAATTACAAAATTACTAAGTGGTAGTACCATGATTCAAACCCAAGTTTATCATCTTCAAAGATAATCCCCTTAATTCCTGCATAGTACCAATTTTACTGGAGTATTATTTCATTAGTTTTGGAATAAAGCCAACTCTGCTATTTGAAGAGTCAGCAATCTGAAACTCCCTGCAGTTGTGAATTAATCTCCACGTCCTTTGTGAAGACAAACTTTTTTTAGTAACAACAATTTTAAAAGTTTAGTGAAGGTTCATTTTTTTCTGAGGCAGGGTCTCACACTCTGTCACCCAAGCTTGAAGTATAGTGGCATAAACACAACTCAAAGCAGCCTCAACCTCATGGGTTCAAGCAATCCTCCTGCCTCAGCCTCCTGAGTAGCTGGGACTACAGGTGTGTACCACCATGCCCGGCTAATTTTTAAATATTTTGTTGAGATGAGGGTCTCACTATATGGTCCAGCCTGGTATTAGTGATCCCCCAACTTCAGCTTCCAAAAGTGTTAGAATTACAGACATAAGCTACTGCACATGGCCAAGATTCTTTTTCAGGGCAAAGCATTCTATACTGCCATTTTCAGCACTAACAGTGCAGGTGAGAGGGCACACTATTTTCCTTCAAAGTATTAATGGCAGTACTTAAACTCTTGAGTCTCTCCCATCTCTATTCAAAAGATCAAACCAAGCCAGGTGCTGTGGCTCATGCCTGTAATCCCAGAACTTTGGGAGGATGAGGCAGGAAGATTATGAGGTCAAGGGATCAAGACCATCCTGGCCAAGATAATGAAACCCCATCTCTACTAAAAATACAAAAATTAGCTGGGGTGGTGGCGTGCCCCTGTAATACCGCTATTTGGGAGTCTGAGGCAGGAGAATCGCTTGAATATGGGAAGCAGAGACTGTAGTGAGCCAAGATGGCGCCATTGCACTCCAGCCTGGCAACACAGCGAGACTCCATCTCAAAAAAAAAAAAAAAAAAAAAAAAAAGGGCTCAAGCCAGTGGTTTTCAAAACTAGCTGCAGAGTCACCTAGCAGCTTTGTGTTTTCTGAAAACAGGATTCTAATGCCCAACTCCATAGCAAACACGGCCTAGGAACCTAGTATTTTATAAAGCCCCCCAGAAGACCTTGGTAGTTAGCCAAGTTTAGAAAACACCAAAGTTGGCAAAAGACTAATCTCTCTATGTGAGCATCTGGCTGACTGCTTGACAATGACCAGCTCTCATGGATACCGACCTTCTTGGAAAGAGGAACGATGCTGTTGGGTCGAACAAGCCTCCGTTTCTTACAGCTCAGTACAGGACGTGTCCGGGCTGCCACACAGGTGCCATCAGATGATGAAGAGATTAGATTCAGTCGTTGCTTTTTATGTAATTGTTCCTCAGTATCAGAGCTGTCACCTGGAATGTGGTCTGCCAAGACAGGCTGAAGACTATACAAGGGGAAAGAAGAGTATTTTCAGAACACACAGAGAAACAAAATAAACAAACAACAACAAAACGAAAACACAAAGAAACAAAGCCTCTTATACTGGTTCAACCTCCTCTATTTACTAATGTCCAGACACAAACAAGCATTCTAGAGCAGAAGCAGGTCTCCTTCTGATGTCTGCTAATCTACCTGTGTGTGCTTATGTATAAGGCTCTTTGTGCACATTAACTACATCATGTCTGAAAGGTATGAAAGTCAGTAAATAAACTCAAGTTCTAGTAATTAGGTTCTCTACAACAAACGCATGAGTAAATAAAGTCTTAAGAACTACAACTGGTTAGAAAATGATGAATTCTGCAAATGTTAATGGGCTTCCTTACAATCGGTTCTCCTATGAAACTTGGATTTTAGGGCTGTTGTACACATCATTCATGTGTACAGGATCTCCTTTAAGCTTCAAAAATACAGATTTACAAACACATCCTTTAGAGATTTAATCAGTCCTAGAACAGAGGAGGTTAATATAAACACTTCTGAGGAATTCCTGCAAGATTAAAACAATAATAATTCACAATAACTGTGGTGTTTTTTATTGTACTCCAGGCCCATTCCATTTTAGTAGGTAAAAAAAAAATACAAAATTAATTAAAATATACTTGCTTCACTATACAGTGAAGATTAAAAACATTACTAAGTGATAAGGTATCTGCTTCTTTAAACCAGGGTCAGTCCTGGCTAAAGAGAACTAAGGGCACCAAAACACCTTTACAAGTCTACTAAGTATAATAAGCAGAAGAGTTGAAACTTACGTGTTAATAACTCCATTGACAGGTCTGAGTGCTCCACATGATTTGGTAGACAGTGACTCTGAAATATGACCAATAATAGGGGCACCATGGTTTTCCAGTGGCTGAGAAACAGACTCAATCTGAGTAAGAGAAAGGAAAAAAAAAATTAACATGTACTCAACAGCACCCATGCCTGAAGAACAGTACCACTTTATTTGCACAAAGCACCTAAAACTTCTGATGACCAATTTGAAAAACAAACCTTGAATGATTGAGGAAAAAGAAAATAAGAGAATTAGTGGTTAGGTATGGCAGGTCAAGGATCACTTGAGACCTTTGAGACTAGCCTGGGTAACATAGCAAGACCACAAGTCTAATTTTGAGGGGGGGGGGAGGGGAGGGGGGGGAGAGAGAGAGAGAGAGAGAGAGAGAGAGAGAGAGAGAGAGAGAGAGAGAGAGAGAGAGAGAGAGAGAGAGAACATGAATTAACTTTTGCTTTGGGGAAAAGAGGAATGAGGAATCCAAGTAATTTTCAGACTAAAAATAAGTACCTATCCACAGGAAAATGACCTCAACAATTCTATGAAAAAGCAGCTCAGCAAAACAATTACATACTAACATAAGCCTTCCACTAATGATCAAGAAGGATATATTAACATCAGTATCAAGATGACTAAGAGGAAATTTAAATGTAGTTAATATCTGCTTCAAACAGAGTATCCTGGAAGGCTGTTTTCTAAAAAGTTGTTTATTTATTTATTTATTTATTTTTGAGGCAGGGTTTTGCTCTTGTTACCTAGGCTGAAGTGCAATGGCGCAATCTCGGCTCACCGCAACCTCCGCCTCCTGGGTTCAGGCAATTCTCCTGCCTCAGCCTCCTAAGTAGCTGGGATTACAGGCATGTACCACCATGCCCAGCTAATTTTTTTTTTTTTTTTTTTTTTTTTGTATTTTTAGTAGAAACGGGGTTTCACCGTGTTGACCAGGATGGTCTCATCTCTTGACCTCGTGATCCACCCACCTCAGCCTCCCAAAGTACTGGGATTACAGGCTTGAGCCACCGCGCCCAGCCAAAATTTGTTTAAACATATACAGACAGGCCGGGGATGGTGGCTCGTGACTGTGAGGCTGAGGTGGGAGGATCTCTTGAGAACCGAGCCCGGGAGTTCAAGACCAGCCTGGGCAACATAGCAAAACCCCATCTCCACAAAAAAAAAATGCAAAATCATCCAGTCATGGTGGTGCATGCCTTTAGTCCCAGCTACTCAGGAAGCTGAGATAGGAGAATCACCTGAGCCAGTAGGCAGGGGCTACAATGAGCTGTGATCATGTCACTGCACTTCAGCCTGGGGAAACAGAGTGAGACCTTGTCTCAATGAATAAATAAACAAATATACACACACACACTTTTCCCTGACAGAAAACAAAGTTAATAAAATCTCAATGAATCTAATTACCTGATGCTATCAGAGAGTAACTACTGTCTTTAGAGTACACAAATCACATATATGTTCAGAATATAAAATAACAGATGAAAAAGAATATAAAAAGTATGATTTTCAGTATTCAAAACAAATTATATTTACAAGGCTCAAAAGGGATAGAGTAGTTTGAATTCCAGTCATACAGCACCTCTGAGGTACAGGCAATAAAGCAACAGATGCAGCTATCCCTCAGTTCTAGGAGTTGTTGAAATATCCCAGAAAAGCTGTGGGTCTTTTACTCCTTACACTTTTTTTTTTTTTTTTTTTTTTTGGAAACAAAGTCTCGCTCTCTTGCCTAGGCTGGAGCACAGTGGCATAATCTCAGTTCACATAGCCTCCTTCTCCCAGGTTCAAGCTATTCTACTGCTTTGACCTCCTGAGTAGCTGGTCTGGAACTTCTAACCTAGGCCTCCCAAAGTGCTGGAATTACAGGCATGTGAGCCAACACACCTAACCTGTCTCCTTACACTTGAACTGACTCTGGACATTCTAAAGTTCTCCTTCCTATAAATGCTACCAGTAAATTTCAAGGTATATATTTTGAGGCTGAAATTCTTTTCAATATTGCTGATTTTTTTTGTCTTTAGCCCCTCCCCTGCCCCCAAGGAGAAAACACCAAAAGACTGAACCTGAAAGCAGCCCTAAAGAAGCATCGAAAAAGAACAGATTGAAGCTGGGCACAGTGGCTCATACCTGTAATCTCAGCATTTTCAGGTCCTGAAGGAGGTGAATCACCGGAGGTCAGGAGTTCGAGACCAGCCTGGCCAACATGGTGAAATCACCATCGCTACTAAAAAAAATTAGCTGGGCATTGTAGCACAGGTATGTAATCCCAACTCTTTGGGAGGCTGAGGCACAAGAATCACTTGAACCCAGGAGGCAGAGGTTGCAGCAAGCCAAGATCGTTGCATTGCAGCCTGGGAGACAGAGAAAGACTGTCTCAAAAAAAGAGGGAAGGAGAGGGGGGAGGGGGCGAGAAGAGGAGAGGAGACTGGGAGGATAATCTAAAAGTTTCCATGCAAATTATCCTAAAATCCAGATCAAATGATATACACAGACAAGTTATGTAAGTATACTACAATGAGTGAACGCTGAGAAAATGCTGTCTTCTTTGTTCTTTGTTGGATATCCTGTACATCTACTAAGGTATCACAAATATCTTCAACCATTATTAGTCAATGCTGTCAAAAATTACAGTAAATTTGGCATAGACACATTGCCTTAATTAAGCTCTATACAGATTTCCCTTGAAAAGCAACATGGTATTAAGCACTAAGTATAAGGATATTCCTATCCTCCCACAAAATATTCTAACCAGTTTTTAAAAATCTACCCTAAAGAAGTAATTCGACAAACATACCCTCAAAAATCTTATTCACAAAGATGGTCACTGCAATGATATCAATAATCTAAATACATTCAATAGTTATAAGTATTATAACTATAGATACAAGTTGTGGTACACCAAATCAAAATATTAATAAGAACCATAAAGGGTATTTCTTCTCTTATGCAACAGATTTAGAGAAAAAAAACAGTTTAATACAGTTGTAGTGACTAAAAATATACATAATGACAAGACAAAGAATTTTACAGTTGTAAAACTATTCTGAAATTTTCTTCACATTTTAGGTAATAGTTTTGTTTTCAAAAACCCCATAAGCCTCCAAATACCCCCCTGAATGCTAGTAAGGGATTTACTATACAGGGGAAACCTCAAAAAGGCTAAACAAATATGGTTTGACAAAGAACGAGAAAAATAAAAAGAATTTAAAATTCAGATTGGCATTAACTAACAGATATGTAATGTCAGGCACGTTATGTTACAGGTTTTCTAGATTTCTGAAGTTCTGGTATAGGTGAAGAAGTTTCCTTTCAATAGAAAAATGCTGTTACTGTGAGTTTTTTGCTAAAATACCAACCTTAAGAACTTCTGTCAATTTTACGTTCACTTAAAATATAGCTTTCAGCATTAAATTATGTCAATGATCTGGTTTATATATCTACATGTTTTAGAATGCATTATGTTTAAATAATGGGCTGACTCTCCATTTGATTAAGTTTTTCTGGTAAAGATTCTGAGATTTAACTGCAAGGATACTTGTCAAGATAAAATGTTGCCATTCTCTAACAAAGTCTCCTTTTAAAACATCTATCTTTCTTATAGAAAGTATACAGAAGAATATCATACTAGTCTAAAGGTGACCAGTAATGTCACCATCCATAGCTAACTAATACTGCTATAACAGACTGCCTTGTTTCTCAGGCCTGCAGGTGTATATAAATGCTATTCATCTTTAATATGAATGTTACTGATCTTTTTATAGAAATCTGAATTTTCCTGAAGTAATTCAGCCCCCAAATCAAAACTGAAGTCAACAGGCAACACAATATTAACACAGAAATGTTGTCAAGCACATAGAAGTATACAGAAATCAAGAGCATAAACATCAGAAAGGGACTGTGGCTAGACTGCATTCCCAGCCACACACAAGAAAGCACTGTATATTCAGGAAGAATCTGCTTAAGACCTTGGGAAATTCTCTAATCAACCTAATATCCAAAAGCAGGCATTTGGACACATCCAGCAACCCAGCATCAAGGCAAAGAGCCTAAAATATAACCCCCAATCATAGTGTTACATTTGGAAAGAAAAATCTAACACACAAACAGAGGTAATTTGACCTAGCTCCTTAAATGCATGCACTCTTCCTTGAGATAAAATGAACACTTCCTATCCTGCAGTCTAAAATGCTGCAAACACAGAGGGTAGAGAGACATTAACAAACAATTCAGAAATATTAAATCCACATACTAATTTCAGCTTATTACTACTGCAGTGGTTTACATCATTAGTGTTTTCAGAAAACTAAAGCATGACTCAGATATCTGTTATCCAATATGCAACTGCAATAAGGATGAAAGAACTTAAGACTCTCCTACCTAGAGAATAGGGATTATCACTGAAGCTTCCATTTGAATTCTGTTTGATGTTCAGATGAACTCAGGGTTTACGCATCCCACAGCCAGAAAGAAAAGAGTAGAAAAGCTAAAGCGGTAGATACAGTGCTTCTGTAATCCCCTCCTCTCCAAAGCAGGGCCCTGGGGGATTATCTTTTGGAGCCATCTTAACAGTTAGGTAGCAAGGAGAGTTGCTGAATTGTTTTTTCCCCAATTGAAAGGGCCAGGTGTACACCATAAAATTACTAGCACAGGAATGAGATTCGAATTTGTTATTCACATAAAGCAGGCTTCTGATTCATTAGTCCACTCTCTGAGCCAGACCAAGCAAGCATGGCAAAGGGACCTTGAATGAAAAGCTAAGACTAAATAGTTTCCATGGAGGTGTTTTTTTCCAGGGTCTAAGAACCAACGTCTCCTAGATGTGTTTTACCAAAAAGTAGAGAGAGTTAAAGGGTAAAAACAAAGAGCCACACACTTAAAGCACACAAATTAAACTCTACCTGCAAACATGTATTATTTTTACTTGTTTTTCAATTAATGAATGCCATGTCACACCTGGTTGCAGTATCATTTTTTTAAATGTATCACATTTGTTTGGCTAGAAAAGTCAACAATTCAGTTTTGGTTAGTTATCCCTTTCTGACAAATATTAAAATGGAAAGAAAAGGCAAACTGGATAAGAGGAATTCAGCTTTTATTCCTGGCTTAAAATAGTTTTTGACTTTGTATGATTGATTTCATGTCTCAAACTCAACCCTGCCCCATTTCAATGATCCTGAGCATAGTTTCGCTTAAATTCACCAAAACAGTGCTGGCCTCTAGGACCATGGCCATAAAATTGTACTTAACAAGGAGTAAAATGTTCTGAAAATACCATTTTCGCCAAGTTATTGCCTAGGCTTTAATTTCTGCATATGTGGGGCTATGTGCCTCACTTTCCTATTTATGCAGGATATATGAGGATAAAAGAAAATCTATATAATTACATGAGAACAATTTTGAACTTTTTTTTTAAGTTTTGATTAGCATAATGCTGTTACAAATCCAATGGTTCCTAAACCTAAGATTTGTTTACCAACACTTGAAAATTAAGAAATACAGCAATTGCAAAAAAGCATTCTTTTATTTATTTACTTACTTATCCAAATCTTATTATTTAACTTACTTATCCAAAGCCCAATTTATTCTAAAAGACCTAACTTGTCTGGTTGGGCACGGTGGCTCACACCTGTAATCCCAGCACTTTGGGAGGCCAAGGCAGGTGAATCACTTGAGATCAGGAGTTCAAAACCAGCCTGTCCAACATGGCGAAACCCTGTCTCTACTTAAAATACAAAATTAGCCACGTATGGTGGTACATGCCTGTTATCCCAGCTACTCGGGAGGCTGAGGAAGGAGTATCACTTACACCTGGGAGGAGGAGGTTGTAGTGAGCCAAGATCATGCCACTGCATTCCAGGATGGGCAACAGGAGCAAAACTCCATAATTAATTAATTAATTAAGACCTAACTTGTCAGTGTTTTCTAACACTGTAGGTCAATTATTTCTCAGCCAATAGCTATCCCTTTACTCTCTATCCCAAAACCCTTTGTCGGGCCAATGAACCACTCACTATCCCTAGTGCCTGCAAACTTCAAGGAAGAGTATTCCTGCTCAAACCAATGGAATGAAGATTCACTTGGACTATGTAAAAAGAAACAGCAATAGCTTACATTTTTAGCATGCCTTTCTTCTGAGAGAGCATTAGCTATTCATTTAATAGTTCACTTGTTTTTCTCATCACTTCTGTAAAGTAGAATGCGTAAGAAGGGGTAAAGGAGCAAGATCATTTTATAAACAGAAAGTAACACACAAATAATGTATTAGTTACTTGTTAATTGCCATAGAGGCAATGCTTTTGCTAAACAAAACCCTCTTTAACTTCAAATCTAATATTTTAAAAAATATTTACCCAAGAGGATTTAAAAATATATATACATGTGTCTGCTCATTGCTGCAAAAAAAAAAAAAAATACAGGAAAGATAATCCAAAATATATTGAAATTGCAAACCTACAGGAGGTTGAGTGAGAACAGGATATAAAGAAGAGAAAATGCACAGCTTTCAGAACCGCAGTAATGTTTCATATACAAAAATAAAACCAGCAATGGGGGGAACAGGGGAGGCTAGAATTGGACTACTGTAGTAACAAATGAACCTAACTGTATTACAAAATAACATAATCATAT
Source organism: Callithrix jacchus (assembly GCF_049354715.1). NCBI lineage: Eukaryota > Metazoa > Chordata > Mammalia > Primates > Cebidae > Callithrix > Callithrix jacchus. Next base: position 86,821,323 of record NC_133506.1, read on the forward strand.
TGATAGATTTGGTGGAAGAAAATAACTAACCTATGTAACTTCAGAAAACTGTATTCTGACTATGTGACAGTTAACATACTATACAAAAATATTGTACTCTAGTTAGTAAATGTGTTTTTCACGGGAACTAGGCAACAATTGTGAGACTACATAGGTATTAGGATTAAACAAACATCAATAAGGGGGAAGGCTGCTGTGTTGAACTGGTATGAACTTATGGTTTTTTCACACACACACACACACGTAAGTAGATATAGAAATATAGGTGTGTATGCAAATGTGAGCACAGACACGTTTCCTTGCTTTGCCTTTTGTGACATCCTAGAAGCAGTGACCTGAAATAACAATGAGCACAACTATTACTATTTTAGTTTCTAATAAAAGGAACCTGAGCTGGAGTAGGCAAAATACAAGACAAACCTGGAACATCTGGTGGTAGAAAGTGAGTATTTCAAAATGTGAGCCACACATGCTAACAGGACACAGGAGCCAATCTGAAATAACATCCGGTACCCAAAGTTGAGATAAATGGAGCAACTGAGTAACAGTAATAGGTTATTATGCATTAAATGAAATTAACATCCATGGATCCATTCTGATATTAACAAGTGAGTCCATGAATGAATGAATAAATAAATAAATAAATAAATGAGCGGGGAGGCACCTCTTCCTAACAGAATTCCATTTAATACAGGTAGAAAGTAGAACAATCACCCTTCAGCACACAGCCATAACTGCTGCAGATAAAAATATAATTAGCAACAGAATAGTTACATAGTGTCTCAGTATAAGATAGTCATTTATTCCAGCCTGACCAAGATGGGAAAACCCTGTCACTATAAAAACAAAAAACAAAAAAAGACAAAATTAGCCAGACGTGGTGGCACATGCCTGTGATACCAGCTACTTGGGAGGTTTCAAGTGAGCTGAAGAGTGCAGTGAGTGAGTGTGCCACTGCACTCCAGCCTGGGTGACAGAGACCCTACCTCAAAATAAATAAATAAATCTGTCTCTTGTCGTTTATTACAAAGGGAAAACTACTAATTTTACAGAAAAGAAACCTGTCAGGGACCATCTTAACCAAGGGAACAAACCTATCATCACTATTAGGTGAGCTAAAGAGTGCACTGAGTAAGTGACGGCGCCATTACACTCCAGCCAGGGTGACAGAGTGAAACTCTATCTCAAAATAAATAAACCTGTCTACTGTCGTTTACTACAAAGGGAAAATTGCTAATTTTACAGAGGAGAAATCTGTCAGGGACCACCTTAACCAAGGGAACAAACCTATCATCACTCTTAGAAAGACAAGTCAACATCACGAACCCCCTGATGTGGTGTAGAGAAGGGTACAGTATCTTCTGTGGCGTTCTGTTAAAAAAAAAATCCGTAACTTCTAAAAATGAGAAAACACCAATTTGTGGAACGCTATATAAAATAATTGACCAGAAATTATTGTATCCAAGTCACGAAAGACAAAAACTGAGAACTCTCACATACTGAAGGACATTTAGACATGAGAAAAGTAAAAGCAATAACAGATTCTGGACAACAGAAAGGACATTAATAAGAAAACAACACAGAAATTCAAATAAAGTATGTCTATTACTTTGTATTAGTTCAATGTTAATTTCAATGTTAATCAATATTAATTTTGAGGTTCTCATCATCATACAATGATTATTGTGGCAATATGTGTTACCATTAGGGGAAGCTGGGTGAAAATTATATGGAGACTCTGCGCACTACTATTTCAACTTTTTTCTGCCTAAAATTAATTTATTTATTTATGAGTGACACAGTCTTACTCGGTCGACCAGGCTGGAGTGCAGTGGCCCAATCTTGGCTCAATGCAAACTCTGCCTCCTGGGTTCAAATGATTCTTGTGCCTCAGCCTCCCAAGCAGCTGGGATTACAAGCATGTGCCACCATGCCTGGCTAATTTTTGTATTTTTAGTAGAGACAGGGTTTCACCATGTTGGCCAAGCTGGTCTTGAACTCCTAACCTCATGTGATCCAACTGCCTGAGCCTCCCAATGTGCTGGGATTTTTAGGTCACCATGCCCAGATTTAAAATCATATTTTAAAAGAAGAAAAAAATGTATCTAGCATTAATAAAACAAACTTCATTCATGCGTAAATCTGTTTAGTCTACAGGTTCCTATCAGTTACAGGATAAAGTACTCACTTTTTAAAATAAATACAGAATTCATTCTGAATTAGCTGAAACATCCAACACTCCATCAGAGAAAAGTATTTGCAGTTCCCCGATAATGCCAGGCTCTTTCAAGCCTCTGCTGAATTACACTTTACTACCTGCTTGAATTCACTCCCTACACCATCCTTCAGCAAGTCCCTAAGACTCAGAACAAAGTACATCCTTCCCTAGGAAGCCACCTTGGCTGACTTCCTCCAGTACTCCCATCATATGCTCGTTGGACAAATAAGAAGCATTCAAGAAAAGACAGATATCTGGTTCTACTTACACTGTTTTTCAGACACGAAGTGCAGAGTCTGGAACAATAACAATGAGTTTTTAACTAACTTTCATTAACCATCAAACATGGTTAAAAGCATATTATACATCTTAAAGAAGCCTAGAAATCAGGTAGCGTGACTCCTCCAATTTGGTTGTTGCTTTTAAAAATTGTTTTGAGCTGGGTGCAGAGGCTCATGCCTATAATCCCAGCACTTTGGGAGGCTGAGGCAGGTGGATCACCTCAGGTTGGGAGTTCAAGACCAGCCTAACCAACATGAAGAAACCTCATCTCTATTAAGAATACCAAATTAGCTGGGTGTGGTGGTGCATGCCTGTAATTCCAGGTACTTGGGAGGCTAAGGCAGGAGAATCGTTTGAACCCGGGAGGCGGAGGCTGCGGTGAGTCGAGATCACGCCATTGCGCTCCAGCCTGGGCAACGAGCAAAACTCCATCTCGGGAAAAAAAGTTTTATCTATTGGCCCGGTGTGGTGGCTCATGCCTGTAATCCCAACACTTTGGGAGGCCAATGCAGGCAGATCACGTGAGGTCAGGAGTTCGAGACAAGCCTGGCCAACATGATGAAACCCCATCTCTACTAAAATTACAAAAACTACTGAGTGTGGTGGCACACACCTGTAATCCCAGCTACTTGGGAAGCTGAGGAAGAAGAATTGCTTGAACCTGGGAGGTGGAGGTTGCAGTGAGCCCAGATCGTGCCACAGCACTCCAGCCTGGGTGACAGGGTGAGACTTTGTCTCCCCTCCACCACCCAAAAATAAAAGGTTTTGGAAGTACTTTACACCTCTATTTGAAAATCAATTTTCAGGAGAGAGATCCAAGATGGCCGTCTAGCAGCAGCTCAGGGTTGCCGCTCCCAGTGAAGGCGCAGGGAGTGAGTGGACGCCAGACTTCCAGACGAATTTTTGTTGCCTATGGACCAGGAGATTTCCAGCGGAGGAGCCCCACGGGTCACCAGCGCGACTCTTTTGGCCGGCGCAGCAGTTCTCAGTGCAGAGTATGTGGGACTGCGTGCCCTTTTAGTTGGCGTTTGGAGCTCCGGGAAGGCAGAGTCACCCATTCAGCTGATTGAGAGGGGGAATGAAGCCGGGAGCCAAACCGGGAGATTCCCAGGCAGGAAAGCTCTAGGAATCTTAGCGCCAGCTGTTTCAGCCGGCACAGTCACCGCAAGGGAAATTGCATAGATCCCGGTGCCTTTTCAGCAGGTGACTGGGGCACTTGGGAGAGAATTGACCGTTCAATTAGGAAAAGAAAAAAAGGGGGCTCCGAGGCGGGGAACCAGGTGATTGGGCTTGGCTGGTCCCACCCCCACAAAAAAACAGCAATTGGAAATGCTGAGGGTTGAGAGTTTCACAGCAAGCACAGCTGAACCTGGGAAGGTCCAGCTCTGTGGGGGAAGGGCATCCGCCAAAGGAACAGAACTAACATTACCACCAACAAGCTGGAAGTCCACTCAGAGACCCAATCTGAAAGTCAGCAATTACAAAGACAACAGGTGGATAAATCCACAAAGATGGGAAGAAACCAGCACAAAATGGCTGAAAATACCAGAAATCAGAATGCAATCTCCTCCTTCAGGGGATCGCAGCTCCTCATCAGCAAGGGAACAAGGCCTGATAGAGAATGAGTGTGATGAATTGTTAAAATCAGGCTTCAGAAGGTGGATAATAAGAAACTTCTGTGAGCTAAAAGAATATGTTCTACCCCAATGCAAAGAAACTAAGAACCTTGAAAAAAGGTTTGACGAAATGCTAATGAGAATAGACAATTTAGAGAGGAATATAAGTGAATTAATGGAGCTGAAAAACACAACAGGAGAACTTCTCGAAGTATGCACAAGTTTTAACAGTCAAATTGATCAAGCAGAAGAAAGGATATCAGAGGTTGAAGACCAACTTAATGAAATAAAACGAGAAGACAAGATTAGAGAAAAAAGGGTAAAAAGGAATGAGCAAAGTCTCCAAGAAATATGGGACTATGTGAAAAGACCTAATCTACATTTGATAGGTGTACCTCAATGTGACAAAGAGAATGAATCCAAGCTGGAAAATATTCTTCAGGATATTATTCAGGAAAACTTTCCCAACCTAGCAGGGCAAGACAATATTCAACTCCATGTAATACAGAGACCACAAAGATATTCCTCAAGAAGAGCAACCCCAAGGCACACAGTCGTTAGATTCACCAGAGCTGAAATGAAGGAGAAAATGCTAAGGGCAGCCAGAGAGAGAGGTCAGGTTACCCAAAAAGGGAAGCCTATCAGACTCACAGCAGACCTCTCAGCAGAAACCCTATAAGCCAGAAGAGAGTGGGGGCCAATATTCAACATCCTTAAAGAAAAGAACTTTCAACCCTGAATTTCATATCCAGCCAAACAAAGTTTCGTAAATGAAGGAAAAATAAAATCTTTTGCAAACAAGCAAGTACTCAGAGATTTCATCACCACCAGGCCTGCTTTACAAGAGCTTCTGAAAGAAGCACTACACATAGAAAAGAAAAACCAGTATCAGCCAATCCAAAAATATACCAAAAGGTAAAGAGCATCAACATAATGAAGAATCTACATCAACTAATGGGCAAAACAGCCAGCTAGCATCAAATGGCAGTATTAAACTCACATATATTATTATTAATCCTAAATTTAAATCGACTAAATCCCACAATCAAAAGACACAAACAGGCAAATTGGATAAAAAGTCAAAACCCATCGGTATGCAGCATCCAGACCCATCTCACATGCAAGGATACACAAAAACTCAAAACAAAGAGATGGAGGAAGATTCACCAACCAAATGGAGAGCAAAAATAAATAAATAAATAAATAAATAAATAAATAAATAAATAAACAAACAAACAGCTAGCAGGAGTTGCAATTTTGCCTACAAAGATCAAAAGAGGCGAAGAAGGACGTTACATAATGGTAAAAGGATCAATGCAACAAGAAGAGCTAACGATCCTAAGTATATACGCACCCAATACAGGAGCACCCAGATACATAAGACAAGTTCTTAATCACTTATAAAGACACTTAGACTCCCACACAATAATAGTGGGAGACTTTAACATCACGTTGTCAATATTAGATCAACGAGACAGAAAATTAACAAGGATATCCAGGACTAGAACTCAGACCCAGAACAAGTAAACTTAATAAACATATATAGAACTCTCCACCCCAAATCCACAAAACACATATTCTTATCAGTACCACATCACACCTACTCTAAAAGTGACTACATAATTAGAAGTAAATCACTCCTCAGTAATTGCATAGCATTTCACAGGTTTAAATGAAACATTGGTTGGCTGCTTATTTATTATTTTCCTCCTTTATTCCTTCCTGTCTCCATTGTTAAGCACAATTATTGGCATAAAAGAGGTTTTCAATACCCATTTTTAGACTGCATTCTAGCCTGGGCAATATGGCAAAACTCCCGTTCTCTCTCCCTCTTTCTCTTTCATTTTCTCTTTCTTTTTTTATCTTCCACCACCCCCCCACCCCTGCCACCAAAAAAAGAAAATCAATTTTCAATTGTTACCAAAAACAACACAAAATACAACAAACCTTGCTGGGATTTTTCACCGGCTTTGCACTGAATCTATGTGACTAACATTGACTCTTCTAATATACAAATATAGGATACGTCTCCATTCACATATGTAATCTTCTTCGTAAGTTTTATGGTTTTAGTAATAAAATCATTAATGCTACTGAAAATGGAACTGTTTCTCAGGGTCATTCTTCAATTGTTTGCTCTAATAAATAAAAAGAGAATTATTTTTATATATTGACCCTGTATCTGGAGACCTTGGCTAAATTTATAATTCTCACAGGTTTGGGCAATTCCATGGGGTTTTCTATGCATCATATCTGCAAATACAGGCAGTTTTGCCCTGTCTTTTCCAACTTCCATGTCTTTCATTGCTCTTTTCTTGCTATACTGCAGTAGCTAAGACGGAGTACAATGTTTTTGTTTGAGGATGCAGGGTCTCATTCTATCGTCCAGGCCAGAAGGCAGTGGCGTGATCTCAGCTCAGTACAACCTCCACCACCTGGGTCAACCAATTCTCTCACCTCAGCTTCCCAAGTACTGGGGACTACAGGCGCACACCCTCACATCAGGCTCATTTTTGTATTTTTTGTAGAGAGGAGTTTTGCCACATTCCCCAAGCTGGTCTCTGAGGCTTAAGCGATCTGCCCACCTTGGCCTCCCAGAGTGCTGGGATTACAGGCATGAGCCACTGTGCCTAGCCTACAATGTTTCTAGGATATATATTCTTCCTAATTGTAGGCCAAAAAGAAAAAAAGAAAAACACTTTCCCCAAGTAGTATGATGTTATTAAGCACTGGTTTTCTTTTTTTTTCTTCCTATTTTTTAGAGTGCATCACAGCTCAGGAATAAGGCTGTCTTCACCTTTGATGTTCATGACTTTGACTAAAATGTAGTTCTCGTGGTTATTATTCTTAAAGTTTCAGGATTTTTTTTTTTTTTTTGAGACGGAGTCTCACTCTATTGCCCAGGCTGGAGTGTAGTGGCCTGATCTCAGCTCATTGCAACGTCCGCCCCCTCAGGTTCAACCGATTCTCCAGCCTCAGCCTCCCAAATTGCTGGGATTATAGGTGCCTGACACCATGCCTGGCTAAATTTTGCATTTTTAGTAGAGACAGGGCTTCACCATGTTGGCCAGACTGGTCTTGAATTCCTGACCTCTGGTGATCCACCTGCCTTGGCTTCCCAAAGTTTTCATCTTATTTTTTTCTCTTTTCCCTCAGGACTAAGAATCATATTCTTCTGTTTATTCATATATATAATAATGTTCTATTGTACAGAGACGATGTATGCAATACATTGTAGAGACTCTGGATTTAGTTAGCTTTTCCTAAAGAGTGTTGATTTTTGTTCTAACAGGCATACTACTACTAATTGGTTACCTTGATTTTGTGGAGTTAGTTTTATGTTTTCATAATGTATAATGGGGTCTATTCTGGTTCCCTCCTTAATCCTATGTTGAATACCTTAGTCCTGGGAAACATTCTTTAACTCTGTAAGCAGTAGCCTTTATTGTTTTCGATGAAAAGCCTCAAGTCTAGTTAGAATTCAAACTTCAAATTCCATCTTTCCTGCATCAGGCAATGATTATCTTCCCTGCTCAGCTCCTTCAACATTCCAATTGTTGCTTTCCACTAGGCCCTACAAAATCTTCCCTAAAGGCGCAGTTCAGGGGTGAGCGCAAAGATCCCAAAGAGGTTCAAATAGACTGTGGCCCTATGCCCTACCCATCTCCCATAACTTCCTCTTTGCCACTATTCCCTCCTTCAATTTCTACCTACTTGGCAGTCCAGAACTCCATCCTCTGATAACATACAAGCCCATGAAGCTGTGACTATTGAATTCTAGAAGCCAGGGGCACATGGACTGGGAATGCTCTTATCTCCTGGGAATACTTTTTGTCTGAAATTTTGTTGACATTCTTGAGTAATGTACCTAGTAATATGCACAGATTCCAAGTTTGTCCTTCTTTGCCCATTATTTTTTTCTTAAGCAGGGGAAAGCAAACTGCTATTTGCTAAAGAAACAGAATGAGAAAGTGGGGAAGATAAATGGCATGTTTCAGAACTCTAGAGAATAACTCTCAACTGCTTTTTACATTCTCTCTTTCCAAGGGTACATCCTCTTTGTTCAAAAGGAGTCTTATTTCATAGAAGCATTTACCTGTACACACATGACTTAGGGGCAGCTTGTGGATTTTTTAAGACAATGAAAATCAGTAACACAAGGAGGGAACTGTTATGCCTCATCCTTCAGAAGTGCTGAGGTGAGAGAAAACAAGACTATGGGGAGATCACTCAAAAAAAGTTTGGAATCCCTAAATTCTATATGCAAATATGTAAGTATCTATATAGAACTTACTCCCTATCACATATGCCTCATGTTTCATGTTTCCTGTATCCATACCACCATTTATCTGTTTTCTTTCCCACTTAATAATTTTTACCCTGGTTAGATCATTCACTAAAAGTTTCATTAATAACTTTTTTAAAACTTCTATAAATAGCATACAATGAACTTACATTATAGACTGGAATAGTGGCAAAATTTGGCATTCTACTCTTCAACTTATTCAAAACGACTTTCCAGTTAAGAACTATCAATCTTCTCATGCCTTCACATTTATCTCTAGCAACAGTGGCTGGCTTTCAAAACTAGGTGAGAGATCTTTCCAAGATCTAAACATCTCCAACATCTGCCTTAAAGAAAAGTTAGTTTCTACCACATTATGAGTACCTGTTAACAATGATAAAAATAAATAAAAGACAACTATAAAGTTAGTTTATTTGCAGATACAAGAACAGCTTGCTTAACTCATCATTTAAAAAGCCAGCACTTCATACTAGCCTTATTATTTGAAGCATAATCAAAATAATAAACTACTGTTGGGGGACTTTGGAATTTCAAATTAAGTTATGGAGACTTAGGAAATATGAATATTCATAAAACCCAGTAATCTTTTAGGCAAAGTAAAAAAGTTAAAGAAATAAACAAGCGCTCTAAAATTAACTACAATATTGAGAGAAACCAGGAAAGAGAAGGAATCACAGTAGAGCTAAGATACAGAAGGAAAGAGAAAATGACAGTTTAATACTCATTACAGAAGGAGAGTCAGTCACCCATAGGGATCATTTCCAGTGTTCTTATGAGTTTAACCTGTGGTCTAACCTTTTAATGAAAAGGTTCTGTATGTAAGAGTGGCCCAGAAAGGTTACCTTAAGTCTCAAAGGTGTCAGAGCCACACCCAGGTCTCCTGATTCCCAATGATACTCCATAATGCCTTACTTGCTCTGGCTGTAGTGTCTCGAGAGTTGGAGCTACTTTTAATCCTATGGTCAGCTACACAGCTACAGAAGGGGCCCTAGGTTGCCTATTCAGGAATTCGTATCTTAAAATGCCAAAAGTAATAAAAGTAGATATGGTCCCCCTCCTTCTGCCAATGCAAGGATCCTAGTTACAGAGAATAAACGGTGTACTAAGGCAACATGCTGAATTCCCATCCATTTCACCCTTTCTATCATTTATACTTACCAATTTATCAGTCCCATGATCTGTCTTCACCTCAGAACTAAGTGGAAGAAATAAGTCTGGTGTATGCTCTGGGGGAGGTGCCTCTCCAAGAACTATCAACCCCTGCAGGATAGAGAGGAGAAAAACAGCATAAATGAGCAGTACTAATTTCAAATTTAATTTAGGAATTCGTCTCAAAAGGACTGCTGGGGTGTACTAGAGGTCCCCTCTTCCTTACCCTATGGTTCGGGAACAAACTATACCAGCAGCAGCTTTGTTTTCCCAAAGAGTAATTTCAACAAGAGACAGACCCAAGTTCCCCTCTCTTCCACCTGACTGCTCTGACCACATGGCTCTTGGCCATTTAGCATCCTTATTCACATCTGTCAGATCTGAAATCATTACCAGATTATGGCATTTTATACCATATTACTACACTCGATGAGATTAACAGCAGCGATGCAGTTTTTCTAAGTCAACAAATGTGGTTTACGAATTACTAAGCTGAAAATGCTACTATTCTTAATCATGTGCTCCACTAACAATACCTGAACAAAACTGAGTGAAACAAAGGTGGAATAGTCCCCTACAATTTATCAGAAACCAAGAGCTTCTTAAAAACTGGTCCAAAGGCACCTATTTTTCATAAGCATAAATATTACTTCAGATTAAGTTCCTGCTTGACAATTTTAAATTCAGACCTTTGGAAATTCATTCCAGAAAACAATTAAAAACATAAAAAGAAATAAAAAATGAACCCACAAGTCCTCCCCTTAGTAGGCATAATGAGTCAGGCCTGATAAAGGCAGAAGTTATTTTATGAAAACCACAAAATACTACACACACCATATATATAAGAAGAGGTGACGAAAATAAGGCTATGACACTACATAACTGAAAGACTAGGATGCAAGTGATCAGGTTTCTCAGTCTCTTTCTCTGGTCTAGAAAATAGATATCTAACTAGATTAAGAAGCTCTTAATGGAAGTGTTATATCAGAATCACCTGGTGGACCTTATCAAACTATAATGGCTTAGGTCCAACATCTACTCAGTACCTCTGGGGATTGGGCCAGGCAGTCTACCTTTTTACGGCGGAAGAGAGTGGGGTGGGCACAGGGTGTGGTGGGTACATGGAGGTGGGTCTCTCTCTCTCTCTTTTTCTCTCCCCAGCTGTTACCCAGGCTGATATCAAAGTAGTGGGCTCGATCAATCCTCCCACAGCCTCTGGAGTAGCTGGGATGACAGGTGCCTACCACCATGCCCAGAGCTAAATATTCTATTCTTTAAAAGCTCCCCTAGTAGGCCCTAAACTCTTAAGTTGAAAAATACTAGACTTGATTAGTTTGGATTCTCCATCACCATCCTTCAAAGAACATCCTAAGGATAGATTTTTGGGGCCTAGAGATTGTGACTGTATTAGTCTGAGCTTTCTAGGCCATACAACAGACTCTTATGAGCCATTAAACCAGATGATCCATCCCTGTGGTCCTTCTAACTAAAAAACATACATGAAATATGGGATGCAGAAAAAAGGGGAAAACATTAAGAAAGAAAAAATGATATTTTATTTGTTTTCAAAAAGAAATATGTACCTGTTTTTCTCCTGAAAGCAAAAGCAGCACTGCCTACCTATTCTGGAATAAGACTACACTTAGCCTATATCAAAAATGAACTTTAGAGGGCAGGTGTGGTGGCTCACACCTGAAACCTCAGCACTATGGGAGGCTGAGGTGGGTGGATCACCTGAGGTCAGGAGTTCAAGACCAGCCTGGCCAACATGGTAAAACCCTGTATCTACCAAAAACACAAAAATTAGCCAGCATCATTGCACATGCCTATAGTCTCAGTTACTCAGGAGCCTGACGCAGGAGAATCACTTGAACTCAGGAGGCAGAGGATGTAGTGAGCCAAAACTGCACCACTGCACTCTAGCCTGGGCAACAAGAGCAAAACTTGATCTAAAAATTTTTTTTAAAAAATGAATTGTAATCTCCTCAGAAAAGAGAGAAAGGCCCTTAACCAGTAAGCAAGAAACATTTGCTCTGGTTATAAGAACTTGTGCTTCAAAATATTTTCTTCCCTAAATTAAAAGCATAAAATATACCTTATGAACTTTAGCACATCGAAGTAAAAACTATTTGCAAAAGACAGCTATCTTGTACACTATTGCCTTCTCAATACGTTGTATTCAATAGCTATTCTTGCTTAAGAGCCCAAACTGCCTTTCTGGTTCCTAAATAAAGCAAGCCAAAACTCATCTTGGTATTCAAATTTTCTCATAATCTATTCCTAACTTTTTTAAAAACTAATTTCCAACTACTTTCCCCAAATACTTTTGTTTTTGAGATGGAATCTCACTCTATCATGCAAGCTAGAGTACAGTGGCACAATCTTGGCTCACTGCAACCTCTGCCTCCCGGGTTCAACTGATTCTCCAGCCTCAGCCTCCCGAGTACCTGGGACTACAGGCGCCTGCCACCACAACTGGCTAATTTTTGTATTTTTAGTAGAGATGGAGTTTCTCCCAATATTGGCTAGGCTGGTCATGAACTCCTGACCTCATGATCTGCCTGCCTCAGCCTCCCAAAGTGCTAGGATTACAGGCGTGAGCCACCATGCCTGGCCTCCCCAGATATTTGTTAGTGTTACACCAATCTCATCATCTCCTAGACAAAAGTTTCAATGTATGTGAAGTTGTTGCTGCTGCTGGAGGTAGGGGTTAATAGTAGAAGGTTAAAACACATGCTGATTGTCTTTATTCATACTGATTTTTATATTTCATCAGTCCAAATTGCATTTATACTTCCAGAGAGATTTTTTTTTTTTTTTTAAATAATAGAGACAGGGTTTCACCATGTTGGTCAGGCTGGCCTTGAACTCCTGCCTGCCTGGCCCTCCCAAAGGGCTGGGATTACAGGCATTAGCCACTGCACCCGACCCCAAAGAGATTTTTGACAAGTTCCATCTCCTTCCAAAAAAATGTCCCTGGTTAATGAGTTTCTACTGGCTTTATCCACACTGGCAGACTTCCTAAAGCATGATGATTTTATCTTACATTCTGTGTATTTAAATTTCATTTCCAGAGCAGACTCTTATGCCACATTATTTATTTTACTTATTATTGCCTCAGTTTATTGTTTGTTGAGATAGGGTCAAGCTCTGTCACCCAGGCTGGAAGGCAATGGCCTGGTCATGAATCACTGCAACCTCCCCCTCCAGGGCTCAAGTGATCCTCCCAACTCAACCCCATAAATAGCTGGGATAACAAGTGCATGCCACCACACACACAAAATTAACATAGTTAATTTTGGGGTTTTTTTTGGGAGGTGGGGTAGAGATGGGGTTTCACCAAGTTGCTCAGGCTGGTCTCAAACTCTTGGACTCATATAATCCACTTGCCTCAACCTCCCAAAGTGCTGGGATTACAGGTTCAAGCCACCACACTCAACTTTTTCTAATTTTTGGTAGAGATGGAATTTCACCAAGTTGTCCAGGATTGTCTCAAACTCCTGGACTCAAGCAATCAGCCTGCCTTGGCCTCTCAAAGTGCTGGGATTACATGTGTGAGCCACCATGCCCAGCCTTTAATTGTTAACTAATGTTAGCTTCTTGAAGATGTGGACAAAATACAAATATATTTAAATTCCCCATGTCCCCTAGCAGAGTCATGCACCAAGAAAATAAATGCATTAGCAAATTATTTGTTGAGTTGTATAAATTTTTTCCTAACCAGAAAATATTGTTTATAATAATTATAGCTAGAAGATAAATAAATCCAACAATTAGATATAAAATTACTCCTTCAATTTTTCTTTTTCAGTTATATGAAATTCAGGACACAGCTAATATTTTCCAAAGGGAAGAATTTTTTCTTAAACGACAGAATAATTTCTAAATGCAACCCTCAGAGAGACTACAAAGACACCTTCTCCTAAGAGAGCATAACGAAACTTGGTAAAGACCATTCTATTCATCACCATCATTTGATAGACCCAAAGAGGATGTAGGTCAAAGCTAATGTCTCTACAGGCCAATACATGGCAGAACTGAGGCAAAAGGCTGTGTTTAACTACTATGTCATTTTTCTTTTGTTCATTTAAAACAATCATTTATCCACTCATCAACATTTGTTAGGTGCTAAGGATACAAGAAAGAATGGGAGACCTATCCCTCTCCCCCAACCCATCCTTCAGAGTGCTTATTGCATTCTAATACTGGGGGCAAAGAAATACAATATAAATAGGTAAATGTTATGTACTACATTAGAAGGTATTAAATGCTAAAGAGAATAAAATATGGGATAGTGAGGGGATTAAGAAGTGGAAATGGTGGGCTGGTCGTGACGGCTCATGCCTGTAATTCCAGCACTTTGGGAGGCTAATACAGGAGGATCACTTGAGGCCAATTCAGGACCAGCCTGGGAAACATGGCAAAACCCTATCTCCACAAAATAATAATAATAAGCCAGGTATAAGGAGGATCACTTAAGTCCAGGAGAAAGAGATACAAGTGGGAGGGGAATTACAAGCACATACCACCATGCCTGGCTATTTTTTTGTATTTTTAGTAGAGAACATGTTTTACCACGTTGCCCAGGATGGTTGCAAACTCTTGGGGTCAAGCGATCTACCCGCCCTGGTCTCCTAAAGTGCTGGGATGCAGGCATGAGCCACTGTGCCCTCTCTGGATGTCTATCTGAAGACAGAATTAACGAGCTATGTAAATGTGCTTATAGGATAGGAGGGAAAAGAGACAGAGACACTGCCAAGGTTTCTAGCTTCCACAACCAGAAGAATGGAACTCTTAATTTGTTCAGAGGGCACGTGAATATACATCAATTTTAATTAAACCTATTTTTGAAAATATGTGCTCAAGTGTTACACTGATGCAACCGACAGTCATCCATACACTGTCCATTGCTCCCAAGATATGTAAGTTCACTACAGCATTCAAAACTAAACACTGGATCCTCTAATTTAATATTGTACCTCATACCAAAAAGGATGAAAACAGCTAAAAAGAGGCTAAACAAATAAAAAGTATCCAAGTAGGTAAGAGTCATTCATGCAGGTAGCATCTATTGAGTGGCTACCATGTGCAGGATAATGTGAAAACACAGTAATAAAATAAAGAGGACAGATTCTACCATAAGGAGCTTATGTTCATCTAGCTTGGACAAGCAAAGTATTATGACAGTACTGTAACAGAAGTTGAGAGGTGATGTCAGAGCAGAAAAGAGCCTACCTGAAGACACTGGTATCTCCCAAATATATTTATTACATTTTGAGCTATAATTATTCATTAATTATACACTTAATGATTTTGCCCTTTTCTGTATACAAGATTTTATATACCACAATAACATTTATTTGGGATAAAATTTACTCGTGTTTAATAGCCATGAAAAGAAAAGTTAGCATTAGCTAAGAAAACTTCATAAGGTTCTACTCCACATCTGTCATGGCTACCCCAGCGTGGGCTTCCCTAACATTCCAGGTTTAAACTGGGTCAAGGTTGAATAGCTGTCACATTAGCCTTGGGGCAATAAACATAGGGCTGCTGTACTATGAAACAGCAACCAGTAGACACCGAAGAAAAAGGTCAAGAGTCTCCTTTTCCTTCATCCTGTCCCAAGTCAGAACCAGGATCATGCTTAGGCTGCACAGGCCTTGAAAAGGGTGAAGCAAGCTTCTGCTTTACACAAGGACCAAAGAAATTGAAATGGGTCACAGTTATATGCAGCCTTAATACCTCCTAAATGATTCCTCTGTGGATACACCCTCTCTTAACTGTATTTGCAATACAGCTAAGAAGCAATTTCACATACTCACTTCCTTATATCACTCTATCAGGTGAACCTTCCCTATGCATCTCAAGATAAACCAGTGACCCCACTGCAAATCAGTTCCACAAGAATTATTCTGGGCTACCTGGACAAGACGGCTGTCTACAATGTTTTTAAATCCCTATTAAGATGAAAACCTCGACAGCTTTACAAAAACTTTGGAGAAAGGTGTTCTAAGCTTCTGCGGTTCCCATTCAGCTCTTTGTCTATTCAAAAGTTTCAATGCTCTTCCACCCACCATCCTCAGTAACATTTTCATCCTCAGCTATAGTTGTGTAATCTCAAAGAATAGTTAGAAGAAGAGATTTTTAAAAACAACTAAGGGTTAAGCCAGTGCTTTTGGGAGGCCAAGGCAAGGAGAATCACTTGAGGCCAAGAGTTTTGAGACCAGCCTGGGCAACATAGTGAGACATCATCTTTACAAAAAAAAAACTTAATTAAAAAAAAAAAAAAAAATCAGCTAGGCATGATGGCCCTTGCCTATGGTCCCAGCAACTCATACTTGCAGGGGTAAGGTAGGAGGAAAGCTTGAGCCCAGGAGTTTCAGGTTACAGTGAACTATGATCTGGCCACTGCACCCCTGCCTGGGCAAAAGGGCAAGACTCTGTCTCTTAAAACCTGTTTAGTCCCTATGCTTTCCCTTATTTAACAGGTATGAAATTTCAATAAATATCTTCCACTGAAATGATGAGAAGGATGCAACAGCAGAGTTATGTTAGGGAAAAAATGCTTTAAATAAAGAGTGCTGAGTTTAAATTTAGCTCTGACTTTTACAAGCCTCTGAAGATTGAACATTAAACACATACATGAGTAAACCTTTAATTAGCATATACTCAAGGTACATACATTGTTTTCTTTTCTCCTTCTAAGGCATGGAAGAGCCTCTTTAAAAAACAAGCTAACAAAATATGAAAATTCAGAGAACACAACAGTAGGCAGAAGTAGTACAGAGAAGTTCCCAGAAATTATTATTTTTTTTTCTCCAGAGAGCAACAAGAATCATTATTCCCAAAAGGGACTCTACTCACTTCATAGCTTTGAAGATAATATCTACCTTCTGACAAAACAGAAATTGGTGTCTGGATCCTAGAATCAGTAGCAGAAGTTTCAAATACCTTTATGTTTTTGCAGGGGGAGGGGCAATATATCACTTAAAGAAAACTGATGTTAACATGCAACAATGTAAATCCTTAAAAAAAGAAAAAGCAAAGGCTGGCACACCTATAATCCCAGCACTTGGGAGGTCAAGGCGGGCAGATAACCTGAGGTCAGGAGTTCAAGACCAGACTGGCCAACAGGAGAAAACCCTGTCTCTACTAAAAATACAAAAAATTAGCCAGGTGTGGTGGTAGGTGCCTGTGATCCTGGCTACTCGGGAGGCTGAGGCAGGAGAATCACTTGAACCTGGGAGGCAGAGCTTGCAGTGAGCGGTGATTGCACCACTGCACTCCAGCCTGGGCAATAAGAGTGAAACTCCGTGTCCAAAAAAAAGGCCGGGCACAGTGGCTCATGCCTATAATCCCAACACTTTGGGAGGCTGATGCAGGTAGATCACGAGATCTAGACCATCCTGGCCAACACAGTGAAATCCCATCTCTACTAAAATACAAAAATTAGCTGGGCATGGTGGCACATGCCTGTAGTCCCAGTTACTTTTGAGGCTGAGGCAGAATTGCTTGAAGCCAGGAGGCAGAGGTTGCAGTGAGCACAGATCGTTCCACTCACTTCAGCCTGGTGCCTGGGGAAAGAGAGAGACTCTGTCTCGAAAAAATTAAAAATCAAAAAAAAAGAGGGAGGGAGGGAGGGAGGGAGGGAGAAAAGACCCACCATCCCTCCAGTCTCCCACCCAAAGACAAATTATAACTCAACAGCGTATCACCAAGATTCAGCCTCTCGTCTAGATTCATCTCCAAAAAAGGCCTGTACAACCCAGGCAAACTCTGGCAAATCTTGGTGCAGCACTGAAAACGTGAACACCAACCCACTTAACCAAAACACAGAAAAAAATTTCTTCCATTTCAATAACTTAAAAAAAAAAGGCACTTAAAGAGATTACTAACTTGAGCAACAGCTCGGCAACCTGCTACTCAAATCTCAGCTCTGCACTCACTTGGATGTGTAATAACCATGAACATACTACTTCACTGCACTGACCTTCCATTGTTTATCTCAAAAACTGTGGATGAGAGTAAAATGCTTAGCACAGTGCCTGGCATATCACAAGTGCTCAAAAACTTCTATCATAGTGTTACATAAGGACTAAATGCATTTCCTTCTAATATGGAAATCTGGACACAGATACAAATAGAAAGATGGTCAATGTGAAGACGGAGACAGCAATTGCAGTGGTGCAACTATAGGCCAAGGAACACCAGGGACTAGCACAAGACCAGACGCTAGAAAAAGACAAGGAAGGATTCTTCTCTAGAACCTCCAGAGACAGCATGGCCCTGCTGACCCTCTGGCCTCCAAAACAGTGGGAGAACATATTTCTGATTTTTTTAAGCCACCCTCCCTATTTGTGATAATTTTGTTATGGCAGTCTAGGAAACTAACACAATTGTTGAAAAAGAAGTGTATAAACACAACAGGTAAAGCTGTGAGTTTTCCTGATGCATTACCTATTGGAACTATCAGCCTTGTTTTATTCTTCCTATCAGAACTCTGTAACAGACACTGTATACTCAGACTGCAAACAAAGAAAACGTACTGTAAAAGATTGTCTATGATGTTGTATTTTACAGACTAAGAAACTAAAGTTCAGAAATGTTAAGTAACTTTTCTTCTCAAAGTTCATGTAAGCATCTGATAGCAAAGTCAGGACTAGAAGCAAAAATTAACCAAGTCCAAGTATGGTGCTTAATACAATATACTTTGAATGATGAAACTCTTGGATAATCAACATACATTCATGTGCCAAATAACATTATGGTCAATGACAGATCACATATACAATGATGGTCTTGTAAGATTTTAATACAGCTAAAGATTCCTGTCTTGGCTCAAAGCACTACTCACGTTGTTTGTGGTGATACTGGTGTAAATAAACCTACAGTGCTGCTATTCCCGTAGAAGTATAGCACATACAATTATGTACAGTAAGAATATAATAGTTGATTATAAAAAACGGTTACTGTCAAAAAAAACTTGTTTTTATAATAAAGTGTTGTGCATTTACTATACTATACTTTCGTTAGAGTGTACTTCTCACTAAAAACCAGTTAAGTGTCAAATAGCCTCAGGCAGGCCCTTCAGTTGGCACTGTTACAGGCGATGAAAGCTCTGTATGTGTTGATGCCCCTGAAGACCTTACAGCGGGACAGGCTGTGAAGATGGGAGACAGCAGTATTGATAAATCTGACCCTGTGTGGGCCTACATTAATGTGTGTGCTTGTCTTAGTTTTTAGCAAAACAATACAAAAAATAAAACTTTTCATTTTAAAATGAGAAATTTTAAAGACAGAAAAAAGCTTGTTGAATAAGGTATGAAGAAAATGCTTTTGTACCATTACAAGTGTTTGTGTTTTAGGCTGTTATTACAAAAGATTTTAAAAGTTTTAAAAATTTAAAATTCATAAAGCAAAAAGTTACAGAAAGCTAAGAATAATTTATTATTGAAGAAAAAAATCTTTAAAATAAATTTAGTGTAGCCACCATTTATAAAGTTTATAGCAATGTAATGTCCCATGCCTTTACTATTCAGTCACCCTTCAGCTACAGACTCACCCAGAGCAATTTCCAGTCCCGCAAGCTCCATTAATGGTAAGTGCCCTATAAAGGGGTACCATTTTTATCTTTTATACTATATATTTTACTGTACTTAGTTTCTATGTTTAGATACGTTCAAATATATAAACCTTTACCACTAACTGTCTACTAAAGTATTCAGTATAGCAGCATGCTGTACCGGTTTACAGCCTAAGAGCAATAGATTATACCATATTGTCTAAGTGTATGGTAGGCCAAACTACCTCAGCTTTTATTTATTTATTTGAACTGGAGTCTCGCTCTGTCTTGTTCAGGATGGAGTGCGGTGACGCAATCTTGGCTTGCCGCAGCCTCCACCTCCCGGGTTCAAGTAATTCTCCTGTCTTAGCCTCATGAATAGCTGGGATTACAGTAGCCCACCATGACAACCAGCTAACTTTTTTGTATTTTTAGTCTAGACCGGGTTTCACCATGTTGGCCAGGCTAGTCTCGAATTCCTGACCTCAGGTAATCCACCCGCCTCGGCCTCCCAAAGTGCTAGGATTATAGGCGTGAGCCACCATGCTCAGTACTCAGCTTGTATTTAAGTACACTCTATGATGTTCACACACCAATGAAATTACCTAACAAAACATTCCTCAGCTTCCCTTTTGTTAAGCAACATACAACTAGATACACAAAACTCCAGATTATTTTTCAGATATTTTCAAAGTTTCTAAAAACTGCTCCATCATTACTTCTGAGTGATGAGCTGGAAACTAAATGAGGTGAGAGTATCTTCTCATACACAGCTAGTAAGACTACAATTACAAACTGACACACACTGCCAGAATACTTCTCTAAAGTATTCATTAAAAACATAATAGAGCATTAATTCCTCTAAGATAAAGATGTTTATCATGGTATGCTTTATACAATAATTTTAATAGTAAGCATAAAACTGAAATCGTCAACAAGGAAAGGCAATAGCATGTAGCCAATAAAAATGTTTCCCAAAAACCAACTGGGAAATATTCAGGGCACATATATAACATGACTGTGTTTAAACAAATTATTTCTGTGCTAGGAAAATGTACCATAATGTTGGTGATGAGATAATTTTGAGCTGTTGGGTTTTTTGGGGGGAGGGGGAGGGAACGTCTTTTATACTTCTGTGTAATTCCAAAGTTTCCTGAGAAGTGATACACAGTATTCCATCAATTCTAAGAGGTACTTTCCCCACACGTCAACAACTTTTAAATCAAGATGCCTCTTACAATTGCTGTTATGCCCTAGTTTGAAATCTTATCTCTATTGTACTTAAAATAATGATAAATCTTAAAATCAATAGCATCTTAAGTTCTATGAAATGTGGCACTTTTGTAACAGGGAACTAAAATAACCTAACATACACACGTATATATAAACCCACATATATATGTATTTATGAATGTATATAAAAAGATGAAGCAACACTTATGACTACTATTGTACTAATCTCAGTTGTTACTAAGAGACTCTAGTTCTCAAATATAGAAATTCCCACTTAACTACTAGCTATAAAAACCTAGAAACAGACACTGAAGAGGTGTCTCTGATAAAGACTGTGTTTTTCTCCTCAGTATAGGCATATCCAGTCACCTCTTAGTTATTCTTAGTCACCATTCCAGTTCATGTTCTACAAATCTCACTTTAAAATTTTCTTTGTGAAGAGGTGGGAAAGCAAAATATTCACCAACTCTAGAATGTTTATTAGTTTTGTTCTAGCTAATTTTTAAATAAGTTAATCAGAATTTAATTTGTACACTACCCTAAGGGAACAAATTATTAATAAAGTTAGTCCTCTGGACTGTGTCCTCAAAGTATGCTCTACTGAACTTTTGGAGATATACAGATCTCCCCCCCCAATTTGGAAAGAAGCTGGAAGTCTCCAGTGAAATTTTTGGAACAAAAGTTTAAATGATTAGATAGCCCACAGAACTTTCACGTCAAACCCTGATAATTTCTGCTCATTTTACCAGTTGATCAATCTTTAACTTTTGGCCTACTAAGTAATATAATGCCTGTCGTTCACAGTAAAGCAATTTTCTTAAGGCTTTGACTAGTACTAAGGTCAAAAAGGCATTCTGACCTTTATTATTTAGTAGCAATAGACTTTTTCTAGACATGGATCTAGATAAAGATAGAGCTCAGCCACACTAAGCTCATATAAAACATACTTTGCAAGAATGTAGGCTTCATGAGGTAGGATTTTTGTTCACTATTTTGACCCTACTATGGAGAACACTGCTGATAAGTAGTAGGTACTTTTCCACAAATCTAACAAATATGACAGTTACATCAACAGCTTGCTTGCATTATGTTTGTTTTTCTTGTTTCCTGTTAGCTCAGATACCCACGCTATGTTGTTCTAAATGCATGTTCAATTAACACTAAACACTATTATATTCTAATAATGTTTTCCTTTTTATGAGACAGGGTCTTAGTTGTGCCACGACAATCTTAGCTCACTGCAACCTCCACTTCATGGACTCAAGCGATCCTCCCACTTCAACCCCCTAAGTAGCTGGGACTACATGCACATGCCATCACCCTTGGCTAATTTTTGTATTTTTTGTAAAGACAAGGTCTCACTATGTTGCCCAGGCTGGTCTTGAACTCCTGAGCTCAAGTGATCCTCCTACCTTGGCCTCCCTAAGTACTGAGATTGCAAAAGGGAGCCACCACACATGGCCACATCAGGTTTTTAAACAAATTAAACCACTATATCAGGTCATTAAACCATTTACCTTGAACTTTAAGAACAGGATTATGGGTAGGGGATTATTAAAGGGGTGGGAGGGGATGGGAGAAAAGCGATAATGATAGTTTTCAGCTGTACTGAAGAAACACCAGACACTTATCCCTTACCTTATTAGCACGTATCTGTTTGTAAATGTCTGTTTGCTGACGAATTCGATATTCCAAGTCAGAAACATGAGCCTGAAGCCAGTTCCAGCGGCTGACAATAGCTGCCCGGTCTGCAGCCCATCTCCATTCTGACCTGCGTCTCCTAAAAGGAAATAAATTGAGTGAAATGCAAGACTAGCAGTAATATGTATACCAGATAGGATGGGGGTGGGGGCGGAGGTGGAATAAAACTTGTAAAGGCCCTTGCAGAGACTAACTCTAGTGTCAAGAAAAACCCCAGACAGACAGAGACAGACACTCCCTACTCCCCAGGATGCACTATAAACTTTCATATAGATATTTACCAAATTAACTAAGTGGAACTGCCTTCTAGCATCCTGATCCGGCACACAGTTTCTCTCGACATAGCATTAATTTCTCTGGAGATTAAAAGTATTGTTCATGGTAAAATAAAACATATATTAAGAATAATCTATACAGAAAATCCAATTGGCACTAACCATTATTAAAACTAAGAATTCAAAAATAAAGAAAAAAACTAATATTCAGCAAAAGTGTTCAGTAAAGAATATTAGAAACTAAGAAAAAAATAAAAAACATTCATTTTTAAAGTATCATTCATAACACCAACAAAAATGATACATTAAAAATCTTTATAGAGAAAATAATAATGCCTGAAAGCATAAAGATTTATACAAATAGCAGGATACACTTTTTTAGGATGGCAATTCTAATGAACATCTATAAATTTAAAAAAAAAATCCAATCAAATTGCCTACGGTATTTTTAATGAAAGCTGAAAAACAGATCCAAAAGTTCACATGGAATAAAGGACCAACAGCAAGAAATTTGAAAGAAGAAAGCATGATGCAAATTCACATTATCAGATATCCAAATTTGCTGCAAAACTATATAGAGCCTCAAAACTTAGAACTAGATATATAAAGGATACAGGGAAATTTTTTAAAAATCGAATCAGTGCAGAAAAGATTAAACTATTCAATAAATAGTACTAAAATGACCAGTTCTTTAGAAGGAAAAACTAAAATTAGTTTCCTTCTTCATGACATAATTTTTAAAAATTGGCATTTCATATTGCTAAATATGAACAGCCAAAACTTAAAAGAACATCTTTGGAACTTAGAGCAGGAAGTATTTATTAGATAAAGCACAAAAACATGACCTACTTTTCAACATACAATAGAAAAACTAATAAAAGGCAAATTATATTTTGGTGGAAGATATCTAACACATATAACTGAAGATTAAACATTCTAACAGAACTCTAAGAAATAGATTAAAAGGAAAAAAGACAATCTTAATAGAGAGATTAAGGAAATTCACATAAAAGGCAAATAATAAACACACAAATGTGTCATCTCATTAAAATTTGCTTAAAATATAAATATTAGGTAAAACATTAAAATTCTGTTTCAAACCTACATCTGGAAAATGCCATAGCCCGATAAAGCAAACAACTGATAAGAAACGGCAAAGAGCAATTCATACATCACTGGTAACAGTTAAAACTGGCACCACCATTTTTGAAAAATAATTTGGAAATACTTGGCTAGGCGTCAAATGTGGATAACCAACCATTATGATATTCTATTTCATTTTTCTTTCTTTTGAGAGGCAGGGACTCACACTCTATCACTGAGGCTGGATTATGGTGGTACAATCATAGCTCATTGCAACCTGGAGTTCCTATGCTTAAGCTATCCTCCCACTTCAGTCTCCCAAGCAGTTGGAATCAGGAGCATACTACCATACCTGGCTAAATTTTAATAAAAAATTTTGTAGAGATGGGATCTTGTTATAGTGTCCAGGATGCTCTCAAACTCCTGACCTTTGGCCTCCCAAACTGCTGGGATTACAGACACGAGCCACTACACACAGACATAAAATTGTTTCTGAGAACATAAACTACACATTCCTGTGCATGAGGAAACAGGTTCACTGCAGTAAAGTCTGTAATAGCTAAAAATTAATTATATTTTCTGTAATTCCAGCACTCTGGGAGGCCGAGGCGGGTGGATCACAAGGTGCAGAGATCGAGACCATCCTGGTCAACATGGTGAAACCCCGTCTCTACTAAAAATACAAAAAATTAGCTGGGCATGGTGGTGCGTGCCTGTAATCCCAGCTATTGGGGAGGCTGAGGCAGGAGAATTGCCTGAACCCAGGAGGTGGAGGTTGCAGTGAGCCAAGATCGCACCATTGCACTCCAGCCTGGGTAACAAGAGCGAAACTCCATCTCAAAAAAAAAATATATATATATATATATATATATATATATATATATATATATATATATATTTTTTTTATTTCTGCTGAAACTGGTAAACTATAATTTATTCACTTAATAGAGCTTTCTATAGCAATAAAAATTAACTACAGCTATATGTATCAACATGACTAAATCTCAGAACATGCTGTTGAATAAAAAAATTATTAAAAAAAAAACTAAACAAGATTAAGTACACCCAAGTGGTAAAGGAATTTGATTAAATACTATCTAGCAATTTAATTACTGTATGTATCAACATGACCTAATCTCAACAATATGGAATGCAAAATCTGAATGAAAACAAAAAGAATAAACAAACATTAAAAAGGATTACTAACAAAACAGGTAAGTGAATGTATTTTAAAATGCATAGAACTGACATACAACAAATTTACAATCAAGGTCCTCATTACCTCTGGAAAAGAGATGGAGAAGTTGGATTTTAGCTCTATAATATAATGTTTGACTTCTCATGTAAAGAAAAAAAAAAGAGGGAGAAATGTGGCAACATTAACATTCTTTAAATATTAGACATGGTGTCTACTACATTCTATAATCAAAATACTTCATAATATACCACAAAACTATTTTTCCAGAAAGCTGCAGCAGTCACACTGCCCTCAGTTCCACTTCCTATCAGGATACACACACTCACTACTAAAACTTGTGAGTGACTATAGGTGAACTTTAACACAGTCTCCCATAAAAGCAAACTACAACATAATGTCAATAATAAAAAAGAACAAATCTGACTACAATAGGGTAAAAAATGAATACTTAATCATACCATAATAATTAAGACCAAGGAGAGTAATGGTATTTTAACTTTTGTATAAAGCAAACATAAACCATTCAAGTCAACCACTGTGATAAAATATTATAAATTATTTCTCATTTTAGAAAGAAGACATTTTACAGTTCCCTAATTTTGATGGAACCACTTCAGGATAAAGATACTTTTAAAGTACAGTTATCTGCTTCAACCTTGGCTGCAGGTGTAGTTCTACCCCAAATCAGGGAAATGATCTCAAGAGATCAGTAACAACCTACGGATCATACTTGAACAAGAAAAATGCCCCCTACCCACAAAGAGACAAAACTAGTTAACCCTCATGTTTTATTCCCATCTTTTTTTATTCTTCAAGGCTTGCCACCATTCTATCCTGCAAAATATTTTGGCTTCATAGATACCTTTCATTCCTAAAGCTACCACCACACCACGTCCCCATCTATCACTACTGGGCAACCACGGCAGCCTCCATAGTTGCTCTTCCCAACACCAGTCAATCATACTACTTTTCCTCAATAAACTCCCCTGAAACAGTTTTCATCCTGGGCATTCTTATGTTTAAGGAACCATGCAGCTCCTCTGTTTTAAAATACCAAAGGAAAAGAAAATTACTAAAACATTTTAGTTTACGATAACTTTGATAATACATTTTTCCCCTTGGATATTAATGAAAGTCTTACATCCCCTAAACAGGTATTTTACCTAAGTAACAATACAAAATGAGTCTCCTGATAATATGCTTTGGAGAATGGTTAATACACTATAATTAAAGAAAGCCAAGGCAGCACTAAGGAACACCAACAATTCCCAATTTATGAACAAGTTTCAACTTACAAGTGTATCTGTTATACGATGGTTTGAAACTGAAAGTGATTTCCAGGAGAAAGTTGTTACAATGTTGTTATTCCACAATGCTGTTCTAACTCTGATCATATCCAGTGAAAAATGGAAAACTTCAACTCAAGTGTCCAAAAAGCATCTTGTGTTCAAAATAGCAGCAATATGAGCAGAAAGTTAAGCTGTTACTAAAAGTGAGAGGTATATAGTTAACAAGTATGGAGTAAGTTATGAAGATGTTATACTCCAGTGGCAGAGCAGAGCACCACAAAACAGTATCACAATAAGAGGTTAATGTCTTTTGTTCCTTAACCAAAAAAACACGCCATACAAACTCAGCTATCAGAGGTAAAGATAGATTTCCTCTTAAATATTCAAAATGTAAATTTACTACTCTGACAATTTACAGCTCAAAAACAAGGCACACTAATTGAAATTAGGGACACGTTTAGTGACATACCATGCAAACTTCAAAAAAGAAAACAGGGCTAAGGTTGTGGAATGATACTTTAAATACAATGAGGACTTAGTTCTAATATATATAGTCATTATCAATAATGAAGAAAAGCATGTGGATTCCAACACTGATGAGTCTTTCAACTCTATCCTGTTGCTTGTATCTGTGCTATTAGTGAAATAATTGTTTTGACTACATAGGACACTAAAATGCCTCAGAACTTATGATTTTACTGTATGCTTTATCCCAGTCCATATAAAAACATGCACTATATGTACTGTGGTTATTATCTGAGTGGGAATTCTTTTCAACTCATATTTTGCTCCTTGTTTTTATAAACGTTTTATTGGTAAAACTGGCTTTGTCTGCGTGTGCTATGTAAAAATTCATTAAAATGTTACACAATGAATTATTTTTTGGTTCCCTAAGTGCAGTATCAATATCTGCTTTTGTGATACCAGATAAACAGTACATCTTAATGCTAACCAGCTATGTACTAGTATTGGTTTACATAAGAAATATTTGTTGTATACAAATATTTCATTAGCTATGAACTTAAACTTTAATAGTTCTTTTTACAAAGTTAGACTATTACCACAGAGAATTTAGAATGCTCTGTTGACTCTAAGAATATAGAATATTATATTTACTTAAACAAACAAAAAATTCCCCAAAAAAGCTCCTTATAGGCCGGGCACAGTGACTCACACCTATAACCTCAGCACTTTGGGAAGCCAAGGCAGGCAGATCACTTGAGGTCAGGAGTTCGAGACCAGCCTGGACAACACGGTGAAACCCTGTTCTCTATTAAAAATACAAAAATTAGCCAGGCGTGGTGGCGCACGCCTGTAATCCCAGCTACATGGAAGGCTGAGGCAGGAGAACTGCTTGATCCAGCAGGCGGAGATTGCAGTGGGCCAAGAAGGCATGCCACTGCCCTCTAGCCTGTGTAACAGAGTGAGACTCCATCTCAAAAAAAAGCTCTTTATAAACACTCTGAAACTATACAGTGAAAGCATTTTTTTTTTTCTGTAAATTCAGGGTTCAGCTTACATGCTGGTTTAAGATTAAGTTTTGTTTTAAATTCTTTAAAGTTATCTTGAACAATGGTATTAGTGAAAACATTTCATTAGAAGAGGACAAACAGATCAACACAGGTACTTTGTAAGGAGATTTAACTTCTCTTAAATGTGGAGGCCAAGCTTTGCTAAAATAAAAATGCTAAAAAATGAAATTTCTGCTAACACGAAGTAAAAAAATAAGACTTTTTAATATTATACCCCTTACTGTCAACTTGCCAATAGTCAATGTTAAATTTAAACGGGTTTACCAATAGATCAACTCTAATAGTAGCACCAAAAGCTAGACTTTGAACCACATGGAACACTATACGTTGACTACTAGACCTAGTGCCTCTAATAAAGTCACCTAATTCTATTCCAAGATGGGAAATTTGTATGTAAATCCAGTAGAACAGGGCTGGTGGATTATGCTTCTCTTCCCTGATTCATTAATATAAATTTTTTTAAAATCTCATTAAGGCAACAACAAATATGCCAGAAAATCCTGCATGGTGGTTAATTTCAACTTTGATTCTGATTTCAGTCCTATCTCAATTCTTTTCCTTTTAATACAACAAGGGTTCTATTAGCCAACTCAAGTAAAATGACTGTTCATAGCAAGCTACACAGTGTTACATTCAATCCAAAACTGGTAGATAAATGGACAAAGGATTATGTGCTACTTCCAAGTGTTCAGGAAATTCTGAGACACCTAACCTGAAATCTCCAGGTTACTTAGAAAACTTTTAAAAACCAAAAGATTCAAATAAAAATGAGATCATCCTAGAGCATACAACTGCCAGATTAATAGTTTCCAGGGTAAGAGTAAGGGTTGCTGTGGGATAGGAATGAGAAATCTTGAAATTGCTGAGTCACAGGAAAAAAAACAACAAAGAAAACCACTCACAAGTAGGCACTACCTAGCTCAAAAGCAGTGTAAAACAAAGATTAGGAGACAAGTTCTCATGTTTACTTACTTTATACAATCCTAAACATAAAAATTGATCTCTGGAAATAAGAACAGTTTCTGCTTCACAAAGTTGTGATAGCCATAAAATGATGTAATCCTAACTGCAACCTAAAATGTGTACATTAGATAAAAATAAAAATTTTAAAAATTTATTTAACCTTGGATTTAAATTCCCTATCAAAAAGATACAAAAAGGAAGAAAAGTAGAATGAAAAGATTAAAGAAAAACCTCTCAGAGACAAATTCAGGAAACAATGTTTTCAGTTAGCAACAAACCATATTCTGAGAGCTTCCTGAGCTTTGAACTTTAGTCATCTAAAAAGTTCCATTCTAAACAGAAAAATGAAAGTAGTCTCTTAGAATAGACATTGCATCATCAGTGACATTACCCCCAAATTTAAGAAATATGGAGTTAATAAAGCACAAGAGGGGAAAAAAAAGAAGAGAACCAAACTGGCCAGAGTTAAATATCCAAAATATTAGTTGTAAAGTAAAGCCTAGGAAAAACTTAGATACACACTTTGTCTTAACCCATTGTCATCTGTCACATGAACTAGGTTGTGTCAGCTTTCTAGAGAGATCTGTAATAATGTGAAACAAATGTACCAGAGCCTTTTTTTTTTTTTTTTTTTTTGAGGTGGAGTCGTCTTGTCACCCAGGCTGGAGTGCAGTGACATGATCTCAGCTCACTGCAACCTCCGCCTCTCAGGTTCAAGTGAATCCCCTGCCTCAGCCTACTGATTAGCTGTAATTACAGGCACCTGTCATCACACCTGGCTAATTTTTATATTGTTAGTGGAGATAGGGTTTAGCCATATTGGCCAGGCTGGTATCGAACTCCTGACCTGAAGTGATTCGCCCGCCTTGGCCTCCCAAAGTGCTGTAGTTATGGTGCGAGCCACCATGCCGAGCCCCAGAGCAAATTCTATCTAAACTACCAATTCATCTGACAGACTCTTGGAATTGAACACAGCACTTTTGTTCCTACTGCTTAAACCAGATTATCTCTAACATTGAAATGAAATTGTGTGTTTTTGATTTATTTCAGCCAAGCTTTAGTCCACCATGAACTCACTCTATGCTCCTTCCTTCCATTTAACAAGTATTTAAGCAACTATTAGTTACCAAGAATTACACTAGGTTAGAGATAAAAAAACAAGAACTGTGGCTCAAGTTTACAAATTAATGGGGAAGATAGATGTTAATAATCAAATAATCATATAAAACGTAAGATAAGAGATCCTAACTGTATCAGATTTAGACTGGGAGATCTAGAAAGCCTTGTGATACAAACATTCAAACAGACCTCCAAAGCATAAATTAGAACTTGGATGCACAAACTGACAGGGGTTGGGGATGTGGAGCAGAAGATACTAAGTGTAACTGAGGTGTGTCACAAAGAAGAAATGACAATGTATACAATGGTTATGTGGCTAGAGCTCTGACAGTGCACAATGAAAATAATACATTCAACTTGACAATGGAGAGAGGTACCTAGGGCCAGGTCATACAGAACCTGGCAATCCATGTTAACTTTATAAAACAATATAAGCAATCCTCCTGTCCCTCCCGTCATGCTCTTTTATTTATCTCAGACCTTGTTTAAATGCAAATTCAAATTCAAGCTAAAAGGTAATAAACTCCCACAAAACGACCAACTAATTTCAACTATCAACTTATGGCCAATCCTACCTCATCTAGTAACATCTATCTCCCACCCCTATGAATTATTTTTGAAGCCAATTACCTCTAAATATTTCAGTATGTGTTTCTAAAACCTAAGGTCTTTCATAATATGTACATATATTTCATAATTTAAAAAACAGTAATGCCTTAATGTTAAATATCCAGTTACTGGTCAAATTTCCTAGATTGTCTCAGTTGTTTTGTCCAACTCAGTCAAATAAGATTCACACAGTTCATCTGGTTAATACATCTCAAGCCTGTAACACATTCCTCCTCCTCCTCCTCCTCCTCTTCCTCTTCTTCTTCTTCTCCTCCTCCTCATCCTCCCTCCTCTCCTCCTCCCCCCTCCCCCCTCCCCCCTCCTCCTCTTCCTCTTCCTTCCTCACAGTTTGTGGAAGAGACAGCACTATCTGTCCTCTAGAATTTCCTACATTGTGGATTTTGCTGACTGTATCTTTACCACAATGCCCATACTTTTGAACTTGATAAATTGACATTTCTAGGCCAGCGTGGTTGCTCACACCTGTAATCTCAGCACTCTGGGAGGCTGAGGCGGGCAGATCATTTGAGCTCAGGAGTTTGAGACCAGCCTGACCAACATAGTGAAACCCCGTCTCTATTAAAAAATACAAAAAATGTTGCCAGGTATGGTGATGTGGGCCTGTAGTCCCAGCTACTTGGGAGGTTGAGGCAGGAGAATTGCTTGAACCCAGGAGGCAGAAGTTACAGTGAACCAAGATCACGCCACACTGGCACTCTAGCCTGGGTGAAAGAGCCAGACTCTTCTCAAAATAAAAAACATATAAACTACCATCAGTAATTTGATAATTTTGTTTTCTGTACCAAGCTAAAGTTTTACATGTTTAATATTAAGACTGATGTTTTTAAAACACATTCAATCTTTAAAGAATAATTTAAGGTACTTTAAACTCCTTTCAATACTCATTCATCAGATTTTTCATCAAACATGGTAAACATATACATATTATATGATCTGCCTAGCACAATAAATGTAATTGTTTATCATATCCAGTGCATATATCATATCATATTCTGAAAATACTCAGAAGCATCTTCTAACACTAAAACTCCCATCTCTCCAGGAAAGCTTTTCCTTGTGAATACCTCACAATTCACTACTTTGTATTGTTCAAGATTAGTTGGATCCTCTTTTGTTACTTGTATGTGCTATTATTTCCAAGTCACGTCATATATATGACTGGTTTTCAACAAGATTATCAACTAGTTGAAATCTTATTATCAACTTATTTCCAAGTCATGTAATATATATGACTGGTTTTCAAGTAGTTCCCATGCCTCCTTATGGGAACTACCATGTGTTTTAACTGTAAAACAATTTTTAATGGTGTCTGCACACATGTAGTTTACAAGTAAATTTGCAAGAAATAAAAACAATGAGAGATTTAGCTGATGCCTTATCCTGTTTAATTCTCAAATGTTTAAATTTTTAAAACACCTAACTGAAGTGTTCTAATGGGAGAAAAAAAATGGCATGACAAAGAAGTACAGAAATGGCTTACAGTTCTTGGCTGGCTGGAGGACTGAACATGAAATTTAAGCATGAAGATTTCGAACAAAATATAGTTACTGTGTCTTTTTTTTTTTTTTTTTGGAGACGAAGTTTCGCTCTTGTCACACAGGTTGGAGGGCAATGGCACGATCTCTGCTCACTGCAACCTCTTCCTCCAGGGTTCAAGCAATTCTGCTGCCTTAGCCTCCCAAGTAGCTGGGATTACAGGCGCCCACCACCATGACCGACTAATTTTTTTTGTATTTTTAGTAGAGACAGGATTTCACCATGTTGGCTGGGCTAGTCTTTAACTTCTGACTTCAAGTGATGCACCCACCTCAGTCTCCCAAAGTACTGGGATTACAGGCGTGAGCCACCACGCCTGGCCAAGACTTTAAGAAATAGTCCTTAAAGGCACTGAAGTTTAGAAACAGGAACACAGCTTCAAGAAAATGAGAACTTGTTAGTAAACTTATTAGTTCTTAAAAATAAATATGGTAAAAAGGAATTGAGATATGGAAACAAAACAAAAACTGAATAAATGGAAGAAGTCCTGGTACGGGCAAGGTGGTACAGACTCCATTCTTTCTCCCAGCTCATCCCTGTTCTAAGCACAATTATAAATCCTGCAAATAACGCAAGAGGCAATCAAAGGAAAATTCTGAAAGGTAGAAAAGGGAAGGCAAACTAGTCAATGGCCCCAGGACTAGAGGAACAACATAGTGACAAAGGCATTTAATAAACAGTATGCAACTCAAAGAAGATAACCCAAGTGTGGCATTTCCTGGCTTCCAAGAGAGCAATAAAGAGCACCTCAGACAGGCTCATTCCTTGCCTCCACAGAAGGGAAGTATTTCAACACCAGGGAAGCACTCCAGCAACAGCAAGCAGGACAGATCAGGAGGTCTGCTAATAATAGGAAGCCAGAGGAAATGTTATTGCCCCATTTCTCAATTTCTTTTTATGGCAAATACTCATTATGTCTAATATGTCTCTTCCCATTATTTCTTCAACACAGGGTATCAACTCCACTACTGCTCCAAAACTGTCAGTCAAGGTCACCAATGACCTCCACTGTACTAAATCCAATGTCCAAGTTTTAGTCCTTACCACCCTTGATCCATAAGCAGGATCTAACACAGGTAATTACTCTCTCTTTTCAAATACTTCATTTGTCTTTCAAGACACAGTAACCTGGCTTTTCTCTTGCCTTTCTGAATTCCTTATAAGACTGAATATGCCCAATCACTAAATAATATTCTTCCCTACTCTTACTTCCTAAGTTATCTTACCCAAACTCATGGCTTTAAAAGTATCCAACTATGTATCTGACTCTCAAAGACCTACCTCTAGCTCAAACTGCTCCCCTCAACACCAGATTCCTATTTCTACTTGCCTACTCAACACTTCTATTTGAATGTCTAAAAGCCATCTCAAACTTTACGTGTTCAAAATGAAGCTGGTATTTTCCGCTCCCCAACTCCTACATGTTATCCCAAACGTGCTTCAACTAGACGGATCTGTTCAAGTCAAAAACCTCCATGTAATCCTTAATTTCAACCCCCTACCACCTCTCTCTCTTTCATAAACACATGCACATACACACACACCTGATCCATCGACAAACCTTATTGGCACTATCTTCAAACATATCCAGTATTCAACCACTTCTTGCCACTTCATTGTTAGTTGGTTTAAACTTTCAAGATGAGTCCAAGAGCCTCCTAACCATCTCCTAAGTCTCACCCTTGACCACATTCAGGCTATTACCATGAAAATGGCAGCCAGCCTAATATTGTATAAAAGGTTAAGTATGACCATGTCACTCTTCTACCCAAAACCCAGGCTAGTTGTTTATCATCTCTAAAAACCCAAGTTCTGACAGTGACCCTAGAAGGCCTCAAACAGGCAACCTCTATCACCCAATCCCTGTCATCTCTCTGGCCTCATCTCCTGTTCTCCTCCTGGCTCATTACATTCCAATCACTGCCGTTTGCTAAACATGTTAGGCCAGCTGTCAAACACAGGACCTATTAATTGCTATTCCCAAGGCAAATATCCTCACTTTCTTCAGGTCATTTCCTTATAGGATACTTGGTTAAGGCCTTCCCTTAACTATCCTCTTAAAATTGTAACCCCTCTCCAAACACTCCCCTACACACCTTTCTTTGCTGCCTCCTGGCTTTATTAATAGAACCCTCATGAAAAATACTTTTAATTATCTTTCTAATTGTCTCTTTCCCCCACTAATCATCTCTGGAAACAGAAATTTTTGTCGTGTTCACCATAGTATCTCTAGGTGATGGGAGCAATGCCTAGGCAAATGGCAGGTACTCAAATATTTGTTTAAAGGGAGGGAAGGAAGCAGGAAGAGTGAGAAGGAATGAGGATAACAGGCCAGAACTATGATCCTAACTTTTCCTTGCAATAGATAAAAACCAAAGTAATTCCAGACTGAAGCTAACCCCTTTTCTCATTTGGTGCCAACAGACCTCATAAAACTAACTCTGGCCTCTAACACTGAAGGCAGGAGTCAAGAAATTATAGTCCACATTCTTAGTCCAAATGCACACAGATGAGGGAAAATAAAGCTATATTACAAAATGTAAACTGCCGAAAAGGTATTTGAGCGCTATTCTTTTTTCGAAAATAGGATCTTGCACTGTACCTGGGCTGGAGGGCAGTGGTGCAATCACAGCACACTACAGATTCAATCATCTGGGCTCAAGAAACTCCTACCACCTCAGTCTGCCGTGGTTGGGACCTCAGATGTGCGCTACCGTGCCCAGCTGATTTTATTTTTCATGAAAATGGGGTCTCTCACAATGTTGCCCAGGCTCATCTTAAATGCCTGGGCTCAAGTGATTCTCCTGCCTCAACATTCTAAAGTGCTGATTACAGGCATGAGCCACCGCACCCAGTGGAATCCTTGTGTTTAACAGGAACCATACACAACTTAAATGGAAACTTGCTGAGGGTACTATAGATGTTCCAGAGTAAAAACGTTTCTGCTTTTACACGTGGTAAAATACAAAATTCTAACATCTCAATTTCTACACTTTTGCAAATCACTTACTAAAAGAATTGTGAATTATAGGATACATGTAAGATACTTAAGTTTTACTGACACACTTCAATTCTGCCACATGAAGTTGAAAATTATTTTGTCACGCTCATCATTGTATATTATATAAATCTGCCTTCTCCACCAACTCCCCCTAAAAAACCCTTAAGAAATAACTTTTAATGACATAGCCCTCAAAGGTCAAGTTGGTTTGCAGTAAAGAATCACTGAGGGCACAAAGGTGAACATTTTCACCATCCTAAAAATTGGAAGATATCATTCCCAGGGTTGCTGTGTTATTTAAATAACATTTTTACAGTCTAGCATTTCAAAAAGTGCTCAATAAATGGGAATTTGTTGCTGCTCTTACCAGCTTCTGACTACCATACCTGGTTGAACTAACTCAGTTACCGCAAGGTATTCTATGCCCTTCCATCTAATGACAAATACTTGTTTTGAAAAATCATATACTTCTTAAACAGACTTGAGAAACAGGAACCTGAGACCCAAGCACTTTTTGTTCTGAATCAAGTTCCAGCATGCACAGCAAAGTGTATGTGGAGTGGGAGGGTGAGTAGGTAGACTGCTTCACTGGGAAATTATTCTGCAGTAATGCCTCAACTGTGAAACAATGATGATGATAAACTCATCCTAAATTTAGGACTACTGACAGGAACAGGTGACCACAATAACTGTTCATTTTAAGTCATTAAAAAGCTTTCTTGCAATACTCGGCTTCAAAAAAAAATCCTAGCATGCAGGAAAAATCCTGTATGTGCTTGAAGAATAAGGATAATATAGTTACGCTAAAAGCTTAGATTTTCAATTTAATGAGAGAAAGCACAATGTTTAATGAGAGAAAACACAATGGTCATATAATAAGAAGGTTTATGTTTTACTTCCTTATACTAATCTTTCCTCATGAGAATTTTAAATAACAGAAATTATACCAATCACAAATGGAGTGCTTACTACATGCAAAACACTGCTCTGGCACATTACAGACATTAATTCACGTGATCCTCATTAAAACCCTGTCAGGTGGGTATTATGATCATCATTGTTCCATTTTATAATAAGGAAACTAAGACAATAAGGCTAAATAACTTGTCTAAGTTTACACTATCAACACGCAGAGCCAAGACTTGACATAGGTGCTCTGGGCCAGAGTGTTTGTTATTACAGTTAGAATATACAAATTTATGAGTATTACTGCCAAATCGATTTTCTCAAAAATACGTCAAATTGGGGACAGAGGGGAGCTGACACTTTGAATTCACTAAGGCTCTGTGAAAAGATGCTGAAATAAATGAAAAGAGTATTTGATGTTCAAATATATGCTATTTTGAAAAATCACTGGTAAAGAATACTGTGGACAAGGATAGAATCACAAGTATTTGTGCTGAGGTCTGAAAGAAGGAGAAAAATATGGTTGGGGTGGGAGGTGAGGAAGGCAGGTCAAGCGGTGAATAGAGCATGAATAAAAATGCAGTCAGGAAAGTAAAAGGCTATATTCTGGATACAAAGCAGTAGTAATAGGTAGAAACAGCATTAGTAACAAAAACAGCAGTGCTATTAGGTACAGGTACTCAATGCATAACTGAAGAGAACATAAAAATAATTAAAACTGTAGTGCAAAGATCCCATAAGCGCCGAGAGAGGAGCAAAAGGCCTCAGCCTGCTTCCATATAAATAATGAAGAAGAAAATAATTAGAAATATAATCATAGTAGTTATTAGCTATTCATATGTGATCTTAGTTATTCATAGGTGATCTTAATTCCTTTACTAATGCCTATCAGGTCGGAACCTGGGGTGACACCGTGAAATGAATGACACTAAGGAAAGATGCTCTAAGCCCTCTGTCACGCCCGCATAAGGGCTGCTGGAGGGTGCCTCAGCTGTGCGGCAGTGCCAGCGCTGTCAAAGTGCCTGCTGTTTAGCCAGCTAGGTAAGATGTCCAAAAAGGCTGAGACATCTCATTCCTGGGCAAGTCTGGAGAAAACTCCGCCTCTCCAAGCTCTTGTGGTTAAGGCCTGACAGCTGTCAGATAGGCCCACAGACATCCGGGGGCTTAACTGTCTCTATGTGATGCTGTGCTTCAGTGGTCATGTTCCATGTCTACTCTTCATGTTCTCCTTCTGCACCTGGTTCCTTTTGTCTTAGAAAAGATGATCGGTAATAGTAATATAAATCTTAATGTTTTAGCTCTTTCTCGATAAATATGGAAAAAGTACTGATGCATTATGCTCCTTACCTCAATTCAGGTGCCAGAAATTCCTAAGCCCCTACCTGAATGACAGGTGATGTACTTGGCCCTGCCACACCCTATCTACCCTGCTTCCCAGTCTTCGACCACCAAGGCCACGCCCTACCTACCCTGCCCCCAGATTTGCAACTCAATAAAAGTAAGGGTGTCCCAGCATTCTGGGCCACTGCTGGTCTCCAAGATTTGGGTAGCAGTGGACCCCTGGGCCCAAAACTCTCTTTTCTCTATCTCTGTGTCTTGTGCCTTTTATTTCTACAATTTCTCATCTCCACTCCAGCTGGGAGTGGCTCACAGAACCCTGTAGGGCTGGACCCTACAAAAACTGTCGTGAAACACATAAGCTGGAAATACAAAGAACATGTCATATTCTTGGTTGTGATAATCACATATCATAATTGAAACTTTTCCCTTAAACTATTAATTTAAGTTGGACCAGTTACTTTAGGTCTGATGCATTTCTTAGGGGATTTTAAAGAATGGAATACAATATATAATGATAAAGTTTGACAAAATAATTTGAGTTTATATGAATGAGTGCTCAAAAATTGTCAAGAAAACATTGCAAAACAATTTATTTTATTTTGGAGATGGAGTCTCACTTTGTCGCCCAGGCTGGAGTGTGGTGGTATGATGTCGGCTCACTGCAACCTTTACCTCCGGGTTCAAGCCATTCTCCTGCCTCAGCCTCCCAGGTAGCTGGGACTATAGGCATGCACTGCCACACCCAGCTATTTTTTGTATTTTTAGTAGAGATGGGGTTTCACCATGTTGGCCAGGCTGGTCTCGAACTCCTGACCTCAGATAATCTGCCTGCCTCCAGCTCCCAAAGTGCTGGGTTTACAGGCATGAGCCACCACGCCCAGCCGAAAGAGAACATTATGGAAGACTCTACCCCACCAATTATTAAAATTTCCATTACACAACAAGTATAATCAATATACATGGATGGTATTTGAACCAAAGTAGACAAACAGATCAGTAGACCACAAAATACAACATATGCATCCAAGTATATATAGCAACTTAATATGCAACAAAAATGGCATCGCGATTCTCAGAGGAAAGAATGTTTTATTTAATTACTGATATTGATATAACCAACTACGCATTTGGGAGGAAGGAAGAAGAAGTTCCTATCTCACACTACACACAAAAATAAATCTTAAGTGTGTTAAAGACTTTGCCATAATCATTGCATTGAGAGGCATTCTTACAGAACAGGAAAAAAAAGCAGAAACCAGAAAAGTTTATTTTGGAAAATTATCTAATTAAAGATTCTCACACACTCTGATCTACTTTTCAAGATTCAATCCCACAGAAACAAGAGCACCAATATGATAATATTTACTATTGAGGTAACTAAAAGCAATCATATTTTCCAAGGGGGAACGGCTGAATATATTATTGTACACCTCTATAGGGAGTGTTATATAA
Source organism: Callithrix jacchus (assembly GCF_049354715.1). NCBI lineage: Eukaryota > Metazoa > Chordata > Mammalia > Primates > Cebidae > Callithrix > Callithrix jacchus. The sequence goes on from NC_133506.1 coordinate 86,859,715, forward strand.
TCATTAAGAAAGATGCCAGTCATGGTGGCTCACACCTGTAATCCCAGCACTTTGGGAGGCCGAGGTGGGTGGATCGTGCCACTGCACTCCAGTCTGGGCAAGAAAGCAAAACTCCATCTCAAAAAAAAACAACAACAAAATAAATTAGAGGCCCAGTATTCTAGAAGGCCCAGAAGGGTGGATCACCTGAGGTGAGGAGTTCAAAACCAGCCTGGCCAACATAGCCAAACCCCGTCTCTACTAAAAAAGACAAAAATTAGCTATGTGTGGTAGTGCGAGTCTGTAATCTCAGGTACTTGGGAGGCTGGGGCAGGAGAATCGTTTGAACCTGGGAGGTGGAGGTTGCAGTGAGCTGAGATGGCGCCATTGCACTCCAGCCTGGACAATAAAATAAAACTGTCTTCAAAAAAAAAAAAAAACCACCAGAAAATGGGTTAGATCTTTACATATCAACCCAAAATAGTATCTAAAATACACTGCCAGTGTTTGAAAAACAAATTTCAAAGCATTTTCACGTTTTGGTTTGGGGAAAGAAAAAAAAAAAGGAAAAGAAAAATCCAAAAGATGAATGCATTTTTTGTGAGTATAAAGTAAGACTTGAAACACAATTCACCATCACTGATACAGGGGGATAAACTTTTTTTTTTTTTTTTTAAAGACCTCGGTATTGTCTTAAATTGTTCTGAGCATGCGTTATTTTCATAATTAAGACTGGATCCTTGCTGGGCATGGTGGCTCATGTCTGTAATCCCAGTACTTTGGGAGGCCAAGGCGGGTGGATCACCTGAGGTCAGGAGTTTGAGAACAGCCTGACCAACATGGTGAAACCACATCTCTACTAAAAATACAAAAATTAGCCGTGCATGGTGGCATGCGCCTGTAGTCCTAGCTACTTGGGAGACTGAGGTAGGAGAATCGCTCGAACCCAGGAGGTGAAGGTTGCAGTGAGCCAAGATCAATCCACTGCACTTCAGCCTGGGCAAAAAGAGTGAAACTTGGTCTCAAAAAAGAAAAATGAATCCAGTATTCATTTTTCAGGCCTGGATTGGTAGCTCATGCTTTTAATCCCAGCACTTTGGGAGGTCAAGGCAGTCAGATCACTTGAGGTCAGGAGTTCCAGCCAGGCCAACAGGGCAAAATCAGGTCTCTATTTTAAAAAAAAAAAAAAAAAAAAAAAAATTAGGCCGGGTGCAGTGGTTCACGAGGTCAAGAGATCAAGACCATCTTGGTCAACATGGTGAAACCCCGTCTCCACTAAAAATACAAAAAAAAATTAGCCGGCATGGTGGCGCGCGCCTGTAGTCCCAGCTACTCGGGAGGCTGATGCAGGAGAATCGCTTGAACCCAGGAGGCAGAGGTTGCGGTGAGCCAAGATCACGCCACTGCATTCCAGCCTGGGTAACAGGAGCGAAACTCCGTCTTAAAAAAAAAAATTAGGTTGGGCACAGTGGCTCACACCTGTAATCCCAGCACTTTGGGCTGGATACCTGAGATCAGGAGTTCGAGACCAGCCTGAGAAACATAGTGAAACCCCATGTCTACTAAAAATATAAAAATTAGCAGGGCGTGGTGGTACATGCCTGCAATCTCAGCTACTCAGGAGGCTGAGGTGGGAGAATCGCTTGAACCCAAGAGGCAGAGGTTGCAATGAGCTGAGATGGCACCACTGCATTCCAACATGGGTGACAGAGTGAGAACCTGTCTCCAAAAAAAAAAAAAGTAAACTGCAACAGATAATTCGAAACATAAAGTGGGAAAAAATATTGTCAAAATCTCACTTTAAAACTTTGGGCAAATAATAATAATAAAAAGAAAGTGGGAAAAGATTACAAAGAATACAAACAAACTAGCAATGCCTGGAGACATTTTTGGTTGTCAAAACTGGGGGTGGGGGTATGGTGCTTGGTAGACGCCAGAGATGCAGCTAACCACACTACAACACATAGAACAGTCTCCTACAAGAAAATATCAGTAGAGCTGAGGTTAAGAAACCCTGCTCTATATGAACCATTGATAAGAACAAAATCTTAGCTTTCCAAAGTCAATCCTTCCTTTTAGCCCCATCATGGCCCCACATGTTTGCAGGTTCTTTGGCTAAACCACAAAATAGCTGTTATGGTCTGTTAACAGTCAGATGAATGGCAAGGGTGATCCAACATGTAAAAAATAATGAAAAATAATACAATACAAAACTAATTAGAGTATGTAGCATGCAGAGTATGTAGAAAAGTAACTTCTGTTAAAGTTAGGCATATGCAAGCCTGTTTGTGTCTCAAATTTACCTGCAGGTATAAGAATTGGGGCAAACTGTTTATCTAACTGTAGATTATGTTGTTGAGTTCTCTCATCCAAAAAACTCATGAGATGGACTTAAAAAAACCTACCAGGCACTTTATTTGTGTTAATGAATTTATGATCATCTGCATGAAGTACATCCTGTATATACAGATGTAACCTACGTGGGGGGGGGGGTGTAAAATCTTGATAAGTAGACATCTGAAAGGCTCAATTCATTTTAGATGTTTTAAGAAAATTCCTTAGTCATAACACACACACACAGACTTTTTGTAAGATCCTGATCAAGCCATAAGGCCAAATCTAAATCTAAATCACCCACTCCAAAAGTACCGAAAACCTTAAAACCAAAAGAAACATTAGAGATTATCTACTTCTAAGCATCTTAATTTTTAAACGAGTAAAATGAGACCAAAATGGGGCCCAAAAGATTAAATAATATGCCCAGAGTAATAAGTCAAATCAGATGGTCAAACTGTTAAAGCAAACTGATTAGAAAAAGATGCTCAGAATAGGCATGTAGACATGAGCTTAAAAGTTATATTGTCATTTTAAAAATTACTTTGGGGCTTTAACAAATTAGCACAGGTAGTTGTGATTTAAAAGTCCTCTCTTAAAATTTTAATGTAGTTGTGACTCAAAAGTCATCACTCAAAAGTTTAGTGACTATTTTCCTAACTCAGAAATAAGACTGTTATATCACTACTATGTTTGACATTTTCTCTCTAATAAAAATACATAAAATTATGCCTAAAGATCTACTCTTAGAAATAAAAAAAGCAAGAACTATATAATAGGAAAACATACACACAACATCTACAATGAAATAATGAAGAATTTACCATTTAAAATTAAGTCACTAATCTATTCTATACTTGCAGGTACAGAATACCTCAAATGTTCTTGCTTGCAAAACTGATTTTTATATCACTAAGCTCCATTCACCTCTAAACTTCTGCCTAAATTTGTGCCTAAGCACCACATTATAAACAGGAAATTAAAAGAACGGGTGTCAAAGTGAGCTGTCTAATTAGCTTTATAAAGTTACTTACCTTCAAGCCAAGGAATTCCTGAACCAAAGACTATGTACTTACCAATTTGTCTTCTGTTAAGAGCTCTCAACCCAGAATTAGCTTGGAAATAGACACTAAGTAACTCAACATTTAAAACCAGAACATCAAGCCAGGCACACCGTGGCTCAAGCCTGTATCCCAGCACAGCACTTTGGGAGGCGAAGGCAGGTGGATCACCTGATGTCAGGAGTTCAAGACCAGCCTGATCAACATGGTAAAACCCCATCTCTATCGAAAATACAAAACTTAAGCTGGGCACAGTGGCAGGCACCTGTAATCCCAGCTACTCAGGAGGCTGAGACAAGAGAATCACTTGAACCTGGGAGGCAGAGGGTGCAGTGAACTGAGATCGAGGCACTGCACTCCAGGCTGGGCAACAGAGTGAGACTCCCTCTCCAAAAACAAACAAATAAAAACCTAGAACATCTAACTGAATCAGAGTGCTTAAGTATCAAAATAATCTATTCTTAACAATCTGAAGAGTAAGAAGGATAAAGATTCCCTAACATGCAGAACTGAAACTAGAAAAACTTTATTCTAACGTTCTTAGAGTACTATCAAGTTCTCCCTAGGAGTTCTATATTGCTGATAACAGCTTACAATATTTTTCCCAGGCAGTTTAGTTAGGACCACATGTCAGTATTTTATTACAATTTTTTAAGCAAGAAAGGAGGTCTCTAACATACTAACTTAAAGACATACACATTCTTGATAGAGATATATCAATATATCTCTATCAAGAGAAATGGCAATGGCTAATTGTTAAACTAGATTTTTTAAAAGGACAACACTATTTTGTTAAAAGTTATTAGACTATGACAGTCATCTAAGTGGGGAGGTAACTAGTTTCCCAGCAGAAGTCTTATTCCCAGTAAGGAAGGTTCATCAGACAACTGTATATTTTAACAGAAATGTTTATTTCATTTCTTCTTAGGAGGTTGTGAATTATATCACACAGAAAGATTCTGTTCAGATGAGGTTTAGAACAATTTTTCTTTTCACAGTTTCTCCTCTTGATTTAGACACTCTCAAAAGATTTGTCCAGATCTAGGTCCATTTTACTGAAATTTTTTACTAAAGACCTTTTTCTTTTTTCATTTTTTCTTTTGTAAACAGGTATTTTTGTAAAGCAAGAATTTTTATTAATTTTTTTTTAGATGAAGTTTTGCTTTTGTCACCCAGTCTGGAGCACAATGGCGCCATCTCGGCTCACTGCAACCTCCATCTCCTGGATTCAAGTGATTCTCCTGCCTCACCCTCCTGAGTAGCTGGGATCACAGGTGCCCATCATCACGCCTGGGTAATTTTTTTGTATTTTTAGTAGAAAAGGGGTTTCACCATTTTGGCCAGGCTGGTCTCAAATTACTGACCTCAGGCGATCCACCCATTTCGGCCTCCCAAAATGCTGGGATTACAGACATGAGTCACTGCACTGGGCCGATAAAACAAGAATTTTTAAAGAGCAAAAGGGAAGTGCAGCAGATTTTCTGTCTCCTTACTACAGATGAGAAAATAGTATAAAGCTATTGAGTGTCAACAGTTCTATATTATCGCCCTCCCTGCCCCACTGTACTGCTCCTGAAGGCTAAACAGAAATCCGAAGGAAAGTACACATTCTAGGAGTGAAGATAATTTTAAATATGTATCACATGATGCATATATGGCTTTTCAGAAAACAAGTCTTTACTATGATATTATGAATGAAAAACAGCTTATTTACAGGACATTTTGACTTTCCTCAAAAAGTATGCTTAAACAATCCAACACTTTTAGAGAAGCCAACAGATACAATCTTCACAGAAATACTAAAGCATCTGCAAAACATACACAGACCGCTTTTAAAGTTCACCCCAGGGATCTATAGGGTCATTATAGAGGACCACCACAAAATGCTTAAGCTGCATACAGATACCAGGCAAATGCCACATAAAACTGGAGAGTAAGTTATCACCACAGTAGTTAACAATGTGACAAAGCAGAAGATAAGGAGCATTCAGAGTTGGAAACTACGTGGAAATGTTTTCATTTACGGCACATTTTTCTGATTGGTTTTACAACTCATGTTACTAATTATAAAATCGTAGAAGATCAGAATCCGCAGAACCAAGCCTCTTAAGAATAAGGCAACTGACCTGCAAAGACTGATGGCAGAGTGAAAACTAGACCCAACTTCAAACCAAGATAGGATTTTATACTTCACAAAAATTAAACAGTAATTTAGATTTTATTTAAAATACCTTGGTACCTAAGTTCCACAAAGTAAACAGGCATACAGTTAAAAAAAATTACTAAACGATAAATATTTTCTATTAAGACACAAAACATTAAAAGTAGATCAGGAAGGAATAGTAAGCCAACTCATTTTTAACCCTGTGAGACTCTGTCCAAACTCTTCCAGTGGCTCCCTTTACTTCTAAGTGCAATGCAATCTTAACCTTACCTCTAAAAGGTCGTCATTTATAGTCCTCCAATTTCTTAACAGTTTTCCAATACAGCTCAAGAACTTTTCCAATGGTGAATAAAAGTTTCATCACTTTCCCTTTCACAGCTTGTTATCAGGGAATTATTTTAAACGTAAAACAAAAATCCTAAGTCTGTAGCTTCCAAAAGAGCATGAAAATATATTTTAAATGGCAAAATAATCTAATTAACAGTAATACTGTAATATTTGAAAATTATATTTTTAGAAAGTATAAAGTTACATTTATTACAAGCAAAAAAAAATTATATGAGGGAATGTTTTTTAAAAGAGCTGCAAATTCTTTGGCACTTCTCCCACTGAGAGGCAGATTTCTCTGTCAATTCCCCCTTGAATCTGAGGGAGCCCGTGACTACTGCAGTCAACAGAATATGGTGAATGTGGTACTAGATGACTTTCTAGGCCAGGTTATAATAAATGAGCATACAGCTTCAACTGAGCACAGACACTTTATGTAAGAGATATTATAACCCTGAAACTTCAAACCTGTGTTGAAGAGCCATGTGCACACAGCACTTGACGAAGCAAACCAGCCAGGCAAAGCTTTCTAGCCATTCCTTACAAGCTGCCAGATTTCTGGGTGAAGAAACTACCTTAGAAATAGACTCTTTATTCCCAGATGTTTCAGTCCCCAGCCTCTGAATCTTCCCAGCAGAACCCCTCAAATAGACAAGTTATTCCAACCCTACTCTAAAATCTGACCCACAGAATCTATGAGAATAAAACAGCTATTGCCTCCTGTCGTTCAGTTTGAGCTGGTTTGTCCAGCAGCAATACATAAAAGAAATAGCCATTACCCTATAAAATTGAGCATTTGCATATACTTTACCCATCCGGTATGATATAGTATTCATGGGAGTATATACTCATGGGTATATACCCCCACAAAAAACTTTAGTGTACATATGCCAGGAGGCATATTCAATAATGTTTAAAATAAGTCTAGAAATTATTTTTTCAAAGATGAAATAACCTAGAGAGGAAACCCAAATGCATACCAAGAAGAGAATGAATCAATAATGGTATATCCAACCCAATAGAAAAGTAAAAATAAATGAACTACATAACTACACAAAAAAACAGAGATAAATTTTAGCAGCACTATGTTGAAAATTCAAGCTTTATAAGATAACTTTTGTAAAGTTTAAAGATAGCAAAAGTAACCTAGAGATTCCCTGGAGAAACTTTAAAAGCTGTGTTGTGTGTGAGGCTGGGCGCAGTGGCTCATGCCTGTAATCCCAGCACTTTGGGAGGCCAAGGCAGGCAAATTACTTGAGTTCAGGAGTTTGAGACCAGCCTGGCCAACATGGTAAAGCCCCATCTCTACTAAAAATACAAAAATTAGCTGGGTGTGGTGGCGCATGCCTGTAATCCCAGCTTCTCAAGAGGCTGAGGCAGGAGGATCACTTGAACCCGGGAGGCAGGGGTTGTAGTGAGTAGAGATTGTGTCACTGCATTCCACCTGGGAAACAGAGCAAGACTCCATCGTAAACAAACAACAACAAAAAAGCTGCGTGTGCATGTTTTTCAATTTCCTTAGTTCTGCCCCACCACAAAGATCGTATCTGCTGGCTTCTACATAATTTTTTTTAGGCAAATACAAGGATACAATAAAATTTTAAAAGGCCAAAAAAAGATAATTTATAATAAAGGATAGGAGGAAGTGGGAGGATAGGCTGAGGGTGAGCTTGTAAGTACTTGATATAACAGTAGTTGTTAAGTTGGGCAGTGGTGCCACAGATACTACAGAAGATACTATAAATGATGGAAGATGGTATTAACTGACCATTTCTGGCAAGGAAAGGAGTACAGACTACATCAGATAATTCATGAAACAATTATTCTCATAATGTCATAAGGTAATGTGACATAAGTAGACAGAAGATCAGCACATTTAAACAGCATCAAGTACCAGCAAGTTGGCCAGAGGCTGCACCTGTGCCTCAGAACGACCTTTTCTAAAAAGCAGCCGATAACTGGGTGAGGTGGTTCATGCCTGTAACCCCAGCACTTTGGGAAGCCAAGGTGGGAGGATCATGAGGTCAAGAGATCGAGATGAAATCATCCTGGTCAACGTGGTGAAACCCCATCTCTACTAAAAATAAAAAAATTAGCTAGATGTGGTGGCGTATGCCTGTAGTCCCAGCTACTGAGGAGGGTGAGGCAGGAGAATCACCTGAACCCAGAAAGCAGAGGTTGTAGTGAGCCAAAATTGCACCACTACACTCCAGCCTGGGTGACAGAGCAAGACTCCATCTCCCTCACGCTCCCCCGCAAAAAAAAAAAAAAAAAAAAAAAAAAAGCCAGCATCTTTTAAAAATTAATCAGATCATGTCACTGATATGCTCAGAAACTTCCCATTTAACTCAGAGTAAAAATAATAGTCCCCATGAAGTTCCTGGTTATTTCTCATCTCTTGTCTCTCCATTCATGACATTCTTTGCTTGAACAGCTCTACCTTGAACATTTCAAGCACCCCACTTCTGACCACTGAACTGATTTCCTGGACTTGGAACACTTTTTCTTCCTCCAGATGCCCTTGGGTCTTTCTCCTCTATTTCCAGAGGTCCCCTAGCCAAAGACACAGTCTTCAACCAACACAAAATAGTAAAACTGCTGCTGCAAGCCACCTCAGCCAACGCCTCCCCACATCTTGTTTTAACTGCCCTTACAATACTGTACTTACTACCTGATGTAAATTTGTGTACTGCCTTTCCTTCTAGTGATGTTAAGTTCCAAGAGAGTAGGAATTCATGTTTGTTTTTTCACTGATGTATCCACACCATTTTAATAGGTTCATTTTTATGTATGCAGTAAGCATTCAATAAATGCCTGTTAAATAGATACTGGTGATAGTGGCAGTGGCAAGTGGAGGAGGGGTTATCCTATTCACGATGGTCATGGTAGTAACCACATGCATGCCTGGTAGCATCCAAAAATCTTCACAGAGTTAGTTCATAGAATCTATCTAATTCCAATGAAAAGCCCAGGGTTTTAAAAGGGTATTTTACAAAGACTGATGGATCTGACTAAAGAAATTTAAAACTTCTATCATTCAAAAACTATAAAAAATTAAAAGGGAAAAAAATAAAAAGCTAGGGAAAACAATTTACATTTTAACCAATTATGCTTTTAAAACATACACACACAAAAAAACCCTTTCAAACAACTCAAAAAGATACAAAGAATCACAGGTTTCTTCATACAGAAAATGTCAAGTGGCAAATAAACACAAAATAAACACATTACTAAATCAAATCAAATAAAAAATTCCCAGGATGTCTTTTTTGTCTATTGAATTGGAAATTCTTTAAAAACTACTATATCCTAAGGCTTCAGGAAAACACTGCTGACAAAACAGCAGTTTCATTCTGGAGAACATAACATTTATCAAAAGCCTTAAAACTGTCATTGACCCATGATCAAAAAAAAAAAATCCACATCTAGAAATTTAACCTAAGATAATAATCTGTGATATGGAACAAGCTTTATTTACAATGTTTTTTAACTCTTGCATAAAATATCACTAACTTAGGGTCACATTCCCAATGTTAGTTTTATTTGCTTGTAGTTGAGCTTTCATTGGCCTACACAAGTGTGTCAAAAAATTTCAATTAGTTGCTAGCATTTTAAAATCTACTGCACACAAACACTAGATCTGTAAGCACCAGGTCTACGGGCCTCTATTAGCTAAACATCAGCCAATCCCTTCAGATGCGGCACGTGATCCACAGTTCAAAATCATCCCTAATCTGAAAGCTTAATTCATTTATATTAGATGCTTTATCTTTTAAAGTTATCTGAGTTGGAAGTCCTACACTAGAGATCAAAATTTAAGCATGCAGGGCTTACAATATTGATTGGTGGGCCCCAACCCCAGAGTTTCTGACTCAGGATATCTGAAATGGGTCCCAGAATTTACATTTCTAACAGATTTCTAGGTAATGGTCCAAAGACTACTAGTGGTCTAGAGATCATATTCTGATGAAGTTTCCTTGCTGAACTCAGAGAGAGGCCTAGCATCCTTTGAATTACACAGTTAGAGGATACTTAAATACTGGGGAGTCCATTAGTGGGGGAGGGATGGAAGAGTAGAAAAGCCGATGGATCAACAACCAATAGTCACTCTATCAGAGGTGGAAAACCATTGCCCTACACTAAATTTAGGAATAATCCTAGATTAAGTTGCTAGTGCAAATTTTCTATTCTACATTCTTTCTCATGGGTCTTATCCATTTCTCAAGGTTTAATTATCTCTTCTACATTTCATGGATAAAATAATAGGGGCAAACAAAAATTGTGGTAAAAGATCCCATATGCCTCCAGTATTTTATGACTAACAAATGTGTACCACCAGCCATAATATTTTCTACTGAATTTGCTTTCTCCAGCGGGATCCTATATATAGTAACTAACATTTACATAATGCTCCCTTTGTTCTGGGCACTTAGCTACAACATTACATGACTTTTCATCATTTAATAATTATGACAACCCTAAGACGCAGTGCCTAATATCCCCATACTACAGACGGAGAGAAAGAGGCACCAAGGGGTTAGGTCATTTGTCAGAGAGTAAGCACAGGTAAAATCTACATTTGTATACAGGTAATCTGGCTCCAGAGTCCTCTATCTATCTATCTATCTATCTATCTATCTATCATCTATCTATTTATTTATTTATTTACTTATTTATTATTTATTTTGAGATAGGGAGTCTTGCTCACTCAGTTGCCCAGGTGCAATCTTGCCTCACTGCAACCTCTGCTTCCCAGGTTCAAGCAATTCTCACACCTCAGCCTCCCAAGTAGCTGGAATTACAGGTGCAAGCCACGTCCGGCTAATTTCTGTATTTTTAGTAGAGACAAGGTTTCACTATGTTGGCCAGGCTGGTCTCAAACTCCTGACCTCAAGTGATCGGCCTACCAAAGTGCTGGGATTACAGGTATGAGCTACCACAGCTGGCCCAGAGTCCTCAATTTTAACTACTACACTTCATCATCTAAAATTCAACTTGTTCAAATTCCAACCTTTCATCTAAAACTAGCTCTTTCTCTAAACCTGCCTATTGTCAATGTCAACCTTCCTACTCAGGCTGTCAGACTCAAAATCACTAAGTTCCTACCATAAGTAACTCTTATTACATTTCACATCTGTCTTTTTCATTTCACTTGACCTAAATGTCCTTATTCATCCTTCCTCACCTGGCCTCTAAAATACCTAGTATTTCTGCCTCCAGTCTTATACCCAAGGTTCTCCTCACTCACTGCCTATGGGTCAAAGGCCAACTTATTTAACACCAAATTCAATTTAAGGCCTTACCTACCTCTTGGATCTATTTCTGTGGTTCTACAAACAGATTAAAAATTATACTTAAAACACACCAACACACATGTAGAGCTTTATTTCTGAGAAAGAAGAGAGAGGGGCAGAAGGGGAAAAACTTAAGAAACTATATTCAATCTGAAAGTATCACTTCTAAGTGGAAGGCTACAAGGGATAATTAATAGCTACCAAAACCAAACACTGAAACATCTAATCCCTCTTTCATGGAGCCATGTAAGTTAAAAAAGAATCTTAAACTATTGAGATATACCAACATAGACAAAATCTGAATGCCAAAGCAAGTTTCACTCTAGGATCAGGTTAGCTGCCGATCTTTAAACAGGAAGGGGTTTCAGAAACCCTGTACAAACTTCAGTGAAATGAAAGAACTCCAAGCTGTTTGTTACAGGGGACTCCTGTGTCTTTAGTCTAAGTAAAAGCAGCACAATTTTCTAAAGTATATTTATATAAGCTGTGCATTTCCAGGAATGGAAGGAGGTCTACTATGGACATATACTTGGTATGAAATTATGTCAGAAACAAGTGGGAGGGAGGGGCAAGTCAACATACTGTCACAAAATAAGACAGACCCCCAGAAATGACCTCAATGGTCAAAGAAACAAGACAGTGTACGTTAACATAATTGATTTTTTAAAGTAACAGACTATCTTTTAAATATGAGGTTTAATGAATTGAGTAGACAGCAGAGTACCCATATACACTCCCTTCCGTTTCCTTTGTACATTTATTACACTTAATGAGCCAATACTTACATATTCTTATTAACCAAAGTCCATTTACATCCAGGTTTGCTTTGTTTTGAATTCTGACACATATAAAACATGTATTCACCATGACATTTTTAAATATGCCATACCAAAAAACACAGCTAAAGTCAAAGAATGTTTGCATTAGCTTTGTCATAGTAACATAAACTGAATGCAGATCTTCTTTCCTGCTCCCACCTAGTTGTCCCAATCTTCCCATCCAAGTAAACATCAATATTTCCATCCACTTCCTGAAACCAAAAATTCTTTCCTCTTTTATAACCCATACATCCAGCCCATCAGCAAATCCTATCTGCTCTAACTTCAAAATATATCCAGAATTGAACCTTAATTCTCACAAACTCTATCACTACCACTGGAACCCAAGTCACCATTCTTTCTCACTAGGTTCCTGTAGTAGCCCCCTAACACTTTTTTGTGATTCTGTCCACAGCAGTGTTCCTCTCAAACTAAATCATATCATGTCACTCCTCTGCTCAAAGTAGGAACTGGCTTTCCACCTTAGAGCAAGAGCTACAATCCTCACAACAGGCCTACTAGGTTCCACACAACCTGTCTCCACTTACCTCAGTTCCCTTTTATGTCTATTACTTCATTTCCTATGTCCTGTTCACTACTTGCTGTTGAAGCTACAGTGGCTTGCTTGCTGTGAATACTCCAGGCAGTCTCTGTTCTTTAAAGTTTTGGCACTGACTATTGTTTTTGTCCAAAATGTCTTACACAAACGTACACATAGCTGATTTCACATCTTGACACAAATAACACTTTCATAGTTAGGCCTTCCCTGATGATCCTATTTATCATTACATTCTTTTCCCCTGTACTCCTTATCCCTCTCTTATCTGCTTTATTTTTTTCTCCATAGTATCTACTGCCACCAAATAGAATATACATTCTACTTTGTTATGGTATTTACCTCCCCCCAACTAAAAAATGAATGTAGCAACTGAAGTTTCTGGCCTTAACAGTACTTGGCAATTATTTGCTGAATGTATGAACTATGGGGTACACATCCTCCTCGACTTACAATGGGGTTTTGTCCCAAAAAAACCATCATCATTTGAAAATATCTTAACTTGAAAATGCATCTAACACACCTAACCTACCGAACATCACAGCTTAAGCGGGCCTACCTTAACATGCTCAGAACACATACATTATGCTACAGTTGGGGAAAATCATCTAACGCAAAGCCTATTTTATAATGAAGTATGAATACCTCATTTACTTTAGACTGTACTGAAAGTGAAAACAATGGTTGTGGATACTCAAAGTACAGTTTCTAGTTTTCACACAATAATAAAGTTGAAAACCCATAATTTGAACTATAGTAAGTTGAGGGCCTCTGAAATGGTTCCTAAAGGTGACATACAGGTATTAGCACCTATAGTCTAAAAAATAAAGCCCCAATTTTCCTCAAATCAGTAACTGATTCTGGAAACATAGAAGTTCCTTTGACTCTTACAGTCTTCGAGCCCCTCTATCAGAAAAAAAATGTCTACAGTTTGAGAGGTTAGCCTGCTGCCTTTGGGACATCCTCACCTATTTTCTAGTCCCTAACACAGCCACAAAGTATACCACAGTTAAGAACCTATCTATGGGTAGGACACAAGCATATTTAGGCTGCTATCAAGGAGACAAAGATGCATTCAGCCACAAATACTTGAACAAGTATTCATACTGGAAATACAAAACACTTTTAATCATATTTGTAACAAAAGTACCATGAGATTATCTGGCTGAGAAATGATTAAGCTTCTAAGAAAGGTATGTTGAAAGCCAACACAGGCTGAAAGTGAGGCCTCTTGTGCCAGTTAGCCAAGTTGTAAATGCAAAGAAAAAGTTCTTGGAGAAAATTTTAAAAGTGCTACTCCAGTGAACACACAAATGGTTAGAAAGAGAGAAGCAGCTTTATTGCTAATATGGATAAAGTTTTAGTGGTCTGGATAGATCAGACCAGCCATAACATTCCGTTAAGCTGAAATACTAATCCAAAGCAAGACCCTAATTGTCTTCAAGTCTGTGAAGACTGAGAGAAGTGAGGAGGCTGCAGAAGCAAAGTTTGAAGTTGAAAGAGGCTGGTTTAAGAAGTTTAAGGAAATAAACCATCTCCATAACCTAAAAGTGCCAGGTGAAGCAGCAAGTGCTGATGGCAAGTTATCCAGAAGTTCTAACTAAATCATCGATGAAGATGGCTCCACTAAACATGTCTGCAATGTAGAGGAAACAGCCTTCTACTGGAAGACGCAATGCAAAACTTTTGTGGCTAGAAAGGAGAAAGGAGAAATCTGTCTTCAAAGAGAGAATGCTTGACTTCAAAGCTTCAAAGGACGGCCTCTCGTTAGGAGCTAATGCAGCTGGTGACTTTAAGGTGAAGGCCAATGCTCCTTGACCATTCTGAAAATCTAGGGCTCTTAAGAATTACACTGTATTAGCCAGGTGCAGTGGCTTGGGCCTGTAATCCCAGCACTTTGGGAGGCCAAGGAGAAAGGACTGCTTGAGTCTAGTAGTGGGAGACCAGCCTGGGCAACAAGACATTCTCTGTCTCTATTTAAAAAAAAAAAAAAAAAAAAAAAAAAAACAAATTATGCTACATTTACTCTGCCTATGCTCTATAAACAAAGCCAGGATGTCAGCACATCTGTTGACAGCGTGGTTTACTGAATATTTTAAGTCTACTATGGAGACCTCATGCTCAGAAAGATTCCTTTCAAAATAATACTGCTCGCTGACAATGCACCATTGCCCGAGAGGTCTGAAAGAGATGTACAAGGATATTAATCCTGTTTTCATATCTGTTAACATAACATCAACTGTGCAGCCCACAGATCAAGCAATAATTTCCACTTAAAGCCTTATAATTTAAAAAATATATTCTGTAAGGCTATAGCTGTCACAGTTATTCTTATAATGGATCTGGGCAAAGTGAATTGAAAATACTCTGGAAAGGATTCATCATTCTATTCAGTCACTCATGATTCATGAGAGTTCGGAATATCAACCCCAACAGGAGTTTGGAAGAAGTTGACTCCAACCCTCATGGGTAACTGAGAGGTTCAAGACGTCGGTGGAAAAAGTAATTGCAGACGTGGAAGAAACAGCGAGATAACTACAATTAGAGCCTGAAGATGTGACTGAACTGCTGCAATTTCGAGATGAAACTTAAAACAGATACAGAGTTGTTTCTTATGGATGAACAAAGAGAGTGGTTTCTTGAGATGGTATCTAGTTCTGGTGAAGATGCTATGAACACTGTGGAAATGACAACAAAGAATACAGAAGATTACATAAACTTAGCTGATAAAGCAGCAGCAGGGTTTGAGAGGACTGACTTCAATTCTGAAATTCAAAACTTATTTCAGAATTGTTGTTTGAGCAAAACACTGTCAAACAACATTGCATGGTACAGAGAAAACTTAATGAAAGAGTCAGTCAATATGACCAACTTCACTGTTGTCTTATTTTAAGAAATTGCCACAGCTACCCTAACCTTCAACAACCACTACCCTGGTCAGCTAGCAGCCATCAACATGGAGATAAGACCTTCCACCAGCAGAAAAGATTATGACTCGCTTCATTAAGGCTCAAATGATCATTGGTATTTTTTTTAGCAATAAATATTTTAAGATTAAGGTAGTCTATTGTTTATTATAACATAAGCCTGCTGCATACTTAAAAGACTACAGCATATTGTAAATATAACTTTTACACGCAGTAAGAAACGAAAAAACCCATGTCTCTCACTTTAGCGTGATACTCACTTTATTGCAATATTGTGGTCATCCAGAACCGAACCTGTGGTATCTCTGAGGTATGCCTATATTTTCATACAAATAAAGGCACTCCCCCTACATCTAGAGTCTAGCTCCCAAATACATCTGTCGATACAGGGGGTACCACTCCCAAGACCAGAAGGGTGTATGGTTCTTATCTCCAGCCATACCAAATACCTACAGTGTAATATCCGGTTACTCTTTATTCAAGACAGCTACATTCAAAGGAAACATAAAATGGGCAGAATAAGGACTCCTTGCTCATTAATAAAACAAAGCCAACTCTTATGTCAGAGTAACCTTTCAGATCAATTAGTATGATTATGTTCAGCAGTAACAGATTCTACCATCATTATTGTCCATTTCCTTTCCATTCTCAAGCTTTAAAACCTCCCAAAAAACAGAAAGATACTACAAGCTAGTATTAATATTAAAAACAGTTACCTCTTATTGAAACGTGAAGGGCCTGGTACTTGACATGTATCATTTTCTAATCTTTATAAGAACTCAATAAAGCAAACATTGTTATCTCAAGGCTATTACATATTAGAGGCAGCAATTTGGACAAAGTTACACAGCTAATCAGTTCCAGTAGAAATTCAAACTCAGGTCTGACTCAACAGACTGCATTCTAAAATATACCTCAATAAAGCTGCAGAAAAAGTAAACGTTGGTCAGGCACAGTGGCTCATGCCTGTAATCCCAGCACTTTGGGAAGCCAAGGTGGACAGATTACCTGAGGTTAGGAGTTTGAGACCAGCCTGGCCAACATGGTGAAACCTGGTCTCTACCAAAAATACAAAAATTAGCTGGGCATGGTGGCGGGCACCTGTAATCCCAGCTACTTGGGAGGCTGAGGCAGGAGAATTGCTTGAACCCAGAAGATAGAGGTTGCAGTGAGCCGAGATTGCGCCACTGCACTCCAGCTGGGTAATGAGTGAAACTCTGTCTCAAAAAACAAAAAAGCAAAAGTCTGCATCTTTCCACTAGACCACACTGCTTTTCTTAGTCAATGTTTATGACTAACATGTAAAGAATACTGGGTTCTGGATAATATGTCAAAGAGATAAACTATTTTAGCCTATTTTAGCAAAAGGGGGCTTTAAAATCTGAGTATTTTTTCTTAGTAAGAATTGTAATCTATTTCCCCAACTTCATAATAAATGAGTTTTAGGCCTAGTTCTTCCAGAACACGTTCCTCCAAAACATTTATGTACCCTAAAAACAAATACATAAACAGCTTGCATGTTTAGCTCCTAAAATAGGAAAGAATAATGTGAAAAAGTTTCTGGCTGTACCACTCAACAAAATTTGGCCACCAATAAGGAATTCCTTCTTTAAAACTTGGTCACGATCATTAGCCAAACCGTAATGAGTAATATCCAGCTGGACTACGGTACTAATAAAGAACAACAGGAAATACATAGCAACTTAAAGAGGTAATTTATAACTGACTCTCATCAGACTGGCAGACTGGGTCTAATCAGAGGTCAGATGACATGGGGGATTATGGAAGCCAGTAACAATCATATTTAAACAAATGTCCTTACAGAACACCACCACTTTCCGAATAAGTTCAAAGGGCTATTTTCACCCCCTCACAATTACAGTAAGAGTAAGAAGCCCAAGCATAACTTGAAGCAGCAAAATTTTCTGAAGAGAAATTGAATTCTGCGTTCTCTTCAGGATCTTCCCTTCCCAACAATGGGGATATTAAATTTCACTTATAAATCAAACTGAAAGAGAAGAAAGAACAATAAAAATGATCTGGAAAACCTACATTCATCATCTTCAAAACAAAGCAATGTTACAACTCCTTCAGAATCTGGCAGGTTTTCTAGTTTTTACCAGATCCTGCTCCCCCAACAACAACAAAAAAGAAACAGTTTTAAACAGTTTTATGAGCGTGGTGGGTCACACCTGCAATCCCAACACTTTGGGAGGCCAAGGCGGGCAGATCACTTTTGAGTACAGGAGTTTAAGACCAGCCTGGGCAACAGGGTAAAACTTAGCCTCTACAAAAAATACAAAAGCCGAGTGTGGTGGCACATTCCTGTAGTCCCAGCTACTTGGAAGGCTGAGGTGGGAGGACTGCTTGAGCCCAGGACAGCAAAGCTACAGTGAACTGAGATCGCACCACTGCACAGAGCAAGACCTTGTCTCAAAAAATAAAAATAAAAAGTGTTGATGATGGAACAGAACACAATTCTCTGTAAATTCTTCAGTATTATAAAGCATTTTGTACACCAGTTACCAGTGGCAGCACCTAATAAGACTTGAGAGCAATCTAGTATTTCACCCTCATATACGTATGAATTTAAAACAGAACATCACAATGACTATGAAGATAAAAACCCCTTCCCTAAATGTTTTTGTTTTGGTTTTAATTTTTTGTAGAGACAACGTCTCGCTATACTGCATTGCCCAGATGGATCTCAAACTCCTGGGCTCAAGTGATGCTCCTACCTGGGCTTTCCAAAGTCCTAAGGTTATAGGTATGAACCACTGTGCCTGGCCACTTCCCTAATTCTTAACATGTCCCACAAAAGGTTCTGCTTGATCTTGGCCCCTGCCAGTATCATCAGTATCTCTAGTGAACAGACTCTAAAGCCTCTGCTTTTTCTGTGGATCTAGCCACACTGGCAGAGACCAAAGGAGAGTTCAATGATAGGCCCTCTCACAGAACCCTGTGCATTGCTGTACTTGTCAGTTACAATTTTACTCACTTGATTCAAGTATTTTTTGGATGCCTAATATGTTTCAAGGTGTCTTTGTTACAGCAGTAAAAAAGGCAAAGCCCCTAGCAGAAGGAAATTCACATTCCAGAGGTAAAAAGAGAATAAAGCCAAAAAAAAAAAAAAAGGTGTGTGCATGCACGTATGTGTGCATAAGAAATTTCACTGTGACAAGTGTTACAAATAAAAAAAGCACAGTAAGAGAACAGAGAATAAAGTTGTCCTTGTACAGGGGACAGTCAATAACACCTCTTTTAGAAGTAGCAGAGACCCGAACAGGGTGAAGAACTGAGTCAAGCTGACAGGAGACCCAGATTAAAGCTTTCCAGGCAGAGGAAATAGAAAATAGACAGGAAGGAATGCATTTAGCTTGTTGAGCAAGGTGAGCAGTACCAAAGCAGTACCAAAAACAATACCAAAGACATAAACAAAAGCAGACAGAACTTGGATCCTGTAGTGCCTTGAAGCTCACAATGGAGTCTGAATTTTAGTTTGTGTGCAACAGGAAGCCTTTGAAGAAATCTGAGGAGGACATGGATGTCTTATCAACACACTATACATGACCAATACCTTCAGAAGCAAGGAGACTAACTGGGAGGCTGCAGAGGTTGTCCAGTCAAAGGATGGTAATAGCTTGGACTAGGGTGACGACAGCAGTCAAAATGGGGAGTGTTGTTTTCAGAAATGTAATCTGAAGGTGGAGCCAAGTTTGCCAATGGACTAGAACACAGAGATGAAAAGAAAAAAAAATCTAATGATCTGTGTGTCCCCTGAGAGAATGTATCTGACCACCATGAAAGCAGGAGCCATGTTCGTCCTATTCAGGTCCTTGAACCAAAAAAACAGAGCAGTATGTTCTAGTTGAATTAATAAATGACCTATTTCTTTCCCTACAGAATCACAACATTGGCATTTACTTTGGCTGCAACTACTGGTACGATGTCAAGCATGAAAATTAAGCACCTTAGGAGAAGAAAAGGAAGTTAAGAAAAAAATGAGATCCATGTTTCACTGAACTTGTAAATACAACTCAAAGCACTACCTGTCCGAAAATTGAACACACACACACACACACACACACACACACACACTGCTCATTAAGGAAAATAAATCACAGTATCTGAGCAACAGTGCTTCGTCGTGAGTTACAAGACTGGCTACACCATCTGACAGGATTATTTGAATTGACAAAGACCTACCTCACCAAACAGAGCTAGAGGTCCTTGGGTCCTTGTGGTACTGGCATCATCAGGAATCTGTTAAGTCAGTCACACAGAGTGTGCAGTGTTTTTAAAACAGAAACAAAATATATTTAGCAAGCAAAGTCTGTTAAAGGGAAGATTGGAGATCACTTTAAAAATAACTCAAAGCCTACTCTAAGTACTTGCAAAAATATAGAATTATATTTCTATGCTTCTGAATAAGATTTGGATTGGACAGTCTCAACTTTTCCCTGAGGGAGAGGGTGGGGGTGAGGCAGACCTGTTTTCTACTAAGAAATTTATAGGACTCTCCAAAAACAGAACTTAAGGCAGTACTCCCTAATAGTGACATCAGAATCATCTAGGGAGAGCTGCACACAGTGGCTCACACCTGTAATCCCAGCACTTTGGGAGGCCAAAGCAGGCACATCATTTGAGCCTAGGAGTTCAAGACCAGCCTGGGCAACATGGTGAAATCCAATCTCTACTAAAAAAAAATACAAAAATTAGTCAACTATGGTGACGTGGGCCTGTAGAGTCCCAGATATTCAGGAAGCTGAGACGGAAGAATCACTTGTGCCCAGAAGACAGTTGAGTGGTAGCCTACATGGTGCCACTCAACTCCAGCCTGGGCAAAAGGATGAGTCCTGTTTTAAAAACAAAAAAGAATCAACTAAGGAGGCTTTTAAAACATGAACACTGGAGGAGACCCACACCAGATAGATTAAATCAAAATTTAATTGGAGGTAGGTCCTGGGATTTTTTTTTTCTTTACATGTTTCCCAGGTGATTTGAATATGCAGCCCAAGTTGAGAATCATCAACTTACAGCAATAAAGCTTAAAGTAGAGGATTTAAATAAAAATATTTTAAAGAAACAACATTTTCGAAGTCAACAAACTTGAGCCTTCATGTTGACACGTGGGTCACAGTGGGCATTTTGGAGCACAGATAAAAAACTTGGTTTGGGGGGAAGAGAGATCCATGATGGCCAATTACTAGCAGCTCAGGATTGTAGCTCCCAGTGAAAGTGCAGAGAACGAGAGGACGCCACACTTTCAGACAAATTTTTGTTGCTCATGGACCAGGAGATTCCCAGCGGAGGAGCCCCACGGGTTGCCAGTGCGACTCTTGTGGCCAGCGCAGCAGATCTTAGTGGGTCCCCTTTTGGTTGACGTTTGGAGCTCCGGACAGGCAGAGTCACCTATTCAGCTGATTGAAAAAGGGACTCAAGAAGGAAGCCAGACCGGAGATTCCCGAGCAGAAAAGCACCATGAATCTTAAAGCCGCTGTTTTAGCTGGCGCAGTGGGTGGCTCAGATTCTGGCACTGGGAATCAACAAGTTGGATGTCCACTCAGAGACCTAATTTCAAAGTCGGTAATTACAAGGACGACAGGTGGATAAATTTACAATGATGGGAAGAAACTAGCATAAAAAGGTTGAGAATACCCCAAAATCAGAATGCCTCTCCCTCTACAATTCCTCATCAACAAGGGAACAAGGCCTGATGGAGAACGAGTACATTCCATTAACAGATTTAGGCTTCAGAAGGTGGATAATAAGAAACTTCTGTGAGTTAAAAGAACATGTTCTAGCCCAATGTAAAGAAACTAAGAATCTTGAAAAAAGGGTTGACGAAATCCTAACGAGAATAGACAATTTAGAGGAATATAAGTGAATTAATGGAACTGAAGAATACAATACGAAAACCCCGCGACGTATGCACAGGTTTTAACAGTCGAATTGATCAAGCAGAAGAAAGGATATCAGAGGCTGAAGACCAACTTAATGAAATGAAACAAGACAAGATTAAAGAAGAAAGAGTAAAAAGGAATGAAGAAAGTCTCCAAGAAATATGGGACTATGTGAAAAGACCTAATTTACATTTGATAGGTATACTGAATGTCATGAAGAGAATGAATCCAAGCTGGAAAATATTCTTCAGGAAAACTTTCCTAACCTAGTAAGGCAGGACAATACTCAACTCCAGGTAATACAGAGAACACCACAAAGATATTCCTCAAGTAGAGCAACCCCAAGACACATAATCGTTAGATTCGCCAGGGTTGAAATAAAGGAGAAAATTCTAAGGGCAGCTAGAGAGAAAGATCAGGTTACCCATTAAGGGAAGCCTATCAGACTCAGCAGATCTCTCAGCAGAAACCCTACAAACTAGAAGAGAGTGGGGGTCAATATTCAATATCCTCAAAGAAAAGAATTTTCAACCCAAAATCTCATATCCAGCCAAACTAAGCTTCATAAATGAAGGAAAAATAAAAATTTTTGCGAACAAGCAAGCACTCAGAGATTTCATCCCCACCAGGCCTGCTTTACAAGAGCTTCTGAAAGAAGCACTATACACAGAAAGGAACAACCAGTATCAGTCATCCCAAAAACTTACCAAAAGGTAAAGAGTATCTCTATATTGAAGAATCTCTATCAACTAATGGGCAAAACAGCCAGCTAGCATTAAAAAACAATATTAAACCCACAAATATCAATATTAATCCTAAATTTAAATGGATGGATTAAATGCCCCAATCAAAGACACAGACAAATTGAATAAAAAGTCAAAACCCATCAGTACGCTGTATCCAGATCCATCTCATAAGCAAGGACACACAAAGACTCAAAACAAAGGGTTGGTGGAAGACTTATCAATCAAATGAAGAGCAAAAAAAAAAAAAAAAAAAAAAGCAGGAGTTGTAACTTTTGTCTCTGACAAAATAGACTTTAATAGTAACAAAGACTAAAAGAAACAAAGAAGGACATTACATAATGGTAAAAGGATCAAAAGGATAAATACAAGAGAAGTCAATGATCATAAATATATAAGCACCCAATATAGGAACACCCAGACACATAAGACAAGTTCTTAATGATTTATAAAGAGACTTGGACTCCCGCATAATAATAGCGGGAGACTCTGACACCACATTGTTAATATCTGACGGATCAACGAGATAGAAAATTAACAGGGACATCTATGATTTGAACTCAGACCTGGAACAAGTAAACTCAGTGAATATTTGTAGAATTCTTCACCCCAGGTCCACAGAACATACATTTTTCTCAGTATCACATTACACCTATTTTGAAAGTGACCACATAATTGGAAGAAAATCACTCTTCAGCATTTGCATAGCATTTCACAGACTTAAATGAAATATTGGTTGGCTGTTATTTTCTTCCCTTATTCCTTCCTGTCTCCGCTGTTAAGCACAATTATCGGCATAAAAGAGGTTTTTAATACCTATTTTTAGATTGCATTCCAGCCTGGGCAATAGAGCAAGACTCCTGTTCTCTCTCTCACCCTTTCTCTTTTTCTTTCTTTAAAAAAAAAAACAAAAAAAACTTGGTTTGGAATTATAAAAGGTTGTTTCATACATACTCAGTCAAACAGCTCAGGCAAGGACAGAATGAAAAAAAAAAAAAAAAAAACCCTCATTAACCCCACCACATTCTTTCCCAGGGCTTGCATTTTTTTAACTTAACACTACAACAGCAACAAACCTAGAGTCAATTCAAGATGGCTTCTCCCTGTAATGCTGCCTTAGATCTCTATAGAACAGCAATTACTGCTGCACAAATAAATACATCTCCAGCCAAGGAACTCTCTACATAGAAGACAGAAAATATCAATCCAGTTTGTCCCTCCTTTTTCCCCCTCCCTCATCACATATCAACGGCTAACTCTGAACACATCTGTGGTTTATTGTACCACTTACAGGGGTACAGAGGAATGAAATTACCAGTCCTCACTGCAAAATAAACACATTTATTTAAGAAATTCTATAAAGCACAAGAGTAAAACAAAACCTTAGTAAACTGACAAATGTTCCTATTCTCCCAACACGTGAAGAAGACTGCCACAGTTTCTTTTTTCACTTAACCCTCTGAAACCCTCTGTTCCTGGTTTTGAAGCACAAGCTGATCTTCACCTCATTATAGATATTCAAACTGCAACCGTTTTATTTTTAACTATCAGAGAAGTGACAAAATTTCTATCTGTGATCAAGGTTGTATTATAAAAAAAAAGAAATTTCACCTTGTTTTTATATTTAAGTCCTTCTACAATGAATAAAATTGGTTGTTCAAACCAACAGATGGATGGGAATACAAATAAAACATGGATAGCATTTTAAGGCATAGTATTAAGGCCAACATAATCTATACAACATTAAACGTGTGGTTTCTGAAAATCTTAAATCAGAACACCGGACCTTTTCATTTCAAATTTATATTAAAGTTCAGCTCACGAATTAATTACTTACTGTCTGTTGTACCTTAATTGTGCAAATGCTGCTAACTGGTAAAGAACTTGAATGCCATGGCATGATTATTCAAAAATAACTTGTACACCCTCTACCTGTAACCTGAGGGCCTAATGTGAACCTGCCAAAATGACAATCCATCAGCTTCATCATATGAATGACTGCAATGTGAACAGTATTCTGCTGAGCACTATACAGTAATCAAAAGACAAGCTCCACATCCTCAGGAAGCTTATAAATTTGACTGGGGAGATAGAGTTGATAAGCAAGATAGCAGTAAAACACATAATAAGGGCCTAAATCAGGCAGTACAAACTAAGTTTTGAATATCGGTTCCCAGCTTGCACTCTCAGACATAGATGGTAGCAACAACAACAACAACAACAACACTGTTAGGAAGACAAATAAGTAACAAACAAAGGAATTCTAAAAACTTGAGAAAATAATATACAGGAGTCCTAAAAACTTGAGAAATCAAAGAAAGCAATTTATTTGGTTAAGAGAAAGGTCGGGGCAGTTTCAACCTTCCCATTTATTTATTTGGCTGTGTGAATTTCAACAGTTTACCTAACCCTTTAAAGAAAAATAATACCTACTAATTACCATGAGAACCAAATGAGATAGTGTATATATAAAGTGATTTGCACAATGCCTGGCACACAGTCTCAAATACTGCCTATTATGATTACTGTTAGAAAACACTAAAAACCGAATGTTGGCAGGGGCCCCTCAATTATCCAATTATTCAGTCCAGTGGTTCTCAGGGTGTAGTTACCATCAGCATCACTGGAGAAACTGTTAGAAGCCCACATTCTAGGGCTCCACTACAGACCCACTGAATCATAAATTATCAAGTCTGGGCCCAGTAATCTGTGTTTTAACAGCACTCCAGATGATTGTGATGACCAGTAATGTCAGAGAACTGCTACCCCAATCACTGTAATTTTATGTATAAAGAAAATGGAGGCCAGGTTCAGGGGCTCTCACCTGTAATCCCAGCATTTTGGAAGGCTGAAGTGGAAGAACCACTTTGAGTCCAGAGTTTGAGATCAGGTAATACAGTGAGACCCTGTCTCTTTAAATAATACAAAAATTAGCTGAGTGTGGTGGCATGTGCATGTAGTCCTAGCTAATTGGGAGGCTGAAGCAGAAGGATCACTTGAGGCTGGGAGGTCAAGGCTGCAGAGAGCCATGATCATACCACTGGACATCCAGCTTGGGCGACAGAGCAAGACTGTCTCGGATGGATGGATGGATGGATGGATGGATGGATGGATGGATGGATGGATGGAGATGGAAACCTGAAGAGAGAAAATGACTTGCTCAAAACAACAATATGCCAAGTAACAGGGTGATCACTTTTTACATTTTTAACGACAGGTCCTCACAACAGCCCAGCTGGGCCTCAATTAACAGAAGAAAAACCAAGGCTCAGGTGTGGGATGGGTACAGTGATTTGTCAAAAGATGCTCAATTTTTAATGGGCAAAATCAACATTCAAACCTAATTATGTGATCCCAATCCCTTACTGGAACCACAACCACTGACTGTTCTAAGGAAACAATACCAAGAACACCCCAATAATTCCCCACCCAAGGGCAGTGGTCCTTTCATTCTATCATACCACCTCAGCTGTAATAATTTTACTGTGAAACATAACCAGAAATTAGCAATTTAAAGCAACTCTCAGAAGAGAGGTGGTAAATTATTCTTCATTCCAACCAGAAGGAAAAAATTACAACATACTATAAAAGAAGATATGAGACAGGAAGAAGCACAAGTCAAGGCATGGAGAAGTGGATACAGAACAGGAAATTTGGAACCACATAAGTGAAACAAAACAATTTGGTATCCAATCCTCCTGTTCTCTACTCCCAAGAGCCTAGTGCTTTTGTATAGTTTTCAGCTCAGTAAGATGGCTCCAGATTTATAAAAGCTCAATGGCAATAACAAGGTTTCTTTATTCTAAAATAGTTGTTACAAATTTGATTCTAAAAATTTTAAGGAAAATTTCAGGTTACTGTCTTCTGCACCCTCAATCACAAATTAATTTAACAAAGCTGAGCAGGATCCCTTCATCTACATCCTCCAGTATCATTGGTAAAAAGAAAACAGGACACATACATTAAAAACAAAATTCATCATTAATTTCTACCTTCCCCATTATCTTCATTCATACAATATGCATGGTCTGTCAACCCATAGAGCTATAGAGTAAGTACTATAATATAGCACTTATTTATATTCTACTGTACAAAAGACAAAAACAAATAACATAATTATCATTTATGATTAGTACTATATATAATGAAAACTGAATGACAGGACAAAATAATTGGGGGAAATTATCTTGGAAAAGATAGTCAAGAAAGAGATCACGGGTATTTGACCCATTTCCTGTGGAAGGGACTAGGACAGCCAATGAGGAAAGAGTGTTATAAGAACAGTAAGGAGAAGACCTCTAAGGTAGGGAAGATCTTGATTGGTTCATGGCAAGGAGGCCACAGTATCACAAGGCAAAGAAAAGTAACAGATGAAGCTGAAAAAACAAAGAAGGAATAAGGGTATGTAGGGTCTTACACGTTTTGGCAAGAAGTTTATTCTAAAAGCAATGAGAGGCTGAGCATCGTGGTTCACGCTTGTAATCCCAGCACTTTGGGAGGCTGAGGCAGGTGCATTGCTTGAACTCCAGAGTTGAAGACCAGCCTAGGCATCATAGTGAGACTCCATTTCCACTTAAAAAAAAAAGAAATTAGCTGTTTATGAGGTGATTCAAGCCTGTGGTCTCAGCTACTGAGAAGGCTGAGGTGGAAGAATTGCTTGAGCCTGGGAGGCTGGGGCTACAGTGAGCCATTACTGCACCACTGCAGTCCTGCCTGGGAAAAAGAGCAAAACCGTGTCTCCCAAAAAGGCAGTGGGGGGGTTGAAGACAGGGGGGACTCATAAAGAGATTTTTTAAGAGAAGAAATAGTATGATACATTTTTAAACGACCACTTTGGCTGCAATATAAAATAACAGATTTTAGAGAAAAATGTCCATACTATCAATTATCAATTATGAGGTTACTATATTGGTTCAAGGAGAGAGGATGGTGGCTGTGAAGATTAGTGAAACCAATAGATCCAAGATATAAAATACTGTAGAAGACTATGAGTGGGAGTGACCAGACAGGAAGACATAAATGAATGAAGACTTCTAGACTTATTGCACACTGTAATGAGGAAGGATGGGGATGGAAGGGTGCAGTGGAATAAGCTGAGTTTTAGCAGAAGGAATCAAGAGCTCCATTATAAACACACTAAATGTTTATAATGTATTTACAAGACTAACAACAGATATAAGTCTGAACTTTATAAAGAAGATAAAGCTGGACTGAAAATATAAATTACGAACTATTGGTATATGAATGATACTTAAAAGACAGGAAGCCAGGCATGGTGGCTCATGCCTGTAATCCCAGCACTTTGGGAGCCCAAGGCCGGTGGATCACTTGAGGTGAGAAGTTCAAGACCAGCCTGGCCAACATTGTAAAAAAAAAAATGGCCTCGCCTACTTAAAAAAAAAAAAAATACATGGCATGGTGGCATGTACCTGATGGCCCAGCAACATGGGAGGCTGAGGCAGGACAATCACTAGAATCTGGGAAGTGGAAGCTGCAGTGAACCAAGATCACACTACTGCACACCAGCCTGGGTGACAGAGCAAGACTCTGTCTCAAAAAAAAAAAAAAAAAAAAACCACAGGGCTGAAGATAGGGCAGGAAGAAGGGAGGAAAAAGAAAGAAGGACGGTGAGAACTAAATCCTGAGGCAGTTTTAACATTCAAAGTGTAAGACGGTCTGAAAATCTTGTAGAGACCAGTAGGGGTTGAGGCATGACATCTTCTCATAATGAATTCTCATCACTGCTGTCCCCTTACAGATTTCGATCTACCTGATACTCTCTCTTCTGGAAGTAGGTATCAGTTGTGCTTCATTTCTACTCTTTTGTGCCCTGTATACAGCCTCCACCACAAATCTTTCTGAAGCAGCACGGGGAGAAATACCTTAAAAAAAAGAAAGAAAGAAAAGAAAAAGGAAAAAAGGGCCGGGCACAGTGGCTCACGCCTGTAATCCTAGCACTTTGGGGGGCCAAGGCGGGCGGATCACAAGGTCAGGAGTTCATGACCAGCCTGGCCAACATGGTGAAAACCTGTCTCTACTAAAAATACAAAAAAAAAAAAAAAAATTAGCTGGGCATGGTGGCATGACACCTGTAGTCCCAGCTACTCAGGAGGTTGAGGCAAAGAATCACTTTAACCAGGAGGCAGAGGCTTCAGTGAGCCAAGATCGCGCCACTGCACTCCAGCCTGGGTGACAGAGCAAGACTCCATCTCAAAAAAAAATAAAATAAAAAATAAAAAAAAGACAGGCCAGCCAAAAAAAAAAAAAAAAAAAAAAAAAGGGGGGCTTATCTTTTGGAAATAGATTCTGAAAAAAATTTTTTTTTTTTTTTTTTTTTTTTTTTGGAGACGGAGTTTCGCTCTTGTTACCCAGGCTGGAGTGCAATGGCGCGATCTCGGCTCACCGCAACCTCCGCCCCCTGGTTTCAGGCAATTCTCCTGCCTCAGCCTCCAGAGTAGCTGGGATTACAGGCACGCGCCACCATGCACAGCTAATTTTTTATATTTTTAGTAGAGACAGGGTTTCACCATGTTGACCAGGATCGTCTTGATCTCTTGACCTCGTGATCCACCCGCCTCGGCCTCCCAAAGTGCTGGGATTACAGGCTTGAGCCACCGCGCCCGGCCAGATTCTGAAATATTTATAGATGAAATAACATGCTGTATAGAACTGGCTTCAAAATAATCAAGTAAGGAGTGGTCTAGATAAAAAGAGAATAGCTCTGAATAAGATGCCTGTTACCGTTAGTTGGGCAATGCACCCATGGGAAGGTTCACTGCACTTGTAAGTCTGAATATTCCACAATACAACATAAAACATAGTGTGGAACGCTGGCAAACACTAGTCCATGAAAAACCTCTCCATCTTCTCCAGGTTAACAAGAGATACAACCAAGAAGGATCCACAAGTTTGATGCAGACATTCTAAAAAATTCAATTATTCCAAGACTTTAAAGGCAAAAGACTCTTTTTCCCCTAAACTATACATTATCGTGGTTTTTTGTCTGTTTGGTTTTTGTTTGTTTGCTTGTTTGTTTTGAAACAGAGTCTCAATTCTGTTGCCCAGACTGGAGTACAGTGTTGCAATCAAGGCTCACTGCAGCCTTGACTTCACTAGCTCAAGCTATCCTCCCACCTCAGCCCCCCAAGTACCAGGGACTATAAGCATGCACCACCATGCCTGGCCTTTTTTCTTTTCTTTTCTCTTCAGTAGCAACAGGGTCCCAGTATGTAGCCCAGGCTAGTCTCGACCTCCTGGACTCAAGCCTCAGCCTCCCAAAGTGCTGGATTATAGGCATGAGCCACTGTACCTGGCCTATACTGTTATCTTAAAATATGTGAGTGACCCAACAATTTGCCAAAGAGCATGTAGAGCAAGCTAGGCTCTATTCAGCATTTCCATTTCTTAACATACCTATTTTCTTTCAATAAAATTTCATCATTTTGAAGATCTCTCACATTAGCTTGGGAAACTACAGAAACATCCACATAACTACTAAGAAGGTACTAAGTGTTCCTACACTAGTTTAAAAAAATCATTCAACGCCCACATACATTCTATGAGATGCACTAGGCTGAATAGCTGTTAACCATTGAGAAGCTGGGCACTGCATGCTCTCTCTGGGTCAAAATTCTATATGCTAATCCAATAGGATCATGTATTTCTGAAACTAATCAATGGTAAATGGTCACATAAAAGACCTTAATTTTAAAATGAGAATTCCTAATCTATACATTCTTTAAAGAATATAGGGTATATAGGCTGATGTCCCTTTCCTTGACCAAAAGTCTTACTTCTCTGAAGCCTGGCAGAGTATTTTCACCACAGGCTTGGATTAAGTTTTATTTTACATATACATAGTAGTATACAGAGACAAACCACATTGTTACCCTCTTCTGCTCAAATAAATGTCTTTCCCTCCAAATGCTAAGGAGTAAAATGATCCATAGAAAGTAGAAACTTGGCGTAATTAGCATTCACATTTAAACTGATTTCCTCAATGGTAACATACATGAAATAACGCAAGCTGGATTAGGTAGACTGGATGCCCAAAGGCCAATCCTCCCTCATGTATTCCTGGCAGTTCTCAGGCCTTTCCCATCACCCGCCTCTCCTAGGTTCCATGTTTCCAGAAAGTTCCACAAAAATTCAGGAAAAAACAAAAAGGGAAAAAAAATCATTGTATTAAATTTATGTATTATCCTTCTTCCCAGGGTTCAAAATTAAAACCAAAAGAAGAAAACCAGAAAGACAGAGCACTTTTGTGCAAGAAGGCAAAACATGAATACAATTTAACTGCCATTATGAACCAACTTACACTAAATCAGTATTTCCTGCAATGCATGTAAATTAAAAAACAAAATGTTCACAGTTATTTTTACTTTCACGGTTGGAAATTCATCCCCACAAATGGCAGCTAAATCTCAAGAAACATCATAATTCCTTAATTATTTCCAGATTAAAACACTTCTCTTGAACACTTGTTTCTGCTGTTCTTTGGGGTGGGTGTAGGGCAGAGCTAGAGTACAGTGTAACACAGAAATAGCAAGTGCCACTAAGAGCATCAAACCCTTCTCCCCGAAACTGTTTACCTCTTCCAGACTTCTATTCACACTTATTCCCCTGGCTTAATTTTAATTCTGCCTCTTGGCCCACTTACCTTGTCCCTTTCTACCCAACTCACTTATTCTCTATCCATCCCCATTCTCGGAAATGATAGTCAAAATAATACTTCATGTTAAAGCATTTTCCTAAGTATTTCCAGATATTCCAGCTTGGTATGATCTCCCACTTCCTGAAACCAGAAGCTATTATTACTTTTAGAGTGCATACCTATTTCTGCCCCGTATTTATCACATACAACTTATATATCTGCTTTAGTTAGCAACCTCAAACTTAGAAAATGATTCTGAGCCCAACAAAACTCCTTACTATATGGCAGGCACTCAGTATTTATTGCAAGAATACATGTATCCCCCTTGATACAACTGTCATAAAAGTTTTCAGTGTGCATTTAATCTGATGTCACTTTCATCTTTGTTTTGAAAACTGTTTCATAAGAATGAATCATCCTTCAAAGGAAAAATTTCAGATGAAAAAGTGTCTGAAGTATCCAGTGTGTTAAAAATTTGCTCTGAAGCCTCTCTAGCTGCCCTCAGAAGTGAACAGTAGCAAACTGCAGCTTAGGCTAATGAAATGACCTGCCCTACATCAGTCAACCTAGCCAAGAATAGAAGCCAAATTTCCTGACTCCTGTCTTGACTCCTTGTCTCTTTCCACTACACAAATACAAGTTCAGCACCCCAAATCCAAGATCCAAAAAGGTTCCAAAATCAGAAACTTTCTGAGCGTGAACATGACACTCAAAAGGAAATGTTTATTGGGTTTCCTTTGGGTTTCAGATTTGGGATATTCAACTGGTTAAGTACAGCTGACCCTCTGTGTCTACGGATTGAATCAAAGAGCAAAAATATTCTTTCAAAAATGTCTACTAATATGCACAGACTTTTTCTTCTCATTAGTCCCTAAACAATACATTATAACAACTATTTATATAGCATTTATGCTACATTAAGTATCAGAAGTAATCTAGAGATGACAAAGTATACAAGAGGATGTACAAAGGTTATACACAAATACTATCCCATCTTATATCAGGAATTCAAGCACTGTCAGATTTGGTATCCGCAGGAGTTCCTGGAACAAGTCATCCAAGGAAACTGAGGGATAACTGTATAATGCAAAGATTCCAAAATCCAAAACACTTCTCGTCCCAACCATTTCACATCATAGATACTACACCTGTAACAGCTTTCAGTTCTGTAAATCAAGAGCACATCTAGTTGTGTGACACATGTGACTAACGTTCAAAGTACTTTAAAAGTATTAAGTCCAATACAAAGATGAGCTAGTTTTCCTCACCTGATCCAAGGTCACACCTCACAGCAAGTACTGGAGTCAAAGGATCATCACTGTAACCCATCAACATGGGAACAGTTCACACTATTAGGAAAAGACATGAAGTAACAGAGATACAGGACACAAACAAATTTCACCTCTAACCAGGAATCCTGTAATAGAATTCATTAAACCTATTCTCACTCAACTATCCCCAGTGGCTTATGAATCAATCCTAAAGGCATCAGACACAATACAAATTTCTAATTTGCTAAGAAAGGAAGAAACTAGTGCCAATTCATTAAAAAGGAAGGCAGAAAAATGGAAAACTGGAAGTCTTTCATTGCTGCTCTAACCCTGTAACCCTAGAACAGAACCTAGGACATCACAGGAAACCAAAGTCTATTTACTAATTAAAGGCTTAGAAAACCTTTTAGCCCTTACTAACGTGAACACATAATACTGACATTATTTTCTCATTATCCTCTTAGGGCATCTGGCCAAATTTTGGAACCAATTTTAAGATCTTTCATAAGCAATAAATAAATGTATATATGACTAACATGCTTTAAATACCATGACAAATATAATACTTGCTCTCACTGAATTCAAAATTTCTAGCTCCCTCAAGCTGAAGTTACTCATTTACCAGTTTCCATTACTATTTTGTTTTTAACATCAATTTCTCCACTAGGCTTCCTCCACCTGTGGCACTCACCCATCTAAATGTGCACACGTGTACTCAAGCATTCAATGAATTACTTATTATGTACTAGTCAGCATGGAGAAATCAAGTAAACCCAGCCTTCGGAGTGATAAAAACCTGACTCTACTCCTTGCTTTTAACCAATTACTATGCCTTGTGACCTCGGGAAATCACTCATTGTGTCTAGTACTCCTGTTTCCTATCTGTAAAAATGTGAAGGCTTATTATGTACATAAAAGCATAATACCAAAAATAGGCACCAAGTGATCGTTAGTTTCCTTCCCTCTCCTACAATAGCACCTTCTGACTTTGGAAGCTAACCCTCAGCAACTGAAAGCATTCTCACAATATACTGTTCTTAAAAAAAGAGGAAGGAATGAAGGGGGTGGGGGAAGAAAAAGGAAGGAGGGAGGGAAAAAGGCAAAAATTGTTAAAAAAAAAAAAAAAAAGAAAGAAAGAAAAAAGAAAACTTTGGGTCCTGGTCTAAAAGACACCATAATAATTCGAGTAAATTAGCATAATCCAAAGAGGCAATAACTTTTTCTATTTTTGAGTAGCCCAAAAAAGCTCATAATAAAATTTGTAAGTATTAAATAATAAATGAAAGTAATCCGTTCCCCTTCCTCCATCCCATCTCATCACTCAGAAATAATCATTATTAATATTCTGGTGTGCGCATATATACACATACATACATACGCAGATATTTTTGTTGCCAAAATTCTGTTGCAGATATTTGGAAAATAAAGAATAACACAAAGAAGAAAAATATATAACTTATACAACCACCCAAAATTTTAAGCCACAGTTTCTAAAACCAAATTTACATTGTAAAAAGCACATGATGAAGAAAAAAAGGTCTTTTTAATAAATATGGTATGAAGAAAAATGAATATCCACTATTCACATGCAAAATAAAATTGCATCCCTACCTCACACCATATAGAGAATTAACTCAAAGAGGATCAAACCCCTACACTTAAGTGTAAGCACCAAAACTATAAAACTCATGGAAAGAAGCACAGGAGTAAATTCTTCATGAACTTGGGTTAGGTGATGATTTTTCATTCTGTGACATAGAAAGCAAAAGAAACAATAAAAAAACAAATTGAATTATATCAAAAATTAAAACTTCTGTACAGTAATAATCATGAAAACAAAAATACAATCCACAGAATGGGAAGAAAATATCTAAAAATCATCCATTTGACAAAAGACTTGTCTCCAGATTATATAAAAAACATAATTCAACAAAATTAGGCAGGTGTCGTGGTGGGCACTTATAGTCCCAGCTACTCGGGAAGCTGAGGCAGGAGAATCATCACGTTGGTCAGGCTGGTCTTGAACTCAGGGGTCTGACCTCAGGTGATCCACCCACCTTGGCTTCCCAAAGTGCTGGGATTACAGGTCCACACCACCAAGCCTGGCTACGTTTTTTTTTTTTTTTAAATCAATCATTACTTTGCATGACCCTTTATGGACATGCCATGCTCTCCCCCCAAAAAATTAAAATTTGGAGAGAAGATAAAATCGCTTTAGATCATCAAGGAGAAAGTCCTCACAGTTTGATCCTCTTCTGAAAAGACGACAACTAGCTAAGGGAAATTCAAGCAAACTGATCAAACAAAAATACATATTAAAGCAG
Organism: Callithrix jacchus; assembly: GCF_049354715.1. Taxonomy (NCBI): domain Eukaryota; kingdom Metazoa; phylum Chordata; class Mammalia; order Primates; family Cebidae; genus Callithrix; species Callithrix jacchus. The sequence goes on from NC_133506.1 coordinate 86,894,069, forward strand.
AGTCTCTAGAGTTTATGAATAATCTACATTTCTGGAGTTGGGTTCAGAAAGCCAACTACAGAGATAAAATTGAGAAAGGAAGATCATATATGAGAAACACAAATGTTTATTTTGAAAGCAGGCTAGGTAAGACTGCCAAAGTAGATAAAACAGCAATAATTACTGTCATCTAAAAGTGGTGCTGATACAGCATGGTGGCTCACACCTGTAATCCCAGCACGTTGGGTGGGCAAGGAAGGCGGATCACCTGAGGTCAGGAATTCAAGACCAGCCTGGCCAATATGGTGAAACCCCGTCTCTACAAAATTACAAAAATGAGCTGGGCATGACAGTACACACTTGTAATCCCAGCTACTTGGGAGGCTGAGGCAGGAGAATCACTTGAAACCAGGAGGCAGACGTTGCAGTGCGCCAAGAACATGCCATTACACTCCAGCCTGAGCAACAGAGCGAGACGCCATCTCAAAGAACAAACAAAACAACAACAAAAAAGTAGTGGTGATAGGACTACGAGACTCTAATGCTAATCAAGCCACAGATAGTTGTCTCCACAAAGGAATCCATACAGAAACACAAAGATCAAAGAAAGGGTTTGTACCTTCAAATACTAAGTAACAAGAATAGTCCATCAGACCTAAAAACAGTCAAAAAACCAGACATATTTGAAGAAAAACCAAAGGATACAACATTCATTAAATAAAATAATCCATGTTTAAAATGTGTTTGATAAAATACCAGAAATCTACTCAACTATCTGGTAAATAGTGGTTTTCAAATACTTGAGCAGTTACAAAAAGGTATGTAGGGGAGGGAGTACAAAATTAGCACCAATATGTAAGTTTCAGAAATAAATTTTTTCCCCATAGATGAGTAAAGGCTTTCTAACAGTTGCTATTGTCCAAGTAAGTGGTAAATTTTCCATTCAAGCCAAGTATAGACAACTCTTTTGGAGAGTTACTGTACAAAGACATGAGTGAGTCTGTAACACATTCACAATTTTAGTTCCTAGTCTGCCAGTAACAAGTTGTAAGACAACAAGCAAGTAAAATCACCTAGGCCTCAGTTTTCTCCTCATCTATAAAACAGAGGGTAACCCAGGTATCATCCAAGTCCTTTTAAAATTAGTAACAGGCCAGGTGCAGTGGCTCATGTCTGCAATCCCAGCACTTTGGGAGGCCGAGGCGGGTGGATCACCTGAGGTCAGAAGTTCCAGAGTAGGCTGGCCAACATGGCAAAACCCCAACTCTACTAAAAAATACAAATACAAAGAAAAAGAAAAAAATTTTGCTGGGCATGGTGGCAGGCACCTGTAATCCCAGCTACTTGGGAGGCTGAGGCAGAAATGCTTGAACCAGGAAGGCAGAGATTGCAGTGAGCTGAGATCGCTACTGCATTCCAGCCTGGGTGACCAAGCAAGACTGTCTCAAAAAAAAAAAAAAGGCATAGCAATTGCTTATGTAAATTTAACAGAAATAGGTTTTTTTTTCAATAAGTATAACAAAATTTCATGACTCTTAAGACCATTACCTTTTGAAAAACAGAAAAATCAAGTAATTTGCATTAAAGCACATGGATTAGCTAGATTTAGTTTTCATGCCATAGAACTATCACCTCAAAAGAAAGCATGGTATTTTATATACGTAGGAATAAATTTTAACAAACGCAAGAGCTCATAAAAATCTTATTCTAGGCCTGGCACAATGGCTCAAGCCTTTTATCCCAGCACTCTGGGAGGCCAAGGCAGGCGGATCACAAAGTCGAGATCGAGACCATCCTGGCCAACATGGTGAAACCCCGTCTCTACTAAAAATACAAAAATTAGCTTGGCATGGTGGCGTGTGCCTGTAGTCCCAGCTACTCGGGAGGCTGAGGCAGAAGTGCTTGAACCCAGGAGGTTGCAGTGAGCCGAGATTGCGCCACTGCACTCCAGCCTGGCGACAGAGTGAGACTCTGTCTCAAAAAAAAAAAAAAAAACCAAAAACCTTATTCTAAGAGAAATGTAACCACACCACCATTAGTGGCTACTAGCTAGTTAGGCACTGATTTTAACTTAGTATCATCGTATTTAACATTTTTAAGATGTCTGAAATCACTATTAGACCTTTTCACAGATTTCATCCTGGAATTTAAACTGCCAGGATGGTTTTAATTTAAAACATCTATGTCCTGTCATTATTTTCTCAGCCTATTGAAGAGAATAGGAGGCACATATATATTCAATTATCAATTGCTTATAAAAAATGATTTTCTATTATTATTTGTAATTATTCTAGATTTTGTTTATTTTTTTGAGACAGAGTCTCACTCTGTTGCCCAGACTAGAGTTGCAGTGATCTCGGCTCACTGCAACCTCCACTTCCCAGGTTCAAGGGATCCTAATGCCTCAGCCTCCCAAGGAGCTGGGACTACAAGCCCAAGCCACCATGCCCAGCTAATTTTTCCATTTTTAGTAGAGATGGGGTTTCACTCACCATGTTGGCCAGGTTGGTCTCGAACTCTTTACCTCGTAATCCACCTACCTCAACCTCCCAAAGTGCTGAAATTACAGGTGTGACCCACCACATCCAGCCTTATTCCAGATTTTTTAAAGTAGGAAAGAGACCCAGTAAGAGATGCAAATTAGAGCCGGGGGTGGTGGCTTCTGCCTGTAATCCTAGCAGTTCTGGAGACTGAGGTGGGTGAATCACCTGAGCTCAGGAGTAGAGACCAGACTGGGCAACACGGTAAAAGCCCTATCTGCAAAAAAATACAAAAAAAATAGCTGGGTGTAGTGGTGTGTGCCTGTAGTTCTAGCTATTTGGGGGGCTTGAGGCAAGAGGATCCTTTGAAACTGGGTGGTCCAGGGTACAGTGAGCCAAGACCGCACCACTGCACTCCAACCAAGGTAACAAAGTGAGATCCTGTCTCAAAAAAAAAAAGATGCAAGTCAGTACTTTTGCTATTTGCTAACAATAAAAAATCTAATGAGCATACACTCATGAAAGGAATTTTAAAAAGTACAAAATGCCCAATAATACCCTGAATTAATACTGTAAAAATTGGACAACTCATACTCTGGAAAGATACTCTTTACAAATTACCCTGTATGTTTTATGCAACTTCCAAAGTCCCAAAGAAAGCAATATAAAAATAAGTAGTTTTGAGAAAGAGGGTTAGTGAGGACTGACTTACTTTCTTGCGTCATGAAACAAAAAATGTTTTGATGAATGAAATGGGTAGCTTCTTTTTTTTTTTTTTTTTGAGGCAAGTCTCATGCTGGAGTGCAGTGGCATAACCTTGGCTCACAGCAACCTCCACCTCTTGGGTTCAAGGATTCTCCTGCCCTGGCCTCCAGAACAGTTGGGACTACAGGCTCCTGCCACCATGCCCAGCTAATTTTAGTAGAGACAAGGTTTCACTATATTGGTAAAAGGTAGTTTCTAAAAATAAAAACATGTACAAGAAAATTTTAAATTCTCCTATTAATGTCTGGAATGATGAAACGATTTCCTCTATTTTAGGTTGAGAAAGAAAGCTAAAGGCAAAAGAACAATAGACAAAAATTTAAACAATTTATAGTTTGTATCTTAGCCAAGTCTGACTCCAATATTTTTACCAAAGGATAAATATCTCTGCTTCAAAGAATCATAAAAGCATTACTTTTAAAAACATTACAAGAGCCTGACACAGTAGTTCATGTCTATAATGACAGCACTTTGGGAGGCCAGGCAGAAGGATCGCTTGAGCCCAGGAGTTTGAGACCAGCCAGGACAACATAGCAAAATCCCACTTCTGCAAAAAAAAAAAAAAAAAAAAAAAAAAAAAATTGTTTTTTTTTTTTTTTTTTTTTTTAAATAAGCCAGGCTTGAGGGCACGCTCCTGGCTTATTTAAAAAAATTTTAAAAAGGTCCCAGCTACTTGGGAGAACCACTTGAGCCCTGGAGATTGAAGATGTAATGAGCTATAACTGTGCCACAGCACTCTGACCCGGGCAACAGAGCAAGACTATATCAAAAACAAAACAATTGTTTCCTATGATCTATGTGAAAAGGAAAAAAGAAAAAAAATTACAACATAAGAAAATGTTCAACTTCACTAATACTTGCCCAATGAAAATTTAAGTAAAGATAGTGTTTTTATAGTGTTTTTTTATCCATCAGTTTGGCAATTTTTTTTTTTTTTTTGGTCTCACTCTGTTGCCCAGTATGGAGTGTACGGTCTCGGCTCACTGTGATCTCTGCCTCCCAGGTTCAAGCGGTTCTCCTGCCTCAGCCTCCCAAGTAGTTGGGAGTACAGGCGCCTGCCACCACACACAGCTTAATTTTTTGTATTTTCAGTAGAGATAGGGTTTCACCAAGTTGGCCAGGCTGCTCTTGAACTCCAGATCTCATGATCCGCCTGCCTCAGCCTCTCAAGGGGCTGGGATCACAAGCCTGGCCCAAATATTTTTAAAGAATCATTTTCTATGTTAATTAGAGAGTGGTTAAACAAAAACCCTGCTACATTGCTGGTTTGACTACAACTGGGAACCTTTTTAAAAGCAACCCAACAAAATACATATGTAGTCTTCTGAATTGTTCACTTTTTTTATTCTTAGATTCATAAAATATAAATAAATACAAAAGGCAAACCCAATGTGCACAAATAGCAAGCATCAGAAAAGTCCACGAAAAGAATAGCACTAGTATATAGGAAAGGAATTCACTTTTCATACTGTGTTCAATCCAGATTTCCAAATATGTAGTTTCTAAAAATCAAACTCCTTAAGTATACTGTAAAGACATATATATGCACACAGCTAAAATACACCCAAACTAAGAAGTCCTCAAAAGCCATAAGATACACTAAAAATATAATACCTCCCAGTGAAATAAAAGAAAAAGCAGAAATCAGGTGAGAATATTTACATATATGTGCTCATACAGCAATTGTGTAGAAGTCATTATCTTCCCGGTAGAAGAGATGAGAAAACTTGAGGTCCAGATTGACTGAATGATATCCCAGGACCACAAAGCTAGTAAAATTATGGAGCTAGAACTTGGAAATCTGATTCCAAATCACGTTTCCTATACTATCCCAAACTAAGGGAATATTTTCTATAGTGGCAGTACAACAGACCAGGTAACATTAAAGGTAAAACACTTCAGTTTCATATGTCTGTGGCTCTTTGCTTTTTACAAGGAGTTTTCATTACTTTGTCATCGGGGGAAAAAACAAATAATTTTAATTAGGGCAAGGAAGGCTATAATTATACTACTATCGTTTTGAAGGAAGGAAAGGTATACCTTCTAAGTTCTGTGTACTTTCAAAATTCCACTTGTGAGACCAGGTGCAAACTGCACACTTCTAGACTTCCTATCGTGTGCCAAAACACGAGGGATAATCAAGAAATGTTTGTTGAATGAACAAACGCTATTTTAAAATAGAAAAAGAAATTCCATTTCCTCCTTAGTACAAGAGGCCTGTAACAACAAACTTCTGAAATACCAGTAGGCAACTAATTGCATATTCAAATTTAAACCATAGAAAGTTGAAGCAACCCTGCCAATTCCTGGGACACTCTAAATGAACTCTTAATACAAAAATACATACTCAGACTAAGCATTTTTCCTAATCATTTACAAAAATAAAAGGACATAAGGACAAGTTCCGGTGAAATTTATCAACAGCCATGAATTGTAGGTGTAGACTGCCAGGTACATAACCTATATATGACAATTTGCCCATAGGAGGTACCATACGAAATTAGAGACATTCCCCTCCAACAAAAAGATTATATCAACAGGATACTACACAGTAAAAAAATAAATCTCAAAAATGGAATGGGATTAAGATCCTTTAGAATAGGCTACTGGTGATGATTTTGCTTTTACAGCTCCCTCCTCACAAAGGAATAATAATGACACTGCCCTTAGCTTTCTATGTGCAAAGAGAGAGTATTAACCTTTACAAGCCAAATTTATGACTACACCTTTTCCACACAAAATGGAAGGCACTTCTAACTCCCCAGATTACCTCACATTAGTTGGACGCCACACAATAGATGATAAAGTATCAAGGTAAATATTAATTTTTAAAAGTTTACCAGAAGGTGGATATTCTAAAATTGGGTTTCTGATTCTTAAGAGTGAGAATGAAGTCAAGCTCCTTATTTGGTGGTAAGAGAAGAGAATCTGGCCACAAATAGTTCTTTTAGGATTGACAGACAAGTACTACATAATTTCTATCATCTCATCCAAAAACTTGCTTCTGATACTCTGCCCACTAAACACAATGAAAAGCCATGGAGATTGGTTTGGCCTGAAAGCCACAGACTTTTCTAATATGACTTCAGAGCATGCCATGCTTTTAAACCCATATTCAACCACTTATTGTCGTTTTCCAACCACCGTCTCTATGGGCCCATCCCATATTTCAACTACAGATATCACCGCTTGGCCCTATTTCCTAAGATTCTTTGGAAAACAAATCTACTGATTTATGCAATAAACTTTCAATCTCTACTTAACCAATCCGACAATTTAATATTTGAAGATTATTCTAAATTCCCCAAATCTTCTTCATCAAGAATTTTGGGGGGAAAAGAGCTAACTAGAAAAGCTATCTTCCTGAAAAACACTGTTGCGCTAAACGGAAATACGGCATTTTCTCAGGAGCTAAGCAGTTACTTGGGTCTACATTTTCACGCACTAAATAGTTTTATAAGATTATTTTTAAGAACAACAACAACAAAAAAAAAATCCCCAAAATTGTCAAGCTAAAACAGCTTACAAAACCCATTCTGTTATGAACCAGAAAATCAAAACAAAACTCACCTAAAAATAACATAAGCGCTAAGAAATGGGCACGGAGGTAGCTCCATCCATACTAGCTGTTCCTTGGTTTTTTTTTTTTTTTTTTTTGAGACAGAGTGACTCTGTCACCCAAGCTAGAGTACAGTGGCGCGATCCTGGTTCACTGCAACCTCCGCCTCCTGAGATCAAGGGATTCTCCTGCCTCAGCCTCCCGAGTAGCTGGGACTACAAGTACCCACCACCACACTTGGCTACTTTTTGTATTTTTAGTAGAGACAGGGTTTCACCGTGTTGGCCAGGCTGGTCTCAAACTCCTGACCTCAAGTGATCCTCCCATCTTGGCCCCCTGCCAAAGTACTAGGATTACAGGCATGACCAGCCCATAGTAGGTTTTCTAAAGCCTCTTTTCTCATTCTTTTGTTCTCTACTCTAGCAGGTAAAGACATGTCCTAAAGAGACAATCAGTGTACCTCCATATAACCCCTCAGTAAGCACTCAGTTGAGACTAGACTGTGAAAAGCACTAAAATAAATACAACATTCATCTACAACCTTCTGAGAATACCACCATCTCATATTTGAATAGGCATCTACTTGTCATGAACACTTTCACGCACTCATTTGATCCTCTTTAAAAACGACAGGAAACAGGGCAAGCCATGTTATCAGCTCTATTTACAGAGAGAGAAATCAATTTTAAAAGGTTACACAGCTTAATCAAGGTCACAAAGTGACTAACTGGCCAAGCTGGTACCCAGTCTTATGACAATCCAGGGCTCTTTCCTCTGTACTGATCCTAAATTGAAAAATATTTATTTTAGACTGCTCCTGCAGGGTAGGGCAACCCCATAGGCAGAGAGTAGCTGAAAAAATCTGTATCTCTCTATCACAAGAAGTTGACAGGTCTAAAAGGTTTCACATTTAGATGCTTCTTTTTTGAAAAAGGTGAAGATCTGGCTGGGCACAGTGGAGCACATCATCAGGAGGCTAAGGCAGGAGAACTGCCTGAGCCTACCGAGCCTGACCAACACAGTGAGACTTTCTCTCTAAAAATAAATACATAACAATCATACAAAAAATAAAAAATTTTAGAAGGGTAAAGGTCCAATGAATTGACTAAGAAGTGTTTTGCTTCAAATAAGGATGATCTTGAAAAGTTACAGTACTTGCATGCAATATATGATCTGATTTAAAAAGTGAGTATGGTTAAAATACAAGAACAAAATCAACAAGTATCTGCATTTCGTATTACTGGTTTAAAATTTCTCAATATGCTGCAAAGAGAAGGAGGTGAAAACCTCAACTGGACTGGGCACAGTGGCTCATGCCTGTAATCTCAACCCTTTGGAAAGCCAAGGTGGGTAGATCACTTACGTTCAGAAGTTCAAGACCAATGTGGGCAACAGACATTTTCTCTACAAAAAATACAAAAATTAGCCAAGTATGGTAACAAAGACCTGTAGTTCCAGCTAATCGGGAGGCTGAGAAGAAGAACTGCTTCAGACCAGGAGGCAGAGGCTGTAGGTAGTAGGCAGAGATCACACCATTAACTCCTCTCCCCTAGATGAGAGAGGCGGGGCGGGGATATCTCAACTGATAAGATACTGTGATTACATTATCTCTTATTTGATCAACTTAACAAATATTTCAAAATGCTTACATAAAGCATTTTGTGTCTAGGGCAGAAATAACCGTGGCCTTGGTAGCTGTGGAACTTGTGTAATTACTTGCTCTGGGACTCGGTTTTCCAATGGTAAAAAAAAGAGGAGGTAGGGACACAAACACCTTGCTTCATAGAAAAGTTACAAGGCGTTAAAGGGGCTGGTTTATAAAACATGATTAGCACATAGTTTTGACACACAGTAAGCAATAAATAGCTACTGTAGTGGAAATTTTCTTTATTTCTATTTAACCCTTGTGACATTAGCAAATAGTGTACCAAACAGACAAGCTTTTTACATCATTACATGATTCTTCTCTTTCTCAACAACTGCTCTCCCAAAAGAAAGCAGTTTTTAAAAATGAGGGCCACTCCCATTATTTGAAGATAACTGGGAGAGGAGGAACATAAATCAGTTGTGTCATATTTTAAGGATTAGAATTTAAACATTAAAAGGAATTTTAGTTCAGCTACAGTGGCTCACACCTGTAATCCCAACACTTTGGGAGGCCAAGGCAGGCGAATCACAAGGTTAGGAGCTCAAGACCACCCTGGCCAACATGGTGAAACTCTGTCTCTACTAAAATACAAAAAATTATTCCCAGCTACATGTATAACTATCACCTAATTAAACCATGGCAAAAAATCCACCCCTAACCATTAACAAGGGTAAAGTAACTTACTGTTTATCAAAAACAGGAAAACGTTCCTATCTCAAAGATCAGAGCTCTGAACCAATTATTTAACATAAGGTCTTTTTTAAGAGTTCACACACTGAGTGGCTTAACATTAAAAGCCTCTTCTACCCCAAATCACCATCCTCCTTCACTTACCCTTTTTTTTAAGACAGTCTTGCTCTGTGATTTCTAAGTCACTTTCCTTACCAGAAAAATAGAACTCAATATTCCTTAGCCTAATACTCAGAGGCTTCCTCCGCAAGTATACTCGTCATTATCCTTGGTCATTTCCTTTCTCCCACACTAGATTCCAAATTGTATTCCATGATTGTGGCTCTTTATACTGGTCTAATTCCAAACCTTTGCTCAATTTATGTACAGAATGTCCTTCCTTCTTTCTCTCTGAACACCTACATCTCCCTTGCTTCCCACACTACCATGTAGAACTAAATTCCACCTATCCTCTAAGAAGTCTTCCCTTTACCGAGAAATTATTCTTCAGCAGAACTTTTATGGCACTCAATCCGTATCTTTTGTGAAAATGATTGTTTTGCATCTTTTACCACAGTGAATTATATATCATGTTAGATCCCCTAAGCCTGTGGGCAGAATTTGCTTACAAGTCATCTCTGTATTTCCCACAGTACTTTAGACTCCATAGATTAAAAAAAAAACAGGTATTATTGTTTCAAAGAAAATATTCCTACAACTAAAATCCTTTACATAACACTGTTAATAAGTCCAAGACATGCCTATTCTATATTAAAATGTTACCTAAAGACTAATGACACTGGCTCAACAAATTAAGCCTTCAAAAATTAGTCCCCATATTATTACCTAGAGGGCAGCATGGCAAAGTGGGAAAAGCAAAAAAGACTAGATTGAAATCCTGATTCTGCCTTTGTTGTTAAATATCTGCTTCCTTCCTTACCTTGTGAAATAGATGTAACTACTGCCTACCTGGGAAAACTGGAAATAACTACTAGCATATAATACGCAACAGTAAATTATTATGCATTATGACTTTTATAAATAGAAATTTAAGACCAGCTAAATTAGGCCGGGTGTGGTGGCTCACACCTGTAATCCTAGCACATTGGGAGGCTGAGACCGGTGCATTTCCTGAGCTCAGGAGTTTGAGACCAGCCTAGGGAACACAGTGAAACGTCTCTACTAGAAAGACAAAAATTAGCCGGGCATGGCAGTGTGCGCCTGTAATCGCAGCTACTCAGGAGGCTGAGACAGAAGAATCACTTGAACCTGGGAGGCAGAGGTTGCAGTGAGCTGAGATTGCACCATTGTACTCCAGCCTTGGCAATACAGTTGAGACTCTGTCTCAAATAAAAAAAGAACAGCTAAGTTAACTGCAAGATCTCTATTCTGTCAAAAAAAAAAAAAAAAAATTGAGCATCTTCTGTGTTCAGTGGTTCCCTAACATAGGTAAGTCCAGTCAACTGTAGATCCTCACAGAGAAGTAACACAACATACTGAGTGCTAACCTTCTAGCTATTTCTAAAAAGATGCAAGTCTAAGATTATTTCTAAATTATTTTAAGCTTTAAGCTAAATATTTAAGAGTGAGTTATAATTAAATTTCTACCAAATTAAAATAAATACATCAAGGCTTACAACAGCCTACAGGGCTTCCTGATCTCATCTCCTACTACTCATTCTATACCTGGATCACCATGCATGCTCCTGTCACCCTGGTCTTCCTGATGAAAATCCAATACACCAGGTTCATTCCCACCTTAAGGCCTTTACAAGTGTTCTCTACACCTTGCTCTTCTCAACATCTTCACAGGTCTTGCTCGCTCACTTCATATAGATCTCGTTCAAACTGTCACCTGACTACTCTATTTAATATAGCCACCTCTCTCCCACAACCATCACCTTCAATCTCCTTAGGCTCTTTTCTTTTTACATCTCTTTAGAGCACTTGTTAACTAGCCTTCAGTCATTACTTATTTGTTATCTGTCTTCCCTATTAGGATAAAACTCTATCAAAACAGCAACTTCTTATTGGCTGCTGTACTCCTTGTAACTAAAGTCATGCCTGGAACACCCTGAGTGCTTGATACATATTAATTTTTAAACTGATAAATGACATATTTGTGAGTAACCAGGAATATTCATCATTGCAACTTACATAATTTCTTAAACTCAACTGTTTCCAATTATATCTAGCATGTCAAGGCTACTTCTAGAACAGAGGTTCTTAATTTGGGGCTTTAGGAAGTTATTATATCCATATTTCTGGAAGGAAAGTCTACAGCTTTTCTTTAAATGGTCCCTAATCTCAAAAATATCCTAGCCCAGTGATTTATGACTTTGGCTACACCATAGAATCCCCTGGTGAATTTTAAAAATACAAACAGATGCTTGGGTCCCATCCCAGACGGTATATTTTTTTCTCATCTGTGGTACAACCACAGGATTTTTTAAAAAGTACCTGGGTGATTCTAGCGTTTAGCAAAACTTGAGAACCATGCAATCTGAATACCACAAATGTTAACTGGGTGAGATTTCTCAAAGGTACTTACAGAGAGAAGAAAACAAAAATTGAAAAATATTAATTCTGAGGGAATTAGCATTGCTGACAAACAGATCAATACATAAGTTCATCAAAGTATCACAAAAAACATTTTAAACAAAAACTAGTAGCTCTACCTGCACTTACCTACTAATCTGACATTGAGATTTTAGAGCTTACTCCTAGAACACAAATAACATCTTTCACTTAAAACACATATTTCAGACAAACATTCACTTCTTAATAACCTACTCATAAAAACTTAAAACTATCAAGAAAATGACAGAATACTTTCAGAAGACGAATCAAGAGCTATATTACAACTATGAAGCTCTTTATAGTTTTATTGCTAAAAATGCCTTCAAAGCAGCATATTTCCCCAAATTAATGTCCTCATTTAGCCTCAACTGTTCTACAGGATGACAGGCACTGAATTTAGGTGAAACTAATACTATGACAACAGACACAAAGGAGAGAGGAAGAGGGAGGGGGAATTTCAGAGATTTATTTAGATCATGCCAAAGGGTCTGAAAAGAGCAGGTGTCAGACTGACACAGGTGGTAAATTGTTTTCTTTTTGAAGTCCAACAAGCAAACACCAAGTAATAAGCCAATTCGCTGATACCTTATGAAACCTAGATTTTCATAAGTTACTGATTTTTATACCTTCACCCAAGTAGCCCTTTTAAAAAAGTGATTAGTAAGATAGAAAGCAAAACAACATAAAGTATTTGTAAAATAAATAAATCCAGATGCTTAAATTCATAATGATAATTTTAAATTACCTGAATACTTAAAATCACTATGGAACTCATTCCATCTATCCCTTTCTTTATTGTTGGCTGTATAGAGATATCTGCTGACATAGAAACACCAGGTCATGACCACATCTGACATAAAACATTACAAACTTAAAGCAATATTTTTTAAAATCTAAAGGGCTGGGGAAGAAAGCCAAACTCCTAACTATGAAGCCTCTGTGGCTTGACTTCCTGGTCATATTGTAAGGATATTTTATCTTAAGTATTATTCAGTTCCCTTGTTAAGTTAGTTTAGTGAAAAAGTGCAAACAAAGAAATACATGCAGATACACAGCTCATCAACACATTTTAGTTGTGGGAAGAGATCAGGCTTAGAAGACACAAATAATTATAAAACTATTAGAGTTGAAAAAGCCCGGCTGGGTGCAGTGGCTCACATCTGTAATCCCAACACTTTGGGAAGTCAAGCCGGGTGGATCACCCGAGGTCAGGAGTTCGAGACCACTCTGGCCAACATGGAGAAACCCCATCTCTACTAAAAATACACAAAAATTAGCTGGGTATGGTGACAGGTGCCTATAATCCCAGCTACTCTGGAGGCTGAGGCAGGAGAATTGCTTGAACCTGGGAGGCAGAGGCTGCAGTGAGCCAAGAGCACGCCATTGTACTTTCAGCCTGGGCAAAAAGAGCAAAACTCCATCCCCAAAAAATAAAATAAAATAAAACGTTAAGTGAAATAACTATACAAAGGAATTCCTGGCATTCAGAAAAGTTGATGGTAGCATCCTTTCCCCCTCTAATCCAGCGATTCTCAGCGTTGGTTTTTTTTGTTTTTGTTTTTTGAGACAGCATCTCGCTCTGTCACCCAGGCTGGAGTGCAGTGGCACCTCTGCCCCGCAGGTTGAAGCAATTATCCTGCCTCAGCTTCCCAAGTAGCTCAGAGTACAGGCATGTGTGACCATGTTCAGTGAATTTTTTATATTTTTAACAGAGACAGGATTTCACCTTACTGGCCAGGCTGGTCTCAAACTCCTGGCCTCAAGTGATCCGCCCACCTCGGCTTCCCAGAGTGCTGCCATAATAGGTGTGAGCCACTGCTCCCTGCCTCAGGTATTATTTTGACCTTACCTCAATCCCCAAAATAGCACATCTAACAAAGTCTGGAAAAAATTTGTTGTCTCAACTAGGGTGAGGGAAGGTCCTACTGGCATTTAGGGAATAGAGGCCAGAGATACCACTTAGACGTCCTACAGTGCACAGAACAGCTTCCCACAACAAATAATTATTAGGCCCAAGAGGTTCATGGTGTCTCTGTTAATAAATCTCGCCTTAAAAATTTCATTTCTGGAAAACCACATAAATATAAAAGAAGAGGGGAATAACACAGTCTAGTTCCTACCACCTATTTAAAAAAAAAAAAAAACTATTTAAAGATATTCTAGGCTAGGTAACAGTGGATCATGCCTGTCATGTCAACACTTTGGGAGGCTGATGCAGAAGGATCACTTGAGCCCAGGAGTCTGAAGCTGCAGTCAAGCTATGATCATGCCACTGCACCCCATCCTGGGTGACAGAGTGAAATTCTGTCACTAAAAAGAAAAGATATTCTAAGAATAATCCTTTCTTGTGACAGCTATTACTCAAATGATGAAAGTTAATAAATGCTGGGGGGGGGTGGAACCTTGTAAATATCAGAAAAAAGCTTGTCCTCCCCCAAGTAGTTTAAAATACGCAGATAGCCAGGCACTGTGGCTCATGCTTGCAATCCCAACATTTTTGGGAGGTCAAAGTGGTTGGATCACCTGAGATCTAAAGGTCAAGACCAGCCTGACCAACATGGTGAAACCCCGTCTCTACCAAAATTACAAACTTAGCCAGGCATGGTGGTGCATGCCTGTAAACCTGGCTACTTGGGAGGCCGAGGCAGGAGAAACCCTTGAACCCGGGAGGCAGGGGTTGCAGTGAGCTGAGATGGCGTCACTGTACTCCAGCCTGGGCAACAGAGCGAGATTCCGTCTCAAAAAAACAGTAAGAAAGAATACTCCAGATCATCCAGATAGTCAATATCTGATAGTGTTTATACAGAGAACTCCCATACTGAAATGTAAACTCAAGAGAGTGCATGGATTTTCATCCACCTATTTACTGCTCTATTTCCAATTCTCTGAAGAGCTCCTGGCACAAAATAAGCATTCCGTAAATATTTGCCGAATAAATTCAAGGGTCAGTCAACATCATGAAATTTATTAAAATCTCAAAGGGAAACATACATATAATATTTAAAAATATAACCTTATGTGTATGTAGATTACTATCTCCAGATACTGAAAATGCCTTGATAAAATTCAACACACAATTGTAACAAAAAATCCTATTAAGTTAGAAATTGAAACAACTGTGCCTAGTATAATAGAGGACAGCTATCACAAACCTATAGCACAAAGCATACTCAATGATAAAACTCAACTATTCTAATTAGTAAGGAACCAAAGAACCCTACCTCTGGTACTACTCAACCATGTACTGGAGGGTTCCCGTTTATGCATTCAGACAAGAAAAAGTCTTACAATTGAAAAGAAATAAACACAGAAAGGTCACTATCTGTCATGAAGTAACTGTCCATCTAGTAACATCAAAGAGAAATAAGTGAAATAACTTAAAAGTAACAGAATTCAGTAAGGTCAAACACAAAATCAACATAGAAAAATAGTTTTCCCATATACTAACAAGACATGATCCCATTCTTAATAGCATTAAAATCCATAAAATACAAAAAAATAAGCCTAACAGAACAATATGTAAGGCCAATAGAAAGAAAAGTAAACATTTTATTTTAGACGTAAATAACTTGGCCATAAAGAGTCTGGCCAGGTGCGGTGGCTCACCTGTAATCCCAGTACTTGGGAGGCCAAGGTGAGAAGACTGCTTGACACCAGGAGTTTTAGATCAGCCTGGGCAACATAGCAAGACCTCATCTCTATTTATAGTAAAAAAATAACAACAAAAAGAACCTCAGAGAGGGAAAAAAAAAATCAAACTCTTAAAGACCTAACGTCAAGATGTCATGTTTCCAAACAAATGCATACATTCAACACAATCTGAATCCAAATCCCAACATGATTTAAAGAAAGCTGATAAATTCTAAAATTCATATGGACAAAGTAAATGAGCAGGAATATTACCCTCACAAATATATACAAATCTACATATAAGGGTGGAATTACCCTATCAGATAAATTTATGGTAATTAGTATGTATTACAAATACTATAAAAATATATTACAGCATTTAAAGCTTTAGTAACTGGAACAGTGTGTACTGATGCAAGAACTGACAATGGATCAATGAAACACACAGTAACAAACATATATATGTATTTAGTTCACAATAAAAGTGGCATTTCTAGTAATATAAAAAGAACACACTACTCAATATATTGCTTAGGAACAACTGGTTATCCAAGAGGGGGTGGGGGAGAATAAAGTTACAATCTTACAAATCACACACAAAAAGCTTAAAGAGGCCAAGCAGGATAGCCTATTAATCCCAGCACTTTGGGAGGCTGAGACAGGAGAATCACTTGAAGCCAGAAGGGAGGTTGTGGCTACAGCTATGATCCTGCCACTGTACTCCAGCTTGGATGACAGAGGGAGATCCTGTCTCTTAGAAGGAAAAAATAAATTAAATTTTAATTTTAAAAAGCTTAAAGAGCAAAACATAAAAGCTAAACACAGTCATCCCTTTTAGGGGCATTCCTCTTCAACAAAAGTCCTTTCAGCCAGGTGCAGTGGCTCACATCTGTAATCCCAGCACTCTGGGAGACCAAGGCAGGCGGATCACATGAGGTCGGGAGTTCAAGACCAGCCTGACTGACATGGAGAAACCGCATCTCTACTAAAAATACAAAATTAGCCAGGCATGGTGGTGCATGCCTGTAATCCCAGCTACTTAGAAGGCTGAGCCAGAAGAACTGCTTGAACCCAGGAGGCAGAGGCTGTGGTGAGCTGAGATTGCACCACTGCACTCCAGCCTGGGTAACAAGAGTGAAACTGTCTCCCCCCAAAAAAAAAAAATTATCCCCTCAGTTCCGCTTCACAAACACTGACAACACTTCTTGCACTTTCCTATTCCTATCAATATTTTGCCAATTTTCAGCCGGGTATGGTGGTGTGCACCGGTAACCCCAACTACTTGGGAGGCTAAGGCAGGAGAAACTCTTGAACCAGGGAGGCAGAGGTTGCAACGAGCTGAGATTGTGCCACTGCAGTAGGAGACAGAGCGAGACTCCATCTCAAAAAAAAAAAATTTTTTTAATTTAAAAATATATATATTTTGTCAGTTTTCTAGGATCAAATTCCAGTGGTGTCACCAAAGTTATCTATAGGGTATTATCATGGAAAGATGTTAGATTTGAAGTTTAAGACCTCTATTAGAGCCTTGACTCTTATTCTAATATTCCAAAGAACAGTAACAGCACAGCACAGTCACTTGATCTGTCTCTAGGTTTCTTCTCATCTGTAAAAGATAAATGTGTGCTTATCTCCAAAGTGAGCCCTAAAATTCTCTATTTCATCAATCTTACATCTGGATTCTTTCCATTCCATGTCCACTTCCCAGGTTCAAGACCTTTTTATTTATAGATGTGCTACCACAATAGCCTCCTTGCTTTTAGTATCATCCTGCTACAAACCATCCCAGAATCTCCACTTCATCCAGCCCACATCAGCATCAAATGACTCCTAAATGAGCACTTTAATCATGCCATTACACTTTAGTGATTCCACACTAAGGATAAAATTAAGGAACTAGCCCGGTATTCAAAGGCAATGTGATCCGAATTTACTCTTCCAACCTCATCTTTTACTTTCTTGAACATTTTATTTTTGGAAGATGGTTCTCTTCAGTTACCCAACACAACAGCCTCACACTCTGGGTTACCTCATTCTTGGATCTAAAACACTGTATTTTCCCCTTGGAAACCTAAGTGTCTACCTTGATCCTAACTCTAGATCCATCTCTTCCCAGGTCTCCCTATTACCTTAGTCCACAACAATTACTCCTTCCTTGTAATCACTCCTTCTTCCTAAGATTGCAGCATTTAATGCCTGCACCAGGTATCTAATACTGAGTACACAATGCCTAATTCTTGTTTTTTAAATTTTTATTTAAAATACTAAAACAAAATAGAGACGGAGTCTCGCTTATGTGGCCTATTCTGGTCTGGAACTCCTGGGCTCAAGGGATCCTCCCAAGGACCTCAGCCCACAATGTCTAATTCTAATGCTTCCTTTTCTACCTGTAAGTAGGGGGAAGGCCAGGTGCGGTGGCTAACCCCTGAAATCCCAGTACTTTGGGAGGTTGAGGCAGGTGAATCACCAGAGGTCAAGAGTTCGAGACCAGCCTGGGCAACCTTGTGAAACCCCATGTCTACTGAAAATACATACATGCATACATACATACATACATACATAAGCTAGCCGGACACGGTGGCCCACACCTGTAATCCCAGCTACTCAGGACGCTGAGGTAGGAGAATTGCTTGAACCCAGGAATCGGAGGTTGCAGTACGTGAAGATCACACCACTGCACTCCAGCCTGGGTGACAGAGGGAGTCTCCGTCTCACCCCAAAAAAAGAAAAAAAAAAAAAGCCACATAAATTACTCATTGAAGATAGGAACCAAGTTTTCAATGCTTCTTAAGTGTTTTCATCATTCCTGATCTAACCACCAGAGAAGTGTTTCCTTGCCCTTTGGTGGCAAAGCTAATCTTGAAGATAAATTATCCTGAAAGACTAGTCTCCAAATAATTAGAACCCTGAAATTTTTTATATTGATTTTTCTTTCCTAGGAAAATTCTGGAACTCCTTCTCTAGGACTACCACAAGGACACTTTTGACTATCCTCGACACCTTTTCGTTTCCATTCAGATTATCAATTATGGTAATTCCTCTGATCACTATTGAAGTACTATTTATTAAAGGAAAAAACATAAGCTATAGCTCTTCGAAGGCTGGCCTGCTAGGAAACACCCAAGAGCAATTCTATACCTTATCTTTCCATAAATTAGTCAGCCAATCTTAACATTCAAGAATGAAATTAAAAACATTTATCTCATCTAGTAATACCAGCAGTAAACATGGAAGCCTAAATAATCTAACACTGCTTTGGACATTAGGGAAATGACAACTCCCAGCACCTGACAAAATGTAAAACCAAATATATATATATATATCATGTTAATGTCTTAAATGTACAATTACCTTGAATATTTCAAAGTCACCTCACATTTCTCAACTCTTGGACCTAAGACCTGCTTACTGTTATTATTGAAAACAAATTAAAAATTCTCAATTGGGAGGTCACTTGTTGCACTAAACAGACTGCCTGCAAATACAAAACTAGACTTTCTGCTTATACTATTAAGTCAAATTACATCTGGTAATGCTTGAGTGTATTTGCATGAGATCAATTTCATAAACAGCTGGGCAGAAGCAAAATGAGTCTTAAGCAAGCTTCATTCTGTTTTCAACACACAAAGAGAAGACTGGCCTGTCCTCCTAGCCTTTGAATAAGGATCTTGAAAAATTCACTATGTACAGGGTGTGCCCAAAGAATACTTGCTGGAAAAATCTGTTGGGAGAGTGCCAATTTAAAAAGAAAAACATTTTCATGCAGTTGGAAATCTAGAGAAAGAAAAGTTGTAGCAATTCAGCTGAAAACTCTCAACATCTGAAGAAAATTTTAGAAAAACCCCATATCTTTTTGTTCTTGGAGTAAAATTCTACAAAAGGTAACTAAATGAATCAATGAAGTATTCAACTATGCTAACTTTATGCACCTAAAAAGCAGTAACTGAAATTCTGCCTTTGACATTTGATAGGGCAAAAGGTATTAAAGTAGCTTATTTGTTCTATGTAAATAAACTTTGTAAATCTATAACAGTTTTTAAATCAACTGTTTCTGAGAAAGAATAAAAGCATTTTAGTCTTGCTTTTTAAAAAAGCAAGAATAAAAAACTTTATTGTTTTGCTTTTTTTGGGGGGGAGGCAGTGAAACTGGGATAAATGACTGTTTTCCACCAGTGACTTTTTTCTTTTCTATTTTGAGACAGAGTCACTCAGTGGCTCTGCTGGAGTGCAGTGGCACCATCGATCTCTGCTCACTGAAACCTCCGCCTCCCAGGTTTCAAGCAATTCTTGTGCCTTTGCCTCCCACGTAGCTGAGATTACTGGCATGTATCACTACACCTGGCTAATTTTTGTATTTTTTGTTTTGTTTTGGAGACTGAGTCTTTCTCCTTGCCCAGGCTGGAGTGCACTGGCACAATCTCAGCTCACTGAAACCTCCACCACTCAGGTTCAAGCGATTCTTGTGCCTCAGCTTCCCGAGAAGCTGAGATTATAGACGCCTACCACCACACACCCAGCTCATTTTTGTATTTTTAGTAGAGATGAGGTTTCACCATGTTGGCTAGGCTGGTCTCAAACCCCTGACCTCTAGTAATCCGCCCACCTTGGCCTCCCAAAGTTCTGGATTATAGGTGTGAGCCAACACACCTGGCCAAGAAACTTATTTCTGAAGCATAACACTCTAACAACAGCTTTATTAAGTGAAAAAGATACCCATCTGTTAAAGGTCTTTGTCTTCAGTGTCTCACTACAACACTCACCCCTTTCCAGGTCCATTCAGAACCTTACACTCAGATTTTTTTTCACCGCAATAAGTGAACACAACAAAAATAAAACAGTTACTACATGGACACACGCTGGTCCCAGGTTAACTCATGAGAAAAGTAGGTGAGTGGGCCTGTTGGAGCTTTGTCACTAACTCTCCGGACTCCGTGGAAATTGCATGTAATGCAGGTTACCCAGAAGGTCACCAGGCTGCTCACCATACCTCAGCAAAACAAAAGGCCTGCCCATGCCTATGACAATAGCCTTTCCCACCTTGGCCTGGTTCCACTACAAAACAACAAGCAACATTTTCCCAAAAGATATAAACATAATTTTAAAAGTGAGGAACTCAAGCCTAGGAAGAATTTTAACAATTCTCAACAGTTGTCCAGAATTCTACTATATTACTCTCCCTTTAGTACTAATACCACAAATACTAAGAAATATAACCTCTAGTTCATCCTTCAAGTTTTCTAGTACTTGCCAAATCAATAAAAATGACATGTGAAATGTTAATCACAAACCACCTACTGAAACATTGAAGTGACATAAATTCAGCCTAAGTGGATGAAAACCAATCAGGACAATTTTCAACTATTCTTTCAATATCCTTTCAGGTTCTGGGGTAACTAGATTTACAAGTAAGAGTTTTCTTGAAGGGAATACTAAATACCAAGTACATGCTTACAATTCACAAGGTAAGAATAATGCAGAAAGAACATAAAATATCTTCATATCTCAAAACATTTCTTTTTCCAGCAACTGGATAAATAGTTTAATGGGGCTTTTCCACATATGATATAAATAATCCCTTTCATATCTACAGTGTTGGGTCTCAACTGTAAAATGGGGATATCATCATCATATGGAAGATTTAAAGATACCAAGATACAGAAAGGTATGATCAATCAATAAATACTAATTCCGTTTTCTTCTCTTTTTTAAAAAATAACTCCAACTACTTCCTAGATGTTATGTCTGCAAAATGTCCCTCCCCTACCCATCCAGCTTTTTCTTTTTTTGAGACAAGGCCTCACTCTGCTGCTCAGGCTGGACTACAGTGGTGCAATCTTGTGTAGCTGAGGCGGGAGGGGTTGCTTTGAGCCTGGGAGGTGGAGGTTGCAGTGAGCCAAGATTGCACCACTGGCTAATTATTTTTTGTAGAATAAACAGCTGGGCAGAAGCAAAATGGCTACTTTTTGTAGAGAAGGGGTTTTGCCATGTTGCCCAGACTGATCTACAACTCCTGGGCTCAAGAGACCTGCCTACTTCGGCCTCCCAAAGTGCTAGGATTACAGGAGAGAGCCACCATACCCATCTAACCCATCCAATTTCTACTCCATAAAAGAAAATGAGTACAGGGTATTGTAGGCTTAAGGATATATTCGGTATATACAATATGGCCATTATACCTTTCCCAAAAAATATGTATTATCAAATTAATTTATAACAGCTTTTTGAACATAAACATAAATGCCATATTTCAAATGTTTGGGAGACCTCTTTTCATCAACCAAAACTAATGAACAATTTGATTCTGTTTCCACTAAAATAGTGCTTATGCCCAGACGATGGATAAAGGACCTAGATTAATTGATCTCTTATTAGCTGTGTGACATTAAGTTACTTAAACTTTACATTCCTGTTTGTGTCTGTAAAATTAAAATTATCTATCTTATTGTACTGTTGGAGGATTACATAAATTAATTTGTAAAAAAAAAAGCTCTTTGTAACTAAAGAGCTAAAAGCAATTCAACAAATGTAGGCTATTATTTCTCTATCAGGATGTCTCAACTCTGCTGCCTGACTAGGCAAAGTTGGTTAAATATGTTGTTTCCTAGCTCACCCAAATCAGTTCAGTCAAAATCTTCCTGGATTCCCAGGTTTCAGACTAATTTAGTCCCGAAAGCCCTAAACTCTGCTACCCTGTTTCTATCTTCCCAGGATATATCTCTTGCAAGTACCAGAGAAACAAACAGAAAACAGGAATTAAAGAGAAAGCAAGAAATGGCACTTCATATACAAGGCCATTCAATTCCCTGGCACATGCCCTCTATTCTATTAGGCCTAAGTAAACAACTTACAAGAACATGATTTAAAATGGACTGTGACACCTCTCTCTGCCTGCCATTCCCAAATCTCCCCATTCCCCCCACCCACGAAACAATTTTCTCTAAAATTCCTCTTACCTGAGTTCTGAATACAATCTATTACTACAATGCTACTAAATATGTTGCCAGAGCAAAACACAACACTCACAATTTAACAGCAAATTTTCAGTATATTCTGTTAGCCGAACAGATTCTCCAGAAACTTTCATCAGACTTAAAATAACTTCAAAGCAATTATGTCTACCATGGTGCAAGAAACCATTCTTCACACTTACAGAAATACATAATCAAACAGGGTACATTTGCCACAAAGTCTTAATTAATGAGAATCAAAACTAGTAAGATTTATTCTTATGTTTAGTATATACTAAAGCCCCTCAGTTTCAAATCTATAGCAACTGAATGCTTTCTTTACATTGGACATGTAAGCATAATTTTCCCAGATGCACAAAAGAAAACTGGAAAAAGATAATGCACTGGTAAATATGAATTTCATGACCGTAGGCATGAAATTCTACCCAGCTTGCAAAATAATCTAGCCCATTTTGGTCCACATTAGGAAGAAGGCAGGGAAATCAATTAAAGTACCATCCATTTATATCAGAATGTGGGCCCCAATAGTTTTCCCTGTTCTAGTTAAAACTATTTGTTTTATCACACTGACAGAGCCTAATAGGGTGCTCTGCCAAGGACACTCTAGGTATACCCAACAGAGGAAAATAAAAATTAATGAATGCCTACCTCATCTGCTCCTTCTCCATCTTAACATATCCATCCAATGTAGTTAACCCTGCCAAACAAAAATCTGGAAATCACCCATGGTACCTCTGCCCTTTCACTCACCACATGCAATCAGTCACAAGTCCTCATCACCCCTACTTCCAATAACTAATTCTTTTAATCTTCTCTGCCAAAAGCTGAGTCCACCATTCCGCTTACAGGTTAGCCTAAATTCACCTCTATTCCCCTTCTCCACACAAGGGGGGTCTGAAAAATACAAATCATGTAAGCCATGTCAGTGGCTTTATAAATCAACAAGGCCATCTGTATGATCTGGCAACTAGCTACCTCTCTGGTCTCATTTCTCACTACTCTCCTTTAAAATATACTTACTCTGTTCCTTCAGGGACCCAAGCCACTTCCATTTCCAGGACCTTAGCATGTCCTGTTTCCTCAATCAGTTGCAAAACCCCCTCCTCACCCACCAATTCCTTCTTATCCTTCAGGTCACAGCTTACATGTCACTTCCTTCAGAAGACTCATCATCACATCTCCCCCACATGCTGACTAGATATATCTGATATGCACCTTCGTATCACTCTGAACACTGTTCCTGTAGCACCCACAACAATCATAAACATACCATCATCTATAATTACCTGCTTAAATATTAATCTCTCTCTAATCTATATTCCCCATGAGGGCAAGGCAAGGATTGTATCTCTCTTAACACTGTATCCCTAGCATCCCAACATCCAGCAGGCATTCAATGTAGATTTAATGAATGAATTAATCAAGTCCAAACTTCTCCAGTGTAAGGCTTTCAGGTCTCTCTGTAGAGATCAACTCCTCCCTCTGTTTATAGAAGATTATTTGGAAGCTTATTTCCTCATCGTTTATTTTTCAGAGACAGGGTCTCACTTTGTCGCCCATGCTGGCATAGTGGCATGATCATATCTTACCCCAGCCTTGAACTCCTAGTCTCAACCCATCCTCCTGTCTTAGCCTTCTGAGAGCTGGAATTACAGGCTCAAGCCAGTGCATCCAGCGGTTTCCTCATTTTTAACACTTGCTGGAGTAAGGAATACATTTCCTTCATTTTTAAGACTTTAGTAAAGAACCTAGACAACACTCATGAGTTATTTAGGATCATTTTGCAAACTAAGTACTAAAATGCTTCTGGTAACCATCTATTGCTATAGCCAGGCAGATTTGAAACTTCAATCACCTATGATGATCCCTCCCATCATTGCCCCCACCCATCACTGTTACTAAATCCCATTCAATTTACCTCTACATCATTTCTGGAATTACCTTTTTTCCTTCTCACATTACATTTATCACCTGTACCTATAATACTATGTCTTCCAACGTATCCCATTCCCATGGGGCCACCAAAGCCCTATATCTTTCAACCCGTCTTCTTTGTGTACCTTCCGCCTTCTGCCTATACTGACCTCTTAGTACATCACAACCAACAGAAAACTATCAAAATCCTTGCCATCCTTCAAGATTCATTTCTAATATTACTAAGTGCCAGGTACTGTTCTAAGCATTCATCTTTGTCTTACCACATTCTTCACTCCCTTCACTCTTTAAACTTCTTGCTAGACACTTAGCTTATTCATCTGTTATCTCTTGTATATTACACATTTACTCATTAAATAAGTACTTATTATATGACTACTTTAACACTACGGTAAAAAGAGTACATTCAACTTCAGAGACCGAAAACACCCAACACAAGGTGGCAGAAAACACTGCAGCAACTAGATCTACAGTAAACGGGTAACCCCCAAATTGCTATTGCCTAACTAAGTTCCTTTCTTCAGAATCCCACAACAAGCACTAAAAATAATTTCCACTACCTACGTATCAGGAAAAAAATGAGAAGGGAATAGAAGAAAAAAACACAAGTTCCTATTTCTGCCACTTGACGTCACGTGCAGATTAGTAGAAAAGCCAAGGGGCATTAAATCAAAGGTGTTCAGCAATTAAAGTTTACTCAGCTCTGAAGTAAATTCTGTAAGAATACAATGTAATTAATTATTCCCACATTGCTATCCCATACATGAAGAAATAAGATAATCACTTTAATGGACTATGAAATGTAAATAAACCAAAGAAATGAAGGCATTAAAAGAGTCAAAGCTCTAAGTCACAAGTCAAGAAATCTGTTTTGCTTCAAGTTATACCAGTGCCTTGCTAGGTCCTTTGCCTCAGCTTCCCCCAATGCAAAAAATGGTGATGAGAATAGTTCCATTCATGTTAAAGATAAACAGTCACATTTCAAAGTAGTTTGAGACGTAAAGGTCATCTAGGGTCAGCTCCCTCACTTAAATTAGAAAAATAATTACATGATTATTCCTATAGCTAGTTTTTAGCAGAGAAGGCGGTTGGCTGAGAGAAGACTTAGGTATCCTGGCTGATATTCCTCCCAACCCATCAGTCTCTGAAAAGAAAGAGTACAAATATGATAGCCAAGTGTGTGGTGAGCACCTGTAGTACCAGCTACTCGGGAGGCTGAGGCAGGAAGATCACTTGGACCTGGGAAGCAGAGACCACAGTGAGCCCTCACAACACTGCCTCTAGCCTGAGTGACAGAACGAGACTGTCTCAAATACATACATACATAAAAATAAAAAGTAGAAAAATGACAAACCAATTTGACTGCCACTTTGGCAACATCATCTGTGTATTCTTAATAAATTAATAAATTCAAGAGTTACATGATTTTATTTTTTATCTTTTGATACACAGTTTCACTCTGCCACCTGCGATGGAGTGCAGTGCTTCAATCTCAGCTCAGTGCAACTTCTGCCTCCTGGGTTTTAGTAATTTTCTTGCCTCAACCTCCTGAGTAGCTGAGTGCGCCACCATGCCTGACTTGTGCCGAGCCCAGAGCTACATTATAGAACATTCCAGAGTAGCTAAAAAGGAAAACCTATTAAGCACACTAGTGATTCATTTTACGATGAGGTCTTCATAAACGCCAAAACGATAAAATTCCTCAGGAAATGCCGGGCACGGTGGCTCACGCTTGTAATCCCAGCACTTTGGGAGGCTGAGGCAGGTGGATCACCTGAGGTCAGGAATTCGAGACCAGCGTGGTCAACGTGGTGAAACCCCGTCTCTACTAAAAATACAAAAATTAGCCAGGTGTGGTGGTGGGCGCCTGTAATCCCAGCTTATTCGAGAGGCTGAGGCAGAAGAATTGCTTGATCCGCGGAGGCAAAGGTTGCAGTGAGTCAAGAGCACATCACTGCACTCTAGCCTGGGCAATGGAGTAAGATTGTTTCAAAAAACAAAAAACAAAATTCCCCAGAGGGAGAAAACTCACCACAATTAAGACCATCCAAAATTCGAATAAGTGCTTTAGTGTCACCAAACTGAGCATCTATAGTTTATTTTTACCCAACCCTGATCTGAAACAGACTTCAGGAGGCTGTTATGTTAGACAAAACACAGGTTAGCATAAATTCAACCAGCAATAAAAACATGAAAACAGAGAAACAAAAACTTTCAGATGTCAATAGGAAAACAGAAATCTAGTGAACAATTACAGCACCCAGGTAATGAGAACCGACTAAAAGCTTAGATAAACATACAATTATTCTTGGCTGCACATCTTTCTCCCTGAGGTCCTTATAAAGAAGGCACTGCAGAATACAAAGAATATCCTCATCAATATTTCAGTAATCACAATGAAATGTTTTACAAAATTATTTTTATACTGAACCTCAAGATAAGCCTAGAGTAACAGTTGGGACAGGAGGGGAAAAAAGAAACTTCGGGGAGAGAAGAAAAAGAAAAAAAACACTTAGGAGAGAGATACCTATATAATGTGGTCCAGGTACCCAGAACACTGCTGATAGAAGAGAATTTCTGAAAAAAAAAAATATTATTTTAACAAGTACTTACTATATAGAAGTTTATAAGCACAGGGCCCAGAAAATGAAAACCAAATTTAGCAAAATGTGGAATGGGTCCAGAAATTAAACAAAATTGCAGAGGGGAGAGGAAAAAAAAAAATCTCAGAGGGAAAAACAGAGAATATAAAAAAGAACAAAAGAGCAAGCACAACTCAGCAAGTATATTACATACATATGATAATTAAATGCTTTTATTTCTATATCTACAATTAAGTATAAAACATTAAGGTATTTATGGAAGCAGGTAGCTTCCTTCTTAATCCCATAACCAAAGAGATAAAGTTTAAATTCCTGTACCTTCCACAGTGATGACTTACATCATTGTTTAGTGACATCTTATCAAACTCAAGGTACTGCAGAATTTTCAAAGCAGCAGTTACATGTCCACTGTACCAACGAAGGAAGATATGTGAAATATTTCATGAAGATTTTCCAAAGAGTTTAATACAAAAAGGGTAAGTTTTAAACCAGACATAAAATCAGTCAACCATAAAAATTAACCCAAAAAAATCCCTCTCTAAAGTCTTATTTAGCAACATAATTTACTGTCAAGTATAATACAATGATAAACACACAATTTGCTAAACATTCAACAACTTACAATAATTAATCATTCTATAGCTAGCATGTGCCAACAACATAGATCACTGTTTCTCCTCTGTGAAGTGGGAAAGAAAAAACAACTGAATTATTAATAAAGAGAGAGACTGTAATTTCCACAGAACTATCCACTTGTAATTTAAGCAACATCATTTAAAAACAGTTCATTCCAACAGTCCCCTCTACTAAATATTTTCATCAGGACTGCCTAGATGAAACCTAGCCCACCACTGTATCTTGGGCAAAAGAGTAAAATACAGACCAGCTACTAGAAGGGGGTTGCGGGGAAGCCAAACTTCATCAACTGGGTCAAGTTCCTGAACAATTAACTAACTACTCATTCTAGGACTCATTTTCTCAGCATCAAAGAACAACTTTTTCTTCTTTTCAAATTAAAGCGATGCCTCCATTCTCACTGTCTGGCCAACTGCTGAAAACCTCTGAAATACTCAGAAGTTCAACAACTCTTTGGCTAAATAAATACCAGCCTTAAAAGTCAACCCAGTGATCTTGCTCAACAAGAACTTTATTTATGCTTTATTGGTGGTTTTAAATACAATTATAATGTGTAATAAGAGTATTTACTTCAGAGTACTTTCAGTATCCAAATTTTCTTTTTCTTTTTCTTTTTCTTTTTTTTTGGAGACAGTCTTGTTTTGTCACGAGGGGCCAGGCTGGAGTGCAGTGGCGCAATCTCGGCTCACTGCAACCTGTGCCTTCCCGGTTCAAGCAATTCTCCTGCCTCAGCCTCCTGAGTAGCTGGGACTACAGGCGTGTGCCACCACACCCAGCTAATTTTTTGTATTTTTAGTAGTGGGGTTCCACCATGTTGATCAGGATGGTCTCGATCTTTTGACCTTGTGATCCACCCACCTCGGCCTCCCCAAATGCTGGGATTACAGGCGTGAGCAACCGCGCCCGGCCCCAAATTTTCTTTAATATGATCTAACACATGAGAATTCAACCTTTTAAAGTATCATTCAGTTAATTTAATTGCAAGAGGATTCAACTGATCCCAAAATGTTTCCTAAAAGCCATCCTTTGGCTATTCTCATACACTTCACACCCTTCCAAACCACACACCATTATGTGAGAAGAATGCTCAGAACTAAGTAATGAATGAACAGACTAAGGTTTCTTCAAGTCACTAGATTATCCTATAAAATAAGAAAAATTATCTCAGGTATTTTTACTTCACTGGATTGGAATACTTATTCAAAACATTAGCAAAACTCAGAAATGTTTCCAATGCAATGTATCCTGAAAACAGTAAGCTTATAGAGTCCAGGTACTTTTCTGTTAAATACACAACATAAGTTCATGCAATTTAAAATGCTTTAACTACAATGTTTATTATACCTTTAGGCACAAAATATTTAACATTAACCAAGATACTTTTAAAGCAGTGATTTAAACAGCAAGTTAGTGGGCATAATGCCATGAATATTAGCAAGCTGAATTAAGCTACTAATCCATTTAAAGAAAGATGGGTTACAGAAGAAGCCTCTGAAACATATTTGCTTTAAATCTAAATACAGAAGTGGACTTGAGCCCAGTGAACTAAGAAGTGATAATGGAACTAGGTCTACAAGGAAGAAATTCAGCAAAAACTATCCACTTCTTCCCTCAAAATAAACAAAAAAACTAAGTTTCATTTCAGATACGCAATGTTGTCCATTCGGATAACATAAACAAAATTGAGAAACCAGGAAATTTACAGTTTACAATCATCGCTGTCTCAACAACAAACACTCCAGTGAAAATCCTAGTCACCTTTTAATCCAGTCAAGGAAACACCAATTCTTCCGACATACCCATCCTTTTCACCCTTCTCTAGTAAGCCAGCCTCCAACAAAGAGGAAATGAAAGAGGATCTACTAGTCAACTTTCCTGCCCCTCTTTTCCAACTCCTCATGCTATCTCTCTCAAGTCCGATATTCCTAAATAGATAAATGCACTTATTTAAGATTTGTGTTTAAGTACGTTATAATATAGTACTTCTTTATTTAAGTACATAGATGCTCAACTGGAAGTGACAATAGTCAAACACCTCTGTCGCCACCATACCAATTTGGATTGCTACCCATAAAAAGCTTACATAAAATTTTCTCAAACCAACAGATTTAGAAAAACCAGTAAGATGAGGTGGGCGGATCACGAGGTCAGGAGTTCAAAACCAGCCTGGTGAAAGCAACCCTGTCTCTTACTAAAAAAAAAAATTAGCCTGGTATGGTGGCAAGAGACTGTAATCCCAGCTACTTGGGAGGCTGAGGCATAAGAATCACTTGAACCCAGGAGGCAGAGGCTTCACTGAACCGAAATCACGCCAGCCTGGGCGACAGGTCCAGACTGTCTCAAAAACAACAAAAAAAACCCAGTAAGAATTTATTCCAAATACGTCAATACTTCACTCAGCTGACCAATTTTATTAAAATGGGCTTTTATATGACGAGAGGTTATGAAAGTGGATTGTGCTTAGAGGCAAATGTATTAAATATTCTGAAGCATTTCTTTTTTTTTCTTTTTTTTTTTTTTTGGAAACAGTCTCTGTTGCCCAGGCTGGAGTGCAGTGGCGCGATCTGGGCTCACTACAACCTCCGCCTCCCAGGTTCATGAGATTTTCCTGCCTCAGCCTCCCGAGTAGCTAAGATTACAGATGTTTATAGGCACAGGCCACCCAACCTGGCTGGTTTTTTTTGTATTTTTAGTAGAGACAGGGTTTTACCATGTTAGCCAAGATGGTCTCCATCTCCTGACTTCGAGATCCACCCGCCTGGGCCTCCCAAAGTCAGTCACTGTGTCTGGCCCTGAAGCATTTTCTAATAGTCCATAAAATGTAAGAAAATCTCAAGTGTTAAAATTGAAAACTGGGTATGCCCTCTGCTGAAAGTTCAATCAAAAGCAACTGTAATTTCCTACAAAGGTAACTAGGTCAACTAAACATCTGCCCCCACTTACTGGAAACAACAAGATCTGAACAAACAGACCATTAAGTTACCATGTCCTATATATAGTTTCAAAGGAGTTTTAATCATTCACTCTTAAAGTAGTATTAGCACAATTTTACAAATAGGATGTCTCTTAGTTTTTTCCTTAGTAATACTTTAAAAGGAAATTACCACCATTTAGCCTACAACAACACAATGCTACAACAAAAAAACTTCCATTTCTTCACACCAGCATGTATATGCACTCACCTACCTAAAATTAGGAGAAAAACAAATGGGACCTAGACACCTATGTAAAAAGAATCACATTCTCTCCATAATAAGGATTCATTCATTCTTCCTTGTGCCAACATTTCTCAAGAATGCCATCATGCATGAGGTCTACTCACAGGGGTACATGGCGCTGCTCGAGATCAGCTCTGGTCAGTTCTTCCTCTTCAATATCAGATTCCCCTCCTGAACTACTGTCAGTGACATCGGAATCAAATGCTTGTTCACTGCACCTCAAGTTGGCTATGCCACTAGCTGTAAATCGCTCCAATTCTTCTGAAATTGAATCGCTTTTCAGGAAGTTGCTAAGTCCCTCTGAAGTGGTAGTCTCACTGGCAGCTTTTTTCAAGGCAGCTTCAGCCTTTCGAGTTAGCATCAACTGACTCCGTGGTCTCAAGGATTCCAAGTTTGGCAGTTTGCTCAAAGTCTTCTCCAAAAATCCACCCAGCTGATGCTGTATATGCCTTTCAACCTGCTTGGCTTGCACAACCTGTAAGCGCTTTTGTAATCTGCGGGCACGGCTCTCGATGTCAGCCTGTCGCCGCAGTAAAGCTGTTATCCTTGTGTCAGAATCTAAAGCACTGAAAAGAATGGAAGACAGGGGAGACTTTTTACCCTCCAATTTGACACCCCCCAAGTTAGAGCTGGAGTCTATACCAGGTGATAACCTACTGCTTCCTTGAAGTGCTGGCTGTTCCATGGAATTGACAGAAGATTTGTTTGCAGTGCTATTATTGCTATATAAAGTTGTGTGTTCTACATCAAGGCTTCTATGTGGAAGAGTGCAATTGGTCATACCCCCCTTCAAGTCCCCAGATTCAGATCCTCCCACTTCACCCCCGTGAAGAGCAGATGAGGTGAGAGCCCGTTTTCCCCCATTAAGGGAAGTGGAATTGTCATGATCAGAATGTGTTGAACTTTTAGTCAATTTCTTAGCCAATCCGTTTACAGGTGCTTGTGGCACAGCTGTCTGACCACTTGTATTCATGGTTCTAAGATTTTCTAAGGAAAACTCCAAAACTGGCTGTCTCCCCAACAGCTCAGCTCGGAGTTCATAGGACTGAGATAAGAGAGGATGAGATTTAAGGACTGTCTGCTTGCTGAAGACCCCTTGCAACTTCAAAGACTCCTTTGAGGGAACAGATGTCACATCAGAGCAGAGATAAGATGCCACCAGTGGTTGCAGCTTTCCCAAGTCTTCCTTGGTAGGATTATTTCGGAAATCTAGGCTGGGATCCTCCGCAGCAATGGCTTTTCTTTTGGTTCCGTTGGCAGCAATAAGGATGCTGGCGTTGCCGTTATTTTCGGCACTGCCAGGGGACAAGGTAGAGGATGGGGGAGCCAGTTTGAACCGGATGTGGTGTGCTTCAGCTGCTGCGTCAGTGAGAGCGGGCGCCATCGCAGCCATTCAGCACAGAGAGACAGGAAGTCCAGCCTCTCTCGATACCGAGGCCGAGGCCAGCTCCACGGCCCTTTACTGCCTCCCCAGAGAACAGACTAGAAGAGAAAGGAGAAAAGGAAGTCAGAAATACAAGCACATTTAAAAACACACATTTTTTTTTAACACAAGCACTACTTGAGGCTGTTGTCTAAATTCTGCCTCCAGAAAGAAAACACTCCAGAGCTTCTGGAGCTAACCGTACCACAGTTATTCTCAAGACCCAAGTACCGTTCAATGGGAGAAAGGGGGGAGGGAAAATCCCTGCAGAAGAGAAAGAAGAATTGCACCCTTCTTCTGTCATTTGTTACCATAGATTGAAAGTTGCCAAAATACAAGTTCCACTCAGAATCGCGGATTGTTAAAATTAAATCATCTATATTTAAAAAAAATACCTCTTTAAACTTCTTGAAATAAATGGATTTAAAGCAAGACATATAAAACTAAACAATAATTACACAGAAAAAAAAACAGTAAGGAACTCTCATGTTCACTGAAAAAAAAAAAAAAAGGATGCCAAATATCACAGGTCAGTGCATTTTTCTGGCCAGGGAATCCAGTTTTCATCAGCTTCTCACTTCTCTAGAAGTACAGATGATACTACAAAGCTAACTGTACCACATCTATAATACCAAAACTTGTTTCATCAGTTTTCTTTCAGATCAAAGTGCTCGTCAATATCTTCTCTACTGGCTCTTTCCTCTCAGTCTAAGAATTGACTCAAGTATCTTCTGTCCTCAGTACAGCTCCTTTCTCATATTAATTGCCCAACATCTCTTTCCCTTTACCCCAAACTTCTCTAAGAAATAACTGTCTCTTCACTCTTCACTCTTCCATAATCTGGATTTCATCCCCTACTGCTCTGACAAAGGCTACCAGTAATCTTTCTATCAAATCCAATGGTCAAGTACCAGTCTCCATTCTATCTGACTTCTCTGAAGCACTGGACAATACCAACCACCTTCTACTTTTTTCCTGATGTCCTTGTACTACCATCCTCTTCTCTTCCTCCAGGACCCTTAAGTGGTGCTGCACAAAGTCCCTTCTGCCCTCTTCTCTCTCAACAACCGTATGATGAGGTTTTCTAACCCTAAGAAAAACTACTGTGCTGCGATAATCAAGATTCCCATATCTATGTTCCTCAAGCCCCCTGAAACTCAGAATTCACTTCCTTCCAGCACACTACTCCACAACTTGTTTAATTATCTTAGGTAATGGCACTGCTTTTATTTAGTAACCAAGCTAAAAACCTCAGTCATTTGCCTCTGTTTGATCTCCTTGATCTATGTGGTCTGGGAGCCAAGGGAAATGTACATAAAGAGCTAAGCCAGTTGTTATTTAAAATGTGGTCTCTGATAGGCCGGGCGCGGTGGCTCAAGCCTGTAATCCCAGCACTTTGGGAGGCCGAGGCGGGTGGATCACGAGGTCAAGAGATCAAGACCATCCTGGTCAACATGGTGAAACCCCATCTCTACTAAAAATTACAAAAAATTAGCTGGGCATGGTGGCGCGTGCCTGTAATCCCAGCTACTCGGGAGGCTGAGGCAGGAGAATTGCCTGAACCCAGGAGGCGGAGGTTGCGGTGAGCCGAGATCGCGCCATTGCACTCCAGCCTGGGTAACAAGAGCGAAACTCCATCTCAAAAAAAAAAAAATGTGGTCTCTGGACTTCTGGAGATCTCACAGACTATTCTGGAGGTTCATGAAATCAAAGGTATTTTCATAGCAATACAAGAATATTATTTGCCTTTTTCACTGTGTTGACATTTGTAATGAAAGTACAAAAACAAAGGTAAACAAACCTGCCAGTACATTATTAGCAGAATCAAGGCAGAAGCACCAAACTATATTAATAGTCATTATATTCTCCACTCAGTTTTGTTTTGTTTTGTTTTTTGTGGGGGGGGGGGGGCATTCCACTTAAGATGTCCATAATGAAGCAGCAAAAATTATGAATTATCTTGACCCTTTAGTGCATTTAAAAAAATTTTTTTTTTTTTTACAATGGAGTTTCACCATGATGGCCAGGCTGGTCTTTTAACTCCTGACCTCAGGTGATCCACCCAACTCAGCCTCCCAAAGTGCTAGGATTACAGGCATGAGCCACAGCGTCCGGCCTTAAAAAGTATTCTTTATGATGAAAGGGAAAGTATGCATAAAGCACTCTGCTGCTTTATGAATTCTCAGAAAAAAACAAAGTACAACTGAGTTGCAAAATGAACTAGAGCTTTGTTCATGGAACTCTATTTTTACTTGGCAGAACGACTGACAAACTACGATTACGTGAAACCTGCTTCACTAGCAGGCACTGTCACTTTAAGGAAAACCACTGATGATATTTCTTGCCAATAATAAAATTTGAATTTTCAAATAAAAATTAGTTTTTGAAAACTTATATCAACAATAATGAACTTAAACATCTTCCTAATATTTATAAAACCATTTCTGATTTAACACACTTGTGATATTGTGAATTTTTGATTCCATATAATGTATGTAATGTGTCAACATTTGAAAGATCTGCATAACTCAGTGAACAAACAAGTGTCCAATGAATGTTAGGAAACCATGCATGGGTAAAAGAAAGTGCAAGACAGACCATTTTTTGTTATTTTGAAACAGGGTCTAGCTCTGTCTCCCAGGCTAGAGTGCAGTGGTGCAATCATGACTCACCGAAGCCTCAACCTCCTGGGCTCAAGTGATCCTCCCGCTTTAGCCTCCCAGTAGCTGAAGAGATTATAGGTGCATGCCATCATGCCCAGCTAATTTTTTTAATTTTTGTAGAGATGGTATATCATTTCATTGCCCAGGCTGGTATCAAACTCCTGGCTTCAGCCTCCCAAAGTCCTGGGATTATAGGTGTGAGCCACCATGCCCAGTCTGAATTGATTATTAAATATTTTTTAAATTTCTCAAAGTTTCTAAGAAAAACAAGTTCTTTGTGGTTCTCAACAAATTTTAATAGGGAAAAAAGGGTTCTGAGATCAAAATGTTTGTGAAATCACTGGACTAAGCAGCCCCTCTTTGCCCCCAAAGAGGGTAATCTCCTATTCAGCTAAAAAAAAAAAAAAAAAAATTTTTTTCTTTGCCCAGGCTGGAGTGCAATAGTTTGATCTTGGCTCACTGCAACCTCCAAATCCCGGGTTCAAGCAATTCTCCTGCCCTAGCCTCCCTAGTAGCTGGGAATACAGGTGTACGCCACCAAGCCTGGCTAATTTTTTTTTTCAGTAGAGACAGGGTTTCACCATATTTGCTAGACTGGTCTCAAACTCCTGACCTTAGGTGATCCACCCACCTCAGCCTCTCCAAGTGCTGGGATCACAGTCGTGAGCTACCGTGCCCAGCCCCAAAATTTTTAACTTTGGAGCAATACCAACATACAATGGTAGTAAGCATCTTCATGACAATTCAGATCATTAACATAAAAATACTAAAATAAATGACTGAGAAAACATTGTTGTAAAAGCACCAATACACATATAGGTCGAATCTATCTATTGCTGTGTGTGTGTGTGTGTGTGTGTGTGTGTGTGTGTGTGTTGGGGTGTTTGTGTGTTTTGTTTTTTTGAGACCGAGTCTCACTCTGTCGCCCAGGCTGGAGTGCAGTGGTGTGATCTCAGCCTCCTCTACCACACAGGTTCAAGCAATTCTTCTGCTTCAGCCTCCCAAATAGCTGGGGCTTCAGGCATTTGCCACCATGCACAAGTATTTTTTTATTTTTACTGAAGATGGAGTTTCACCATGTTGGCCAGGTCTCAAACTCCTGATCTCAGGTAATCCACCCACTTCAGCCTCCCAAAGTGCTAGGATAACAGGCATGAACCACCATTCCTGGCCCCATATAATTATTAATACCAAAGGTTTCTTGGGCCAGGGTTGTATTTTAACTAACATTTTATAAAAGAAGTAGATTTTCAGGGCTTATAGAATTTTATCCTGTGTACTTTCTGGCATATGGTATTTTGTGTGGCACAAATTATTCTATGCTGTCTTTTCCCATTTCCAATTTTAAATATAATACTAAATCCTAATACATTATGTTATAGATCAGTTGACAGCTAGGCCAATATGTCATTTGTTCAAAATATTTTCAGTCAGTTTTATAATATGCAAAGGGTTTTTCCCATGGACAAACAAAAATCACTACCAGATATTTTCCATCAATTCAATCTCCTCCTCTTTTGAATGTCAATATGTAGCTATTACGAGCAATGCAAGGAGGAATATTATCAGTGCTAGATGATTAACACAACATGTGAATATAGTTGTATACTACTGCCTTGCACCACTACAGTAAGACTTAGCAATGGCAGGAAACAGCTTCCCTCTGAGGACCCAGACAAGGGCACAGATGTTATACAACTTACATAAAACTTAGGAAAACCCAGGCTCACTCCAGCACACATAAAAAAGGTCATAATTAACATCACACCAGAAGGTGCTTAAGTAGTAAAATTCCTGAAGTTATTTTGGCATTATTCAATTCTTTAAAGCTTACAACTTTAAGAAAAATGTTAGCTTAAATCCCATCTATTCTGGCTGGGCAGGGTGGCTCATACCTGTAATCCTAGCACACTGGGAGGCCAAGGCAGGCAGATCACCTGAGTTGAGGAGTTTGAGAACATGGTGAAACCCTGTCTCTACTAAAAATACAAAAATTAGCTGGGCATGGTGGCAAGCACCTGTAATCCCAGCTACTCAGGCTGAGTCACCAAAATTGGTTAAACCCAGATGACAAAGGTTGTGGCGAGCCAAGATTGTGCTAGAGGGAGACTGTTTAAAAAAAAAAAAAAAAAAACACCATCTACTCCAAGACTTCTCTGAAATAATGTCTAAGAACTTGACATTAACATATACATTTCAAAGGCAGTAGTTTATTTGATTTGCACTCTCTCCTTGGTCTCACTCTCCCCATAGGACACACAGCACAGTGTAGTTACTAAAACCATGATCCAAGTAAGGGGGTAGGGGAGACTGCAGAAGAGAGAAGAGGAAAAAGTGACCATTTTTTCAGAACAAATTTCCATTCCTAACTCCTAAATCTTTAGGTTCCTATACCTAAAAAATACCATTGTGAAAAAAAAATAAGACTTAACTCAATACTCTCCCCTTACTGATTTGAAATACTATGCTGAGATTCAACATCACCCACAAAGGTATTTCTAAGTAAGAGAAGCACTGGCTCAAGTGAACAAATCTCAGTTCCCATCCCGGCTCCACCTCCTGTAAGTTACTTAACTATTCTGTTCCTTAAGTCTCCTCATCTACAAACAATAGAGCCTTCCCCACAAGGATGCTATAATGATAAAAAAAAATACTTCCAGTTTCTTGGCCATGTACCTGGCACAAACCACCCATTATTATTTGCACTATTACACTGGAGACAAAAAGCTAACACAGAAGGAATAAACTTCCATGGCTTTTTAATGTACAGGAAAAATGATACAGCAAATGATTCTCTAAAATGTCACTGGACCTGAGGACTCATGCACATAAAACACAGAAAGCATATACCAACTGCAACCAATTTCGCATCCTAGTTTGTGATTAGCTACAATTGCATTTATAAACCACCATCTAAGTTTAGTACTTTTTAAAATCTTTTCCCTCTATGTCTAGACTTACTTTTAAGATTTCATGATGTTTAAAACAAAAAGAAAACTAAATGCCAAACCCAAAACTTAAATTATGAAATATCCATATAATGGAATACTGTGCAACCATAAGTGTAGCAAAGCTATATTTACTAACATGGCAAAGTGCCTGCTTCATTATTAAATGAAAAAAGTTACAAAACAAAACACAGTATCATCTCATTTTTGCTTTAAAAAGTACTTGGTAACATTCTTTCGTCTGTTTCTTGGCTTATGTAAAGTCTCCACCACAAACATGTATTGCTTGTACAATGAAAGGGAGAGAAGCAAAAAATAATAATAATAACGGAAATTCTTAAAGAGCCAAAAAGTCCAAGTAAAACAAAATCATAGTAACATTCTTAAATTTAATATACAGAGCAAAACAATGATTCCTATACCACTTGACCCCTACGAAATCCCAAAATCTTCAATCTTCGACAATGTAAAGCAGGTAAAGAGTGTCAAATTTAAGCAGTTCTTAGAGAAGCAAGCTCAGAGCTAAAGAAAAAAAAAAGTAAGCAGTTCTACAAGAACAGCACAACAGCTTATTTAATAAATCACCTTTCCTCAAAGAATACAAAGCATTAAAAGCTATAATTAACTGATTAATCCTTGTAACAACCTGGGTAGAATTAGGGCTAGGATTATAATTTCTAATTTACTGGTGGGGATAAAGTCAGACTGTACATTCAAAATAAAAATTCAAGCCCCAAATATCCCAATTTTTAGTTCATCCAGTTAGTAAACTTATTATTTGACAAATAAATACAAATGGAGCTGCTACAACTGCTGTCACTCAAATAAATTAAGATTCTGCAATAAGCTTGAACAGCTAAAAGAAAAGGCTACCTATTCAAGATCATTTAGCTATAAAAGGTTGGGCTAGATAATTAGTAGTTTCTCTCTCAGTTTCAAGGAAGTATTTTAGGGACTAGAAGATGTTAAATGCACTCAGCAAGCAAACACATTTGGGAAAAACTTCCCGCATGGAGATTCACAATGTACTGCATCATATTGAATACACAAATGTCTACCTTTACCAAACTTATTTAAGAAGCACCTTTTCCCATTACATCTACTAATTAAGTTCAAATATGTGACCTCTAGGGTCATATACTATACTTCCTATATACTATACTATACTTCCTATACTAATTCTATTATTATACTATATATACTATACTATACTTCCTATACTAATTCTATTATTATATTATATATACTATACTATACTTCCTATACTAATTCTATTATTCTAAATTGCACTATCGGTCCAAGGACAAACTTCTACCTAACACAAGTGGCACTTGGGAAACACAAATATACTTCTAGGATAGTTTCTCAACCTCAGCCCTACTGACATCTCACAATGAGT
Organism: Callithrix jacchus; assembly: GCF_049354715.1. NCBI lineage: Eukaryota > Metazoa > Chordata > Mammalia > Primates > Cebidae > Callithrix > Callithrix jacchus. The sequence continues at coordinate 86,933,172 of NC_133506.1, forward strand.
GATCTGTCACGGTGGACGGTGGATGGTGAACGGTGAACGGGGAACGGGGAACGGGGGGGGGGGCATGGCAGTAGCATGTTTAGCAACATCTCTGGTTTCCACTCACTAGATGCTAGTAGTACCCTTGTGAAAACTATGACAAACAAAAATGTCTCTAGACATGTCAAATATGGGACGGGGGGTCAACATCACACCTCCCAGTAGAGAACCATATTCTAGAGAGAAAAATTATATACACATATATCCAGCTGCTTCAAATACTGCAAGTCAGAACTCCACACCCACAAATGAAAACCTCATTTGTTCCTGGTAAATTCCCAAGACAAGACTACGGATATGCAAGAATAACCTGGAAGCATCCACCTTGTAAAAATGTTAAGCTGCAGAGAACCAAGGGGAAGGGATAGGTCATCTAGGTGGCCGACAAGCCAAGTATCACAACTGCACTTGCATTGAAAACAGAAGCAAAAATCAGATGGGGAAGAAAAGTTTGCCCATAATGTGGCTTCTACTAACCTCTTCCTTCACCATCACCTCATTACTCTACACAAAAGAAAGAAACAGGAGGAAAGATGATTAGGGAAGTGTCCATGAAGTTGTCACAATTTTAGCTGAGAAAGGAAAATTAGCTAAAATGTCATTATGTAAAAGGCTAGGACAAGAGAGTGGTAATGTGGTCTTCTATTGAGAGGAAATGGCATGAGAAAAGGCAAAGCTGTGTGGGAAAACAGGATATTCTGAAGGTTAGAAGGAATGAACAATTTGGGCCCGGCTCGGTGGCTCACACCTGTAATCCCAGCACTTTGGGAGACCCAAGCAGTCAGATCACTTGAAGTCTGGAGTTTGAGACTAGCCTGGCCAACATAGTGAAACCCCATCTCTACTAAAAACACACAAGAAAATTAGCAGGACATGGTGGTAGGGGCCTGTAATCTAAGCTACTTGGGAGGCTGAGGCAGGAGAATCACTTGAACCTGGGAGGCACAGGTTGCAGTGAGCTGAGATCACGCCACCGCACTCCAGCCTGGGTGACAAGAGCAAGACTCCATCTAAGGAAAGGAAAGAAGAAAGGAAAGAAGAAAGGAAAGGAAAGAAGAAAGGAAAGGAAAGGAAAGGAAAGGAAAGGAAAGGAAAGGAAAGGAAAGGAAAGGAAAGGAAAGGAAAGGAAAGGGAAGGGAAAGGAAAGGGAAAGGGAAGGGAAAGGGAAGGGAAAGGGAAGGGAAAGGGAAGGGAAAGGGAAGGGAAAGGGAAGGGAAAGGGAAGGGAAAGGGAAGGGAAAGGGAAGGGAAAGGGAAGGGAAAGGGAAGGGAAAGGGAAGGGAAAGGGAAGGGAAAGGGAAGGGAAAGGGAAGGGAAAGGGAAGGGAAAGGGAAGGGAAAGGGAAGGGAAAGGGAAGGGAAAGGGAAGGGAAAGGGAAGGGAAAGGGAAGGGAAAGGGAAGGGAAAGGGAAGGGAAAGGGAAGGGAAAGGGAAGGGAAAGGGAAAGGGAAAGGGAAAGGGAAAGGGAAAGGGAAAGGGAAAGGGAAAGGGAAAGGGAAGGAAAGGAAAGGAAAGGAAAGGAAAGGAAAGGAAAGGAAAGGAAAGAAAAGGAAAGGAAAGGGGGAGGGGAGGGGAGGGGAGGGGAGGGGAGGGGAGGGGAGGGGAGGAAGGAAGGAAGGAAAGAAAGAAAGAAAGAAAGAAAGAAAGAAAGAAAGAAAGAAAGATGAACAGTTTGCATATTAGTATAATATAAAGCATATTTTAATAGAGAAAATAGTAAAAAGGTGGAAAGGCAGTTTGAAGTCAAATCCTTAATGGGCAGTTAAACAGCCTTCATTCAAACTTAAGGATAGCAGAGGGAACAGCTGGATACAATGGCTCACACCTGTAATCCCAGCACTTGGGGAGGTTGAGGCAGGTGGATCACCTGAGGTCAGGAGTTCAAGACCAACCTGGTCAATGTGGTGAAACCCTGTCTCTACTAAAAATACAAAAAAAATTAGCTGGGCATGGTGGCAGGCACCTGTAATCCCAGCTACTCAGGAGGCTATGGTAGGAGAATTGCTTGAACCTGAGAGGTGGTGGCTGCAGTGAGCCAAGATCACACCACTGCAATCCAGCCTAGGAGAAAAAAGCAAGACTCCATCTCAAAAAAATAAATAAGTAAATAAATAAATAATAAAGATTTAAAACTTAGCCAGCATGGTGGCAAGCGCCTGTAGTCCCAGCTACTCTGGACGCTGACGCACAAGAATCACTTGAACCCAGAAGTGAGAGGCTGCAATGAGCTGAGATCACACCACATACTCCAGCCTGGGTGACAGAGGCTGTGTCTCAAAAAGACAGGAGAGGTCAGGCGCAGTGGCTCACACATGTAACCCCAGCACTTTGGGAGGCCAAGGCAAGAGGACTGCTTGAGGCCAGGAGTTTGAGGTCAGCCTGGTCAACACAGCAAGATTAAGTCTCCTCTAAAAAATAAAAATTATACATCTATATATATAATAATGACAGCAGAATATCATTAAACATTTTTTAAATGGGAGCGACACATCAGACTGTGCTTTAGAGGGACTAGTTGGGTAAGACGGATTAAAATAAAGTAAAAAGGCATCTACAGAGGGCGAAGACCAATGAAGACACTACAATAATCCAGATAGGATGAAATGAGAACTTCAACCAGAACATAATGGTCAAAGTCTCCACCAAAAAAATCCAGAAATGTGAAGGGGGTAAAATCTAACAAAAAGCCCAAATACATTATATAAACAAAAATGTGATGGCTTGTAAGGAGCAGAAAGCAAGCTAGCTCTCTTTTCCCTCATAATTTAATCTCCTTCGTGATGACATCCTTCATTTCTCAAACAGCTTTTCAAGTTTGGTATATCCTCTCTATATTCCTAACCCACTCAGTCCAACCTACATCTTAATCAGCTGCTGTCTAGATTATTACAACAGCTTCCTGACTAGTGCCTCAGTACCCCAAACTATCCTTTACATTTTTTATCATCTCACTTTCCTACTGTGAACGAGTTCCTCACAACTTTTTAATGAGTTCAAATTCTTGAAGATGAAACTTAAAATAACATCAGAGCAAGTACATGAGTTGATATGGACCCAGAACTCCCCAGATTCCCAACTCCATATCTTTGTCTATGTTGCTACCCCGACCTGGAAGGTCCTTGTATTTTTTTTTTGTCCCAAAACGTACTAATTTTTCAATACGCAGCATCTCCACAAAAACTTCTTACACTCTTCCAATTCATGTCACTTTCTTCCTGCTTGAATTGTATAATGCACTTAAAATCATGTCATTCAATTCAAATTATCTGAATTTTCCCTAATTGTAAACTATTTCTGAGACAACCAAATTTCCTTAACAGCACCCTTCTTTAGCATGCTCACTAACTTTATCCAGAGCTTCATACACAGTAAGCATTGTTAAGCACTGAATGACTGGACTAGAGAAGTCAAAAAGGCCTCGTGAGAGTTGCCCTCAAGTATAAGATTTCACTAAGAAGGGCTGGGCGTGGTGGCTCAAGCCTGTAATCCCAGCACTTTGGGAGGCCGAGGCGGGTGGATCACGAGGTCAAGAGATCAAGACCATCCTGGTCAACATGGTGAAACCCCATCTCTACTAAAAATACAAAAAATTAGCTGGGCATGGTGGCGCGTGCCTGTAATCCCAGCTACTCAGGAGGCTGAGGCAGGAGAATTGCCTGAACCCAGGAGGCGGAGGTTGTGGTGAGCCGAGATCGCGCCATTGCACTCCAGCCTGGGTAACAAGAGCGGAACTCCGTCTCAAAATAAATAGATATAGATAGATAGATAGATAGATAGATAGATAGATAGATAGATAAATGTACATTTTTACAATGCCAGTAAAATGTTAAATCAACACTAACATCCATTTTTCATTCTCTTGGGAGGCAACAGGTAAGGGGTAAATCACTAAGTGCAAAAAAGTGCGGTCCAATTTTCTGGATACATGCTTAAGGTCTTCAAACATCTTCAGTTCCCCATGGTATCATATGGAGAGTTTAATGAAACTTTCCTGTCAGTTGGATTTATCAGACTAGTATTTCATTATTTTTCTGAGATGGAATCTTGCTCTGTCACCCAAGTTGGACTGTAGTGGCACAATCTTGGCTCACTACCAACGTCTGCCTCCCAGGTTCAAGTGATTCTCCTGCCTCAGCCTCCTGAGTCGCTGGAATTACAGGTATGTGCTACCATACCCAGCTAATTTTTTCTGTTTTTATTTATTTCAGTAGAGACAGGGTTTTACCATGTTAGCCAGGCTGGTCTGGAACTCCTGACCTCAGATGATCTGCCTGCCTTGGCCTCCCAAAGTGCTGGGATTACAAGTGTAAGCCACCACGACCGGCCCACGCTAGTATTTCCATGAAGTGTGTCTACTATAGTAGCAAACCAGAAAATAACTACAGTACTTAGCTTTCTGCCTGTTCCCTTCACACCCTCTGGTGGAGGTGCTAACAAATAGTCAAAGACCAAATAGCAAGGAGCAAGAGGAAAGTCTGGATATAAGTACTTAGCAATTTTTGGTTTAATATCCTAACAACAAAACTGTTATTCATCTTTTTTATTTCCTAATACTTACACTCCAACTGATTTTAACCAAGTCTAACCTCCAACTGCTCCGTTTTTTAAAAGAAATTAGGCCAGGTGTGGTGGCTCACGCCTTTATCTCAGCCCTTTGGGAGGCCAAGTCAGGCAGATCACCTGAGGTGGGGAGTTCAAGACCAGCCTGACCAGCATGGTGAAACCCCATCTCTACCAAACATACAAAATTAGCCAGGTGTGGTGGCAGGCCCCTGGAATCCCACCTACTCCGGAGGCTGAGGCAGGAGAAACGCTTGAACCCAGGAGGTAGAAGTTGCAGTGAGCTGAGATCTCACCATCGCACTCCAGCCTGGGCGACAGTGAGACTCTGTCTCAAAAAAAAAAAAAAAAGGAATTAAAAGGTGAGGGAATCCATTAAGTTTGATGTCACTCGAGCAAGTTTTTCCAACTAAGAGCAGAATCTGTTGTAATTAAAATTCAGAGTGAGATCTCATTTTGGATTCCTGATTCAAGTTACAAGAACCAGAGTTTTTAAATAACATTTAGATAAAACTGCACTCAATCTACCTCCACTTTACATCTCCTGACTCTCAAAATCTTAGAAAGAAACTTCAATTGTAAAAAAAATTACAACCAGGAAAAAAAAAAGGGCAAGTTCACAGTCAACAACAATAAAATACATAGCTAAATGATTTCCTGGTAGAGAGCTTTCAAATGTTAACACTCTATGGAAATAGCCTAAAATCTTGGAAAAGCAAGGCTTGCAGAAAACACTTATTGAACTATTTTGCCACATTGTGCTATTAAATGGGGAAACAAATATTTAAAAGGTTTACTCCACCTTAAAGGGACTCTTGGCATAAAGGTTTAAAATCTTCATATAAAATGTTTAAATTTTTCTTTCAGACTGCCCAAACTCATTTGTTTTTCATTCATAAATATGAGCTGCGTTTTCTACTTTTGTGAAGTCAGTTTCTACAAACGCTATTTTAGCTTTAACTTGATTCTACCTTCTGTGATACTGAGCAAAAAAACAACAACAAAAAAACCTTTAATCTACCTTAAGACAAGAAAATGCTTAACGCATAAAGAAAAATATATACTGCAGCTCTTTTTGGAGTCCAAGAATTTTGGTAAATAACACCTTTTGGCTTATCTGCTCCTATATATTTTGCTCTTAATCCTAAAAGGCGTATGGCTTAACAAAGAAATAATAATAGTTACCCCCTCCCACCATACTAGTCATCTCCTATGACCCACAATTCTCCCCTCAATCTGCAAGTGACACCCAATGATAACGCTTACCTCCACATCATCTGATAGCCTTCAAATGTTGAACTCTAGTACAGTGGATATTTGTCTTTTCTAATTCATACTGTCTTTTACAGCCGTAGTGTGCTTCACCTGAGTTTTAAGCTCACATTTCAGAGAATGGGAAGTACTGATGGGGGAATCTTATCTTGTGTTATGAACTATTATTCTGCACAACTGTTAGTATGCCCATAGACTTATATGCAATTTATCGGCATAGAAACTATAATTTAAACATACGTCTTCAGAAGCAACATAAGAACTAAAAAAAGGTCTTAATATGGACTTCCAAAAAACAGTTATAAAGTCCAATTTTAGGAAAAAGACATGGTCAAAGTATTCTTTGCACTGACACAGTAGGCAAGCCAGGTGTTTGGGGCCATTTTACTTAAGAACCTGCCCTGTACTCCTTTCTTAAGGTAAGCAACTAAAGGGGCACTAAGGCAAAATACGCTTCCCAAGATGTAGAATAATCAAATCAATTGAGGTATTTAAAATGAAGAAAGAGTACAATGAAAAGCCGCTTTAAAACTCTAAATAAGACAAGCAAGGGGCTGGGCATAGTGGCTCACATCGAATCCTAGCACTCTGGGTCGTTGGATCACCTGAGGTCAGGAAAGACCAGCCTGGCCAACAAGGTGAAACACTGTCTCGACTAAAAATACAAAAAAATTAGCCAGGCATGGTGGCGGGCAACTGTAATCCCAGCCACTTGGGAGGCTGAGGTAGGAGAATCACTAGAACCCTGGGGACAGAGGTTGCAGTGAGCCAAGATCACCCACTGCACTCCAGCCTAGGCAACAGAGTAGAGGGTGGAAAAAAAGCAAGGTTATATGCTCACATAGCTCAGCCACTCAGGAGACTAAGGCAGGAAGATCACTTGAGCCTTGGAGTTCAGGCACTCTAAACTATACTGCACAATGATTATATCTATGCACTCCAGCCTGAGAATCACAGCAAGACCCTGAGACCCCATCTCTAAAATGAAAAAGAAACAAAATCGCTAAACCACTCAATGAGATTTACTCTGGGGCAATCAACAGACAACCACATATTCAGTTTAGCAGAGTCCCTCCCCTTTAAACTCACGGGGTGGAATGGAGATCTCCTTCGTAGGAGGTGGAAAGGGGCAATAAACTTAAAAATACAGACATCTATCTAGAAAGGAAGTTGCTTACTTCTGTGTCTTAATGGACACCAAGAAAAAAAATGTTTAAGGAATAAGCATTATTCTTTAAACACAGCATTTGCTATGGCTACCATTTAGAAAATCCAATATGGATTAGTTTGATTCTTTTTTTTAGAACATTTTAAAAATTGCTTGTCTAGGCCAGGCATGGTGGCTCATGCCTGTAATCCCAGCACTTTAGGAGGCCGAGGTAGGTGGATCACTTGAGGTCAGGAGTTTCAGACCGGCCTGGCCAACATGGTGAAACCCCCATCTCCACTAAAAACACAAAACTTAGCTGGGTGTAGTGGCACATGCTTGTAGCCCCACACACTGCAGGGGCTGAGGCATGAGAATTGCTTGAACCTGGGAGGTAGAGGCTGCAATGAGCGAAAATGGCATCACTGCACTCCAGTCTGGGAAACAAAGCGAGACCCTATGAAAAAAAAAATTGCAGGTCTGATATAACAAGGTAACTAAGCTCTATTCACAAAGGGGTCAAATTAGAACCACTCAACACTAAAATACCTTCTCAAACAACCACAATCACCCTATGGTTACAGATTACATGAATCAGGTCATAATAAACAGAACAAACCTAAAACTTGTTATTCACTTTAAAATACAATTAAAATCTGTGGTCAACCCAACTCTTTAGAAGATGCAGAGAGGCTGATTACAATGTAGCATTATTAGAGATGGAAGAGTAGCCTTAGTGACAGTGAAGATAAAAGTTTAGTACAGTTACTTCACTTTCTTCTCACCTTGATGTAAGTTGACAAGTGAACTAAGGTCTCATTTTCTAACTTTCAGAATTTTCCTCAACAGGAAACACTCACCTAACAAAGAGTGCTCTGCAGGTTTAACCAGAGAAATAACGTGTGTAGGCAGGAAGAAAGAAAATCAGACAAAAACTTAACATCTCACGTTGGTAAAGCACCAAAGTCAAATACGAATGTTCTGAATATGGCTTTCAAAAACAATGCAAGGAAACTTCTAGAATACTTCACTTCAGTAGATTCATAGAGATGGAAAGATCGAAAATTCCACCCTATCGCAAAGGCTCTAATAATTCTTAACAGATCATTCTTTTAACTGTTCACTATCACAGACACTTCCATATGCTCAAATGAGGTGGTCATCAGTGACAGCCATCTTCACCATAATAAAGACATTAAGAACCTTTGTAACCTTTAATGTTTCCCTCCAAGTTGTTCAAGAAACAAAAAGTCAACCACCTCAAATTATGAGGTACTAACAAATACACCAAATATGCTAAAGATCAAAGGAACCGCACACTTAGTTGCATAAACCTAGTGGAAATCCAATTCAGAATTTCATGACTGAGGGTAGTTATTCCACATTTATAATACATTTTTTAAATTCCCAAGGGATGAGAATTTTTACCTTGCCTTATTTTTAGAACTACACATCACACTGCACGTATCACATGACATGATGTAACTGTTAGCAAAGAAAATGGTCCAAACCATTGACAATGTGCATGGTAAGAGGATCAATGCATACTCAAGAATAACATTCCATATTTACTTTTAAAAAAATACGTTTAATTCACAACAGATTTTTTAAAATTGGAAAAACGTCTAGTAAACTATGTAGAAAAATCAGAAATGTACTCTGTATTTTATAAAATAGGAATTTGCTCAAATATGCGGAAAACTGATATGAAGAAACAGAAAAATAACATACTTCTAAAACTACAGGAAAGTAAAAATGTCTAAAAAAACCGAAATGCTAACGAAACACACTTAGCATTAGGCAGAAAACAATTACTACTCAAAAGTATTCACTGTTGATAGAAGGTTAAAAAAAAAAAACAGTTTTAACTGACAACGCCTGTAGACAATTGAAATTTTCTAAATTGGTCAGACAGTATGCTAGAAAAGGAACCAAGTACAGCCTATAGAAAAGGGGGAAGGGAAAACACACCCACTTGAGCCTTTGTAAATAATGGTCCTTTAAATGACCCAAAAAACAGAGAAAATAGAAATTACAGACCATCCTGACAAATGGAAAACATATTCTAACGTACTAGTTTCCATACTTGAAAGGACTTTGAAGACGAAGTTCAGTAGCAATCTGTAACTATATCATGATTATGCAAGGCAAAGATTATGTAATTTTATCGTTTATTTTAAAACGTTCTCCGACTCTAAAACTAAAACACTAAAACATTTTGATCTCTCCAAAGGGGAGAGGAAAGGTTCCTCTGGGCTGCAATTTAAAATATAAACACACACCCCAAAACAAACAAAAAAACACAATGATTGCTAACCACGTGACAAAGGAGATGGCAACACCAGGATTGTGAATGGAGGGGAGGGAGGCGAGGCTGGAGGACTAGAGAGATTTCTCGGAACTTTGGGGACCGCGGGAGTCTGTCTCTCGACCCTAGAGGCACTAAACTCCAGCCCCTACGAGTTGTGCTAACACCCTCAAGTACAGTTTTATTAATAGGTCACCAAAAATGCTCCAGTGACCTCCAGGATAAAGGGGGGGGGGATCGAGGAAGAGGAAAGAGAGCAATTTAAAGTGGCGCCATCATGTCACCCCTTCTCCCCTAAGGCAATCAATAAGCAATAGTTAAGTAACATGTTTCTCTTCAAATCCACATTGGGATACCAACATTGGAAAACAAGAGGATTTTTAAGTAAAACAAGCGAGTAGGGCTGTTTATCGTATGGAAAATATTAAACTATTTGCTAAGAATCAAAAGACGGTCAGCCGGAAAACAGGCCCCCCAAAAGGCAGTAAGAGTCCAACTCACTTAAAAGCAAATAAATGCCTCTTCCTCTTTAGTTAAAACACACACAAAAAAAAAACAAAAAAAAACCCACGTCGGCCTGAGGGAGGCTACATCTGAAAACGTAAGTGACCTGAATTTACAGGCAACAAAAATAATAAATGAAACAATCAGAGTTGTGATACAAACCATGCAACGCGCAAGATATGTGTTTCGAGGAGAGAAAGGCCTTCTGCAGTCAAGAGAAGTTCAAGGCGAGAGCCAGAGTTTGTTTGGGGGGTTCTTTTACGGGAATAAATCATGTTCTCCAGGCCGCCTTTTTAAATAGAACGCCAAAGGAAAAGCTGGCGAACGAGGCGGCAGCTGCTGGGGAAGGGCCCCCGCACACCCCCGCCCTTGGGGCGACTCCCAGCCCGGACCCGCAGCGGGGAAGCCCGGAGAGGCCATTTAAAGTTCCGGGGGTTTTTTCTCCCCTGCCCTGCCTTTCTAGTTACAACTAACAAAGAGAGAGAGAAATGGGAGCCACAGGGAGAGAGAGGAGAAGGAGAAAGGGCAGCGGGAGGAGGAGAGGAGCAGCAGCAGCACCTACCACGTGATGGAAGAGCGTAGCCCGGGCGGATTCAGCCCCACAAAATGGGCGCAGTTTGCAAACAGCCCCCCGGCCTGGGCGCCGAGGGCCAGCAACGGGCGGGGGCGCGCGGCTGCGGCTTCGGCCCGGGCCCGCCGCTCTCCTCCCCCCCGGCGCCCGGAGCCGCCCTGACTTTCCGGGCGGGGGGGCGAGGCGGAGGGGGAGGGGAAGGCGGCGGCGGGGAGAGGCTGCTTTTTCTTCTCTTTCGGGCCCTTTCTCGGCCTTCCTCCGCTCCGGCGTGGCCCAGGCAGGGCCAGGGACCGCAGCCCGGCCGGGAGGGAGGGCGGGCGGGGGCAGAGGGTGAAGCCGTACCCCCGCCCCGCACAAACAAGCACCGCCGTCTGCAGCCCGAACCCGCACCCCGGCCGCCACCCCCGGCCGCCTCTTTCTGGCCGGGGAGCGCGCTTCAGCCGTTCCCCGCGCCGCCGCGGCGAGACGAGTCGGCTTCGCTACGGTGCTCGGTTCTCCCGCCGGCTCGGCGAGCGGTGGCGGCGGTGGCGGCGGCGGCGGCGGCACTGGGAAAATGGCGGCCGAGCTCCTTTTCCCTCCCCCCCTTTAATCTGAAGCGGAGGGAGAATGGAGCGAGCGAGCAAGCGGGCGAGCGCCGGGGACACGGGGAGGAGGGACAGCAGCGCCTCCGCCGGCTGCGGCTGCGGCGGCGAAGGGCCGCTCCACCCCGGCGCGCCGCCAGGGGGCGCCCGCCACGCCGCCCCCGCGGGCCGCCAGGAGGCGCGGCCGCCGCCGCCTCAGTCATGGCTCCTAGCCGCGGCCGCTGTTTTTGTGCCTCCATCTGCGGAGGCCGCGGCAACCGGCCCCAGCTGCCCCGGACGTGCGGCGACGGCACGCAGCACTGCGGCAGACGGGAGCCGGCCCTCGCTGCAGCCAAGGTGAGGCTAACCTGAGGCACACTGACGCCGTCACATTCCCTCCGTGCTGGGGCCGGCGGTGCGGCGCGCCGGCTGTGAGGGGCAGGGCGGGTCGGCGTCGCGGTGCGAGAGGACTTGAGCGAGGAACTGTTTGCACTATGTAGTAAAGAGGCTAAGGCCGTCGGCGCCACTCTACTCCAGGGCTAACCGTGAACTGAACCGGGCAGAAAACGCCCTGACCAGTGCAGCGGCTTCCGCCACCCGCCCTTTGTCCTAGCAGCCAGCCTCCGTACACTGCAGCACGGCTGGGCACTAGCCACAGCACCACGCTCCGCAGCTACCAGAGTGGGTGGCGGGGGCCGGGGCGGGGGGGCGCACGTAGTTTTCGCGCAGGCGCGAGCCAGGGCCCGCGCCGGGCCAGCCCGGGAAGGTGCAGCCGGGAGCCAGAGTGGAGGTGATGGCCCCGCCAGCGCCGGGCCCGCTGGGAACTGTAGTTTTCGTCAACACGCGTCTTGTTTGGGGTGTCACGGCTTGGCAGATCCGCCAAAACAGGCAAATGGCATTACACAATGAGTATTTATGCTTCCTGCCGCCACCAAAAGGAAGTTCACTGCCATGCTAAAGTTTAACAAAGAACTCCATAGAAAAACACAAATCTCACAACAAAAAGCCAACTTCCCACCTTGTTACCAGAGTTGGTTTAAAGTGGTGGCACCTTATCATTTCTCATGACCAGTTTGTCACTACAGAATTTTATATCGTTCCCAAAATACGGCCTTAAAATAATGGAATCTTTCCTGGACTTAAAGAATTCAGAAACATTATGTAATACAAGGTGTCACACTTACACAAAATGTAATTCTACCATCCTTTAAAGAAAAAGCTGCCAAAAGATGAGTACAGTACCTTGAGATTTAAAAGAGTAATCTAGGAGTCATCAAAATTAGCTTAAATGACTGAATAAAAAAAATGGTGCAAATCATTAGGTCATCAAATTCGGCAGATAAGAAGGGTATGTATGCTCTACTACCAAAAAGGAAGACGCAAAATGCTTCACACTTTTTTGTGGCTTACCAGAACCAATATCCGGCATTATACGTCATTTCTGCTGATCAAAAAACACCCATTCGTTACAGAACGGTTTTAGTTTTCCCACAAAGTTACACTAACTTACCTACCCCTGCAAAATCTGCACCTAGGTTTCTGCGAGTTTCCATTTATACTTTTTTTTTTTCAAGTTTCAGTTATTTATTAATCAGTGTAATCACCAATAGATTACATTAACATGATTTCATGCATTTAGAGAAGAAATATTTCCTGGTTCAGTGGAAAATTGTGCGGATGGCTTCTGGAAGACCTTCATTTTAAAGCAGCTTTACATTCCATTTAGAAATCTGGACGTTCTTTCTTCAGTTTGCTGTAATCCACATTCACTGAGTAGAACTTGTATTGATCATTGGGACCCAGTTTGTTCCAGGGCTCTGGGTTATTCTTTTTGTCCCAACAAACATCTGGATTGAACAATGCCAAACGCAAGAGATACAGGGCTGCTCCACCACCTCCAGCTCCAATAAATACAAAGAGGGGGATCAAGCTCGGATGCTTCTTGGCCTGACCTAAGATGAGGCGGAGCATGTTTGCGGCAGAGACCTCAGATTGGAAAGAAGAAAATGAGCCCAGCCACCAGGCCCCGGACTAAGTAGTATCTTCCATTTATACTCTTAAAATCACACTTTTAAGCCATGGTTCTCAAGCATCAAAAGCAGGCAGTTTAGAGTCATAGGGTCAAATTACACAAATAATAAACTAATATATGTATACATATTTGTATACACATCCAAAAGAGGTCCTTAGTCTTGGATTTTTAATTTACGACCTTGGAGGAAAACTTTAATTGACTTTTTAAATGTACATACATACACTATTTTTTACATAAATAGTAATTCAACAAAATACAGCAGAAGGGTATTGGACCAATAGATGGCGAACTAGAGCCCCAATCTGAGGCTTCTGAAATCTCAATTAGCAGAATGAAAAACACCAAATAAGGCAAAGCCCTTTGCAGTGTGTACTTAAGTATTAAATTCAGAGACACCATAACAAAATAATCTTACTACTGCTCCAAATTTTTAAAACTCAACTGTCATGAACTGTCATTAATTAGGCAACCAAATAAAGTTATATGAAGTACATTTTTCCAATAGATTAGGAGAAAGATGGAAAATGTTCATTTTTAAAACCATGTATTTGGGGAAAATAAAAATTCCACATTCCCCTTTCTCTCATTGCTTAGTGCAAGAGTCAGGAGTTCACAGGGTTCATGGCACTTAGTCAACCTGTTTTATATTTTATCTAAAATCACACATCTTTCTTCCTAGGCACCAATTTTTACTTTTCTTTTTTTTGACAGGCTCTTGCTCTGTCACCCAGGCTGGAGTGCAGTGGTGCAATCACAACTCACTGCAGCCTCCCAGGCTCAAGCAATCCTCCTACCTCAGCCTCTTGAGTAGCTGCTGGCACTACAGGCATATGCCACCATGCCCAGCCTTTTTTTTTTTTTTTTTTTTGGTAGATAGTCTCCCTATGTTGCCCAGGCTGGTCTTGAACTCCTGGACTGGAGTACTGGCATTACAGGCATGAGCCACTGCACAAAAATCTTACAAAGACAAATGAATTTTCTTAAATTTCCCCCCCAAAAAAGTGGATGTCAAAAAGGCTGATTGAAAATGCCTCGACACAAAATAAAACAAAAAAAGATTTAAGGAAAAAGGCCTGGTGTAGCAGCTCACTCCTGTAATTCCAGGACTTTGGGAGGCTAAGGTGGGAGGATCACTTGAGCTCAGAAGTTGGAGACTAGCCTGGGCAACATAGCGAGACCCTATCTCTACAAAAAATTATAAAATTAGCCAGGTGTGGTAGCATGTGCCTGCAGTCCCAGCTACTCTAGAGGCTAAGGCAGGTTTGCTTCAGCCTGGGAGGTCAAGGCTGCAATAAGCCATGATCATGCCACTGTAGTTCAGCCTGGATGAGAGAGTGAGACCTCATCTCAAAATGAAAAGTGATAAAAAAATGAAAAGACCATCACATGTCAAATCACTCTTGGAATAGTCATGGTTGACTCTCCAATAGCCACTCTATTATTCTGCTTAGTTTTAACCCATTCTCTTTGCCAGTGACTGGTTAGGAATGGCCATGAGATGTGAGCAGAAGCCCCCAGACAGCCTCCAAAAGAGAACTTTTAGAAAAGATTCTTCCATCCTAAAGATGATGGAGGAAAAAACAGTCCCTCTTCCTCAGACAGTGACACCTCAAACTGCTACAGTCACCTTTGCAGCAAGACTGAAGATGCCACCAACTTCAAAGGGAATAGAGAGTTGTCAAGAAACTTGGTCCTTGGTGACAGCATTAAGCCACTGTATCAACAGTCTGACAATTTGCATGACTTCTGGATTTCCAGCCACATTAGAACAATGTAACAATAAACATGTATTAATTGTTTAAGCCAATTTGAGTTAGGCTCCTTATACATGAAGTCAAAAAACAATGATTGAGTTCTTATGTTTTTTAGTATTTGTATATAACTTTATGATTATGGTATTATATATAACTTATTTTATATAATCTTATTTCTTCAGAAAAGACATTCCGTGGCCACAAATGGTGACTGACACCTATAGTCCCAGCACTTTAAGAGGCCAAGGTGAGAGTATTGCTTGAGCCCAGGAGTTTGAGAACAGCCTGGACAAAATAGCAAGACCTCATCTCTTCAAAAAATAAGCAATAAAAAAATTTAGCCAGGTGTGGTGGCATACGCCTATAAGTCCAAGCTACTCAGAGGCTGAGGCAGGAGGATAACTTGAGCCCAGGAGGTCAAGGCTGAATTGAGCCATGATCACGCCACCACACTCCAACCCGAACAACAAAGCAACAACCTCTCTCAAAAAAAGGAAAGAAGACCGGGCATGGTGGCTCACACCTGTAATCCCAGCACTTTGGGAGGCTGAGGCAGGTGGATTACCTGAGGTCAGGAATTCAAGACCAGCCTGGCCAATATGGTGAAACCCTGTCTCTACTAAAAATACAAAAATTAGCCAGGTGTGGTGGTAGGCGCCTATAGTCCCAGCTAATGGGGAGGCTGAGGCAGGATAATCACTTGAAACCAGGAGGCAGAGGCTGCAGTGAGCTGAGATCATGCCACTGCACTCCAGCTTGGGCGATAGAGTGAGACTGTCTCCAAAAAACAAGAAAGAGGGAGGGAGGGAGGGAGTGAGGGAGGGAAACAGAAAGGAAGGAAGGGAGGGAGAGAGGGAAGGAGGGGGGAGGGATGAAGGGAAGAAAGAAAAGGAAAAGAGAGAGAAACAAAGAAGGAAAGGAAAGAAGGAAAGTATTCCTTCTATACACAACTCTGTAGGTACAGATAGACATAGATATCCATCAGATATCCATCTTTGTCTATGTTCTCTCTACCTAGAAAATCAAGACCATCCCTTGTCACCACCATTCCTTATTCATTCCTCTCTCCAATCCACCTACAACTCATGTTATCCTCTTATATTCCACCACACCACTGTTATCATTTGCTAATTTCACTTAGCAATAATGTAGGCTGGGCAAGGTGGTGCACGCCTGTAATCTCAGCACTTTGGAAAGCTAGGGCGGGCAGATCACCTGAGGACAGGAATTCGAGATCAGCCTGGCCAACATGGCGAAACCCTGTCTCTACTAAAAATACAAAAATCAGCCAAGCATGGTAGTGCATGCCTGTAGTTCCAACTACTTGGGAGGCTGAGGCACGAGAATCACTTGGGCCCAGAAGGCAGAGGTTGCAGTGAGCTAACACCACTGCACTCCAGCCTAGGTGACAGAGGGAGACTGTCTCAAAAAAAGAACCAATAATGTACAGAGTTAGCACTACATTACCCCTGGTTAAATGCTCTCTGTAATTCCTCTGAGACTGTTTTCATATACCAGTCTTGCCACCTCAAGCTAGCCTGAAAGCCCTTGCAGGCAGGAACTGTGGTTGTCCTTATTTAAGATCTGTAACTCTCATCTACAAATAATAAACATATTCCAAAAGGCACTAACTTCTCTACCACAGACCTTCTAAAAAAGCCAGAAATTCCTAAACAGAATATTCTCTCACAAATTCAGTACCGTGTATGTCCAAACTAATCTCAAAAGGACAATGAATACCTTTTTTTGCACTTAAAAAAGAACGAACTGTTATATATTAACTGAGGACAAGTCCTAAAGCCTAGGCCATTTGGTTTCAAAAGCACCAGGACCCCTTTTTTGTTACCTAGGACTTAGCCCAGAGCCTGGCACAAGAGACACATCATAAGAAGTGACTGAATAAATGAAAAAGGTTAGAGTGTTGTACTTAAGTGCACAGGACCCAGGGTTGCTCCAGATTTTAATCCTGCCTCCCTCACTTACTCTTTGTGTTTCTTTTTTTTTTTTTCCCGGGAATCATAGAACTTGCATATTCAAGTTCTGTGGTAGTTTAGGGGCATCTGAGGTCACTTCCGAGTATTGGGTCTCTAAGGTTGTTAGATACATTACCATAGGGTCATTTAAATAATTGGTTCTTTAGAGTGCTTAGACTCCAAAGAATATCCTGAAATTATTCATTCAGGATATTTTATGCATTTGAGTTAGGATTGTTTAGGGTTCAAATGCCTTAAAAGTCTTATAGAGATTTTTAAGGTTTAGGTTCTATTTTGATTGCTTAGAGCTTTTTAAGGGTGATTTTTGTCACTTGGCACCATTTATATTCATGGGAAATTATTTAGCATTTAAAGTTGTTTTTTTTTCTCTTTTTTTTGAGAGAAGGAATGAAAAAAAAATGAGTAAAGGAGAGGAAGAAAGAGGGAGGGTGAACAGAAATATTGCTTTATTCTGAAAAAAAATGGGTATTAATAATGGCCAATCAATGTTTCATTTAAACCTATGAGTAGGTGTGATGTGGTATTGACAAGAATGTATATTTTGTGTATTTGAAGTGGAGAGCTCTATAAATATTTATTAAGTTTACTTGTTCCGGATCTGAGTTCGAGGTTACCCACAAAGGCAAGCCAATCAGACTTACAGCAGATCTCTCAGCAGAAACTCTACAAGTCAGAAGAGAGTGGGGGCCAATATTCAACATCCTCAAAGAACAGAACCTTCAGCCCAGAATTTCATATCCAGCCAAACTAAGCTTCACAACTGAAGGAAAAATAAAATCTTTTATGAACAAACAAGTACTCAGAGATTTTATTACCACCAGGCCTGCTTTACAAGAGCTTCTGAAAGAAGCATTACACACAGAAAGAAACAACCAGTATTAGCCTTTCGAAAAATATACCAAAAAGTAAAGAGCACCAACATAAAGAAGAATTTACATCAACGAATGGATAAAACAGCCAGTTAACATCAAATGGCAGTAACCCTAAATTTAAATCGACTAAATCCCGTAATCAAAAGACACAGCCAAAACCCAATGGCATGTTATATCCAGACCTGTTTCACATGCAAGGATACACAAAGACTCAAAACAAAGGGATGGAGAAAGATTTACCAACCAAATGGAGAGCAAAAATAAATAAATAAATAAATAAATAAAAAGCAGGAGTTGCAATTCTCGTATCAGATAAAATAGATTTTAAAGCAACAAAGATATAGTGGTAAAAGGATCAATGCAACAAGAGCTAACGATCCTAACACCCAGATACATAGAGACTTAGATTCAATGAGACAGAAAATTAATAAGGATATCAAGGACTCTTTGTGTTTCTTTGGGCAAAGTACTTAATCTGCTCTGTAAAATGGAGATAATAATACCACCTACCTCTTCTATTACTGTTATTAGTGAATGAAGCTATATACAGTTCTAAACTTTAAATATTAAAATCTGAGTTAAGCAAAAATCAGCACCTCTTTCCTAACTCAAACTTCAAATGCCTATCTACTTAGAACTTGGACCTAATTTTTATTTATTTATTTATTTATTTTTTGAGACAGAGTTTTGCCTTTATTGCCCAGGCTAGAGTGCAGTGGTGCAATTTTGGCTCACTGCAACCTCCACTTTCTGAGTTCAACCGATTCTCCTACCTCAGCCTCCTGAGTAGCTCAGATTACAGCTGCCCACCGCCACGCCTGGCTAAATTTTTTTGCATTTTTAGTAGAGATGGAGTTTCACCATGTTGGCCAAGCTGGTCTGGAACTCCTGACCTCATGATCTGCCCGCCTCAGCCTCCCAAAGTGCTGGGATTACAGGCATGAGCCACATCGCTGGACTTAATTTAAAAAAAAAAAAAAGCCTGGGTATGGTGACTCACACATGTAATTCCAGCACATCAGGAGGCCAAAGAGGGTGGCTCACCTGAGGCCAGGAGTCTGAGACCAGCCTGGGTAACATAGGGAAACCCAGTCTCTACTAAAAATACAAAAATTACCCCGGCATTGTGGCACATGCCTATAGTCCTAACTACTTGGGAGGCTGAGGCAGGAGAATCACTTGAACCCAGGAGATGGAGAATGTAGTGTGCCAAGATAGGACCACTACACTCCAGCCTGAGTGACAGAGCGGGACTCCATTTCAAAAAAAACAAAATCCCTGTCTACAGATTCTGGCAAACAATGTTTTCATTCATGAACTTAGATAAAACTATACATAAAAATACTTTGAGCTCCCTAAAAACATTCTAATTCTGAAAAAGAGTATTTATAATCATAAATCAAATGCCACATTAAATACTTAAAATACATTTAATTCAACAAAAATCTAGTGAGTACCTATTAAGCTCAAGAATTTATTCTAAATATTGCAGAAATGAACACATCAACCTATTTGAAAACCATTATTAAAATGAAAACCATTATGAAAGAAACATCTTTAAGCTGAAACTGAGGCATGTTCTCACATTAATATTTAACCGGCTAAATATTAAATAGAAAGCCAGAGTAAACTGAACCAAAGTTAAGAAATTTAAGTCAAAAAATTTGAGATGTAGAAGGAATATGTTCAGCCTCCACATTTTATTAGTGTGAAAATGAGGCCAACAGAAAGAAGCCAATTAAGAGACTGCCAAAGCCTCAAAGCTGGGATCAGGGTCTTTCAGGCTTCAATTCTCACTTTTCCCACTTCTAATTCAACAGTGCTACTCACTTGAACTGGACATGCAAACGTGAAAGAAATTAAACCTAAACAATACTACTTATTTCACAGTTTCACGGTATAAAGATTTGGCCAAATGCAAGTAGAAGAACATTCTCACAATGATTACAGTGACTACAAAGCTCGGAAATCAAGATTTTTTTCATTAAATGGAGGCCTTAACTGATTCAAAATATCATACAGTATTTTTATGTACTAAATCCAGTAGAAACAAACTTTCAATATGATTAAACAACTTAAGGTATCTGAAAGCATTTCATAAATGGCAAAGTATTACAAGAACGCATAGCACTCCATTTCAATCCAACCTAACAACATAATTTTCCTCCTCGTACTACTGATACAAACTCCAGGATTTACATAAAGATAGTATTTTACCATCTTACCCTAGAACCGATCCAATAACTCATACAAAAGAAAAACTAATTCTTAGGCAGCCTTATGATTTAACTGTGTTAGTAATGAAAACAATACTGTAATAGGTTAAACCTAAATGCACTAGTAAGTCTAGAAATAATTTATTTTAGGATAAATTATTAGGATAATTCAGAAGACAGCATTAAAGCTCAACTGAATTCAATTATATCACTTAAACAAGTCAGGTTCTCTCAGGCCATTAGCTATTATTAAAATCTAACACCCAAGATTGCTGGTCTTCTCCAACGTGGCGGATTTAATAGCAGCTACTAGTAGTGCTATTTTTAGTGCACTATTCTAGTGCAAGCAGTTTAACCAGGATTTTGTATGAATATTTTAATAAAGTTCCTCAAGGAGTTCACGTACACGTACACACACACACACATATATATATATATACACCCTGATTATTTTGGTGAATTTTAGTTAATTCTAAAGCTTTTAACTTTAGTTTAGAATATTTTAAAATTCTCAAGTAACTAGAATGTGTGGTTAACCCCAAAAGTTCAATGACCAAACATAGAAGGAGTATTCTAATATACTGATTTTGTAAATGAAGTGATATCAAATGAAGCAATCTATGCAGGACCTAAACGTTTTTTCAGATAATAAAGTTGAATGTCAGAATTTGCCCAAAATGTACCAAGAAACTACCTAAGTTCTTTTCCAAAGGAAACATAAAGGTAAATATGCAGAACTTCAAGGCAACTGTGAGCAGCCAAGTTGTAGAGGGCCTGATAAAAGTGAGTCAGAAGGAAAAGTGTTCAAAGAGAAAAGGAGGTGGCAGGTGTACAAGGCAAAACACACTTGCTGATTCTAAGTTATCATTAACGTATAAAATCTTGTTCTGATGGCATGGCAAACCTAGGGATTTTTGGAAGATGGCAGACCTGTTTCCTCCAATGAAGAGGCATGCCATTCTTGGAAAGGAACATCATTATTATTATTATTATTATTATTATTATTATTATTGAGACGGAGTCTCAGTCTGTTGCCCAGGCTGGAGTGCATGATGCAATCTTAGCTCACTGTAACCTCCGCTCCCTGGGTTCAGGTGATTCTCCTGCCTCAGCCTCCCAAGTAAGTGGGATTACGGGTGCATGCCACCATGCCCGGCTAATTTTTGTATTCTTGGTAGAGATGGAGTTTCACCATGTTGGCCAGGCTGGTCTCAAACTCCTGAACTCAGGTGATCCGCCCACCTCAGCCTCCCAAAGTGCTGGGATTATAGGCATGAGCCACAGTGCCGGGCCTGGAACATTACTTTTTAACTAATTCTTGGATTCTTGAACTTCTCCTGTATATATTCAGTGGCTTCAGTTACTCCCCTGTTTGTGTGTTTCTGAGTGTACATAGAACCAAGTTCAAGGCAGAGGTTGCAGTAAGCCAAGATCGCGCCACTGCATTCCAGGCTAGGCGAAAGAGCAAGACTCCATCTTGAAAAAGAAAAGAAATTCTCTTCAGGATATGTGTAGTGTATAATGTGTATATGAAACATAGAATTTCATGTTTAGATTTGGGTCCCATCTCCAAGATAGTAGAGTATGTACATGCAAACATCCCAGAATCTGAAAAATCTGAAATCTGAAACTCTCTGGTCCCAAGCATTTCAGATAAGGGATACTCAATGTATACAGAGCAAAATGCAATATTCATTGTTTCAAGCTAGAAAAGGAGTCTTCAGCGAAATATGTCCTGCTTGTAACTGCTCCAAACAGCTGTATACCCTGAAAAGTACAAGGAAAGCTAAAGAAGCGCTTACTTAGACCGTTTATAGATAATTATGCATGGTCATAACCCCTGAATATAATCCTTCTATACAGAAGATAAAACCTAAAATTTAATGTTTAAATTGTCATGGGTACAAGACCATCAGCTACTGAGAACATGACTGGAATTCAGAAAGTGCTGAAGGTCCTGTCTTATCTCTGTAATTAACTTACTAAGAAATCATGTATGATTTTCTCAACCGCAATCTTTTTCATTTCTGAATTAGATTGACAAAAATTATAGAATCTAACATTCAGTATTTCCAAACATATTCCAAATTAATTCTCACAATCACATTTGAAACAAATTTATCTAATGAGATGTGTCCCAACTGAACTAACTTTAACCACCAGTGGAAAAATTAAAATAGTTAAATGAAATTGTATCTTCTGTGGTACAAGAAGTTCTTCAGGTCAGGTGCGGTGGCTCACCCGTGTAATCCCAGCACTTTGGGAAGCCAAGGCCTGCGGACTGACTGAGCTCAAGAGTTCAAGACCAGTCTGAGCAACACAGTGAAATCCGGTCTTTACTAAAATACAAAAAATTAGCTGGGCGTGGTGGCATGTGCCTTTATTCCCAGCTACTCGGGAGGTTGAGGCAAAAGAATTGCTCGAACCCAGGAGTTAGAGGTTGCAGTGACAGTGAGCCGAGATCATGCCACTGCACTCCAGCCTGGGTGACAGAGCAAGACTCCATCTCAAAAGAAATAAACAAGTCCTTCAGCACAGAGGGTAGAAAAAAACAACTACTCACACTTCCCAGAATACCTACCATGGCAATACCAAAATATGACCATGCTTGTTAATATTTAGGCCAGGGCATAAAATTTTTATAACACAAAATTTATAATCCAAATTTGAATGATTTTCTTCAATTTTCAGTAAAACACCCTATTAAAGCCCTACAATTAATATATATTCATTCATAAGCATACTGAGTACCTAATGAATGTTAAACACTGTAGGAAAAAATACTCAGTCACTTTATAAGCTATGTGGTTGGTAGTCAAGAAAAAATCCTTTCTACTCACTGATACTTTAAATGATTAAAAACTCCAAAGCTAAAACACCATCAGAGAACAATGAAAAATTTTTAATGTGTTTATGCTTCTAATTCTATTTTCTTCTGGCCTCTTGAGCTTCCCTAAATCATCCCAGGAATGCTAAAATTGGGTGTTATTTATGGTATAACTAAAATGAAATAGGAAAGTAAGTACAACAAATAAAACTGAGAAAAAATCCAGGGAATAAAGCAGGCAGTAAGGATCTAAAGTTCTGTACTTGGAACCTCTACCTTCAATGTCTCACTCAAGGTAGGCAAGAGATCTAGAAAAGGAAAATTTCTGATGTAATCCAGTTGTATTTAATTCTGCAACTCCTTTCATCACAAATATCTGCTGTTGCCCTGGAAGAGGCTACTAGGTTTATTCTGACTACAAGTTCAATAATAAATGTTTTTTAAACAGTTGGCTGCCAAGTGTGGTGGCATATGCCTGTAATCCTGGCTATTTGGGAGGCTGAAGTGGAGGGATTGCTTGAGCCCAGGAGTTCTAAACTAGTCTGGACAAATGGCAAGACCTTATCTCATGGGTGGTGAAAAAAGGCAACCAAGCTGGGTGTGCCAGTCCCAGCTACTTGGGAGGCTGAGGCAGGAGGAGTGCTTGAAACCATAGGCCACTGTACTCCAGCCTAGGCAACACAGCAAAACCCTATCTCTAAATCAAACATAAAGAGGCTGGGTGTGGTGGTTCACACCTGTAATACCAGCACTTCAGGAGGCTAAGGCATGAGAATCACTTGAACCTGGGAAGCAGAGGTTGCAGTGAGCCAAGATCGCACCACTGCACTCCAGCCTGTGAAAATGAGACTGTTTCAAAAAAAAAAAAAAGACCTAGAAATAAATGTAACAAAAGCAGTGAAAATCTTATACTCTGAAATATATAAAAATTGCCAAAAGAAGTTAAAGAAATCCTAACTAAATGGAAAGGCCAGGTATGGCATACCTGTAATCCTAGCACTTGGGTAGGCTGAAGTGGGTGGACTGCTTGAGCCCAGAAGTTCAAGACCAGACTAGGCAACAAGGTGAGACCTCATCTCTACTAAAAAAAAAAAGAAATACAAAAATAAGCTAGGTGTGGTGGCATGCGCCTCTAGTCCTAGCTGCTTTGGGGGCTGAAGAGGGAAGATCACTTGAGCCTGGTAGGTTAAGGTTGCAGTGAACTGTGATTGCACTACTGTACTTCACTCCAGCCTGAATGACAGAGCAAGACCGTATCAAAAAAAAGGAAAGATATTTCATGTTCATGGATCAAAATGGATCAGAAGATGTAATACTGTTAAAATGGCAATATTCCCTAAATTGATCCACAGAATCAATGAGATCCCAGCACACCCAAAAGAATCTTGAAAAGGAAAAACAAAGTTGAAGGACTCACACTTCCTGATTTGAAAACATAATTCAAACCTACGGAAATCAAGACAGTGTGGAAGTGGCATAAGGATAAACATACAGATCAATGGACAATTAAGGGTTCCGAAATAAACCCGCACACTGACACTTAATTGATTTTTTTGAGAAGAATACCAAGACAATTCAGTGGAGCAAAGAATGGTCTTTTCAAGCCAGGTGCTGTGGCTCACACCTATAATCCCAGCACTTTGGGAGGCAAGGCAAGGAGGACTGCTTAAGGCCAGGAGCTCAAGACTAGCCTGGTCAACAAAGCAAGACTCCATCTCTACAAGAAACAAACAATGGTCTTTTCTTTTTAATTTTTTTTTTCTTTTCTTTTTTTTTTTTTTTTTTTAACAATGGTCTTTTCAACAAACCATGCTGGGACAACTGAATATTCACATGCAATAGAATGAAGTTGGACCACTATATCTCACACCATACACAAAAATTAACTCTAAATAAATTTAAAGATAGGTTATAGACCTAAATGTAACAGCTAAAACAATAAAATTCCTAGAGGAAAACATAAGCTAATCTTTATTTTATGGCTTGACATTAAAGAAAAACCAAGTAAATTGGACTTAATCAAAATTATAACATTTTGTAGATTAAAGGACACCATCGATTAATTGAAAACAATCCAAAGATGTGAGAAAATATTTGCAACTCATATATCTCACAAGGGATTTGTATCTAGTATATTTAAAGAACTCTTACAACTCAACAATAAAAAGAGAATCCAATTTTAAAATGGGCTAAGGCACAGTGGCTCACACCAAAAGGAGAAGATTGCTTGAGGCAAGGAGTTTGAGACCAGCCAGGCAATACAGCTAGACCCTGTTTCTACAAAATAAATTTTTTAAAAAAAATTAGCCAGGTCCGGGCGCGGTGGCTCATGCCTCTCATCTCAGCACTTTGGGAGGCCGAGATGGGTGGATCACCTGAGGTCAGGAGTTCGAAACCAGCCTAGCCAACATGGTGACACCCCATCTCTATTTAAAAAAAAAAAAAAAAAATTAGCCAGGCATGGTGGCACACGTCTGTAGTCCTAGATACTCAGGAGCCTAAGGCAGAAGGGTCCCTTGAGTCCAGGATATATAAAAATATGATTGGCCACTGCACTGTAGCCACAGTGACAGAGCAATACCTTGTCTAAAAAAAAAAGATGTATAAAAATAAAATTTAAATGTACAGAGAATTTAAATAGACATTTCTCCAAAGATATATGAATGGCCAATAAGCACATGAAAAGATCTCATCAGCTTGAGTCCATGGCATCCCAATACTTTGGGAGGCCATGGGGGGACTGCTCGACCTCAGAAGTTTGAGACCAGCCTGGGCAACATGGCAAAACCCCATCTGTACAAAAAATACAAAAATTAGCTGGGCATGGTGGCGCATACCTGTGATCCTAGCACTTTGGGAGGCTGAGGTGGGCAGATCACCTGAGGTCAGGAGTTTGAGACCAGCCTGGCCAACATGGTGAAACCCGGTCTCTACTAAAAACACAAAAATTAGCTAGGCATGGTGGCATGTGCCTGTAATCCTGTCTACTTGGGAGGCTGAGGCACAAGAATCACTTGAACCCAGGATGAGGACGGAGGCTGCAGTGAGCCGAGGTCATGCCACTGTACTGCAGCCTGGGTGACAGAGTGAGAATCCATCTCAGAAAAAAAAATGCCTGGGTGTGGTTGTACACACCTGTAGTCCCAGCTACTCAGGACGCTGAGTCGAGAGGATCACTTGAGCCCAGTAGGTTGAAGCTGCAGTGAGCTGGAATCACAGCACTGCACTGCAGCCCAAGCTAAAGAGCAACACTTTGTCTAAAAAAGAAGGAAGCGGGGGAGGGGGAGGGAAGGGGAGGTCTTATTGTAATTAGTCATCAGGAAAATTCAATTCAAAACCACAATGATACACCACTTGACATCCACCAGGATGCTATAATCAAAACATTAAAAAAGAGACAATTACAAAGTGTTGGCAAGACGGTGGAGAAACTGGAACCTTCATATGCTGCTAGAAATATAAAATGGTGCAGCTGCTTTGGAAAATAGTTTTGGTGGTTACCTAAAAAGTTATAGTTACCATATCACCCAACAATTCCTGTCTTAGGAATATACCCAAGAGAAATGAAAACAGGTATCCAAACAAAAAAATTACACAAGAATGTTCAGGGTCAGGTGCAGTAGCTCACACCTATACTCCCAGCACATTGGGAGGCTAAGGAGAAAGGACTGCTTGAGCCCAGGAGTTCAAGACCAATCTGGGCAACATAAGGAGATCCCATCTCTACAAAAAATAAAAAACTAGAAGGGAACAGTGGCTCACATCTGTAATCCCAGCACTTTGAGAGACTGAGGTGGGAAGATCGCTTGAGCCCAGAAATTTGAGATCAGCCTGGGCAACACAGTAAAACTCCATTTCCACAAAAAAATTTAAAAAGTAGCTGGACATGGTGGTGCATACTTTTAGTCCTAGCTACTTGGGAAGCTGAAGTGGGAGGATCACTTGAGTCAGGAGGTTGAGGCTATAGTGAGCCATGATTGTACCACTGCATTCCAGCCTGGGCAACAGAGCAAGACCCTGTCTCAAAAGTAAAAATAAAAATTAAAAAAAGCAAATGTGTCATACAAAGCATAAATATGGACTTTTAAATATTTTACTCAAAGCAATAGATAAAACAGGTGCTCAACCAAAATTTTTATTTTGTTAGAGACAGGGTCTCACTCTGTCACCCAAGCTGCTGGAGTGCAGTGGTGTGATCATAGCTCACTGCAACCTCAAACTCTTAGGCTCAATCAAGTGATCCTCTTGCCTCAGCCTCCTGAGTAGTGAAGACTACAGGCATGTGCCACCATCCTCAACTAGTTGTTTTATTTTTTGTAGAGACAGGGGTTTCACCATGTTGCCCAGGCTGGTCTAGAACTGCTGGCCTCAAGCAATCCTCCAGCTGTGGCCTCCCAAAGTGCTGGGATTACAAATGTGATCCACCATGCCCAGCCTCAACCAAAAATCTTGCTAACTAGCATAGAAAGGGGGAAGTGGGATGAAAAACTTTACTCAAAATAGAAGGACAATGCAAATGAGGAAAAACAATAAAAGACCATAAAGTGGTCAGGAGCACTAACACCTAGGCAGCCAAAACAACAATTAAAACCTTACAAGTGGCCAGGAGTGGTGGCTCACACTTTGGGAAGCTGAAGGAGGTGGATCACCTGAGGTCAGGAGTTCAAGACCAGACTGACCAACATGGTGAAACCCTGTCTCTACTAAAAATACAAAATTAGCTAGGTGTGGTGGCATATCCCCATAATCCCAGCTACTTGGGAGGCTGAGGCAGGAGAATCAATTGAACCTGGGAGGTGGAGATTGCAGTGAGCCAAGATCATGCCACTGCACTCCAGCCTGGGCAACAAGAGCAAAACTCCATCTCAAAAAAAAAAAAACCTTACAAGAAAATGCAGGCCAGGCACAGTGGCTCACACCTGTAATCCCAGCACTTTGGGAGGCCAAGAGGGGTGGATCATTTGAGGTCCAGGAGTTCAAGACCAGCCTGGCCAACATGGTGAAACACTCTCTCTACTTTAAAAAAAAAAAAAAAAAAAAAACAGCCAGACCTAGTGGCTCACACCTGTAATCCCAACACTTTGAGAGGCCAAGGCGGGTGGATCACGAGGTAAGGAGTTTGAGACCAGCCTAGCCAACATGACGAAACCCTGTCTCTACTGAAAATACGGAGGTTGCAGTGAGCCGAAATTGTGTCACTGCACTCCAGGCTGGGTGATGAGACCAAGACTCAGCCTCAAAACAAAAATTAGCCTGCCATGGTGGCGCACGCCTGTAGTCACAGCTCCTCCAGAGGCTGAGGCAGAAGAATCGCTTGAACCTGGGAGGCAGAGGTTGCAGTAAGCTGAGATTGCACCATTGAACTCCAGACTGAGCAACAAGAGCAAAATTCTGTCTCAAAACAAAGAAAAAAAAGAAAATGCAAAGCCACCTGAGAAACAGTTTAAATATATAAAAAGCTAGATGCCAAATAAAACTGTATGGGTCACTTGATAGACAGGATATAAACAGTGATGAAAAGCAAGACAGCTGATTACATAATTCTTATTTGCTTCAATATTTACTGGGGAAGATAGAAGAGAAAAGCTATCTAAATTACTCTTTGGCCGGGCACGGTGGCTCACGCCTATAGTCCCAGCACTTTGGGAGGCCGGGGTGGGTGGATCACAAGGTCAAGAGATCAAGACCATCCTGGTCAACAAGGTGAAACCCCGTCTCTACTAAAAATACAAAATTTAGTGGGATGTGGTGGTGCATGCCTGAGATCCCAGCTACTCAGGAGGCTGAGGTGGGAGAATTGCTTGAACCCAGAAGGCGGAGGTTGCAGTGAGCCGAGATCGTGCCATTGCACTCCAGTCTGGGTAACAACAGCGAAACTCCGTCTCAAAAAAAAAAAAAAAAAAAAAATTACTCTTTAAAGCATACAAATCACTAAGAGTGAGTCAAATGCATCATTAAATATACTAAATTCCTCAAACTGATATGTCAGATGTCAGGTAGTAATAAAAACCCAAAATAGTCTCTATGGGTTTTTTGTTATTGTTTTTTGAGACAGAGTCTAGCTCTGTTACCCAGGCAGGAATGCAGTGGTGCCATCTTGGCTCACTGCAACCTCAACCTCCCAAGTTCAAGCAATTCTCCCACCTCAGCCTCCCGCGTAGCTGGGATCCAAGGCATGCACCACCACATCCCACTAAATTTTGTATTTTTAGTAGAGACAGGGTTTTACTATGTTGCAAAGGCTGGTCTCAAACTCCTGACCTCAAGTGATCTGCCCCTCTCAGCCTCCCAAAGTGCTGGGATTTCAGGCATAAGCCACCATGCCCAGCCCGTTTTCTGTGTTTCACAGGCATTTAAGTACAAAGTACTAAACTGCAGGGCAGAACATTTTAGCTAACAGTCATATGAGTGACCTCTAAATCTCAGGAGGATAGAATCCACTTTTCCTTTGTCATCATTTTCCTTACTCAACTTCTGGCATATTAGGCACTCAATAAATATGTACTGAACAAAAATAAACAAAAAATGCTGTCATCAAAGTAACTCCCATCTACTCAAGTTTGCTGCACCTTCAAACTGCCCAAACTGGCAAATCTCTAATAGAAGATGGGCTCAGAAGACACATCAGCATGAATACCTTCTGAGGAAAAGACAACATGGATTCTAAAAGGGGAAATCATACCACACCAGTTCACCCAAATTCTCTAAGAAAACAAATATGTGAATATAATTTATGTGAGCTTTAACAAAACTCTTGATAAGATTCTAAATTAAAGATTATTTTTGCTGGGCGCAGTGGCTCATGCCTGTAATCCCAGCACTTTGGGAGGCCGAGGCAGGTGGATCATGAGCTCAGGAGTTCAAGACCAGCCTGGCCAAATAGGTGAAACACTGTCTATACTAAAAATACAAAAAAAAAAAATAAAAATTAGCTGGGCATGGTGGCAGGCACCTGTAATCCCAGCTACTCGGGAGGCTGAGGCAGGAGAACTGCTTGAACCTGAGAGGCGGAGGTTGCAGTGAGCTGAGATTGTCCCACTGTTCTCCAGCCTGGGCAACAGAGCAAGACTTTGTCTCAAAAAAAAAAAAAAAAAAAAAAAAGATTATTTTTTTAAAAACCTGAGTGACCACAGAAAGAGAACATTTACTGTAGACTGAACATAACTGAGACACAGAAAATTACGGGTTAGAGCTGAGATATTTCCCCAAATGAAGTATAAACAGAAGATTGATATTTGGTAAAAGACTGGCAATGTTTTGGAAATGCTATATTTAACATTTTAGTATATTTGTACAAAAAATACACAGAGAATTTCCCATTTTGCAGATGGAATGATGAGATTCCTAATAATAAAATACCACACTTCAGTTGGAAAAAAAAAATGGGAATAGAGAGATGGAAAGGGTTTCTAAAAGCATCAAATAAGAAACATTTGCAAAAACTAGGATTTATATTCAGCTTAGAGAACACTTTGGCAAGTATAAAAGCTGTCTAAATATCTGAAGTGTTATCTAGCAGAAGACAAACTAGACTTGCTCTAAGCAGTTCCTATGTAGACCAGACTGGACCCAAAGTAGAAATTCCAGAAGGGCAAATTCAACTCAAGGTTTTTTTTTAGAGTCTTACCCAAGCTGGAGGGCAATGGCACAATCTGGGCTCACTGTAACCTCTGCCTCCCAGGTTCAAGCAATTCTCCTGCTTCAGCCTCCCACATAGCTGGGATTACAGGCAACCACCATCATGCCCGGCTAATTTTTGAATTTTTGTAGAGACAGGGTTTCACCATGTTGGCCAGGCTTGTCTTGAACTCCTGAGCTCAGGTGATCACTTGCCTCAGCCTTCCAAAGTGCTGCAATTATAGGCATGAGCCACTGCACCCAGCCTCAACTCAAGCTTTCCAACCATCAGAACCAACTAAAAAGGTGATTCTTACCTTGGATTACCTCTAAGACCCCACTGAGATATGAGAGGTTAAAACATTACATGCAAGGAAATGGCAGGTATATTACAGCATGGACAAATGAAAAGTAAGGCATTTACAGGAAAAAAAAAAATCTAAGCTATACTTAAAAGACTCATGCCTTTTAGTCAAAAAAGGAATTTTTGAATAATTATGGAATATTCCCTAAAGACAATATAATGATCTAGGCAAAAATGAAAGAAGAGGAGAGGGAGAGGGAGAAGGAGAGGTAGAGGAAGAGCGAGAGGGAGAGAGAGGGAGAAGAAGGGAGGGAGAGGGAGAAGGAGGGAGAGAGAGAAGGAGGGAGGGAGAGAGAGAAGGAAGGAGGGACGGAGAGGGGAAGGAAGAGAGAGAAGGAGGGAAGGAGGGAAGAAAGGAGGGAGGGAGGGAGGGAGGGAAAGAAAAAGGAGGGAGGGAGGACAGGCAGGTGGGCCAAATCCTATTGGCAACAAGAAAAAACCTGTAAATCAAGGGTGTTCAATCTTTTGGCTTCCCTGAGCCACAGTGGAAGAAAAAAAGCTGTCTTGGGCCACACATAAAATACACTAAATTAACAATAGCTGATGAGCTAAAAAACAAAATCGCAAAAAAAAATCTCATAATGTTTTAAGGAACTTTGTGGATTTGTGTTAGGCCGCATTCAAAGCTGTCCTGGGCTACATGTGGCCCACAGGCCATGGGTTGGACAAGCTTGCTGTAAACAGAACATATTTTCTTATCCTTCTACCAAATCACAGTGTAGTTATAACTAAAATGCAGTTCTGAGTAGTTACCATAAATCCAGAAAGGGAAAGCAATGCTGACAAAGATCCAGGAAGGACGTTTCACTGGAGGTTAAATTAAAAAATCAAGCAACAGCCAGGCGCGGTGGCTCAAGCCTGTAATCCCAGCACTTTTGGGAGGCCGAGGAGGGTGGATCGCGAGGTCAAGATATTGAGACCATCCTGGTCAACATGGTGAAACCCCGTCTCTACTAAAAATACAAAAAATTAGCTGGGCGTGATGGCGCATGTCTATAATCCCAGCTACTCATGAGGCTGAGGCAGGAGAATTGCCTGAACCCAGGAGGTGGAGATTGCGGTGAGCTGAGATCGCGCCATTGCACTCCAGCCTGGGTAACAAGAGTGAAACTTGTTAAGAAGATGCAAAAAAAAAAAATCAATCATCTTCAATTGGAGAAACAGCAAAGCAAAGGGGCAATATGATCAAAATCAGAAAATATATCAATATGGTAAATACTAATTTATTCACTAAATCTCAATATAGTAATGTTTTATGCTTGAAAAATATTTCTTTCTATAACAGATAACAGAAACTTGTGGAATGTATTATCACATTTTATAAGTTAAAAATAGATTCAAGTGCTTAAATGTATATATATTAGGTCCATTCTGGGGTCCTACAGGTTAGAAGTGGTATCTGAGGTGAGGCCCTAAATTTCTAAGGGTACCATCTTAAAAGGTAACAATGGTTCACCTGGGGCCTGATGCCAAACATCATTTGGTGCCAATTTAGACAGAACAATTGGTTGGATGAACCCTTGAGAGATAGACTCAAGGAGGCTGGTTGGTATATACTTCTTCCTTCTATTCTTTTACCTTGGTATGTATGCATGTATAATATATACATATATATTACACAAGAATATATATATATATTCTTTATCTTTTATACACTTAGAATGCTCCTTATATAGCTCTGTATCCTAAATTTTTCATTTATCATTTACTCAACATCCTAAGACATTAAAAATTCTTTTTTTTTTTTAGACGGAGTTTCGCTCTGGTTACCCAGGCTGGAGTGCAATGGCGCGATCGGCTCACCTCAGGCATGGTGGCTCACGCCTATAATCCCAGCACTTTGGGAGGCCGAGGCGAGTGGATCACGAGGCCAAGAGATGGAGACCATCCTGGTCAACAAGATGAAATCCCGTCTCTACTAAAAATACAAAAAATTAGCTGGGCATGGTGGCGTGCGCCTGTAGTCCCAACAACTTGGGAGGCTGAGGCAGGAGAATTGCTTGAACCCAGGAGGCGGAGGTTGCGGTGAGCCAAGATTGTGCCATTGCACTCCAGCCTGGATAACAAGAGCGAAACTCCATCTCAAAAAAAAAAAAAAAATTATTTTAAAATACTAGTTCCTGGTTGTAAATGTCCATCTTTAAATATACCATAATTTATTTTCCTATAAATGTTGCTGCTCATTTAGGTTTATTCTCAATTCTCACTAGTATGAATAATGCTACAGTGAATACCTTTGTTCACAAATCTTTCTATATATCTTAATTTTTCCCACTTAGGATACATTCCTAGATGTGCAATTACTCAATTAAAGAAAGTTTTTAGTTTTGTCAATATATGTTCCCAAAATATCTTCCAAAAAGTTAGGCCCAATGCACACTCCACTAGCAGTTTCAGAGATTGTCCCCTCACTATCTTTGACAGTACAGTCAACTGCAAATCTGATTAAGTAAAAAATAGTATGTCATTTCATCTCCACTCCTTTGATTACTTATCAGAATAAAAATGTTTCTCATAGGCTTCTTGGTCATTTGTATTTCTTCTTTATGAACTCTGATCATGTTCATTGCCAGTAAAGCTTTTCTTTCTCTTGGCTGATAAACTTTTTGTGGAAAGCCAGAAGAGATGGAATCACTTAAGTATCAGCAACTGCAGCTCCCCCTGCTGACCAATAAATTACCACCACCGTCAAGTGTCCAGTAAAAATAATCAGTGGGCTACAACTATAAGCTTGCCCATTTTCTGGGCTGCTGCTACAAATACAAGTTATATTTGTATATATTTCTAGCTACTGCTACAAATACAAATTATATTTGAAAATACTGTGTGTCTAAACTCATACTTAACAGAGCTGTGATGGAGAAGGCAAGGGGGACAAACATTTTCTAATGTGCAGGAACTATGCTAGGCGCAGTGGCTCACACCTGTAATCCCAGCACTTTGGGAGCTGAGGCAGGTGGATCACCTGAAGTCAAGAGTTCAAGACCAGCCTGGCCAACATGGTGAAACCCCATCTCTACCAAAAATACAAAAAATTAGCCAGGTGTGGTGGCGGGCGCCTGAATCCCAGCTGAGGCTGAGGCAGGAGAATTGTTTAAACCTGGGAGGTGGAGGTTGCAGTGAGCCGAGACTGCACCATTGCACTCCAACCTGGGCAACAAGAGCAAAAGTCTGTTTCAAAAAAAACAGGCCCAGGCTGGGCGTGGTGGCTCACGCCTGTAATCCCAGCACTTTGGGACACCAAGGCAGTGGATCATGAGGTCAAGAGATCGAGACCATCCTGGTCAACATGGTGAAACCCCATCTCTACTAAAAATACAAAAAAAATTAGGGCATGGTGACGTGTGCCTGTAGTCCCAGCTACTCAGGAGGCTGAGGCAGGAGAATTGCCTGAACCCAGGAGGCGGAGGTTGCGGTGAGCTGAGATCGCACCATTGCACTCCAGCCTGGGTAACAAGAGCGAAATTCCATCTCAAAAAAAAAAAAAAAACAGGCCCAAGGCCGGGCGCAGTGGCTCATGCCTGTAATCCCAGCACTTTGGGAGGCTGAAGCAGGTGGATCACAGGGTCAGGAGTTCGAGACCAGGATGGCCAAAATATTGAAACCCCATCTCTACTAAAAATACAAAAATTAGCTGGGCGTGGTAGCACACGCATGTAATCCCAGCTACTCAGGAGGCTGAGGCAGGAGAATCGCTTGAACCTGGGAGGCAGAGGTTGCAGTGAGCCGAGATTGTGCCATTGCACTCCAGCCTGGGTGAGAGTGAGACTCTGTCTCAAAAAAAAAAACAGGCCAGGCACAGTTGCTCACGCCTGTAATCCCAGCACTTTGGGAGGCTGAGGTGGGCAGATCACGAGGTCAGAAGATCGAGACCATCCTGGCTAACATGGTGAAACCCCATCTCTACTAAAAATACAAAAAATTAGCCGGGTGTGGTGACACGTGCCCGTAATCCCAGCTACTCAGGAGCCTGAGGCAGGGGAATCCCTTGAACCCAGGAGGTGGAGGCTGCAGTGAGCTGAGATCGCGCCATTGCACTCCAGCCTGGGCAACAAAGAGCAAAACTCCATCTCAAAAAAAGCAACAGCAAGCAGTCAGGATAAAAGACGAGCCCACAGCTACTCAGGAGGCTGAGGCAAGAGAATCACTTGAACTCAAGAGGCGGAGGTTGCAGTGAGCCGAGATCACGCCACTGCACTCCAGCCTGCGTGACAGAGCAAGACTATATCTCAAAAAAAAAAAAAAGACAAGAGCCAGCCCTCACTCTCAAAGAACCTAAAGACTAGCTTGGATCAAAGTAGAGCAAACCAGCAATGAGTAGAACAACAGAAGTGCTAGGTCTGCATATGCACACATAACACACATACTCAGTGATAATACCGGGGTCCAAGGAAGCATTCCGTGTCAGCTACTGTTATTACTATTTTCACTACTGTTACTTATTATTTTTTTTTGAGATGGAGTCTCTCTCTGGAGTGCAGTGGCATGATCTCAGCTCACTGCAACCCCACCTCCAGGTTCAAGTGATTCTCCTGCCTCAACCTCCCAAGTAACTGGGATTACAGGTGCATGCCACCATGCTCAGCTAATTTTTTTGTATTTTTAGTAGAGATGGGGTTTCACCATCTTGCCCAGGATGGTCTCGATCTCTTGACCTCATGATCTGCCCGCCTCAGCCTCCCAAAGTGCTGGGATTACAGGTGTGCGCCACTGCACCTGGCCTTTTTTTTTTTTAAGGCTAATCAAGTGAAGCAGTGAGAGTGGAAAAGAATAAAAAAACCTGTAACTGGCTGTGATCAATTAATAGTAAACACGATTATACTTGGACCAGCCACTACTGTTATTAAAGACTAGGGGGACTAAGTTTCCAGAACAGGGTAAAGTCCATTTTAAGCAAAGGTAACTGTTTGTGTGAAGACCCAGAGACAAGGAACAACAGGGTACACAGAAGGAACTGGGCACAAGCAGTCTGTACTACTGTGTACAGGATGCTCAGGAAGAAGTGGAGGAGATGATCTGAAAAACATTTCAACTCTGCCCTCAAAGCTAGGAGAGCCATGGTCGAAGAGGGATATGATCATGTGCTTGGACATGCATTTTACAAGGATCATGCTGGCAGCAACTTGGAAGAGAGAAAGCAGTCAAGGAGAATGATTACAAGGCAATCGAAGGTCATGTAGCCAAAGTGGTGTTGAAGGTCTGGACTCAGAAGAAGTAGGATGACTAGGAAAACATTATGAGCTAGGATCTCAAGAATGTGGTGACTAGAATGGCACAAGGAACCCAGAGGCCTCTCAAATCCCTGATTTGAGTGACTGGCTGGGTGATAACACCACTCACTAGGATACAAAGATAGGAAGAGGTTGGATTTAGGGAAGTGGATAAGTCATTTTAAAATGTCCATAGGACATCCAAGTAGAGATGTCCAGGAAGCAACTGTGTATATGACATTGGAGATCAGAAAACTAGTCAGAGCTGGAAAAAACACATTTGCAAATCATTAGCATATGGACAGCAAGTAAGGTACGAACTTATCTAAGGCATTCCTCAGAAACTGCACAGAGTGAGAGGAAAAAGGGTCAAGAGAAGGCAAATATTAATGTTTTTAGGAGCAAAAGAAGAAAAGTCTGCAAAGAAAACCAAGAGTACGGGCTGGGCATGGTGGCTCACGCCTGTAATCCCAACACTTTGGGAGGCTGAGGCGGGCAGATCACCTGAGGTCAGGAGTTTGAGATCAGCCTGGCCAACATGGTGAAAGCCTGTCTCCACTAAAACTACAAAAATTAGCCAGGCATGGTGGTGGGTGCCTATAATCCTAGCTACTGGGGAAGCTGAAGCAGGAGAATCACTTGAACCCAAGAGGCAGAGGTGGCAGTGAGCTGAGATCGTGCCTTTGCACTCCAGCCTGGGTGAAAGAGTGAGACTCTGTCTCAAAAAAAAAAAGTTTCAAAGATAAAACAAAAATCTTGTTAAAGATAAATACATGGGAAGCTAAAGAAATAAGGGCTGGGCACGGTGGCTCACATCTGTAATCCCAGCACTTTGGGAGGCTGAGACAGGTGGATCACTTGAGGTCAAGAGTTCGAGACCAGCCTGGCCAAGATGGTGAAACCCTGTCTCTTTAAAAATAAAAAATAAATAATCTACTTCTCTAAGTCATGCTACCAATTTGCACCAAAATTTTAATTTCCTATGTGTAGGTGTTAAGGGTCTAGTACCCATGACATATACCTGTTCTGGGCTGAATTGTGTTCCCCAAAAGAGATATGTAGTACTCCAGGGGGCTGGGCACAGTGGTGCATGCCTGTAATCCTAGCACTTTGGGCGGCCAAGGCTACAGGATTGCTTGAGCTCAGGAGTTCAATATCAGCCTAGGCAAGATGGCAAGACCCCGTATCTACTAAAAATACAAAAAAAAATCCAGGCATGGTGGTGCATATCTGTAGTCCCAGCTACTCGGGAAGCTGAGGTGGGAGGATTGCTTGAGCCTGTGGGTGAGGGAGTGGAGGTTGCAGTGATCCAAATGCCACCACATTCCAGCCTGGATAACAGAGGAAGACCCTGTCTCAAAAAAAAAAAAAAAGAGATGTAGTACTCCTAAGGTTCAGTACCTCAGAATGTGATCTTAGAGATGGCATCTTCAGGCCATGTGCAGTGGCTCACTTGAGGTCAGGAGTTAGAGACCAGCCTGTCCAATTCGGTGAAACTCCATGTCTACTAAAAATGCAACACTTAGCTGGGCGTGATGGTGAGCACCTGTAATCCCAGCTACTTGGGAGGCTGAGGCAGAAGAATCACTTGAACTCAGGAGGAGGAGGTTGCAGTGAGCTGAGATCACACCACCGTACTCCAGCCTGGGCAACAGAAAGAGACTCTGTCTCAAAAAAAAAAAAAAAAAAAAAAAAGAGAGAGAGAGAGATGATATTTAAAGAGGTTATAATGTTAAAATCAGATCATCAGGGAGGACCCTAATCCCAAATGACTGTTGTCCTTACTACAAAGGAGAAATTATGGCCACAAAGAAATACACACAGGGAGGCTGGGCACAGTGGCTCACGCCTGTAATCCCAGCACTTTTCGAGGCTAAGGTGGGCGGATCACTTGAGGTCAGGAGTTCAAGATCAGCCTGGGCAACATGATATAGCCCTATCTCGACTAAAAATACAAAATTTAGGCTGGGTGCAGTGGCTCATGCCTGTAATCCCAGCACTTTGGGAGGTGGAGGCAGGTGATCATTTGAGGACAGGAGTTTGAGACCAGCTGGTCAACACGGTGAAACCTCGTCTCTAGTAAAAATACAAACATTAGCTGGGCATGGTAGCATGCGCCTGTAAGCCCACCTACTTGGGAGGCTGAGGCAGGAGAATTGCTTGAACCCAGAATAGGGACGTTGCAGTGAGCCGAGATCGCGCCACTGCAATCCAGCCTGGGTGACAGAGCAAGACTATGTCTCAATAAAAAAAAAGAAAAAAAAATACAATAAGAACAGTAGTTCACTAAGCCAAATACTGCCCTATGTCTTTTACAGATATAATACAAAAGTCCCCTGAAGTGTTATTATTTGCAGTATGAAGGAAGAACCTGAATCTGAGAGATTAAGAAAATCACCCAGTCACACAGTCAAGAGTGCTGAGATTAGGCCAGGCGCAGTGGTTTATGCCTATGATCCCAGTACTCTGAGAGGCCAAGGTGGGTAAATCGCCTGAGGTCAGGAGTTCAAGACCAGCCTGGCCAACCTGGTGAAACCCTGTCTCTACTAAAAATAAAAAATAAAAAAAATTAGCCAGGCATGGTGGCAGGCACCTGTAATCCCAGCTACTCATGAGGCTGAGGCAGGAGAATCACTTGAACCCAGGAAGCAGACATTGCAGTGAGCCAAGAGCATACCACTGCACTCCAGTCTGGGCAACAAAGCGAGACTCCATCTCAACAACAACAAAAAGACTGCTGAGATTATATCTAATTGCTAACTTGAGGGAATATACAATGAAAACCTTTTTTATCTAAAACTTTAAGTTATTATTATTTTTTTTTTAATGAGACAAGGGACAAGGTCTGGCTCTATCACCCAAGCTGGACTGCAGGAACACAATCACAACTCACTGCAACCTCTGCTCTGCTTCCTGGGCTAGAGCCATCCTCCTAACCACAGCCTCCCAAGTAGCTGGGACTATAGCTGCACACCACCACGCCCGGCTAATTTTTTTCTGTATTTTTAGTAGAGATGGATTTTACCATGTAGCCCAGGCTGATCTCAAACTCGTGTGCTCCAACGATCCGTCCACTTTGGCCTCCCAAAGTGCTAGGATTACAGGCATGAGGCATTGTGTCTGGCCAAGTTAAATTTTGTAATGCCTGACTTTGCAGTTCAATACTAGAAATATACATCTATAAATTCAAAATTCTTCAAGATTCCAAGAGAACACACGTCCTAGATTATGGGACCTTTGCATATGTATCTCCTCAACCACACTGTTCAAGAACTACACTGCCCTCTCAGTTAGAACTCCTGACATTTCTCTGACTTCCAGATACAAAAAAAGGAATTAAGATTCTGTTCTTTAAATTTTTTTAAATTTTCTATTTAATTTTTAAAATGTGATACAAACATCAGAAGGTGTAAAAAGATAGAATGCAATAAGAAGTCTCCTTCCCACCAGGTGCAATGGCTCACGCCTGTAATCCCAGCACTTTGGGAGGCCGAGGCCAAAGAGGTCAAGAGATTGAATCCTGGCCAACATGGTGAAACCCTGTCTCTACTTTAAAAAATATAAAAATTGGCCGGGCGCTGTAGCTCATGCCTATAATCCCAGCACTTTGGGAGGCGGAGGCGGGTGGATCACAAGGTCAAGAGATCGAGACTATCCTGGTCAACAAGGTGAAACCCTGTCTCTACTAAAAATACAAAAATTATCTGGGCATGGTGGTGCGCGCCTATAGTCCCAGCTACTTGGGAGGCTGAGGCAGGAGAATTGCTTGAACCCAGGAAGCGGAGGTTGCGGTGAGCCAAGAGTTCATTCTATAGTAAGATATTTGCACTCCAGCCTGGGTAACAAGAGCAAAACTCCGGCTCAAAAAAAAAAAAAAATATATATATATATATATAAATTAGCTGGGTGTGGTGGCACGTGCCTATAGTCCTAGCTACTTGGGAGGCTGAGGCAGGAGAATCATTTGAACCCGGGAGGCAGAGGTTGCAGTGAGCCAAGAGCGCACCATTGCACTCCAGCTTGAAGAGCAAAACTCTGTCTCAAAAAAAAAAAGTAGTCTCCTTCCCACTCTGTCCTCTATCTGCCCAATTCCTAGATCTAAAAGGTAACCAATGTCACCATTTTCTTATTTATATTTCTAAAGGTTTTTGGGTTTTTTTGTATATATACACTAATGCAAATTATCTTTTTCTCCTTTTCTTTTTCAGAAAACAGAAAGGGTATCATAACATATCATACATACTGTTCTGCATCTTGCTTTTATCACTTAACTGTCTATCTTGCAGATCTTTCCATACCATATTAAATTACATTTTAATTCTCTTGTTTTGCTGGTCAAGAACAGTTTTTACTTGATTTCACCATAGTTTAGTCTAGAACACAAGGCACCCAGCAGCCCCTAAGAACTACCTGAGACAACTGATGATGGCTCCATGGTACACACTAAAGACCCTGTATCTTTTTTCTCCTCCTCATCTTCATTTTGCTTTTTTCTCCAACTCACTCAGTTCTCCATCCTTTCCATACTCCTCTCCCATCTCACCATTCCTTAACCCCAACCCTGACAACTAGACTTAGCAACATCATTGACATTGCTTAGTCATGGCTAAAAATATTCAGGCTTTAAAAAGGAGCAGACCCCTAATACAGAGAAAAAGAGATAAATAATAATATCCATGAGAACTTCTAATTAAGATGAGTGCCTTAAATTGAGGAGTTTTGGTCTGGAGTTATTCTTCCTTGTTACTTCTGTTTCCTCTGACACTTTGGTTTGTTAAGAGTCAGTATGACACTATTTTTTCGGGGTCATAAGCTCCAGCTGATTGGCAAAAAAAAAAAAAAAAAAGCTATATAGAGTTAACATTTGGGCTCCAAATGCACTTTAATTAACCTATCCTTTCTTTTTACTTAAGTAGCTCCAATCTGAAACTACATCTCAGAAATGTTTTAAGAATATTCACCAATGAAAAAAAGAATAAAGTACCCTCCCTCCACTTTTATTTTCCAGCCCACAAACTCAGTGCTATCCTCCCCATAAAAAGTACCTTTTTTTCTACCAGACGAACACTATAATTTTTAAGGTTTTTCAGTAAAAAAAAATAGGAAGAAAACATTACCAAAAAGATAATGATTTACACTTAGATGTTTCCCAATAATCAAAGGATTGGTAAGGAACATAAATTAAGGCAGCCACCTAACTACATTCTCAAGTAGTAACAGGTGGTAACTCATATAGTATGAAGCTAACTTTCTGTATTCCTGCCATGCCAGAGACCTCTAGTAGAACTTCTGAGGTTACTGTATTATAACCCAGGTTCAGAGTGATTTAGAGGTAAAACCTTTAACATTGTAAATACCTTAAGAAGGAGGGCTTTGTGTACCAAATACATTCATTAGGAAACTATAAAATGAAATCCCGTATATTGATCTCAATCCCCTTGCCTGCTTCCTAAAGAGGACAGAGTCCACCAAGTCCTAGTGCTAAACACTTGCTAAGTAGAAACACTCTTACACAGGTCCTTCAAATCTTAATGGGTTCAGGACTTCTGGTTGCATTCCCCATGCAACCTCTACAACTCCACAGGGAGAATGCTGGAAAAACTGTGTCACTTTGGCTTCCTGTATATTAATATAAGCACTCATTATCCAGCAATAGCAGCTGAAACATAAATGAAGATGAGAACTCAGTCTACATTACCTAAGATTTCCCACAAGTCCAGATATTTAGGTTACACAGACAACACTATTGTTTTATTTCTCCTCTGCATTAATCTAGAAGTCCACAGAGCAGATTAGCACACAACCATCTTAATGAAGCTAGTACCTAACTCTGAAGAAAGGCAAATCTGGTGGAGGGTTTCCAAGACTCCTTATCCTTCTCTGTCCTTCCTCCCTCCCTACGTCTTTTTTGTTTTTATTTAATTTCATCTTTTAAATGTATTTTTACTCACAAGAAAATCAAAGAAGCCACCTACTTAAGTCTTAAGCTCTGCCCTTTGCTTGTCCTAATCGAGAATTATTTGGCCATCTATGTACAAGAGATTAGACGAGCCAAAGAGACTAGAGAACCACAACATCAATGGGAGCTTTTTCATTTAAAGGTCATCTGTCCACACTGTCCAAATGAGGTTTACCCTGTGAGATAAAACTTGGCGTAAGTGCTACCTGTTAAGAAAAAGTGTGAAATGTTGCACAAAGGGATAGGGTGCAGCAGGAGGACTCTGAAAAGAGTCATACATGTAAACCAGCAGGTCTTAGAAAGCTCTAATATACCACATGAAGTTTCAGAGTAAACAAATGGTTAATGACACAACTTTTGTAACACATGAATCAGCTACTGATTTGCAAGAGTGGGACACACCCAAGTACCTGTGACTCTAAAGTACCTGTTTGAAAAGTGGACCTAGATGTCTGAATTGCCAGCCCATCCTAAGATTAGAACACAATTTCACAACTATGTAGGTTGCCATAATTTAAAGTTAAAAAGATCACAGCCTTTCGTTATAATGGAAGTTAATTTGAGAATGTCATTAAAATGTTCACACCAATTATCAAACAGTAGCAATACAAAGAAAATCAAGAAGCGACAAGTATAGCCAATCAATCCTAGGAAGCAAACACAAGAGGCAAGAGAAATGTCATGTAAAGGCACTGAAGAACAGCAAATTCAAAAATTATATTCCCAATTCGGAATAAAATGAAGCTGGTAATGAAAAAAATACATCTTACCTTAGGAGGCATCCAAATAGCATTCATAGTGTCAGGATATAGTTAAGGCAACACTCAGAAATGAACAAGAAGTCTTAGTAATTCCCTCAAGTCACCAAGTATGAGCAGGTAGGAAAATCTTTTGTTTTGAGAAGGTATCTGAAAGAGAGGACTTTCATTTAGACTAAAAAATAATCAAGAAAATGCAAATAGTTTAAGCTACCTGGGCAGGGATTTTGAAGTACTATTTGCCTCACCATACTAAAAAAGTATACAAAATACAGTCCCCTCTAGAAAAGGGCAAATGTGTTTGTGTCTCTGTATATATGTGTAGAAACATACTTTACATAAAAAGAGAAATAAATATGTAACACATATTTTAGATGATGTAAAATCGTTTATCAATTAGCCCAAATCCTAGAGAGAATAAAGTAATTTCCAGTGTACTTCATAAACACTATTGAAAGGTGATTTGCTAACTAACATCTAAAAAAAAGACCCTTGCAACATTTAATTGTATTTAGTAAAGTAAAATCTCTCTGATCGTCCTGTCTAAGATTATGCTTAAGTTTCAGAGTCAATTCCACATTAAAAGTAAAAGCTATTCTTGACTGAAGTACTAGAAACAAATAATAAGACCCTTCTTCCCCAGAGATCATTAAAAACAAAACCAACAACTTAATTTTGAGGGTGGGAGGAAGGTAAATTTGCCTGGAGGCAGGAGGATGGACTAAATGACCTCCGATAGAATCCCTGTTCAAGTCCTAGGCCTGAATACAATTCCAGCTTAACCAGTTACTACTGCTTCGCTTAAAATGGAGGCTTGCCCGCGTAGGGACAAAAATAACAGCACCCACCTCGTTAAAAATAAATGTCGAAAAGTACCCTTTTTAAAAATAAAAATAAACATAAACATAAAAAATAAACACCCCTCTGGAGTGGATGTGTTCTTGCTATGCGTTTGTCACTTCGGCTTCGAAGACTTGGCATCACTTTCCTTACCGCTCACCGGATTTTAGGGGGGAGGGGGTGGC
Source organism: Callithrix jacchus (assembly GCF_049354715.1). Taxonomy (NCBI): domain Eukaryota; kingdom Metazoa; phylum Chordata; class Mammalia; order Primates; family Cebidae; genus Callithrix; species Callithrix jacchus. Next base: position 86,976,762 of record NC_133506.1, read on the forward strand.
AGTTTGACTCTTGACCCAAGTCTCAGGCGGGCTTCAGAGCCCCACCGGGGCCCCACCTCCAGAGCCAGCTGGAGCCGAGAGGCGAGAGCCCGAGGTCGCACCTCCCCCCACGGCGGACCCCAGTCCCAAACCTACCTCTCACCTCCCCGCAGCGGGACACCTCCTTCTGCCCCATTCCCATTGTTAGGGACGGGGGAGCGCGAGGTGGGCTCAGGGCAGGAGCGCCCGCGGCCGTTGCCCCGCTCGCTTCAGGAGGGGCGGCCCGCGGGATGCGCTTCCCTTCCTCTCAGCGTCGGTCCGTCCCACCTCGACTCGGCCTGGCGCCCCTAGCTCCGCTCCGCACCCCCGGCCACGGCCCCGGCCCGCCCCCCGGGCAGCCAGGCCCCCGGGCCACTCTGCCTGCAGCCCGCGGCCCAGGCCTACGAATGGGCGCCAGGCGGGGGTCCCCGTGCCCCACACACGCGTCCCCGCTCCCCCAGCCCCGCCGCTTCCAGGGCCCTTGGCGGCGCCCGCTCCCCGGACCCCTCGGCCCCTGGCCTCCCAGCCGGGCCGCTCCCTCGGACTCCCCGGGTCGGGGCCGACTCCTCTGCCTCACCATCACCCCTACCCACTCGTGCCCCCACCCCCAGGGGCACCAGTGCCAACGGCGGCTCCCCCAGCCCCGGACCTACCTGCACGGCTCAACCAAGCCTAGAAGTGGGGGCGGGGAATCTTCCGCCCTCCTCTGGTGCTCATAGGCCCTTCCAGGGCACATCGTGGGCGCCATTGGCTGAAGGGTAGTGTCCGTCAGAGCGATGGGGCGGGACAGAAGGGTGAGAGGGATGCTGGTGCCTTGGCGTCTCTGTCTCTGTGTATCTCTCTGTCTCTGTCTCTGCCTCGGCTCTTGGAAACGAGAGGCTTTTAGATGAGAAGACTGGAAGGGGGCCTGAGGTGGGAGGAATAGTTATCCCGGCAGAGCGTCACGCCAGTCGGCCACTCTGGACCCCCTACCTAAGTCCCCTTTAGGTCCTCTTCTCCATTACCCCCAACCCCTGCCCCTCACCCCTCTAGGTTCCTTCATCCAGGAAGCGACGTGATGAAAACTCCAGGCCGGAAGGCCATAGGGAGAGATGGTATATATGTATATAAAAATACACATATATATACTCAATATATAAACTCAACCAGTTATCAGTTCACTAGGGCCTGGAAAGGAAAGAGCACACGTCTCACAGACAGAGAAGGACTTGAGACAGAGCTGGTAAAAGGAGGAATCAAAAATCACTCTTAAGAGCTGGCAACAGTGGTTACCTCCTGGGAGGGGAACTGAGTGCCTGGGGAACCCATGGAAGGAAAACTTAACATCTCGCGGCATATCCTTTGTATCCATTGATTTCTGTAACATTCATCAAGGTTCCAATTTTAAGAAATTAATCGATTTAAATGTTAAAATATGATCGTAAAACCAGGGGATAGACGAGACAATTGGCCAGGGAAATTGGCGCAACCCTCAGATTTGGGGAGGAACCTTAGTTTTCAATATGTTCAGTTCCAGATAACAGTTCCAGATAAAAGCCAGTGAAGGTGTCCCAGAGGCAACTGAAATTATGGGACTTGAGAGAGGGTAGACAATAGGGACTAAAGAAGATATAGGGTTCTCTGCCTAAAGATAGTGGTCTGGGCCAGGCGCGGTGGCTCAAGCCTGTAATCCCAGCAGTTTGGGAGGCCAAGGCAGATGGAACACGAGCTCAAGAGATCGAGACCATCCTGGTCAACATGGTGAAACTCCGTCTCTACTAAAAATACAAAAAATTAGCTGGGCGTGGTGGCGTGTGCCTGTAATCCCAGCTACTCAGGAGGCTGAGGCAGGAGAATTGCCTGAACCCAGGAGGCAGAGGTTGTGGTCAGCCGAGATTGCGCCATTGCACTCCAGCCCGGGTAACAAGAGCGAAACTCCGTCTCAAAAAAAAAAAAAAAAAAAAAGATAGTGGTCTATTACATGGACATGCTAAAGGATAAAGTCCCATACAAGTGTAATAAGACACCCATAATAAAAGGCAGGAGGGTGAAAAAGAAGGTTAGTGAAGTAAGAGACACAGAATATTGAAGAGACATGAAAATTAAGGGACTTTCTTAATTTTCCACAGAAGGGTCTGTGGAAAATAGAATAACAAAACTATGAGAGAGGCTGGGCATGGTGGCTCACGCCTGTAATCCCAACATTTTGGGAAGCCAATGTGGGTAGATCACCTGAGGTCAGGAGTTCGAGACCAGACTGGGCAACATGGTGAAACCTCATCTCTAATAAAAATGCAAAAGAAAAAAAAAATTATTCAGTATGGTGGTACATTTATGTAATCCCAGCTACTGGGAAGGCTGAGGTGGGAGAATTGCTTGAACCCAGGAGGCGGAGGCTGCAGTGAGCTGAGCTCGCACCACTGCACTCCAGCCTGGTTAACAGAGCAAGACCCAGTTTCAAAAAAGAAAAAAACAAACAAACTATGAGAGCTTCACAGGTGTCTTACCTCTTTAGGTTCTGCTAGCCATGGGACAATAAGAATGAAAGCCAAGAAAATGCCCAAAAATCTGGTTCCTTTTTCACAACACTGACCCTTTTGGCAGTCTGTTGACACACACAGACTCCTTCTTAGAGTATTTTTAGATATATAACAAACATACACAGAAATTCAAAGAAAACCAAGTATACTAAAATACGGTTTTCAAAATATTTTTAAAAGTGTAATATTTTTATTAATGTATTAAATAATCTAATAGCAGGCCTAATGACCACCATAATTTTGAGGTAATAAATGAGCATAAATATTATTTTATGATGCCTGCAACAATTATAATGTACACTTGATCTTAGCCAATCAGCTGAGAAGTGATCAACTGTAGTATATGAAAATATCTGTGATTTCTATTCATGGCAATATCACAGGTACTGCTATTACTGCTGTAGTTTGTTGTCTCCATTCATAAATGAAAGAAATGCCAATTTCCTGTGAACTTTCGCAAAAATAAAGGCAGATTATTTTTTCTATTCCAAGTTCATGTATTTCCTAGCCTGTGGACCACAGGTTAAGGAACCCTATCCTGGGCTGAAGCAGGAAGATAGCTTGAGCCTAGGAGTTCGAGGCTGTAGTGAGCTATGATTGCACTACTGCACTCCAGTGTGGGTGAGAGACCTAAATAAACAACAAAAAAGTGGGGAAGGAAAGACAATTTTAAAAATTAAAGAAAGAAAGAAAAAAGAAACCCTGCCCTGAAAAATCCTTCCCATTCTCCACACATGGGCTGTGACTCTGCCTTCCCCTCATCCCTGTCCGTCTTCCCTTCACCAGGCTCCAAACACTCTGCGTCTCAATCCTGCCTACAGGTGTCTCACATCCCTGTGATACAAGAAACCAGGAAATATGAGTGAGGGTTGGAAGGCAGATATGTACATCTTGTCTTCCTTCAAAGAAAAAAAGAGAAAGGACCAGGCTCACGCCTGTAATCCCACCACTTTGGAAGGCTGAAGCAGGTGAATCACTTGAGGCCAGGAGTTAGAGACCAGCCTGGGCAACATAGTGACACTCCGTCTCTACAAAAAAATTAAAAATTGCCAGATGCGGTGGCTCATGCCTGTAATCCCAGCACTTTGGGAGGCCGAGGCAGGTGGATCACCTGAGGTCAGGGGTTTGAGACTAGCCTGGCCAACATGGTGAAACCCCATCTCTACTAAAAATACAAAAATTAGCCAGGCATGGTGGTGGGCACCTGTAATCCCAGCTACTTGGGAGGCTGACGCATGAAAATCATTTGAGCCTGGGAGGTGGAGGTTGCAGTGAGTCAAGATTGCACCACTACCCTCCAGCCTGGGTGATGGAGTGAGACTCTGTCTCAAAAAGAAAAAAGAAAAAGAGAAAGGTTGAGGTATATTACAGATCTAAGATGATGAGGAAAAGGAACTCAGGATGGAGTATCATTCATTCCCAAGAAGGAAAACAAATTATAAAAGGAAAACTTTTATCAACTAAGAATCTTTTCTCTGAGTTTATTAATTCTATTTAAATCAACCCCAAGGCCAGGCACGGTAGCTCATGCCTGTAATCCCAGCACTTTGGGAGGCCGAGGCAGGTGGATCACCTGAGGTTGGGAGTTTGAGACCAGCCTGACCAACATGGAGAAACCCTGTCTCTACTAAAAATACAAAATTAGCTGGGCGTGATGGTGCATGCCTGTAATCCCAGCTACTCAAGAGGCTGAGGAAGGAGAATTGCTTGAACCTGGGAGGCAGAGGTTGCAGTGAGCCAAGATCGCATCATTGCACTCCAGCCTGGGCAACAAGAGCGAAACTCCATCTCAAAAAAAAAAAAAAAAAAAAAACCCAGAAAACACCTTCAACACAGCTCCTTATTTCATATCTGTAAAATGAAGCAAAAATATAGCTCCTACCCCTTAGAGTTGTTGTGAAGATTAAGTTAGTGAATACATATGACGGATTTTAAAAGTGCCTGACTGGCTAGATGAAGTGGCTCATGACTGTAATCCCAGTACTTTGGGAGGCCAAGGCAGGTGAATCACTTGAGACCAGGAGTTTGACCCCAGCCTGGGCAACACGGCGGGACCTTGTCTCTACAAAAACACACACAAATATATTAGCTGGGCATGGTGGTATATGTCTGTAGTCCCAGCTATTCAGGAGACTAAGGTGAGGGTCACTTGAGCCTGGGAGGCAGAGGTTGCAGTGAGCCGACATCTCACCACTGCACTCCAACCTGGGTGACAGTGTAAGACCCTGCCTAAAAAAAAAAAAAAAAAAAACCCTCGAAAAACACATAAGCTCTGTGAGGGTGGAAACTGTCTTCTAGTGGTCTCTATTTTATTTCACACAATGCACAGAAGACTAAATGGATAATTCTTAGCTGATTTTTTTTTTAATTTAAAGGGGATAAGATCAGTTACAGTTTTTCTTCAGCCATTCACATAGGTATCTAATGTGACATTCCAAAATAAGTACAGGAGTTTAAATTCTAAACTATAGTATCTAAAGTAAACTTGAACTTTCCTTATTTTTAAAAAATTTCCATACATAGAATTCTGTGTGGAATTTTAGAGGAAATCTTGGTGACTAGACAGACCAGGTGAATTGCGTGTGTGTGTGTGTGTGTGTGTGTGTGTGTGTGTGTGTGTTGACAGCCCCAGGAGATCCTGTGAACAAGTGTCCCTTGACCAGGTGAATTTAAGGAGCTCACACTAGTCACAGGTTAGCTAGCCCCAGGTTGGCCCTAGTCTGTAGTGCCTTCCACATATCAGGTGCCGTGCTGGAAAAGTAATAGCAAAAAGGAAAATCAAATTTCGTCTTCAACAAGTAGTTACAGGCCGGGAATGGTGGCTCATGTCTATAGTCCCAGCATTTTCGGAGGCTGAGGCGGGTGGATCATGAGGTCAGGGGTTCAAGACCAGCCTGGCCAACATGGTGAAACTCCGTCTCTACCAAAGATACAAAAATTTAGCCAGGTGTGGTGGCAAGGGCCTGTAATTCCAGCTACTTGGGAGGCTGAGGCAGGAGAATTGCTTGAACCCAGGAGGTGGAGGTTGCAGAGAGCAGAGATAGCGCCATTGCACTCCAGCCTGGTCAACAGAGCAAGACTCCATCTCAAAAAAAAAAAGTAATTACAATACACTGTGATGAGAATTAGGGTGACGGAAGTTCCGGTTATCATGGGCCTATATTTGGAGAACAAATTCTGTCTCCAAGTTTCTTGCTCCAGCACCAGTGTTTAGATCTTGTTGGCCAGGTACGGTGGTTCAAGCCTGAAATCCCCGCATTTTGGGAGACCGAGATGGGCAGACTGCTTGAGCCCAGGAGTTGCAGCTCAGCCTGGCAACATAACAAAACCCCATCTCTACAAAAAACACAAAAATTAGCCAGGCATGATGGTACGTGCCTGTAGTTTCAGCTACTTGGGAGGCTGAGGTGGGAGGATCGCCTGACCCCCTTGATCAAGGCTGCAGTAAGCCACCATCAAGCCACTTTACTTCAACCTGGGCCACAGAATGAGACCCTGTCTCAAAAAAAAAAAGTGCTATAACAGCTTGTGCACCCTTTGATAGCTCAGCTGGTAGAGCAGAGGACTGTAGCCTGCAGAGATAATAATAACAGCTGTGTTTTTGAGTCAAAGATGATATTATGAAAAAAAATGGTTAATCCATTAACCTGTGCCTGTGACTGTAAGCCACATCGTGACCAATCTGTGAGCAACAGGGGTGGAGATGCAGTTTGGGGCCATGGAACTCACTTAACAGGAAGTTCCGATAGCAGTGGATTTACCATAGTGCAGCTGTAGGATCTTGGACAAATACTCTCAGTGCTCTCAGTAATAATTTATCCCTCCCAGGGTTACTGTAAAGGTTAACACAGCAGGGAGTCTTGCATTTGGTAGGTGCCGAATAAACACTGGCTAATGCTGTTGTTGTTCAGCCCTTAGGACTCTGCCCTTCTGGATTAAAATATAAGGCCGCGCATGGTGGCTCGTGCCTGTAATCCCAGCACTTTGGGAGGCTGAGTGGGACAGATGACTTGAAGTCAGGAGTTCGACACCAACCTGGCCAACATTGTGAAACCTCATCTCTACTAAAAATACGAAAATTAGCCAGGTGTGGTGGCAGGTGCCTGTAGGCCCAGCTACTTGGGAGGCTGAGCTGGGAGGATTGCTTAAGTTCTCGAGGTGGAAGTTGCAGTTAGATGAGATTGTGCCACTGCACTTCACCCTGGGTTACAGAGTAAGATCCTGTCTTGAAAGAAAATAAGGCCCCGCAAGGTGGCTCACACCTCTAATCCCAGCACTTTGGGAGGCCAAGTCAGGTGGATCACCTCAGGTCAGGAGTTCAAGACCAGCCTGACCAACATGGAGAAATCCCGTTTCTACTAAAAATACAAAATTAGCCGGGCATGGTGGCGGGCGCCTATAGTCCCAGCTACTCAGGAAGCTGAGGCAGGAGAATCACTTGAACCTGGGAGGCAGAGGTTGCAGTGACCAGAGATTGCACCATTGCATTCCAGCCTGGGCAACAAGAGTGAAACACCGTCTCAAATAAATAAATAAGGCCAGGCGCGGTGGCTCACGCCTATAATCCCAGCACTTTGGGAGGCCAAGGTAGGAGGATCACCCAAGGTCAGGAGTTCAAAACCAGCCTGGCCAACAAGGTGAAACCCCATTTCTACTAAAAATACAAAAAATTAGCCAGGTGAGGTGGTGAGCACCTGTAATCCCAGCTACTCAGGAGGCTGAGGCAGGAGAATTGCTTGAATCTGGGAGGTGGAGGTTGCATTAAGCCAAAATCACACGACTGCACTCCAGCCTGGGTGACAGAGAGAGACTCTGTCTCAAAAAGAAAAAAATAGATGTACAAACATTTATACATATATAAGTATACATACATGTATGTACATATATATTTTTATATGTTATATGCATGTATATGTATGTGTGTACATATATATGAAGAGATGAGATCCTGAATTATACAGACTATCCCTGTACCCATTCATTTGTATTTGTTTTCCTTTACAATAATACATAGATAGATATGATTTCCTTTCATTCCCACTGTCATCAATTTAGTTAGATCACCGGGCAGAGATCACCAGAGGGGCTAGAGTAAAATGAAAGTAAATATACGTTGACTCTAGGTATTCCTAAGTTAATAGCACAGTTTACTGTGTTTTCCCTCATAGATCCTGGTAGCTGAATGTTGCCTGCTTTTAGCAGTTAGGTTTCTGCTCATCTCAACCTCAATGTTCATTAAGAAAATAGTTATTGAATGGCCAGGTTCAGTGGTTCATGCCTGTAATCCCAGCTCTTTGAGAGGCGGAGGTGGGAGGATCACTTAAGGCCATGATTTGGAGACCAGCCTGGGCAACATAACAAGATGCTGTCTCTACAAAAAATTAAAACTTAGCCTGCCATGGTGGTGTGTGCCTGTAGTCCCAGCTACTTGGAGGCTGGGGCAGGAGGACTGCTTGAGCCCAGGAGGTTGAAGCTGAGATAAGCCATGATTTAGCCACCCAAACCTAAATGTGCACTCCAGCCTGGGTGACAGAGTAAGACCCTGTCTCTCTCTTTTTTTTTTAAGAAGGAGTTTCACCATGTTGGTCAGACTGGTCTTGAACTCCCGACCTCAGGTGATCTGCCCGCCTTGGCCTCCAAAGTGCTTGGATTACAGGCATGAACCACCATGCCCGGCCAACCCTGTCTCTAAAGAGAGAGAGAGAGACAGAGAGAGAGAGAGAGAGAGAGAGAGATTGAGAGAGAGAGAGAGAGAGAGAGAGAGAGAGAGAGAGAGAGAGAGAGGAAAAACAGTTATTGAGCACCTACTATGTGTCAGGTACTGCCAAGACCCAAATGAGGTAAAGATGAATAAGGCAGTGCTCCTGTCTTCAAGTTTCCACAGAGGTGAGGAATATGGATAAAAGCAGACAAAGCCATTACCACTATTTAAGGGTAGAGATAATGTGCAAATTCTAGAAGGTGTGGGATAATATACCATTTTCCAGAAACTGATGGTTCAATGAGGCTAAAGCATGGAGTTCAAGAAAGGAAACCAGATGAGATTAACTGCAATGTGGTTCTCAAACCTAAATGTGCATAAAAACTGGCCTTGTTAGCTGGGCAACATAACAACAAGGTGGCTCATGCCTGTAATCCAAGTACTTTGGGAGGCCGGCGGGCAGATCACTTGAGGTCAGGAGTTTGAGACTAGCCTGGCCAACATGGTGAGACCCCATCTCTACTAAAAATACAGAAATTAGTTGGTCATGGTGGCACATGCCTATAGTCCCAGTTGCTCAGGAGGCTGAGGCAAGAGAATTGCTTGAACCTGGGAGGTGGAGATTGCAGTAAGCCAAGATCAGGCCACTGCACTCCAGCCTGGGTGACAGAACAAGACTGTCTCCAAACAAACAAACAAACAAAAAGACTGGCCTTGTTTACACAGTCTCCCAAGCTCCATGCCTAGAGATCTTGATGTAGCAGGCCAGAGTGGGGTGCGCCAGCAAGTGCTGTTCAGAGGGCCACACTCTGAGGACCACTGATGAAGAAGGGTGGGGTCAACTTGCAGAGCGCCTTGCATGTTGTGAGGGGAAGTGTGTGCTGCACCCTTGAGGGGGCGAAGAACCTTTGAGGGGTTTTAAGCCTGCAAGAGATACAGTCACATTTACATTTTAGAAAAATCACCCTGAGTACAATATGAAAAATGGAACAGAAAGGGCAAGACTGGAGTCAGGGAAAACAATTAGGAGGCTGCTGCAGAAACCCAGGTGAGAAATCATTAGGACCTGAAATAAGACAAAGCCAGTGAGGAATGGGGAGGAGAGGCCAAACCCAAGGGGTATTTATAAGCCAGAATTGAGAGGGCATGATGATTGTCCATGGGATACAGGACAGGAGGCTGAGATGACTTGCAGTTCTTCAGCTGTGAGTGACGCATGGAAGGGAAGGAAGACGGGAAGGAGGGTACCTATCACATAGAGAGTATAAAGAAGATTTGAGAGGCAAGTGTAGCTTTTGACATTTTGCGTTTGGAATGTCTATGGGACATCAGAAATAGTTTCAAAAGATGACCACGAATCACCGGTTAACAGCCTGAGCTGCAGAAATCCCACAGATCTGAGTCTGAATCCTATCTAGCCTGGTTCTGAAACTCACAATCTGGAGCTGTGGCTGGGTGCAGTGGCTCAGGCCTGTAATCCGAGCACTTTGGGAAGCTGAGGCAGGTAGATCACTTGATGCCAGGAATTTGAGAGCAGCCTGGCCAGCATGGTGAAACCCCAACTCTATCAAAAATACAACAATTAGCCAGGTGTGATGGTATGTAACTGTAATCCCAGCTACTTGGGGGACTAAGGCAAGAGAATCCCTGGAACACAGGAGGCAGATGTTGCACAGTGAGTGTTGTGCCACTGCACTCAAGCCTGGGCAACACAGCAAAATTTTGTCTCAAAAAAAAAAAAAAAGGCTGCCACAGTGGCTCACACCTGTAATCCCAGCACTTTAGGAGGCCAAAGCAGGCGGATCACTTGAGACCAGGAGTTCAAGACCAGCCTGGCCAACATGGTAAAACCTGCCGCCCCCTCTGCCTCACCCCAAGTCTCTACTAAAAAATACACACCTGTAATCTCAGCTACACTGGAGGCTGGGGGACAAGAATTGCTTGAACCTGGGAGGTAGAGGTTGTAGTGAGCCAAGATAGTGCCACTGTACTCCAGCCTGCATGACAGAGCAAGACTCTGTCTCAAAAACGGCTGGGTATGGTGACTCATGCCTGTAATCCCAGCACTTTGGGAGGCTGAGGTGGGCAGATCACCTGAGGTCAGGAGTTTGAGACCAGCCTGGCTAACATGGTGAAACCCCGTTTCTACTAAAAATACAAAAATTAGCCGGGCATGGTGGCGTGTACCTGAAATCCCCACTACTTGGGTGATTGAGGCAGGAGAATCACTTGAAGCTGGGAGGCAGAGGTTGCAGTGAGCTGAGATTATGCCATTGCACTCCAGCTTGGGCAACAAGAGCAAAACTTCATCTCAAAAAGAAAAGGAAAAAAACAGAAAAAGAAAAGTTTGTTTTTTGTGTGTGTGTAGAGATGGGATCTCTGTATTTCCCAGGCTAAACTCAAGCCCCTGGGATCAAGCTATCTTCCTGCCTCGGCCTTCAATCAGCCTCAGTCCTCCAACTTTCTTATTTTTTCTATTTTTAAAATAGTTTTTAAATTCTACATTCTGGCCAGGTGCAGTAGGGCAGGCTTATAATCCAGCACTTAGAGAGGCTGAAATGGGAGAATTGCTTGCGATGAGCTAGAATGGTACCACAGCACAGCGGCTTGGGAGACAGGGCAAGACCTTGTCTCAAAAGAAAAGAAAGAAAGAATTTAAATACTACATTCTAGGAGATTTATTCAACCTTCAAATTTCCTTTATTTATTTATTTATTTTATTTTAAAGATGGGTTTTTACCATATTGGGTCAGGCTCGTCTCAAACTCCTGACCTCAGGTGATCCGCCCACCTCAGCCTCCCAAAGTGTTGGGATTACAGGCGTGAGCCAACGCGCCTGGCTCCAATCTTCAAATTTCCTATGGAACTTTTAATTTTGGCTATCTTTTTTTTTGGGGGGGGGACAGGGTCTCACTCTATCACCCAGGTTGGGGTGCTCCATCTCGGCTTACTGTAACCTCTGCCTCCTGGGTTCAAGCTATTCTCCTGCCTCAGCCTCCTGAGTACCTGGAATTAGAGGTATCCACCACCATGCCCAGCTTATTTTTGTATTTTTAGTAGAGACAGGGTTTCGCCATGTTGGCCAGGCTGGTCTCAAACTCCCAACCTCAGGTGATCCACCTGCCTCGGCCTCCCAAAGTGCTGGGATTACAGGGAGCCACTGCACCCGGCCTATTTTGGGTTAATTTCTGTAGGTAGTATGAGATAAGGGTTCAACTTCATTCTTTGTGTGTGATATCTAGTTGTTCCAGGACCATTGTTTGAAAAAGACTCTTTTTTTCTACACTTTCCTTCATTGAATTGTTTTGGTATATTTGTTAAAAATTAGTTGACCTTGGCTGGGCACTGTGGTTTGCACCTGTAATCCCAGCACTTTTGGAGGCCAGTTCAGGAGGATCATTTGAGCCCAGGAGTTCAAAACCAGCTTGGGCAATAGAGGGAGATTCCATTTCTAAAAATAATAATTAAAAAAAACATTAGCTAGGTATGTAGCACTAGCCTGTGTGGTCCCAGCCACTTGGGAGGCTGAGACAGGTGGATTGCCTGCGACTGGGAGGTGGAGACTGCAATGAGCCATGATCATGCCACTACGATCCAGCCTGGGTGACAGAGTGGGACGCTGTCTCAAAAAAAAAAAAAAAAAATCAGTTGAGCATAAGGTGAGCACTCATTTCTGGACTTTCAATTCTATTCCATTGATCTATATGTCAATTCCTTTTTTTTTTTATATATATATATGTCAATTCTTATGCCAGTGCTCAGGGTCTCAATTACTGTTACCTTGAATTAGACTTTGAATCAGGAAGTGTGAGTCTTCCAATTTTGTTCTTATTTTTCAAGATTGTTTTGACTATTTGAAGTTTGCTACAATTTAATGTGAATTTTAGAATCAGGTTGTCCATTTTTGCAAAAAAGGTAGTTGGGTTTTGATAGAGATTGTGTTGAGTCTGTAGATCAATTTAGGAAGCATTGCTCTATGAACAGTAATGTAGTAAGTCTTTCAATCCATGAACACACAATGTCTTTTCTTTTTCTTTTTCTTTTTTTTTTTTTTTGAGATGGAGTCTCGAATTGTCACCCGGTCTGTAGTGCAATAGCACCATCTCGGCTTACTGCAAACTCTGCCTACAGGGTTCAAGCGATTCTCCTGCCTTAGTCTCCCGAGTAGCGGAGATTACAGGCACCTGCCACCATACTCAGCTAACTTTTTGTATTTTTAGTAGAGACAGAGTTTCACTGTGTTGGCCAGGCAGGTCTCAAGCTCCTGACTTCATGATCTGCTCATCTCGGCCTCCCAGTGTTGGGATTATAGTTGTGAGCCACCTCGCCTGGCCTACAATGTCTTTTCATGTATTTAAGTTTGTATTAATTTTTTTCAACAATGTTTTGTAGTTTGGACTTGGTTAAATTTATCCTAAGGGTTTTTTTTTCGTGGTGCTGTTATAAATGAAATTGTTTTATTAATTTCATTTGGGATTGCTCATTTCTAGTGTATAGAAATGCAGCTGAGCCAGCTGTGGTGGTACACTACCTGTAGTCCCACCTACTTGGGAGGCTGAGTCAGGAAGATTGCTTGAGGCCATAAGTTTGAGGCTAAGTGCATTATGATTGTGGCTCTAAAAAAAACCACTGCATTCTAGCCTCAGCAGCATAGTGCAATCTTGTCTCTTAGAAAAAAGAAAAATAGGCCGGGTGCGGTGGCTCACGCCTGTAATCTCAGCACTTTGGGAGGCCGAGGCAGGTGGATCACGAGGTCAAGAGATCGAGACCATCCTGGTCAACAAGGTGAAACCCCGTCTCTACTAAAAATACAAAAATTAGCTGGGCATGGTGGTGCACGCCTGTAGTCCCAGCTACTCGGGAGGCTGTGGCAGGAGAATTGCTTGAACCCAGAAGGCGGAGGTTGCGGTGAGCCGAGATCGTGCCATTGCAATCCAGTCTGGGTAACAACAGCAGAACTCCGTCTCAAAAAAAAAAAAAAAAGAAAAGAAAAATAACTGATTTATATATGTTGAACTTGTATCCTTCAACTTTGAAAAATTAATTTATTACTACTGATTTTGCTTTATTTTGTTTTTGGTGTGGATTCTTTAGCAACAAAAAGATAAGTAAGAAAAATGTCTAGTACTTTGGTTAAATTTATTCCTGTCTTTATAAAGTGAATTTTCCTAGTTTCATTTTCAGCTTGCTAATTGTTAGTGTATATAAATACAATTGATTTTTTAATTTTTAATTTTGTATTTTTTTGAGATGAAATTTCACTCTTTTCTCCCAGGCTGAGTACAATGGAGCGATCTTGGCTCACAGCAACCTCTGCCTCATGGGGTTCAAGCGATTCTTCTGCCTCAGCCTCCCAAGCAGCTGGGATTACAGGCACCCACCACTGTGCTCAGATAATATTTTTTAAATTAAATTAATTAATTAATTTGCTTAAAAAGACGGGGTTTCACCATGTTGGTCAGGCTGGTCTTGAACTCCTGACCTCAGGTGATCTGCCCATGTTAGCCTCCAAGGTGCTTGGATTACAGGCGTGAGCCACCACGCCTGGCAACTTTTGTATTTTTAGCAGAGATGGGGTTTGCCATGTTGGCCAGGCTGGTCTCAAACTCCTGACCTCAGGTGAGCTGCCTGCCTCAACCTCCTAAAGTGCTGGATTTACAGGCGTGAGCCACTATGCCCCGCCAATTTTTTTATATCACTCTTATACCTGCAACTTTGCTGAATTTGTTTACTTGTTCTAATGGTTTTATGGATTCCTCAGATTTCTTACATACAAGATCATGTCATTATGCAAATACAGATGGCTTTATTTCTTCCTTTCCAATTTGTATGCCTTTTATTTCTTTTTCTTGCTAATTGTTTTGGCTAGAAATTTAAGTGTAGGCCAGGTGAGCTGGCTCACGCCTGTAATCCCAGCACTGTGGGAGGCCAAGGCGGGTGGATCACCTGAGGTAGGGAGTTTGAGCCTGACCAACACGAAGAAACCCCAGCTCTACTAAAAAATACAAAATAAGTTGGGCATGGTGATGGCACCTGTAATCCCAGCTACTTGTGAGGCTGAGGCAGGAGAATCACTTGAACCCAGAAGGTGAAGGTTGCAGTGAGCCAAGATTGTGCCATTGCACTCCAGCCCAGGCAACAAGAGGGAAACTCCGTCTCAAAAAAAGAAAGAAAGGAATTTAAGTATAATATTGAATAGAAGTGACAAGAGTGAATATCTTCATCTTCTTCTTGATCTTAGGAGAAAAACTTAGTCTTTTATCATTAAGTATTAGCTGAAGGGCCAGGCACCATGGCTGAAGCCTGTAATCCCAGTACTTAGGGAGGCTAAGCTGGTTGGTTCATTTGAGGTCAGGAGTTCAATACTAGCCTGGCCAACGTGGTGAAATCCCATCTCTACTAAAAATACAAAAATTAGACCGGTGCTAGTGGTATGCAACTATAATCCCAGCTATCTGGGAGGCTGAGGCAAGAGAATTGCTTGAGCCTGGGAAGTGGAGGTTGCGATGAGCAGAGACCGCGCCACTGCACTTCAGTCTGGGTGACAGAATGAGACCCTGTCTGAAAAAATAGAAAAAAGAAGTATTAGTTGTGGGTTGTTAATAGATGCTCTTTATTTAAATTGAGGAAGTTTCCTTCTGTTCCTAACTTGTTGAGTATACATCCTTTACTTTATTCATTTAAAATGTTATTTTAAGAAATTTGGGCTGGACCATGATTTATCTAAACTGATCATTCTTGCTCAATAAACTTGGCTAAAAATAAATATTATCAAAATTGGTCACAGCACCGCAAACCTATTCTTTTTTGTGGGGGGAAAGAGTTCACTCTGTCACCCAGGCTGGAGTGCACTGGTGCGATCTCGGTTCACTGCAACCTCTGCTTCCTGGGTTCAAGCAATTCTCTGCCTCAGCCTCTTGAGTAGCTGGGATTACAGCTAACTGCTGCCATGCCCAGCCAATTTATGTATTTTTAGTAGAGACGGGGTGTCACCATCTTGGCCAGGATGGTCTTGAACTCCTGACCTCATGATCCCAAAGTGCTGGCTCTGTCACCCAGGCTGGAGTGAAGTGGCATAATCATGGCTCACTGCAGCCTCAATCTCCACCCGCTCAGATGATTTTCTCACCTTAGCCTCCCAAGTAGCTGGGATTAAAGGCATATGTGACCATGCCCAGCTAATTTTTCTATTTTGTTTTTTTGGTAGGGATGGGGTATCCCTACTTTGCCCAGGCTGATCTTAAAATCCTGGCCTCAAAGGATCCTCCTGCTTCAGCCTCCCAAAGCACTCCTTCTTTTTATTTAAACTTAATTTTGCATTTTCAGGAACTTGAATTTTAAATATAGTTTTTTTCTTTCCCTAAACTTGTTTGGGATTCAAATACAGCTTTAACTCTCAATTGAAAATTCTATGTCGATGTTGTTGACGAGACTCTCCTTTCACCAAAACTTAGGCAGGCTCCTGAATCCTTTCTGATTAGGCCTGATCTTGGGCTTCCCTCTCTGACCCTGTAGAATATAGTTTGAAAAAAAAAAATCCTGTTAAATCATTCTAGCAAAAATCTCCCATCTCTGGTATCTTAACAACACAGTTGGCTTCCAGCAATAATCCTATCAAGTCAGTGTAGCCAGAAACCCCTTATCTGGCCAGGTGCGGTGGCTCACGCCTATAATCCCAGCACTTTGGGAGGTTTTTGGGTGGATCACGAGGTCAAGAGATCGAGACCATCCTGGTCAACAAGGTGAAACCCCCATCTCTACTAAAAATACAAAAATTAGCTGGGCACGGTGGTGTGCACCTGTAGTCCCAGCTACTTGGGAAGCTGAGGCAGGAGAATTGCTTGAACCCAGAAGGCAGAGGTTGCCGTGAGCCGAGATCGTGCCATTGCACTCCAGTCTGGGTGACAATAGCGAAACTCTGTCTCAAAAAAAAAAAGAAACCCCTTATCCTTGATGTTTTCTCTTAGTAATTTTCCATCCACTGTCTCCACTGTTTCTTGGATATAAATCTCCACTTGTCCCTGTTTAATCAGAGTCCAGTCGCTCTCCCATACTGTAAGACCCCATTGTGGTAGGCCCTATACCTATGCTCATGGCCCCCTTTTGTGCCTTATGATCTTTAGCAAGTGTCATAAATACATTTTTCCTTTTTCTTTTGAGAGGGTCTTGCTCTGCCACCCAGGCTGGAGGGCAGCAGTCCCATCATGGCTCATAGCAGCCTCAACTTCTAATGTTCAAGTGATCCTCTCACCTCAGCCTCCCAACTAGCTGCGATCAGAGGTGCACTCCACCATGCCTGCCTAGTTTTTACACATTTTTTTTTTTGGTAGAGATGGGAGCTCACTATGTTACCTAGGCTGGTCTCGAACTCCTTAGCTCAAGTAATCCATCACCCTCAGCCTCCAAAAGTGCTAACTTTACAGGCATGAGCCATGGTGCCCAGCCTACATTTTTTTTTTTTTTTAAGAGATGGGGTCTTTTTATGCTACCCAGGCTGGTCTCTAGCTCGAACTCAAGCAGTCCACTCATCTTGGCCCGAAGTGTTGGGATTATAGGTGTGAGCCACAACACCTGGCCTACATTTTTTTTGTTCTTTTTTTTGAGGCAGAGTCTTGCTTTGTCACCAGGCTGGAGTACAGTGGCGTGATCTCAGCTCACTGCAACCTCTGCCTCCCTGGTTCAAGCTATTCTCCTGCCTCAGCCTCCCCAGTAGCTGAGACTACAGGCACGCACCACTATGCCCAGTTCATTTTTGTATTTTTAATAGATACAGGGTTTTACTATGTTGGCCAGAATGGTCGTCTCAATCTCCTGACCTTGTGATCTGCCCGCCTTGGCCTCCCAAAGTGTTGGGATTACAGGCGTGAGCCACCACCCCCAGCCACATTTTTGTTTAACAGTGTTGAATATTAAAAGAATGCTTGAGGCTGGGGTGGTCAAACTGCGTGAGCCCATGAGTTTGAGACCAGTCTGAGCAACATGGCAAAAGCCTGTCTCTATGAAAATACAAAAATTAGCTGGCAGTGGTGGGGCATTCTGGTTGGTCTCAGCTACTTGGGAGGCTGAGGTGTGAGGACTGTTTCAATTTAGGAGATGGAGGCTGCAGTGAGCTGTGATTGTGCCACTGCATTCTAGCCTAAGTAACAGAGCAAGATTCTGTCTTCAAAAAAAAGAATCCTTGTGATAGAGGAAATTGTTAGTAAGAATGTAAGAACTGAAAGAAAAATTGAAGATTTATAATTTTCTTACTTTAAAGCAAATTCTAGTCACTCAAAGAGGGAAAATATATTCCAATTTCAGTGCCGGAAGAGTATAGAAGCAGTAAGTATATAGATCAAAGCCCCAACAAAGGATTATATAGCAGATCTGAATGATTGATAATAAAGTTTCCTCTGTAAAACTTGGACATCGATGTTATCCTACAATAGACTATATATTTAAAAATGCTAGAGAGGGCTGGGTGAGATGGCTCACGCCTATAATCCTAGTGCTTTGGGAAGGTGAGGAGGGAGGATCACTTGAGGCCAGGAGTTTGAGATCAGCCTGGGCAACATAGTAATACCCTGTCTCTACAAAAATAAAAAATAAAAAATGAGCCAGGTGTGGTGGTGCATGTCTGTCGTCCTGGCTACTTGAGAGGCTGAGGTGGGAGGATTGCTTGAGTCCAGGATTTCAAGGCTGCAGTGAGCTAATACACTAATGCACCCCAGGCTCCGGGGGCAGAGCAAGACTGTCTTAAAAAAAAAAAAAAAAAAAGCTAGAGAAAACAACTTACAGTTACCATTAAATGACATGAAACCTCCAGAGGGAGTCCAAAACTAAAATACAAGATTCTGAACGTACGTTAATGCCAAAAGTGCCCAGTTGTATCATTTAATAGCTGAGTCTGTTTTTTCTTCTGTAAAAATGGAGTAATACCTACCTTCTAGTGTTGAGGACTGAAAAAAACCATCCACAAAGCAGGTAACACAATCCATAGAGCAGGATCTCAGTAAACAAAGCCTTTTAACAAAGTTTGCACTTACAAAGAAAAATAAAACCTATACTGAACCTTTATGAACCATGAGTTGTCAGTTAGACAAGCCAAAGAATAGTTCCACGTCTAAGCTGCTGTTTATCCTTGTTCAGCTGACATTAAATGGTAGATCCCAGGGAAGGTTATGAAGTCTTCATTGTTTCCCTTGGATGTGCCCAGCTCATCCCACCTTCATATGTTTTTCCCTGTTACTGCCTTTTCTTCAAGCCTGAATAAAACCCTTCAACTCTCTGTACTTTCCCCAAGATACCAAAAAACAAAACAAAAACCCTTTCAAATTAGAGTAAAATTTAGTTTCTGTATCTTTCTTCTTTCAGATCCTGACCTCTTTAAACAGATTCTAATTGGAACAAAAAACCTTTATGTCCCTTTTGAAGAAATTTCAGAAATCAAGTGATCAAAGAATAAGCAGTTGACTTGCAGATTCGCAGCTGCTAAGGGGCTTATGGAGTTTGAAAAAAATGTATTCTAAAAATTACCATTGTTTTTGTCATAGTATTTATTTTGATATTCCAAATAATGCTAAAAAAGAATATGACCATTTAAAAATATAAATATATTAAAAGAGAGTGTAAATTTTAAAAAATCAGATAAACATTGCCCTAGATTTTTGTGGAACATAAAACTGAATCTCCCATTATTTTTCTGTGCCTTATTATTAAAATACAGATGGCACAGCTTTCATATAGCTTTAACAACTTGATTATAAATTGCTTTTAAAAGTAATTTATTTGGATTTCCATATCCTTTAATGAATTGCAAATATATTAACAGAAAAGACTTTCCCCCACAAGACTGTACAATATCTGAAATAAGTCAGTTAAAGCAAAAAGAAGACACAAAATTACATTGTTTCAATGCAAACAGAACACACACATCACACCCACACTTGCATTTTCCCAGGTTTTCACAAAGAAAATGGGTCACCATATTTCTCAGTGAAGACCCATACTATACTCTGGCTAATCAGAGACTTCCAAACTTTTTTCTTCAAAAAGAGCATTTTTAATAGACTAAATACTGGTTATCACTGAGTTTTTGTTTAAGGTACAACAGCAGCATGGTTCAAATGTTACTTGTAGTTCTTCGAAAAATTAAAAATTTTAAGTGATAAATACAGAAAAAGTAGGGACCACCTTTCATTATTCTGAGTACCACTGTTCTCTTGAAAAAACATTCTAACCTTCTAAAATCCCAGAGTTCAGAACCATTTCCAAGGGGAAAAACAAACCCAAGGCCACAATATAACTTCAGAACAAGTGTGTGTGCATATATATGCATTAGGTTGGTGCAAAAGTAGTTGCAGGTTTTGCCATAAAAGTATGACAAAAACCACAATTACTTACTTATGCACCAATCTAATATATGTGTGAAACAGAGAAAAGGATGTCAAACTACTTAGTTTAATTTCTGTAAAAGAAACTTCTGATGTTTGAAGCAAACATTTTGCTTGATCAAAATGTGTTCTTCTTCTGGTTGTTTGATCCCCATTCCATGCAAAGAACAAAACAAAACAAAGACAAAAAAAGAAACTGCAAAAGCCACAAAGTGTTACTAGGTGGGAAATAAGGTTTCAAATACCTAAATGACATTGAAAGTAGGTATGAGGAAAAATAAAATCAGGCCAAGCTTGGGTGGAAAGTGTCCCTCAACCAGCCATTGCCACGGTGTATCTTAGAAAACCATCCTTTTATCCTCGGTCTCAAAAAATCAGTATCAGAAAGACTCTCACCTCTGGCACAGGACATAAATTCCTACTACAAAAAGATAATTATACTTCAGCAAATTATGTTCTAAGCTTAGCTTTCTTCAGGCTTTATAATGCAGAATTCAGGTTGAAGCTTCCTATAAAACTCTAAATATGATACTGTTTTACAGCACCTTGTGCTCTGCCAATTAAAAACATAAAATAATCTAAAATTAAATATTACAGAACTAATGGATAATACAATAGCATATTTGTTAGAATCCAAGTGCTAGCCTCTGGGAATTTTTAATTATATTCATTTTCTCCCAACTGTTCCTTTTTTAAAAAAATTACTTTTTTAGACAGTACATATACACAAATTTAGGTACGGAATTCTGTTAAATATCTCTCTGGCACCTGATATCTAAAGACCCCGACTTAAATTAACTTATAATTGTATCTAATCCATGTTCAAATGAGATTAACGGTAAATTATAGAAAATTACTGAGTCTACAGGCTAAAATTTTTTTCACATCTTTTGTAATCCACCTTATTTTCACAGCTTGACTAACAAATACAGGTAAGTTTGTCCTTCATCAAATAATCCAAAATAATAACTGTAGGCCTGTCATTTATAAGAAACTATAATTTGTTATATTCTGACATTGGCACTTAATAAAATGTTAACAACTAAAGTTTCTCTAAAAATATCAATACATTACAATAAAGGAGATACACAATTTAAGACTGTTTAAATCTGTTACTGTGGAATTCCAATAATTATCATTTTATATGCATAATTAGATCCTTAAAATTGTGGCCATTTCCCAAAGACACCAACCTGTATTATGACAAACTCAGGAGAGAACCTATCTCCTCATAAGAATGTTTTATTCCCCCAAGCTAAAATTTTCCAATATCCTAACCCCAATTACTCTTAGTAAATGTTTTGGTGACTCACACTACTGAAAATATCTGAAGCAGAGAGTCAAAAAGAATAGAAATGATCTCACCCAAGGGTAACCACACATTCTTCACTCTGCTTAAACACTCCGAAAAGTCAAAGGGATAATGTCTTGAACAAATAAAGATTCAAGGTTATGGTACAATTCTGATTATATTAAGGCTTTCACTATCAGGATCTCTTAAAAGTCTCTCCACTTTAGTGTTCTTACTCTGATTGATATGGTGAACTTAAGTGGTTGTTAAGGGCCTTGTTTTGGCTACTCAGTGGGAAACCACTCTATCATCTCTGAATGTTAAAGGTGATCCCACAGAGCTCAAAGAGAAGAGGCAATATGGTAAGAACCAATTTTAAAGTTTGCAATACCAAGACAACAATGATCAACACTTTGAAGCAAGATGAATAAAATCCTCAGTCAGACATTAAAGCATTCTTGCCAAGAATAGGTGTACACTGTATGGAGGGATATTTGATTCCTACATACGAGTCCCAATATGCCCATTACATTTGTTTATAGGAGACACTGCAAGTTTAAGGTAATTTACATTCCTTGGCAATCAAGTTACTGTTATAGGCAATGTCTTTTATTGTTCCATCTGGCACTTGCAAACACCATTCTTGAAGAACCTATAAATGAAGGTCAGTTACTCTGTTTATCAGGAACAGGACCAAATAAAAACAAATTTTTGAAAAAGCAACCAAGAAATTCTGGTCCGTCACTATTTTCCATATCTAATGGTTCCTTCAAGATAAAACATAACTCTTCCTTCCATGATAGCTTTCAAACGAAGGGAGATTAAAGAAAAACAAAAGTTCCCCACTCTACCCCCTGTAAATTGTCATTCATACTGGTAAAAGAGCCAGTCTTGTTAGCAGCTATATATTGCACTGCCTTTCATTCTGTATACAGTCAGGGTCCAATGAAAGTGGCACACTCATGGTATAAGTGATGGATCATGACTCAGAGTCGGCTCAAGAGTAAAGACTCAGTATATATGGAGGGACAAGAAACATGTCAGCACTAGTCACATATCCAGTTGTAAAAGTCTGATTTCCAGAAGTTAAAATTCATCACTTTCAGCTGCATGAAGTTGTGTGTCATCCGCATCTGTCATGCTGCTCTCCTGGGATTCATCTGTTCCCACTTTAAAAATAAAACCAAAGTCTACAGTAAGGTTTCTGACAAATATATCTTCTTGGTTCATGAAAACAAGTAAGAAAAACTGTATTATATTCAGAGAGATAAAACTCTAACTAAAGGCCCCTAAAAATCCTCATATCCTATAGTAAAACAGAATTCAAGTTCCCTAATTTTATAATAGGTCTGATACTAGTTTATTGCATTTTTACCTTTAAGGTTTTAACTACCCAAACTGCCTCTCCCTAATGAGTTCCTTATTCCTGCCCTAGGAATTACAACTAGTTAGTTCTCTGAGATACTAAAAAAAAAAATTGACATTTCCCCCAACCTCCAATCGCGGAGTCCTCTTTAAGGATACTCCATGCTAGTCCATAGAAACATAGACTATAAACTTCGGTTTCAAATAGGGAATCTCCTCCCCTCACCACCCCATATATCTGTCTTGCTCCGTCACCTAGCTAGGTTGGAGTGCAGTGGCACAATCACATCTCACTGCAGCCTCAAACTCCTGGACTCAAGTGGTATGATCCTCCTGCCTCAGCCTCTCAAGTAGCTGGGACTAGAGATGTATACTACCATACCCAGCTAATTTTTAAAATTTGTTTAGAGACAGGTTCTCACTATCTGCCCAGGGTAGTTATGAAATCCTAGGCTCAAGCAACCCTCCCACCTCTGTCTCCTGAGTAGCTGGGATTACATACACAAGCCAAAATGTTGCCTGGCTGATAATTTTTTTTTTTGAGACAGAGTTTTGCTCTTGTCACCCAGGCTGGAGTGCAACGGTGTGATTTCGGCTCATTGCAGCCTTCACCTCCTGGGTTCAAGTGATTCTCCTGCCTCAGCCTCCTAAGTAGCTGGGATTATAGGCTCCTGCCATCACGTCCAGCTAATTTATATATTTTTACTAGAGGCAGGGTTTCACCACATTGGCCAGCTGGTCTGGATCTCCTAACCTCAGGCGATCCACCCACCTTGGCCTCCCAAAGTGTTGGAATTACAGGTGTGAGCCACTGTGCCTGGCCCCATGGCTTAGAATTTTTTTTTTTTTTTTTAAGATGGGGTTTCACCATGATGGCCAGGCTGGTCTTGAACTCCTGACCTCAGGTGATCCACCCACCTCGGCCTCCCAAAGTATTAGGATTACAGGCGTGAGCCACTGCCCGGCCGGCTTATAATTTTAATTAAAGCCTTTCACCAAGTTTTCTGGAACAAAGGCATCTCATCAGAATTTATCTTATCAGAAATTTCTCTATCCTCTTCCTTAAAAAACTACATTCTTATGAAGCAGATAAAACAGTACTGGTTACATATTCAAACACAAATTGAGGGCCCAGGTAAAAATTAGCAATGAATTTGTCAAAGTCATACAGCAAACTGGATCCAGAACAGACTAATTACCTGACTCTATATGCATTTCGTTATTACATCACCCTGTTCAATTTCCCTAAATTTGGTATAATGAAAACACCATGGTTAGAAAAATAAGAGTATCCTACAAATCCTTATGCAAAAAGGTAACTTTCTAAATATTCAAAATCACATGTATGATACTTACTGATCTGCTCTTCTTGGGTTATTGGCTCCTCATCATCTGGAAGATAGCGCTTATCAATTGCCTCTTTAATCTGGTTATTGGCTCCTTTAGGATCTAAATCCATAGCCCAAGAGAAATTCATCAGGGCGAGGTGCGTTTGACCTAACTTCTTGTAAACCTAAAAATAAACAGCAGCACTACATTTTTCATTAAGTTGTGAGCTTCAACTATAAAGTTCTAAATATTTATTTATTTAATTTATTTTTTTTGAGATGGACTCTGTTGCCCAGGCTGGAATGCAGTAGGCACAATCTCGGCTCACTGAAACCTCCACCTTCCAGGTTCAAGTGATTCTCCTGCCTCAGCCTCTTGAGTAGCTGGGATTATAGGTGCCTGCCACCAAGCCCAGCTAATTTTTGCATTTTTAGTAGAGTCAGGGTTTTGTCATGTTGGCCAGGCTGGTCTCAAACCCTTGACCTCAGGTGATCCACCCACCTTGGCCTCCCAAACTGCTGGGATTACAACAGGTGTGAGCCACTGCGCCTGGCCCCTAAAATTCTAAATATTTATAATTTATATTAGGCTCCTGGTGTACGTGCTCTAAACTCATTCTAAGGGTAGAACACTTTCATCTTACAGATGAACTCATACTAGCTTTTGTTTTCCTTTTAATATAATCAGATGTTATTTTCAGAATTTCTTGCTTCTATCAGGTAATAAGTTTCCAGTAAATATCACTCTGACTGGAACAATGATAATGGGATTAAACGAATAATAAACTGCTTAATTAACTTTCATTTATGGTGATTTTAAATGGAGTTATATATATAAACTCTTAACAACTGTCTACAGGCACCTTAACTAATTGGCATCTGGGGGGGCCAGTCTGTAAAAAACTGACTAGTCTGGCCTTGGGAATCTCAGAAGCCATCTTTCCTAATCAATACAACACAGTGCCATTAATGTTCTTCTTATTTATTTATTTAGACAGAATCCTGTTCTCTCGCCCAGGCTGGAGTGCAGCAGTGCAATCTTGGCTCATGGCAATCTCTGCCTCCTGGTTCAAGTGATTCTCGTGTCTCAGCCTCCCGAGTAACTGGGATTATAGGTGAGTGCCACCATGTCCAACTAATTACATATATATATATATATTTTTTTTTTTCAGACAGAGTTTCGCTCTTGTTACCCAGGCTGGAGTGCAATGGCGTGATCTCAGCTCACCGCAACCTCTGCCTCCTGGGTTCAGGCAATTCTCCTGCCTCAACCTCCCGAGTAGCTGGGATTACAGGCACGCGCCACCATGCCCAGGTAATTTTTTGTATTTTTTAGTAGAGATGGGGTTTCACCATGTTGACCAGGATGGTCTTGATCTCTGGACCTTGTGATCCATCTGCCTCGGCCTCCCAAAGTGCTGGGATTACAGGCGTGAGCCACTGCACCCGGCCAATTTTTTATATTTTTAGTAGCAGTTGGATTTCACTATGTTGGTCAGGCTGGTCTTGAACTCCTGACCTCAGGCAATCCACCTACTTAGGCCTCCCAAAATGCTGGGATTATAGGCATGAGACACCATGCCCAGCTAGGATATAATTTTCTTAAGTGTTAAGAACTAAATCTGTTATTCCCAGAGCACTCAGTTTGGAGTTTTAGTTGAATTTGCTCAATAGATACTATACAGTAAGTATATTCATTCTTATAAAATATACAATGTCAATATTTGCTATGAAAGTCACAGTTTGGGACCATGGCCCCAGTCTTTACCTTTCCTATTAAGAAGTAAACGAGGGATTCTTTGGGAACAATTTGTTTCAATTCTTCAAGTTCTTGTAAAGCAGACTGAAAAAGGCAAAGAAAAACCTTAAAGTAGCAAAATGTTTGGAAGTTTTGACCAAGCAAGTATTTTTACTTATTCGATTTCCCAAATCATCTTCATAAAAGCTAACTAAATCTTTTTTTTTTTTTTTGAGATGGAGTTTCACTCTTGTTACCCAGGCTGGAGTGCAATGGCGTGATCTCGGCTCACCGCAATCTCCGCCTCCTGGATTCAGGCAATTCTCCTGCCTCAGCCTCCTGAGTAGCTGGGATTACAGGCACGTGCCATCATGCCCAGCTAATTTTTTGTATTTTTAGTAGAGACAGGGTTTCACCATGTTGACCAGGATGATCTCGATCTCTTGACCTCGTGATCCACCCGCCTCGGCCTCCCAAAGTGCTGGGATTACAGGTGTGAGCCACTGTGCCCGGCCTAAGCTAACTAAATCTTAACCAATATACTTCCTTATTGCATCAGTTCTTATTGTTGTGAAAATAAATGCATACTTATATGACAATAGGTACTAAGAAATGGCAGGTACTCTAGTACACTAAATGCACACACACACACACACACACCCCTTTGTGAAATACACAGATGGTGACAATTCTTGCTTTTTGATTATCTATCTACCTATATATCTATCTATCTTTCTACCTACCTACCTATCTACCTGTCAGTCAGTCTATTTTTATTTATTGAGATAGAGTCTTGCTCTGTCATCCAGGCTGGAGTGCAATGGCATAATGTCCGCTCACTGCAACCTCCGCTTCCTAGGTTCAAGCAATTCTCCTGCCTCAGTCTCCTGAGTAACTGGGATTATAGGTTTATGCCACCATACCTGCTAATTTTTGAATTTTTAGTAGAGATGGGTTTTCGCCAAGTTGGCTTGTCTCCAACTCCTGACCTCAAGTGATCAGCCTGCATCAGCCTCCCAAAGTGCTGGAATTACAGGTGTGAGCCACTGGTGCCTAGCCCGGTCATTTATTTTTTAATGAAAAATAACTATATAATTTTTCAGAACAAAAAGTCACTGAGAAGAGTGGCATTAACACTTTTGCAAGTCTGTTCATAGAAGACGGCCAGATTCTCACATCTATCTGCTTCTCCATTTAATGTTTTGATATCATGTATTATGTAAGTTTTGAAAAATTCTACTGTCCATTTGGGACAGAATGAAAAAGATAAATAATGTCAAGATACTATTGTAAAAATAGCTTTGACCTCTAGGACTCCTTGGAAGGGTTTTAGGGACTCACAGAAGTTCCCAGACCATACTTTGAGAATCATTACTTTAAAGAAATCTTTTTTTGGACTGGGTGTGGTAGCTCATGCCTGTAATCCCAGCACTCTGGGAGCTCCGAGGCAGGTGGATTATGAGGTCAGGAGTTCAAGATCAGCCTGACCAACATGGTGAAACCCGTATCTCCTAAATAAAATAAAATAAAATCCTTCAACGGAAGAAAATGACTACATATCTAAAGAGGTACAATAAAGCAAATACATAAAAACAAATACTGAATTACAATTATAGTACCTCAAAGAGTAGTTAAAAGATGAAAAGGATTTATTAGATTTAAAGTAAGCTTTAAAAAAAAAATTTTTTTTTTTTGAGACAGTGTCTTCCTCTGTTGCCCAGGCTGGAGTGCAGTGGTGTAATCTGGGCTCACAGCAACCTCCGCCTCCTGGGTTTAAGTGATTCTCATGCTTCAGCCACCCAAGTAGCTGGGATTACAGGAGTGCAACACGAAGCCCAGCTAATTTTTCTATTTTTAGTAGAGATAGGGTTTCACCATGTTGGCCAGGCTAGTCTCGAACTCCTGGCCTCAAGTGATCTGCCTGCTTCAGCCTCCCAAAGTGCTGGGATTACAGGCATGAGACACAGCACCTGGCCCTAGAAGCAGTTTTTAATTTTTTTTTGAGACAAGAGTTTCGCTTTTGTTGCCCAGGCTGGAGTGCAATGGCACAATCTCAGCTCACTGCAACCTCTGCCTCCTGGGTTCAAGCAATTCTCCTGACTCGGCCTCATGAGTAGCTGGGACTACAGGCGCACACCACCACACCCAGCTAATTTTTGTATTTTTAGTAGAGATGGGATTTCACCATATTGACCAGAATGGTCTCAATCTCTTGACCTCGTGATCTGCCTGCCTCAGCCTCCCAAAGTGATGGGATTACAGGCGTGAGCCACGGCGTCCGGCCTAGAAGCAGCTTTTTATGACTCCATTTCTTTTTTTATATTTTTTATTTTTATTTTTGAGATGAAGTATTGGTTACCCAGGCTGGAGTGCAGTGGCATGATCTTGGCTCACTGCAACCTCCACCCCTTGGGTTCAAGCAATTCTCCTGCCTCAGCCTCCTGAGTAGCTGGGACTTATAGGCACCTGCCACCATGCCCGGCTAATTTTCTGTGTTTTTAGTAGAGATGGGGTTTCACCATGTTGCCCAGGCTGGACTCAAACTCCTGACCTCAGATGATCCGCTTGCTTTGGCCTCCCAAAGTTCTGAGATTACAGGCGTGAGCCACTGCGCCAGCCCATACATTTATTTTCATCTGTTCACTTATTTCAGTCTTAAGCGGGTGGTTTAGGTCTTACCTTTAAGATAACTCCCTGATGAAAAAATTGCCTTTCTATATAAGGACTCTTTACAAGGGATAACCACATATTCCTAAATACCCACACACTTATCCTTCCTATGAGTATTTCATGAAGAAATAAAAATCACAAAAAATGAAATTAATAGCTCTGGCAAAATGCCTCAGATTAAAATTAAATAACTTATAGTTTGTTGAAAACAAGGAATAATGCTGTTTTTAAGCAATACAACACTGAAGACCCCTAAAATATATAACTTACCTTATATTTTTCATTTGCAAATAAAACTGAGGCTCTGTGAAATTTGCATAGAGGGTTCTTGGGATCAATGATAATGGCTTTGTTTAGGGTATCCAAAGCTTTCTCTGATTTTTTCAGTGCATGTTGAACCTATAAGAAATAAAGATCATGTTAATGCTCCCTCCCTCTTGATATTTATGAAAAAAGGTGAGAAGCAATGTGACTCAAAACCAACATAAAGATAATCAAATTATCAGAGATAAGGTTGTAGGGCCTAACTAGGTTGTTCACTGTAGTAAGTGGATTTAGTAATTGACTAACAAATGATTAATTAATAGATGATCTCTAAAATCACTTCCAATTCTAGTTCAATTGTTTCACTAAAGATGAGAATACTGAAGTCCAGAGATCCTAAGTAATTTGCTCTGTGATCAAAATCTAGGTCCTCTGGTCCTTCATTACGTATCTATGATGATAATTAATATTCTATCTTTAGAGTAGATATTTGGTTACTTT
The DNA here is from genome assembly GCF_049354715.1 of Callithrix jacchus. Lineage (NCBI taxonomy): Eukaryota > Metazoa > Chordata > Mammalia > Primates > Cebidae > Callithrix > Callithrix jacchus. The sequence goes on from NC_133506.1 coordinate 87,005,529, forward strand.
TTTTTTTGGAGACAGAGTCTCATTCTGTCACTAGGCGCCAGGCTGGAGTGCAGTGGTGTGATCTTGGCTCACTGCAACCTTAGCCTCCTGCCTTAGCCTCCTGAGTAGCTGAGACTATAGGCGCGCACTACCATGTCCAGCTAATTTTTGTATTTTTTTTAGTAGAGACGGGGTTTCACCATGTTGGTCAGGATGATCTCAATCTCTTGACCTTGTGATCTGCCTGCCTTGGCCTCCCAAAGTGCAGGGATTACAGGCGTGAGCCACTGTGCCCGGCCTTGGTTACTTTTAAGACTAAAAGGTAAGCAAAACCTTGGTGTTCTATTCATTAAAAAGATCTGTACCATTTAGCCAGATAATATTCACATTTCATCGGGTTTATGCAGTCTTTCAAATATTAGTAAACTGCATTAAAAAAAATTCCTGTTTACAAACCTTGTTTTACTCAGATCCATTAAATTTTCAATATTTTAGGAATTTATTTGAAAAATGATCTTTCTGCTTTACGTAATTGAAAATCACTGATCTCTAATACTGTGAAGCAAATAATTTAAGACATTTTAAGTAACTTAAAATTTAAAAGATTTAAAACAGTACTATTCATTTATATGTATATAATGATGTTCTGCTATGTTCCTCCTTGGACAAATTATATGTTACAAATAAAGTGGGCTGAGTTGGGCGTGGTGGCTCATGCCTGTAAATCCCACTACTCTGGGAGGCCAAGGTGGGTGGATCACCTGAGGTCAGGAGTTTGAAACCAGCCTGGCCAACATGAAGAAACTCCGTCTCTACTAAAAATACAAAGAATTAGCTGGGCTTGGTGTCCAGAACCTGAAATCCCAGATACTCAGGAAGCTAAGGCAGGAGAATCATTTGAACCTGGGAGGCGAAGGTTGCAGTGACCTGAGGTTGTTCCATTGTACTCAACCCTGGGAAACAAGAGTGAAACTCCACGTCTACTAAAACTCCACCTCAAAATAAATAAATAAATAAATAAATAAATAAATAAATAAATAAAGTGAGGTGAATGAATGTGGCTGCAGAACTTTAACAAATATCACAGTAATAAGAATGTGACAGTAGGCAGGGCCAACATCTGGTTGCTAAACTCATCTATGCAATGATCTTTGCAAATATTCTGCCCAGAGCATTGAGAACCAAAATACTAGTTCTCTAAAAGTGAAAAGCTTACTCTCCTACCTGACAATTTTTCAAATAAACCATTCAAAAATTTAAAACAACCTGTTCTACAGTAACTTTGGAAGAATTCCTATTTTTTAAAAAATGTTCAACTTCACCAAAAGTTGTCAAGAGATACTCAATTTTGAATTGAATAAATAAGGTGATGACAACACAAAATAATTTTAAGTAGACATATCTCTATATATTTTGTGTGGTAGCTAACTATAAAAGAAGTTACTGTCAACTTCTTTTTTCTTGCCCTGTCTTATGGTGCTAAACTATGCTGATTTTTAAGAAAATTACTAAGGTCAATTTCAGTATAGCCAATAGAGAATTAGAATTCTATTCTCCCCAAGATAGTGACATTTCAAACTAACATAATTTCCTGACACTGTATGCCCATTCCCATAAAAACCAAACTTGCTAGGGGAAAAAAGAGAGAAGATCGGGGGAGGGAGAGGGAGAAAGGGATGAGAGGATGAGAACAAGAACTTAAGGTACCATACTTAAACAGAAACTAATAAATGAGATTTTAAAAAGCAAACAAACATAATATACATATATTTTCTCCTATTAAAGTACGATTTACTTATTTTCTTTTAAGAGATGGAGTCTCATTCTGTTGCCCAGGCTGGAGTGCAGTGTCACTTTCTTAGCTCATAGCAGCCTAGAACTCCCGGGCTCAAGCAATCCTTGTGCTTCAGCCTCCCAAGTAGCCAAGACCACAGGTGTGCACCACCATCCCAGGCTAATTTTTAAATTTTTTGGTAGAGATTGGGTCTCACTATGTTGCCTAGGCTGGTCTTGAACTCCTGTCCTCAAGCAATCCTCTTGCCTTGACACCCCAAAGTGCTGGGACTACAAGTGTGAGCCACTGTACCCAGCCAAGGTACAATGTTACCAGATACACTTAAAGAATGTAAATATGAAAATGATTCTGCACATTGCTGTAGTGCAATGGCTCTATCTCGACTGACAGCAACTTCCTCCTCCCGGGTTCAAGCAAGTCTCCTGCCTCAGCTTCCCAAGTAGCTGGGTCTATATGCATGTGCCACCACGCCTAGCTAATTTTTGTATTTTTAGTAAAGGTGGGGTTTCACTATGTTGACCAGGCTGGTCTTGAATTCCTGACCTCAGGTGATCCACCTGCCTCAGCCTCCTAAAGTGCTGGGATTACAGGCATGAGCCACTGTACCCAGCCAGGAGATCTCTTATATGAGTCACATAACAACCCTATGAGGTAAGCAAGTAGTACATGACATTCCTAAAATAGAAGAGCTCAGAGAAATGAAGTGACTTGTGCAGAGGATAAGGGCAATTCTGTGATTTTTTTTCTTAGACTAAGCCAATTGGATATATTTTTAGTTGTAATAAACTCCAGAATACTGTTTCAACAGCAAAAAATCCCCAAATTTTATGATAGCAATTAAATCAATAAAAAACATATTTCAAAAGGGAGATTAATAGAGTATTAATGTTTAGAAAGCTACTTACTACTCCAATGTGGCAAAGTAAAACTGAACTTTGAGGGTTGATATCAAGTGCTTTTTGGAAATGCATTTCTGCGAGACTGAATTTTTCTTGCTTGTAATAAATCATTCCTAATCCATACCTGAAAGTATAAAACAAAGTATAATTTTAAAGACATAAACATTAGATTGCTAATGCAGTTCAGTCAGTAAAAGGGCAAGTATAGAATCTGGCATTTTAATAAACCAGTGTAATAATACTGGTGGTCTTAGAGGGAAGAACAAAAGTATCAGTTATGATAAAAACCATTAAATCATTTTCTTTCTTTATTTTTAATTAAAAAACATTTTTTTTTGAATTGGGGTCTCACTCTGTCACCCAGGCTGGAGTGCAGTAGACCAATCATAGCTCACTGCATCCTTAAACTTCTGGGTTCAAGCAATCCTCCAAGTCTCAGCCTCCACAGTAGCTGAGACTATAGGCATGAACCGTAACACCTAGCCATTAAATCATTTTATTATTTTTTAAAGACAGCATCTCACTCTGTTGCCCAGGTTGGAGTACAGTGGCATAATCACGGCTCACTGCAGCCTTGACCTCCCAGACTCAAGTGATTGATCCTCCCACCTCAGCATCCTGAGTAGCTGGAACTACTCCATCATCCTGGTGCACACCACCAGGCACGACTAATTTTTGTATTTTTTGTAGAGATGGAGTTTCACCATGCTGCCCAAACACACACACACACACACACACACACACACACACAGTATATTACATATATGTGTGTATATACACATATATACACACATATATGTAATATACTGTGTGTGTATATACACACACATTTTTTTTTTAAACGGTATTTTACTCTTGTTGCCCAGGCTGGAGTGCAATGACATGATCTCGGCTCACTGCAATCTCCGCCTCCAGGGTTCAAGCAATTCCCTTGCCTCAGCCTCCCAAATAGCTGGGATTGCAGGTATGCGCCACCACACCCAGCTAATTTTGTATTTTTAGTAGAAGTGGAGTTTATCCATGTTGGTCAGGCTGGTCTTGAGCTCCGGACCTCAGGTGATCCGCCTTGAGCCACCACGCCCAGCCTACATATATTTTTTCTCTTTTGAGTCACTCTTGCTTTGTCACCCAGGTTGGAGTGCAGTGGTGTAATCTCAGCTCACTGCAACTTCTGCCTCCTGGGTTCAAGCAATTTTTGTGCCTCAGCCTTCCAAGTAGCTGGAATTACAGGCATGTGTCCCCATGTCTGGCTAATTTTTTTGCATTTTTAGTAGAGACTGGGTTTTGCAATGTTGGCCAGACTGGTGTTGAATTGCTGGCCTTGAGTGATCTGCCATCTCAGCCTCCCAAAGTGCTGGGATCACAGGCGTGAGCTACCATACCCGGCCTTCTTATATTAATATATTTTTAATTTTTTGTGAAGATGTGTTCTCACTATGCTGACCAGGCTGGTTTCAAACTCTTAGCCTCAAACAATCCTCCCATCTTGGCCTCCAAATATGCTACAATTACAGGTATGAGCCACCATGCCCAGACCATTAAAACATTTTAAAGAGTCACTTTTATAAGCCAAAACAATACATCCCTAAACCCATCACTACAATATAGATTTTGTTAATTTAAAAGACAGCATCTTGCTCTGTTGCCCAGGCTGGAGTGCAATGGTGTGATCATAGTTCGCTGTAGGTAACCTTGAACCCTTAGGCTCACGCGATCCTTCCACCTCCGCCTCCTGGGTAGTTAGGACTATAGGCATACACCACCATGCCTGGCTAATTGGGGTTTTTTTTTTTTGCAGGGAAGGGGTCTTGGCCAGGCTAGTCTTGAACTCCTGGCCTCAAGTAATCTTGCCACTTCTGCTTCCTGAAGTACTGGGATTATAGGTATGAGCCACCATACCTGCCATAGTCTAGATTTAAAAGCTAATTTTGACTGAGTAGTTATTACATGTGTGCCAAGACCATTGCTAAATTATCTCATTTAATCCCTGGAGGAATCATAGGTACCATTATCACCCTTATTTCAAATAAGAAAACTGAAACTTAGAGAAATTAAATAATTTGCTTAAAGTTATACAGCTAATAAAGATTCTAACCAGGTCCTTCCTTAATGGCATTCTAAAGCCTGAACTCCTAACAGTGCTATTTCTACATTTTTTTGTACAAATGCATATATATTTTGTATTATTATAATTATAGTATACATAGTGCCATGTTTGGCTTTCTTCCTCTCCCCACTTACTATTATCAAAAGCATGCCCCTATACTTATAGACCTTGAAATTACAATTTTAAAAGGCTATCTAATAGTGTATTAGGTTGATATACAGGTATTTCTCCTGAATTTTCAAAATGTCAAATGAATATAATGTGGATGGTTTATATTATGGAGACTTCTCACAGTCATAATTAGATGATAATGATGATGGAGAATAAGCACCAAATGAATAAGAGAACACAACATATGTGCTTTATTTGATTGGCTTTATCATTATAATTGTGTTATAGATGAAGGAAAGGTATTAAAAACTATATTAATGATAGTGAAGATGATAACTATCATAAAAGGTTATTTTGTAGATAGAATAAAGTTGCTCAGTATTTAGAGTTACCTAAATACATCAGCATCATTTAACTTCTTCCTAGTAAAAGCTTGCCAATCTGAATAATCCTCCTTTAAACACAATTTTTGATACAGTTAAGTTTTTTTAAGAATGTGACCACTGCAAAATAGCAGAACAAACAATACATGTTTTGTAAAAAAAAAACCCAAGTATCAACTAGACTTGGGAAAAAACAAAAACAACACAAGTCCTACTAAGAACTGACTTCTTGCTGGGCACCAGGTCTCACACCTGTAATCCCAGCATTTTGAGAGGCTGAGGCAGATGGATCATGAGGTCAGGAGTTTGAGACCATCCTGGTCAACATGGTGAAAACCCGTCTCTACGTAAAATACAAAATTAGCTAGGCATGGTGGCAGGCGCCTGTAGTCCCAGCTACTTGGGAGGCTGAGGCTGGAGAATTGCTTGAAACTGGGAGGTGGAGGCTGCAGTGAGCCAAGACTGAGCCACTGCACTGCAGCCTGGCAACAGAGCAAGACTCCGTCAAAAAAAAAAAAAAAAAGAACTCTTCTTAAAATATTACAGAGAACTTCTATCGGAAGAGAAGGCAGTATTGGCAATTTGATAGTTACATTGGTCAGTAAAAGCTAGCACTTTTTTTTTTGGGACATCTTTCAGACAATGTAGTACTGCAAAATAAGATTTAATCCATTAAACAACATATTCACAAATCAAAAAATGTTTTAGTAAAATCAAAAAATGTTTTAGTAATATAATGCTTCCAATTTAGAAGCAAATAGAAACTCAACTCCTATAATAATTAACCCAAAAGATAACCATATCTGACAAAAAACTACTGTAGAGTTATGATTTCAGAATTATATTTCCTCTTGATATTTAAACTATTAAGTCAGTCCAGAAAAATACAATAAATGCCAGCAGTAAGTATGGTGTTGAGGCAGAAATAGGAACAAATTTTTTCATTTCTTATTCAGTTGATAACAGTATGATCCAGGTAGTAATCTCCTATGTGTTTACTTATATAGGAGCACAAAAAAGTAAAATAGACTTACTACTAAATAAAAGGGTACACTAAGTTCTTAATAGTAACTCAATAAACTAGAACACTGTCAAAGAACAGCAACTAGTGAATTTTTTCAATTTTTTTTCTATTATCCAGTAAGTGAATCACACTATTCCTTTCCAATTTCCCAACCACTTTTTGTCCTAATCACCATTTCAGTGTTCTAAGAAAAAGTAACAAATCAAGTAACAAAACCAACTACACTATCACTGTAAGTTTGGTAGAAGACTGAAACTGTTGAGTGTAAGGATCTGGTATTCCATTATCATTAGTTAATTTAAGAGTTTGTTGGCCGGGCGCGGTGGCTCACGCTTGTAATCCCAGCACTTTGGGAGTCTGAGGTGGGTGGGTCACGAGGTCAAAAGATGGAGACCATCCTGGCCAACATGGTGAAATCCTGTCTCTACTGAAAATATAAAAATTAGCTGGGAATGGTGTCTCATGCAATCCTAGCTAATCAGGAGGCTGAGGCAGGAGAACTGCTTGAACCTGGGAGGCAGACGTTGCAGTGAGCTGAGATTGTGCCACTGCACTCCATCCTGGGGCGATAGAGCAAGACTCTGTCTCAAAAAAAAAAAAAAAAAAAAAAAAAGAGAGTTTGTTAAAGATATACATCTCATAAGAAAGCATTTTAGTTAGAAGTTATTGACCAATATGTACCATCCCTAAGTATTGGTAACTAAATTCATGACAATAAAGAACTATCTAACAAGGAAAATTAGTGAGTACAAGCACCATCAATAAGACTTTGTCTTTGCACTTCATTAGCACTTACCATGCATTATAGTGTCTAGGATTGACTCTGATAGCATTTCGAAAACAAGCTAATGCTTTGTCCAATTCTTCAGTTAAGACAAACTCATGCCCTAACAGAGTATAGGCATAAGCATAATTTGGATCCACTTGGATAGCTCTCTGGAAGAATTTAATTGCAATATCATGTTCCCGTTGCAGACTGAAACAGTTTCCTGCAGCACACCAGGCCTTAAAAAAATGGGAACAAAAACCAAGCAGAATTAAAATTTTATTTTTTTCTAAAATATGACTAAAACCAAACCTCAACTCAGAACAGAAAGACAAAAATGGGAGAGCTTCAGTAGTCAATTCTAATTATTCACAGATTCCATATTTGTGAATTTGTCTGCTTGCTACAATTTATTTATAAAACCAAAGTCAATACTTGTGCTTTCATGGTTATCAGAAGGTATGTTCTCATTTGAGGTCAAATAATGTGACTCTACCTTCTTGTTTTAGCTCTCCTGTATAAAGATGACCAGGGGACAGAAACTCTGTGGGGTAGTTTAGTGTGGTTCTAAGAAGCTTCGGTTCTGTGGTTCTAAGAAGCTTTGGTTCTAAGAACAGTTGGACAGAATTTGAATCCCACTGCTGATAATTTTAAGTAGGGTAGCTTCAGGCAAGTCACCTCTGAACCTCATTCTCTCTCTCTTTCTCTTTTATTTATTTATGTATTTATTTTTGAGACTTGGTCTTGTTCTGTCACCCAGGCTGAAGGGGCAGTGGTGTGATCTTGACTCACTGCAACTTCTGTCTCCTAGGCTCAAGTGATCCTCCTGTCTTAGCCTCCCGAGCAGCTGGGACCACAGGCACCAGCCACCATACCTGGCTAATTTTTGTGTTTTTTGTGGAGAAGGGTTTTGTCATGTTGCCCAGGCTGGTCTTGAACTCCTAAGCTCAAGGGATCTGCCCACCTTAGCCTCTTGAAGTGCTGGGATTACAGGTGCGAGCCACCATGCCTAGCAGCGTTCTCTCTTTCGTAAAGAAAACAGAATCTACCAGGATGAGTTGTTTTTAGGATTCAAGATAATAATCCACAATCTATCTCTGTTTTTCTCCATCACCTCTAGGAACATTGGTTCAGTAGCACTAACTCAGTGTTCATGTTGACTATAGAATTACCACGAATAATGGGAATTGACTGTATTTAATTCTAAACTTAGATATGTCATAACAGTATCATTAAGTATTTTTGAGATGCAATGAAATACAACCTTACAAGATTAAGGCATGGAAATTAATTGTACCTATGTCTTAAAATAATACTAATTTATTTTAATTTAAAATTATTATTATTATTTTTTCAATCTATGTAACTTCTGCTCAATGAACTCTAATCTTGGTGACAATAGCAAATTTAACATAGTCAAATCTTGATTAATCCTGAATGAAATTATCTGCTTTGTGATTTTTCTATTTGTGAATCTGCACTGCACATTCTAGGACTTTCTCTTCTGCCCTAAATCCCTGTCTAGACAGAAAAAAAAAGAAATAAGTGTGGGTGACACTAAATACTGTTTGAATTCTTTGGTTCATCTCCATCGGTTGAGGGTAACTATATAAGCAAAGTTATATAGTTTGTATGTTTGGTTAACATACCTCTGGCGAATTTTTATCCATGTCTGTTAAGTCTTTTGACAGAACTGAAAGAGCAACATCTTTTTGAAGATGCCAAAGTGTTGTAGAGTAGATCTCCATGCCTTCAACTCTATAATTCTCAATCCTTCTAACCTCTGAGAATATTCTTTCAGCCTGAAATTAAAAAAAAACTACTAAGAGAAAACAAGTTCATACAATTTATATATATACACAGTGAAAGCCCTGGTTATTGTCTGCACAGGATCTAAATGCTGCCTTGTATTATGGTTTTTATGTGAATGAGTATTAACACAAGGACAAATTGAGCAATCTACTATGGCAAGTCAAATACTGATGTAACCATATTGATAATCAACCTAGTATTTATACACAAGCCATAGTAAGAACATGAACTCTGAAAAGAAAATTTGAGTTCCTACCAAAAAGATAGAAGCAAAATCTATACAAAGCTACAATTCAAAAGAAAAGTCAGTATTTCCTTCTTAAAAACCACATTTCCAAGTTTTAATAATGGCTTTACAAAATAACTCTTTTAGGAAAGACGATGGAAGAATGATTTCTGTAACATAAACTCTATTTTTGGACTGATTTTTATTGAGAGGTTGTGCTAGAAAATATAGAGGAAAGACTGGCTATCAATCACATTGAGCCCTGAATATACACACCAATATTTCATCTGCTAGGAATTATAGGCCCTGCCTACTAATTGCCCTTTCCTTTGTACCACTCTCTTGACTTTAGGGTCTCTCCTCAGCTGCCTGGTGAATTTTTTCCCTCATCACATTTACAGCTCCCAGAAGTATGCTTCTCTCCCTGTAGTTTGAGGATTTAGGTTATATAAAACCCGTTAGTTTCCTAGTTTATCAATTTACCAAGTTCAGAATTCTCAGCTGCCAGAAAATGTCTAGGTGCTAAAAAAAAGAAAGGAAAAGAAATTCTCACAGTTTAGTTTAGAATAAGAAATATCTGGACTGTTCTTAATGAAATAAATATGACAGAAAATAAGAGCATTTTAAAACTGAGTACTTAGCTCCAAGAAGTGGCCACATGATATCTATGATTGGCTTGATGTTTTCTAACTTCCCTGAAATCTCTTAAAAGTTGTAAAAGTAAGTGTGCAGTCTCAACCTGCAGGGCTCAAGTGATCCTCCCATTTCAGCCTCCCAAGCAGCTGGGACCACAGATGAGTGCCACCACACCCAGCTAATTTTTTCATTTTTTGCAGAGACAGGGTCTCACTATATTGGCCAGGCTGGTCTCCAACTCCTGAACTCATGTGATCCCCCTTCCTCGGCCTCCCAAAGTACTGGTATTACAGGCATGAGCCACCACACCTGGCCAAGTTTTTCATACAGTCATGGTAACAAGATAAAAGATCTAGCTATCAGCTAAATATAGGTAGGTACCTTTTGGTTTCAAAGTTTTCAGAATCTGTTGCTTCCTTTGAAAAATGACTATGGCATAGACAAAAAGAAAAATGGGGCCGGGCGCGGTGGCTCAAGCCTGTAATCCCAGCACTTTGGGAGGCCGAGACGGGTGGATCACGAGGTCAAGAGATCGAGACCATCCTGGTCAACATGGTGAAACCCCGTCTCCACTAAAAATACAAAAAATTAGCTGGGCATGGTGGCGCGTGCCTGTAATCCCAGCTACTCAGGAAGCTGAGGCAGGAGAATTGCTTGAACCCAGGAGGTGGAGGTTGCGGTGAGCTGAGATCGCGCCATTGCACTCCAGCCTGGGTAACAAGAGCAAAACTCTGTCTCAAAAAAAAAAGAAAAGAAAAATGGGAAAAACCTTATGAAATTAAGTTGAAACAGAGGCTTTCTTTAGTTAAATATCTGGGTCACCGTTATAACTAGGGGAAACAATAAAATTCATATATGTTAAAGTAGCTGTGAAACCATAAATTAGAAATAAGTTTTTTAAAGGGCTTTTCCGAACACAGCTCTTGCTTGTCTGTGTATATACTACATACCAATTAAGGACCATAATCTAAACATGGGTTTTCTAGCAATGAAGAAGACTTGGTCTTCAACTCTCTTTTCTGTACTATTCAAAATTAAATTATATGAATAAGAATCCTCTGTATATATTCTCTGTGAGAAAGAACATCTTTCCCCTAGATTTTTGCATGAATCATGAAGGGAAAAGTAACCTTCCCTCTGAATACATGAAAATAAAAACAAAGCAAAACAAAAATACCATACTTCATTGTCACCCAGTTTCCTCACCATGCTTTACTTTTCTTCATGACTTATTGCTCCTGTTCTTAAACATTTATTGGCTTACAATCCGTCTGTTGCTAGAATGTAAGCTCCACAGAGGCAAGAAATTGTCTGACTAGCTGTAATACAGAGTCTAGAAGAGAGTCCAGGATATAATATGCACAGAAATATATACTGAATAAATGAACTGAACTGAAAGTCAATTAAGCAAAAAATGAATCATATCAACTTTAATCAATATTAGAGGTATTTTATTAATATATAGGCTTCTAAAGGGTTTCTTTTTTTAAGTTGGTGGGGAGAAAATGCTTTGGGAAGAAGAACTGAGGAGTAATTTAAGTTGGGAATTAGAATTTTCTTTGGCTTTGGGTTAATTATTCTTTCCTTTTCTGGTATAGACAGATAACTTAAGCAATAAATTTAATTAAAATCAAAAGAGTAAAAGCCTTTTAATAAGGATACTGTGTCCTCAGTTAAACACAATTTTCTTCATAGCACTCTTCAATTTTATAAAACATACTAGATGTCAAAAATTCATCCCAGTAATTAACTCTGTATATTGCAGAAATAATATAAATCCTATTACATGGTAAATATGTATTGATGACTTAGGCCTCTACAAATCTATTTCAAGAAGTTTCAAAGAATTTAAATTATTCCTTAACACAAGAAAGAACTCTATAAATTATAAATAGTGACAAAATAAATATATAGACATTACGTAATAAATACTGATCTTTTAGATCTAGCCTTTTCAAGCATGGGCATTTATTTTTAAAAAACTGAAATTATCTCTAGAAAGGCATATACAACCATTTTCTATACTTACTTGCATGTACTCTGAAAGTTCAAAATAGGCCCTTCCAATTTGGCACAGTACCCAACCAGTATTGTAGTGGTGAGAAGGTAGATGGCTCAAAATATTTATAGCTTCTTTGCAGTTGTATGAACACAAAGCTAAATAACCTTTCCCCATTTCACGAAGAAGGCTCATCAAACCTTCTAGGAGAAAACAATATAGTAAACAAAGGAAAAAACATAATAGAACAATTGGTTCTTTAGAAAAGCTAATTACAAACTAATCCATTAAAAATTCCAACATCTATATAGAAAACAATGAAGGTACTGTAATGAACATCAAGAAATTTACTTAAAATAAGTACATAATAAAATGAAATACAAAGATGACATTAAGCACTTAAAACAAACCTGCTGCTGCTTTTTGTAGATTAAAAGCCTGAATCTGAGGTGTGATTGTGGATATTTTCCCTTCTGAAATGATGGAAGAGTCCAATTTTGTAATTTCCAGGCTATCATTTATGTTAGGTTGAGTTATTCCTCCTTTATTAGTTTTACTTTTTGTTTTTCTATTTGGGATTTTAGGTGGAAACTTCATTTTTAATTTTTTGCTATTCTCCTGTAAAAGGGAGGAAATTTCACGCTTGTTATACTCATGTATTTTAGACTTCTCAGCCCTTTCTCCAGTATTAGATATAAAATAAATGTACAATATTCATTAAATCTATATTTTTTTCAGAAGAGAGTTTATCAAAACAAAGGTCTTCAAAGTCATTTAATTTTAAACACAATAATTCTGAACATAAATTACATGAACTAATAGTCATGAAGGTGTGTCAGCATTATATCCTCTTGTGAAAGTATATCAAACTCTCATTTATTATTTAAAAGTAAGAAAATAAGTATATGAAATAGTATCTAATTTTCTCAGAGCATGATAATAGGTCATAACATTGTTTTGTTTTTTTGAGACTGAGTTTTGCTCTTGTTGCCCAGGCTGGAGTGTAATGGCTCGACCTCAGCTTACTGCAGCCTCTTTCTTTTTTAGACAGAGCCTTGCTCTGTTACCCAAGCTAGAGTGCACTGGCACGGTCTTGGCTCACTGTAACCTCCACCTCCAGGGTTCAAGCAATTCTCCTGCCTCAGCCTCCCAAGTAGCTAGGATTATAGGCAACTGCCACCACAGCTGGCTAATTTTTTTGTATTTTTAGTAAATACAATGTTTCACCATGTTAGCCAGGCTGGTTTTGAACTCCTGACCTCAAGTGATCTACCCACCTTGACCTCCCAAAGTACTAGGAGGATTACAGGGGTGAGCCACTGCACACAGCCAGGTCTCCAGTTTTAACTTTTATTTTCAAATAATTTTAGACTCACTCTTCCCCAAATGATAACATCTGACATAACCATAGTATAACATCATATCCAGGAAACTGAAATTAGTACAATATTATAAATTATATGGATTTCATCAGTTTTTATATAAACCCCTGTATATGTGTGGGCACATTTCTATAAAATTTTATCACATGACTGGATTTGTGTAATCAACCACCACAATCAGAATACAGGACTGTTGTACCACAAGCAATTTCTTTTGTCCTATGATTTAATAGTAACATCCTCCCTAAAGCCCTAACTCCTAATAGCCACTGATCTGTTGTTCATTAGTATAATTTTGCCATTTCAGGATTATTCCTATGTCATTTTCAACTTGAGAAAAAAAACACTTTTAATTATCATAATATTTACCAAAGGACTATAATTAACTTCACAAAAATTATATAGATGGCCCTCTAAATAAAAACATTTTTAAATTCTACATAGTCTTTTTATTAACTTATTAGGGATGGAATCATCAATGAACAGAAATTTTAGGCGGGGAAGCATTAAGTAAATGTGACATAGAGAAATCTTTAAATTACCTTGGTTGTGGAGCTGTCACTAGTAAAGAGTCGTGAACTTCTTCGAGGCAGTGCGTTTGGGGGAGATGTAATAGTGGGGCTCAATACCTGAGGTGTTGTACTAAAAAAAAAAATTATAAAGGAAGACATTGATTTTTTTACTTGATTTATGACCATTAACCATTGTTTCAATTCAGGTCTATTTTAAAAATATGCATGAACTATGTAAATACTCTAAAGTTGACAAATTTGGTCAGTCCTTTTTGTGGTTTCTCTATGAAAACAAAATATTTAAAAATAAGGGACTCAGACCGGCTTTCCTGTTCCTCAGCTTGCAGACAGCCTATTATGGGACTTCACACCTTGTGATTATGAGTCAACACTCCTTAATAAACTCTCCTTCATAAATAAAAAAATAAAAATAAAATGACTCATTACTATAAAATAATAGATTATAGCACAGATCTTCACTCTACCTGAAATTGTTAATTTGCACTAAAAATAATCCACATAAAATTCTGGGTCAATAAATGATAAGCACATCTATAAATCAATTATCATTACCCATCATTTGTAACTATAAAAAGTTATAATAAATAAAAAAATAGTTGGACAAAGATAGTCTAAATGTGGCATATTTGTCAACAAATATATGCCACTAGAACAACTGATTTTTGAGAAGTTATCTCCCTGTAAATTCAAATAAGCTACATCAAAGATTTATTCTGTTTAGAGCAAAAGGAGCCTCGGTACATTTTTACTTTAAAGGCAAACCCTGAGACATGAGAATTTCAACCTTAGTAGCAAGTAAGCTTAAAATCTGAAACGATCTAGAATTGAGTGAGTAAACTTATTGATTAAACTATTTATAATTTATGGGAAATCCTACCAGCTACCTGAGTCTGGGTCAAAGAATTTCAGACAATAAAAAGAGATACATATTTTCATCTTTTACGATATGTACATATTATTTGCATACACAGAGGTATATGTTACACATGCAAATGAATCCTTTTAATCTACATCTGATAAACTAGAAGTTTGTTTGATAACGAAAGGCGGCAAAAGTTCAAAATTAAGACTTTATGTGGTGAAAATGACACACACCTTTCTTGGGTAATTTAGCTAAAAGTGCTATGCCAGTCTAATCTCTTAAAAAAACTTTCTAAATAGAACAGACTTCTGCCAGTCATGGGAGAGTAATATGTAATACATTTATTCTCCCATCTCAGATAACTACAAACCGAACCAAATATATGAAACAATGGTTTTCAGATAGTGCACAATAGGTAAAACATGGCTGAGGGCAGTTCTAGGGCCACCATGCAGGGAAAAAGAATGCAAATAGAGCTCAGTGGTCCCACTGTGTTGAAAATTTGAGAAAGCCCAAGCAGCCAGAATTTGCAAGGCAGAGTACCAGAGAGAAGAGAGAGATAGAAAGAGGAGCTTCCCTAGAGTCTTCAGTAGAAAACTCATCAGTGTAGGTGTTTGAGTGTTATATAATGAAGAATTTGTCTTGTCCTCATCCCAGGCTCCTGAGATCTACTAAGACCTTGGAATTCCTCAAGTGACAGTTATGTCTTCGTTATTCATTATGAGCCCCTGGGACTGTGCCTGAATTTATGCTAAGAAAGTAACTCCTAGGTAGTTTCCGGATGGGGGCTGGCCATGCTGTAAAGGTCAACCATGTGGTCGTGTCTAGTCGTTCATGCATGTAATCCCAACACTTTGGGAGGCCGAGGTGGGCAGATCACCTGTGGTTGGGTGGATCACCTGCAGTTACCAGCCTGGCCAACAGGGTGAAACCCCATCTCCACTAAAAATGCAAAAATTAGCTGGGCATGGTGGTGGGTACCTGTAATCACAGCTACTCGGGAGAATAAGGCAGGAGATTCGCTTGAACCCAGGAGGCAGAGGTTGCAGTGAGCCAAGATCATGCCATTGCATTCCAGCCTGGGTGACAAGAGTGAAACTCTGTCTCCAAAAAAAAAAAAAAAAAAAAAAAGGCTAAATTTGAGTCAGCAACACCAGCCTGAGCTCCTCCAGGAAGGAAACTGAGTTCAGTCATATGGCCAATGATTCTATCAATCATGCCTACACAATTTAAAACTCCAATAAAAAATTTTAAATACCCAAACTTTGCTACAATTCCTGGTTTGTGAACATACTCATGCACTGGGAGGGTGATTCCACAAAGAAGACATGAAAGCTCTGTATCAGGACCCTCCCAGATCTAATCCTAGGGATCTCCTAATTGTATCCTCTATAATAAAACTATAATCATATGTATAGCACTTTCCTGTACTCCGTCAGGTGCTCCAGCAAATTACTGAATGTAAGGGGGTAGTGGGAATCCTTAAATTTGTAGCCAGTTGGCCAGAAATGTGGGTGGCCTGGGGAACCCAGAACCTGAAACTGTTATCTGAACTGAGGGCAGTTCAGTTCTTTTTGTGGACTGTGACCTTAACCTGTGGTGACTGTGCTAAGTCTGGGTAGTTAGCAACAGAATTACACTATAGTACTATAGTGAAGAAACTACCCAAAGCTTGGGAATGTATTATTGATTTGAAGTAGGCAGAATAATTACCAGATCTCACTCCAAGCTGGGAATAGCTCATACTTTCAATAGAGTGAAGAAACCTCATACTAAGCTGGTTTTTGAGAAGAATACTCAAAGGGTACTTCCTCAATGGTGGGACAAGATTAGCCCAGACTAAGGCTACTTTTGTCTGGACAAAAAAATTTTTTTTTTTTTAATTTTTGTTTTTTTGAGATGGAGTTTTGCTCTGTTGCCCAGGCTGGAGTGCAATGGTACGATCTCAGCTCACTGCAACCTCCACTTCCCAGGTTCAAGCGATTCTCCTTGATACGCCACTATGTCCAACAATTTTTTGTATTTTTACTAGAGACAGGGTTTTGGCCAGGCTGGTCTCGAACTCCTGACCTTGGATGATCCACCACCTTGGCCTCCCAAAGTGCTGGGATTACAGGCATGAGCCACCGTGCCCAGCCTCGTCTGGACAAAATTTAAAAGGCAAGACCTGAAGAGATCAAGCTGTTTCCAGGCAACTTTACTGATCGCAGAATAAAACTTTAAAATACCTAAAAGAATGCAAAAGTATCTAGTAATCAACAATGTACAATTTATAGCCAGGCATGGTGGCTCACTCCTATAATCCCAAGAACTCAGGTGGCTGAAGCAGGAGGATTGCTTGAGGCCAGGAGTTTGAGAACAGCCTGAGCAACACAGCAAGACACCACCTCTACAAAACTGAAAAAAAAATCAGCCATATGTGGAAAATGCTTGGAGTCCCAACTACCCAGGAGGCTGAAATAGGAGGATCTCTTGAGCCCAGGAGTTTTAGGCTGCACTGAGCTATCATCACACCACTGTACTTTAGCCTGGACAACAGAGTAAAAGACCCTGTCTTAAAGAAAAAAAGTAAAATTTATAATAACTGACATCCAATTAAAAAATACAAGGCATACAAAATAGAAGGAAAATATAATCTATAATAAGAGGAAAAACAATCGATAGGAAAAACTTAGAAATAACAAAATATCAGACTTAGTAGACAAAAACATTAAAAAAAATACAAATATATTCTATATGTTCAAAAACATACAAGAGGCCAGATGAGATGACTCATGCCTGTCAGCCTAGTACTTTGGGAGGCCGAGTCAGGACTGTTTAAGGCCAGGAGGTCAAGACCAGCCTGGACGACATAGCAAGACCTTATCTCTATAAAAAGTAAAAATAAAAATAATTAGCCAGATGTGGTGGCATGTGCCTGTAATTCCAGCTACTCAGGAGGCTAAGGCACGAGAGTCGCTTGAGCCAAGGAGATTGAGGCTATAGTGAGCCATAGTAGTGCTACTGCACTCCAGCCTGGGTGACTCAGGGAGGGTGACCCTGTCTCAAAAAAAAAAAAAAAAAAGAAGAAGAAAACCAAATCAACCTTCTAGAGATGAATGTTTGCAATAAAAAACCCCCAACAATGGATGTGTTTAATAACATATTTGACACTGCTGAACAAAGATTAATTTGAAGACATAGCAATAAACACTATCCAAAATGAAACACCGAGAGGAAAAAGACTGGAAACAAAAATGAAGTGAGTATTAGTAAGCTGTGGGACCTCAAGCAATCTAATATACAAGTATTTGGAGTCCCAGAGGGAGAGTAAGATATGGACATATTTGAAGAAGTAATGCTCCCAATTTAGCCAACCATTATGAAAAAACTATAAACCCACAGATCTAAGAAGCTCAACGAACACAAAGGCTGAGATATAAGAAAACTACACTAGAGCTGGGCACAGTGGCTTATGCATGTAATCCCAGCACTTTGGGAGGCCGAGGGATCACCTGAGGCTAGGAACTCAAGATCAGCCTGACCAACATGGAGAAATCCCATCTCTACTAAAAATACGAAATTAGCTGGGTGTGGTGGCACATGCCTGTAATCCCAGCTACTTGGGAAGCTGAGGCAGGAGAATTGCTTGAACCTGGGAGTCAGAAGTTGTGGTGAGCTGAGACGGTGCCATTGCACTCCAGCCTGGGCAACCACAGTGAAACTCCGTCTCAAAAAAAAAAAAAAAAAAAAAAGAAAAGAAAACTATACTAGAGCACATCATAATCGAATTGCTTAAAATTATTGATAAAGTTCCACATGAAGAGTCATTAAAAAAAAACCTTGAAACAGAGAAAAGACACATTACTACATACAGAGGAACAAAAATGAGACTGACAGATTTCTTGTCAGAAACAATATAAACCAAAAATCCAGTAACGCATCATCCCTAAAAAAAATGTCAATTAGAAATTCTTAGCTGGGTACGGTGGCTCATGCCTGTAATCTCTGAAATTTGGGAAGTTGAGGCAGGTAGATCACCTGAGGTCAGGAGTTCAAGACCAGCCTAGCCAACATGGTGAAACCCCACAAAAATTAGGTGGTCATGGTGGCATGTGGCTGTAACCCCAGCTACTCGGGATGCTAAGGCAGGAGAATTGCTTGAACTCGGGAATCGGAGGTTGTAGTGAGCTGAGATCGCCTCATTGTACTCCAGCCTGGGCGACAAGCAAGACTCCGTCTCAGGAAAAAAAAAAAAAAAAAAAAAAAAAAGAACGACGAAATTCTTACCTAGTAAAAATATTGTTCAAAAATAAAGATGAAATGAGAATTTTTTTCTGATACACAGAAGCTAAAACAATTCATTACCAGCAGGCCCATACTTTAAGAAATGTTAAGAGGAAGTCCTTCAAGGTAAAGCCATTGAAAGTCTGAAAATCGCCAGGTGTGGTAGTTTACGTCTGTAATCCCAGCACTTCAGGAAGCCAATGGATGGATCACTTGAGGTCAGGAGTTTGAGACCAGCCTGGCCAACATGGTGAAACCCTACCTCTACTAAAAATACAAAAATTAGCTGGGTGTGGTGGCACACACCTGTAATCCCAGCTACATGGGAGGCTGAGGCAGGAGAGTTGCTTGAACCAGGGAGGTGGAGGTTGCAGTGAGCCAAGATTGTGCTACTGTACTCCAGCCTGGGTGACAGAGTGAGACTCCATCTTAAAAAAAAAAAAAGACTCTATAAAACTGACCATTTGAGGCAGAACCTACAACAATGCACTGTGGGGTTTATAACATATACAGAAATTAAATACATTACAATCATCCCTCCCATAAAGACGAAGAGAGAAGCATGAATGTATACTATACATGATATGGTCTATTACTTGAAGGCAAACCTTGATAAGTTAAAATGTGTACTGCAAACTCCAAATAACCTCTAAAAAGACAAAATAAGGAGCAATTGCTAATAAGATAATACTGAATTGCACCTTCCCAAAAGATACATTGAAGCCCTAAGCCCCAGTACAAATCAATGTGATTTTATTCGGAAATTTGGTTTTTGTAGATGTCAGTGAGTTAAGCTGAGGTCACCTGGGTTGACCCTAATCCAATATAACTGGTGTCTTTACAAGAAGAGGGAAATTTAGAAACAGAAACACACATGGAAGACGACCATGTGAAGACAGAAGTAGATATTGAGTTATAGTATCACATGCTAAGGAACACCTGGGATTATCAGAAGCTGGAGGAGGCAAGGAAAAATCCTCCCCTTAGAGATTTTGGAAGTACAACTCTGCCAACGCCTTGATTTTGGACTTAAGGCTTTACAACTGTAAAAGAATAAATATCTGTTGTTTCAAGCCACCAAGTTATGGTACTTTGTTATGGCAGTCCTAGAAAACCAATACAGGCAATTAAGGAGATAAAATGGAATCAGCAATACAAAGAACCACAAAATTATTAAGAGCTGATGTTTATTAGTGTTAGTATACTTGTTTGACTCTAAGTGAAATGTACAAATCTTGTTTACATATAATGTTGCTTTGCAGGAGGTCTCAAGTTCCTTTTCACAACAGAGCCTCAAGCAATCACTACAAGCTGGCACTCAAGAGGATTAGACTTACCATTCTGGAAGCATTACAGGAACATAGAGGTCTTTAGACAGTTAAGGTATATGCACACCTGTGTCTGTTTTAAAATTTAGGGACATGTTCATAATTTCAGAAAGGATAAAGAAAACTGTATCTTTCTTTTAAAATATTAGCTATAATCTATTGAGTCCCTGAATAGGAAAAGAAAATCCTAACACCATTTCTGCGTGGAAATAGATTCACTATTTGAAGGTTTATTTGTCCGTTAATTTTTTTTTTTTTTTTTGAGACGGAGTTTCGCTCTTGTTACCCAGGCTGGAGTGCAATGGCGCGATCTCGGCTCACCGCAACCTCCGCCTCCTGGGTTCAGGGAATTCTCCTGCCTCAGCCTCCTGAGTAGCTGGGATTACAGGCACACGCCACCATGCCCAGCTAATTTTTTGTATTTTTTTAGTAGAGATGGGGTTTTACCATGTTGACCAGGATGGTCTCGATCTCTTGATCTTGTGATCCACCCGCCTTGACCTCCCAAAGTGCTGGGATTACAGGCTTGAGCCATCGCGCCCGGCCTCGTCTGTTAATTTTATGATCTGTTTATAGACATGCATAAGCGGGGAAGGGGAGTATGAAACTTATCTGTACCTAAACTATAGAGAGGGTCCATGTGCCTAAGAAGAAAATTACAAATCCATGAGGCAATCAGAGTAAACTAAAATACTACTTAACTATTGTTTTCTGTGCGTTACAAAATTCAACTCAAAATTACAATAGATTTGTTACCTCTAACAAAATTGCAAGTTAGAGGTTTCAAATTTTACATATTCAAAATTTATAGTAGTTATTTTAGAATCCATGAGTCATTATCTGCCTAAATTGAAGAAATATAAAAAATCAAGTTTTATGGCAAGAAAAGTTGAACAATTACCATGATAAATACCTTGTTTGTGGACCAGAACTTTGAGTTTGTGCAAGAATTGGAGTTACCTCTCGGCTATTTCCACTCTGTGAGAAGACAGACTTTGTTCCAGTTTGGCCGATTCTAGCAACAGACTGTAAAACATGAAAAGTCTAATGTTTGTGAATTATAGACTGCACTGTAAATGATAAAAGACACCACTACACTCCCAATACAATACATTTTCCCAATACAAGCAGCCATAATATACTGTCACTTTAAACAAACTATGTCATTATTGTTAATTAATTACTGTTACATTAGTATAAACATCAGTCTATTTCCCTGTTTTAATCTCAGAGTATTTTTACCTCTATAATATCCTTTCATCTTTCACTTTTAGTTTCAAAGGCTAAAAATTCCCAGAAGTTACTCTTTTCATCTCATTGTGATCATCTTCCATTTATTACATACCTTCTCTATTTGGGGTTAAGCACTAAAAAATTTTAAGACAGTACAATTCTCAAGATTTATAACTTACCTTACTATACACAGAAAAAATAATAATACAATAAGATTTTACATTCCTTTGGCATTTGGTAACAGTTCTAGAGGAGTAGATTTAAAAAAAAAAACAACAACCATCCTATTACTTTCTTTCATTAATTGGTCTCTGTTCCCTTGGAGAAAAAAAAAATCTTTGCTTGGCTCTTCAGTCTTCTCTAATTTATTCCCTTATTTCTATTCATTTCCACCATCTAGCTTATTTAAATGATCTATGACTATTTTATCAGTAAACTGTTTTTCCCATTTGGCTACCAGATAATTTTCTTCAAAACTTAGTGTTATCCTGATATCCTGTACGTAATCCTCAAACTACATATTATAAATAATCACTAATAATCACTGTCTCATCAGATATAAAAACCTTACTTTAGCCTTTCCTGCATTCAACATCACTGATTATGCCCTACTTTTTGAAACGTTGTGTTACTTCCAAAACATTACATTATTTGTCTTGCCACTTCATTCGCTGGTCCTTCATCCTTCTACTATTTTTGAATCAGGTTTACTCTGTTCTCCTTAGCTACTCTTTCGTTCCCTAAAAGAGCCTGGTCATTTTAATAGCTTCAGTTATTATTTCTATCAGCAGGTCACATTTTTTCCTCTATGACTAACTTTCTACTGAATATTTTCACTTAACCTATCACCACTTCAAAATAAAACGTCATAAGCCTTTCCATTTCCAAACTGGGATCACTACATTCATCCAAGGAACAAAACTTAAGTCATTTCTAGCCCTTCCTTATTTACCAAAGAACTATGTACACTGCACTCACTACCTGGTTTGATACTTTCAGTTGACACTACACACAGACCTACATGCATGACTTTTCTGGGAATGTCTTATAATAGGGCAAGAAGAGAACAGAGACAGAAGGGGATGCAATAGCAATCTTATTATTTGGGCACTGAAATCATGTGTCTACCCACTGCCTTAACTTGCTTTGGTTATTACGGCTCTTCTAGTTTTGGCCTACTTCAAATGGCATGCTAACTACCATTTTGCTTCGCCTCCTTCATAACTGTAATGTTTAAAACAATCCATACACAAACTACTTTGCAGTCCCTTTTAAGTATTCTTGGAGTTCTTATTATCACTCACTAAGGAGTTATTATAGAAAAATCTTTTTGCCTAGCACGGTGGCTCACGCCTATAATCCCAGCACTTTGGGAGGCTGAGGGAGGTAGATCATCTGAGGTCAGGAGTTCAAGACCAGCTTAACATGGTGAAACCCCGTCTCTACTAAAAAAAATAAAACATGGAGAACGATCCAAGATGGCCAATCGCTAACATCCCGGGATTGCAGCTCTCAGGGAAGGCGCGGAGAACTAGAGGACGCCACACTTGCAGACAAAGTCTGGTCGCTCACGGATCCCCCAGTGGTGGAAACACACGAGTCGCCAGCGCGACTCTCGTGGTCGGTGCAGCGGTTCCGCCGGCACCTTGGCGCGGCAGCGCTCGGCGCAGAGTAAACAAGACCGGTTCCCCTTCTGACCAAGGTTTAGAGCCCCAGGAAGGCAGAGTAGCCTACTACGGAAACAAGAAGGAAGCCCGACAGGAGAATCCTGGGCAGAAAAGCACCATCAGTCTTAACGCCGCTGCTCTGGCCCTGGGAACTAACAACCTGGACGTCCACTCAAGAGACCTAATCTGAAAGTTGGTAATTTCAAAGACGGCAGGAGGATAAATTTACAATGACGGGAAGAAACCAGCGTAAAAAAGCTGAGAATACTCAAAGTCAGAATGCCTCTCCCTCTAAAGATGATCACAGTTCCACATCAACAATGGAACAAGGCTTGATGGAGAACGAGCGCCTCCTGATGACAGAATCACTCTTCAAGGAATGGATAATAACAAACTTCGGTGAGTTAAAAGAACATGTTGTAGCCCAACGTAAAGAAACTAGGAACTTTGAAAAAAGGTTTGATGAAATCCTATTGAGAATAGACAACTTAGAGAGGAGAATGAGTGAATTAATGGAACTGAAGAATACAATACAGGAACTCCGAGAAGTATGCACAGGTTTAAACACTCGAATTGTTCAAGCAGAAGAAGGGATATCAGAGGTCAAAGTCCAACTTAATGAAATAAAACGTGAAGAAAAGATTAGAGAAAAAAGGATAAAAAGGAATGAGCAAAGTCTCCAAGAAATGTGGGACTATGTGAAAAGACCAAATTTACGTTTGATAGGTGTACCTGAATGCGACTGAGAGAATGAATCCAAGCTGGAAAATACCCTTCAGGATATTATTCAGGAAAATTTTCCTAAACTAGCAAAGCAGGTCAACATTCAACCCCAGGTAATACAGAGAACACCACAAAGATATTCCTCAAGAAGAGCAACCCCAAGGCACATAATCGTTAGATTCACCAGGGTTGAAACGAAGGAGAGGATACTAAGGGCAGCCAGAGAGAAAGGTCAGATAACCCACAAAGGCAAGCCTATCAGACTTATAGCAGATCTCTCGGCAGAAACTCTACAGGCCAGAAGAGAGTGGGGGCCAATATTCAACATCCTCAAAGAACAGAACCTTCAGCCCAGAATTTCATATCCAGCCAAACTAAGCTTCACAACTGAAGGAAAAATAAAATCTTTTATGAACAAGCAAGAACTCAGAGATTTTATTACCACCAGGCCTGCTTTACAAGAGCTTCTGAAAGAAGCATTACACATAGAAAGAAACAACCAGTATTAGCCTTTCTAAAAATACACCAAAAAGTAAAGAGCACCAACATAAAGAAGAATTTACACCAACAAATGGATAAAACAGCCAGTCAACATCAAATGGCAGTAACCAACATTAAATTTAGTAACCCTAAATTTAAATTGACTAAATTCCCAATCAAAAGACACAGCCAAAACCCAACGGCATGTTACATCCAGACCTGTTTCACATGCAAGGATACACAAAGACTCAAAACAAAGGGATGGAGAAAGATTTACCAACCAAATGGAGAGCAAAAATTAATAATAAATAAATAAAAAGCAGGAGTTGCAATTCTTGTATCGGATAAAATAGATTTTAAAGCAACAAAGATACAGTGGTAAAAGGATCAGTGCAACAACAAGAGCTAACGATCCTAACACCCAGATAGGAGACTTAGATTCAATGAGACAGAAAATTAATAAGGATATCAAGGACTCGAACTCAGATCCAGAACAAGTAAACTTAATAAATATTTATAGAGCTCCCCACTTCAAATACACAAAATATACATTCTTGTCAATACCACATCACACCTACCCATTAGTGTAAATGAAACATTGATTGGCCATTATTAATACCCAATTTTTTTCAAAATAAAGCAATATTTCCATTTACTCTCCCTCTTTCTCTTCCTCTTTCTTCCTCTCCTTTACTTATTATTTTTTTTTCTTTCCTTCTCTCAAAAAAAAAGAAATCAACTTGTAAACCTCTAGATCCAGGTCGGCAATGTCTCTTTCATTGCTTGATTTCCTTTCTTCCCTTCCCTCCCTCCCTCCCTCCCTCCCTGCTTCCTCCCTTCCTTCCTTCCTTCATCCCTTCCTTCCTCCCTACCGTCCTTCTTCCCTTCCTTCCTGCCTTCCTCCTCCCCCAAAAAAATAAAAAATAAAAAATAAAAAAATAAAATAAAACATAACAAAATTAGCTGGGTCTCATGGGGGTGCCTGTAATCACAGCTACTTGGGAGGCTGAGACAGGAGAATCTCTTGAACCCAGGAGACGGAGGTTGATTGTGCCACTGCACTCCAGCCTGGATGACAAGAGCAAAAAAACTCCATCTCAAAAAAAAAAAAAGAAAAGAAAAGAAAAAGAAAAACCTTTTGCAGATTCTAAGGATGTTCACGAGTAAAACAGTAAAAAACAATTATAAGAAGAAACATGTTTCTATTAAGAGGCTATAACTAGAACATCCCGGGATTGCAGCTCTCAGTGAAGGTGCGGAGAACTAGAGGACGCCACACTTTCAGACAAATTCTGGTCGCTCACGGAGCAGAAGATCCCCAATGGAGGAAACATACGGGTTGCCAGCGCGAATCTCCTGGCCGGCGTAGCGGTTCTGCCAGCACCTAGGCGTGGCAGCTCTCGGAGCAGAGTAAACAGGTTTGGAGGACCCGCACGGGCCCCCAGCACAACACCAGAGCCCGGCACAGCGGCTGTGACGGCACCTCGGCACGGCAGCGCTCAGCGCAGAGTAAACGGGACCAGTTCCCCTTCTGACCAAGGTTTGGAGCCCCGGGAGGGCAGAGTCGCCTACTATGGACACAAGAAGGAAGCCCGACAGGAGAATCCTGGGAAGAAAAGCACCATCAGTTTTAACGCCACTGCTCTGGCCCTGGGAACTAACAACCTGGACGCCCACTAAAGAGACCTAATCTGAAAGTTGGTAAATTCAAAGAGGACAGGAGGATAAATTTACAATGACGGGAAGAAACCAGCGTAAAAAAGCTGAGAACACTCAAAGTCAGAACGCCTCTCCCTCTAAAGATGATCACAGTTCCACATCGACAATGGAACAAGGCTTGATGGAAAACGAGCGCCTCCTGGTGACAGAATCACTCTTCAAGGAATGGATAATAACAAACTTCGGTGAGTTAAAAGAACATGTTGTAGCCCAACGTAAAGAAACTAGGAACTTTGAAAAAAGGTTTGATGAAATCCTATTGAGAATAGACAACTTAGAGAGGAGAATGAGTGAATTAATGGAACTGAAGAATACAATACAGGAACTCCGAGAAGTATGCACAGGTTTAAACACTCGAATTGTTCAAGCAGAAGAAGGGATATCAGAGGTCAAAGTCCAACTTAATGAAATAAAACGTGAAGAAAAGATTAGAGAAAAAAGGATAAAAAGGAATGAGCAAAGTCTCCAAGAAATGTGGGACTATGTGAAAAGACCAAATTTACGTTTGATAGGTGTACCTGAATGCTACGGAGAGAATGAATCCAAGCTGGAAAACACCCTTCAGGATATTATTCAGGAAAATTTTCCTAAACTAGAAAAGCAGGTCAATATTCAACCCCAGGTAATACAGAGAACACCACAAAGATATTCCTCAAGAAGAATAACCCCAAGGCACATAATCATTAGATTCACCAGGGTTGAAATGAAGGAGAAAATACTTAAGGGCAGCCAGAGAGAAAGGTCAGGTTACCCACAAAGGCAAGCCTATCAGACTTACAGCAGATCTCTCAGCAGAAACTCTACAAGCCAGAAGAGAGTGGGGGCCAATATTCAACATCCTCAAAGAACAGAACCTTCAGCCCAGAATTTCATATCCAGCCAAACTAAACTTCACAACTGAAGGAAAAATAAAATCTTTTATGAACAAGCAAGAACTCAGAGATTTTATTACCACCAGGCCTGCTTTACAAGAGCTTCTGAAAGAAGCATTACACACAGAAAGAAACAACCAGTATTAGCCTTTCGAAAAATATACCAAAAAGTAAAGAGCACCAACATAAAGAAGAATTTACACCAACGAATGGATAAAACAGCCAGTTAACATCAAATGGCAGTAACCCTAAATTTAAATCGACTAAATCCCCCAATCAAAAGACACAGCCAAAACCCAACGGCATGTTACATCCAGACCTGTTTCACTTGCAAGGATACACAAAGACTCAAAACAAAGGGATGGAGAAAGATTTACCAATCAAATGGAGAGCAAAAATAAATAATAAATAAATAAAAAGTAGGAGTTGCAAATCTCGTATCGGATAAAATAGATTTTAAAGCAACAAAGATACAGTGGTAAAAGGATCAGTGCAACAACAAGAGCTAACGATCTTAACACCCAGATACATAGAGACTTAGATTCAATGAGACAGAAAATTAATAAGGATATCAAGGACTCAAACTCAGATCCAGAACAAGTAAACTTAATAAATATTTATAGAGCTCCCCACTTCAAATACACAAAATATACATTCTTGTCAATACCACATCACACCTACTCATAAGTTTAAATGAAACATTGATTGGTCATTATTAATACCCAATTTTTTTCAGAATAAAGCAATATTTCTGTTTACTCTCCCTCTTTCTCTTCCTCTTTCTTCCTCTCCTTTACTTATTTTTTAAAATATTTTAATTTTTTTCTTTGCTTCTCTCAAAAAAAAAATCAACTGGTAAACCTCTAGATCCAGGTCGGCAATGTCTCTCTCATTACTTGATTTCCTTCCTTCCCTTCCCTCCCTCCCTCCCCCCTTCTTCCCTTTCTTCCTTCCTTCCTTCATCCCGTCCTTCCTCCCTACCGGTCCTCCTTCCCTCCCTTCCTGCCTTCCTCCCAAATTAAAAAAAAAAAAAAAAAGAGGCTATAACTGTTATTCACATATTAGTGTGACTTGTTTAGCTTCAATTTCTTGAATATCTATTAAGCATGGCAATAGGTATTTTAAATATAGAACCTAATTTAATTCTCACAGAAGATACCTTGTGTCACAGATAGGCTTTTAAAAAATGGTACTGGTCGGGCACAGTGGCTCACGCCTATAATCCTAGCACTTTGGGAGGCCGAGGCGGGTGGATCGTGAGGTCAAAAGATTGAGACCATCCTGGTCAACATGGTGAAACCCTGTCTCTACTAAAAATACAAAAATTAGCTGGGCATGGTAGCGCATGCCTACAGTCCCAGCTACTTGGGAGGCTGAGGCAGGAGAATTGCTTGAACCCAGGAGGCGGAGGTTGCGGTGAGCCAAGATCGTGCCATTGCACTCCAGCCTGGGTAACAAGAGTGAAACTCTGTCTCAAAAAAAATAAATGGTACTTTGGCCTCTTTTGCCATATACCTATATAAGGAAACATTATAAAACAAGAGCCTCAGGTGGGCAGTGACTCATGTTTATAGTCCTAGCACTTTGAGAGGCCAAGGCAGGAGGACTGCTTGAGCCCAGGAGTTTGAGACCATCCCTGGAAACACAGTGAGATCCTGTCTCTATTAAAATAAAAATTTTAAAAATTAGCTAGGTGTGGTGGTACACACCTATAGTCCTAGCTACTTGAGAGGCTAAGGTGGAAGGATCACTTGAGCCTGGAAGGTTGAGGCTACAGTGAGTCATGGTTGCACCACTGCATTCCAGCCTGGGCGGCAGGGCGAGACTCTGTCTCAAAAAAAAAAAAAGCCTCACGAAACATACTACAATATTTACTCTAAGTATCCTACCAAACATTTTTCATTTTAAAACTCTAAGTATACTACCACAATCCATCATAAAAGTCTTACCAGAAATATCTGGCTTTACCTGAGCATTTTGTTTTTCATATAATTAGTGTTATTAGAAAAATATATACACACAGTGGTGGGGACAAGTAAAAACTAAGGCAGACAGAATTTCTGTTACTTATATTCAAGTAATATAAACAATCTTAATTTTTTTTTTAAAGGAATTTAAGGCCAGGTACGATGGCTCATGCCTGTAATCCCACCACTTTGGAAGGCCGAGGCAGGCGGATCATGAGGTCAGGAGATCAAGACCATCCTGGCTAACACAATGAAACCCTGTCTCTACTAAAAATACAAAAAATTAGCTGGGCATGGTGGTGCATACCTGTAATCCCAGCTACTCAGGAGGCTGAGGCAGGAGAATCGCTTGAACCTAGGAGGCAGTGGTTGCAGCGAGCTGAGATAGTGCTCTAGCCTAGGCGTGAATACGCTTATTTAACTATATGCTGAAATAAACTAAATTTGTGAGATACACTTGAAGTCTGTCTCTTAGGATAACCAAGAGGCTACAACAATAATGACATTCTTTTATATTTAGATCAACAAATCTAAGGCAAAAGCAATTATATAACATTAGATTCTCCCTGAAATTACCTTTAAAAGACTGAAATGAATAAGTTGCTTTAATCAATACCCAAACTGCATTTTACATGGAAAATACCTTTTTTGAAGGGGCTCCGGTAGATGGCACGTCAATTACAGAAGGTGTATTAGTGTAGTTTTGTAAATAGGATCCATCTCCAGGACTTGGGGTTTCTAATGGCAAAATCCCAAAACTGAGAAGAGGTTGAAATCAAGGTGTCAAAAAGTCATCAAGGCATATATAAAGCAGCAGTATACTTAAATTAGAAGGTCTAAAAGGAAGAGAATGGCAAATCAGTCTTAGGGACAGTGAGGATCTGAGGGGCAGATTAAAAATAAAAAAAAGATATCAAACAAGGAACTAAACTAAACAACAACTAATGATCACAGCAGATTTGCTAGAAATAAAGAAGGGTAGCTTTATAAATCTAAGATCCAAATGATCAAATTACTTCAAATTACTAGAACTTATGGGATTGGGACACAACTACAGAGAAAATGTCTTTAGAGACCATTAGATAACTGTAACTCTCCAGAGTTGTAATCTCATGGTCATGCTATTTTAGTAGTTCCCTGGCCTCAGGACTCCATTCATAGAATTTGTTCTAGCATATAATGTTTTTTTTTTTGAGACAGAGTCTCACTCCGGTGCCCAGGCTAGAGTGCAGTGGAATGATCTTGGCTCACTGCAACCTCCACCTGCTGGGTTCAAGCGATTCTTGTGCCTCAGCCTCCCAAGTAGATGGGATTACAGGTATAAGTCACCATACCTGGTTAGTTTTTGTAATTTTAGTAGGGATAGGGTTTTATCATGTTGGCCAGGCTGGTCTTGAGCTCACCTCAACCTCCCAAAGTGCCGGGATTACAGGCATAAGCCACCATGCTCAACCCGTTCTAGCATGTAATTTTTAATTTTGACACTTTTGGATATATATCCTCTGGGCTGAGTTCCTGTTTCTATATATACATATACTTATACTAATTTTGATAAAATATTTCATATTAATAGGTGTGAGAGCTAGGCTCAGTGGCTCACTGTAATCCTAGCACTTTTGGAGGCCATGGCGGGAGGATCACTAGAAGCCAGGAGTTCCAGATCAGCTTGAGCAACATAGGAAGACCCCATTTCTACCAAAAATTAAAAAATTAGCCAGGTGTGGTGGCATGTGCCTGTGGTCCCAGCTACTCAGGAGTCTGAGGCAGAAGGATCACTTGAGCTCAGGAACTTGAGGCTGCAGAGAGCTATGACTGTGCTACTGCAGGCTAACCTGGGTGACAGAGTGAGATCCTATCTCAAACAAAAAAAGGTAGGTGTCAAATTTCCTCCTTGCTTTGGAAAAGAGCACTTTAACAGTAATCAATGGTGCCCCGATTATAACATTTCATGAGGCTCATTTCTATCCTCTAATGCACAGCCATAAAGATAGTATCTTTTAATATGTCTACTACCTAATTAAGGAATATTTAAGAGTTTTAATTTTTTCTCCAATATTTAATATCAATTTTTTTTTGAGCTGGAGTCTTGCTATTGCCCAGGCTGGAGTGCAGTGGCACGATCTCAGCTCACTGCAAACTCCGCCTCCCAGGTTCAACCAATTCTTCTGCCTCAGCCTCCCAAGTACCTGGTATTACAGGCACCTACCACTACGCCCGGCTAATTTTTGTATTTTTAGTGGAGACGGGGTTTCACCAGGTTGTCCAGGCTGGTCTCGAACTCCTGACCTCAGGTGATCTGCCTGCCTCAGCCTCCCAAAGTGCTGGGATTACAGGTGCTAGGGAGCCACCATGTCTAGCAATATCAAAATTTTTATGATGTGCTGTTTTTTTACTTCATTTTCTGAAAACAGAATGCCCTTGTTTCCATAGTGATTTAGAAGTTGCTGTTGTAGTAATCTGCATCACTAAAAATATGAGTTACTAAAATATCATTAAGTATTATAGCATATTTGAAATTATCTTTTGTTTGACTTACCTTGGAGTTAATGGGCTAAGAGCTGCTGGTCCTCCTAATAAACTTCGACCAGTTTTTGGTTTATTTTGAACCTGTTTAGATAATATGGAAGTTCCTGTTCCCAGTGGCACAGTATCAGGTGAAATTACAGCTGAATCAATATAAGACACTGATGAATCTGTATTCAAGGAGTACTTTGAATTGGAAGATTCTAAATTCAATCTGTTTAATTCCTGAAACAGAAAATTTCTACCATGTCATTTACAATATATTATTTAGTTCAGCTCATTCTTTGTAGTTTTCATAATATTTTGAACACTAGAATGTAAGATACTTACAATTGTGTCCTGGGGTGTTTCCGTAAGAACTGTCTCAAGCTGTCTGTGAGATAAACTATAATTAGATACTACTGTTGTACAAGAGTTAGGCAGACAGTTGCTAAAGTTCTGTAAAGATGTTAGTTTAAATGTTTGGTCAGGATCTGGCTTTTCACCTGTGAAGACCAAAAAATAAAGTTTGTCTCTGAGGAAGTGAGGAATAAATTTTTTTCAAGTATGCATAAATCAGTGGAAACAGGAAATAGGCCTTACCCAAAATTTTAAATTCTCCTGCCCACTTATGTTCATCAAATTTACCCACTAAAAGGCCATACTATCTATATCATAAAAGTTTACCAGTAGGATAAAGCTGTAAATTTAGAAAATAAACTAACTATAAGAACACTAATTTTAAATATAACAAATCACAGAAAAATGCAGATTTTTTTTTTATACTGATGAAACAGCTTTAATATAAGCAAGACAGCACATCACAGCAAAAACAGGAGAAAGATATGCATTGGAAGGGTCCAGAGATCTCGGGCTCACACTGTTTGTTTTAAAGCTGAAAATAACTAATGTCATTTTTCTCAAAGTAGGAGATGAGGTTGAAGAGTTAAAACCCATTATGTTTTACAGTAAAGGTTGAAGCACTTCTATGTATATAGATGCAACAATGTTGAGAAATGGTCCTTTATGCATCCTAGGCCAAATATATGGAGAAATTCCATCCCTATACTGTCCAGGTTTTATAAGTTTCTGCTCCAGGCATTCTATTAATTGCATTAGAAATTCTATTAATTTTCTTTTTCTAAAAGCAATTTTGGCTAGTGTTAAACACACAATATAACCCATTCTAGACACCAGACACTAAAAGCAGATTGGCTAAACAGAAGAAACTACTGGATTTAATTTTTGTGGTAGAGTAATTTTCATTATGTAATTTTCAGTTATATGATTCTTGAAACATACATATGATTTTAGCTTCTTTCTTATTCTCAATTTTAACAATCCTTAGCTTTGTAAAGTATTTTTCTTGGGGATAGATGATTTGTATTGCTCTCCAAAAATTAAGTAGCAGAAAAAAGAGAAGAGGAGATGGGAACTCACTCACCTCTCAACCATATCCACTTACCTATTTCACATAATGATTCAAAGGGAGACCAGAGGAAAGGATTTAAACTAAGGCTCTTTTGGTAACATTCTGATCCTTTGGCAAGCCGATCTGTTTTGCTGTGGAGAGAAACAAGTAGATTAAATAAGCTACAAACCCCAAAACTTCTACCATAAAGAAACTTTTAAGATAAAAAATTAGGTAAAAGTTACAGAAGTTCTGAGAGCACTCTTTGTGATGCTTCTCTAAATTACCAGTTTCTCCTATCCGCTAATCTCCAAATGAAGTGAAAGCAAATAGAACACTAATCAAAAGAAATGCTTACAAAATAAACTATCATTGCCTTCTTGAACATTACCATTACTTTAAACTTCCTGTTAGATACTAGAGATACTGAGAAAGATGTGAAAAACATCCGAATTCTTCAGTGTTAATTAAAAAAAATTTTTTTATGAGACAAGGTCTGGCTCTGTTATACAGGCTGAAGTACAGTGGAGCGATCTTGGCTCACTGCAACCTCTACTTCCTAGGCTAAAGCCATCCTACCTCAGCCTCCTGAGTAGCTGGGATTATAGGTGTGCACCACCATATCGGGCTAATTTTTGCATATTTTGTAGAGATGGGGTTTTGCCATGATGCACAGGTGGGTCTTGAACTCATGAGCGCAGGTGATTCGCCTGCCTCAGCATCCCAAAATGTTGGGATTATAGGCGTGAGCCACCACACCTGGCCATTTTGTACTTTTTGTAGAGATGGGGTTTTGCCATGTTGCCTAGGCAGGTCTTGAACTCATAAGCTCAAGTGATTCACCTACCACAGGCTCCCAAAATGCTGGAATTACAGGTGTGATTCCATACTTGGCCTCAATTTTTAATATAACCTTCCCAGTGGTAAGACTGAAAGTGATTTAAATGCTTTAAATATAGCATATTTAAATGATCAGGTTTTTTCCCCCCTCAAAGTAGAGGTGGTAGGTCTTTTTCCTCCCTTTCCCCATCAAGATCTGTTTGTGGAGGTAGGTCTTAATGAAAATGAAAATTTATGTTTCTTTCTAAATCAGGTATATAAATGCTTACATTTGAAATCTGGACAATATCTCTGGCAACATACATACCTGGAAAAATCTGGGGATTATCGGAAGAGCATTACTATCTCTCTAGCTTTGTTTTGCAAGTCTGGTTCTGTCGCCCAGGCTGGAGTGCAATGGCATGATCTTGACTCACTGCAACCTCTGCCTCCTGGGTTCAAGTGATTCTCCTGCCTCAGCCTCCAGAGTAGCTAGGATGACCAGTCCACACCACCATACCGGCTAATTTTTATATTTTAGTAGAGACAAGGTTTCACTATGTTGGCCAGGCTGTTCTCAAACTCCTGGACTCGAGTGATCTGCCTGTGTTGGCCTCCCAGTGTTGGGATTACAGGCGTGAGCCACAGTGCCTAGCCTCCTCCTCCCTAGCTTTTAATTAGGAAGATGGAAGGGGTTAGTGGCTAATGAGACCCATTAGAACTTTCAGGTAAGAATATAATTTACCTGGTCTGAGATTCAAATGCTTCACTATCAAATGGAAAAAAATTGAGAACAACAATTTTTCCAAAATTCTAGAGTTATATAAAGGACCAGATGAAATCTAACCAAGATTTTCAGAAACCCTTACATGAAACTATCAGGTAAAAAATATACATCATCTGTTTACGTGCGGAATTTCAGTATCACCTCAGAGAACTATGAAGAAGGTACCTTTTTTTATATGTTTCAAATAAGTTTTTACTCACTTGAAAATGAGTGAGTAAATGATATGGCATTTGAAATGATATGGCAAAGAAAGTACTACCAGTTAAAGGATATCTAGCTTCCCACACTTGTGTAATTTAAGCAGAAAAACAAATGGATAAAGTAGGAATCGGAAGTAGGATGCAGACTTTTGGAAAACATAAATAAATAAGTTTTATCAAAGTCTGTAACTAGGATCATTTAGATAAAATTTACCTCCCTCCCTCCCTTCCTTCCTTCCTTTTTTTGATAGGATCCTGTTATGTTGCCCAGGCTGGACTCCTGGCCTTAAGCGATTCTTTTGCCTCAGCCTCCCAAGGAGCTAGTGCATGCTACCATGGCTTGCTAAAAAAAAAAAAAAAAAAAAAAAAAAAAAAAAAAAAAAAAAAAAAAAAAAGGACCGGCGTGGTGGCTTATGCCTGTAATCCCGCACTTTGGGAGGCTGAGGCGGGTGGATCACGAGGTCAAGAGATCGAGACCATCCTGGTCAACATGGTGAAACCCCGTCTATACTAAAAATACAAAAAATTGGCTGGGCATGGTGGCGCGTGCCTGTAATCCCAGCTACTCAGGAGGCTGAGGCAGGAGAATTGCCTGAACCCAGGAGGCAGAGGTGGCGGTGAGCTGAGATCACGCCATTGCACTCCAGCCTGGGTAACAAGAGCGGAACTCCGTCTCAAAAAAAAAAAAGTTAGTGTTATTTTGCTATGTTTCCCAGGCTGGTCTCAAACTTCTGGGATTACAGGTGTGAGCCACCACAACTGGCCTGAAATTTTAAAAATTTAATTGTCATAAGACTGGCATAATCACCTACAAGGGATAGAGCGGTAACTTAGAAATAGGAAATGAAGAAAGGGCATACAAAAAACCATTTGCTGAAACAGGGTAGAATGTGGCAAATCAATGCTTGGGAACTTTTAACATAAGGCTAAGCAAAAGAAAATACATAGCCAGGCAAGGTGGCTCACGCCTGTAATCCCAGCACTTTGGGAGGCCAAGGTGGGTGGATCACTTGAGGTGAGGAGTTCAAGATGAGATTGGCCAACATGGTGTAACCTCATCTCTACTAAAAATACAAAATTAGCCAGGTGTGGTGGCAGGTACCTGTAATCCCAGCTACCTGGGAGGCTAAGGCGGGAAAACTGCTTGAATCTGGGAGGTGGAGGTTACAGTGAGCCGAGATCACACCACTGCACTCTAGTCTGGGTGACAGAGCGAGACTGTCTCAAAAAAAAAAAAAAAAAAAAAAAGGAAAATAAAAATAATAAATGAAAAATACAGTGAAATCTCATTGTTTGAGGATTATCCTAAGCTACAAATATGTCAATGACCATTTTTTTTAGATTTTCCTCTTGTAGTTCCTAAGTAAAGCCATTCCGTCAGTCCTCAGTCCCTTCTTTAGAAAATCTCTCTCTGGTGAGAATCCCTTCTACAGAGATGACAACTAAATCGATTTTTCTGACTTCAAACTTACCTTTCCTCTGCCTAATGGGTGGTTTCATCTAGGTTTACTTATCTAAAGCTTAGTAATTTCAAAATCAAGTTCAGCTTTTCTCCTGCAAATCTGTTCTATTTCTATGTATTCTTACAAGTTCACAGACTCAAAAATCCTACTTAGAGATAGCACTGACTTCTTCTTCTCTGACCTTCAATTCATAGCCAATCAGCAATGAAGCCATAATTCATATACTTTCATTTTATTTCTGGCTTAAAGTTCCCTCTTTATTTTCACTGTTAGGATCCCTATTGCTTCTCATCTAAAACATCAATAGATCCCTAATTAATGTCTCACTTCTTCATCCCTTCAATTCATGCTATTTAGGCCCCTTGTGTTTCATAATACTAACCACAGTCTGCCTATTTATCTTTTCATGCACTCTCTCTTGCAAGTGATTATAAGCTGTCTGAGAATGGAGAATTAGTCTTTTGTCATTTTTATACTACCTGTTTCCTGTTTCAAAATAGCCCTGTCCCCTTGCTTTGCTAGCAGAATGTAACATAAAACAGACAATTTTATTAATAATTTTAAAAGTTGCATTACTGAACTGCATGAATTATTTACATGGCCAGAAAGGAAGTAGACAAACATTGATTAATTTAAGCAAAGACAAAATAATCTATTAGAGAAAAATATTCTGGAAAAGAGGGTAATCCTTTGTGATGAAAAGTCTCATTTCCAATACTATTTAAATTAAAATTACATTTTCTTTCTAGATTAATGGGAAAAAAAATTCAAATTTGATAAGTTGGCAAGGCTGATTTTTATAATGAGCCATGATTTCATTAACAGACCATAAAACAAAAGAAATTTATATCAAAATTAGTGTCTGCTAAGAGATTAGATACACACATGATTTATACATGTATAAATCGTATAAGAGCTAAACAGGGAAGAAGTCTGGTGTGGAATTATAATAATCTAGCCTGGGAGATAAAACTTCTAATTATTCGATAGAGAGATAAAAGGGGACAAAGATTTAAGAAAATTAAACTGCTGGAGTACTCTAAATTTAGATTGAAATTTTTATTAAAATTGAGTGATACACACAAAACCCAGCCAGAAGTTTCCTAAAGAACTGGGGCAAAAAATATTATTTAAGTGGTATTGGGAAGAAATTGTTAATTTAGGAAGCAGACTTAGTATCAATTGCATGCTAAACATAGAATTCTCATGTGCTATAATAGACAAGATGACTGAAAAATGTCTATACTGGAGATAGAAAAGAAAACCTAACACACCTTAGCTATAAAACCACATATATGTATCTAGATTACTAGGTGCAATTCTGGCATATAATGGCTAAAATGAAAAGCCAGTATTGGGGTAGGGTTGCTTCACTTTTGATAATCTTGTAATCTTTATGATGAATAAAAATAACCCTTGGCTGGATACTGTGGCTCATGCCTGTAATCCCAGCACTTTGAAAGGTGGCAGGACTGCTTAAGCTCAGAAGCTTAAGACCATCTTGGAAAACATTGTGAGACCCCATATCTACTAAAATAAAAAAAATATGAAAGAATCCATCCATATTCCTCTGAAGAAGGAGAAAAATAAAACTTCCTTCTTCACATGTATGTATACATATACACACACACCTTTCTGACGATTTAACTCCATCTTTAAAAAACTTTATTAATGATTTTTCTTAAAATAATAATACATATATGTTGAGTGACACATGACATTCTGTTCAATGACAAATCACATATGTGACAATAGTCCCATAAGATTATTTGTTTTATTGAGATGGAGTTTCACTGTTGTTGCTCAGGCTGGAGTGCAATGGTGCAACCTCAGCTAACTGTAGCCTCCACCTCCTGGTTTTAAGCGATTCTCCTCCCTCAGCCTCCCAGGTAGTTGGGATTACAGCCATCTGCCACCACACCTGGTTAATTTTTTTTTTTTTAGTATTTTTAGTAGAGACAGGGTTTCACCATGTTGGCCAGGCTGGTCTCGAACTCCTAACCTCAGGGGATCTGCCTGCTTTGGCCTCCCAAAATGCTGGGATTACAGGCATGAGCCACTGCACCTGGCCCCCAGAAGATTATAAAACCATTTTTCTACTATACCTTTTCTTTGTTTAGATACACAAACATTTACCATAGTTTAGGTAACATGCTGTACAGGTTTGTAGCCTTGGAGCAATAGGTTATACCATGTAAGCTAGGTATGTAGCAGGTTACACCATCTAGGTTTGTGTATATGTACTTTATGATGTTCACAAATGACAAAATCACCGAAGGACGTATTTCTCAGAACATATCCCCATCATAAAGTGACATAAGACTGTATAGCATATTTGTAATTTTAACTTTTTCTTTTTTTGAGACGGAGTCTCACTCTGTCACCAGGCTGGAGTGCAGTGGCATAATCTCAGCTCACCACAACCTCCGTCTCCCGGGTTCAATTGATTCCCCTGCCTCTGCCTCCCGAGTTGCTGGGATTATAGATGTCTGCCACCATGCCCAACAACTTTATTTTTTAAAACTTTACATTGGAATAATTTTAGAATTACAAAGAACTTGCAAAAATAGTACACAATTCTCATGTACCCTACACCCAGCTTCCTCCAATAATATCTGACATAACCATAGTACAATTATCAAAACTAGGAAACTGACATTAGTATAAAACTGTAACCCAGGCTGGACTCTGTGGCTCACACCTGTAATCCCAGCACTTTGAGAGGCTGAAATCATGCCACTGCACTCCAGCCTGGGTGATAGAATGAGACCACATCTCAAAAAAAAAAAAAAAAAGAAAAAGAAAAAAGAAAAAAAAAACCTATAAGCTAAACCACAGAGCTTATTTGAATTTTAGCAGTTTTTACAAGTGTATATAGAGAATATTATCACATTTACAAACTGGTATAACCACCACTACAATCAGAATATAAAACTGTTCCAATATCCCAAGGAAACCCCTAAATATATTCTCCTCCTAACTCCTGAGAACCACTTATCTCTTCTCCTTCACTATAAGTCTGTTAGATTAATGTTACATGAATGGAATTATATATTTAAACTTTTGAAATTGGCTTTTTTCACTTGCCGTAATACCCTTGTAATCCATCCAGGTTACTATACATATCAATATAGTAGTTTGTTTCTCTGTATTGCTAAGCAGTCCATCGGATGGACTAGTTTATCTATTTACTTATTGAATTTGGGTTGTTTCCAGTTTTGGGCTTTTACAAATAAAGTTGCTATGAACTTTTATGTAAAATATCACCTTACATTCCCTCCAGGAGAGTATAAGTAATCTTGCTGCACTGCATCCTCACCAGTGCTTGGTATTCTCAGCAGTTTTTATATTCAGCCATTCTAATAAGCACGTAGTGATATCTAATGGCGGCTTTTTCTTGCTTTCCTTAATGGCTAATGATTTAGAACAACTTTTCACCTGCTAATTTACCATCCATATATCCTCTTTGGTGAAAGATCTATTCAATAGTTTTGCTTATTTTCTAATTGAACTGATTTTTTAAGAGAATTTTTTATATAGTCTAGATACATTCTGTGTTTATGTGATTTGCAAATATTTTCCCCCAGGCTGTGGCTTGTATGTATTTTCTTAATGTCATTTGCAAAATAAACAGTTTTGATAAAATTTACCAATTTTTTCTTTTATGTACTGTCATTTGGGTGTTATGTTTAAGAACTCTTTGCCTAACCCTAGGTCATAAAGATTTTCTTCTAAACGTTTTATAGTTTTATATTTTACGTTTAGATCCATGATTCATTTGGTTTAAATTTTTAATAAGTTGTGAGGTTTAAGTCAATTCTCATTTCTTCTGCCTATGAATATCTAGTTACACTGTCACCATTATTTGTTAAAAAGGACATCATTCCTCCACTAAATCGTTTTTCACCTTTTTCGAAAGTCAACTGACCATTCAAGATCCTGTTTTCAATTATTTTGGGTATGTTCCCAGAAGTGGAATTCTATTTTTAATTTTCTGAGAAACTGATTTTTTTTTTTTTTTACTTATCACTAGATACATTTGATTTTCTAATTGTTTTTGAAGATTTTTGTGTATATACTCATAAGGATATTGGCCTATAATTTTCTTTTTTAGAACAGTATTTGGTTTTGGAATCAAGAAAATGCTGACCTCATGAGTAGGAGAGTATTTCTTGTCCTATTTTCTGGAAGAAATTGTGTAGCATTAGGGAAGAATTTTGACTACAAATTAAAGTTTCTTTCATAATTTTAGGATTACGCAGATTAACTTGTTCAGATTTCTATTTCTTAGGTGAGTTTTGGTAGTGTGGTTTATAAAGAAATTGGTCAATTTCATCTAAGTTGTTAAATTCATGTGCATGGAGTTTTTAACAAACACATCCTTTCAATGTCCTCAGGGTAGGTAGGTATTCTTTCTTCCATTCCTGATATAAGTAATCGTGTTCTCTCTCTTTCTTTTTGGGGGTCAGTTTTGGCAGTTTTACCAATCTTTCCAAGGACCAGCTTTGGTGTCAATGATTTTCTCTATTTTTTTTCTGCTTTCAATTTCACTGATTTCTACTTTTTATTATTTCCTTCTTTCTGTTTGCTTGGATTTACTGTGCTCTTCTTCTTTTTCTAATTTCTTATGGTGGAAGCTTAGCGGAGTTGAAACTATTCTTTTATAACAAACATTTAGTGCTGTAAATTTTGCTCTAACTTTAGCAATGTCACAGTTTTTAATGTCATATTTATTTTTTGAGATGGAGTTTTGCTGTTGTTACCCAGACTGGAGTGCAATGGCACGATATCGGCTCACCGCAACCTCTGCTTTCTGGGTTCAAGCAATTCTCCTGCCTCAGCCTCCCGAGTAGCTGGGTCTACAGGCGTGCACCACCATGCCCAGCTAATTTTTGTATTTTTAGAAGAGACGGGGTTTCACCTTGTTGACCAGGATGGTCTCGATATCTTGACCTCGTGATCCACCCGCCTCGGCCTCCCAAAGTGCTGGGATTATAGGTGTGAGCCACCGCGCCCAGCCTAATGTCATATTTATTATTCCTTTCATTCAGTTCAATATTTTTTAAATCTCCTGTGAGACTTCCTCTTCAACCCATGAATTATTTATTTATTTATTTCTGAGATGGAGTTGCCCAGGTTGGAGTGCAGTGGCGTGATCTTGACTTACTGCAACGTCC
Organism: Callithrix jacchus; assembly: GCF_049354715.1. Lineage (NCBI taxonomy): Eukaryota > Metazoa > Chordata > Mammalia > Primates > Cebidae > Callithrix > Callithrix jacchus. The sequence goes on from NC_133506.1 coordinate 87,046,657, forward strand.
GCCTCCCAGGTTCAAGCAGTTCTCATGCCTCAGCCTCACAAGTACCTGAGATTACAGATGTGTGCCACCACACCCAGCTAATTTTTGTATTTTTAGTAAAGATGGGGTTTCGCCATGTTGGCCAGGCTGTCTCAAGCTCCCAACCTCAGGAGATCCGCTGGTCTTGGCCTCCCAAAGTGCTGGGATTACAGATATCAGCCACTGTGCCTCGCTTCATGAATTATTTAGAAGTATGTGGTTCAATTTCCAAATGTTTTGAGATTTTCTTATTTATATGTCACTTTTTATCATCTAATGCAAGTCTTTTAGACAGAGTAGTATTTATAGTACTTCATTTTAGTTAATTTTCTAAATGTAAAAGAATATGGTGCTTTTTAGTAATATTTCTCTAATATTCCTTATTAAAATTTTGACAGTTTTTTTCATAAATCGTCCACCCTCTAGTTTTTGTACATCACTCCTCTCAAATGATTTGTAGTTTTCACCAAACGTCTATTTTCCTTTGGAAGTCACTCTATAGATATGACATGTTGTCAAATTTTACTTTTTCTTTTTTTTTTTGAGACAGTTTCACTCTTCTTGCCTAGGCTGGAGCACAATGGCGTGATCCCAGGTCACAACCTCTACCTCCTGGGTTCCCAAAGTGCTGAGGTTATAGGCGTGAGCCACTGTGCCCAGCCAAGTTTTATTTTCTCTATTAAGCTTTCCTAGTTACCATTACCCCTCTTTTTAACCAGGTAGGACTGATTATTTTCTCATTTGAACAATAAACTGCTCAAATTTTATTGCAGAACTTTTAATGTAATAATAAAAACTAACTCTGAGTGTGGAAAAAGCAACATTTTGTTTGTTCCTATTCTCTTTCAATAATAATCATCAACCCAGAAGACTTCTGTGACCAAATGTGTGGTTTTTTTTCCCCCAAAACTCCCCAAGCACCAAACACCAGCTGAATGTCCGCTAATTCAATTTTGACACCATCTACCTGCAGACAGTCTCAGATCCCACAGGTTAAGGTTCAGTCTTCAAGACTAACCTGCCCCACCTTCAGACACCAGTCACAACTCTGGGCCTTCGGAACTTCTGATCAACTAGCTACAAATTGGGATTCCCACAACTCTCTACTTAGGTTTGATGAATTTGCTAGAGCAGTTGACTTATTATAAAGGATATTACAAAGGATACAAATGAAGAGTGCATAGGGCGAGGTATGGGGGAAAGGAGGGTGTGGAGCTTCCGTGGCCTCTTGAGGCAAGCAACCTGCCAGGAACCTCCATGTGCTCAGTTTTCTGCAAGCTTTCTGAATCTTGTGGTTTTGAGTTTTTATGGAGGCTTCATTACTTAGGCATTACTGATTAAACCACTGGCTGTTGGTGATAATCTTATCACCAATCTAATGGTGGAACTTAATCTTCACCTCCTCTCGCCTCCTGGGAGGCTGGGACATGGGTACAAAAAGTCCCAACCCTCTAATCCTCCCTTGGTCTTTTGCTGCCAGCCCCAATCCTGAAGCTAACCTAGGGAATGCTGGCTACTAGTCAAAGTGTTTACATACAAAAAGATATCACTGCGGAGTTTCTAAGTGTATTCGAGGAAATTAGGTCAAAGACCAAATATATATGGTTCGTTATGTTACACTTAAAAACTTTCGTTTACTGTTTCTCTTCTACTTTATTATAAACCTTTGAGGGTGGAGACTGTCAGTCATTTATCTTTATATTCCCAATGCCAAATGTTTAACTATAATGGAAATGAATCTCAAAGTTTCTTGAATAAATGACAAGAATCATAGACTCAGAATAAATTCATTATTCTGAGTCCTTAAGGTAAATGAATACATTAATATTATGTCTTTGCTGACTCCTGTTCGCAAGAGTGGTGTTAATGGCTAAACATATCTGTTACACGTGAAAATGCCCCCAAATTTAGTCAAACAATTTATTCTATTCAAATACACATTTTCAAGGTTTTAAAAAATAACCACTATTCAAACTACCCTCAATTTATCTTAAAATAGATGCTATCCTAGTACTTTAGACAAGCAGTCCTCAGTCACTTCTCTCACAGGGAAGACATATTTTCCCACAAATGACATGTACACATGTGACGCATTCCCACTGGCAGAGTTACCTGTTCTTCTTCGCCGCCGCCTCCCAAAGTTTTGAGATTACAGGCATGAGACAATGGACCTGGCTATCTTTTCTTCTGTTTCCTCAGTGGATCACATACTCTTTTCACCCAAGGTAAAAAAAGTAACATGGGCTGGGCACGGTGGCTCATGCCTATAATCCCAGCACTTTGGGGGTCCGAGGCGGGTCAATCACCTGAGGTCAGGAGTTCAAGACCAGCCTGGCCAACATGGTGAAACCCTGTCTCTACCAAAAATACAAAAACTAGCTGTGCGTGTTGGAGGGCACCTGTAATCCCAGCTACTTGGGAGGTGGAGGTTGCAGTGAACTGAGATCATGCCACTGCACTCCAGCCTGGGCGACAAGAGCAAAACTCCATCTCAAAAAAAAAAAAAAAAAAAAAAAAAGTCTAACGTGTTAGGCAGGGCTGCTGTAACTATTATCAGTAAGGCTAAGTGGAAAGTACAAAATTAGATTAACATCTCTACTATTTTACAGGTTTAATAAAGTCAGAGAATCAGATTATGTACTACTCAGCCAAGTACTATTTGATAAACACCAATCAACATAGGTTTTTTTAAACTATAAAACATTCTTGTATGGAAATGCCTTTCTGATAGTTTGGATCATTCTTACTTACCAATACACATGTCCCAACAATGAAAGAGTAAAGCAAGCTGAATCACCAAACTCAGTAACAATATCATCATGGCTTTTCTGCTTATTAAACACTCCACCAGATAAGATCTGTTCCCCTTCTGCGAGCCTTTAAAATAAAATTTAAAGATTTTTAAAAACTAGTATAAAAAGCAGTTCATGTAAACACATTCTTCATTACCAAAGTGCATTAAATGATGGAGACATAAAAATTCTTTGTTTCTTTTCTCTTCTCTTTCTTTCTTTCCCTCCCTTCCTCCCTCCCCATCTCTCTATTTCTTTAAAGAGTCAGGGTCTTGCTTTGCTACCCAGGCTAGAATGCAGTCATGCAATCATAGCTCACTATGGCCTCAAATTCCTGGACTCAGGTGATCCTCTTGCATCAGCCTTGTGAGTAGCTGGAACTACAGGTGCACACCACCACACCCAGCTGATTTTTAAATTTTTTGTAGAGACAGGGCAGGGTCTCACTATGTTGACCAGGCTGGTTTCAAACTCTTTGGCTCATGCAATCCTCTCATGTTGGCCTCCCAAAGTGTTGGAATCACAAGCATGAGACACTGCACCTGGCCACTTTGTTTTTTCTTAAAAAAAAAAAAATTTTTTTTTTTTTTTAAATTAGAATAGTGGCAAACATATATTTAGAATCACTTGGGAGGCTGGAAATTTATGATCTTAAAATTTCACTTTTACCTTTAAAAACAGAATCAGTTACATTTAGTGTATATACAAATTCAGTCTGAGCAACATATTCATTACTCATGTAAGAAGGAACAGAAGATAATTATTATACTATGGGAGAAAATATTAATGGTTCTTCATTAACAAACATGGTGGTCCTTCTTCCTTAAAATAGAAATGTATATGCAAATTAAACATGACTAACATATTTTAATTAAAAATTGCATACTTAGGCCAGGCACAGTGGCTCACGGCTGTAACTCCAGCACTGTGGGAGGCCAAGGTGGGAGGACAGCTTGAACCCAAGAGTTCAAAACCAGCCTGAGCAAAATAATGAGACCCCATCTCTACAAAAAAAATAGGAAAATTAGCTGGCTGTAGTGACACGTGTCTGCAGCTCTAGCTACATGGGAGGCTGAAGTGGGAGGATCGCTTAGACCCAGATGGAGGCTGCAGTGAGCCATGATCACTCCGTTACACTCCAGCCTGGGCAACAGAGCAGGACCCTTTCTCTAAAAAAAAGATAAGAAAAAAAAAGGAACTGACAAATTACATAAGAAAGTAGATTTTTAAGAATTCAACATTAGGAATGTTGAAATTTAAAAATAATTCAAGAACAAATATCTCAGAAATTTCAGAAATTTTAGGTAGCTTTAATTAAAAAGTCAGTCACTGGACAGATAGTATAGTTATTGATCAGTCTATGGTGACACTTACTTGTATCTTCCCCTTGTAAACCTACAAGCCAATTATACATAAAGGCTTTTACAAATATCTAATACCATTTACACATGTGACCATATAGCTCCTTTTACCATTATTCTATCTCTTACAGTACAGAAAAGAATTTAACAGAACATAACTATCTGTATCTCTAAATACCTCCAAATTTGGTATAGGGCCAGCTGACTTGGCTTAATTGTAATGTGCAAAAGAAGTAAGTACTCAATAAAATGATCTTGAAAGGGAACTATACAATCACCTAAACACAGGGGAGTATTACTCTCAAGTGAACTGGAAAGTTTTCAGGCTTATTCAAACTGGTCTAACACTGAAAGCAAAAAAAAAACCAAAATATTTGTGATCATTTAAGAAACCAATTAGAATTAGTTATAACTTAAGTTTCTCCAGAGTTAAACTCTATTATTTATTACCACAACAATGAAATCTCCATAATATAAATAATGCCATAGGCAACAGTGTAAACATTACTGAAATAGATGAAAAAGAGGGAAGAAAGGGAATCAGAGTTTAACATGAAAAGAATTTTATCGAAAATTCAACAGTGTAAGTAAAACAAAATAGCTAAAACATATTTTAAAACTTACTTGCTGAGATCAACACAACATTTTGCAAGCAGGTATTTGCATTGTGGTGTAGTACAACTGTGTCCTTTCAACAGTCTATATGCTTTATACGCCTTTCCTGAGCGGTAATAACAGGTTGCCAGTAAAAACAAGGCTTCTTCTGAGTGTACTAAAAACAGACATTTTTTAAAAAGGCTATTTTTCAGTATATTGAATGATAATCAGTTTATCATGCAATAAATAAATTTAGCAAAAAAAATTAGGCAAATTAGGCATGCTATTTTAACACAAAACAATTACTTATTAATTCAAATTTGAATTGTGGAGAAACAGTTTGCTTATAGCAAAGTTAGTTCCTTAGCTCTCAATTACTTTTCTCTCTAAGAAACCAAGGAAATAATACAATGAAGACAATCATGGTATTCTCTGTAAATACTTAAGAAAAGCAAACACATATACAAACATCCCTACCTTTAAACAGACTACCAGTAAAGGATCTTGTTTTTAGATAGTATTTTTCTAATAAATCTTTTGGGATAGGTCAAATATCATTAGTAAGAGAAACCTGAGTGTAAATAAATCTAATTACCAGTATGAAATAATTTTTACATTTAAAAAAGACCAGATTGGAAAAAAAAAAACACTTGTTTTGCTTTAACATCAAATATACATTAAATTATATTTAAGATAAAAAATTTTAAATTGTGAATGCTCACACCATTTTAACATTCAGTTGACAGACTTGTATAGTGACAATAATTAAATTACAATGGCAAGACCTGGGTTATCTATCAATCTGTCCCTCTTTTTTACATTATGAAATGCCCCCTGCCTTCTTAATGCAATGTGGCATTTTTCACCCTTATTTATTCTATGTCTCTACCAAACTGATCATCACTTCACTTCTAGCCCCACAATCCAGATGAGAGTCTATAGAGGCAACAACAAAAGGTATAGAAAGAGGTAAAATCACAAAACTGTGATTCTTAAAATGGTTTATGAAATAATCCCAGTGAGCTGAAGGATCTTCTAAGCCAGTGGTTCTCAAAGTATGGTCTTTGTACCAGTATCAGCATGACTTGGAAACTTGCTAGAAATGAAAATTGTTGTGCCCCATCTCATACCCACTAAATTAGTAATCCTGGGAGTAGGAACCAGCAACCTACGTGGTTAACAAACTCTTCAACTGATTCTGTGGCATTCTCAAGTTTGAGAACCACTGTAGTAAGGTACACGACAAACTTGTCACATCTTTTTTTTTTTTTTGAGACAGAGTTTCACTCTTATTGCCCAGGCTGGAGTGTAATGGCTCGATCTCAGGTCACCACAACCTCCACCTCCTGGGTTCAAGCGATTCTGCTGTCTCAGCCTTCTGAGTAGCTGGGATGGTAGGCATGGGCCACCACACCTGGCTAATTTTGTATTTTTAGTAGAGACAGGGATTCTCCATGTTGGTCAAGCTGGTCTTTATCTCCGGACCTCAGGTGATCCACCCACCTTGGCCTCCCAAAGTGCTGGGATTACAGCCGTGAGCCACCACACCCAGCTACACATCTTTTAAAATAGTTAACATCATTCTAAGATTTTGGATAAAAAATTAATTTGAAATTTTATTTCTAAGTTTCTGTCACAGATATGTGCAGGCAAAGACCAACAGAACCCTTCTTCTCTAGCCCATCTTATGGTTTTTCATGAAACTACAGTGTAAAAAATAAATAGTAAATGATAAGAAATTTTGGCACGTGTATTAATGAGATGTACAGTAGTATTAGAGCTGCAGGTGCGAAAAAAAAGAATGGGGCACTCACTGCAATAGGAATAAATTATTAATTTTACTGACTACAACTTCTCATTGACATAAGTTAGAAAGTTTGCAGGGCACAGTGGCTTGTGGCTCATGCCTGTAATCCCAGCACTTTGAAAGGCTGAGGCAGGTGGATCACCTGAGGTCAGGAGTTCAAGACCAGCTTGGCCAACATGGTTAAACTTCGTCTCTACTAAAAATACAAAAAAAAAAAAAAAAAAATATTAGCTGGGTGTGGTGGCAGGTGGCTGTAATCCCAGCTACTTGGGAGGCTGAGGCAGGAGAATCACTTGAACCTGGGAGGCAGAGGTTGCAGTGAGTGGAGATTGTGCCACTGCACTTCAGCCTGGGTGACAGGGTGAGACTCCATCTCAAAAACGAAAAGAGAAAGTTTGATTTCCTCTAGATTTTACAATGGTCTGGTTTCTTTTCACTTTGTAAGTTTTTAAAAACTATTGATTATACCAATAAACAAGGGCTCCCACAAACTTGCTTAACTCCCAGTTATAGTAATGCTGTCTTAATTGTTTGCAAATACTTGATTATGCATAGGTCCATTTGCACTGCAATAAAATTCCACAATAATAATAAAATACCAACTATCCTTTTTGTGTGTATGTGTGTGTGTGTGTGTGTGTGTAATTTTAGTGTAACACTGCAATTAGCTTTTTGAAGCATAACTTAAAAATTATATGTTCAAATGGGAATATGGATTGGTCATTTAGGTAAAACGAAAATAATAAAACTGGCTGGGCATTGTGGTTCAATGCCTTTTATCCCAGCACTTTGGGAAGCCAAGGCAGGCAGATCACCTGAGTTCAGGAATTCAAGACCAGCCAGGCCAACAGAGCAAAACCCTGCCTCTACTCAAAATACAAAAATTAGCCAGGTGTAGTGGCACATGCCTGTAATCCCAGCTAATCAGGAGACTGAAGCAGAAGAATCGTTTGAACCCAGGAGGCAGAGATTGCAGTGAGCTGAGATCGCGCCACTGCACTCTAGCCTAGATGACAGTGAGACACTGTTTAAAAAATAAAAATAAATAAATAAATAAAATAAAGAAACTGTCAGATAATGAAGTAAATCCAGAACAACCTGAAGTGTTGTGACATGGGTGGTTTCTCGGGCTCCTCACAAGTAATTTGGCAGCAGAGAAACGTAACAGTACCCCAAACACAACTAATGAACCAGTGGTAAACAACCATAAATCTAAAAAGCATGGAGTATGTTTACTGGCTAGGATCGTCAAATAGATTTCATCTGGAACAGTAACTCCAACTAACTGATAATGGCTGTCTGAAATGCCATATTCAGAAAAATTCTCAGGCTGATCATGGTCTAGCTAGTTAAGTACAGTGATCAAAATAACAGGATCTGGAAACAGTTACAGATGTTTGCAAGCCACTATTTACCATCCTTTACTTACAGCCTTAATTAAAATATGGGATTAGAATTGTAAGGTTCATAATATATTTTATAATCATGAATGAAGTTAGCATTCATTCCATGAAGTCACTCTTAAAGTAATATTGAGAAATCAATCATGTAATAAATTATGCTATGTCCATGTGATGAAAAAAAGGACATAGAAAGATTTCCAGAATGCACTGTTAAAGTGAAAAAACAAACAAATTAAGCCTGTAATCCCAGCATTTTGGGAGGCCAAGGCGAGTGGATCACCTAAAGTCAGCAATTCAAGACCAGCCTGGCCAACATGGTGAAACCCCCGGCTCTACCAAACACACAAAATTCAGCTGGGTGTGGCGGCGTGCACCTGTGATCCCAGCTACTTGAGAAGCTGAGGCAGAAGAATTGCTTGAACATGGAAGGTGGAGGTTGCAGTGAGCCGAGATCGTGCCACTGCACTCCAACCTGGGTGACAGAGAGAGACTCCGTATCAAAATAAATAAATACATACATAAATAAAAAAAAAGTTGTAGGACACTACTGAAGTTCTTACAAATAGGTTCGGCTTCAAGAGTTTAAAGGTCTTTTGAGTATAAGTTTAAAATAATTAAGACAGGTTTAACCTTGCATCCTCCAGATACATTTAGATCAAATGCTTAGTCCTTCAATGCTTTTAAACCAGACAGACACCTTTTCTTCACACTGATTTATAATCTAAATATGCAGCCTTTCTAAAATGGACCATTTTGACAAAACTTAAAATTTGTTGAGGTAACTGTTCTTTGACCGAGTGCACAGCTTCAGGAGGGACGCACATGGGAGCGGTGAGGGAGGAAGGGACACCCGCCTAACCAGCCAGATCAGCCGAATCAAACCTGGCGATCAATGGGGTGACAGATGTTGCAGCCAGATCGCCCTCACATCCGAGTTAACTGTTCTTTACCTAGCCTTGATAAGCTATACAAGTATCACAGAAGCCCTCAGAGGTTAGTGTACTCTGCTGGCTGCCCTGTCATGAACTCTGATGTTGTGTGTATTTAAGGGCATAGAACTATGGAACCATCTATGATTTATGACACATTTCAAATTGATTATATGGGCCAGGTGCAGTAATCCCAGCTAAGGTAGGCTGATCACTTGAGTCCATGAGTTGGAGAACATCCTGGCAAACATGGCGAAACCTTGTCTCTACTAAAAATACAAAAATTAGCTGGACATGGTGGCACATGTCTGTAATCCCAGCTTCTTGGGAGGCTGAGGTACAAGAATTGCTTGAACCTGGAAAGTAGAGGTTGCAGTGAGCTGAGATTATGGCACTGCACTGAAGCCTGGGCAACAGAGCGAGACTCTCTCAAAAGAAAAAAAAAAACAAATCGATCGTCTGTTAAGTTTTTAAATCAACTATAAGCAGTATGGCATGTGGATTAAAGTGCTGACTCTGAAGCTAGACTGCTTGGGTTCAGATTTGGCACTTCAATTTATTAGCTATGACTTAGAGCAAGTTAACTTCTCTTACCCTCATTTTTTTTTCACTGTAAAATAAGGACTATGAGTACCTACTTTTAAAGGTTGCTGTTAAGATTAAATGACTTAATATATGTACAGCAATTAGGATAGTATCTGACATATAGTGAGGGCGCTATTATTTTAATTACTGGCCTTCTCTTAAATTTACAACACCTGAATAGACATTTGATATTAATGCAGGAGGTACATAAGTGTCATTGAGCCACAAGCTCAAGTAATTAATTCTATTTCATCAATATTTTTTGCTGTTTTCAATTGCATGGAGGCTGTACTTTTCTTATCTTGCATTATTCATTCTGTTGTTCAGTCATTTCTACTGTTGAACATTTCATCTACATATGCAATTTTAGCATACTAATACTATTCTTAATTTTTATCTTTTCTACATTTATTTACATCCTGCATTTCAATACTAACTGATTTTATACATGTTGTTAACAATGGGGTCAACAGTGCTCTTAAGTATTTTAAAACCATGCTTATAGTAAAAAGACCACAAATACAAGAGGGCTGGAAGAAGTTTTAAGAGGCTCCTTAGTGTTTGAGGCAGAAAGTGGCAATACATGAGAAGAAAAAAGATAGCCAGATTGTACAGGGCTTTGTAAACTGTGTAAAGATTTAGGAATAGATCCTTACAGCAATTAGATACCTCTGAAGGGTTTTAAGAAGGAACATAGATTTGGAAGGAGAAAAGGGAAAGGCAGGGAAAGGGAGATAAGGAAAATCAGTTAGTGGTATCTTAGGTTAGATTTGAATATATTGATTTCATATATCTGTGAAACATACAAGTTAATTCAATGAAAATAGTTAAAAGTCTTGGATCAATAAAGACCTAAAAATGATACATTACACAACATCTCTAGTAGAATTCTGGATATTCTTTAATAATGATCTTAACACAAGCTGGTAAATAGTGTTTTTAATATGTTGCTATTTGCATGCATATATTTCTGTGAGTTTAGGCTCTCAGTATCCTGGTTAAGAGAAAAGAAACAGATGCTGAACCTTTTACCCTGGTTTAGTTTTCTCCCACTGAGCCCAATTTATTAAAATTGATACACCCAGTGCAATCTATACATCTTACCCACTAAATACTAGGACAGGTAGAAAACTGGTGAACAATCTTATGGTAATTTAAAATGTATTCAAACAGAGCGCAGTGGCATGTGCCTATATTCCTAGCTACTTGGGAGGATAGCTTGTGCCCAAGTGTTTGAGGCCAGCATGGGCAACACAGAGACCCTGACTTAAGAAATAAACAAAAAGTGTTTAAAAAGTACTAATATTAAACAATAAAGACTGGCCACTCTGGCTCATGCCTGTAATCCCAGCACTTTGTGCGGCCAAGGAGGGCAGATCACTTGAGGCCAGGAGTTTGAGACCAGCCTGGCCAACATGGTGAAACTCCCTCTCTACTAAAAATACAAAAAGTACCTGGGCATGGAGTCAGGTGCCTGTAATGCCAGCTGCTCAGGAGGCTGAGGCAGAATTGCTTGAACCTGGGAGGCAGTGAGCTGATATTGGGCCACTGCACTCCAGCCTGGGCAACAGAGGGAGACTCTGTCTCAAACAAACAAAAATATTTTGTAGTATGGGATGTAAAACCCATATTAAGATGAAACACTGGACCTTAAGCAATTTTGAGCTTTGGGCTAGGACCCTCAAAATAACCTAGGAATCCATGTTGACACAAGGTTTTCAGCTATTTCTCTTTCTTTTCCTTTTACTAGTTACAATCCTCAGTCTCATGGAGTTCCATTGATAGCAATTACTTAATGAAAAAAATGCACACAAAACTTATATCTGGTTGATTTTCTGAACATAACTCTTATTTTATATGTATGTGTATATAAATACACACACACACGTATACATCTCCAAGGACTTACCATAGTAGTTGCATTAATGTATTTTTTTCTCATAGTCTGACACTATTTTTATTTGTTCTATAGCACTTATTTCTAGTCATTCTTAACACTTAATCAATTAACAAAGGAGAAAAACCTTGGTCAAGGGGATCAGATATTGGCGGTGAGAAGAAAAATACATGCTTACAATGGAAGGGAATTTATTGGAGAGAGATGGTAAAATCTGGACAGAGTTTTTCCAAAACAGCAAATCTTAACTTGCTAGTGGAATGTGTTATCAATTTAGTGGTTATCAACCTACATTAAAACAACAACAAAACCACTTAATGGAAAATATCAGAGTGTATCATTATCTAATATGGGTAAAAAAAATCTGGCCAGGCACAGTGGCTCATGTCTATAATCCCAGCACTTTGGGAGGTGAAGGTGGGAGGATCACTTGAGACCAGGAGTTCAAGATTGGCCTGGGCAACATAGTGAGACCTCGTGTCCTCAAAGAAACAAAAATTAGCACCAGGAGCGGTGGCTCATACCTGCAATCCCAGCACTTTGGGAAGCCAACAGTGGGATGGTGGGGGGGATTACGAGGTCAGGAGTTTGAGACCAGCCTGGCCAACATAGTGAAACCCAGTCTCTACTAAAAATACAAATATTAGCCAGGCGTGGTGGCAGGTGCCTGTAATTTCAGTTACTTGGGAGGCTAAGGCAGGAGAATTGCTTGAACCAGGAGGCAGAGGTTGCAGTGAGCTGAGATCGTGCCACAGCACTCCAGCCTGGGTAACAGAGAAAGACTCCGTCTCCAAACAAACAAACAAAAAAAACTAGCCAGGCATGCTGGCATGTGCCTGTAGTCCCAGCTACTAGGGAGGCTGAGGCCAGAGGACTGCTTGAGCCTGAGAGGTAAAGACTGAAGTGAGACAAGATCACACCACAGCACTCCAGCATGGGTAACAGGCTATCTTAAAAAATAAAAGTAAAAATAAGAACTAAAAAAAACTCTGAAAAATCACTGTATTAGGATATGCTAGAGGAGAGAAGGACTTGTAAAGGACTTCCTATGTGCCAGAAACTACAGCAGACTCTTAACATATTTTACTGTATTTAGTCCTTAAAACTATCTTGTTAAATAGATGATTTATTTTCTCTTTTAAAGATAAGGAAAATAAGGCTCAGAATGACTTTTGCTTAAGATCAAATGGTGAATGAGTATCTCAGTTCAGATTCTCTCTTATATCATTCTGCTGTTCTTTCTCTCTTATCCCATAGTCTCAGGCCAACTATGAATCTCTTTAGAGAAAGACAAATGGGTGACAAAGAACTAGTGAAACTGAGAAATTATTTCAAGAATTTGACTTACAGAATATCCTACCCATCAACTGCTTTAGCCTCATGCCTTGTTGGATGTCTTTCTCCAAATATAGAAACTGCTGCTAGTGACATAGGAGGCCACTGAGCAAACATGTTACATCTACCATATCAACTGATATCGTCCAGCCAAGAAAACTGTGTTGCCATGAATTCTGAGGTTGATTCAGTGGGAATGAGTACTGTGATAGATTAGTGACGCCTACTATGGTTACAAATCAGAGAAGTGGCAAGTATTTGCTATCCTTGGTAAACTGGAATCAGACAAATCTACTAGTTACTGCCAGTGGACATTAGTCTCAGTTTCTTCATCCAGAAAATAGCAATAGCAATGTCTATTTTATGTGTTTATTGAAGATTAAATAACTAATATTAAGTACTTAGAGTACCTAGTACACCATAAGAAATCAATAAATAATAGAATTATTGTTGTCATTTTACTGAGCCAGGATAGTATGTGCTCTTACTACATTTAAATTCTAAAATCTTCCCTCATAAAAATATGGTCAAACAGAATGGTTAGGTTCTATATTGAAAGAAACTAACATTTAGTGAGCAACTTTCCAAGTGCCAAGCATTTCATCAGGCACATAAATAATGTGGATTAAACAGCTTTGTGTGGACTAATCTGGGAATCTTGGAATCAATTCCATAGAAAAATCTAGTTGAATTCTAAACCATGAATTTACACCTTTTTTTTTTTTTGAGATGGAGTTTCGCTCTTATTACCCAGGCTGGAGTGCAATGGCACGATCTCGGCTCACCGCAACCTCCACCTCCTGGGTTCAGGCAATTCTCCTGCCTCAGCCTCCTGAGTAGCTGGGATTACAGGTATGCGCCACCACGCCCAGCTAATTTTTTGTATTTTTAGTAGAGACAGGGTTTCACCATGTTGACCAGGATGGTCTCAATCTCTTGACCTCATGATCCACCCGCCTCGGCCTCCCAAAGTGCTGGGATTACAGGCTTGAGACCGCGCACGGCCTATACTTTTTAAGAAACTAGAAACTGCCTGTTCTTTAATAATAAACAAATACATAAAGGAAATACTCTAAGACAGTGGTCAAGTACAGTGGCTCACATCTGAAATCATAGCTCTTTGGGAGGTGCTGAGGCAAAAGGATCGCTTCAGTTCAGGAGTTCAAGGTGGCAGTGAGCTATGATCGTGCCACTACTCTAGCCTGGGTGACAGTGAGACCTGGACACAACAAAAATTTTTAAAAAGACCGCAAAATATGTGACCTGCTTAGGTATCAATTAAAATACATTTAAATAGATTATTCATAATAAACATTGTTTTTGCATAAGTCAATGGAGTCGGTTAATCTATCGTATCATCTTCTTTCTAAGCCTTCCATTCCTTCTCACCTTTATAAATCTTTCACTGGGACCTCAAACTCTCGGTGCACAGATCTTCCTCACTGAATTCCCATTCTCCACCCAGGACCTGACAGCTCTCTCACAAGGACAGTAATCACCTTATATCCCACTATCTCAGAGTCAAGGTAAGGCTGGTTTCCACTTAATGTCTCAAAACTACTTCCAACCATTGTTCTTTGTCCTTTTGTGAAATTTCCTGCCCCTGAGGTTTAGGCCTTGTTCTCCTAACTCTCCAGTTACTAAACTCATACTGTTTGACTTGTAAATTCCATTTAAAAATATATAACCTCAGGAAATGACTCAAAAGAAAATAAAGAAAACCTGCTCACAATGATCTATATCGGCAACTTAGAAAGGAAACGATAACGATGGAAACAAAACATACATTATCAGTAGTTTATTAAGCATTTAATTATTATCAAGCCAGATGGCTATGTCAAGTGTTTTAAATATACCATCTCACTGAATTTTTCAATTCTAAGAGGGAATGATTACTTTATAGATAAAATAGCTGAATTTTCAGATATTAAAGTAACTCATCCAAGGTTATAAAACTGTACATTTAAGTGACAGGTTAGGAAGGCTATAGAGTCTAAATCCATGTTCTTCACCATAGACTATAGACTCTTAAAAACAAAACCAAAATACATGGCATGGTGGCTCAAGCCTATAATCCCAGCACTTTGGGAGGCCAAGGCAAGTAGATTGCCTAAGCTCAGGAGTCTGAGACCAGCCTGGGCAACATAGGAAAACCCTATCACCCTATCTCTACCGGAAAATAAATAAATAAATAAATAAACAAATAAATTAAAGATTAGCCAGGCGTGGTGGCCCGTGCCTGTAGTCCCAGCTAGGTGGGAGGATGGCTTGAGGTTGCAGTGAGCTAAGTTGGTACTCCAACATGGGTAACAGAGTGAGACCCTGTCTCAAAAAAAAAACAAACCGAAAAAAGAGAAAAACAAAAACAAAAAACACTACCACCACCACAAACCCTGGAAAAAAAATACTTAAAGATTAAAAAATGATTAAGTAAATCATAGCATAGAAACCTGAATCAACTCTACATAGTTATTAAAAGTAGCATGTAAGGGAACTACACAGATAAAAAGATTTTATCAACTAGTGTCAATCAGAAAGAAAGAACAAGAAAATGATACCTAGAATCCTGTTACAGTGATAAAAAGTTAGATAATTTTGTATATGTTATTCATTTATCATTCTACAGCAATGAATAGATTTCAAACCTTCTGCATAAAGGCGTTCTGCGAGGAAAACCGCATCTCGGTAAGCATAGTGGTTTAGTGCTTGCCATATAGCAGCCTGCAAATGGGAGGATAAAGAACATAAATATACATTCATACATACTTTCAAAGTAACTACTGGCACAGAGCCTTACATTGAATACCAAAATTAATATCCCTAATTTAAGTGATAAAACCTCAATGCCCACAGAGTAAACTCCACAGTGAGCTGGGTAAGGTTCTTCACAATATAGCTCCTAACATATCTGAATTTCCTCCCTCAACCCTCTATGGACTTTTAGGCTTCTGTGCCTTTGTACAGCTTTTTCCTCCACTGGGCAATGTGGGTTCCCCTCACCAATATTCCCTTGTAAGTTGCTCGTTCCTAAAGACCCATTTTAAATAACATCTGGCTTATAAAGTTTTCCTGGCTGATGTCAGGTCATTTCTTTTTTAAGATACCTCTTCTAATAGAGTACTTACAACATAGTTATTTGTTTACAGACTGCCAACCCTACTAAACTACAGACTCAGCAGCAGTGGTTCTCAACCACTTTATGTGAAAAACACAACAGAGATATTAAAATGTATGTCAGCCTCCCACAAAAACTTCCCTATCTATTACCTTTAATGCCACTCAATTCTCCTCCACTCAAGGAAGCATATTGGAATGCAAATGAGTAAAGTTATCATAGGACTAACTTTTAATTTTTTGAATATATGTTTTCTCTTTTAGAATTACGAAACATATAACCTAAAGTATATATGAGATAGAAGGACATTTTAAGTAACAATAACCAAAAACATTTAGACCCAGGTACTCATCACCCGGCTTAAGAAATAAAATATCTCTGAAACTCCCTGTGTGCTCCTTGCTGATAACAAAACCTCTTCCGGAATGCCCCAAAGAAGAAACCACTACACTGAATTTCTTGACCCTTCTCTTGGTTTTCTTCATAATTTCATACATTTGTATGTATCATCCCTAAAACATTTACTTTTCCCTGTTTTTGAACTTTAAATAAATATAATCATATTGTATACATTCTGCTATGATTTGCTTTTGAAATCTAATGTTTTGAAAATTCATTCTTGATATGTGTAGCTAGAGTTCATTTTCGTTGCTGAATAAATAATATTTCCATTGTATAAATATACCAAAATCCAAAATGTATTTTATCTCTTTTATAGCATGTGGACATCTAGGTTATTTCTAGGTTTTTGTTTTGTGCTTTTTTTTTTTTTTTTTTTTACAATTACAACAATGCTGCAACAGTCTTAGATTCATCTCTTGGGGTACATGTTTAAGAATCTCTCTAGCCCACCATGGTGGTGTGAGCCTTTAGTCCCAGCAACTCAGAAGACTCAGCTGGGAGGACTGCCTGAGTCCAGGAGTTCAAGGCTATGATCACACCTGTGAACAGCTGCTGGAGTGCAGTGAGAGCAAGATTCCCATCAAAAAAAGCCGAAAACAATTTCTCCAAATTAGGATATGTATTTAGAAATAAAATTACTGGGTTGTTGAATATGCATATGTTCATCTTTACTAGGTAATGTCAAATCATTTTTAGTAATAAACTACTTTTCAGATATCTCACACCTGATCATGATACAAGTGTTATTTTTTATTTTTAGCATATACACCAGTTTATAATTTGTTGAATGATTTAATATGGTTACAGTGGAAACCAGTAAAATCGGGTTACTAATCACTAGCTGACATTGTACCAGTACGTCTAAATTATATATGCCTTAGATACAGTAAAGGCTCAATAAATTTTGTTGAACAAACAAGCAAATGTTAATACTGCTATAAGTATTATTAATTATAATTTAAAAAATAAAAGTAGTAAATGACAGACCTTTCTATTTCCTCAAGAAAGAATAGTAATAAACTTAGTTTGGGGTCTCCAGAGCCTCTTGTTTAACCTTTGTTTATATAGCTTAAATTTTATAAAGTCTTAAAGATGTCAAACTTTACCATTCCTATCTAGATACAACGAAAAAGATGAGATTAGGCACCATTATTATATACTCTAATTGCACCAAGTACCTTTCCTTTGCAATACTTGCCACTTCTGTAATTTTGTATTAATCTAGGGGAGTGAGTGATGTTTTCCTCACCATATTATAAACTCCAGAAGGTAGGGGCTACCTCTGTTTTTGCTCACTATTACACTCCCAGCATCTATTATGTGCTTTTAAAGCAGGTGCTTAGTAAATATATGTTGAATGAATAAACAAATGATCTTTAACTTCTGGCAGTCTTCCACTGTTAACACTCTTGTACTTAGTCTTAGTATTAAGTTTCTTTGTATTCCTGGATGTATATTTAATAATTAAGGATCTCTGGGAGTCTCTATTGAAATAAACTCTGTGATAAATAGATTATTAGTTTATTATACAAATAATTACCATCTAATTACTCCTTTATAAAAGCCGGGGTTTCCTAAGAACCTACATGTTTAGTTTTGTTGTAAGTGAAAGAAAATGGTGAGTAGAATGAAGATACCAAAGATCTGATGTTTGGTGACATGCTCAAATTTGTCTGCCAGCACTTCCAGTAGTGGGACTTTGTGGGAAATACTCAACTTTTTTCAGCCTCAATCTCTTCATCTGATAGATGGAGTTATTTCTTGGAGTTGTTTTGTGGATTAAATAAGATGATCCATTTATAATGCTCCTTGTATATTGACTGTCACACATTAAGCACTTAAAACCTTTTCCTTGCCAATCGCTTAATATAAATTCAAGAAATATGTAGTTTCCGTTATATATTTCCTCAGCATACCTGCTACAACTGCTTATTTTGCAACATATAAGCCACAAAAGACCCAAATGATTTACAAGCAAATTTAATACTATGGACCACTAGGAAAATTTCACTCTTATATACTAAAGTCATAGAATCCTAGAATTTTGAAAATTTTTTCTGTCTTTTTAAAGAAATGAGGGGTAGGAGCTGGGGAAAAAAAAGAAGGAAAAAAGGTATCATATTCAAGAGTTCCATCCATTTCTGATTTAAAATCAAGCTTTGCTCAGAACATCATTCCTTTATCACCAATTCTTAAAAACATCAGAAAAAACCTGCCATGTAGAGAATCCCACATACAGCTTCCATCCCACTTTGCTCACTCTAAGTTCCTGACTGATGGTGTCTCTTGTGGGGTGTTTGGGGGGAGAACAGATTATTATCTAAGGCACTACAGATAAGTAGTAGCTGATGACCAACACAGCTAAAATCAGCTTCTCTGCCCAACTGATGGCGTAGGACTTCCCCTAAAGAACAACACCCAGTACATTACCGCTAGAGTTCTACAAATTAAAGCCAGATGGATGAAGTGCTGCTAAAAGAAAGTTATGAAGCCAAAAGAACAACACTCCTTCTCCCTCTCTGTCAAAAAATGTTTAAGAGAAATCCGACTGATTAATGGGTTAGTCCCCAGTTGCACTAATTTAAAAGATAAACAAACCAACAGCTTAAAGTTGCAAAATTCCTTACCAGCTAGCTATTCTTAAATATATTATTTTAAATATAAACAAGCCTCTATAAGTTATACTCAGACTTACATAAAATCACTATACATTTTTTGTTATAGAAAGTTTATTATAAAAAATTTTGCACTTGTTTTTGTTAAAATTTTTAATACATTTTGTGTTCTTGTTTTTGTCAAAAAAGCTGCCTTTTTAAATTTTATTTTTTTAAAGAGACAGGTTCTCCCTGTTTTGCTGATGTTAGTCTTGAATTCCTTGGCTCAAGCAATCTGCTTGCTTCAGCCTCTGAAAGTGCTGGGATCGCAAGTGTGAGCCACTGTACCCAGTCGGCTGCCTTTTTTTAAAGACTTGAAAAGAAATAGATAATAAAGGCTTCACACAATGTACAAAGACATGAAGAAAAAAAAAATCACAGTTGAAATTTCTTATTATACATTATAATCTAACTTCTAGGACACTGATTTAGTTTAAGTGCACATCAGTGGTTCTTACTGTAGGCAATTTTGCCTTCTTGATCCCAACTAATGTCCCCAACATTTAGCAATGTCTAGAGGGTATTTTTGGTTGTGACGAATGCTGGGGTCATCTGGTGGGCAGAAGCCAGGGATGCTACAAAACAGTCTATGATGCTCAGCTTCCAACAAAGTAATAGCTTGTGCCAAATGTCAACAGTGTCCAGATTAAGAAGCCCTGGTCTACATTATCAAGCAGTTGGATTATTCTACTTGTCTGTATGTCTAACTCTTGTCTCTTCTTCCCTTTCCAACAGCACCAGATTAATATTCCCAGGGTGGTGCTTTTATTACATAATTCCTCTGCTCAAAAACTCTTCTGCTCATTTAATAGTTATTCATTACCAATGTACATTAAATCTAAATTTTTCATTCAAAGATCCATACCCTTTGAATCCATGTTAGATGTTGTCCCTCAACATTTTACCCCCAGCCAAAAGTACTCCTTCACCATCTAATGATCTCTAAAGCAGTATCAAGTATGTAGTACCAATTGCTATATTGCTTATGAAACCAATTTTCAAAAAGCTTATTTACAACTTCATCCAACATCTCTGTGAAGTCTTACCCCTAGGAATAATTGCTAAATCTATATAAAATCTCTTTGCTTCTTTTTTAAATACCAATTTCATCAGGTGACTTTTATAAATACCCAAAAAGCTCTCACTGAAGTCACTTAGGCTAGTGTGTCTTTCCAAATAGTTACCATTAAAAATAAAAGATCTGACAGAACTTCTGCCTCATATGTGAGATTTTTGTAAGGACTCAAATATAAGTAATACTCTTCTGAGAGGTAGTAACTTGAGACAGAATTTTAATTTAGGCATATATGGTATATCAGGCTGGCCATTCTATGTTAAAACTTTAAAGAAAAAAATGCAAAAAATAGTTGTTCATCTTTTCTGTCAACTTTTTCCTATGCCTAGTAATACCATCAACTCTGAGACATTCCAAGAAAGAAAACAATTTTCCAACTCATTCTCATTGCTTTCCAAATGCATGTAATCTGTCGTTACAGTTTTTTTTAAGACAGTATGTTTATATCTGTCCTATTTTTATTCTCTTCTTTACTAATTCTTTCCCATCTGCAACACTATCCTTGATCATTGATCTTTATCATTGTAGTCAAAGTTGCCAGTTCTTCTCACTGCTCCAAATCATCCCTTCTTGAATGGCTTCTTCTTATACTATACAACCAAAAATCTCACCTAGTCATATCCTATAACTTTCTACCGCTATCTCAAAAATCTAGTGAACAATGCTACTGTGAAAAACAGGCAAATCTGACCTTTAAGCCTTAAAAATACCCAAGTGTGTAATTACTAACAAAAGTACTTTAAGTACAAACAAGAAACCTGATGGGTACTATCTAGAAATAGGCTACATATTTCTTTTCTTTTCCATGCTTTTATAACGTCTGAAATTATTATTAAATGGTGGTTATAGACTGTCACTGCAACTAGTTTATCACTTCAGAAGACTTCTGGAGCCAGAGAAAGCAAAAAAAAAAAAATTATTAAAACAAAATTACAAGGATATGCAACAGAAATTAAACAACTTGAGTAATCTGCTTATCTATTTAAGCTCATGCTAGGCCTAAAAAAACTGTGTATATATAATTATCTTATCTATAGCCATAGAATAAAAAAATTTTTTAAAGAAACGCTATACTGTTAAGAAGAATTTGGATGAAAATAGCTCTAGAAGAACTGATACAACTTACAGACAGGTAAATTTCATAAGGTATAATCTTAGGTTTTATGAATTCAAACACTAATAGCTGCTATCTGTAAACAGCTGGAGAAGAAGCCAAACTAGAAGAAATGAGTATTTCATGCTGTGAAGAAAAATTAAACAAACAGGAAAGTAGTGGTATGTTAAAATATTTACTATTTGATATCTCAAGCCTTTTAAGGGCAATATGAAGGAATTTATAAAAATTGGTTTGCTTTGTAACTTCAAAATTAAGTCCATGACTCAATGACAGCAGTTGATATAGGTCAATTCTGATCGAGTCAAACATCATATGGTAGGATGAAGTCTCCCAGACCTGGTCCATCCCCAAGGCACAAAAGATTCAGTTTCTCCAGCTGTGGGGGGGCCCGGGGAGGGGGAATGACTTGGCACCGCATCACATACTTAAAATCCAATAGGGTTTCGTTAATGTAACACGGCACTGTGCGTCAAAGCATATCTTGGTGTAAGGGCGGTGAAATGGACAGAAAAAACATTATTTGTCTTTCATTTCCTGAATGCCTTATAAACATGCACAACAAAATGCTCCTGATCCCCTTCACCGAGGATGAAAACAACCCAGATGTGCCCTTTCCACCCGCTCCCCTGGTATAGGTGCTTGCACCTCAGCACTGAGGCTTGGAGTTGTCTTCTCAAATCATCATTGTCCGGTGGGAAATTCCCCGAGAAAGGCAACGTGGGCTAGGAAGTCTGTTACCAAAATAGAAATTAGTATTAAAAAGACCGATCCTACTCTCCCCTCCACCCTCTCACATAAGACAAAAACAAAAATAAAACCCCCGCAAACTTGCCCTACCATCGCTAACATCATACAAGCTCTGATCAAATGTGCTTCTCGATCATCTTTGAGGCAAGAGAGCGTCCGCGGTGCGTTTTCGGACCCTCATCTCCCACCCCAGGTCAAGCCAGGCCCCTGGACTGACAGGAAGGGCTGGCCGGACGTTGGCTTGGACCGGAATGGCGGTTATGCTCAACGAAACCGCTCACACTAAGGGTGAAAGTAACGAAGGGCCCGAGGTAACATGGCTTAGGTTGCGGGCAAGGCCTCCGAACTAAAGATAGGCAGGACTCGGAGGCAGTAGAGGCGGGAGAAGCAGCCCGGCCTAGGCCGCACCAGGCCGCGGAGTGGCCCTACGCTGCTTCCCCGACCAAGGCTGTGAGCCAGGCCTCAGAGAAGAGAGTTATCATTACCTGGACGGGTTCCTGCAGCACCGTCATCCTCGAGGATCACTTTCTGCAGTGCCTCAAGCCCCCCCGGTAGCGGCTCCGGCCCGGCCAGCCCCGGCTCATTTAAACTCACCAGCGACCGTTACCGGGGGATTGGGGAGGCCGAGCGTTGCCGAGCGCCTCCGAGCGGGACACGGAAATACCCGAAGTGGAGAAAGCCGAGCGGAAACGAGACGGAAAGGCCCGAAGTATGTCGGAAATACCCGAGGTGGGTCGACGAGGAAAAACCGTTGCCGGAAATTGTCGAGGATTACCGGAAACTACCGAGTCTGACCCTGAGCGTAAGTTCCTCTTCTCGGCCACGCCTTCAGCCACGCATACCACGCCCAATCGGCCGTCCTAGGGCTGGGCCACGCCCAAGCAGCAACCAGCAGGCTGGGCGTGGCGTGACGGAACTGGCGAGGAGCGTTACGTGGCGGGGCTGCAGTGTGGAGTCGCCACTCGGCCCTCCTGGATTTATTGGTGTGCAGTAGATTATAATATAGTAAAGGGTAAAACAGCAGAGTTTGGGGCTGACTATAATAAATCAACAAGTATTTGTCTATTGAGTTTAGATTATTCGTCCATTCCAAAAGTATCTACTCACGGCTCGGGGAAATCTAAAGAAATTTGGAAAGATTGCCACTCCCCAAAGATAAAGGATAGCTTGTCTTCAAGGAGAGTAAGGCCTATTTAAGGGAAAAGCAGTGGAACAGAGAACGCTATGTTACGTGGTGCCTATTATAAGTAATACACAAATTCAGAGAGGGAAATTGTGTTAAACTGAGGAAAGTTTTATGGAAGGGAAAAAAAGTTTAAATTGGAGTTTGAAGGATGGATAGAATTAGAGGAAAAGGAACTATAGGATTAAGTGGAGGGAAGAAAAATGAGATCAGTCTGCTAAGAAGGCATTAATTGGAAGTACTTAGGTGGAGAGATCATGGAAACGCTCAATAAGCCGTTAGAAAAAAAATTTTTTTTTTTTGAGATGGAGTTTCGCTCTTGCTACCCAGGCTGGAGTGCAATGGCGCGATCTCGGCTCACCGCAACCTCCACCTCCTGGGTTCACGCAATTCTCCTGCCTCAGCCTCCTGAGTAGCTGGGATTACAGGCACGCGCCACCATGCCCAGCTAATTTTTTGTATTTTTAGTGTAGACGGGGTTTCACCATGTTGACCAGGATGGTCTCGATTTCTTGACCTCGTGATCCACCTGCCTCGGCCTCCCAAAGTGCTGGGATTACAGGCGTGAGCCACCGCGCCCGGCCAGAAATTTTTGTTTTTGATAGGAGAGGCATTCCGCTGTGGTAGAAACAGTAGGGGATCTGAAATTCAGAGGCCTGGTTTTGAATTTTAGTTTTAGCACTGACAAGTCATAGGTCCTTAGGCAAATTATAACCTCTCTGAAATTCTTCTGTTCGCTTAGTTTGAAAAAAAAAAAAAAAGGATTAAGAGACTTCGATGTATCACCAATGTGGCTCTGTCTAGCACGCACTGTAGACTCTCATACCTTTCTGTCCCTCCTCTCCCCCCAAAAAAGTGAACCAGGGAACTGTTGAAATTTTGTTTTTCAGCAGATAAGGAAAACAGGTTTAAAAGTTTACTAGTCAGGAGTTCTCTAAGCTAGAAGTGGACTCATGATACATTCTGTTGCTTGGAAATTTCCCTTTATGGTTCCCACGTTTTATGCAGATGACGTTGTTAAAACAGGGCTGACAGAGCTACACTGCATCCTTCTCCACCGCCTTCTCTTGTCACTGTGTATGTACTTATAGTCCCTCAAAGGGCAGGTGCTAAGGTGATTTTTGACTGCCCTGTGCCCAGTTGCTTTAGCAGGATCATGCTGGATGACTTAGGGTGGTAACAGACTTTTATACTGGCCTATATAGTAGCCACTAGCTATTTAAAATTTAAGTTAAAAGAAAATGAAATTAAAAATGAAATCTTCAGATGCCCTAGCCACATTCCAGGGACTCAGTAGCCCTGTATGTGGCTAGTGACTGCCACACTGGACAATCACACAGATACAGGACATCACCAGCATTGGCTTGGCTAGGGCTGGAAGAGCCAAGATGGCTTCACTCACATGTCTAGGGTGTCAGTGCTAGCTGCTGGCTGAGTGCTTCATTTCTCCTCCACATGACCTTTCTCTTCACATTGGCCTCTTATCAGCCAGTAGTCTAGCTCCAGCTTCTTCACTTGGTGGCTGACAACAAAGTGGGCAAAAATAGAAGCTGTGAGGCCCCTTAGGCCTAGACCTGTGACCATTATTTCTTGTTGGTCAAAGTAAGACTCAGAGTCACCCTGAATTTACCAGGAAGAGAAAGAGAGTCCACCTCTTAATAAGAAGAGTGGCAAAGTAACACCACACAAGGCATGTGCCATGGGAGGGGTTGTTGGGTCATCTTTGGAAACAATGTACCATGCTAGCTGTGAGACGAGAGCATCTAACATTGGGAATGGAAAGGAAGAGTAAGAGCTATCACTCTTAAAATGTGACCCTCCCTCTTTTTTTTTTCTTGAGACAGTCTTGCTCTGTCGCCCAGGGTGTAGTGCAATGGTTTGATATAGGCTCACTGCAACCTCCACCTCATGGGTTCAAGCAATTCTGCCTCAGCCTCCTGAGTAGCTGGGATTACAGGTTCCATGCCCAGCTAATTTTTGTATTTTTTTAAGTAGGGGTTTCACCATGTTGGCCAGGCTGGTCTCAAACTGCTGACCTTGTGATCTGCCCACCTCAGCCTCCCAAAATGCTGGGATTACAGGCTGTGAGCCACCATGCCCGGCCAAAAATGTGACCCTTTTAACTGAACACAGTACTCCAGATTTATTCTGATCAATTCAGAATGCAGTTGGACTATTGTTTTTATTATCTGGACACGTCTATTAAAGTGGTACAGTTGTATTTACATTTTTAGCAGTCACATGACACTATTTGCTCATGCTAAACTTGTGTGATAATTTTACAAACTCAGCTGTTTTTTACACAACATGCTGCCAACCCAATTCTTGTATGTGTGCTGCTGAGTTTTGTAAACCTAAATGTAGGAACTTACCACAGAAGATACATAAAGATGATACTTTGTATGTGAAAATATGGATCTAGAGTCAGCATTTAAAGAGTCTCTGATGCGTGGCATTCTGGCTCATAGGTTTAGAATTTGCCTAAAGCTTTTTTTCTTTCTTTTTTTTTTTTTTAAGGAGCAGGCTGAGCCTCTTAGGGTCTGTGTCCTGATACTGTCCCAACAGGGTGACCAGGGGTGGAAAGACACAGGAACTCCAGGGTGCTAGGCTCTTTTTGTCTTTCCTTTTTTTCTTTCCTTTTCTTTCTTTTCTTTCTTTCCTTTCTTTCTTTCTTTTTTTTTTAGAGGGGAAAAAGAGAAAAAGAAGGGGAAAAAAAGAAAAAGAGGGAAAAAGGAATATTACTTCATTCCTAAAATGGGTTTCAATAATGGCCGATCAATATTTTGAGTGTTTAAAGTGGTTAATGCATATTTTATGTGTTTAAAATGGAGACCTCTATTGTGTTTATTTGTTCTGGCTCTGAGTTCAAGTTCTGGATATCGTTATCAATTTGTTGTCTCCTTGAATCTAAATCTCATTATGTGTCTTATGTATCTGGGTGTTAAGATCTCTTATTGTTACATTAATCCTTTTACCCTTGCATCCTTGTAGCTTTGAAATCTATTTTATTAAGTATGAGAATTGCAACTCCTGCTTTTTATTTATTTATTTTTGCTCTCCATTTGGTTGGTGAGTTTTTTTCCATCCCCTTGTTTTGAGTCTTTGTATATCTTTAGATATATCATTAGATTTTGTGGATAATGTATATTTTGTGTGTTTAAAATGGAGAGCTCTATTGAGTTTATTTGTTCTGGATCTTAGTTCCAGTCCCGGATATCGTTATCAATTTTCTGTCTCGTTGTATCTAAATCTCATTATGGGTCTTATGTATCTGGGTGTTAAGATCTCTTATTATTACATTAATCATTTTACCCTTGTATCCTTGTAGCTTTGAAATCTATTTTGTCAAATGTGAAAATTGCAACTCCTGCTTTTTATTTATTTATTTTTGCTCTCCATTTGGTTGGTACTTTTTTTTTCCAACCCTTTATTTTGAGTCTGTGTATATCTTTGGATATACCGTTAGATTTTGTCTGTATCTTTTGATTGGGAGATTTGGTCGATTTAAATTTAGGGTTGCTGCCATTTGCTATTAACTGGCTATTTTGTCCTTTCGTTGATGAAAATTCTTCTTTTTGTTAATGCTCTTTACTTTTTGGTGTATTTTTAGAAAGGGTCATACTGGTTGTTCCTTTCTGTGTATAATGCTTCTTTTAGAAGTTCTTGTAATGCAAGCCTGGTGGTAATAAAATCTCTGAGTACTTGCTTGTTCCTAAAAGATTTTATTTTTCCTTCAAATGTAAAGCTTAAATTGGCAGGATATGAAATTCTGGGCTGAAAGTTCTGTTGATTAAGTATATTGAATATTGGCCCCCACTCTCTTCTAGCTTGTAGGGCTTCCGTTGAGACATCTGCTGTAAGCCTAATAGGCTTCCCTTTATGGGTAACTTGATCTTTCTCTCTGGCTGCCCTTAATATTTTCTCCTTCGTTTCGATCTTGGTGAATCTAACGATTATGTGCCTTGGGGTTGGTCTTCTTGAGGAATATTTTTGTGGTGTTCTCTGTATTGCCTGGGGTTGAATAGTGTCCTGCTTTGCTAAATTAGGAAAATTTTCCTGGATAATGTCCTGGAGAGTATTTTCCAGCTTGAATTCATTCTCTCCGTCACATTCAGGTACACCAATCAAGCGTATATTAGGTCTTTTCACATAGTCCCATATTGCTTGGAGACTTTGCTCATTCCTTTTTATCCTTTTTTCTCTGTTCTTGTCTTGTCGTTTTCATTAAGTTGGTCTTCGACCTCTGATACCCTTTCTTCTGCTTGATCCATTCGGCTGTTTAAGCTTGTACATATTTCACTAAGTTCTCGTGTTGTATTTTTCAACTCCATAAGTTTATTTGTATTCCTCTCTATATTGTCTATTCTTTTCAACATTTCATCTAACCTTTTTTCCAAGTTCTTAGTTTCTTTACATTGGGTTAGAACAAGTTCCTTTAACTCCCAGAAGTTTCTTATCATCCACCTTTTAAAGCCTACTTCAGATAATGAAACACAGTCCCTTCCCATCAGGGCTTGTTCCGTTACTGATGAGTCCTTTTCCATCAGGGTTTGTTCGGTTGCTGATGAGTCCTTTTCCAACAGGGCTTGTTCCGTTGCTGATGGGTTCTGATTTTGAGTATACTCCGTCTTCTTAGGCTGTTTTTTTCCCTTCATTGTAGATGAACCGCCTTTCTAATTAGGTTTCTGAGTCGACATCCGACTTATTGATTCCCAGTGCTGGGATCCGAGCAACCCACTGTGGCAGCCTAAATAGCAGCGATAAGACTGATGGTGCTCTTCTGCCCGGGAATCTCTGGTCTGGCTTCCCTCTTGAGTCCGCAACAAGCGGCTCTGACTTCCCGGAGCTCCAAACTCCGGTCAGCAGGGGAACCAGTCCCGTTGGCTCTGCATGAAGAGCTGCTGTGCCTAGACGCCGGCAAAACCACTGCGGCGGCCACAAGAGTCGCGCTGGCGACCCGTGGGGCTCCTCCACTGGGAATCGGCTAATCGGTGAGTGACGAAAATTCGTCTAAAGATGTGGCGTCGTCTCGTTCTCTGAGCTTTCACTGGGAGCTACAATCCTGAGCTGTTAGTGGTCGGCCATCTTGGATCAATCTCCTCAGCTTTTTTTCTTTTATTAACCTAAAAAAGATCAGCCGGGCATGGTGACTCATGCCTGTAATCCCAGCACTTTGGGAGGCCCAGGCAGGTGGATTACGAGGTCAGGAGTTCAAGAGCAACCTGGTCAAGATGGTGAACCACCATCTCTACTAAAAGTACAAAAATTAGCTGGGCATGGTGGCAGGTGCCTGTAATCCCAGCAACTCGGGAGACTGAGGCAGAGAATTGCTTGAACCTGGGAGGCAGAGATTGCAGTGAGCTGAGATCACACCACTGCACTGCACCCTGGGCAACAGAGAGAGACTCTGTCTCAAACAAACAAATAAATAAAATTTAAAATGGAATAAAAAAGAGCATCTCCCTTCTGACTGTTGTTGACCAGCTTAATACATCTGTTGTGGTTTCTGCTTATCCACAGCAAAGCCATATTGTTTGACATACTTTGCTGGAGTATTTTGGAGCATTTTTACTTCCCTCTGCTCTTCATTGACCTACTTAAACTCACTATTCGTCAACGACTTGGGCATCCTGCTGTCATCCATTATCCAATATGTTTGGCTAGTGAGTGGAGTTGGATTACAACAAGCATTATTCCAAAACTGGAATTGGAAAAATATTTTTTCTCCTTAGCCTGCTTCTTGGTCTGTTTCATATTCAGTCAGATTTGGAGGCTGGCATTTAGGGAGCTATTCAAAAAGCTAGCTGTGGTATCATTAGCAAGATGTAGGTCTCACTGAAACAGCCCAGAGTAAGTGTACTCTTCTGAAGTCCTTAAGTTCTCCTTGTCTGCACCCTTCATTTTGTCCTTGTTGCATGTGGTCTTATGGACTCCTTACCTGACCTTGCACCCCCCACCACGGCCCCCCACCATGTTTACTTTGGTAAATCATCTCCTTCTTTTAGCTTCTCCAATGACACTATCTCCTAGCTTTCCTCCTACTGCTCTGTTTTTGTTTGTTTGTTTGAGAGAGTCTTGCTCTGTCATCCAGGGTGAGGTGCAATGGTGCTATCTTGGCTCACTGCAGCCTCCGTCTCCTGGGTTCAAGCGATTCTCCTGCCTCAGGCCCCTGAGTAGCTGGATTTACAGGTGCATGCCACCACGCCCAGCTAATTTTTGTATTTTTAGTAGAGATGGAGTTTCACCATGTTGGCTGGGCTGGTCTCAAACTCCTGACCTCAAGTCATCTGCCCACTTTGGCCTTCCAAAGTGTTGGGATTACAGGAGTGAGCCACTGTGCCTAGGCTGCTGCTCTGTTTTTTAAATCAGTTTCCTTTGCAGCCCCTTTGATGTTAAGAGTGCTTCAGGGAACTGTTCTAGGCCTTTTTCTCACCCTACACGTTCTTCCTAGGCAAACCTATACATTGTTTTTTGTTGTTTTTTTTTTTTTTTTCGGTGGAATCTCACTCTGTCACCCAGGCTGGAGTGCAGGAGTACAGTGGCGTGATCTTGGCTCACTGCAACCTTCGCCTTCTGGGTGCAAGCAATTCTTCTGCCTCAGCCTCCCAAGTAGCCGGAACTACAGGCACACGCCAACACGTTGGGCTAATTTTTGTACTTTTAGTAGAGATGGGGTTTTACCATGTTGGCCAGGCTGGTCTCAAACTCCCGACCTCAGGTGATTCACCCGCGTCGGCCTCCCAGAGTGCTGGGATTACAGGCATGAGCCACTGCACCCAGCCCTTATCCATTCTTGTGGCCCCAGTTTCTCCTCTACAAATGGTTTCAAAAATTTATGTCTCCAGTCAGACTACTTCTTAGAGCTCCAGGCCCAAGTGACTGTCAACAGGACATCTCTATCTGGATGTCTCACAGGTACTTTGTTCGGAATGGAATGCCTCATTCTCCATGCTTAAAATATTTCCTATCCCAGTTTAAGACATCACCATCTTTTCCATTGCCCAAAGGATTAGATAAGGGTTAGTTTAACAGGGTTTATACAGATGTCTTTCAGCTTCAGCTCTGTCTCTAGTGATAAGAATGGCTTTCTTCTGGTATAAGGAGGGCAACTTTCACATGGGAGTTTTGTCTCCTGGTATCAGTAAGAAAAAGGAAGGCCAGAGTGCTCTTCTTGCATATGCTATTTTTTAATTCCACGCTATTTTCAAAATAGTCCTTATGCCAAAGTGGCATATCTCAGTGTGGCATATTTTGACTCTACAACTCCAACATCTAGTCACAAAACCTGCCAATTTTACCTCCTAAATATACCTTCATGTTTCTTCCTGAGTGTTTCATACCTACCTCCAAAAATAAGTCTGATCGTGTTAGGACTCCTCTCCCTGTTTTCCCCCACCCCCCAAATTCAGGACTTATCTTCAGGATATATAGTCTGAACTCTGTTTTACAGGGTCCTCCAAGGTCTGGTACCTGCCTCTTTATTCAGCCTTATCTTACCCATCTCTCTTTTATATTCCACCTTCCAACTACGTGGAATTTCTTTTTTTTTTTTTTTAATAAAGGGTCTCCCTGTGCCACCCAGGCTGGAGGCTTACTATATAGCCTTGACATCCTAGGCTCTAGTGATTCTCTCACCTCAGCTTCCCAAGTGCTGGGACTACAGGTGCATGCCACCATGCCTGGCTATTTTTTGTATCTTTTGTAGAGACAGAGTTTCACCATGTTGCCCAGGCTCTTCTCAAACTCCTGAGCTGGAGCAGTCTCCTGTCTCAGCCTCCCAAAGTGCTGGGATTACAAACATAAGCTACTGCGCCCAGCTCCTTCATGGAACTTTTCTTTTTTTGAGACAGAGTCTCACTCTTGTCACCCAGGCTGGAGTGCAGTGGCACAAGCTCTGCTCACGGCAAGCTCCACCTCCCAGGTTCAAGCGATTCTCCTGCCTCAGCCTCCCAAATAGCTGGGATTACAGGTGCCTGCCACCATGCCTAGCTAATTTTTTGTATTTTTAGTAGAGACAGGCTTTCACCATGTTGGCCAGGCTGGTCTCAAACTCCTGACCTCATAATCCACTCACCTCGGCCTCCCAAAGTGCTGGGATTACAGGTGTGAACCACCATGCCTGGCCTGACCAGTTAAATTCTATTTATTCTTCAAGCCTCAGCTTCGATCTTCAATATCACATCCTCAGAATATTCCTAGGATCTAAATTCTTAGCTCCACCCTGTTATTTGCTCTCATGAGATTTTTGTTCTTTTCTTTCATATTATATATGGCATTTTAATCATATTTGTCTAATTTAAGCTCCATTGAAGGCAGGGACCTTGGCTTAACTATTATGTCCCCATCACCTAACTCAGTGCCTCACACAAATATTACAAATATACTAAAATATTATAAATATATAAATATTTGGCCGGGCGCGGTGGCTCAAGCCTGTAATCCCAGCACTTTGGGAGGCTGAGGTGGGTGGATCACGAGGTCAAGAGATCGAGACCATCCTGGTCAACATGGTGAAACCCCGTCTCTACTAAAAATACAAAAAATTAGCTGGGCATGGTGGCACGTGCCTGTAATCCCAGCTACTCAGGAGGCTGAGGCAGGAGAATTGCCTGAACCCAGGAGGCGGAGGTTGCGGTGAGCCGAGATCGCGCCATTGCACTCCAGCCTGGGTAGTAAGAGTGGAACTCTGTCTCAAAAAAAAAAAAAAAATAATAATAATTATATATATATATATATATTTGAAATATCTGATGATTGAATGACTTCACCAATTAATTTTACCTCACTGATCTAAACATGAGGCTTTTTTTTTTTTTTTTAACTTTCCCTTTCTGGGCCCAGAGAATATGCTGGTCTTGCACCTAAGTCCTTAAGGGATTTAAAGTCAAGGCAGTATCTGAAGTATTGAGGCTAATCAGAAAATGCATCTTGATTGAGATGAGCTCTGAGATGTGCTAAACAGCCTATGACTAGGAAGACTAGGGCTGACTCAAAAGCACAGGGAAATAAAGAAACTACAGACAGCCCCCAAGTTATGATTTTTTGACTTTACTATGGTGTAGAAGCAATATGCATTCAGTGGAAACTGTACTTCAGCTACCTATGCAACCATTCTGTGTCTCACTTTCAGTACATGAGATATTCAACACCTTATTATGAAGTTGGATTTGTCTTAGATGACTTTGCCCAGCTGTAGGCTAAGGTGAGCATTTTGAGCACATTTAAGTTAGGTTTGGCTAAACTATGATGTTTGGTAGGTTAGGTTTATTAAATGCATTTTTGACTTGATATTTTCAACTGACGGTAGATTAATTGGGGGTCAGGGAGCATCTGTAATAAAGGCAGGAGACTATAAGCAAATTAGCTTGTCTGGACTGGAGGCTGTATAAGCTTGGTTGAAATGGTGGTGTTGGAGACAGCTGATAAAAACCTTTGGGTTCCTGGCTGATGACTTTAGTTTTAATAAAATAGACCTAAGGAGCTGTTGATGATTGAGCTGGAGAGTGACCTCATGAGAACAGAATTTGAGAAAGATTATGCTAACAGCTGAGGATTATGTGCATTGGAGGAGAAAAAGACTAGGGGCTGGGAATGCAGCAGAGAGGCTGCCAGGGAGTCTGGGCAACTCTAAATGTTCACTATTCTAGGATCCTAGATGGTTGAATCTGAAAAAGATAGA
This sequence comes from Callithrix jacchus, assembly GCF_049354715.1. NCBI lineage: Eukaryota > Metazoa > Chordata > Mammalia > Primates > Cebidae > Callithrix > Callithrix jacchus. The sequence goes on from NC_133506.1 coordinate 87,079,353, forward strand.
AAATTTAAACAGTTTTGAGTTACTGATTTAAAATGAGAAATATTCTTATCCAATTCCTTGTCCTGAAGGCATTCAAATTCTAACCAGAGGCTGCTTGCTGAGTACAGACTTAGAACAAAAAGGGTAAATTTAATGATCTTAGTGGCTATTGTCTCTTTTTTTCTCAGAAGTGATGTATATACTTGACTACTAGATAAAAAATATCTATAGTGCCTGGAGTGGATGGCCACCAAATAATAGGTTCTTTGCTTCTCTCTTTTCTAACTAGGTTCTAAGCAGCCTAATTTTTCTCTGGGTAAATTACAGAGCAATGTATTAAACACAGATTGATTATATTTTAGTATTGAGTATCCACCATAGTTGCCTTGATAGACTTTGTTTGTGTTACAGATATGTGATTTGGGAGATAGAGGCTGATCTAGGTTTAAACCAGACTGAGTTTGGAGAGCCTCAGATGAAAAATATCCAAAGGTTAATTGAAAACGTGAAGCTTGGCCAGGTGCAGTAGCTCACGCCTGTTATCCTAGCACTTTGGAAGCCCAAGGCAGGAGGCTCACTTGAGGCCAGGACAGCCTGGGCAACAAAGCGAGACCCTAATTTATTTAAAAAAATAAAAAATTAGCAGGGCCATCTCTTTCATCAATGTTTCCTTGCTTCCTTGTCCCCTTGGACGCTAGGCTTCTTTCTCAGAGAGAACCCCTGTGTCAGTTCTGCCAGCTCTCACTGCTGTCTTAGAGTCCTGCATTCTAGTCTCAGGTTGGTCATCACTCAGTATGACGTTGGGCAAGTCACCCATTTCTCTCTGGACCTCTGAAGTCCCTTGTAGCTGTTAGCATATCTGGGATGATGCAGTTTGGATAACTGGTGAGGATTCCAACTTACTCTCTGCTGCTTTGTGTACCAAACACCAGCTATCCTGCCCTCTGCTTTAGATCCCTAGGTAGACTCTAACCCACCTTAGGCAGGGCCCCTCCCAGCACCTTTTAACAGGATTCAGCTCACACATATGTCACTAGACAGCACTGCCTTGAGTGCAGCACAGAAATGAGCTTCAACCATTTAAACAATTGAGCAATGAGGCCAACATATAGCATTCTCCACCTATGCTAAAGCAGCCAAGGAAATGAAGTTTGAGGGGATGATTTAAATTGTTGGCAGGGCACCGTGGCTCATACTGTAATCCCAGCACTTTGGGAGGCCAAGGCAGGTGGATCACTTGAGGTCAGGAGTTCAAGAACAGCCTGACCAACATGGTGAAACACTGTCTCCACTAAAAATACAAAAATTAGCTGGGCATGGTGGTGGGCACCTGTAATCCCAGCTACTCAGGAAGCTGAGGCAGGAGAATAGCTTGAATCTGGGAGGCAGAGTTTGCAGTGAGCTGAGATTGCACCATGGCATTCCAGCCTGGGCAATGGAGTGAGACTCTGTCTCAAAAAATAAATAAATAAAAATAAAGTGTTGCGAGAGCTAGTTTTACTGTGGTCCTTGAACTTCGATTTTTAGATACCTTTCCCCTCCTTTTCTGCTTTCATCTTTGGTGTTTGGGCCCTTATGGGTTATTGAGCCTTCAGGTTATTCATTGCTTTTTTTCTCCCTCCTTTGTGGGAAGGGATCTAATATACAGAGGATTGGGTTAATCATTCTCTTGATTTATGGCTTCTTTCTTTAGTGGTCCATGCAAGACATTTCTTGTTTAATTACTTATTTATTTTCTTTTATTTCATTGCCCTGTCCATCCAAACCACACCCACTATAGGCAATTATTGAATATTTTTAATGTGTATTTTTTTGTTTATATGTGTTCTTGGATAATGGGTAATGTGTGAATTATTTAGTATGTGTGAATTATTTAAAATTTTAATAATATTTAGCTCAATACACCCAAAATGTTATCAACATGCCATCAATATGAGATATGTTACAGTCTTTTTTTTTTTTTTGAGACAGTTTTGCTTTGTCACCCAGGCTGGAATGCAGTGGCTCGATCTCAGCTCATGGCAATCTCTGCCTCCTGGGTTCAAGTGATTTTCCTGCCTCAGCCTCCTGAGTAGCTGGGATTACAGGTATGTGCCACCATGTCCAACTAGTTTTTGCATCTTTAGTAGAGATGGGGTTTCACCATGTTGGCCAGGCTGGTCTTGAACTCCTGAGCTGAAGTGATCCATCTGCCTTGGCCTCCTAAAGTTCTGGGAATACAGGCACCGCGCCTTGCCCACATTCTTTTTTTGTACTTCAAAATCCAATATGTATTTTACTGTTATAGCATATCTCAATTTGGATGGTAAATTTTCATTAGAAATACTTAATCTGTATTTAGATTACATAAAATGCACAGTTCAAAAAGTAGATTCATATACCTAAGTTGTTCCAAGCATACTTAAAAGTTTCCTAATAATCAAGTATCAAAAAAAGTATTTTTCTTTAATGTTTGCATGCAAACTGACAAAACTACTTCATTTAGCTGTATTAGTCATATTGTCATATTTATTTTAGCAGAATTGACTTGACTTTGAAGCAAAAACATATCAGTTTTGAAACTACATCTGTCCAGGTTAAGTAAATTCACTAACTCTTGTGTCAATTCAGCATTATTAACTTGAAATTCAAAGAGATATTGTGTAAATTGAAAAAGCAACTCTAAATATATAAATATTAACAAAAAGCAACTCTAAATTTATTAATATCAACAAAGCATTCTTTAAACTTTACTTGTTTTTGTAGCTAATTTACATAATACTGTTTATTACAATTAGAATCTTCTGCATATTTATGTTGAAAGAATGTGTATTGATGTGTATTATGAAAGGTTTCAACTTTAGCATAAATTTTTTTTTGCTGCAAAAGGTATAGCATAAATTCTTGTACCTCTCTAGATAAGTCAGAGATGTTTTCTTTCCTGAAGCTTAAATTTATGTATTTATTTACTTGTAGACAAAGTCTCATTCTGTTGCCCAGGCTGGAGTGCAGTGGCATAATCTTGGTTTACTGCAGATGCCACCTCCCTAGTTCAGGCAATTCTCCTGCCTCAGCCTCCTGAGTAGCTGGGATTACAGGCACGCGCCACCACACCCAGCTAATTTTTGTATTTTTAGTAGAGAGAGAGTTTCACCATGTCAGTCAGGCTGGTCTTGAACTCCTGACCTCAAGTAATCTGCCTACCTCAGCCTCCCAAAGTGCTGGAAATACCTAACTAAAACATTTCTACTTCTATCCTTCATATCTCTTTTTAAAAATTGTCAATTAAATATAAACGTACTATCCTCCAGTTTTTCTTTTATGTTTTCTATTTCTTTGCCTTCTTTTTTTCCTTCTGGGGGATACTCTCTCTTGTGTTTTTAATTCCCTAATTGTTTCCCAGCTGTATGGATTCTACCAATTTTGAAATCTATTGTGTGCTCTATTTTGGCGACTAATTTTTCATACATAACATATCTGCTTGTTTTTTAAAAAATGTCATCTATTATACTTTTATAGTTGATATTCTGTTTGTTCTTTACATTTTCTTGTCCTGGTGTCATATTAGTAATATTTTCCTTTATCTCTTTTAGCATGATTTTGGGGCTACTTTTATTTTCATTTTTTTAGATTTTGTTGGGGCTACTTTTAAAATCTTGGTCCATCTGTTGTCATATTGCCACTTAAGGTACACTGTGTAATCGAGTAAGTTGTATGCTTTTGGATTAGGTGCCTTGCTATTTTGTCCTTGGCCATGTAGGTTGTTCTGTCCAACAATACAAACTAGTGCCATTGAGCTTAGAAGTTGAAGGTTGGGGGTGAATGAGCCCTAAAACTGAGAGCCCTAGGCCCCAAAGTCTCACATCAGTCAGGCTCAGCCTCATAAAATAACTCTTCATGTCAGGGCTTCACCCTTTGCCCTCCAGCCAGGGAAAAGCGGCTTTAGGAGTACAGGCGTGAGCCACTGTGCCTGGCTGAAACACTTTGTAGGTTGTAATTCACCTGCCCTGGAAATTTAGAGGTTTAACAGTTTTCTAATAAGGGTTAAGGAGGAGAATATCTATCTAGAGTTGGGTTGCCTCCGTAGCTGTTTTTATCACAAGCACAGTGTATCTCCAGTGCTTTGCTGTTACTCTTACCAACACCTGGACCACAATTTCAGTCATGGCAAGTGAGGGAGTAGCACTGTTTGTTATAAGACAGTGGTGGAAGAAAAGAAATCAGAACCCTGACAGCTCCTTTTCTTTTTTTAATCATTCCACAGCTGTGCCTGGCCACTTCCTGCCCCTACTCAAAGCTACCCCTCTACCACACACACACCAATTCAAAACAAGGCCCTCTCCTTGGGGTTTCTCGAGAGATTTCTTGGGGTTTCTTCATTTCTTGTATTTTCTCTCTGTAATTCTTCTGCAGGTGATCTTGGGATGGGGAGCCACAGTCACAGTAGTTCAATAAGGATCCAAGCTTAAAGATCTTCAGTATTTGCTCTGTGCTAGACACTGTTCTATGTGTGCCACCTGTATTAACTCATTTAATCCTCACAACTACCTTGTGTAGTTATATTAACAGCCCTATTTTACCGATGAGAAAACTGAGGCATAAAGAAGTTAAAAAATAGCCAGATGTGAGGTGTGGTAGTACATACCTGTAGTCTCAGCTACTTGAGAGACTGAGACGTGAGAATCACTCGAACCCGGGAAATGAAGGCTGCAATGAACTATGATTCACTGCTGTACTCCAGCCTGGGTGACAAAGTGAGACCCTGCCCTCCCACAAAAAAAATGTTAACTAAGCCAGGACTCTAAACGAGGCAGTCTGATTCATGAGTCACCCTTAACTTCTGCCTTGCAGTAAAACCCAAATTATCCAGTACTCTATCTGGGGACAATTGACATAGTGTTGGCCAGGGCATTGCCCCATGATGTCCAGGCTTATGAGACATTGGTCAGAGGAGAGAGAGAGAGGGTGACAGGAACAAAGCATTAAGAGCCAGCTGGCTGTCAGTAGCATTTGATCCCAGGCAGGAGATTCTAATTCTAAGCAGGACACAGACAGGCTCTGTGTGGTTAGAGATGAAGGGAGGAGGAGTAGGAGGAGTGAGTGTTTGCAAGCTCAGCCCACATGAGGGCTGATGTCAGTCCTCTTTTGTGCATTTGTGTTCGAATTTGATGTCTGATGTAAACCAGTTGGTGTTAAATTCTGTCCTGCGTTTTCAATCCCCTGAATTGGGAGTCCCTCATGGGAGCATTTGGGTGGGCCTCAGCAGCTCTGGCTCAGGAACCACCAGATGCTTCCTAGAGAAAGTTGTTCGGCTGCCAGTACCTACTGCCACACTTGCCTCTTCACACTTCTACATCTCCTTCTTTCCTTTGCTCGGATGGGTCAACACATATTGTAGGGCAAGCCCGTGTCATAGGACCTGTAAGGATACTCTCGATTGGTAAGATTTGAAGGTGAAAGTCACTGACCATGAAACAGAATGAAGACCACAAGAAGGTGGAAGCTTGGACTCTAGTTACTGGGCTCCAATGAACCGTGGCGTCATGAATTTTAGTAAAAACAAGGCCAGGGGTTGATGTCTTGCTTCTTCATGCCTGGCTCTTTCCCTGAAGCCACAGCTCTCCTCCAGTTGTTTCTGAAGTGCCAGGCACTTTTTTTCGCGGGAGCTGCTGAAAACAAATCAGAAACTGATTTGAGGAGCATCTCCTCCCCTGATGGGGCACCTGTGGCCTAAGGTTTCAAGTGATTGGATGCCTTCTCTGAGTGTTCTCCGTCAGGCAGGCGGCCTGGCCCTAGAGACATGCCATATGCTTTTGGAGCCACAAATATTTCACACCATGAGCTCCCAGCTGCTGCCCTTCCCCCCTCTTCCATTCCTTTCCACCTCTTCCTCATTCCTAATCCCATACCTTAAAATCCCTTTAGCTACTGTCACCTTACCTTGCCCCTTTCTCATGTGGACCTCACTCTGGAAGTTCCAGATCTGGGAAGCCTTAATGCACTTCTAGCTTCAACCTGCTTGGCAAACGAAAGTAAAATGAACGTCTGTGAATGTTTCTTACATGGCGGAGGTTGTTTGCAGTGCCTTACGTTATTTCATACAAACCTCATGACAACTTGAAAAGGAAATGTTTATTCTCAGAGGTCCTGAGGCTACTCAGGCTTAGATTAGGAAGTGCCAAAACCAGGCTTCAGACCCATCACTGTCTACCTCCAGAGTCCACAGTCTTTGTATGATTTTTGGATGTCTCCAGAGCCCCATTCAGCTTTCTCAGCTTTCTAACCTCATAGCTCTGTTCCCATGCAGAATCGGTATTTCGCTTCTTGGAGTTCAGAAAAGAAAGAGGGGGTGGGGAGGAAATAAAGGAAGAAAAGAAAAGAACAACCTTTCAGCTTTTTTTTTTTTTTAAGGAGAATACATCTTTGTAGCATAACTATAATAATAACATAACAATAACTTAATTTGTTGTGTGTGCATGTGTGTTTTAACTGGAAGGGGGCATGTGTCATTCAGTGATTATTTAAAAAAATGTTAAGCCAGCTGGGCGCGGTGGCTCATGCCTATAATCCCAGCACTTTGGGAGGCCGAGGCAGGTGGATCACGAGGTCAAGAGATCGAGACCATCCTGGTCAACAAGGTGAAACCCCGTCTCTACTAAAAATACAAAAAATTAGCTGGGCATGGTGGCGCGTGCCTGTAGTCCCAGCTATTTGAGAGGCTGAGGCAGGAGAGTTGCTTGAACCCAGGAGGCGGAGGTTGTGGTGAACCGAGATCGCGCCATTGCACTCCAGCCTGGGTAACAAGAGCGAAACTCCATCTCAAAAAAAAAAAAAGTTAAGCCATGGAACCATTAGAAAATGATACCATGAAATACAATAAAGACCATAAGAAGGTGGAAGCTCAGACTCCAGTTACTGGGTGGTGGTGACTGAAGTGATGGTGGTGGAAGGAGCTCCAAGGCCTGGCCTTTCTATGTCCCTTGCAGACAGAAGCATGTCAGTGGAGTCTCAGGATTCTGTTGAACATGGTGGGAAAGCTCCTGATTATTTTTCCTTTTAAAATAAGCCAGCTGAGGCCCAGAGAGGGGAAGTGGCTGGCAAAGTCAGGACTAGTGCCTGAGTCTCCCAGCTTCTATCCTTCAGCTTTTTACAGAAATCTCAGGTTGTATATTTTTGCACAAACTCTGCAGGATGCGGTCCAGGGAGGGATGCAGGTGGAGGCAGAGAGGGTGGAGGGCCTGGGCTTCCTCTTTTTCTCCTTCCTCATCACCAACAACCTAAACTCCCAAACCACATGGGGAATGAGGTAGGTCAGGGAGAGGACTGACAGGGATTACAGAAGAGTTCAAGTGAAGGTACAAGGGATCAAGTTTGGTAGCTGACAAGGAAGAGAGGTGAGGTAGAAGATGAGGGGAGGTGGTGAGGTAAACAGAGCAAAGAAGCTGCCCTTGCAGTTCAGGACCAGGGCTGAACTAGAGTCTGGGCCCTGGTCTTGTTCTAGTTCCCTTTGAGCAAGTCCTGGCCCTTTTTCCTGTCTGTTTCCTTTGAAGGCTTCTATGCCACCACCAGTGAGCATGTACAGGCTACAGGAGAAGCAGTGAAAAGCAGGGTGCTACAGAGAGCACTGCACCCTGGGAACCAGAATTAGCTGGCCCAGCTCTGCCTATAAGTAGCTGAATGTCTTGAGACAACTTAAATGTTTCCCTGGACCTTAGCTTCCTTGTCTGTAAAACAGGATGGGACCACATGACCTCTAAGGATCCTTCTGGCTCTGAAAGCAATGATCTGGGGCATGAAGCCTGTGGTTAGAGAGCTGGGGAATGGGCAGGTGTGGGCTCCAGGGCATCCAGCATTGCAGGCTTAGCAGCTAACAGCAACCGGGTGTTCTGTGGTCTAGCAATCTTATTTTATAGGTGAGGAGACTGGCCCTAGAAAGGCAAAGTGATTTTTTTTGCTTCTCTCAGCTTTATTCCCGTTTTTCCTCTGAACTGGAGTCTAAAGATTCAGCACATAGCAGTTTTGTGTAGTGGATACATACACATTTTTGTTGTTAGTTTTCTGAATGTTTGACTTTCAAAGTTTTTTTTACATAAACAGTAAATGCTCGTTATGAAAATTTCCATTAATACAGGAAGTGAAAAAGTAAAAAACTGTGAAGTGCTGTTATCCTCCCACCTTGCCCACTGGGTCCCCAGAGGTGTCTCTGTAAACAGTTCAGTGTGTATCCATCCTGACCTTTCCAGTGAATGCACAAACTTGTATGCCCTTCCCCCACAACTGGATTATCATATACATTATTCAAGCATAAACTTTGGAATCAGACATACCTAGAGTCTAATCCCAGCTCATAGCTAATTATTTGCATGACCTTGGCTAAAGTTATTCAACCAGTTTTAGATTCAATCTCCCCAAGTGTAAAATGAAAATAATAATAGTATCCACCTGGCCCGAAGTGGCAGTTTACACCTGTAATCCCAGCATTTTGGAAGGCCGAGGCTGGTGGATCGCTTGAGCTCAGGAGTTCAGGACCAACCTGGGCAATTTAGCAATACCTCATCTCTACTAAAAACAAACAAAAAATACCCCCAAAATTAGCTGGGTGTGGTGGTGCCCACCTGTAGTCCCAGCTACTCGGAAGGCTGAGGTGGGAGAATTGCTTGAGCCAGGAAAGGAGAGGCTTCAGTGAGCAGTGATTGCACCACTGCACTCTCACCTGGGCAACAGAGCGAGACCTTGTGTCTGTTAAAACAAGCAAACAGGGCTGGGCATGGTGGCTCACATCTGAAATCCCACCGCTTTGGGAGGCTGAAGCGGGTGGATCATGAGGTCAAGAGACTGAGACCATCCTAGTCAACATGGTGAAACCCTGTCTCTACTAAAAATACAAAGGTTAGCTGGGCATGGTGGCATGTGCCAGTAGTCCCAGTGCCTCAGGAGGCTGAGGCAGGAGAATTGCTTGAACCCAGGAGGCAGAGGTTGCGGTGAGCCGAGATTGCATCATTGCATTCCAGTCTGGGCAACAAGAGTGAAACTCCGTCTAAAAAAAAAACACAATAACAGCAAGCAAACAAAATAGTATCTACCTTATAGGATCGTGGTAAAGATTTAATGAGATTTCATATGAATAGCACTTAATACCAGTAGCGCTGGTACTGGTAGTAGTAAGCACTACACACACATACCCACACACACACACCGACACACACAGAGCACAGAATGAGTTAGACATAGAGTGAAAACTAGACCCCAAGTTTTCTGACTCTCAGTCTCCTTGACTTTCTACCACACCTCTCTGCTTCTCTCCTAGGTGCCTAGGCATGGGTTAAAGGCTCACTACTCGTTGAATGAATGATTGAGGTGGTGGGGGTGGGGTAGATCTAGGGATCTGAGGTCTGTGGAGTTTCTGGGATGCCTGCTCTGGAAAATGGAGGCTTTCTCCCTGTGAGTTGTGGGGTGTGGGGCAGTGTGGGTTGTCTGGACCAGCTGTTGCTTCAGAGCTCCATGCCTGGAGAGTTGGGCCTCTGGGCAGAGCTGAGGGCCCAGAGTGGCTCTCAGCTTAAAGGATCTTGGCTTAGAAGGAATGCACAGTGGGCTCCCTCTGCTCAGGAGGGGCTAAAAAAAGCCTCCCCCTCCCCTGGGCTTTGTGTGAGGGTTATCAACTGCTCAAGTCAGCTCATCTGTCTGGCTGCTCTGGCATATTTGAGAAGGTCTGTTTTCCTGGTCCTTCTGGGTTTCCACCAATTGGCAGGAAGAGATCAGCCTGTTCTAGAGGTGAAGAGAGAGGTGTGGGGTGAAGGGGAGGGGGCTGGTGGCCCCAAACCTGGTGACAATACACAGTTGTCAGCTGCACCCTGCTGGCGTTTCTTCCTTTTATAGTCAGCAGCAGTTGCTCTTGCTGTCACCCAGCCCCTCTGTGGGGGCTCCTGCGCAGGATAAAAGGGAAGGGAGGCGGCCCAGGCTCCTATCTCGTCTCCCAGATGCCACGTCTCTTGGTTTCTTCTTAGATCACTCCTCTGACAAAGATCCCAACAAGACAACATGGCTCCCAAGAAGCCTGAGCCTAAGAAGGAGGCCGCCAAGACAGCTCCAGCTCCAGCCCCTGTGCCAGCCCCTGCTCCAGCTCCTGAGCCTCCCAAGGAACCTGCTTTTGACCCCAAGAGTGTAAAGGTAAGTGAGGCTCAGGCATTGGGATGGATGTGGGATGACATTCAGAGTCCTTTTTCTCTGGAGTTTAGAGATCTACTTCACGTGGGCTGGACTGGGATGAGGACTAGGGCGTCCATGCCACAGGTGACAGTCCCATGGGGCAGTGGGGAGGGTGTTGGGGCTGAGGAGGGGGATATTGGGCCATAAACCTTTTCCATCAATAATGAGGTGCTGCTCTGAGGGAGACCTGTTCTGCTACCCTAGATTTGTGCACCTAAGCTGGGAATGGGGTCGGGGGGAGGTACAACCAACCACCCTTCCACCCTTTTTTAAGGCATTGTGAGGACCACCATAGCAATGTAAAAGAGACTAGCTAGCCTTTTCCTAGGAGGTAGTGGGATGTCTTTATGGAGAACAGACACATCATGGCAGCTGCCAGTGTAGCTTGGAGTAAGTGATATAAGCAGTCAGGGAATGTCCTGCCTGTTCACAGAGGACAAACACTCTTATGGCAGGTGAGGGCAGGGTGGAAAGGAGGTTGTGGTTAAGGTAAGAGGAGCCTGGATTCCTCTCTTTCTGTTTCCTTAGCCTGGGTTCCTATCTGTAGCATACAGAGGACTGGCCCACCCCAGGCTGAGACCCTCTCTCCAGTCTTGTCAGGAATTGGGCCTGGTTCCTCTGCCCCACCCTGCTCTCCTCACACAAAACATTCCTCTCTCTGGAGCTGGTGTGGGCTCTGCCTGCTGACTCAGTCATTTTAGACCTCCCACCTCTCTGGCCCAGCTGCTAAAGGAATGGAACTGGGGGGAGAGGGGTGAGCTGAAGAGGGAGGGGCCAGAGACCTCTGGAGAGGAGCAGTTTTAAGCCTTGGCACCAGAATGGGAGAGGTCAAGTGGCTACTGGTATGAAGAGCTATTAATAACAGGTTGTGAGTGCTGAGCCCCCAGGGATCTCAGCCTTAGGATAGGGCTGGGGGTGGCAAAGGATCAGGTCAAAATAAGAGCACAGGACCAGGTTCTGTGACAAGCAGGCAGGGAAACCAAAATCCAGAGCCCTAATCGTATGACCTCTCTACCCTCTGAGGATTCCTCCTGTACCCGAAGCTGGGGATACCCTATAATTATTATGTCAAAGACCTAGTCCCCATAAGGGGCAGGAGTTAGGTGGAACTGCTTGGCCAAGAGATGGAAGCAATTGCTCCATTTCTGAGCTTGGTTATGGCTCATTCTGGGGAAACTGAGGCTACTGGTTGACCCTGAAAGCACCTGCTGGTTTTCTAGGTCATACGTCACCTCCCTCTACAAGCTGAGCCTTGCAGGAAAAGCTGACTGTTTCTCCCTTCAGGATCCCTCCTCACCTTGATTTCTGATTTGTTCCGATAAAGACTGTGCCTTTGGGTGGGTTGCCAGGCCTGGTCTCTGGTGTCTGGGCAATAGTTGCCTAGTGGAATTAGACTGGTGTCCTTCCCTTGGCCTGTTACTTCTTTCATTCACTCTCCTCTCCCAACTTTTCACCTGTGACAAATTGTACCCCTGGTTGCAATCCTCTTTTCCCCATCTGTGTCTTCATAGGGTCTGTTGGGGGGTGCTGAAGTTGCTTTGAAGTAGAAAAAAAAAAAGGTATCATTTATGAGAGCCATTTTCCCTATTATTGTGTTATACTTATCCAGTTCCTTTGATTAGAAGGTTCTTTGCTCTAAGATAGAGCAGAAGGCAGGTGAGGTGACTCATGCCTATATGAGGCCAAGGTGGGAGGGTTATTTCAGGCTAGGCATTTGAGTCCAACCCGGGCAATATGGCAAGACCCTTGTCTCTACAAATAAACAAATTAATTATAAAAAAGATTCCAAGATAGAAGAGAAGCAAACTAAAGCCCGATATGTATAGTTATGACCATCTATTGAGATTTTATGTTTTTACATTAGTTGCTCTTACATGTTTATTCTTGGTACTTAAAGCATTGCAAAGTAAAGCAAATGGTTCCTTTTCCTCAGAGATTAAGTGCAGAGCAGGCTTCACTCCATCTAGGGGGTTCCTTTAACTTTCTGACCACCCCTACTTTTGGCAAAGTCTATTCCTGGCCACAGCTAGTTTTCTTTCCAACCCAGTTAACTCCCCACTGCCCCAACCCATCCCCAGCTCATGGCTGCCACCTCTGTGTCCTCGTGAATGGAGATTGGTTCTCGGAGATGAGGGGACAGGATGGGTGCAGCACAAGAGCAGCAGAATTAGGACTAGGAATGACGGCACTTGAAGAAGAGGCTCCAGGATTGGTTACCACCACCACCAGTAGAGAGGGGATGGGATGGGATGGGGTGGGGTAGGGGTAGGGTGCATAAGGACCACAAGGTAACATACAGAATTTTAAATTAAAATGACTTGGGCCTGGTGTGGTGGCTCACACATTTAATCCCAGTCCTTTGGGAGGCCGAGGCAGGTGGATCACGTGAGGTCAGGAGTTTGAGACCAGCCCGGTCAACTCAGTGAAACCCCATCTCTACTAAAAATACAAAAATTAGAGGGTGTGGTGGTGGATACCTGTAATCCCAGCTACTGAGGCAGGAGAATCGCTTGAACCCAGGAGGCAGAGGTCACAGTAAGCCAAGATCATGCCATTGCACTCCAGCCTGGGTGACAAGGGTGAAACTCCATTTCAAGAAAAAAGTAAAAATAAAATGATGACTCTTGCTTGGGCATTGTCATTCACTCTCCTCTTCTGTACTCAGCATTGAATTATTATGCATTATGAGGGGGAAATTGAAAATGTATCACTTCATTCAACAAATATTTTTTGAGTGCCTACTATGTGCTGAGCATTTCAGTGAACAAGAACAAGAATCTTCACCTGAGTGAATGGTGGCTTCAAGGAGACAGAGTGCACGTAAAGGCATGACTGCACGCAATTAAGAAGCGTGGAGGGCCCATGCCAATTACTCTTTCTGTCCCAGAGTGCCTAAGAGTGTGTCAGAAGACAAAAGTACAACACATTTAGTTTAAAGATCCTGACTGGTTTTTATGTTTGAGTCCAGAATCTGGCAACAATGAGCTGAGCAGAGGAGGTGATATAGACAAAGAAGAGCTGAGGAAAGCAGAGACTAAGAGCAAAATGCAAATTGGTCATTGCAAAGTTACTTTCCTTGTAAAGGTTAAAGCAGACGGCACTTTCTTATCATGCTGGCTAAAACTGTCCTGTTTGGGGATTTGGCTATTATCTCTCATTTTCCTGATTTCTTGGAAAATTAGATGAACAACTTAGTTTTGGTTTGGTGACCTGGAACTTCAGCACCAGTGAATTTATTTTGGTTTGGTCTGTTGGGCCTAGTGTAGGAGCTCAGTACAAACCAATGGTGTCTTACAAATTGTACTTAATGAGGGACATGTGCTGAAGGAGGGGTTGGAGTGGGATGGTGTATGGGAAGCCTTCATTGAAGGGAGTGGATTTAAATCAGAATCAAATAGAAACAGGAGTCAGAGGATGGGGAGTGGTGTCCCCAAAGGGGGCAGAAGTACAGCATGTCAGAGGACTATGGACTAGGAAGAGATTGAAGGGCAACAGTGAGGGCAGTTTGTGAATGGCTAGGATGAAGAATTTACCTTTGCTGCAAAGGCATTGCAATAGGGACTCAGTGTAGGTTCTAGAATTATCCAGGGAATTTCTCCTTTCCTTTCCCTCTTACCTGGAGTCATCACTTAACAAGTGGTTTTGAGAGAGCTTTAGAGTCTCCATTAGAGTTGTCCCTCAGTATCTGTAGGGGATTGGTTCTAGGACCCCCACAGATACCAAAATCTGAGGATGCTCAAGTCTCCTATATAAAGTTTGCATATTTGCATATGTAATCTATGCACAGTCTCCTGTATACTTTAAATCATCTCTAGGTTACTTATAATACTTAGTATATTGTAAATACTATGTGATAGTTCTTATGTTATGTATTTTTTGTATTATGTTTTATTGTGTGGTTATTTATTGTTTGAGTATTATCAATCCAGGGTTGGTTGAACCTGGGGATGCAGAACCCATGGATACAGAGGGTTGATTGTATTTCGTAGCCTGTCAGTTGTGGCTCATTCATCAAGAGACTGGTGTTTTACCCTTAGTACCACCTTCAGCAGGCCACTGATAAGTGGGAAAGGAGACAGTTCTCCTTTCCCACTTATCAGTGGCCTGCTGAAGGTGGCCAGACTGTAGTGAAAGCCACTTCTGCTTCTGTGTCCCTTTGGGAGCCTTTACAATTGCTTTTAGCAATCTCAGCCCTCACTCCTATTTCCCTCCCTACAGATAGACTTCACTGCTGACCAGATTGAAGGTGAGTATGGACAACCCCACCTCTCCGTCTTTATTGCACTTTCCTGGAGGAGGAAGAAGAGGAGGAGGAGTTGTTGTTCTCATGGTAATAGTAGTCACTGTCATCATCATCATAGCAAACCTATATTGAGCATCTACTATGTGTTAGGCACAGTCCTAAGCACTTTCTGTGGATTGACTCCTTTAATTCTCATAACAACACCGTGATGTAGCAATTGTTACCTCCTCCAGTTTAAAAGTGATAAAACTGAGACACAGAGAGATGGGGTGACTTGTCCAGTCTCACATGGCAGTTAGCAGTAGAACTAGGATTCAAACTCAGGCAATCTGATTTTGGACCTGTGTTCTCAACTACTCTGCCAGACTGCTTGGAGCATAATAGATGCTCAACAAAAGTGAGTGCCTTTTTTCTCCATCCCAGAGATCTAAGATATTTGGAAGCCTTATTTCTGTTCCTGTTATTGGAAAGCCCTCCTTAGTTGACCAGCTTCCCCTCCTCCCATGATGAAGTCTGCCAAGATGCTAACCCACTAATGGTGGCAAGGACAACAAAATGTTTTATCATGTGATGCTACGTGTCCCCAGATGTAAAGCAGGACTCACTGTCATTGCAGTATCCCTCTGTTTTCCCCACCAAATGCCTCCAGGATATAAAATTATAGGCATTAGAAGGAACCCTGAAAAATCACCTAATCCAAACCCCTCATTTGAAGCACATACTCTCTTTTAAAAATTAAATGAATACTTACACATGGTAAAAAAAAAAACAAAGCATACACATATTACTTAAAAGTAAATAATAAAAAATAAAAGTCCTTTTTTTTCATGCTGATGCCTCTCCCAAAGACAACAACTGTGAACAGGTGTTTATGTATCCCTTCAGAAGTATATATAATGATACACAAGTTTATGTGTATGTATGATGAATATATAAAGTTTATACAAATCAAGTCATGTGACACACACCATCCACCTTTTATTAAACATATACTTGGATTTAATATAAATGATTCACTAATATACATTATTTGGATATCTTTTCACAATTAACACAAACAGTTCTACTTTATTCTTTTAAACAATTATATAGACTCTCACACATAGATTCATCCTTTTAATTTAATCAGAACTATATTGATAGAATTTCAGATTGTTTCCATTTGAAGGGGATCAGCTTGCTTTCCCCAGGTGACCTTCCTAGCAGTGGTTAAAGGATGGTGCATTGGCTGGGCGCGGTGGCTCACGCCTGTAATCCCAGCACTTTGGGAGGCCGAGGCGGGTGGATCACGAGGTCAAGAGATCGAGACTATGCTGGTCAACATGGTGAAACCCCATCTCTACTAAAAATACAAAAAATTAGCTGGTCATGGTGGCGCGTGCCTGTAATCCCAGTTACTCAGAAGGTTGAGGCAGGAGAATTGCCTGAACCCAGGAGGCGGAGGTTGCGGTGAGCCGGGATCGCACCATTGCACTCCAGCCTGAGTAACAAGAGCGAAACTCCGTCTCAAAAAAAAAAAAAAAAAAAAAAAAAAAAAGGATGGTGCATTTTAAATTATAGTGGTTATTGCCAGGTTGCTCTCTAAAAAAGTGACACCAGTTTACCCACAAATACAACATGAAAGCTGGCACATGCATTTAGAAACTAGTGAATTGAGCCTGACTTTGTTTTTATAATACTCAGTGGATACTCACTTGCAGTCAGTAGTTTCAGGGATGCTGTGAAATTCTTAAAATCAATTTTAATGCGTTTTAGTTTCATATATACTTATGTGGATATAAAAACACAATGACACTAGTGAGGACTTGAAAATCAATTGATGATTTAAAATCTTTATTTCTCAAATGGCCAACTGGAACAGATGGTTGTCTCTTCTCTTCTAAAGATTTTCAGGGCTGATAGGGAGGGGATAACTCATTCTGATCTTTTATCCCTCCAACCTTGAAGACATTTTTTCTACTGTTGAATCAGAATTGTTTTTCCTTCAATTTTACCCCAGCAATCTTTTCATTTGTTTTTTTGGTGAAGCTGATAATGATTTTCTCATGTTACAGTGGAAAGAACATAATTTGGAATTAGGAGACTTTTGTATTAGCCCTAATTCTGCCACTATTGGCCATGAGACTTTGGACAAGTCACTTCTTTAAATCTTAATTTTCTTATCTACAAAGTGAAGATATTTGGTTTCCAATTCAGAAATTCTGGTCCATTCAGCATCCTCTAGATATCCTCCATCTATTTGGAGATAGTTTTCAAATCCCTCCTAAGATTTATATTTTCTAGGTGATATGCCCCAATTTACTTAATTATATTATTTTATTTTGAGACAAAGTCTCGCTCTGTCACCTAGGCTGGTGTGCAATGGTGCCAACATAGCCCACTGTAACCTTGAATTCCTGGTTTTAAGCAGTCCTTTCACCTCAGTCTCCTGAGTAGCTAGTATTATAGGCATGTACCATTGTTTTTATGTTTTGTAGAGATGGGAGTCTTGCTATATTGCCCAGACTGGGCTCCAACTCCTGGCCTCACGCAATCCTATCCACTTGGCCTCCCAAAGTGCTGGGATTATAGGCATTAAGTCACTGTGCCTGGCCTTCCAATTTCTTTTGTGCTTTTTTTTTTTTTTAATCTCATAGGAATTACCTTCTAACCCTTGACTTCCTTCTCATCCCTCTCCAAATTTCTGTATTCTCTTAGAGAGGGGTTACTACCACTGGACTCGTTGCTGTAGTAAGCAGCTGACTACACTACTGCAGAGTATTGAGGAAAGTATTGAGGAAAGTCTTCTGGACCCTTGAACATCACCTCTAATACCTGAAGATCACACTGGCTTTTTTTTTTTTCTAGTTGTAGTCCTAAACTTCAGAGTGTGGATTTTTATTTTTAGTTTTGTGCATACCAGGCTTCCCAGCAGGCCAGGTGATCGGTTGGAGCATTAGCAGTTATAAGAAGCAGATCTCCTCCACTTCCTCCTTATTCCCCATCATTTCCTTGGTTTCCTTAGTGGCTGATCATAAGTCACATCTACATTGGCTTTTAAATGAGGATAATAATACCTATAGCATAAGTTTTTTCATAAAGATTAATGAAGTGTTCTATGCAAAATTATTTGCTCAGAGCCTGGTTCATGGTAAGTGCTCAAATCATAGGGCATTGTTTTTATTACCTTCCTCTTCAGGTTTCACCCTCACCCTCATTTTTTTTTTTTTTTTTTTTGAGATGGAGGCTTGCTTTGTCACCTAGGCTGGAGTGCAGTGGCAAGATCTCGGCTCACCAAAACCTCTGCCTCCCGGATTCAAGCAATTCTCTGCCTCAGCCTCCCAAGTAGCTGGGACTACAGGTGCACGTCACCATGCCTGGCTAATTTTTTGTATTTTAGTAGAGATGGGGTTTCATCGTGTTGCCCAGGCTGGTCATGAACTCCTGAGCTCAAGCAATCCACCCACCTCGACCTCCCAAAGCGCTGGGATTGGAGGTGTGAGCCTCTGCACCCAGCCTCACCCTCTTATTAAGCATCATTACATCTTTTTTTTTTTTTTTGAGACGGAGTTTCGCTCCTGTTACCCAGGCTGGAGTGCAATGGCGCAATCTCAGCTCACCGCAACCTCCGCCTCCTGAGTTCAGGCAATTCTCCTGCCTCAACCTTCTGAGTAACTGGGATTACAGGCACGCGCCACCATGACCAGCTAATTTTTTGTATTTTTAGTAGAGACGGGGTTTCACCATGTTGACCAGGATAGTCTCCATCTCTTGACCTCGTGATCCACCCGCCTCGGCCTCCCAAAGTGCTGGGATTACAGGCTTGAGCCACCGCACCTGGCCTCTTTTTTTTTTTTGAGACAGAGTTTCGGTCTTGTTGCCTAGGCTGGTGTGTAATGGCCTGATCTCGGCTCACCGCAACCTCTACCTCCTGGATTCAAATGATTCTCCTTCCTCAGCCTCCTGAGTAGTTGGGATTACAGGCATGCACCATCATGCCCAGCTAATTTTGTATTTTTAGTAGAGACAGGGTTTCTCCACATTGGTCAGGGTGGTCTCAAACTCCTGACTTCAGGTGATCCACCCACCTCGGCCTCCCAAAGTGCTAGGATTACAGCCGTGAGCCACCGAGCGCAGCGCATCATTACGTCTTCTTTTGGGGAGACTTCCTCTTTTGTTAAACCTGACCTCTCTCTTCTGAATGAGCTAGGAGATCAAAAAGTCTGACTTCAGATTCAACTAACTAATATACATTTATTGAGTACTGAATTTGTGTCAGACACCATGCTAATTGTTTTAAAGACTGAAAAAGATTAAATCCTGGCCAGATGCAGTGGCTCATACCTGTAATCCCAGCACTTTCAGAGGCTGAGTCAGGTGGATCACTTGAGGTCATTAGTTCTAGACTGGCTAACATGGTGAAACCCTGTCTCTACCAAGAATATAAAATATTAGCTGGGTGTAGTGGTGTGCACCTGTAATCCCACTACTCAGGAGGCTAAGGCAGGAGATTGCTTGAACCCGGGAGGCAGAGGTTACAATGAGCCCAGATTGTGCCACTGCCCTCCAGCCTGGGCAACACAACACTCTGTCTCATCTGGCCTGGGAGCCACCTTTCAGCCTGGAACAGGCAGCACTGATAATAGCTGACTCTCCAGCAGGTCTTATCATGTTGTA
This sequence comes from Callithrix jacchus, assembly GCF_049354715.1. Lineage (NCBI taxonomy): Eukaryota > Metazoa > Chordata > Mammalia > Primates > Cebidae > Callithrix > Callithrix jacchus. Next base: position 87,098,416 of record NC_133506.1, read on the forward strand.
AAGTGCTTTCACACAATGTCACCTCCCTGGCCAGGGTGTAGGGTGTAGTTGTCACTCCCTTTGTGTGCATAGGAAGTTGAGACCCAGCCCAGCTTATCCTGTGCTCTGAGGTCAAGCCAAGACAAGAATTTAGGAATCCTCAGTTTCGGGCCAGTGCTATTTTCACTCTTCTGTCATTTCAGCAATCAGGAACCTCACCTACACCAGAGCAGGATGTGTGGGTGGGAGGGGTCGAGGCCAGGGAGACATTTGAATTCGTTTTTTTTTGTTTTGTTTTCTGAGATGGAGTCTCACTCTGTCACCCAGGCTGGAGTGCAGTGGTGAAATCTCAACTTACTGCAACCTCTGCCTCCTGGGGTCAAGAGATTCTTGTGCCCCAGCCTCCCAACATTCAAATTTTGTAACAACCAAGCAAAAGCAGAGATTCCAGGCCTAGCCCTGGAATGGGTCATGGAGGCACCAGGCTGCCTCCTCTTGGGTTGGCAGAATATGGGATGGGGACAGGTTTGAGGGAGGGCCTGGGATGATGGACAAAGATAAATACTGGAATATTTTAACAAACGCACTTACCTGCTCTTCAGCTTGGGTGGAGGCTGATTGGCCACCAGCCACTACTTTCACTGGGAATCGAGGGGTACAGCCAGGTCTTCTCTCCACAGAGTTCAAAGAGGCCTTTTCACTGTTTGACCGGACCCCAACTGGAGAAATGAAGATCACCTTCGGGCAGTGTGGGGACGTACTGCGGGCCCTGGGCCAGAACCCCACCAACGCCGAGGTGCTGCGCGTGCTGGGCAAGCCCAAGGCTGAAGGTCAGTGAGGCCGCTTGGCAGACTTATCCCAGGTCAGCCTTGCAGTCTCTGGCTCCCTCCTTGTCCAGATTTGTCTCTGCCATCTGCGCTCTCTCTTCTTCCCCGTTAGCCCCCCAGGATCAGCCTCCCCTCCCTAGTTTACCCTAGCCCCATTTCAAGAATTTATCTAGAAGTCCCCATACTTAAGTGACCCTTGAGGAATGTAACCTGGGCTTGTTTTCCTTGCAAGATTGGGAGCTCCTGTGGGCAGGAGCCACATCCTATTTCCTCAGTGTCTGACTCTCTCACCAGGGTGTCAGAGACGCAGCCATGGGCAGGAAGGCTGGGTGGGAATCTGGAATAACTGATGGTTCCCACTCCCCAACCCAGGAGCTCTCAGGAGAGGCATCTGTCACAGCACTGAGATATCCTGAGCTGTATTACAATTTGTTTCTAATAATGGTTAGAGTACTGACGTTTGCAAATTACAGCAACCATGTGAGCTGTATTACAAATAATTTGTTTCTGATAATGGTTAGAGCATTGACGTTTGCAAATTATTTGTTTGATATAAATTAGAGCAGCTTCAAGATTCTTAGCTCTACAGGCTTCCTCTTTCATTCATTTGCATTTCAATGGGTTTTGGTGAGTGAGTGTTTAGAATGATGAGTGAATGTTAGAAAGTGGTGCAGACCTTGTGAGTTGTATTCTTAGGTATTTTATTCTCTTTGTAGCAATTGTGAATTGCAGTTCGTTCTTGATTTGCACATTGATTTTATATCCTGAGACTTTGCTGAAGTTGCTTATCAGTTTCAGGAGTTTTTGGGTTGAGACGATGGGGTCTTCTAGGTATACTATCATGTCGTCTGCAAATAGAGACAATTTGGCTTCCTCCTTTCCTATTTGAATTCCCTTTATTTCCTTTTCTTGCCTGATTGCTCTGGCTAGAACTTCCAGTACTATATTGAATAGGAGTGGTGAGAGAGGGCATCCTTGTCTCAAGGACCTAGAAATAGAAATTCCATTTGACCCAGCAATCCCATTACTGGGTATATATCCAAAGGACTATAAATCAGTCCACTATAAGGACACATGCACACGAATGTTCATTGCAGCACTGTTTACAATAGCAAAGACCTGGAACCAACCCAAATGCTCATCAATGATAGACCGGACTGGGAAAATGTGGCACATATACACCATGGAATATTATGCAGCAATCAAAAATGATGAGTTTGTGTCCTCTGTAGGGACATGGATGAATCTGGAGAACATCATTCTCAGCAAACTGACACAAGAACAGAAAATGAAATACTGCATATTCTCACTCATAGGCGGGTGATGAACAATGAGAATACATGGACACAGGGAAGGGAGCATTACACACTGGGGTCTATTGGGGGGAATAGGGGAGGGACAGCGGTGGGGGGAGCTGGGGAGGGATAGCATGGGGAGAAATGCCAAATGTGGGTGAAGGGAAGTAAGGCAGCAAAACACACTGCCACGTATGTACCTACGCAACTATCTTGCATGTTCTGCACATGTACCCCAAAACCTAAAATGCAATTAAAAAAAAAAGTGGTGCAAACCAATTCTTTTGTAGCTCCTAAGTGTGATCATTGAGTGTTCATACTCATTTGTGCGCTGTGCCTCCGTCAGTCCTTGTTACGACAGATGAAAAGAGGTGCAAGGGAGTGCGTCCCATTTATGTGTGCCAGTGAAGTTAACAGCTGCTGTAACACACACACACACACACACACACACACACACACACACACACGTGTGCTTCTCCTCAGTGGTGTTGGCACTGGGCTTGGGGTAGAGTGAGCCTCTCAGCAAGGGTGGGCCGTCTCTGGAGGCTTCCTGGGGCTCACATTGGTTCCCTCCCCATTTCTTGGTTCTGGCCCCTTCCCCTTCTCCTCTGGCTGAAGATAACCTCGGGGGTGAAGGATGAGGCCAGGAAAGGATCAGAGGGTGAGGAGCTTGCTTCCCAGAAGTCAGAAGCAAGTCCTGGGTGCTTATAAAAGAAAGAAATGCCCACACTTGTGTAGTTAAAAATAGTTTACCTCTATTAAAGTAAAGCTTTTTAACATACTACCATGTGGGAGAACTGTGCTATTCACAAGAGAACTGCAATTTTATAAACTTATTGAATCACAGTAGCTTCACACAGTGTGGTCTAGTGATAAGACCCCAGACAGAGTGATGAAAACATTTCTTTTTCAATCCTGTTGGTTTGCCCCTGTGACTATAAGTCTGTCACACGTCAAGAGTGTAAACTGAGTATGAGGCCCTGGGCCGCGTGGCACCTCAGGCGCCTCACATCCTGCTGCTGCCACCCTCAGTTGCTCCGCCTGGCTGGCCACCTTGTGCACAGAGGACTGGATGGAGGGTTTCTTTTTTTCTTTTTTTTTTTTCAGAAGCAAGGACAAGGAGTAGTTCCACCCTACTCCTTTCACTGAGAAAAGAGGGCCCCTAAGACGGTCTTCCCAGCCCCCAGTCCCCTCCCTTGCTTGGATGGACAGCTCTGTGTCTTCCAGGAGCACCAATAGGCCCCCCACCCAAAAGTGGCTGCAGCCCAAGCCCTGGGTACTGCCAGACGTACGGTGAGGCCCCCTCCTGACCCTCTGCTCCCCTGAACATCTGCTGACGTTGCTTTCTTTTTCTTTACCCATGCCTACCTAAAGAGATGAATGTCAAGATGCTGGACTTTGAGACGTTCTTGCCCATCCTGCAGCACATCTCCCGCAACAAGGAGCAGGGCACCTATGAGGACTTCGTGGAGGGCCTGCGTGTCTTTGACAAGGAGAGCAATGGCACGGTCATGGGTGCTGAGCTTCGGCATGTCCTTGCCACCCTGGGTATGGCAGCTAGGCAGAGATGAAGACCTAGTGGGAAGAATGGAGGCGTGGGAGGTGCCAAGGTGACATATGCTGGTGGGGGGTGTTATACAAGGGTCTCTGCATCCTGAGGATAATGACCTGATCCAGGCCCTGCCTCCCTGGGCTCTGCAAGAACAACCATCCCTAGCTGGGTTTGCTCAGCAAGAACCAGGGTTCGGGAGAGGAGGAGAAAGGAGGTTGGCAGAGCAGGGGTTACTGCTGGGGCCTGAGCAGTGGGACTCTGGGCTTCTGTCCTTGTCTTTGCCTGAAACACTGAGGCCCTGGCAGCTGTAAGACAGAGAGGGAGGTTTTGGAGACTAGGCAAGACCTTAAGACCCTGGCCCCATACTTCAAAGGCTTTGGGAGAGGCTTGGTTTCAACTGCCTCCCAGATCCAGGTAGTCTTGGACCTTCAGACTTAAGGGGGTACCTCGGTATTGCCAATTCCTCATTTGCCATCTGTAATTAAGAGCCCACCACCTCCCAAACCCACTGCAGGAGAGAAGATGACTGAGGCTGAAGTGGAGCAGCTGTTAGCTGGGCAAGAGGATGCCAACGGCTGCATCAATTATGAAGGTATTAAGCTATGCCTGCTTCCCAGGGCATCCAGGGATGGTAGGATGGGAATAGCTTGTGTGGGTGGGCCCAGGAACTGGAGGGTGTGTGTCTCAGGTGGGCTTGGGTAGACCCCTCATTGGATGTTGTTCTTTTTCATCTTGTGAGTGAACCTCCTAGTGTCATGGTGGGAGCATGGATTTTGGAGATAGCTCTGTGATATATTAGCTGGTGGCCTTAAGTCACTTATTTTCTCTGAGCCTCAGTCTTCTCGGCTGAGGGATGGGGTGATGCTGGAGCCTTTCTCAAGGTTGTGGGAATTCACAGAGATAATGTAGCTCTTTCCATTTGTGTTGAGAATCAGCACAGAAAGTGGTCCCAGAGCAGAGTGTAGGTGTCTGCCCTTCCTCCACCTTCTCCCCACTGACCCCCAAATAAGAGCAGGAACTACACAGTCTGGAGAAAGGGGAGCAGGAGGGTTGGAAGTCAGGCAGTATAGAGAAAGGACAAGTGGTTTATGGGCCTAGAGGTGCTGAGCCACACGGCGGCTGATTCTCACTTCTTTCCTAGCCTTTGTCAAGCACATCATGTCAGGATGAGGCAGAGTCTTCCAGGTGAGTGCAGCCTCTTCCTCCTTGTCCCTTCTGGGGTTACAAAAGGGCTTAAGAATAACACCACATGCCCTAGAGGGCATCTGCCTCAGTCCTGACCCCTTAAGAGGAAACCACTTGGGAGTAGGAGACCTGAGGACGGTCCTGCTCACTCACCATCTCCAGTCTCCTGCCCTCCCTTGCCTGGTCACCCTGTCTTGGCCCTATCCACCACATTCTCCTGCCTCTCCCATGACTTCTCAAGGCAATGCCCTTCCTTCAGGCCTGGGGCCTCCTGTACAGGCTCCTGGGGAGGAGAAAGCCAGATCCCAAGTGGAAGTGAGGGTCCCCAGCCTGTGCTCTTGACTCTGTTCTTCCTTACTTCTTTCCCTAGGTTTCCCCTGTAACCCCCCTGGTGGTGGTAAGGGGCTGGGTATAGGAGGGGAAATGCCCTTTCCACCTATCACTTTCTTTCAGGTGCCTGGCCCTTGGCCTTAGCCATACAAGGGCGAGTTAGAGAGAGGTCCTGGATGTGAGCTGAGACAGAGTCCTGGACTTATCACCATGCCATTGCCCCAAGGACCTCACAGCCCCTCCCTGTTAATAAACAGCTCCTATATGGCCAGGCTGGGCTCCGGGATTCTGACCAGTCTCTGCTTTGTTTGTTTTGTAAAACTAATCAACAAATTGAGTTGGTTTGTGTTGTGTGTGTGTGATAACATCGCCTGAGGGCTTGTGTGTGCTCAGAGAAATGAGTAGTATCTGGGAGCTAGGATACAAGGACAAAAGCCTGTGGATCTAGAGATACTGGGGTCAGACCCAGGAGAGTGAGCTCTGGAAGGCCAGCAGCTTGAGGGCTTGTCACCTGTGGGAGTTTCATTCCCTTCGCTGCGCACCCTCTGCCTTATCACACCTCCAGGTGGCAGCAGGAGGGGCCGGGCTGAGGCAGGGACTCCTCCTATGGTCTTTGCTGTTGCTGCTTAAAAAAAAAAAAAAAAAAAAAATTGTAAAATACACATAAAATTTATCATCTTAAACAGTTTCTTTTTGAGATGGAGTCTCGCTCTGTCACCCAGGCTGGAGTGCAGTGGCACAATCTCGGCTGGCTACAACCTCCACCTCCAGAGTTCAAGTGATTCTCCTACCTCAGCCTCCCGAGTAGCTGGGACTAGAGGTGAGTGCCGCCACGCCCGGCTAAGTTTTGTATTTTTAGTAGAGATGGGGTTTTACCATATTGGCCGGGCTGATCTTGAACTCCTGACCTTGTGATCTACCTGCCTTGGCCTCCCAAAGTGCTGGGATTACAGGCATGAGTCACTGTGCCCAGCCCCCATCTTAACCATTTTTAAGCATACTGTTCAGTAGAGTGAGGTATATTCGCATTGCTGTGTAACTGTATTAGTCTCTTTTCACACTGCTGATAAAGACATACCTGAAACTGGGAAGAAAAAGAGGTTTAATGAACTTACAGTTCCACATTGCTCGGGAGACCTCACAATCATGGCAAAAGGCAAGGAGGAGCAAGTCACATCTTACCTGGATGGTGGCAGGCAAAGAGAGCTTGTTTTTAAAAGGGAAATTTCCCTTTTAAAAACCATCAGACCTTGTGAGACTTATTCACGATCAAGAACAGCACGGGAAAGACATGGCCCCATGATTCAGTTACCTCCTGCCGGTGCCCTCTCACAACACGTGGGAATTCAAGATGAGATGTGAGTGGGGACACAGCCAAACCGTATCAGTAACCAATCTCCAGAACTTTTTCATTTCCAACAGCAGAAACTCTTTGCTCATTAAACAACTCCCCATTCCTTCCTTCCTGCAGCCCCTGGCAATCACCATTCTACTTTCCATTTCTATGAATTTAACCACTCTAGATAAGTGAAATCAGACAGCGTGTGTCTTTTGTATCTGGCTTATTTTATTTAGCACAATGTCCTCATGTTCCTTTTTTAAGGCTGAATCATATTCCATTGTATGGATGGACTGCAGTTTGGTTTGGTCCTTGCTTTTTTAGATGTCTCTTCCACTGAATGCAAAACTTCAAGTACCTGCATTAGTCCTGCATGTTCTGGAAATCTCATTGATTCCAGACCCAGGATTCCAGCTCAGTTCCCTGGAAAGGGTCAAGGTCAGAGGTCATGAACCTCAGACTGAGAGGGGAGGGGAGTGGGGAGAGGCACGTGCGAAAAGGAGAGACACTAGAAAACCAGCAGTTGGGAAGAAGGAGCAAGACGATGTGATGAAGTTAAAGACACATGTATATGAGTAGAAATATTTATATGGGAGCTCAGGGGTCCAGACATCCGAGAAGGGGAGTCCCTACATTCCTGAGAACTCTCCCAGGTGAAGTAAATACTTCCCATGGCCTTTCTGTTACCTAAAACTGTCAAGCATATAGCTACAGAACTCTGTGGAATAACTATGAGTCCAGCCAAGGCTGCCTGCCTGTCATGGGAAGCTGAGAACCATGAGCCCAAGTTTGCCCTTCTTAGAATTTACATTTCTGCCTGGGGAGACAAGGCCAAAATCTATGTATATGTCCTTTTTTCCCCAGATTTTCTTTGAGGAACTTTGGGAGTGACTGATTGAATCTCAAAACCAGAGATCTTTATACAGTTGAGGAGGGGTTCATTGAATCCAGTGGTTCTCAAACTTTGGTTTAGCCCCATAGCCTTTTGTTCAAACTAAATTTTATGGGGAAGTCAATACGTGTAGCCAAAAGAGCTTCTTTGGCTAAGGAGAGGGGCTGGGTTCAGGCTTTTTGGAGCCTCTAACTGGGCTCCTTGGAGTGGAGCCAGTCAGACTTTCTAATTGTCAAAATCAGGAAACCAGATAATTAGAGCTGAAGTGACTTAATCAAAGTCACAGCTAGTGTTGACAAGGTCCTCTGAATTCTACATTTTTTCCATTTTTGACGTACCATTTTCAACCTGCCTTTGAAACGTTTTCCAAGCTTGGCTCTTAGGACTCTTTTCCTTGTCCTCTGCCTTTTGGACTGCTCTTTTTGGCGTTTCTGCAACTTTTCTTGAAATAACACCCCCAACTTGAAATGCCAACATTTCTCCTTAGTACTGGGGCCTCGTCAATTTTCCCTCTTTCCCTTCCTTTTTTCTTTTTTAACATTTAATTTAGGTTCAGGGGCACATGTGCAGGTTTGTTACATAGGTAAATTGCATGTCTTGGGGGTTTGATGTACAGATTATTTCACCATCCAGATAATGCACATAGTACCTGACAGGTAGTTTTTTGATCCTCATCCTCCTCCCTCTCTTCTTTCTTTCTTCAGCAACTATTTATTGCCCACTGTATTCAATTGTGAGGAATTGGAGTTAAGGTTCACAGTGATTAGAAAACTGAAAGTGTTTTCCTTGCCTAAAGTAGCTTACTGTTCACTTAAGCAAGCCCATAAATATCCAGGGATAAATAGAGAACGATCCCCAAATAGCACAGGGATAACTCCATCTATGTAATATACAGTGTAAGTTTTAAGAAACCAATCAGAGGAGGAACCAGAAGGAAGTGAGATACTAGAAGTATTTTATCTGGGAGAAGAGCTTTCAGTGAGACCTTAAAGGAAAAGATGCCCCAGGGTTGGTGCTTAGGTCAGGGAGAAGAAGAGCATGAACAAAGGTCCTGATTCACTAATTCAACAGATGCTCATTGGGTACCTGCTGTGCACATGGCACTGGCATGAGCCTTGGGGATATACTGAACCACACAGATATGGCCCCTGTCCTCATGGAGCTTTTAGTCTAATGGGAAGACTGACATTAGTTATAATGATGTTACAATATCAGCCAACATTTATTGAACACAGTATTAATTAAGATTACATTTGACTGTGAGTTATGAAGACCAAAACACAGTGGCTTCAGAGAAATAGAAGTGCATTTTTTTCCTCCCATTGCAATCTAGACATTGGCAGTCCATGGCTGACATAGCCATCATACTCCACAGTCCTCAGGGACCCAAGTGCTTTTATTGAATGGCGTCTCAGTGTGTGACCTCTACACATGGTCTAAGATGCTGCTCTGGCTCAGCTGTCACTTCCACTGAGGGATAGTTCAGGAAGCATTTTCTTTTCTTTCTTTCTTTTTTCTGGAGATGGAGTTTCACTCTGTCACCAGGCTGGAGTGCAGTGGTACGATCTTGGCTCACTGCAACCTCTGAATCCCTGGTTCAAGTGATTCTCCTGCCTCAGCCTCCTGAGTAGCTGGGATTACAGGCATGTGCCACCATGCCCAGCTAATTTTTGTATTTTTAGTAGAGATGGGGTTTTGCCACATTGGCCAGGATGGTCTCGACCTCCTGACCTCGTGACCCACCCGCCTCAGCCTCCCAAAGTGCTGGGATTACAGGCATGAGCCACTGTGCCCAGCCCAGGAAGCATTTTCTACTTGGCAAACTTCCTCGGGAACCAGCACAACTTATTCGGCACTTCTGTGGTGTTGGGCTTGTTCATCTGAAGACAGAAGAGACTCCTGTCCTCCTAGTCATCCCTTCCCCAACCCCCTACTTTGCCCGGCCCATAACTAAGGATTTGCCCGGCCCATAACTAAGGATTTGCCCCACCTGGGAAGAGGTATGCATAAAAGGTGACTAAATAAAGTTCACGATTTTCTTCAATTAGACTGACTTCCACTATTTCAAACCCAGATCCAGACGATGTACAGTTGACCCTTGAATAGCATGGGCTTGAACTGTATGACTCCATTTATATATAGATATTTTTCAATAAAAGTTACACTGAGTGTGCCTGTCCTCTTGCATCACCTTTCACCTCCACCTCCTTTTCCACCTCTGCCACTCTGGGACGGCAAGACCAGCCCTTCCTCCTCCTCAGCCTACTCGACGTGAAGATGAGGAGGAGGAAGACCTTGAAGCTGATCCACTTCCACTTAATGAGTAGTAAATATATTTTCTCTTATGATTTTCTTAATAATATTTTCTTTTCTCCACTTTATTATAAGAATATAGTCTATAATAGATATAAAAATGTATGTTGTTTCTGTTTTTGGCAAGGCTTCCAGTCAACAGTAGGCTATTAGTAGTTAAGATTTTTAGGAATCAAAAGTTATATGCACATTTTGGATTGCATGGGGGGTGGTGCCCCCAACCTCCATGTTGTTCATGGGTCAACTGTAATTTATGGAAATAGGACTGAGCCTACTGGGGGCCCTTCCACCACCCTGAGTGGTGCCTGAATGAGGACCTGAGAAGCTAGTATCTCAGGCAGGATGAGTGTAGGGGGTCAGAACGAGGAGCAGAAGGGTGTTCCAGTTCTGGGGAAGATTTAAGGGGGGCTCTGGTCTGGAGCCAGCAATGGCACCATCCTGAGGGGATGATGACAAATGAGGGGACATAGGGGAGCTGCTTCTGTGGAAGGGTGAATATGACTGTTCCCCAAAGGCCAGGCTCTCTGCCTCCTTGTGGACAGATGCTGAGGAGAAGTTTGCCCAGAAAGTTGTCAGAGAGGATGGGTAGTTTCATGGAACGTTCCCACTGTCAGAGGGAACAAACAGCCAGTGACCTTCAGGTGGGAGGTGGGAAAGGAGCAGAGGGGGACAGGGTATTCAGGGGCCTTTGCTAAGTTTCCTCCCTGCTCACTGCCACAGGCCCTTGATAGAGGTCAGAGCCTCTACTAACCCCCCAGGAGAAAATGAGCAAAGCAGTCCCTGGAGCAAAGATGATCATGATGTCTTCTGATGTCAAAGGTGAATTTCAGAGAGATGATAATAAGCAGCGTTATCAGCTTACTGAACACCTACTATGTGCTAAGTACTTCTCATATCATTCTGTCATAGCAGCTTAGGAGTTATTATCCCAATTTATTAATTAAAAAATATACAGGAAGAATAATGATAACAAACTCGACTCAATTTTTCTAGTTTCCCCTCTCCAATTAAAAATGGTAGCATGGGCAGGGCTCGGCAGCTCACACCTGTAATCCTAGCACTTTGGGAGGCTGAGGTGGGTGGATCACCTGAGGTCAGGAATTCAAGACCAGCTTTGCCAACACCGTGAAACCTCGTTTCTACTAAAAATACAAAAATCAGCTGGGTGTGGTGTTGGGCGCCTGTAATCCCAGCTACTTGGGAGGCTGAGGCAGGAGAATCACTTGAACCTGGGAGGTGGATATTGCAGTGGGCCGAGATTGCAACACTGCACTCCAGCCTGGACAATAGTGAGACTCCATCTTAAAAAAAAAAGAAAAGAAAAAGAAAGATGGCAGCATGGCATAGTAATAGTCTTAAAACACCATTTTAAGCAAATTTATTCTCCAATTAGGACTTGAAAGAGCTTCTCTCCCCTACTGGGTCATTTCCAAACCTTTCTATCTAATTTCTAAGACCTTTATTTGCCCCCAGTGTGTTAGAGGCAGCACGGGCTGAAGGCAGCTGACCTTTCTTTCTGTTAGCTCCCCAGTTCTGATTCCCTATCCTCCTCCCTCCTCACCCCAGGACCTCTTGATTCATCTTCCTCCTCGCTCCTGATATGTGCCCCATTCTGCTCATCCAATTATTCCCACTCTTCAAGACTCAGGTCAGGCTCACCCCTTCCCTAGAGATTTTCCCATCTGCATTAATTAGTGATGGCTACAATTTAGTCTCCCTAACACAGTCACCACATTGGAACTGTAGAGCTACAGGAGACCCTGCAGACTTCTAGTAGAGTGTAATCACCTGAGGTCATGGTTAGCAGTGTCATCACGTGTTTGGCATCCTACACAAACCCCGATGACCAGGACTTTTAGGGAAAAGTGTGTTGGTGGAGATGGCTGGTGGTGCAAGACCTACCTCCCACCACCAGATGGCGAACTTGCAACAGGGCACTTCCCAAGAAATGCCCACGTCTGGGAATCACACAAATTTCTGAGAAGCAGAGGAAAACCGATTGCCAGTCTGGGCTAAAAGGAAACTTCAGAAGTCACACTTAGTCCGTCTCTATGCCTTCAGACAAATGTAGTTTTTGTTTACTTTCGAAGACTCACAGCAATTTGTTCACTTGCTTCAGTACCCCGCACGAAGGTTTTGCAATGAGGGGTCACAGAGAGGACAGTTGTGGACATGTGGGGACCTGGCATCCAACCCAGTGCAGCCAAGTCACATCCCTACTCGGCCTCAGTTCACAGGTTGCAAAATGAGGGAGTTGATTAGATCATGGCTCATATCCCTTCCAGCTCCCTGATACTAATCATTTAGCATTTGACTAACTCCCTCTCACTACAGTCAGCCTTAGCCCATTTGTTTTATTTTCATCGTTATTGATATGTGTGTTTAGAACCTTCATTCAAAATAAATTATTGAGTGCACAGCAGTAGGTACTTTAGGATATTAAAAAAAGTCATCTGTGGTCTCTCCTGCTATGAAAAATATATATGTGGAGCTGAACTATATTAAAAGACAAAATAATCAAAATTACACTAGGCACTATAAGTCTAAGGAGCAAGGGAGAGGTGTGGGACCAGAACACTAGGCACTCAGAAGAGGAGGAGTGGTCAGAGAGGGCTTCAAGGGAGAGGTGTGGCAAGCTCTGATGGGATGATAATAGACAAGAACTCAGGGAGCAGGGTTCCAGTCAGGAGACACTTCCTCTTTGCCAGCATAACCACAGTTCCTGCCTTTTAGGATTTGGGTAAAAAAAGTAAAGAAGAATGAAAGAAGAGTGAGAAAAAGAACTGGAGAATGGGATGTGAGGCAAGGAAAAGGGAAGGAAGACAGGGTGGAGTGGGCAGCACCAATTCACTCTGGAGTGACGTGCACCCATTCAGAGCTAGAGAAGCAAAGTGAAGCAATCTGAAGACAGGTCAGGCGCAGTGGCTCATGCCTGTAATTCCAGCACTTTTGGAGGCTGAGCAGGGTGGATCCCTTGAGCCCAGGAGGTTGAGACCAGCCTGTGCAATGTGGTGAAATGTCGCAGACTGAGGTGGGAAGATCACCTGTTCCCCCCAAGAAGGTTGAGGCTGCAGTGAGCCGTGATTGTGCCAAACTGCGCTCCAGCATGGACAACAGAGTGAAACCCTGTATAAAAAAAAATTTTTTTTTGAAGGTAAGCCGAGAGCCACTGATGGACATAAAGTTGTGACATGGAACTGTGAGAACAAAGCCAAGAAGGTGTAAGTCTAAAATGAAATGAAAATGTATAAATGTTAAAATCAACAAAATTATGCTTTTACTTATGTTCAGAGCAAGAACAGGAAAGGCACAGTCCTTTGTGCTAGCAGTGTGACATTAGTAAAATCGACCTCTATTTTGACCTCAGTTCCATCTTTTCTGTCAAGGAGATTAATCTTCTGACTCTAAAATATGAAAATTCATAGCTTAGCAGGAACTGAGACCCAAGATAAAACAGGTTTCAGAGCAAATGCCCACATAATACGGATTCAAGAATCTTGGCCTAGAACAGGTTACTTGGCTGAGAAACGGGGAAACAGCAACTTCTATCATGGGAAATTGTCTTACATTTTTTTCTGGGTCACTTTGGAGGCCAGTCCAGGATCAGTGGATGAAAATGTCAGGGATATAGATGTCAGATCCCTACCAGGAAAAAATTAATGTCAATCAGAGGTTTTCCCAAATGGAATGGTCTACTTTGGGAAGTAGTGAGTCTCATGTCTGGTAGGTATCCAAGTGAACACTAGCAATTATTTCATGGGGCTTTTATGGAAGAGTTTTAACTAAAGGTCTCTTCCAACCTTGAAATGTATGATTCTGTGGTTCTACAGGGTTTCACTTTATTGCCTAGGCTGGAGTGCAGTGTGGCGTAATCATGGCTCACTGCAGCCTCAACCTTCCCCGGGGGAACAGGTGATCATCCCACATCAGTCTCCCACATAGCTGGGACTACAGGCATGCTTGGCTAATTTTTCTATTTTTTGTAGAGATGGGGTTTCACCACATCGCACAGGCTGGTCTCAACCTCCTGGGCTCAAGGGATCCGCCCTGCTCAGCTCCAAAAGTGCTGGAATTACAGGCATGAACCGCTGCGCCTGACCTGTCTTTAGATTGCTTCACTTTGCTTCTCTAGCTCTGAATGGGTGCACGTCACTCCAGAGTGAATTGGTGCTGCCCGCTCCACCCTGTCTTCCTTCCCTTTTCCTTGCCTCACATCCCATTCTCCAGTTCTTTTTCTCACTCTTCTTTTGTTCTCCTTTACTTCTTTTTATCCAAATCCTAAAAGGCAGGAACTGTGGTTACCTTGGCAAAGAGGAAGGCACCCTGTGCCTCCTGACTGAAACCCTGCAGATTCAAGAGTGCAGTGGCACGATCATAGTTCACTGCATAGGCTGGAGTGCAGTGGCACGATCATAGTTCACTGCATAGGCTGGAGTGCAGTGGCATGATCATAGTTCACTACATAGGCTGGAGTCCAGTGGCTCAATCATAGTTCACTGCACCCTCAAACTCCTGGGCTCAAACCATCTTCCTGCCTCAACCTCCTGAGTAGCAAGGACTGTAGGCATGTGTCACCATGCTTGTGCTTGGCTAGCTAATTTTTTTTTTTTTTTTTTTTTTAGAGACAGGGTCTTGCTATGTTGCCCAGGCTGGGCTTGAACTCCTGGCCTCAGGTGATTCTTCTGCCTCAGCCTACCAAAGTGCTGGGATTATAGGCATGAGGTACCATGCCCAGCCTAGAATTTCAATTTTGAGTCCCATTCATTCTTTTTGCAATAGGAACAGAGGTTCTTAACCATAGAAAACCATTGTAGGCATATTTCTCCTCTTTTTCCAAGCAGAGAATTTGTCCTTTTTGTTATGTTTTCAAAGGGGTCAGAGATTAAAAAAAAAAAAAAAAAATGTTAACTGCTGTTTCAGGGCCTTTGTGGGATTCTGTTTATCTTTCTTCTGAATGTTTTGACATTGCATCTGGTGTGGTCAGTCTTCCTCTCAGGCTACCATGAACTGCAAGATAGCTCATATCTATCTCCCAGGACTCTCTTCACTTCCAACTCCGCCCCCCCGCCATTCTTTGGGTCACAGTTGGGTTTAAAGAGACAGTTCCACTTTTACTTCTGTGGGCCCACTTTGATCTGCGTAAACATTCCCACAAAGCTGCTCTGAATCTTGTTCCACACCCTGCTGGATCAGCCTGGGGCACATATCCCCTAGTAGGAGCTGAGGGCCCACAGGCTCACACACCAGGCGGCCTCTTTTCCTCTCTTCCTTATCAGGTTCTGATGGCCTCCACTGGGCTTCCTCCCTCAGATGGGCAGGCCCCCAGTAGATAGGGATCTTCTTGATGATCAGCACTCACATGCCTCCATTCCTATCAGTTTAATTTTTCTTTCTTTCCTTTTATTTTATTTTTGGGGTGGAGTCTTGCTCTGTTGCCCAGGCTGGAGTGCAATGGCGTGATCTCAGCTCACTGCAACCTCTACCTCCTGGGTTCAAGTGATTCAAGGCCTTAGCCTTCTGAGTAGCTGGGATTACAAGTGCCTGCCATCACATCCAGCTAATTTTTGTATTTTTAGTAGAGATGGGGTTTTAGCATGTTGGTCAGACTGGTCTGGAACTCCCAACCTCAGGTAATCCACCTGCCTCGGCCTCCCAAATTGCTGGGTTTACAGGTGTGAGCCACCACACTCAGCCTAATTTTTCTTTAGAATGAAGGTCATTGTTAAATGGAAGTGATTCCCATCTCACAAATTTTTTTCATATCCAAGAGAGTATGGGCAGTTCCTAATAATCTTTGTCATTTTGCATTTACATATATCTTATATATTAGTTTTTAGGGACAGAAGTGTCATTTTGTAAATGAGGGCTGTGGTTGATGTAGGGGCAGGGAATTGGGAGCGTCTTTGTGGTGTGTGAGATTTTGGTTTTGGCATCCGAGAACTTGTAACTGCACATCTGTCTATGCTGGTCTCAAGTTCACATCCCCTATGCTGGCCATGGGGCTTCAAAGGAGATTCAGTAATGGCCCCCTTAGCCCCACCTTCTCCCTTTCCATTTCCACCCACACTCCTCAGCAATCAGCTCAGTGTCTCTGTGCCCTACAGGGTAATAATAAAAGCTAGAAGTCAGCTGGGTGTGCTGGCTCACGCCTGTTATCCCAGCACTTTTGGAAGCCAATGCTGTGGACTTGAAGTCGGGAGTTTGAGACTAGCCTGGCCAACATGGTGAAATCCCGTCTGTACTAAAAACACAAAAATTAGCTGGGCGTGGTGGCGCATGCCTTTAATCCCAACTACTTGGGAGGCTGAGGCAGGAGAATTGCTTGAACCTGGGAGGCAGAGATTGCAGTGAGCTGAGATCATGCCACTGCACTATATCCTGGGTAACAGAGTAAGACTCTGTCTCAAAACAAACAAAAGCTAGAAGTCAAATATCTAGCATTAAAAGCTTGGTTACCAGTTGGAATGTGGAGAGAACTCTGTATAGTTAGTTTCATAATGATGTCCTTAATGCATTATATTGCTGGTTTTGTTTCGAATTAAAATTTATTTATTTATTTTTTTGTGAAAGACAGTCTTGCTCTGTCTTTCTCTCTTGCCCAGGCTAGGGTACAGTGGTGCCATGTGTTAGCTCACTGGAACCTCTGTCTCCTGGGTTCAAGCAATTCTCCTGCCTCAGCCTCCCGAGTAGCTGGGATTACAGGTATGCACCACAATGCCCAGATAATTTTTTAAATTCATTTTTATTTACATATTTTTTTTTGAGATGGAGTCTCACTCTTGTTGCCCAGGCTGGAGTATAGTGGCGTGATCTCAGCTCACTGCAAACTCCACCTTCCAGGTTCAAGCAATTCTGCTGCTTCAGCCCCCCAAGTAGCTGGGATTACAGGTGCACACTACCATACGTGGCTAATTTTTGTATTTTTAGTAGAGACAGGGTTTCACCATGTTGGCCAGGCTGGTCTTGAACTTCTGATCTTGTGATCTGCCTGCCTCGGCCTCCTGAAGTGCTGGGATTATAGGCGTGAGGCACCACACCTGGCCAATTTTTGTATTTTTAATAGAGAAAGGGTTTTACCAGGTTGTCCAGGCTGGTCTCAAACTCCTGATCTCAGGTGACTTGCTGACCTCAGCCTCTCAAAGTGTTAGGATTACAGGAGTGAGCCACCATGCTCAGCCTGTATAATTTAGCTTTGTGATACCATGCCAGCGTCTGGTGTCTTACAATGGCAGCTGGCATCTTGTTAGGTCTTTGGGCTTTATAAAATCCAATAGGACCTAGTTCTTGCCCTAAGGGATATCAAGTCTGACAGGTAAGCTAAGACATATATCATGTACAAATAAAAAACAGCAAGTGGAAAGCAAATGCTTAAGATAGATGCTAGCAAAGAAGCAGGGAATTTTTAAGGCATGTGACCTTGGGCAAGTTTTTTGACCTCTCCAAGCCTCAATTTCCTAACTTATATTATATTATTTATTTATTTTAGAGACAAGGTCTTGCTCAGTTGCCCAGGCTGGAGTGCAGTGGTGTGATCATAGTTCACTTCAACCTCAAACTCCTGGGCTCAAGTCATCCTTCTGCCTCAGATTCCCATGTAGCTGGTATTACAGGTGCATGCCACCATGCCTGGCTATTATATTTTGGTGTTTTACTTTTTGTAGAGATGGGGTCTTACTCTGTTGCCCAGGTTGGTCTTGAACTTCTGGCCTCAAGCAATCCTCCTTCATCAGCCTCCCAAGGTGCTCGGATTACAGGAGTGAGCCACTGTGCTTGGCTAATTTCCTAATCTATAAACTGAGGATAATAGTCATGTCATACTGACCCAATTTGGTTGCTAAGAAGGTCAAATAATTTAAAATGTGTAAAGCACTTAAAACAGTGTCTGCAATGTATTAAGGACTCAATACATGTTAACTCTGTAGGGGAGAAGGGTATTCTAAGCAATGGGAATAGCCCCAGAAAAAGAAGGAAAACGAAAGAACAATTATTCTTTTAGAAAACTCTAAAATAATAGAAATGGCTGAGTGTGGTGACTCACATCTGATATCCCAGCACTTTGGGAAACCGGTGGGAGGATCACATGAGCCCAGGACTTCAAGAGCAGCCTGGGCAACATTGGGAGATCCTATCTCTACAAAATTAAAAAATAAAAAAATGTCAGTGTGGTGGTATATGTCTGTGGTCCCAGCTACTCCGATGGCTGAGGTGGGAGGATCACTTGAGCCTGGGCGGTCAATGGTGCAGTGAACCTTGATCATGCCTCTGCACTCTAGCCTGGGCAACAGAGTTAGACCCTGTTTGCCACCCCTTGAAAAAAGAAAAGAAAAGAAAGAAAGAAAGAATAAAAAATACTTAGAAGACAAATGGAGAGAGAAATACTGCTCATGAGAACACCTCCCTCTTCTGCACATTTCCCCTGTGCTAACGCTGCTTCAAGTGCTTTGTGTACATTCTTCATTTACCCTTCCCAGAGACTCCTCATGAAGTAGGTGTGATTATCCCCATTCCTCTAGAATGGGGATAATCTAGAGGTTAAGTAATTCTCACCAGGGTGCTCAGCAAATGGGTGGAAGCTTTAGGAATCAGGCCCACACCTGCTTGCTGCCTGCATTCTTAGCTCCATGCCTTATTGCCCTTTGCTTTCCTTGGCCCCATCCCAGTTCCCTCTGCCCAATGCCATGAAGTAGAAAACAAAAACTGCCTGGTTCTCCTTCACCATCAGTCAAACTTGTCACCTTGTCAAGTCATTTTCTCCTTCTGGGCTTCAGTGTCCTTTTGCAGTATAGGAGTCAAAGGTGCCCTGGGGTCCCTTCCAGCTCTAAGGAGTCTAATTTCTTTTTCTCCCCTCTTCTTCAGCTTTGGCTACTTGGCTGAGTACCATTCTGGCCACCAAATAGCATGGCACTAGGAATACACAAAGAAGTGTAGAGCAAAGCATTCAGGCCCCTTGGTATAAACCTGCCAGTAGGTAAAACAAAATCCAACTAGCATTTAACAAAATTAGGGCAGAAATACTGAAATGATTTAGAGTACAGACATGATAAGAGACTAGAGGTGAGTTAGGCACTTCCCAGGGAATAAGAGCCAAAGAAACCTTAAAGGAAATACGGAATGGTGCTTGGGGCTCCAGTTGGGGAAGCTGCAATGAGGCGACATGTCCTGTTGACCCTGTCTGTCTGGTCCTTTCTTTGTGGCATCTGGTTGCAATGAGTCTTGTGGGTTGTGGAAGAAGACAGAGAGTGGGTAGGGAGCAGCAGGAGAGACAGTAAGTCACTGTGTCGTGTGATCTGTAACTCAGGTGTACTTGTTACTAAATTTTGTTTTTCTGTGGATGGGACTCAGATTATTTGGACTTGGTAGTGTTATTGGCTTTTTGGGGTGTTACCTTTCTGGATGGAAACCTCTGTGGCTGGTGGCACCTTTGCCCAAGTTTTGCACAGGCCTGCTGGGCTCATTCTGCCCACTCGCCTGGCAGGCCATGCTCAGCTCACGTTACTGGCCTGGATTCCATGTCTCCAAAGGAGACTGCAAGTCTGGCATGGAGCAGCAAGGGGTGTGTGAGCAGACGTGGGGTCTGGCCACTGTGCGCAGCTGGACATGCCGGCTGCTGCCATGGGGTGGGCAACTCCAGGTGCCAGCATAGGAGCCAGCTCTCTGTGAGGCTGCTGTTGGACCAGGCACACAAGCAGCTTCCCTGGCTGGCACTGGGGAATGCAGTGGCACCCAGAAACTTGGAGATGCCAGGAACCACAGGGCCCCAAAGAGGGAGTCATAACCCTGGCTTGGGGGAGCTACCAGGTCTGAGATCCCTGAAGGGTCACAAGCTTTTCTCTCCTCTTCACCTGCAATAGGGCAAGCAAGTGGCATGTTTCAGCCCTGTTTGTAGCTTTGCCATTTGGTGGTCCTGAGTTCTGATCCTGCAACCAGGAAGAATGAGTATGTAGAGAAGTAGAGGGTAAGCAAGATGAAGAGGAGCTTTATTGAGCAATAGAAAAATTCAGAGGAGACCTGCAGTGAGCAGCTCCTCTCCATAGCCAGGGTGTTCTAATGAGTGTTTAGCTCTCAGCATAGAGGGTAGCTCCTCTCCACAGCAGGTTGTCTGCTCAGCTCTCAGCAGAGAGGAGACCCTGGGGTGGGTGGCTCTCCTGGGGTGGGCAACTCCTTTCTGCAGTTGGTCTTCATCTCCCTGTCATCTTTCTGGTTAAGTCTGGCTGAGTCCAGGGTTTTTATTGGCTTCAGAGGGGAGGAAGTGTGTGCTGATTGGTCCATAGCTGGCTATAGGCAGGGCTCAGAGAAAAGCACCACAGGTCCCCTCTCTGGTCCTGAACTGACAGCTGCCTCCCCACCCCCTTGAAAGTGGGGCTTCACTGGAGACCCTCCCTCTTCCACCCAGGAGCCTGTCTGCCTCCTACCCTGTTCATGGTGTCCAGGCTGTTCAGGCTGCAGGCCAGCTCCTGGCTCTCCTCATCATGCCCTCGGCCTCCCTCCTGTGCTTGTTGGCACCCACAGTCCAGTGGGGGCTAAGGCGGCAGGGGCCTGGCGTGTCAGTGCTGCCCCAAGTGTGTGCATCTCAGGCAGGGCTGTGACAGTGCCCAGGCTAGGCACTGGCCTTGCTCTGAGATCAGAGAGGGCACCAACAGTAGGAGGAAGCCAGGCAGCAGGATTAGGCACCCTCAAGCTTGCAGGGGGCAGAGGGACCTTCCTGGTCTCCCAAGAGTGCAGACAGGCCTGATTCCATGGCAGCAGAGAGGCTGCAGCTGCACCCGGGGAGCTCCCACCCCACCACCTTGGAAGGGGTGGGGCTCCCGCTTGTCCCTGGCTCCTCGTGGCTCTGTGGAGTGTGCAGCTCTGGCAGTGCCTCCTTGCAGCCTGGAGCAAGGGATCCAAGTTCTCACAGAGCCTGGGTGGCATCTGGGGTAGGAGTGTCATTGCCATAAGTTACTGTGGTCCCAGTGCTCAGGGGTGGCCAGGGTTCCCTCTCACTAGGTTTGTGGCCCTGCCTGGGGGCACTTCTGGGAGCTGATTGTAGGCCCTGAGCCCAGCCATCAGGAGTGTCAGGCTTGGCAGTCACCCGGATGCAGGGCAGATTGTGGGGACCCAGTCCCGGCAACCCTGGGACGTGGGTTGCAGGGGTCCCACCACTGCCATTGCTGCTCCCCCAGCTGCTCCTGCCGCCACTGCTGTCGCCTCCTTGCTGAAGCTGGTGTGATGGTAGCAGCCACTTCGGATGGCCTGCTGCTGCCATCAGTAAGAAGTCTGGCAACAAAATCACTCCTGAGGATTCGAACTTCTGGGTTCATGCCATCCTCCCATCTTAGCCTTCTGAGTAGCTGGGATTACAGGCTTATACCACTGTGCCTGGGTAGCTCCTATTTTTAATGTGCTTCCCCACTCCACCCGCTCTGTCTTGATGAAGAAAATACAACTTGAAAAGTTGGCACAGATAAACAGAGATGGAGCTTATATCTTTTTTTTTTTTTGAGATGGATTCTTGCTGGTGTAGAGTGGTGCGATCTCAGCTCACTGCAACCTCTGCCTCCTGGATTCAAGCGATTCTCTGCCTCAGCCTGCTGAGTAGCTGGGACTACAGGCGCCTGCCACCACGCCCAGCTAGTTTTTGATTTTTAGTAGAGACAGGGTTTCACCATATTGGCCAGGCTGGTCTCAAACTCCTGACCTTCTGATCCACCTGCCTTGGCCTCCCAAAGTGTTGGGAGTACAGGCGTGAGCCACCTATGTGATTAGTTTAATGGCCAAATCTTCGAGTGCTTCTCTCCCATCCTCTGCCATGCTACAATTAGTTTTTGAGGGACTTTGAGGGTTCTGTCCCCCTATCTTGAAGGGCATCCATGGTCAGCTGCCACAGTGCCCCAGATATCCATTATTATTACCTGTCGGGGGCATAGGCATTGAAGGTTTCTGAGTATGGCTTGATTATTGAGTGTTTGGGCTCTGAAGCCAGAAGGCCAGAGTTTAGAACTGGAGACTTCAGTGAGTGACCCTGGGCAAATGACTTCCTTTATGTTCCTTAGCATCCTCCTCTGTAAAATGGGGATAAAAACAATACCCACCTCATTAAGGGATGTTGTGAGGACATTACAAGGTAATATGTATGAGGCATTTAGAATAACACTTGGCTCAATAATAAGCCCTCAATAAATGTCAGATGTAAAGTTATCACCATTCTTGTTCTCTTAGCTTAAATCTTATTCAGTGCATTGCCTAGTAGAATTCTGAGGCAGAATGAGTCCATTTTATGACCTGAGCAAAGGAAAGCATTAGGAAACAGGGCATTCATTAAGTAGGATGGTCTTAGGCTGAAAGTTTTACCATGTCCAGAATTCTCTGAGCATTTAAAGAACTGGTGTGCAGGCAACGAGCTCCTAGGGAAGGACCAAAGAACCAGGGTGAGGCAGACAGAGAATGCAATGGAGAGTAACTGTCCAGGGATGAGGAACACAGCCTTGGCATAGGCACAGGTGTCTGAGTCCCTGAGGGAGGAGAATGGAGCAAAAAAGGTGGCGAGGAGAGGGAGGAGGCAGGACCAGAGAGGCAGAGGAGCACTCCTGTGCGGTGAAGGAGATGGACTCCTGGCTCCTTCCTCAAGGCCTCATGGCTTCTAGGTCAGGGCTGAGAACTGCAGGTCTTACTGGGCTGGAAACAGACAGGGCCATGGGGAAGTGAGACACGCTGCTAATCATACCTCCAGCTCACAGTCATCCCTCTGTTTGTCATCCTTTCAAGGAAAAGTCATATCCCTAGGGCCCTCTGTTTAGCTTAGACCTTGGTCTGACGCCCAGGTTTTTCCGGTGCTGCTATCATATCTCAGGATTCAGCCAGGCATGATTGGTAACTTCTTGTAATAGTCAAGACAGGAAGTGGTCAGGACCTGGAAATAGAGCAGCCGTTGGGGGTGGGTAGGACTGACCCAGCTCTGGGTGCCTTCTCAGGCTGGTGGCACAGAATTGCTGGAATTGGCCTGGGCTGCTGGGACGCTAGAGATAATGTCTTTATGGATTTCCCAATTTTATCTCAGAAATGGGAAATCTAGGAGTGTTTCATCACAAATGGGAATTTCTCCCATTATCATAGCAATGCTGACTTGAAACATTTGGGAGTGTCTGACATTCTATAGCCACATTTATAGTGAGGGAGAGCACTGAAGTCAGACTGAACTTTTCTGAACTCCATCTTTACCACTAAATCCCTGGTGCTGTTGAGCTAATTACCTCATCTGTTTGTGCCTCAATTTTTTCACTTGTAAAATCAGGATTCCCTTGCGTATCTTGCGCAGACTAAAAAAAAAGTGTGAAAGAATGCTTAGCATAGTATCTTGCACACAATAATCTCAAAATAAATGGCATCTAGTGTAATCATCATCATTATCATCATTATCATCATTGTACCTTCACCCACCAAGCTTCAGTTTGCACCTCTGTAAAATGAGTTATTACGAGGATTGAGGGAAATGATCAATATTTGTATAGAAGGTGATATATGGTAAGTGCTTTCAAATTCTAGTTTCTTCCCTTGGAAGAAAGCCATAGGCTGGGGAAGAGGAACTGGGTCAGCAGCTGATGTGCTGAGGGGAAGTGGGGTTGGGGGAAGAGAAGCCAGTCCCTGGCTGGAGTAGACCTGTGAAGTTAACCCCCTCTGCTGAGTAGAAATGTCAGGGATTGGAGAATAGTCTGGCAATGAATTCAGGCAGATTTAGGGGAACTGACTAGATCCTGCTACTCCAGAGAAGCTGGTGAGTGGCAGGCTGGAGTGGTAATAGGAAATAGCTGATAGTGTGGATATTGGCTACAGCAAGGGCCTTTTGAGTCCTCAGTGGCCCAAACTAGCCTCATGGGGTTTTGGATACTAGGATTCCTCTGGAACAATTTTTTTTATATATGTTTTTAAAATTTCAATAGCTTTTGGAGTACAAGTGGTTTTTTGGTTATATGGATAAATTATATAATGGTGAAGTCTGAGATTTTACTGCACCCATCACCCGAATAGTATATATTGTAACAAATATGTGGTATTTTTATCCCTCACCCTCTCTCAACCTCCCCCCTTCTGAATCTCCAAAGTCCATCATACCACTCTGTATGCCTTTGCATACCCAGAGCTTAGCTCCCTCTTAGAAGTGAGAAAATACAGTATTTGGTTTTCCATTCCTGAGTTACTTCACTTAGAATGATGGCCTCCAGTGCCATCCAAGTTACTACAAAAGGCATTATGCCATTCCTTTTTATGGCTGAGAGGTATTCCATGGTGTCAATATACCACATTTTCTTTTTTGAGGCTGAGCTTCACTCTGTCGCCCAGGCTGGAGTGCAATGGCACCATCTCAACTCACTGCAACCTCCGTCTCACAGGTTCAAGCAATTCTCCTGCCTCAGCCTCCTGAGAAGCTATTACAGGCATGTGCCATCATGCCTGGCTAGTTTTTGTATTTTTGGTAGAGACAGGGTTTTACCATTTTGGTCAGGCTGGTCTCAAATTCCTGACCTCAGGTGATCCACTCACGTTGGCCTCTCAAAGTGGTGGGACTGATTACAGGCATGCGCCACCGTGCCTGGCTACCATATTTTCTTTTCTTTTTTTTTTTTTTTTTTGAGACGGAGTTTCCCTCGTTACCCAGGCTGGAGTGCAATGGCGCGATCTCGGCTCACCGCAACCTCCGCCTCCTGGGTTCAGGCAATTCTCCTGCCTCAGCCTCCTGAGTAGCTGGGATTACAGGCATGCACCACCATGCCCAACTAATTTTTTGTATTTTTAGTAGAGACGAGGTTTCACCATGTTGACCAGGATGGTCTTGATCTCTTGACCTCGTGATCCACCCACCTCGGCCTCCCAAAATGCTGGGATTACAGGCTTGAGCCACTGCACCCGGCCTATATTTTCTTTATTCACTCATCAGTTGATAGGTACTTAGGTGAGTTCCATATCTTTGCAGTTGTGAATTGTGCTGTGATAAGCCTATGCAGGTGGCTTTTGATACAATGACTTCTTTTCCTTTGGGTAGATACCCAGTAGTGAGATTGCTGGATGGAGAGGTAGATCTACTTTTATTTCTTTAAGAAGGTGGAATAATTGTTGTTAACCCTAGAGGTATAGACCCATTTGAGAAGCTACTAAGGACCATTTCTATAGAAAAATGTATATCACACAAATGTTTGCATATCAGAGGGGCTAACAGATCTCCAGGAACTCACCAAGGGACACAGGTGAAGAAACCTGGTAGACTGGTCCCAGCAGCACTAATTAAGCCCAAGGACTAGACACTAGATCCACCCATGGGTTGGCACAGGGCAGAAGACCTGATCCAGGAGCTGCCAGATGATGCTCAGTTTAACCAGTAAAGACACTACCCAGCCAGTATCTACTATGCAACATTTTCCTGCCTTCATTCAGCCAAAATTGGCCAGGGGCTAGTGATGGGGAGCAACAATGAAAATCAATGGGTATCCTGACTTGTAGGCAGAATGTGGGGGTAGATTAAACCAGCGTAGATGAGTTGACCTGAAGAGGAAAAAATAGCTCATATTTATTTACTTACTTGCTTTTAGAGATGGGGTTTTACCATGTTGTCCAGGCTGGTTTCAAACTCTTGGGCTCAAGGGATCCTCTCCTTGGCCTCCCATAGTGCTCACACCTAAAGTCTCCCACACAGGGATTAAGGGTGTGAGCCACCATGCCTCCCATTTATTGAATACTTACTACATGCCAATTACTGTGCTAAGTGGCTTCCATTATTTTTTTTCATTTAACTTTACTTAAAACATTTATTTATTTTTTATATTTTTAAGAGATGGTCTTGCTCTGTCACCCAGGTTGGAGTGCAATGGCATGATCATAGCTCACTGCAGCCTTGAACTTCTGGGCTCAAGCAGTCCTTCCACCTCAGCCTCCTAGTTAGCTAGGATTACAGGCATGTGCCAGGGCACCCAGCTAATTTTTTAAACATTTCTATAGAGATGAAGTCTTGCTTTGATAGTCAGCCTGGTCTTGAACTGCTGGGCTCAAGTGATCCTCCTGCCTCAGCCTCCCAAAGCGCTGGGATTATAGGTGTGAACCATCGTGTCTTGTTTAATTCTATTTTATAGATGAGGAAATTGAGGCTTAGGGCAGTCAGGTAACTTGCCAGGGTCCCTCAGCTAGGAAATTCAAACCTGTCTTTTAAGAACACAAATAAAGAGGTTGGGTACGATGGCTCATGCCTGTAATCCTGGCACTTTGGGAGGCTGCGGCAGGTGGATCACTTGAGGTCAGGAGTTCAAGACCAGCCTGGCCAACATGGTGAAAATCCGTCTCTACTAAAAATACAAAAAAATTAGTTGGGCATGGTGGTGGGCTCCTGCGATCTCAGCTATTCAGGAGGCTGAGGCAGGAGAATCGCTTGAGCCCAGGAGGCAGAGGTTGCAGTGAGCTGAGATGGCACCATTGCACTCCAGCCTGGGTGACAAGGGCAAAACTCTGTCTCAAAAAAAAGAAAGATACAAATAAGGAATGTAAGAGAGGGCTGAGAGAAGTGTCTGGAGTCCAGCTGCAAGTTTGAATTCACTGGAGCAGGGTCCCAAGGAGGGCGACTGGGGATTTAGAGAGCTACCAGAACAGGAGCTTCTGGCCAGAAGCCAAACAGTAGCCCCATCATTCTGGGGTTGGATGGGGAAGGGGTATGAATTGGTCTGAGTTGGGGGATGGGCAGTGATGCCCTTTGTGGGTACAGAGCTTGAATCTAAGGTTGTACCTTGTATGCTGAGCTGGATGGAAAGTCCTTGGCTCCTTCCTTCTTCCTTCCTTCCTCTTCCTCTTCCTCCTCCTCCTCCTTCTTCTCCTTCCTCTTCTTTCTTTCTCCCTCTTTCCCTCCCTTCCTTCCTCTCTTTCTCTTTCACTCTCTCTCTTTCTTTCTTTCCCTCCCTTCCTTTCTTCCTTCTTTCCTTCCTTCCTTCTTGATTCACATCTGTTTAATGTGTATAAATGCCAAGGAAAGGACAATCCTAGTTCAACAGAAATATTCTGTATGATTCATATGGTGCGGTTGAGAGGGAAGGGGAAGAGCTTACAGAAGCCACACCCAAACATGTACAAAATTAATTTACATAGCAACTCCCGCCTGCAGGGATGATGTGGCTCTGCACAGCCCCCAGGGCTGGAGCATATCACAGACAGTACTGTGGGAACCCGCCGGTGAGGCCCCAGGTGTAGGTGAGAGTGAGGAGGGCACCAGGCCGGAGAGGGCAGATGAGGAGGTGGTTGACGACCCAGCATGAGCTCAGCAACTCATCCACCAGGGAGTGGGCATAGCAGGGCTGACTGCCCAGTTCCTTGTGGCTCAAGCAGGATGTTTGGAAGTCCCGCTTCTCCATGTAGGGCACGGCTGCCATTAGTGGGCACAGGATGAGTTTGGTATGGTCCTGAGCCTCTCATGTTTTCTTGTCGGCAGAGGAAGGGCCATCTCACACGAGGATAAGGAAGGAGTTGCACTCCAAGACAGAACACCAGGCCCAACCAGGCTCAAGCGCTAGGAGGGCCGGGCCTGTTGTTCTTTACTAGCCAAGTCTCAGCATCCAGAGAAGCACCTGGCGTACTGCATATGCTTAGTACATGCTTATGAATGAATGTTGAATGCCAACGCTGAGCTCATCCTTCCTCAACTCCCTTGAAAAAAACCTAGGGATACTTTCTCAGGTAGCCCCCCAAAGCCAAGAAAGTCTAGGTATGCCACTTTTAGTCAGTGTGGGCTCTGAAAAGTCTGTTCTCCTATAAGCCAAAAGAACCGCTGGGTCATCTCTTTCTCAATGGATGGAAGAAGAGTCTCTGCCAAATGTGTAGGAGAAGATTCTGAGCCATACTTAGTCTTCTCAACTAGTGGAATAGATTTGTGCAGAGAGAGCTGCAGTCTTTCTACAAATAACAATAACAATAACAATAACAATAACAATAACAATAACAATAACACATGCCTCTGTTGCTTTTCAGATTCCAAAGGGCTTTCGTAGATCCATGGTCTCATGGAACCTCATAACCATGTGTGTGTGTTAGGAGGCAGAAGGCTGACAATGGGGAAGGGAAAAGGGCAGGAAACAGCAGTTTATTTTTTACAGATGAGGAATATGAAAGCAGAGAGGATTTGGAGACTTTTTCAAGGTCATCTAACTAGTAAAAGGTGGGGCAAGGCTGTGAATCTTGACCTTTTGGCTCTTTGTACAAAGGGGAATGAAACATGACCTTGAAGGTAAGAGGTTCAAGAAATGGCCACAAAACTTATAGTAGTGACAGTAAGGAACTGAATAGGAACAGCAGCTGTGCCAGGCAGGGAAATGAGAACACAGGGAAAGCATACCTATTTTGGTGTCATCCTGGCACAGTGGGGTAAGGGACCAGATAATATGACTCTTGCCTTGTAAACGGATCTTGGGAAAGATCTTCCACCTGTCATGCATTGGATATCCCTGCATGGTCCTATCTGCTAAGGAGCATGGCACTTGGGCAAATCAAAGAGTGGCCACTCAGGTTTCCCAACATCTGTGCTGGACAGGTAGTCTGCTAAAATTAAAATGGTAAACAAAAAGGAAGATATTATTTTATTTGTTGAGAGCTTGCTAGGAAATATAAATGAGTCCCACACTCAAAACATTTTTGCTGTCCCATATTGGTAGAAGAGATGGAGGTAAATAGATAAGTAATTACAGAGCCTTTGCTTTTGGCTTATGGCAAAGTGGCTGGTATGGGACTTGCTCTCCCACAGGAAACAACAATACATTTTGAAGAATTCCTTTCGATACAGAGCAATAGGCAGAGCAGAATTATAATCCTTGAAGGAAGAGAGAACATGTGAAGTCTGTATCTGTCCAGCTGTCTGCATGGAGACACTTTCTGGATTGCCCTGCCAGAAGGTGAAGCCCCAAAAGTGTGTGTTGGTCTCATTGGGCAGAAGAGGCATAGTTTAGAATTCAGGGCTGCTGAGGAAGTTGTAATTTACAAGGAAAGCTTTTAGAGAGGAAGGAACTGAACAGAGAGGTGCCCCCAGAAGTTTACATAAGTGTCTGCATGGTCTTTGGATGAAGGATGAGCTGGTATGCGCAGAGTGCATCTCACTCTGTGATACCTTATCACTCTGAGAAACCTTCTAAGGTTTCTAAGAGAGCAGCTGAGAGCTGAACAGGTCTCTAGAGGTTGTACATGGCTTAAAGATGTTGGAGTGCTGGATTAGCCAGAGTGAATAAATCTCATTGAGCAACTTGAGTACTTAGATTACACCCCAGAAAATCCATGCCTTAGGTGGAAGGACCATGTTCAATAGTAAAAAAAAACCCACTCCTTGAAGGTATACAAGAAGCAAATAAGCAATGAAAGATGCTTTACATCATATATCATCAGAGAAATACAAAGTAAAACAATAATAAGATATGACTATGTACCTGTTAGAATGGCCAAAATCCAGAACACTGATGTCTACACAAAAATCTGAACATAGCGTTAATAGCAGCTTTATTCATAATTGCCAAAACTTGGAAGCAGCCAAGATGTCCTTTAGTAGGTGAATGGATAAATAAACTGTAGTACCTTCAGACAATGGATATTACTCAGTGTGAAAAAGAAATGAGCTATCGAGCCATGAAAAGACAGGGAGGAACCTTAACTACATGTTATTAAAGTGAAAGAAGCCAGTCTGAAAAGACTATATGCTGTATGATTCAAACTATATGACAATCTGGCAAAGGAAAAACCATGGAGACAGAAGAAAGATCAGTTGTTTTCAGGGATTGGAGGGAAGGAGGGATAAATATTTAGAGCACAGAGAAGTTTTAAGGCAGCGAAACTATTCTAGGGCAATATAATACTATAATCATAGATATGCATATTTATAAGTTGGTCTGGTCGGGCGCAGTGGCTCATGCCTGTAATCCCAGCAGTTTGGGAGGCCGAGGCAGGTGGATCACCTGAGGTCAAGAGTTTGAGACCAGCCTGGCCAACATAGGGATGAAACCTTGTCTCTACTAAAAATGCAGAAATTAGTTGGGTGTAATCCCAGTTTCTCAGGAGGCTGAGGCAGGAGAATTGCTTGAACCCAGGAGGTAGAGGTTTCAGTGAGCCACGATGGCACCACTGCACTCCAGGCTGGGTGACAGAGCAAGACTCTGTCAAAAACAAACAAACAAACAAACAAACAACTCCACACAGACAAACAGAAAGATAAAGAAAGAACTTAAAAGTAACTAGAGAAGGTCAGGCATAATGGCTGATGCCTGTAATTCCAGCACTTTAGGAGGCCAAGGCAGGAGGATCACTTCAGGCCAGGAGTTTGAGACAAGCCTGGGCACATAGGAAGACTCTGTCTCTACAGAGAATTTTAAAATTATCTGGATGTGGTGGTGTGTGCCTATAGTCCTAGCTACTCAGAAGGCTAGCGTGGGAGGATTGCTTCAGCCCAGGAATTCAAGGTTATAGTCAGCTGTAATCATGTCACTGCTCTCTAGCCTGGGTAACAGAGCAAGATCCTGTCTCAAAAATGAAATGAAATGAAATAAATAAAATAAAATAAATTGAGGCCATATTATCTAGAGAACATAAATCTTAGAAAGGATTTAGAAACTGTCTCCCAATAGATGGAGGATACCTAGACAATGTTGAATAGAGTAGCTAGAGAGAAACCTGGGACAATTAGAGCAGCAAAATAACAATAGTACTGGATTATCAGTCCTGGAATAAAATAAATATCCATGAGTTTATGCTGACATAAATAAACACATTTTAGAATGGAAGATAAAGGACAGCTCTTCCTTGCTGTTGAATGTTAATTAATAACTATATGAGGAGAAAAGAAAATAGAAAATCACTATGAATCAAATGCCACAGTAAAATCGGTTGCAGTTAAGAATCATTGATGGATATAAAACTAGTGGGTGAAATTATGAAACCATTATGATAGTCGCATACAATTTAAGTATCCTCCCATTAAATATGTACTGATTACAAACAAATGCCTATCCAGGAGAATTTTCGTTTCAGACATTATACTTGTAAATTCTAGAATTTCTATTAGTTCTATACTGGCAATTAATCTGATGGTATTCTACTACCTCTTCAACCATTATGCCTATTTTTTTGTGTGTTTTTTTCTCTTTTTTCTTTGTCCAGTATCACAGAGCATTATTTTGTATTTTTTTTTTTTACTTTTTATTATCCATCTGCTAAGTCCCTGCCATCCACAGAAATGGTAGCTTTATAGTGAATAAACCTGGAAGACACCATCTTAACCATGTGATCAAAGTAATAAACCATGTCAACATCATATACTCGATACGATGTACTGAGAAGGCACAGCACCATTTTCGTGGTATTCTTGTCCTAAATGCCTCAATGCAATCCTGAGAAAACAACAGCCAAGCCCCAAATAAACACACTACTACAAAAAACTGGCATAGACTTTTCTTTTCTTTTTTTCCTTTTTGAGATGGAGCCTCCCTCTGTCACCTAGGCTGGAGTGCAGTGGCGAAATTTCGTCTCACAGCAACCTCTGCCTCCCAGGTTCAAGTGATTCTCCTGCCTCAGCCTCCTGAGTAGCTGGGACTACAGGCACGTACCACCATGCCCAGCTAATTTTTTTTTTTTTTTGTGACGAAGTCTCCCTCTGTCCCCCAGGCTGGAGTGCAGTGGTGCAATCTCAGCTCACAGCAACTTCTGCCTCCTAGGTTCAAGTGATTCTCTTACTTCAGACTCCCGAGTAGCTGGGACTACAGGCAGGTACCACCATGACTGGCTGATTTTGTGTATGTGTGTGTGTGTGTGTGTGTGTGTGTGTGTGTCTGTGTGTGTGCATGTGTGTGATGGAGGCTTGCTCTGTCACCCAGGCTATAGTATAATGGTGCGATCTTGGCTCACTGCAACTTCTGCCTCCCAGATTCAAATGATTCTCCTGCCTCAGCCTCCCGAGTAGCTAGGATTAAGGGTGCATGCCACCACGCCCAGCTAATTTTTGTATTTTTAGTAGAGACGGGGCCAGGCTGGTCTAGAACTCCTGACCTAGTGATCCAGCAGCCTTGGCCTCCTAAAGTGCTGGGATAATAGGCCTGAGCTACCATACTCAGCTGGTTTAGACTTTTCAAAAGCGTCAAAGTGATGAATGAGAAAGACTGAGAAAATGTCACAGATTGAGGCCAACTAAGGGGACATGATGACTAAATACAATGTAGGGACCTGGATTGGATTCTGGACCAGAAAAAGAACATTAGTGGAAAAAGTGGCAAAATTCAAATTCTGTAGCTAGATTAATTATAGTGTTATATCAACATTAATTTCTCATGTTTGATAAAATATGATGTAGGGGAAGCTGGGTGAAGGACATAAGAAAACTCTCTTTAGTATTCTGCAACTCTTCCATAAGTATAAATGATTTCAAAATAAAAAGTTATGGAAAAAATTCCAGGGGGAGAAGACAGAGGAACAAGAATATAAAGGATGGTGGACTTCTCACCAGAGATGGTGGAGACAGCAAACAGTGGGCCATCTTTAATGCACTTAGAGACAAGTCTCGATCACTTAAAGAAACAAGTTTCAATCAACGTAGAAGTTTGTTTTGCCAAGATTGAGGTCATGCCTGTGCCACAGCCTCAGGAAGTCTTGATGACATGTGCCTGTGGCTGTTGTGCTATAGCTCAGTTTTATGCATTTTAGGGAGACAAAATAATCAATACATATAAGTAGAACATCGGTAGGGTTCAGAAAGGCGGGACATCTGACACAGGGGCTTACAGGTCACACAGAGATTCAAAGATTTTCTGATTGGCAATTGGTTGTAAGAGTTATTATCTAAAGACCTAGAATCAATAGAAAGGAATGTCGGTTAGGATAAAGGGTTATGGAGACCAAATTTTATCATGCAGATGAAGCCAAAAGGAGGCAGGTTTCAGAGAGAATTGATTGTAAATGTTTCTTATCAGACTTAGCCTATTCTATCAGTCTTAAGGTCTTTATGTTGATACTAATGCTGGTCAGCTGTGAGGCATGTTCAACCCCCCCCCCCACCCCCACCTTCCCTAATGCTTCATATAATGGCTTGAACTAGTTTTTCAGAGTAACTTTGGAATGCCCTTGGCTGAGAGGAAGGGTCAGTTCCTATGGCTAGGGTGGTGGAGCTTAGAATCTTATTTTAGTTTACAGGTTCTTACAGTTTACATAGAATTGTACAATACTGATTCAACATAGACTATGTATGATAAGGAGGAATATGTAATACCTAGAGCAAACACACACACACACACACACACACACACACACACACACACACAGTGTAGCTAGGAAGCCAGTAGAAAAAAAAATTATCTCAAAAGAAAGCAGAAAAAGAGAAACTGAGAAACCAAGCAAAACAGTGGAACAAATAAGGCCAGGCACAGTAGCTCACTCCTGTAATCCCAGCACTTTGGGAGGCCAAGGTGGGTGGATCATGAAGTTAAGAGATTGAGACCTGATCTGGCCAACATGGTGAAACCTCGTCTCTACTAAAAATACAAAAATATTGACCGGGTATGTGGTGTGCACCTGTAATCCCAGCTACTTGGGAGGCTGAGACAGGAGAATCTCATGAACCCAGGAGGTGGAGGTTGCAGTGAGCGGGGATTGTGCCACCGTACTAAAGCCTGGGCCACAGAGCAAGACTCCATCTCAAAAAAAAAAAAAAAAAAAAAAATAGAACAAATAACAAGATAGTAAATCTAAACACAACCATCAATTACTATACTAAATGTGAATGGACTAGCTCCTTTGCCTTCCCTGGGGCTGGGAGCGCCACACAGACTCACTTGCACTATCATGTTATGCTTGCTAGGGCTTGGGCTAGGGTTGTGAACTTAGCATATTTTCTGAGGCCAGTGCCCACCCCAAGTGGTTGGCGCCAGCAAGGATGGGCTGAGGAGACACTTAACTGGCTGAAGATTGGTTTTACATATACGGGAAAGGAGCAAATAAGTAAATGCCTAGGCAGAAATGTAACCAGGCCATGCGACATGAACTTTGCTCCAGGGCATTGACACTGCTGTTTAAATGATTCTGGCTCAGAGGCCCTCTGCAGCCAGGGGAAGTAGAGGGAGATGCAGTCTGAAAGCCCAGGTCAAAGGGCCCACCTACACTTCGCAGGGCTGACTCTTCCCCTAGCAAATTGCTGGTAATACTTCTGCTGATGTGTGTTACTATAAAGGTGTACCCTAGTGTTTGAAAGGGTGGGGCTGGACGTGGGGGTTTGTCAGAAAAAATTACACGGAAAAGATGGCATCTGAGATGTTTTGAAAAACAAGTGGAATTTTCCAAGTGGAAAAAGGAAGGAAAATCAGTCAGATAGGAAGGCATGGAGCATTTGGGAATGACAAGTATCTTCTTGGACTAGGGTGGGAGATAGGCTGGAGGGACGGTTCAGGGTCAGTTGTCCAGCATCTTGTGTGTCTCAGAAGAGGGTGGGCATGCTAAGAGGTCATAGGGAAGCCCAGGGCCGCTCTGAAAGCCCTACAGGGGAAGTGATGCCTCAGGCCTTGTTTTTATCACCATCAGAGCTACCCATTGAGATGGGCTGCACTGCCCCAGCTACTTCCTGGTGGCCTCTTGCTCATAGCCATAGTATTTTGCCTCTCTGAGCTTCCAGATGTTTTAAGTCTGGGGAAGATCCAGGGGCCTAAAGAAAGACTAGGGTAGGAGTTAAGGGGCCACAGGTTGGAGGAGTCAGGCAGGAGGCCTTTGAGGGAAATAGATAAAGCCCCAAAGCCTGTGAGTGTGAATTTGGAGGTAATATGCTGACTGTTCTGAAACGTTTTCGACACTGGCTGGGTGCAAGCAAGTGCTTGTAGGGAGAGGCTCTTCGTTGACCTATCACTGCTTACACAAGCTTGGGATGTGGTTTTGTCCTCAACAGGCTTAAAGTTAAACGGAAAACCAAACTAAGGTAAGAAAAAAATTAGTGAATAATAATGGACTGAACCAGTTCAGAGAAGGCATTCAACAGATGTTTGTCAATCAAATGAATTACAGTGGGAATGAATGAAACTCGAGGTAGTGGGTGAATATGTCCCAAGAATCTAGGTGAAACA
The DNA here is from genome assembly GCF_049354715.1 of Callithrix jacchus. Lineage (NCBI taxonomy): Eukaryota > Metazoa > Chordata > Mammalia > Primates > Cebidae > Callithrix > Callithrix jacchus. Next base: position 87,133,198 of record NC_133506.1, read on the forward strand.
GAGCCCGGGGGCGTCTCCCAGGAGGTGAGACTGGAAGGGTAAAGAGAGGGGCCACAGGCTCCTGGCTTTTTTGAGCACACCAAGTGCCCAGTCGCAGATCCCCGGGACTAGGATGCGCTCACGACCTCCTCGAGGCCTGGGCGCCTCGCCGGCTGGCAGGCGGCTCCCCGTGGGCAAGGCGAGGGAGGCGGGAGCCGGCGGGCGGGGGGAGAAGAGGAGCCGCAGTTTCCCACTGCTCCCTGTCAGGGGCAGGGTCCAGAGAAGTCCTAGGGGAGGAAGCGCGAATCCGCGACCCGCCCCGTTGCGTCCCACCCACGGCGTCCCCTCCCCTCCGGCTGCGGGAAAAGCGGCCGCGGGCGGCGGCGCCCACTGTGGGGCGGGCGGAGCGCGGCGGGAGGCGGACGAGATGCGAGCGCGGCCGCGATCCCGGCCACTCTGGGCGACTGTGCTGGCGCTGGGGGCGCTGGCGGCCGTCGGTGTCGGAGGTGAGTGAGGCTCTGGCTCTGCGGGGAGCAGCTCCTCCAGGATCCGCGCCGCGGTTAACTTGCGGACTTGGAGCTGGGAAACCCGGAGAACTGGTCCTGCGCGTCTGCGCTCAGAATGTGCGGGTCCCGGCTGGGGCCGGAGCCGGGAGCCGTGGACCTTCCAGGCCAGGCAGTGGCGGGGCTGAAAGGTGTCTAGTGCCTAGGGGCGGGTCCTCCGGGACGCCGAAGCCCTCAGCCAGGCTCAGTGCCTTCCCCGCCGCCTCGGCGCGCACGGTGCGGTCAGAGCATCTTTGAGCCCCGCGATCAGCCCGGGCTGAGCGCCTCGCGGGTGGTCCCGGCCGGGCCAAGAACGACTGGCCCGGGAGCCAAGGCAAGGTGGGGCTTCCGGGGGTTGTTCCCGTGCCTTGGCAGGGGGATGCCGCTGTGGCTTTTTGGGTGAGAGCGTGCGCGCGCGCGCGCGTTTGCCAGTTTCCCCACATTTCCAGTTTCTCCTGGTGTTACGATTTCTCCAGAAGGTTTTTTCTTTTTCCTTTCTTTTTTTTTTTCTTCAACTTGGCTTCCTGTGAGATTGTTTTGGAGCAGGAAGAGGGCTTTGCCTCCTCCAGTTTTCCCGGGTGCCTCTGCTCCCGGGGCAGACCCTGCACCCGAAAAAATCTCTAGTGTATTCGGGGAGCCACGAAAAGACTCCCTTGAGCCGGTGGGATATCTGGCCTCGTCTCTGGCTGCTGCGCACACGGTCAGCCGTCAGGGCAGTCAGCTTTCGGCCGCGTTGGTGCTGGGGTGGAGGAATGGAGCCGGCACAGCCCGGGGTGCTGCTCGTGGTCCTCTCGGAGCCCTTGGTGATTTTGCCTGGGGTGGGGAGAAACCCTGGCTCCTGGTCCGCTGGGGCTGCCTCTGCCTCAGAGGATGACACAGAGTTCATGTAAGCATTTTTTTTTTTTTTTTTTTTTGAGACGGAGTTTTGCTCTTGTTACCCAGGCTGGAGTGCAATGGCGCGATCTCGGCTCACCGCAACCTCCGCCTCCTGGGTTCAGGCAATTCTCCTGCCTCAGCCTCCCGAGCAGCTGGGATTACAGGCACGCACCACCATGCCCAGCTAATTTTTTGTAATTTTAGTAGAGACGGGGTTTCACCATGTTGACCAGGATGGTCTCGATCTGTTGACCTCGTGATCCACCCGCCTCGGCCTCCCAAAGTGCTGGGATTACAGGCTTGAGCCACCGCGCCCGGCCGTAAGCATTTTTAATAAAAACTGTAGTACCCATAAAACCATCTAGACCCTGAAGAAGGGATTATTTTGTTTTATATTTTTTTGAGACAGAGTCTTACTGTGTCTTCCAGGCTTAGTGCAGTGATGCGTTCTCTGCTCACTGCAACTTCTGCCTCCTGGGTTTGAGCAATTATACTGCCTCAGCTTCCTTCGAGTAGCTGGGATTACAGGCGCCTGCCACCTCGCCTGGCTAACTTTTGTAGTTTTAGTAGAGACGGTGTTTCACCATGTTGGCCAGGTTGGTCTTGAACTCCTGGCCTCAAGTGATCCACCCACCTCGGCCTCTCAAAGTCCTGGGAATACAGGAGTGAGCCACCGCACCTGGCCAGGATTTCTTTTAAAAAGGGAAGATTTGTTGATAAGTTCACTTCAAAGATAAACGATTCGAAATAGTGATTCTCTTCAAGACTCTTCTGTGTATAGACGTATATCTTATCCTGGACAGGGCCAGGGTATCTTGAAGGAGGGATTACAGTTGTTGTATAGGGGAATATTGCAGTGGTTATTGTTGAACTTTTCATGTGATAGAGACTAAAACAGATCAGCTGGTAGGGTTAGCCTGCAGTGAACAGGCTGCTGACTGTGACGCGGAAATAGGAATCTCCAGCATTCTGCCCTGGGACATATGGAACCTTGTTTCAGATGCTTCTGGCTGTTGATGCAGGGAATGGAGAAATACACCAGGGCCGCTCAGCTGTCTCTTACAGAGATGCCTGCTTCCATGCAGTTACAACAATTTTTGCTGTCATTAAGCATTTCTTACTTTCACAGTGTTCTAAATTCACTTTTGAGTGTATTGGATTCTACTGCATTGTCACACCTAAGTTTGCATTAAAAGATCCTTTAAGATATCTGGTCAGGTGCTCGCTTAGGCAGCACATATACTAAAATTGGAACGATACAGAGAAGATTAGCATGGCCCCTGTGCAAGGATGACACGCAAATTCGTGAAGCGTTCCATATTTAAAAAAAAAAAAAAAGATATCTGGTCAGGCACAGTGGTTCATGCCTGTAATCCCAGCACTTTGGGAGGTGGAGGTAGGAGGATTGCTTGAGCCCAGGAGTTTGAAACCACCCTGGGCAACATAGTGAGACCTAATCTCTACTAAAAATAATAATTAAAATCCTTAGGAGATGGTTCACAGATTAATCTTGTGTTTGGGGCAATTCCAGAAGTGGTGATGGGTTGTGCTGAGCAAGCCCCACACTCTCTCTGAGAAGCTGCAGAGGGTAGTTTTTAAGGGCAGAGGCTCTAAAGTCAGACTTCCAGAGTACTACCCTGGCCCCAGCCCTGCAAAGCAGTTTCTACCATATTTATAACTGCCATCCCAGTTTTGGTGGCAGGGTCATCAGATCCCTGGGGGGAAGCAAGCAGTTGGTGGGAGTGGGTATGGGAATGGCACAGAAAGGTTGTCCCAGAGTAGCAGAGTGGAGCTCAGGCCACTAGTAGAAATGAAGGTGGGAGCAGGGAAATGACTCTGTTTAGGGAAACTGCCTATTCCCCATGTGGGAACTGCTGGCATTTATTGAAACGTGAGACTTTTCAGCAAAAAAATGATAACATCTGCCTCTGTTGTGTTGGGACTCCAAGTGTTGAAGGGGCACAGAAAGAGCTGAGTGGGTATGGGAGTGGCACAGAAACGTCCCAGCGTAGAGAGTCTACTATGGGGAGAAGAGAGGTTGATTGAGGATAGCATCAAGTTTTTAATTTTATGTAAAGATGATCTTTTTAGCTTCACCTAGGAAGTATGGGTTTTGTGGCTTCCCTGTGTTTAGGTTTTTATTCTGACCTGATTAGGTATAAGCTGAGGTGCTTATTTCTCTTTTGGAGTTTATATTCTAGAAACTCTCCAATTGAAGCCCTCTGCAGGAATCCTCAGGTCCTGGAGAAACACAGGAGGAAGGCTTGTTGGCTTCAGAAAGGGAGAGCTATGGTTTAAAGCCAGGAAGATGTGGGTTTGATTCTTGACTTTGTCTCCTGTTGGCTGTGTGACTTTAAAGAAGTTACCTAATCTCTTGAGAGCTCAGTTTCCTCATTTGTAAGGTAGAGGAAACAGTGCCTCTATGATTATGCTGATTAAATGAGACAGAGACACAAAAAAACTATTCAGTAAATGACAACTACTATTGTCATTATTTTTCCTACCACTGCTCTCTACTATGTATTGGAGGCAAAAGCTGTTACTGCTTCATGAGTGAGCACTGTGCAGGTTTCCAGAATGAGACTGATGGGGTCCTTTTCCCCACACATATGTGAGAGGGAGCCCCTTTTATTTCAGCTCATTCCAGATTGCTGGCTTGGTGTATCTCAGCCACTCTAACCCAGTAAGAATCCACAGAAGAGGCCAAGAAGGAAAGAGGCTTATACATTTGCTTTACCTGTGAGAAAACCTCAAGCCCTGTATTTGAAAAAACAGGAAGATAAAAGCATCTATAAGATTACAAGTTCCATGAGGAGAGGGACATGTTTATTTTGTTCAATACTCTATGCCCAGTGCCTGGCACGTAGGCAGCAAAATAAATATCTACGGAATGCGATGAAAAGGCTGCTTTTATATGATGTGCCTCACTTTAAGAAACCTAATATCTTAATATTTGCATTCATTCATATAAGATCCTCAAGTGCTCCATTTGGATAATCTGGAGGGTATTAAAACATTGCTGACATCATGAGTTCTTTGGGCATTTGGACCGCTGCACTGTTGCACCATTTAGACCTGTGATCTGACAGTGTGAAAAACTCAAGGGATCCTCTGTGAAGTGTTTGACTGTTTTTTCCCTCCTGGGAGGAGCCATTAAAAGGGCAACATTCCCCTCTCTCCCTGGCGGTCTTGTGGGTGTGAGGGCAAAGGTGAGGAGTGACAGAGGTCTCCTGGGAAGACCATAAGATGAGGCAAGCACACCACAGTGAGGAGGGGGAGTCTGGCTATGACTCTAGAATTTCCTGATACACATTTCTCCTCTAAAGCTCCCCACCCTACTTGAGATCTCTGGTTATCATCCCCTCCCAGTCCCAAGAACCCTTCTTCCCCTGTTGGCAGAAATCTCCAGGAAGCATTCCCGCAGGAACCACAAGTCATGAATCAGCAGACAGATAATTAACCGAGGGAGTGACTGAGCAGCTTCAGGGATAAACCACTTGGTTTTATCCAGCCCTCTGCTGCCCACAGAGCAGGCCTGCTGCTTCACCCCATTGCCTCTGCTCCCTCTTCCTGAACCTTGGCCCTTCCTGAATGGGAAGCTCTTTGTGCCTAGCGGAGCTTAGACCACTAGTGGAAATGAAGGTGGGAGCAGGGAAATGACTCTGTTTAGGGAAACTGCCTATTCCCTGCGTGGGAACTGCTGGCATTTATTGAAACGTGAGACTCTCCAGCAAAAAAATGATAACATCTGCCTCTGTCCATGCACGTAGTCTCACCAGAAACACTCTTATTTTTTTGGTTAGGTTATTCAGGTATAATTTATGGATTGTAAAATTCACCCTTTTTAGTGCATATAGTTCTACACATTTTGACAAATGTATCCAGTCAAGTAACCACTGCCCCCAAGCTTTTTTTTTTCTCTTTTTTTTTCTTTATAGAGGCAGGGTCTTGCCATATTGCCCAGGCTAGTCTTGAACTTCTGAGCTCAGGCAATCTGCCCTCCTTGGCCTCCCAAACTGTTGGGATTACAGGTTTGAGCCACCATGCCCAGTAGCCCCAAACTCTTTTGTAATCAATACCCTATCCTCAACCGTAGTTTCTTGCAACCTCTGATCTGTTTCCTGCCTCTGCAGTTCTGTGTTTTAAAAAAAGTCATATAAATGAAATCATGCAGTGTATAGATATTCAGTTTCGCTGCTTTCACTTAGCGTAATACATTTGGGATTCATCTATGATGCTGTATGTGTCAGTAACTTTTTTCCCCTCCGGGGAGGGAAGACGTTGGCCTAAGACATTGTCTGAGGCCACTTCGTCATCCTCGGTATTGGAACAGTTACTCTGAAAATAGTGGGACTGGATCCGTTAAACCTTGGAGGTGCTACCCAGCTTTCAGTTTCTAAATTTTCTAGTTGGATAGATGTATTTGGCTATATATAAGCCATTAGATTTTCCATGTGCTAAGTAGTTAAAGACTTCAGGATATTAGAGAGGATTTTGTGGCAACCAGCACTTACAATTCTTGCTTGTAAGAGTAACAGATATTTTGTGGTCAAATATTGTATGTCATGATGCTTGAAGCCAGAAGTTGTTAAGTAAACCTGGGGCTGTTCTACCTTTTTACATTTTTGGTACCATCTCTGAAAAAACAACCCATTTGACTTTTTTTGGGGGGGGGTGGTGGGTGGGTAGCTTTTTGGCAAAAACCAGAAAGCCTGCTAGACAAATTCTAAAAGAGCTGTAACAGTAGATGTCTTCTTTCTGTTTTTCTGTCATGTTCCCATGAAAAGACTATTTTCTCACCCGCTCTCTCTGTTTTATAGTTAAGTTAGTTCAATTTCTTAGTTCAGTTAGTGAAGATGTTTAAATATTCAAGGAGAGAAAGAATGAGGTGATATTCATCTTAAAAAAGTTGAAATAACAAATATTGTTATTTCTGTAATAGGATCATCCACATAGGATCATTGTCAGTCATTAAAATTGCTGGTTCCCTTCTAATCTATTCCCCTATAATGTCCATATTAATCAGGTGGTGTGTTCTGTTCAGACATTTTCTTCTTGCATTTATGATTCTCATGCGTGTGTGTGTTTGTGTGTGTGTGTATGTTTGTGTGAGTGTGAGTGTGTGCGTGTCTATTCCTTTACTTAAACCCATGATATATGGTACTTCCTTTCATATAGAGAAAAACAAGTGTGGAAAGAACAATGGAACTAGCATTAAGAAACCTACATTCGATTCACTGTTCTGCAGGCCTTTCTGTCAGCTTGCTGGGTGACTTTGAACAAGTCGTCTTACCTTTAGGCCTCAGTCTCTTGGTGTCCTAGGGCTGCAAAGTAGGGACAGAGAAGACGAAGGGAGATACTTCAGTTTGCTCCTGTCCCTCCCCACCACCTTCAACTGGAGCTCCTTTAACTAATGAACAATTTTGATTTCATGTAAGGATTTCTTTGGGAAAAAAATCAGATCCTATGTTAAAATCAAGCTTTAAAAATTTTGCACTAGAAGAGAGCTTCAGAAGTTTGGCAAAAGACACATTCAGTAGCCACTTTAAAAGTCCCTGTAGTCAACCCTACAGCTCTTTGCTAGTGGAATGTTTGGATAGAGAAACCTGGGTCTAAGAGATCCACTGATGGTTGCAAACCCCTACTTTAGCCATCGCATGTGATGAACTCCAGACTGAACCTTTACTGGAGCTGCCGCAAGGAGCACATTTGACCAACTTCCCAGTGGAGGGGAGGGAACTTACACAAGTTGGGAACAGACCATACTGCCCTGAGCAGTTCTTGAAGGCTGAGAGAGTGGGCAGACAAAGTGTATTCCATTTTTTTTCATTCTCTTTTGTTATTATTATTGTTTAAAATTGACAAATAAAGATGATACATGTTTGTGATGTACAACAAGATGTCTTGAAATATGTACCTATTGTGGAATGGCCAAATGAAGCTAAATAACATATACATTATCTCACATACATACTTTTCATTTATTTGTGGTGAGAACACTTAAAAATCTACCCCCAGCAATTTTCAGGTAGATGACATATGGTCATTTACTATAGTCACCATGTTGTACAGTAGATCTCTTGAACTTATTCCTTCTGTCTAACTGAAATTTCCTATTCCTTAAGCAGCACCTCCTCATCCAACCCATACGCCAAAGCTCATTCTTGTGTTCCTGCTGAGTTTGCCATTTCAAGAGGTTTTGATGCTGAAGGTACAGTTTGTAGAAAGCCCAGTAGGCTCTGGGGAGCCTACATTTAAATAAATGCAAATGTCAGAAGAGAGGCAGAACAGAGGACGTATCAAATTAGCTTTAATTTTATTTTGCCTTATAAAAGTAATTAAGCTTATTATTGTTATTATTATTTTGTTTGAGATGAAGTCTTGATCTCTCATCCAGGCTAGAGTGCAATGGTGCGATCTCAGCTCACTGCAGCCTCTGCCTCCTGAGTTCAAGAGATTCTCCTGCCTCAGCCTCCTGAGTAGCTAGGATTGCAGGTGGGCACTACCACACCTGGCTAATTTTTGTATTTGAATTAGAGGCAGGGTTTCACCATATTGGCCAGGCTGGTTTTGAACTCCCGATCTCATATGATCCATCTGCCTCGGTCCCCCAAAGTGCTGGGATTATAGGCGTGAGCCACTGCGCCTGGCCAATTAAGTGTACTATTAAAAAAAAAATTGGGGCAGCTCAGAAATATAATGCAGAAAGTATAAATGCCAGTTCCTTGTAGTCTTCTCCTTAAAGATAACCACTGTTGATAGTTACTGCAGTTTTTTTTATATGTGTATATGTCAACATATATAATTATGTATCACTATTATTATTTCTCAAATAGGATAATCAATAATAGGATGATTGTCTTTTTTTTTTTTTTTGAGATGGAGTCTCACTGTCGCCCAGGCCGGAGTGCAGTTGCATGATCCTGGGTCATTGCAACCTCTACCTCCTGGGTTCAAGCAATTCTCCTGCCTTAGGTTTCCGAGTAGCTGGGATTACAAATGTTCACCACTACGTCAGCTAATATTTATATTTTCGGTAGAGAAGAGGTTTCCCTATGTTGGCCAGGCTGATCCACCTGCCTCAGCCTCCCAAAGTGCTGGGATTGCAGGTGTGAGCCACTGTGCCTGGCCCATTGTCTCTTAAAAACATACTCTAGGCATCTTTTTATGTCAGTTTATGGCTTTCCATTATTTATCCCAAAAGCTATAATTCCAGCCATCCATAATGTTATTTGGATATATCAGAATTTACTTAATCAGTTCCCATTGAGGTCATTCCCAATTATTTCCTACTACAAATAAAGCTGTAGGGGATATCCTTATTCATTTATTATGCACCTTTGTTCAAGTGTTTCTACAGACTAAATTTCTTGAATGAAAGTTGGTGGGTCAAAGGGCATGCATATTTTAAATTTAAATTTTAATAGGTATTGTCGATTTGTCCTCCAAAATTGGTTGAACCAATTTGCTTTTCAGGCCAGTAGTAAGGACTGGTGATAGCACCACAGCCTGCTGTCTACACCCATAACACATGAGCTGGGGGAGGAAGCCTGCAGAACTGGACGGTGGGATGCCAAGGAGGTCACCAACAGGGCACTGCTGGGCTGAGCCTTGGACAGCTTGGTACAGACCTGCCTCTTGTGTATACTGAATGAGTCAGATGAGAGGTGGGGTTGGTGCTAATAAAATTTTCCAGAACTCTTGAGATGCAGCGTTGAAGTCAAGTGTCAGGCCATTAGGAAGAAATGGCCACTTGTGCATTGCTTGAGGGTTCTTATGCCTTGGGTGGCTAGGCTTCCTAGGGTGTGAGTCCCCCTGTTGATGCTCTCTGGTTGGAAGAGTGAATACTGCCAGGACTGGAAGCACCTTGAAGATCATCTAATATGACACCTGTTTGTTTAAAAAAAAAAAAAAAAAGAGGGGGGGAGTTCCTGAGAAGTGAAGTGACTTGCCCGAGATCATACAACTGGCTTAGTGGTGTTGTTTGGGTCTATCCCGGGGGGCTCCTGTCTCCTGCCCAGAGTGATTTCTTCACTATATCCTGTTAGAGACAAAGGGCTCTTTCACATCTGATCCTGAGGTGGAAGGGAGGGGATGGGGATTCCTGGTGTAGGAAGTGACTAGAGTGAAAGTAAGGGGGAAGGAAATGAACATTTATCAAGCATCCGCTATAGAGGGTTCTTTCATCTGTGTAATGTCATTTAATCCTAACAACTTGGGAGCACTGGGGAAAGGAAGCAGCTGTTTGGAGTCTCCAGTGCTTGGCTGATGTGGCTGGTTAGACCCATTGAATACTACAGAGCGGTTATAAATTCTTGACTACAAATGTGACATAGAATCAAAAGGTACTGGGCCTTAGAGACAGGACCAGAGAGATGAAGGGATGTGCTTGAGGTCATACAGCCAGAGGAATGGCAAAGGTGGCTAGAGACGTGAAGCTTCCTGCTGGTTTGCATGCTTTTTCTGCCGTATCCACTTTTTACTGCCCCTGCCTTACCATGTTTCTCAGGAGCTGGGTGTTAATTTTAGACCTCGACCTTAGAGAAGACAGGACTCTATCCTGGGATGGGCTTTATGCAGTCTTCAGCACATGGTGACCTAATTAACCCCATTGGAGATGTTAACCAGACATAATCTGGCTTCATTTACAAGGACAGCACCTGCCCTAGATCTTCCCATTAACACCATCTTGAAGCATCAGCTCCACAGACAGACCTTTCCTGAATATATGCTCCAAAGGAGACTCCTTCCTTCATTGCTTGCTATTCCTTTTTCTTTTTTTCTTTTAGACAGAATCTCACTTCATCATGCAGGCCGGAGTGCAGTGGTGCAGTGGCGGCTCACTGCAACCTCCGCCTCCTGGGTTCAAGCAATTCTCCTGCCTCAGCCTCCCAACTAGCTGGGATTACAGGTGCACGCTACCACACACAGCTAATTTTTGTATTTTTAGTAGAAACGTGGTTTCACCATGTTGGCCAGGCTGGTCTTGAACTCCTGACCTGAGGTGATCTGCCCACCTGGGCCTCCCAAAGTACTGGGATGACAGGTGTGAGCCACTCTGCTAGGCCAATCCTGCTTTATCTTCTTACAGCATGAAAAGTCAATGAAAGGACATGGCCAGTGGTCAAAACGTTTGAACTTTGTCTACAGGGAATACACTTGTTTCGACAAAAATCCTTCCTGTCTTTCCCTTGTGGACAAAAATTCTCTGAAGAAGAACTGGGAGGAAAGAGACTTTATTCCAATGAAGTTTGCAAACTGGAGAAACTCAGCTGTTGGTATCAGAATTGGGGGTTTATAATGAAAGTTCCTGCCCAGGTTCTTGAGGAAGTCCACTTATGCAAATGAACAATTCCAACTTGCTTAGTTCTGATTGGTTGAAACAACTGAGCCCTGATTGGTCAAGGCAGCAGAGCCCTGACTGATTAGTTTAGGTGAGCTCTGAAGTTTCCAAAGTTGAACAGAGGTGATTTTCAGGGAACTCAGAGTAGGCTGTGACCTCTAGTCAGCAAATGGCAGCTTTACTCTAAAATTTAGGCCCACTTAGCCACTCTGGATCTATCTTGAAGGGCTGGCTTTTTCAGGTTCACATTTGTTCACATGCCCCATAAGCCATCCATCAGCAAGTCTTTGGAATGTATTTAGAGTCTGCGCACATCATTGACTCCTCTACCATCCAAACCAAGAACACCGCCATGTGTTGCCTGCATTATTTTATTGTTTCTAATTGAATAATAAGTCTCTTTCCTTTTTGCTTCCCTTCTTTTTGCCTTCCACTCAGCAGCCAAGATGATCGTTTTTTGCTCACCTCTGCTCAGATTCCTCCAGTGGCTTCCCACTATGTGGAGAAAAAAGCCACACTCTCTACCATGGCCTATAGCTTCCTAGTGTTCTGGTCCCTAACCGCTCCTCCAGCCTCCTCTGTGCCTCTCTCTTCCTCCTTTCCCTCTCTGCCTGCTATTTCTTTAACAGGCTGATGTCCATGCAGATCTTGTCTTGGGTTCTTTCTAGAATGTCTGTGCTGTAGATCTTCTTATGATTCTCTCTTTAACATCATTTTGAAATGTCAGCTCCGCAGAGAGACCTTTTCTGACCACGTGCTCTAAAGGAGAGTCCCTCCCCTCATTGCTTGCTATTCCTTTATCCCGCTTTATTTTCTTACAGCATTTGCTATTGTTTGAAATTGTGCATTTTTGTTATGTATTTTTTTGTTATCATCTTCCTCACTAAAATGTAAGCTTCACAAGAGCAGGGGGTTTGTTTATCAGTGTGTCTTCAGTGCCTAGGAGAGTGCCTGGCACAGGTAGATGCTCGATGAATATTTGTTGAGTAAATGAATGAATGAATCCATGGATGCTGACATTACTGAGGTATATCGTTAGAAAAATGAACAGCTGAAGCAACCACTTTTCCAACCTTATCCATACGTGGATTAAATGAGCAAAAGTTTCAGTTCTTGTTGGTTTTTTTCAATCATGCAAAGTATTTTATGGCAATATTCTTCAAAATCATGCCATATAAACTATGGAAATGCAAATCCATTTTGTATTAGTTTCTTGGGGCTGTTGTAACAAAGCACCACAAATTGGGTGGTGTAAAACAACAGAAATTTATTCCTGCTGGAAGCTAGAAATTAGAAATCAAGGGGTCAGCAGGGCCATGGTCCCTCTGAGACTCTGGGTAGAATCCTTACTCCTTCCTAGCTTTTGGTGTTGCCTGGCAGTCCTTGGTGTTCTTAGTTTCTGGCTGTATCACTCTGATCCCTGAGTCACATGGCATTCTCTCTGTGTGTCTCTGTCTTCATGTGGTGTTTTTCTCTTCTCATAAGGATATAAGTCATGTCAGATTAGGGCCCACCCTAAGGACCTCATATTGATTACACCTGCAAAGACCCTGTTTCTCTGTAAGGTCATGGTCATGGGTACTGGGGTAAGGATTTAACATGTCTTTTTTGGGGGATGTAAGTCAACTCATAACACATTTTAATATTGGTGGAGGCAAATTACACACAAATGTTTTCCAATGTTAAATACCGTATTTAATTGGCTCTGATATACTTAAAAATGGTTTTAAATCTCTGAAATCAGGATATATCCTATATCCATAGTGTTAGATTTGATGAAATATGGTCCCCTGGGTTCTCTACAGCTTCGGGTGATACTTACTGGAGCTTTTTGCTCAGAGCACAGAGCTGTGCATTACCTTTAACTCCACCTTCCTGTCTCCTTCCCTTTCCTTGGGCAAGTTAGCTGATGCTACATTTAGGGAAGGAGCAAAAATAAAATAAACTTTCTTAGAAACTTGCTATAGAGAAACCACTTGTGCCTATGTAGGGCAGTAAGCACGAGATGTTTTGTTTTTTCATAAGTCACATGGCCAGGTGACTACAATGAGGCACCATGTGAGTCACCCACTGTTGCCATGGACCTAATTGGAAAGTGACTAGTCAAAGATCAGTGGCAGGGCTAGGGACTCGGATTAGAACTCCTTTCTGGCAGAGTGAGAGATGTCCACAGTGTTTGCAGATCATCCTCCCTTCTTGATAAACACCTCTCACTGGGACTTAGCCCTCTCCCGTAGTCCCCTGACCTCATTAGGGTGGCCTGTTCCTGCAGTCTGACATCCTGTCTCATTGGACAACATGTCCTCAGAATAGCCCCCATTGATGCATTCTGGCTTCCACTGGCTCCAATTTCCTCTCTTGTTTCCTTTTTCCCCCATTTTCCTCACCCTTTGTCTCTCTTCCGATTCTGTGATTCAAGCTGATGTGCCAAACCACAGCCTTCTACTTCTGTTTTGCAGGCAAACTTCTTGGCTGGCTTTGATTGGATTATAATTTTTATTTTCAAAAAGCTTTTTTGAGGCAGGGTCTCACTTTGTTGCCCAGGCTGGAGTGCAGTGGCGTGGTCACAGCTCACTGCAGCCTCAACCTCCCAGGCCCAGTGATTTTCTTGCCTCAGCCTCCTGAGTAGGTGGGACTACAGGTGCATGCTACCATGCCTAGCTAATTAAAAATTTTTTTTCATAGAGATGGGGGTCTCACTATGTTGGCCAGGCTAGTCTCCAACTTGTGGGCTCAAGCAGTCCTCCTGCCTTGGCTTCCCAAAATGCTGGGATTATAGGCATGAGCCTGGATTTTCGAAGACTAATATTCCTAACCCCATTTAGTAGCCAGATCTGACAATTAAACATTTTACCCTGGCCTAATACTTTATGACTCCACACTCCCACGACTGCTGCTCAGGGCATACTTAGCTTCATGTGCCCTAGAATGATGTCATCAAAGAAAAAAAAAGTATTTACCTGCCCTAAACACCTTGAGACTCAGGATAAAAACAACAACAATAAAACCCATAGCAATTATTGCAGCAGCAGCATTTATTGAGTACTTTCTGTGTTCCAGCTGTTGTGCTCAGAGTTTTACAGGGTTTGGTTTATTTCATCCTTACAATCACCCTGCGAAGTATGGGGTCAATCCACCTTATTCCTGGCTCTGGCTAACCTGTAAGAGGAAAGGAGTGGTAGGAGGTAGGAGTTGTTGGTTCTTTTAGTGACATTATGGTGAAGATTCCCACTTTAGCAGGACTGAGTTGGGGCCCCAGAGACTGAACAGGCACATAGGCTTTATGAATGACTGGAAACAGAGGCTCAAACCCCTGCATGTTGAGGAGAGAGGGATAGCCTCAGAGCAACAACTCATTGAATCAGCATGGGCCCAGTGCAGAGACTTCTGATGAGTCAGTCACTTTTAACCACTGCATTCCAGGGAAACTGCCTGGGTAGCAGGACTTGGTTGGGGGTATCATGGGGGGTTCACTGGTTCTCATGAAATCAACCTGTGATTCATTAAAAAGAATGGATAAAGGGACTGGGTAACTATAACTCTCCTGGCATGACTTCCTAAAGAAAAAATCCCCGTATCTCATTTTATCCTCTGGCATCAGGGACCACTGGTTTGCTGGGAAGGACCTGCTATTATTTATTTTGTGTCTTGCAAAGCTTTCTGTTGTGGCTGCAAGTCAAGGAAGGACTCATAGGAAAATGCTAATTTGAGAATAAATGAGTGGTTAAATGAACAGACTGGGAAAAGTCCTAAAAATCATTTGACAGTGTCTGTATTTGTTCATTTTCATGCTGCTAATAAAAAAATACCCAAGGCTGGGTAGTTTATAAAGGAAAGAGGTTAGTTGACTCACAGTTCAACATGGTTGTGGAGGCCTTAGGAAACTTAAAATCATGGTGGAAGGGAGAGCAAACACACCCTTCTTCACATGGTGGCAGGAAGGAGAAGAGCTGAGCAAAAGGGATAAAAGTCCCTTATAAAATCATCAGATCTCATGAGAACTCATTCACTATCATGAGAACAGCAGCACAGAGGTAACTGCCCCCATGATTCAATTATCTCCCATCAGGTTTCTTCCATAACACCTGGGGATTATGGGAACTACAATTCAAGATGATAACCATATTACTCCACCCCAACCCCTCCCAAAGCTCATGTCCCCACATTTCAAAACACAATCATGCCTTCCCAACAGTCCCCCAAAATCTTAACTGATTTCAGCATTAACCTGGAAGTCGAAGTCCAAAATCTCATCTGAGACATGGCAAGTCCCTTCTGCCTATGAGACAGTAAAATCGAAAGCAAGTTAGTTACTTCCTAGATACAATGGGAATAGAGGCACTGGGTAAACATAGCCATTCCAAAGAGGAGACATTGACCAAAGCACAGGGGCTACAGGTCCCATGCAAGTCTGAAATCCAGCAGGGCAGTCAAATCTTAAAGCTTCAAAATGATCTCCTTTGACTCCATGTCTCACATCCAGATCATACTGATGCAAGAACTGGGCTCTCATGGCCTTGGGAAGCTCCACTCTTGTGGCTTTGCAGGGTACAGCCTCTCTCCCAGCCACTTTCATGGGCTGGCATTGAATGTCAGTGGCTTTTCCAGGCACATGGTGCAATTTGTCAATGGATCTACCATTCTGCAGTCTGAAGGATCGTGGCCTTCTCTCACAGCTCCGCTAGGCAGTGCCCCAATGGGGACTTTCTGTGGGGGCCTCAACCCATATTTCCCTTCTGCACTCTCCTAGAAGAGGCTCTCCATGAGGGCCCTGCCTTGTAGCAAACTTCTGCCTGGACATCCAGGTATTTCCATACATCCTCTGAAATCTGGGCAGAGGTTCCCAAACATCAGTTCTTGACTTCTGTGCACCTGCGGGCTCAACATCACATGGAAGTTGCCAAGGCTTGGGGCTTGCACCCTCTGAAACCATGGCCAGAGCTCTATGCTGGCCAGTTTTAGCCATGGCTAAAGTGGCTGAGATACAGGGCACCAAGTCCCTAGGCTACACATAGCAGGGAGGCCCTGGGCCTGGCCCAGGAAACCATTTTTTCCTCCTAAGCCTCTGGATCTGTGATGAGAGGGACTGCCATGAAGTTCTCTGACATGTCCTGGAGACATTTTCCCCACTGTCTTGGTGATTAACATTTGGCTCCTTGTTACTTATTTCTGTAGTCAGCTTGAATTTCTCCCTAGAAAATGGATTTTTCTTTTCTATCACATCATCAAGCTGCAAATTTTCTAAACCTTCATGCTCTGCTTCATCTTGAATGCTTTGCTTCTTAGAAATTACTTCTGACAGATACCTAAATCATCTCTCTCATGTTCAAAATTCCATGAATCTCTAGGCCAGGGGCAAAATGCTGCCAGTCTCTTTGCTAAAGCATAGCAAGCATGACCTTTACTCCAGTTCCAAATAAGTTCCATCTCCTTCTGAGACCACCTCAGCCTGGACTTCATTGTCTATATCACTATCAGCATTTTGGTCAAAGCCATTCAAAAAGTCTCTAGTAAGTTCCAAACTTTACCACATCGTCCTGTATTCTGAGCCCTCCAAGTTTCTAGGAAGCTCCAAATTTTCCCACGTTTTCCTGTCTTCTTTGGAACCCTCCAAACTATTTCAACCTCTGCCTGTTACTCAGTTCCAAAGTCCCTTCAACATTTTTGGTATCCTTATAGCAGCACCCCACTCTACCATTACCAATTTACCGTAATAGTCTGTTTCTCACACTACTAATAAAGACATACCCAAGACTGGGTAATTTATAAAGGAAAGAGGTTTAGTGGACACACAGTTTAGCATGGCTGAGAAGGCCTTAGGAAACTTACAGTCATGGTGGAAGCGGGAGCAAACACATCATTCTTTGCATGGTAGCAGGATGGAGGAGTGCTGAGCAAAAGGGGGGAAAGCTTTTTGTAAAATCATTAGATCTCATGAGAACTTACTATTATGAGAACAGCAGCATACAGGTAACCATCCCCATGATTCTATTACCTCCCCCTGGGTCCCTCCCATGACATGTGGGGATTTGGGGCACTACAATTCAAGATGAGATTTGGGTGGAGACACAGCCAAAATACCTCCCATCGTTCTCTTCCCTTTTCTAACCCTTCTTGAGGTCTCCTTGTGCTTCTCTCTCTTGTGAATATCAATGGCATTTATGTCCAGAATTACCCCTCTACATGCCAGTTCCTATGGAAACTCCAGAAAGGGAGGGAGATGCCTAAAATAGTTCAGGCTGTACTCCTCTCAGAAGTCTTCTAATAGGGGAAAAAGAGAGGCTATGTCCACATCTGCGGGGAAGAGAGCAATTTAAGGCTAAGAGATGGCCAGGCAGCTCATGCAGGGAGAAGTCTTGGGTTACATTGTTTATTGTGAACATTCAGTAATCCTGAAACTAGCAGTTACAGACATTGCATGACTCAGGGCTACCCCACCTCAGAGGTGACATTGATGCTTTAAGGCCAGGCTTAGAACCAGTGTCATAATTCCCACTCACAGTTCTCACACTTGCACTCTGAAGTTGCAGTCAAGTCAGAGTGGAGTCCCAGAGGTTACTCGTGGGCTTAAGATGGCATCCCACTTGTGGAATTTTAAAGCTGGGCAAGGCCTTTGAAGTTAGGTGGACTCAAGGCTCTGAGGAAACCTGGGGCTTCCTCATATAATCTAGGGTTTTTTGGAGAACAATGAAAGCTTAAATTGTCTGAGAAACTGTTGTAAACCATTTACATGTTTTATATTGGAATTCTATGCATAATTTTGAGAAATGAGCTCCGTTGCTTAAAAAAAAAAAAGACAAAACTAGATCTATTCCCCTACCTTTCAGTTTGCCCTAATACATATTTACTGAGCATCTCCACTGAGCAAGAACTGGAGCTGAGTTGGGCAGGGCAGAGCAGGGCTCAAGGGACTTAAAATCTATTGGGTGGCAGTGTTGTTAAGGCAGACACATAAATAATTATGATGTGGTAGGAATATTAGCATTGAATGATGTGGCAGGAATATTAGAATTGAAGAAATGTAGGCTGAGAGGAGTTAAATGATTCACCTGTGGCCACACTATTAGTGGGTGACTTGATTAGGATGACATTGTGTGTGTACTCATTGTGTGTGTACCCGTTCTGTTAGACCTCCCGCCCCGCCCCCCGAAGATCCCTGAAATGGATACTGTTAAAGTATATATAATTTTCACAGAGTTAAAGTATGATTTCTATATAAATATCAAGTGAACATGTGTATAAGATTGTATTCAACTTTAGTAATGAGAGAACCAGTAAAACATTAGTAGTAGTTCAAAAGGGAATTCAAAGAAGGGAGATTTATAGTTGTTCAGTCAAAGGAATGCCGAAATGAATTAGTGAATAGATTCAAAATTGCTCAATATTCTACAAGGCAATTAACCTTAACCTGTGGGGGATAACCCTTTCTGTCAGACAGAAATCATTGGTATTGTTATTGGACAAGAATAATATTCATTGTATAACTCGATCAAGACAGTTGCAGATGGGCAAAAAAAAAAGAGTAATATACATTGTTCTCTTATTTAAATAATTTACCTTATACACCACAATATGATCATGATTAGATTAAAATGCTATCATAGCCAGTTCTAGCAGCTATAAAAAAATGCCATAAACTGGGTGGCTTAAAGAGCAAACACTTATTATTATTATTTTTTAAAAAGAATAGTATACATTGTTCTCATCAAGAATCATTTCCATTATTATGGTTTTCGATAGGTCAACCTCTATTCTTAAGTACTGTAAAATATCCTGATTAATAGAAGTCAAATAAAAGGTAAATACTCAGAGAATCAGATAATTGCTGGGCGCGGTGGCTCACACCTGTAATCCCAGCACTTTGGGAGGCTGAGGCAGGTGGATCACGAGGTCAAGAGATCGAGACTACCCTGGTCAACATGGTGAAACCCCGTCTCTACTAAAAATACAAAAAATTAGCTGGGCATGGTGGCACGTGCCTGTAATCCCAGCTACTTGGGAGGCCGAGGCAGGAGAATTGCCTGAACCCAGGAAGCGGAGGTTGTGGTGAGCTGAGATAGGGCCATTGCATGCCAGTCTAGGTAACAACAGCAAAACTCCATCTCAAAAAAAAAAAAAAAATCAAATAATCTCTAAGCATGGTGGGTCAACTAGTCAACACTCTACATTACATTCATATTCCTTTGTCTATTTCCAAATGGTATAGAATTTTTCTTCCCCCAACCCCCTTTTTTTGAGATGGAGTCTTACTCTGTCACCCAGGCTGGAGTGCAGTGGCGTGACCTCAGCTAACTGCAACCTCTGCCTCCCAGGTTCAAGTGATTTTCCTGCCACAGCCTCCTGAGTAGCTGGGACTACAGGCACATGTCACCTTGCCCAGCTAATTTTTGTATTTTTTAGCAGAGATGAGCTTTCACCATGTTGGCCAGGCTGGTCTCAAACTCCTGACCTCAAGTGATCTTGCCTGCCTTAGCCTCCCAAAGTGTTGAGATTACAGGCGTGAGCCACCATGCCCAGCCATAATTTTTCTTTACAATGTGTGTGTGTGTGTGTGTGTGTACACTCATTTTCTGAGTGTGTTTTTGTTCAGGTGTTGAGTTGAGAAGGAGGGAATTCAGTCACACCATAATAAAATGGACCGAAACAGCTAAATGAGAAGTTTTGGGGAAATCATCCCAATGGTCAGGCTGATTTCTCCAAAAATAGATTTGCTGGTCTTACAGGCTGGGAGCAAAGAGGACCCTTTGGAAAACTACATAAAGGAGGTGCCAGGGTAACTGGGTCATGGGGAAGAACAGATCTCCCACATTCTGCTCCTTATATTGGAAAAAACCTCCCTAGGGCACTGCAGGAAGAAGGGTTCCTGACTGGAGCAGGGATGCTGAGCCAGGCAAGTAGAGAGGATGGAAGCTTCTGTGTAAGCAGATTCCTGGGTTTGGCTTCCTGGCAGAGCTTCTCAAGGTTCTTTTGGTTCTCTTGGTTGTTCCTGCTCCTCCTCCCACCCTTTTTTCTGTCCTTTGAAAGTATGAGGACTGTTTACATTTGAATGGAACCTTATACTGTACCAAGTGCTTCCTCTTACCTCACTGAATTCTGTACAGATCCTGTGAGACAGATATTGTCATCCCATAGATGCTAGTTGAGTTGCCCAAGGTCATGAGGTAGCTAGTAGGAAGAGCATTCAGAATTCAAGCACAAACCTTCCAACTCTAAAGTTCCATGTTCTTTCAGTGTGTATCAATCAGCCTGTTCTAACATTTCTGTACTTCCTCCTGGAGCATTTTATGGTTGGATTCCAAGATATATGCATGGAAAAGCTTGAGAAGATTTCAGATTTGCTTTTCCCTTGCCAGCCCATGGGACACTGCCACCGAAGTCAAGAGATCGAGACCTCACCCTGCCCTCCACACCCCCATTGCATTTAGGCTGTGTGTTAATGCTAGTGCATCTGGGCCTTGGATCCCCTGTGTAGTGGCCGTGAATATCAGTAGAATGATTGAAGAGGGGATACGTTGCCATTTTTCTGGGCCTCAGAGATATATTCATTTACACAATGTAGGTGTCAAACCAGTTGTTAATTAAAGCCTTTCCATCAGTTATGATCTGAGACTTGGGTCCATGGCTCAGCCTTGCCCTATCACTTGTTATCACTGTGGCCTCATCAATTGAGAGTGGTGATGAGTTTCTCCTGATTTTCCTCCTTCTGCTTCTTCCTTACCAATAACCTGTATTTGGTAGATGTCTGTGGTATGGTTAGGGTGTGTTTGTGTACACCTGAGAGCCGTAAACCTGGGCAATGGAAAAGTTGGGAAGGATGGGGCAGGTAAGTGCCTTCATTGAGCCAAATCTGGTGCTAATGCCTTTGTCTGTCTGTTGCAGGACCCAACATCTGTACCATGCGAGGTGTGAGTTCCTGCCAGCAGTGTCTGGCTGTGAGTCCCATGTGTGCCTGGTGCTCTGATGAGGTAAGGAGCAGGTACTAGACCTGTTTCTTCCCCAGACTAAGCTGCTTTTGTGCAGAAACAGATCTATGAAGTTATTGCTTCCCTCTTAAACACATACTCATCCCTTGTCCCTTCTGAGCAAAACTTTGATAGATTTTTCCCACTGATGGATGATGACAAGCTGTCATGGGGATGATGCTAGGAATACTATCCCTAGTCTACCACTGCCATAGAGCCCCTGGCCCTTGCTAATTTGGCTGGACCTACTGGCCTCTCTGTAGCTATTGCTGCCCTTTCTCACACTTCACTTGCTTTTATTTTTCTAAGAAAAAATAGTTTATTTTTATTTTTGGTAGACACAGGGTCTCACTATGTTGATCAGGCTGGTCTCAAACTATTTAAAGAGATCCTCCCACCTTGGCCTCCCAAAGTGCTGGGATTTCAGGTGTGAACCACCATGCCAGGCCTTTTGCTTGCATTTTGTTGGGGTGGAATATCACAGGGAAGCAGAGCATCAGGTCTCAAAAGGAGAGGCAGCAAGGGGTGTAGGTATGATGGGGTTGGGTGGGGGGGTGTTGGCTTATTTCTTTTTCCTAGAGTTTAAAAAAGGCAAACAGAAGAGGAATCTTGTGCTTGTGTGTGGGGATGTTTAATCAGAAGATATTTTCTCTTCCTTTCTCTTTGACAATTGGGTCCCACAGATTTACCTTTTTCTTTCTCTCCTTCTCACAGGTGTTGAGGAAAAACCTGGGCCCACTTGATGAGGACGGGAGGGGGACAGGAAAGGGTTAGTTGTGTCTAAGCAGAGGGTTTGTTGTGTCTGGGGCCCTAGGGAATGAGTGTGTCTGAGGGAATGGCTATGTTTGTGGCTGGGATGGAAATTTGGAGCTGGCAAGAGCTGATGGGGTGGGGGTGGGAGATGAAAGTGGCTGCAGAGATTCAGTGATTATAGAGTCTGAGGCTGAGTCATTGGCCCGGCCAGCAGGTGGTTACCTGAGCTCCTGGCCTGGCTTCCACTCAGCTACCTGAGGTGTCCTCTCTGTCCTGCGGCAAGTCCCAGCCCTCTCCAATTTTAAGGCCGCTTCAATCCAGTCCCTCAGTCTATCTGCTTCTTTTCCAGATCCACTGAGTATCCTAAAAAGGCAACCTCTCTGGCAGGCGGGGGTGGGGAGGGGTGGGAGCTGGGAGGCTGTGTTTATCACCCGCCAGGAGGGCTGCCAGAGCAGCAGAGGCCAGCTCTGCACGCTGCTTTGGCCTCTTAGTCGTTCAGCCTGGGAAATGCTTCCAGAGGCAGCTTCCCAACATCTGGGCCACACTGACTTCATTTAGCAAATGAAACATTCCCTGGGGCTGGGGATGGGGAGTAAGGGGGGGATGGATGAGTCCTTCTCCTCCACCCCCGCAGGTTCTCCTCCCTTCTGGGCTCAGTTGACTGTTCAGTATGATGTAGCCTCTTCCCTCCTCATTCACTATGTTCTCCTTCCTCTCATTCTGATATTACTAAAGCTGCTTTCACTGGGAAGTTGCAGTTCTGCAACTGAAAGCTGGAAGAAGGGAGAGCTGGATGGGGAGGGTGCCTTAGGTGGCCCAAACCCTTCAGGAGCAGAGGAAAGTCAGGGCAGAAGCCCTAGTGTCACTCAAAGGGTGTTTTCCTGTTTTCCTCCTTCTCTCTGTTTCAACCCAAAGCAAGATAAAATGCAGGCACCTCTGGTCCGGAGAATGTGGGAAAAACAAAACCTTGGAGGTCTGTCCTGCATGTTTCATCTCTCTTGATCTGCACAGGGAGTAGCCACACAGCTGAGGTGGGCTGAGGCTTGACCACACAAAGCCCTTAGGTCACGTAACCAGATTTCAAAGATGCAAGGGTAGAATATTTTGGGTGACTGTTGGATCCCCATCCCCTGGGGCAGGCCTGGGGAGGGCAGAGGGAAAGGTGCAGTGTAGATCAGAACATAAGGTAGGAACAGCCTAGGAGTGAGGGAGACAGTCAGCGAGGAAATGGGCGCAGCTAGGACTAAAGAGAATGAATGGAAGGAGGTAGAAAGTCCAGTGAGATATTCCCTGGGATAATGACATATGAACATGAAAGTAGGCGGGGCCAAGATTAGTGAATGACTACAACCATCTCTGAGCAAGAGGGTGGAGGGAGAGAAGGAAGGGTGGAGGAGCCGAAATGGGACAGAATGTGGTGACTAGGGAGGAATGGGAGGTGGGAATCCTGGACTGTAACCTGAACATAAATGCTGTTTTATTCCTGAGAGGAGCAGGGCTTCCCCTGGATAGGCCAAGTTTAATTGATGACAATGCCTTGGGCATTGACTTCAAAAAAACCAAAGGTGAATTGTCTGGTCCATTTTGTAGGTAATTTGTCGAATAATCAAACCCTGGAGAGCCCTCTGTTCTTCCTCCCCTGCTGTTCCAGGCAAGCTGGCAGTGCCTGGAAAAACAACTGGTTGGGCTCAGCTTTTTCTTGCTCCTAGAGGACTCGAGCTCTTGGGTGTGTATAGTGAGAGCTTGGCTGGGTAAGAGGAAAACATGGCCAGTGTGGATGAGCATGGAATTTTGGGCCCATCTGCATAGGGTGTGTTCTTGGAGGGTTGTATACTGACACGGGTTGGGGTGATGTGCTCTCTCTGTTCTGTAAATCTAGCAAAGAGGCCAGCTTCATACAGAGACTCAACTTATGGTCTCGGTCTCAGTGGTGCCATGCTGGGGTCTAGAACCTCCCAAACTCATTTGGTGTTGAGAATTGCCGGCATGCTTGTTAAAAACAAAGGTTCCCAGGATGGACCCTGCGTTTATTACATCAGAATGGGTTGTTATGATAGCAAGTTTAACAAACATTGCTAATTGAAGGGCCACTGGGGTTGGGGTGGAGGTGGGTGGAGGTGGAGCTAAGGTTATCAGATAAATACAGAACATCCAGCCTGGTGCCTGTAGTTCCAGCTACTCAGGAGGCTGGGATGGGAGGATCCTTTGAGCCCAGGAGTTTGAGGTTATAGTGCACCATGATCATGTGTATTAATAGCCACTGCACTCTAGCCTGGGTAACATAGGGAGATCCTGTCTCTAAAAAATAAATCTAAAATAATTTTTGAATTAAAAAATAATTTTTAGTATAGGTATGTCCCAAATATTTGCTAAATCTGGCAACCCTACAGTGGAGGGAAATGCTAAGAATTCTTATATAAGCTGGAGTGCATTCCGGAAGGTGGGCCAGCTCCCACTTAGCCTGACAACCAAGGTGACAGAGGAAGAAGGAGTTTGAGTCTAGCAAAGCAGAGGAAGACTCTAATAGGATTTCCTTCTCATTTTCTTCTCTGCAACTGCAGGAGTGAGATAGAGGCCATGATTTATATTTCTTTGTAATCACAAACATAATTTCATTCTCAAAGATATTCTTTCTATTTATTTTTAATCTGGAGGATAAATGTTCATCTTGAAAGTTTTGCTCCAACTTATTATTGTAAAAGGAAGTATAATATTAAGAGTGCTCCTTTCCTTGTAAATAATGAAATGTGAATACCAACAGCTGTAAACAAAAATCCTTCCTTTTCCTCTCCTCCTTCTTTCTGCCGTCTCCATTCTTCTCTTTCTGCATGTTCAAGTGAATTCTTGTCCTCACCAGTTGAGTTAATCGAGCCTACAATGGATAGGGAGATATTTTGGCACTCTGGGGTCTCTTGCTCTCCAAGAAAAGAGTATGAAATAATAGTAGTTATCATGGTAATTGTAAAAAAGAGTCACCTTATATTTGCATTTATTTGTTTATACTGTGTCCTAAAGCTGGGGTCCCCAACCTCTGGGCCATGGACCAGTATGGATTCAAGGCTTGTTAGGAACCCAGGCACACTGCAGGAGGTGAGCGGTGGGCAAGTGCGCACAACCGCCCGAGCTCCGCCTCCTGTCAGATCCGCGGTGGCATTAGATTCTCCTAAGAGTTCAAACCCTACTGTGAACTGCCCATTGGAGGGATCTAGGTTGTTCACTCCTCATGAGAATCAGACTCATGCCTGATGATCTGGGGTGGAACAGTTTCATTCTGAAACTAACCCCACCTCCCCGTCCATGGAAAAATTGTCTTCCATGAAACTAGGCCCTGGTGCCAAAAAGGCTGGGAACCTCTGTCCTAAAGGATTTCAGTATAGTAAATTTATGTTGAGATTTTTATATTTTGAAGGCATTTCACATTCACAGTCTTCCTTTACTTTCTGACCAGCCCTGTGAAACAGGCAGGATAATGACAACTATTCATGTTGTACTTTCCCAATTTCCAAAATGGGATTAATGGTGAATAGCACTAACAGCATGTGTCACCCTCCCAGGAGAGGGAGGTAATTCAGCAAGCTCACATGGTGCCGGCTGGAACCTCCCACCTCTGTGCTCAGGCCCTTCCCCTGGGTCTTGGCTATTTTTGCCCTTTTTGTGTAACATCCAGTTTCCCTGGGAACTGGAACTTTAATATC
This sequence comes from Callithrix jacchus, assembly GCF_049354715.1. Taxonomy (NCBI): domain Eukaryota; kingdom Metazoa; phylum Chordata; class Mammalia; order Primates; family Cebidae; genus Callithrix; species Callithrix jacchus. The sequence continues at coordinate 87,158,348 of NC_133506.1, forward strand.
CACCCCCTCTTGCTTCTAGCTTCTCCCTGCATAACCTGGAGACATTCCTTCTACCTTCAGCCTGGGTTACCACAAAAAGGAATGTTGCCCAAATATGTTGAGGTCACTGCCTTGGTGCCTTTCTGGGATAGAGGGTTCTTGGGGAGAGCTTGGCTGACAAGCAGGCCTGTTATTCCTGACCTCTGATGTCAGCAACCACAAAGGGAGAGAGAGGCAGTTTTGTTTTTCAGTGTTTAATTTTTCTAAGGAAACTCATAACAAACCATAGGACTGTCAGCACATCTTAGTGCTTCAAATCCTCTTCTCGTTAGGACTGCCACATTAGAAAATAGGGGTCAGGAAACTCCCGTTTGAAGCATTCTCTCCCTCCGTGGATGTAGCCTGAAGATGCATGATGACCTTGCTGCTCTCATCCCGTCCCTGCTCTCTCCTTCAGCATGTTTTGGTCCTGGAAAGAATCCGCTCCTCACTGCATCCCCGTTTATCCACTGCCTTTTTGGGACAGTTTTCTCTCTGGAGCTTTGTGGGCAGCTGGAATCAGAGATAGGATTATTTTTTTTGGAAGAAAAAGACTGCTTCCTGAGGAGGAAGGGGTAGGAGAGGTAGGCATGGACAACAGGGGGAGTCTGGGCACAAAACCTGAAGTGCCTTAGTTCTCCCCATGTCATTCTGTCCTTAGCCAGAACTGGGTGCAGGGGAGACTTTCATCTTCCTCAGAGCTGTGGAAGGTCTCTGATGTCCCTGTTGGAATATTTGCCACCAGGAAGGTGAACTCTTATTCATTGGTTTCCATTGCTGAGGCCATTTCTCTGCCTGCATACCTGTGAAGCTGAGAGAGAAAGAAAGAAGCTGCTGGCTTCCAGAAACTCTTCTCACTTCTTGTCTGGGCCAGGGTAGTCCTCATGCTGTTGTTAATGCTCATGACCCAATTCGCGTGGGGAAGGCTTCAGCCCATCAAAGGGGGTTCGGACTGGAGAGGGAGAGAGACTTCAGGCATTGGGAAGGGTTTTGGGGTTACAGGGTTGCTTTTTTTGTTTTTGTTTTGAGATGGGGTCTCACTCTGTCACCCAGACTGGGGTGCAGTGGTGTGATCTTGGCTCACTGCAATCTCAGCCTCCTTGGCTCAAGTGATCCTCCCACTTCAGCCTCCTAAGTAGCTGGGATTCCAGGTGTGCACCACCATGCCCAGAATATTGCATTCTTAGTAGAGATGAGGTTTTGCCCTGTTGCCCAGGCTGGTCTGAAACTCCCGAGCTCAAGTGATCCACCCATCTCAGCCCCTGCTGGGATTACAGGCATGAGTCACTGCACCCAGCGGGGTATAGGGTTTTTGTGTATGAATGGCTCCTTGTGGGCCAGTCCCTCACCTGGCATTATAGCTGCCAGCTTGCTTGAAGGGACTGAGGAAGCAGATGTCATCCATCCTTCTCTGTACCTCTCACATGCCCATTTGCATCCTGTTCCTTACCTAGGGCATTCTCTGTTGTGGCTGCACCTTAGACCATTCCTTCCACGCTCCTCCTTTTCTGTGCCTTGATTCTCACTCTATATAGAGTGTAATAAAGCTTATTTTATGAGGATAATTACAGCCAGACAATCTAGCTGTCCTCTCAGTTCTGCCACTTCCTAGCTCTGCATCTTTGAGCAAATTCCTTCTCAATTAACTTCTACATTCCTCAGATTCCTTACCTGTAAGATTAGATTCCTCATTTGTGAATCTAATTTGTGAATCTAAGGTTCCTTCAAACCTTAGATTTCTCCCTTGTAAAATAATAATAGTTCCAGCATTATGGAACTGTCAGGCGGATTGTAATAATCCATGTGAGGTGCTCACCACAGTACCTGACATACAGTAAGTGCTCAATAAATGCCAACACTAGTTCTGGGATATTGGAGTGGGTTATCTAGCAGACCTTTGGAAATGCTTGTGGGGGATGTGGGTAGGGGTGGGGTTGGGGAGAACCCAAAGGCCTAGACATTGTGAAATAGGTCCAGGGAGGGGTTTTCCAGCTTCCTGGCTGGTCCCCTCAACCTGGCAAGGAGCTCTGATAGACATGTACCCACACAGTGCTGGCTAAATTGGCTGAATGTCAGTGCCAGAAGGGACTGAAAACACCATGTCATTTAATTGCCTTGTTGAACAGGTAAGGACCCAAAATGATATATCTGAGGTCACATGACCAGCCAGTGGAAAGCCTAGGATTGATCCTTTCTCCTGATTTCCAGTGTTCCTTCCAGTATGGCGTGGTCCCCATTCAATACTCAGGTGTAAGCACACAGAGCCCCAGGGGGACTGTGGGTTACATGCCAGGGTTTTTGGAAGGATGTTCAATTTGTTCTTTGTCCAGGGTGAAGGAGGAAGCTGAAGTGATAGGATGGGCTCTGGTCACGTGCCCAGTATCATGGCATTTTCCTAAGTTTGTGGAGTTTATTCATAATTAGCTTATCCAGGAAGTACTTGTCAAGCTTCTCATAGTCATAGCTCACATTTGCTGAGCACTTACTCTGTGCCAGCTACTTTACTGTGCATTTTCTGTGCATGGTCTTCTTTAGCCTGTGTGACATCCCTATGAGGGAGGTACCATAATTACTATTATTTTTAGGTAACTTTTATTGTGGGAAAAATACACATAACATAGAATTTACCATCTTAACCATTTTTTTGTTTTGTTTTTTGAGACGAGTTCTCGCTTTGTCACCCAGGCTGGAATATAGTGGCATGATCTCGGCTCGCTGCAACCTCCACCTCCCAGGTTCAAGTGATTCTCCTGCCTCAGCTCCCGAGTAGCTGGGAAACAGGTTTACACCACTACACCTGGCTGAATTTTGTATTTTTAGTAGAGATGGAGTTTCACTATGTTGGCCAGGCTGGTCTCGATCTCCTGACCTCAGATGATCCACCACCTTGGCCTCCCAAGGTGCTGGGATTACAGGTGTAAGCAACTGCACCTGGCCCATTTTAACCATTTTTAAGTGTACAGTTCAGTGGCATGAAATGCATTCATAATGTTATGAAACCCAACATCACCATCTCCTTAATTCTTTTCATCATGTAAAATTAAAACTCTGTACCCATTAAACAATAATTCTTTATTCCTCCCAGTCCCTGGAAACTACTATTCTACTTTTTGACTTTGTGGTTTTGATTACTCTTATGATCTGAAGCAGGGACTGTTATTATGTTCATGTTACAGCTGAGGAAACTAGGCTTGGAGAACTTAGATGACTTACCCTAGTAAGCAGTTGTAAGTACAATGCTGAGGTTCACTACTGTGCTCTTAGCCCTGACTGTCTCCTGCCTCCTTACATTGCCTTTCCCTATCATGTTTGTGGTAAGTCCTGGATTGGATGCTGAGAATTGAGAGGGACCAAGACACACACAGTCCCTGAGTTCATGGATCTCACAGTCTAACCTGTGTTAAATACAGTAGCTTCCAAACAGTTTTGACTCTAACCTACAGAAATAAACACATTGCAAAATGCTTGTTCTTTGGTTCTGCAAGGAAAAATTAATATTCCGACAAAAAGTTTTCTCAGCAAGGCAATTTTACTTTCTGCATAAGGGGTACTGCTTGTCAGCAATCTTGCCACAAGAGTACAATGAACAAAGGAAAGGCAGTCATGTTTATTCTTTATGCAATGGGTCCTTACTGCTGTGTCTGATCTCTGCTGGTTGGTGCCAGACCTCACAATCTAAACTGAACCTGATTGACTAACAACTTAAAACTTTTCTAAATAGGTAAAGGCAATGGAGAACAAAGGAAAAGAGGGAGTTGCTTGTGAAAGAAAGTGATAATATTCCTAAATAAGGAAAGGGCAGAGGCTGTGAGCTGGGACATGCCTCTGAGCATATCTAGCACAAATATCCTGGTTAAAGTGCAAGGACATAGAATGTACTACATGCCTGTGAGCATGTCTAGCACAAATATCTTGGTTAAAGTATAAGGACATAGAATGTACTTATTCCTTTATGTTTAACAGCTGCATAGGATAGGGCTTAATGAAGAGTTACTAGCAAAAAGCAAGAAGGCTTTGAAGAAAGTTAGTCTCTAAAAGAAACTATTATTTCTAACTATTATTTTATTATTATTATTATTTAACAAGAAGGGAAACTTTGACAAGGAACTTTTTACTTTCCACATACATGTTATTCCCCACTTGCCAGCAATATGAAAGTTTCACAAAACAACATTTTGACTGTTTGTACACTTTGATATTTTCTATTCTATTCTATTGCATTTTATTTAACAAAATGATGGTTGACACCTACTAAATTGATTTTGGGATCCACAAATGTGTTGTATTCCACAATTAGAAAATTCTGGTCTACCAGGCATCTTACTATACAGGCCTTCTTTCTAGCTACTACTCCATGAATAGGTCTTCCTGATATCACAATTTCTCCTTTTTTCTTTTTTTTTTTTGGTAGAGAGGGGGGTCTAGCTGTGTTGCCTAGGCTAGTCTTGAACTCTTTGCCTCAAGCAGTCCTCCTGCTTTGGCCTCTCAAAGTATCAATTTCCCTTTCCTGTCCTAGGGATTATCCCAGGAAAGACCACACCAATTTGTTTATGCTCCAACGTACAGGGTAAATTCTTAGCGACTGGGAAGTGGTAAGGCCTGCAGGAGGCAGAGAGCCACCATAGCTCTAGCAAAAAGCAAGAAGGCTTTTTGATTGCTGGACTTCTCTCTGGGCTCCTGTCTTACAGGCCCTGCCTCTGGGCTCACCTCGCTGTGACCTGAAGGAGAATCTGCTGAAGGATAACTGTGCCCCAGAGTCCATCGAGTTCCCAGTCAGTGAGGCCCAAGTACTAGAGGATAGGCCCCTCAGCGACAAGGGCTCTGGAGACAGCTCCCAGATCACTCAAGTCAGTCCCCAGAGGATTGCACTCCGGCTCCGGCCAGGTAGGGATGGGACCCATCGTGGGGAGAGACCTGGGACAGGTGGGCATAGAGCGCAAGATGGAAGTCTGAGCAGGAAGTCTTGGGGAAGGAGCTCAGAATGGAAATGGGGTGGGAGGACAAGGATGTGGAGGGAGGTGTGGGCAGGAGAATGGAAGAAAATAAAAGATATTAGGACTTGAGTCAGAAGATCTGAGTTGAATCTTGACTCTATCATATATTAGCTATTTGAACTTGGACAAGTTACTTAACCCTTCTGACACAGAAGGTGCTCAAAAAAACGTTTGTTTCTCCTTTACCCAAGTGCCTGTTTTTTACCTAACTTAGAGCTTTGTGTTGAGGTGTAAAGGAGATATAGAACAAGTAATTTGTAAGCACCCCTTTCATGGGGGATTGGGACAGAGGAATGAGGGCAGACAAAATAGGTACACAAGACCTTTAGATGGAGGAAGGGTTAGACTAAGAGGCAGACATTTTAAAGCATTGATTTTGACTTTCCAAGTAAGTCAAGAAGGATTTAAGAGAGACCTACTATGTACAAGGCATGTGTTGGATGCGATGGGAGTCAGAGAAGGGTAGGGTGCAATTTCTGTCTTTTACAGAGTCTGAAATGTAGTAATTGTCAAAACCTCTGTGACTCACAGTGGTAGATCCTTGGAACTCACAGGATTAGAAATCCTCTGGGGATTTAGAGAAAGTGGAAAATTTTAGAATGGAAAAGAAGAGGTTAAAAATAGGAGGATCAAGAGACTAGAAGAGTAATAGAATTGCAGAGGAAGAGGAAAAGGACCAGGGCTTTCTGGTTTGCTTTGATCATGCAATAACTTGGGCCCAACTGTGTCCAAATCGCTTATTCAATCTTAGAGGGAGAAGAAGATAAAAACTAACATCTTTCTGCCTTCCAGATGATTCAAAGAACTTCTCCATACAAGTGCGGCAAGTGGAGGATTACCCTGTGGACATCTACTACTTGATGGACCTGTCTTACTCCATGAAGGATGATCTGTCGAGCATCCGGAACCTGGGTACCAAGCTGGCCACCCAGATGCGAAAGCTCACTAGTAACCTTCGGATTGGCTTTGGGGCGTTTGTGGACAAGCCCGTGTCACCATACATGTATATCTCCCCACCAGAGGCCCTCAAAAACCCCTGCTATGAGTAAGTCCCTCTTCCAGAAGCCAGGACAGCATCCTTTGCCCCAGGAAGGTCCAAGTCCTGTTTCCTATTTCTAGCTCTAGAGTCACTTTGTTGGCTGCCTTCTGGCCAAACTATAGGTCCTCTTTACCTTGGTCTCCCTGTCTGGCAAATGGGCTAGCTTGTGGATCTGGAGTGTGATGTCAATAGAACCTAAGGCTGTTTGGAGAACCTGAAAAGAAAATTCATCAGCTTCTTAGTCCTGGTAACAAATAAATAGGAGGCAAGAGAAAGTGAGAAGGAAATGAGGTCAAAAGTAGAAAGGAATTTATGGGTAAGTAAACTGAGAAATTATGATTACAGAAATTACGATAATGCTATTGCTGGCATTATGGTCTTCATCAAGGCCATGCATCCTGCAGGGTAAAAATAGAAGAAATCAAGTGCTAGAGAAATATAAAAGAGTGGAAATTACATTTGTTGAACCCTTTTATAGTCTGTAAATAACTTGTACCTCTGTTTGACACTTTGGCTTAAAAGCGAATGGCTTATTTATTTGATCAGTGGAGAGTGTGCAAATCTGTGTGTTATAATGACTTACAATGCTGGTTGCTGAGCCTGAAAAGGTGTGAATTTACTTTTTAGTTTTCAAAGTTATGGCCAGGTGGGGTGGCTGACTTCTGTAATCCCAGCACTTTGGGAGGCCAAGGCAGGAGGATCACTTGATCCCAGGAGTTTGAGTTCAGTCTAGGCAACATAGTGAGAGCCCTATCTCTACAAAAAATACAAAAAAATTAGCTGTGTGTGATGGCACATGCCTGCAGTCACCAGAACTACAGTAAAGCTGAGGTGGGAGGATTTCTTGGCCTGGGAGACAGGCTGCAATGAGCCATGATTGTGCTACTGCATTCCAAGCTGGGCAACAGAGCGCAAGTGTCTCAAAAAAAAAAAAAAGTTTTTGAAGTCATATGATGTGGCATTCAACCCTCTATCTGGGTTGTAAGGTTCCCAGGAAAGACGCCAGCTATTAATTACACACACTATTTTGGCTGGGGGCAGAAATGCTCCTGTCTTGCATGACCTATCAATTTATTGATGGTTTAGGGACCTTAACTTACTAATGGACTTTTGCTTTATTGTTACTTTAGAAAAGTGTTAAGTATAAGGCAATAGTAACAGCACCTCAAGCCTCGCTGTGGTCTAAGTGCTTCGTGTGTATGAATTTGCTCAAGTCTCATGGCAACTCTTATGAGATATGTGCTATCCTGGCCCCACTTCATACGTTGGGTTGAGAGACTTGCCGAAGGTCTCACGACTAGTAAAGAGGGAAGCTGGGATCTAAGCCCAGGGAGTCTGGTTTCCAGCTCACTCTCTTATCCTCTAGGCTAGCTGGATGGGGGTAAGGTTGATGGGGAGTTTGAGGTAATTTGAGGATTTTGGAGTCTGGACTGTCTGGGTAACTGTGGTTGTATGGAACTGGCCTGGGCATATACCACTATCTATATTTGTCCCTTCTCTTTCCTCCCAATTCCCATGTTGCCTTTTCCATCAAGGTGTCTACTTAAACTGTCTCCCATCCCTCCCCAGTATGAAGACCACCTGTTTGCCCATGTTTGGCTACAAACACGTGCTAACGCTAACTGACCAGGTGACCCGCTTCAATGAGGAAGTGAGGAAGCAGAGTGTGTCACGGAACCGAGATGCCCCAGAGGGTGGCTTTGATGCCATCATGCAGGCTACAGTCTGTGATGTAAGTTTGGAGGACTTGGAGTGCCAGGTGTGGTTGGCATAGATCAAAATGGGGAAGGAAGTGGCTGAACTCTGGGGATTTCTGGTGTGAAATGAAATGAGACATAAGCAGAACTTCATGCAGTATGAGTAGTAAGTTGCTCCTGATATTCAGCCTTGGCTTTGAGCCACTCCCTGGCCCAAGCTAACATTTCTTTGAACCTCAGTGATCTCAGCTGTTTCCGGGGGAGAGCATCTTCGCATCTTCAGAATTACTGCAGAGTTAAGGCTGGGTTAACTTAGCCTCAGCAAAGTAGGCAGATGTTCAGATGAGATTTCTTCTAGCCCAGAACAGCTCTGTGGATGCAGGTCAGTTTCTAGATGGGCAATGTGACTGTCATTAGTAGAGTTAAGTCTGGAGTTTAAGAAGGTCTTACTCAGCTGCCTGAACTAATTAGCTACAAGATTGTTTTCTGAAGAGAATGAAACCCCTGAATTGGAAAGCTCTAGCTTTGGTTCCAAGGACTGGGACTGAGACCCTTCTTCAAAATAAGTTGTCCAGCCCTTTAGCCAGGGAGCGCCTTGGGTCGCTGCCCTCTACCAGTGACATGGCTGAATTTGCTTTATCTTCTCTGCCTTTGTTTTTTGTTTTCTTTTAACAGGAAAAGATTGGCTGGAGGAATGATGCATCCCACTTGCTGGTGTTTACCACTGACGCCAAGACTCACATAGCACTGGATGGAAGGCTGGCAGGCATTGTCCAGCCCAATGATGGGCAGTGTCATGTTGGTAGTGACAATCATTATTCTGCCTCCACTACCATGGTGAGATCTCTGGCACCACCTATGGTTTCTATTCATGCTGGTGAGGGTTGCCCTAACCCAGACAGAGTCTGTGTGAATATATGAAAATGGCAGCCCCTGCTCTGGGCAGGATGTAGGGCTTGGTTTCAACTTGTCCCTATCCCTTACCAACTGGACACTGTCATCCAGCGCATAACCTGTATAACCATTAGAGATGTCCCTGACTGTGGTGTTATTACTGCCTTCACTGTCATCAGCATAGTAGCAGCGTCATGGGATCCAGAATGGACCTAAAGAATTTTTACAACCCAGCTGGAAAGCAGGTCTTCCTCTCCAACCTGATTAGCTCTTTCTTGGAATACAATACTAACTTGTGGTTATTAGAAGAAGATAGAGGAAAAAAAAGAGGAAGATTGACCAGGCATACGGTGGCTCATGCCTGTAATCCCAGCACTTTGGGAGACTGAGGTGGGAGGATCACTTGAATCCAGGAGTTTGAAACCAGCTTGGGCAATATAGTGAGACCCTGTCTCTACAAAAAAAAATGCAAAGATTTGCTGGGTGTGGTGGCTTGTGCCTGTGGTCTCAACTACTTGTGGGGCTGAAGCAGAAAGATCTCTTGAGCCCAGTAGTCTGAGGCTGCAGTGAGCTATGATCTTGCTACTGCACTCCAGCCTGAGTGATGGAGCAAGAATCACCCACACATTTTTTTTTTTCCAGCTGGAGTGCAGTAGTGCAACCTTGGCTCACTGAAGCCTTTGCCATCTCAGTCTCCTAAGTAGCTGGGACCACAGACATAGACTACCATGCCTGGCTAATTTCTAGAAACAGGGTCTTGCTATGTTGCCCAGGCTGGTCTTGAACTCCTTGACTCAATCTACCTGCCTTAGCCTCCCAAAGTGCTGGGATTATAGGTGTGAGCCGTTGCTACTAGTGGAGACTTCTTCTTTGGGAGAGACAGAGAGAGGGGAAAGATCATCAAAGGCATAGTGAACTGGTCCTATGAGGAAAGAGTAAAGGGCTCAGAGTCTTAGTTTATTTATTTATTTATTTTATTTATTTATTTTTTATTACATTTTAGGTTTTGGGGTACATGAGCAGAACATGCAAGACAGTTGCATAGGTACACACATGGCAGTGTGTTTTGCTTCCTTTCTCCCCTTCACCCACATTTGGCATTTCTCCCCAGGCTATCCCTCCCCACCTCCCCCTCCCACCGGCCCTCCCCTTTTCCCCCCAATAGACCCCAGTGTTTAGTACTCCCCTCCCTGTGTCCATGTGTTCTCATTTTTCATCACCTGCCTATGAGTGAGAATACGCGGTGTTTCATTTTCTGTTCTTGTGTCAGTTTGCTGAGGATGATGTTCTCCAGATTCATCCATGTCCCTACAAACGACACAAACTCATCATTTCTGATTGCTGCATAATATTCCATGGTGTATATGTGCCACATTTTTCCAATCCAGTCTATTATCAATGGGCATTTGGGTTGATTCCAGGTCTTTGCTATTGTAAACAGTGCTGCAATGAACATTCGTGTACATGTGTCCTTATAGTAGAACGATTTATAGTCCTTTGGATATATACCCAGTGATGGGATTGCTGGGTCAAATGGAATTTCTATTTCTAAGGCCTTGAGGAATTGCCACACTGTCTTCCACAGTGGTTGAACAATTTACACTCCCACCAACAGTGTAAAAGTGTTCCTTTTTCTCCACATCCTCTCCAGCATCTGTTGTCTCCAGATTTTTTAATGATCGCCATTCTAACTGGCGTGAGATGGTATCTCAATATGGTTTTGATTTGCATCTCTCTGATGACCAGTGACGATGAGCATTTTTTCATATGATTGTTGGCCTCATATATGTCTTCTTTCGTAAAGTGTCTGTTCATATCCTTTGCCCACTTTTGAATGGGCTTGTTTGTTTTTTTCCTGTAAATCTGTTTGAGTTCTTCGTAAATTCTGGGTATCAGCCCTTTGTCAGATGGGTAAACTGCAAAAATTTTTTCCCATTCTGTTGGTTGCCGATTCACTCTAGTGACTGTTTCTTTTGCCGTGCAGAAGCTGTGGAGTTTCATTAGGTCCCATTTGTCTATTTTGGCTTTTGTTGCCCAGAGTCTTAGTTTAAAAGAAAGAAGGCTAAAGGATGATTTAGCTTATACATGAGAAGACTTCTTATAAGTTGTTTTATATGGCCATAGAAGGTTAAACAAGAGGAAAATATTTAAGTGGAATCAGGAGAAGTTGCTATAAGCCATAAGAAAAATGTGCTGTGATACTCTAGATATCGGGGGCAGGTGTGAACTCTGTCTCCTAAGGACAATACAGGGACCTCCTCATCTAGGTGGCTTAAAGGTATACTTGTGTAAAGGCAAGAGACTGAGCTGAGGATCTAATGAGCTCCCTGCAAGGTCTAGGAGCCCATGGACGTGTTCACCATTCACCACCACCACCCCCAGTGTCCTTGAGTTCCTTGGCATCAGTCATATCCAAGTCAAGCACTGCCAGACAGTGAGTCAGCAACCTTTGATACCTAATCTATGCAAGGCATTGGGCCAGGGCCTGAGGGCGGTAACAAGACCATCTTTCTGGTCTAGTTGAGGAGAGAGGATATATATGTTTACTAACAACACAAGATGCATGATTAGTGCTAAATGGGTGCAGCACAGTCAATGTGGGCTATACGTATCCAAGGGAGGAAAGCTTGTCATGCACTGCAATGGCCAAGGAGGCCTCCTGAAGAAGGTGGAGCCTCAGCTGGGCCCTAAGAAAGGAGGAGGATTACCAGCAAGAAGGCCACTCCAGGTGGGAGACAGTGGGCCAGATCACTGCTTAGTGGAAGAAGGAGAGAGGTGAGTGGAAAGAATGACCGCTTGGTGGAGGACCACAAGGTCCAGGCCAAGGCATCTGTGGGTAGTTTCAAAACAAAGAGCCCTAACCCAGTGCCTGGTGCAGGGAAGCAAGCTCCATAGTATTAGTGCATTACATTCAAGCGGGAAGAAAGAGGTGCATACTTTTGACACCACCAGCCTGCACCTCTTCATCTATCCCTGGAGTTCACAAGTAGGTTTCTGTGCTACTTAACCTTCTTGTCTCATTGTCCCCCACTTTTTTTAAGAGACAGGGTCTTGTTCTGCTGCCCAGGCTGGAGTGCAGTGGTGCAATCATAGCTCACTGTAACCTCCAACTCCTGGGCTGAAGCGATTCTCCTGCCTCAGCCTCCCAAGTAGGTAGGACTACAGGTACCAAGTAGGTACCACCACATCTGGTAAATCAAAAAAATTTTTTTTGCCACTGAGGCTGCAGTGAGCTGTGATCTTGCCACTGCACTCCAGCCTGAGCGACAAAGCAAGAACCACCCCCGCTTTTTTTTGAGACAGAGTCTTGCTCTGTTGCACAGCTGGAGTGTAGTAAGGCAATCTTGCTATGTTGTCCAGACTCTTGTCTCACTTACACCATGGAGTGAAAAGGTTTAAGTGCCACCACTATCTGAGCCACAGCCCAAGCAAGCTCGGTTCTAAGGTTTAGATCTTAGGGATGTACATGAGACTTCATTAACCTCTCCAACTTCATTTTCCCAGGATTATCCCTCTTTGGGGCTGATGACTGAGAAGCTATCCCAGAAAAACATCAATTTGATCTTTGCAGTGACTGAAAATGTAGTCAATCTCTATCAGGTGACTGTGCCTTCAGGATTCCTGGAGTGGGCCCTGTGATGGTGGGAGCCCCAGGTAGCTAGCCTATGCTCGCATTGGCCATAATCCCCAACCAGGAAAAGACTCTCCTCTAATCCACTCCTCGGGAGCTGAAGGTTGCACTCTAGGCCTTTTTTCTGCAAACTTGACCTTACGAGGTGTGTGTTGGTGTTTGGGGTGCTGGAGGGGAGGTAATTCAGTGGGGTGAGGACTGCAAGAGGTTTCCTATACTTTTGCTCAGGGCTGAAAAACTGCCAGATCTATTCCTGGCAGTGGCAATTGAAATATCCCATACCTTCCTCCAATCTTCATCTCAGGACTCTCAGTCTGATTTGGGGAGGGCTTTTGGAGATGACCACCTTCCTTCAGTAAGCTCTGGACATCTTTGTCTTCCTTTCTAGAACTATAGTGAGCTCATCCCAGGGACCACAGTTGGGGTTCTGTCCATGGATTCCAGCAATGTCCTCCAGCTCATTGTTGATGCTTATGGGGTAAGTATCATGTGCTGGGAATAATCCTGCTGAGAGTCCACCTCATTTGGCTTTCACACCAGGACTCAGATTTGTGAGTCCCAGCTGCCAGCCTACCACCTATGAAGGTCTCACTGCCTTCTCCATGTGCTCCTAGAGGCCAGGCAATGGCCCGCTCTGGGAGGGATGCAGCCTTCTGAGAAGGAAGTCGCCCAGAAAGAAAGAAAGGGGATGGGGATGGGGATTAGATGGAGAAGGAGCAGAGCCCCTGGATTGTGGGGGCAGAGCGAGGGAAAGCTGGGCTCCAGTAACAGGGAAAAGAGAGAGCTGAGACATGGGAAATGTGAGGTTGATGAAACATTAGGTAGAAAATGCCACTTTCTGAGGTGACCAGTATTGGCACTCCCTTTTGCAATGTCTGTGAGGCCTGCGGGAGGGTGTAGCTGGTCTGTTTTTCCCAGACTCACCTAGATGGGAGTGGAGACAGAAAGAGGGAGCAGGTTCCTGGGCAGGAAACAGCATCCTAGGGGTGCTCCGGCAGCTTCCAGGGCAAATCTTGGCCTCTGGCACTGCTGGGGTGAGTCCAGAGCTACTTGGCAGATTTTGCTTGGGATGGAATTGGCTCTTTCCATTTCCCATTTCCTCATTTTCTTGTCTTCTTGTGCCCCTTTCTGTTCAGAAAATTCGCTCTAAAGTAGAGCTGGAAGTACGTGACCTTCCTGATGAGTTGTCTCTATCCTTCAACGCCACCTGCCTCAACAATGAGGTCATCCCTGGCCTCAAGTCTTGTATGGGACTCAAGATTGGAGACACGGTGAGGTGGACTGGGCAGGGCCTTTGTCCTGGAGCATCTATGGGCACCGAACCCCACTTTCTTCCCTTTGCAATGACTTAAAATGGCCTCCTTCCACCAGAAAAAAAAATATGGGCAGGAAAAAATACCTTTCCTGAAAGTCATTCCAACTTAGATGTAATGAATCCACCAATCTTTTCCTCTGAGCCTTCTGTGCATAAGCCATTTCTGTTACGTGACCTTCACTATCAGGAATTTTAAAAACTTATAATTTGGTTACCTTTGTTTGTATATACACAGTTGATCACAAAGGAAAATATTTATTTACCTTTAGTTCCTCACCAGCCTCCAGCCTTCCTAAGGTAATTAATGCCTTCCTTTTGCAAAATGACACAAGAAAGTAAAATCTAAAATGTAAAATGACAGCATCACCTATAAATATTTATTGAGCACTGACACTGTGTCAGGCATTGTTCTAGCTGCTGAGGATTTAACAGCAAATGGAACAGGCAAAAATACCTACCCTAATGGAATTTCTGAATTTGGATGTTCATTTCACCACTCCAGTCCCTCCATGACTTTCTTTGTTGGTCATTTCTCCTCTGCTTCTGCCTAAGGGGAAAGAGGTTGGTGGGAGGCGAGGGACGAGGGGAAGAAAATAGCTCTTTGGATCCACTGATCCTTTCTATTGATATATCTGTCTCTCAGGCTCTTTTACAAACATCCCCCATTAGAAATGTTGTTCTGAAACATGCCTGATTGCACAGCTGTGAAATGTATGGAACTGGAAGTAGATTCTTGAGCTTATGGTTGACCACCATGTGGCATTGTGTGGTGCAAAACAGTGCCTTGTGCATCTTGCTGATAATTATAATCAGTCCAGCTTGCTTAGTTGGCCAGAGCAGGGTGTTCATATGATCACAGGTTCTGTTCGTTTGAGCTTGTCTATCTCACATGGAGTAAAGAAACAGCCTTCTGTTATTTACTGACTGTAAACCATGTCTTGCAGCCAGCAAGATATGTCACAACAATACTATTCCCATGCTCGTGTTTTTGCTTTGCAGACCTTGGTAGAGGGAAGGCTGAGGAACTCCAGATTGCAGAAGCATAAGACACCCAATCTGAGTATTCCTTGGCAGGGCAGGGAACAACTGTTTTTCATCTAGAGCTGGAGCGTTAACTTGGCCCACCTGTGTCTAAATGCAATCTTGCTTTCCATCCAGGTGAGCTTCAGCATTGAGGCCAAAGTGCGAGGCTGCCCCCAGGAGAAGGAGAAGTCCTTTACCATCAAGCCTGTGGGCTTCAAGGACAGCCTGGTCGTCCAGGTCACTTTTGATTGCGACTGTGCCTGCCAGGCCCAAGCTGAACCTAATAGCCGTCGCTGCAACAATGGCAATGGGACTTTTGAGTGTGGGGTGTGTCGTTGCGGGCCTGGCTGGCTGGGGTCCCAGTGTGAGTGCTCAGAGGAAGACTATCGCCCTTCCCAGCAAGATGAGTGCAGCCTCCGGGAGGGCCAGCCTATCTGTAGCCAGCGGGGCGAGTGCCTCTGTGGTCAATGTGTCTGTCACAGCAGTGACTTTGGCAAGATCACGGGCAAGTACTGCGAGTGTGATGACTTCTCCTGTGTCCGCTACAAGGGGGAGATGTGCTCAGGTGAGAACTGCAAAGCCCCCTCTCCTGGAACCCACACCCCCCTACACACACCTGCAGCCTGTGGAAACATAGGTGAGGGCCTGAGATGGGCCTTTGTGGGCAGAGGTGTAAATTAGCGGTTCCTAATCTTTTTGAGTTTAAGGACCAATCCCCTTTTCAGGTTTTAAAAAAAATTACTGATAGATGATAATTAAATTTTTATTATTTATAGATTTAGAAAACACATGTCAGAGTATGTAGTAAGGTTAGTAATAATTTACATGAGTTTATCTTTTTAATCACAAGAGACCTGGAAAATAGAGTAGGGGAGAGTGAGAGATCAGATACACACAGATGAAATCACACAAACAACAACCATTTGGATTGGGGGTGAGGCAGGAGTTTCACTTTATTTTATTATTTGACAGTATTTACACTAATTCAAAGTACCAAAGGAAATGGGTAAGTTTGAAGTGGGATACCCATGGGAAGAAGGTTGCGAACTGAGGGAGAGAGGGTGGTCCGAGGAGAGGACTACGATGGCCTGTGGGGGCACCGCCAGTCCTCTTCCATGGCCTGATGGTTCCTGGTCTGGTGTGAGGCACTGTGGGAGGATCCCAGCCAGGGCATGTTTCCTTTGGCTGCTGCCCCACTAAAGCCACAAAACAAAGCTGACTGGGTCAGAAGCCCTGGTTCCTGCCTCTCACCATGCAAGAACAGCTCATCCTCAGTGCATTCCAGTGTGATCCATGAGAGAACCACAAGATGTCTTGCTAGGGTGTCAGGTGCCCACCTAGCGTCAGATCTAGACCCCGTGGTGCCATCATTACTTCCTCCAGTGACAGATACTCAGAGGCACACATCATTGAGCACCTGCTCTGTGCCATCATTTGGTCCATATGAGTGAACCAGGGGTCATGCATGATCCCTGACCTCTCTGAGCTTACAGCCCTGCTCACCATTGGCCCTTGCCAGAGCTGCTGGCTCTATGGTCCATTCTTTGACACAAGCAGGGGCTCAGGAGGCAGATGTGCTGTGACTCGGCCATTTCCCTAGCCCCTGGCCTGTAAGCATGATGGGTAGTTTCCTGGCCATCCCTCTTGTCCCCTCTCTACTTTGGGCCTGGTCTTTGTAGTTGTTTCTTATCGACATTCCTGCCTAAAACATCAAGGAGTGCATCATCCTCAAGGGAGTTTTCCGCTTGCCACATCCACAGCCACAGATCAGTCAGGTACCCTCTGTGAGCCAGATTCTGTGCTGTCATGGAGTAGGATAGAGAGGCATGAATAAGACAGTTAACCAAAGATGATTCCCAACATCAGGCTGAATCTGACAGATCCTGGAAGTGTGGGGTACTCAGGGAGTGTAATGGGAGTCCTCTGGAGCAAGACTGACTGGGGACAAGGCAGGCCTGGGTGGCTTCATGGAGGAAGTAAGATGTCTGATGGATCTCAGGAAGGGCAGGCTCAGGACAGAGAGGAGTGGAACGAGCATTAGCTCAGAAGGTCTAGCTGTATAGGGAGAGGGCTCTTGTTCCCAAAGACCTTAAGCACCTGTTCTGCCTCGCTCTTCCAGCCCCCTCCCTTTCTCCTCTTCCACTGTTTCATTTCTTACTCCACTCCTCTGACTTTCCTATGAACCCAGGCGCAGTCTCCCTTTTGCAGGAGGGGCGCCAGTTCTGTGACATTACCACACTGTGGCTTCCTTTTAAGGGCTGACCCTGCCAAGGCTTGGGGTCAGCCTGACGGCTCTGACCTGCCACTTCCACTCCCAACCTTACGCCCTGGCTGGCCCATCTTGTCAAAGATCGCTTTGTTTAGCCTCACAAAGGAAACACTATGGGACAAGGGTTTCTGAGGAGGTGGAGGTCTCTGAGTGCTGCCAGGCCCCTGTGGTGTCAGTCTTTCCTACCCAGGAGTCGTGGCCAAATGCAGGGTGTAGTGAAAGGCGGAGGGTGCCTGGCTCTGCTGGCTGGTGCACTCCTCCCCCAGCTGCTGTGAGGTTGGCCAATAGCAGCTCACAGCTGCCACTTCCGTGGAGAACTGCCCTCGGCTGACAGGAGCTGCCTTGCTCCCAGATGTTGGCCAATGACTAATGGACAAGGGGTTACTCAAGGCCAGACTCTTTGCCTCAGGATAGGTCTGGCTTTGTGGTGCCATTCATGAGGGATC
Source organism: Callithrix jacchus (assembly GCF_049354715.1). Lineage (NCBI taxonomy): Eukaryota > Metazoa > Chordata > Mammalia > Primates > Cebidae > Callithrix > Callithrix jacchus. The sequence goes on from NC_133506.1 coordinate 87,175,674, forward strand.
AGGCTGGAGGGTGTCTGGCTGAGACCACATTCCTGCCAGCTCTGCCTCTTGCCCTGTCCTGTTTCCCTCCCTCCTCTTTACTTCCTCAGTGAGTCCCTTGAACAAGATCCTCTACCAAGCCAGACTTCTAGGGAACCTAGCCTCGGGACACAGCCTTTCTGCCTTCCCCACCCTTCTACCAGCCCAACATCACTACTTTCCAGATACACTTAGCAGCTGGGGCAGCTTGGGTTATGTTCCCCATCCTTCCTGGGAAGCAGACATTTCTTTCAATGCCCACACCATAGTGCACTGGCATGATCATGGCTCACTGCAGCCTTGAACTCCTGGGCTCAAGCGATCCTTCTGCCTTAGCCTCCCAAGTAGCTGGGAATACAGGCACTTGCCACCATGCCCAGCTAATTTTTAAAAATTTTGTAGAGGTGGGATCTCACTATGTTGCCCAGGGTGGTCTTGAACTCCTGGGCTCAAGTAATCCTTCTGCCTTAGCCTCCCAAGTAGTTAGGACTACAGACTCTTGCCATCATGCCTGGATAATTTAAAAAAAATTTGTAGAGATGGGATCTTGCTATGTTGCCCAGCTGGTTTTGAACTCCTGGGCTCAAGTGATCTACCCACCTCGGCCTCCTAAAGTATTGAGATTACAGATGTGAGGCATCATGCCTGGGCTTTGAAGGTTTTTAGGCAGGTGAGTGGCATGATCAAGTTGACTTTAAAACAGTGGTTCTCAACTGGGAGGAAGGAGCTATTTTGTCTTCCCTCTCTGCATTGGTAATGTCTGGTGATGTTTTTGATTGTTACAACTGGGAAGGTGCTACAAATATCTAGTGGTGGAGTTCAAGGATGCTGCTAAACATCCTAATGTACAGGATAGCCCTCCACAACAAAAAATTATCTGGCCCCAAATACTGAAAAGTACCAAGGTTGAGAAACCACATTGTGCAAAGAGAATCCTGGCCACAGAGGAATTGACGATAATCTGGAGAAGGGGAGATGACTTCATTGTCTGGACACAGGACCAGGCTGGGGAAGGGCATGGAAATGTCTCCAGTGAGGCCCATTTGCCCTTCACTTAAATAGTTCAGTTCATTTGACTCCTGAAATGTTCCCTCCTTGAAATTTCTCATTGAGATCAAGCCTAGTTACTGGACTTTCCATAACTTCTTTCTTACTACTTTGGTCTCTTTTCTTCTTCCACTGGTCAATTGGAAGAATATTCCATTAAAACTGGCTCCATCTTCTACTGGTTAATGCCATTTTCTCTGTAAGTTAGAGACATTTTCTGGAAAGACCATTTTCATATAAATAGGGAAAAGCATTGCTTACAACACTGCATAGACGCTAAGCACTTGGGATCTGAAGTCACAGTGACTTCAGTTTGAGTCCTGACCCTGCCATTTACAAGCCATATGGCCTTGGGAAAGTTACTTAACCTCTCTGACCTCACAGGGTTGTTATAAGAAATGAAAAGGATAACATACTAAAGAATTTGTGGCTGGGCACTGTGATTCACATCTATAATCCCAGAACTTTGGGAGGGCAAGGCACGTGGATCACCTGAGGTCAGGAGTTCAAGACCAGCCTGGCCAACATGGTGAGCTCCCATATCTACTAAAAATACAAAAATTAGCCGGGCATGGTGGCGCATGCCTACTTGGGAGGCTGAGGCAGGAGAAGAACCTGGGAGGCGGAGGTTTCAGTGAGCCAAGATGGTGCTACTGTACTCCAGCCTGGGTGACTGATTGAGACTCTTAAAAAAAAAAAAGAACTTGGCACAAGCCTAGGCAATATAACAAGACCCCCATCTGTACAAAAACAAAAATAGTTAGCCAGGTACAGTGGCACATGCCTGTAGTCCTAACTACTCGGGAGGCTGAGGTGAGGTAGGAGGATCACTTGAGCCCAGGAGTTTGAGGTTACTCTGAGTGATGATTGCACCACTGCTCTGTAGACTGAGTGATAGGATGAGACTCAAAAAAAAGTAAATAAAAGAAATAAAAAGAAAAAGAACTTGGTACAGTGCTTGACACACATTAAATGCCTCCTTGGTTGGTTTGGAAAATAGATACACATTCTCTTCTCTAAATGCTTTCCAAGTCTGTTCCACTATACTCCCAGATATATGATGAGACTCCCAGATATGATATGATGAGGTCAGATTGAGAAGAGAACCAGGACAAGAAAGACAGATTGTATTGGTTAACTTGAACTGCACCTGTAACTTAAAAAGACTTAATTAATTAATTAAAAATGTTTGATGGTGGTAAACGTTTCTGCAACTGTTGAGTGCAGAGGCAGGAACCAGGACAAGTCATTAGTGGCATGGTGGAGGCCATCAGGCTACATGAAGCCATTACTAGCGATTGTCTCTACTGCTGTTCACCTTAGAAAAATCTCTCTTTTGTTCATTTAATGTCTTTTATTTTCTAACTTCTTTTCTCTATGGCATTCATGGGATTTGTTTAACTGCACTGGCCCTCGGCAGTCTGGGAGTTAGGGTATATTTGTTCTCTGTGCTTACTTGGCTCCATTGGCCAACTCCATGGGCTCTCGGTGCCATCCCTCTGCCCCCTGGATGCCCTGCCCCATCTACTCAGGCATTCAGGGTGCTCTGTCTGCAACTTCCCTCTCTGCATTTGGAATAGCCCTGTACCCTGGATCTCTCCTTTCCTTCTTTCCCTATGTTACAATTTTCCTGTCTTGTGCAGGCGCCCTCAGAACCCTCCTTCTCACCCTGCAAGGTGACACCCAGCTGCTTTGAGAAACGGGATAATGGAAGTGGTGGCTGCTTTGTTAGTGGGACGGGACGTGCTCTTCCAAACTGTACCCTATGTTGTCTAACCCAACTAGGTGGCCAGGATGACAATGGTAGGTCTCTCAGATCAGGTAGGAGAGGCGAGCAGCCCTGTGTCAGGTCAAAGGGAGAGAGTATGGGGCCTGGGAGGCCTTTTGCCATCATCGGGTCACACTGTCAAGGCTACTGAGTGCCCTGTGTAGGCTCAGGGATGTGGCTTTGTGCTGTGTCAGCCCTCAGGGCTAAAGAGCTTGCTTCTAGTCTTTAGACTCCTACCCTTTCTCTTGCCTTTCTCAGAAGGTGGAGGTATTCAGAATAGAGCAAGAGAGACGGTAGGAGATCTAGAGACTTGGTTCCTGAGAATCTCTTGCTCTACAGTGACTCTGAACAAGTCTTGCCAGACCTTGGGACACTTAGAAAACTGAGTTTGTCCCCACTGGGTAGGACTCCCCCGGGTAGTGAGTCAATTTCCTGCCAACCTGGTGGATCGTTATGTGTGCGGTTGGGAGAGCAGGGTGGTTGTGTGCAGCCTGCTGCCAAGGGGATGGAGCTCTCGCCAGCTGGTCCACCCTCCTGGGCTGTGTGTTTTCAGGCCATGGCCAGTGCAGCTGTGGGGACTGCCTGTGTGACTCTGACTGGACCGGCTACTACTGCAACTGTACCACACGCACCGACACCTGCATGTCCAGCAATGGGCTGCTGTGCAGCGGCCGTGGCAAGTGTGAATGTGGCAGCTGTGTCTGTATCCAGCCGGGCTCCTATGGGGACACCTGTGAGAAGTGCCCCACCTGCCCAGATGCCTGCACCTTTAAAAAGTGAGTGTGCAGTTTGGAGAGAGCCAGGAGGCTGGGAGGTAGGAGAGAATCCCCTGACTAGAATCCCCAGCTCTCCAGGTCTGTTTCTTGCTCACCAGAGCCTCAGGGAGAGGAATCCACTCCAGCCGGATGGCTACCTCTCCTTTTTCCGCAAGGCTTTGGGTAAGTTGGAACAGAGCCGACTGTGAAGGGGCCAAAGTCGAACGAGCTGGACTTCGATTGGAGAATGTCCTCTCCTAGGGTAACATCCTGAATCCCTGGGAGTTGGGAGGAATGCTAAACCAGTCTGAGGAACATTCCAGTGCTAATGTTCTGATTCAGTGGGAGATGTGAGGGCTGGAATTTTGGAGGACACTCTATGAAACCATCACAAACCTCTTGCATTAGGGGCCAGAGGAAGCCCGTCAGCCCACGTCCATGTCACTGCCGTTGTGCTTACCACTTTAAGCAGGACCAGATTTACGAGTGTGCAACCTCCACAGCTGTACAGGGCCCTGTGCCTAGAAAGTCTCATGCTTGTTTCAATGCTCTGCCATCACTGTCTTGATATTTTTAGTGATCTTTAAACAAGGGACCTGACATTTTCATTTAGCACTGGGCCTCCAAATGACATGACTGGTTCTGACTTTATAGTTCTCAGAAGTGGCATAGGATTTCCTGGATGGGATGGGAAGTTTAATGAAGGACCTGGGAGGCCTCTGGCTGCCAGGTGCTGCCTATGGGTGAGGGGGACACTTCCACCCCTGAGCTCTACACTTGCTATTCAGGTCCCCAGGATTGTCTTATAGGGAGGGGTGTGTGTGTGTGTGTGTGTGTGTGTGTGTTTATGAGTGTGTTTTACTGGAGGTGGAGCAGCTTTCTGAATGCATGGAGATCGGAGCTGGACTGGGACACACTTAGGCTTGCTTCTCCTTTGCCTTAATCACTGCGTCCTCTCTTCTTCAGAGAATGTGTGGAGTGTAAGAAGTTTGACCGGGGAGCATTACATGAGGAAAATACCTGCAACCGTTACTGCCGTGATGAAATTGAGTCAGTGAAAGAGCTTAGTAAGTTCAGCACATCTGGAGTTGCACACATCCAGATTCTAAATGTTTCTGATTCAATCTCAGAACCTCTCCAATTCCCATCTGTAAAATGGAAGAGTGACTCATACCTCAGGGAATGCTGTGCAGGCTTGATGCACAGTGGACACTTGATGTGAGCTGGTGTCTCTGAGAGTCGGCCTGCTCTCTTCCTAATGTGTGCAGCTACCCACCACTTCTGCTTCCCAGAGCCCAAAGACTCAGCAAGAGCCTGCAGAGGAAAGGGAGCAAGTGCCTTCCTAAGGAACGGAAGGGAATGTATCCCATTTTACAGATGAAAAAACTGAGGCAGAGAGCTGAGAAGTGGTTGCCTGTGATGGTCATCATCTTAGCTTAGTAGGCTAGTAAGCGTTTACCAAGTGTACTTCTAAAAGTGTTATGCAGTGCCCAGGATTTTGCTTAAAGCTTTGTAGGTTTGGAGGGAAACCTTCAAACTTATGGATAGGTATCCAAAATCTTAATCTGAAGCCCTTTCGTCCCCTTTTGAAATAAGTCAGACAGAAATACAAACAGTGGGGAGAAAAAAAAATCTTGCCTGAAATTATTCTTGAAGTGTTCTCTGTACTTCACCTTAACTTAAAAGGAGAGATGATCTTTGCTGCTGTCGTCACATCTGATATGGGTCACTGAGGCATTGGGTAGTACTAGGGAGATGGCAATCTCTCCACAGATAGCCATCTCCCATGAAGGTGGAAACACATTTCAGAGAGAGCCACAGTAATACACAGCCAGCCAGTCAGCTTCCTGGTGGGGGTGTTACGGAAAAGAGTCAGATCTCTGGGCCTTTGGCTAATATCAAAAGTAGGGCTGGGGTGAGGTTAGTGATTTGGGGATCCAGTTTTTCCTCTGGAGGAGATTAGGCTTGCTATGGTTTTCTCAGAGAGGAGAGGCTGCTGAGATGTTGAGTTATTTTTATCATCTAGACTAGGTGGGTATTACAAGTTAATTGATAAGTAGTTCTCTACCTCCACCTTCCCTCTACCAGTGGTATTATAGTATGGGGAAAATAGTATGGAAATCAGCATATTAAAATAAATGCTTATTTGTGTGGAATTTTGCAACTTTAAAAGTTATAAGGTATCTTTCATATACATTATCTTATTCTGTCATCAGCCTAGTGAAGTAGAACTAGAGCACTATTATTATCTTCATTTTGAGTCTCAGGAAAGTTAAGTAACTGGCCCAAGCAAGGGAATGGCAAATTAAGATGAGAAGTAGATCCTGAAATCCATGCTCTTTTCCCTGTATTATAATTCCACTGGTTTTCTGAAGGGTTGTTGAGTTCAGGTCTGCAGGATGTGTGTTGAGACTCCTGTTCTTGTTCTGCTTCATCACTAATTTGCTGTGTGACCTGGGTAACTTTGCTTAATTTCAGCATGTGTCGGTTTCACTCATCTGGTTTCATCAGTGTGGGGCATAGTGCAGCTGGTGGAGGGTAACCCCTAGTGTCATGGCAGAATAACAGGTTTTAGAATTAGAAGAGATGAAGTCTACAAAACATGGTGAGAGTCAGAGAATAGAGGATAGCTCTGGGGAAGTACATTGGATCAGAAACAGAAATGGAAGAAATAGAACAGCTGCATAAGCAAACTATTGAGAATCACTAAGCAAACAGTGAAAGGAAAGAGAGGGAAGGGTCCATCAACTATTTGTTAGCACTGTTTACTTTATGCTGTTTAGTTCACTGAACTTGTGAGGTGGGGGTATCATTTTCTTTTTATAGATGAAGAAAGACTTGATGAGGTCAGGTAACTCACTCAAGATCACACAATAGGTAGGTAGTGAAGCCAGAATTTGAATTAAATTGTGTAATACTGTTATATCATGTCTCTTTCAGAGGAAGGAGTAAGAACCAAAAAAGGCCCTTTTTGCAGCACAAAATATATCAGTGGGGGTCAGTGACTGGCAACTGCCAGACACAACAGCCATCTTGAATCTAGGCATTGTGCACAGGAGGCACAGGGTTTCCTGTCACATACTTTTCCAGAAGTCCTATGATAGGGGTTTGGAGTAGCCCCATCTTCCAGTAATTGACTCACTTTTTATTCCTCCATTTTCCCTACACCCAGAGGACACTGGCAAAGATGCAGTGAATTGTACCTATAAGAATGAGGATGACTGTGTTGTCAGATTCCAGTACTATGAAGACTCCAGTGGAAAGTCCATTCTGTATGTGGTAGAAGAGCCAGGTGAGTGAACCCTGAGGGCTCCTGGCCCTGCCCCAGGAGGGAGAGGGAGAATCATATTAGGCAGGAATTTCTACTCATTGAGCCTCTTAAACAAAACAGGTTAAGCCTGCAAGTGATAAGTTAGAGGCCACGCGTGGTGGCTCATGCCTGTAATCCCAGCAGTTTGGGAGGCCAAGGTGGGTGGATCACCTGAGGTCAGGAGTTAGAGACCAGCCTGGCCAACGTGACATCTCTACTAAAAATACAAAAAAATTAGTTGGGTGTGGTGGCACACGCCTGTAATTCCAGCTCCGCAGGAGGCTGAGGCTGGAGACTCATTTGAACCCGGGAGGCAGAGGTTGCAGTGAGCTGAGATTGCACCACTGCACTCCAACCTGGGCGACAGAGTGAGACTCCATCTGAAACAAGCAAACAAACAAACAAATGATAAGTTAGGGACTGTCATCTTGGTGAAGGGTATTTATAAACACAAATATTATCAGGAAAGTGACTTGTTAATTGAGGAGACAGAAAAACCAGAAAGCAGGTAAAGAGAAGAAGATAGATATGGGTTTCATCAATGGACAAAATATATCATTGTATTTTTTTTAGGCAATTATGTCAAAAGGTAAAGAATTTAAATTTTAGGACTTTACAGCACACAATATCTGCACTACTGAAAGTGAGATGGTTGACTGTGCTTCAGAGGAAGGCCTGATGGTTGGAGGTGTTGACCTTTCCAGGTTTACTGCAGGATGTAGGGATGGGTTTGAGGCACTAATGCAAAGCTGCCCTGAACACTGAAAAGACAGTGCCTTCTGGAAGCATTCATCCCATCATAACACACCAGCCACAGGCTTGTCACCATCCAGTGCTGTTGATTGCTTGCTTCCCTTTAACACCTTTATGGCCTTTGTTCCCCTTAAACAATGGATTAAGATGAGTTATTGGAAAACATTTTTGAGTATTTACTGCCATTACACCCCTTCCTCCACATTAGGAGAATGGAGCCCAGATCCATAGACCTGTGTTTTCAATTGTTTTTTTGAGATAGGGTCTCATTTTGTCATCCAGGTTGGAGAGCAGTGGTGTGAACTTGGCTCACTGTAGCTTCAACCTTTTGGGCTCACACAATCCTCCCATCTCAGCCTCCCTGGGACTACAGGCATACACAACGACACCTGGCTACTTTTTAATTTTTATTTTTTGTAGAGATGAAGTCTCACTATGTTGCCTAGGCTAGTCTTAAACTCCTAGGCGCCAGTGATCACTGCCACCCACCCCCCAGCCTCAACCCCCACAGTACTGGGATTACAGGTATGAGTCATTGTGCCCGGCCAACGTATCCTATGTTGTTGCCCTGGAATTCTAGGCTCTGCCTCCCCACTCATCTCCCAGCTCTAATCATTTCCTGGCTTGTAGTAGAATGTTGCAGCTGTGGTCTCAGACAATGGGGGAGATCATTCTTTTCTCTTCCCCAACTTAAGATCTTGCAGGTGCTCTCTTTGAAGGGCTGATCTATGATAGAGCAGTAAAGACAGCACTGCCAAACGTTTTGGCATTGGCCAAGTGGAGTTTAACCACATGGAATGAGCTCCTGAGCTGGGCTCTTAACACTCCCAGATGTGGTTGCCAAATAAAATACACTATGTCCCATATAATATTTAGTACACGCTTATAGTAAAAAATAATTATTTATCCGAAATTCAAATTTGTCTTGGCTTCCTGTTTTTTTTTGAGACAGAGTCTTGCTCTGTCACCCAGGCTGGATTACAGTGGTTCAATGTTGGCTCACTGCAATCTCTGCCTCCTGGGTTCAAGCAGTTCTCATGCCTCAGTCTTCTGAGTAGCTGGGATTACAGGTGCCCACCACCACACCTGGCTAATTTTTGTATTTTTTAGTAGAGACTGGGTTTTACCATGTTGGCCAGGCTGGTCTTGAACTTCTGACTTCAAGTGATCTGCCTACCTTGGCCTCTCAAAGTGCTGGGATTCCAGGTGTGAGCCACTGCACCTGGCCAAGCGTCCTGTATTTTTGTTTGCTGAATCTGCCAACCCTACCCAGACTTCTCTGACCTTAGGTCATTTGCCATTGGTCTACTGCTGTGGCTGGAAAGACCTTCCAGAGGTCACCTGATCTGGCCTTCTGCTTCTAGGAAGCCTGCCCCAAACTCCTCTCCAGATACATGGTTAACAAATTGTTTTCCCCTGAAGACCTTCTGGCACCCTACCTGTCCTGCCCATACTAATATGTAGAATTGAAGAGATTTTACTTTGAGAATTGAGGGTCAGCCCTATCCAAGTCTTCCAGAGAATCCATAATTGTTTTTCCCAGAAGAACTGGGGCCCTTCACTCCTGGGAACTTGGACACTGGAACCTCACAGTTTCTCTCCAGGCACTCATTTAATTATAGACATGTTGTAATTTGGCAGGTTGGGAGACAGCCAGCTTGGGTTGTGGTGGTGGTTGTTTTTGTGTTGTATGTGGTGAGCATTGGGTGTATGTTTAGAGAGGAAGGTGGAAGACAGTGTGGAAAGTGGGTGTGACTTCCTCTCCAGGCTCATCAGCACCCTCATATATAAACAGCTGGTTTCATAACACTTGAGGTTACTGGAGTAAGATCACCTATTAGATACCTGACATTTATGGGAAGTAGAGCTCTGCAGAGTATACTCAGTCTGACCCCCAGAGGGATGACATGCCTCTGTGGTAGTTGTTGACTGGGGTTGAACAGGAAGTCAGCTTTCAATAGGGTTATGATTTTAGATGACTAATATTTTGGGAAAGAACTCAAAATATTGTCTTGGCTGGCAGATCCTGGTCTCTAAGAATGCAAAAAATGTCATTAGGTTCATAGCCTTCAGGAATGTAAATATATGAACCAGGATAACAGAAACAAATACTTGCAGGGGCTAAGGAAGCAAATAAGTTAGTGAAAACAGCTGGGTATAAGAAGATCACTTACAATGGTAGCTGATATTTACTGAACACTTTTGCTGTGCCAGGCATTGTTCTGAGTTTTTAGGATATATTTAATTTAATTATTCCTCATAACACGTTTCTTTTGAAGTCAGTGCTATTACTATCTTCATTTTAAAGATGGAGAAACAGGAAACAGACATTCAGAAAGGTTAAGTAATTTTCCAAATATCATGTAGCAAAGTTAAGTCACAAGTCAGGATTCAAACCCAGGGAGTCTCACTCTAATGTCCGCAGGAGCACAGACACACCAAGTCACACTGCCTTCCTTTAGGAAAGAGACGAGAGAGTGGTAGGGATTCTGGTGAACTAGAAAACATGCATTCTAACTAAAAGGAGCAGCTCCTCTTCAGCTCTAGCTAGCTGCTGCCCTGCAGGAATATAGGTACCAATGTTTCTAGCTCTTTGGACTTACCTTCTTTCTTTCTTTCTTTTTCTTTTTCTTTTTTTTTCTCTCTACCTCCCCCTCTCTCTCTTTCTGTCTTCCTTCCCCCACTTCTTTCTTCCTTTTTTTGAGATAGGGTCTCCCTCTGTCATCGAGGCTGGAGAGCAGTGGCATGAACTCCCAGGCCTTGACCTCCTAGGCTCAAACGATTCTCCCACCTCAGCCTCCTGAGTAGCTGGAACTACAGGCATATGCCACCATGTGTGGCTAAGTAAAAAAAATTGTAGCAGCAGGGTCTCACTATGTTGCCCAGGCTGGTCTTGAACTTCTAGACTTAAATTATCCTCCTGCCTCAGCCTCCCAAATGCTGGCATTATAGGCGTGAGCCACTGTGCCTGGCCTGGATTTTCTTTTTAAAGAGAATAATATAAATTTTAGGGGGAGAATCTCCTGATTATTCAGTATTGCCAATAAAATCAATTTTTATTTTTTATTTTATTTCTTTTTTTGAGATGGAGTTTTAGTCTGTTACCCACGCTAGAGTGCAATGGCACGATCTTGGCTCACTGCAACCTCCACCTCCCAAGTCCAAGTGATTCTTGTGCCTCTGCCTCTCAAGTAGCTGGGATTACAGGTTTATGCCACCACACCCGGCTAATTTTTGTAGTTTTAGTAGAGACAGAGTTTTACCATGTTGGCCAGGTTGGTCTCGAACTCCTGACCTCAGGTGCTCTGCCCACTTTGGCCTCCCAAAGTGCTGGGATTACAGGTGTGAGATACTGCACCCAGCCAACTTTTTATTTTTTAATTTTTAAAAAATGTTTCTTTAGCTATAGAGGTACATGTGTGGGTTTGTTCTGTAGATAAGTTGTGAGTCATGGGGTCTGGTGTACATATTATTTCATCACCCAGGTAATAAGCATAGTACCTGATAGGTAGTTTTTTGATCCTCACCCTCCTCCCACCCTCTACCTTCGAGTAGGTCCCAGTGTCTGTTGTTCCCTTCTTTCTGTCTAATTTTTAAAAGAAACACTTGGGTGAACCCCCACACAAAGGTATGGCTGGGTTCTGTCTAGAGATTACCAGGTCTAGGCTTCTGATTTGAGCCACTCAGGACAGATTATTGCTGTCCTAAAGATTGTCCGTTTAAAAAATTAATTTTTGAAAACTGTCCTATTTCCATCAAGGACTTTAATTACTTTGTCAAGAACACTTTATTCACAGCCAGTTCAAGTGACTCCTGCTTCATTCACAATTACCCTGCTCTGTGCTTCTTCCTGACAGAGTGTCCCAAGGGCCCTGACATCCTAGTTGTCCTGCTCTCAGTGATGGGGGCCATTCTGCTCATCGGCCTTGCTGCTCTGCTCATCTGGAAGCTCCTCATCACTATCCACGACCGAAAAGAGTTTGCTAAATTTGAGGAAGAACGTGCCAGGGCAAAATGGGACACAGTAAGAGGCTGGGCTGGGCGTCTTCTAAAAAGTCATTGGTCTGAGACTCTTCAGTGGAAGGAGCAGATGCTTTGGGTGGTCAGGTTCAGCCAGTGCCATCTGTTATCCTCTGTTCTAGAAACTGGGAGAGATGGTTTCACTGTCCCCTTGTCCTTCGGCTTCCTAAAAACCTACCATACAGTCACTAGGAGCCACGTCAGGTAGTACTGACCAAACACAGACAGGACCCAGCTTTGCCCTGACCCTGAAGGAATGAGAAAGAAACATATTCTCCAACTGAGGAAGACAAGACAACCCTACACTGAGAACACATAATGTATTATATGCTAATGATGCCCAAAGCCTTAAACACAAATAGGAAAAAATATGATCACTAACATTTCCTGAGGATTCGGCATATGCCTGGAACTGTTCTGAATGCCATTTATGTATTAACTTATTTCATTCCTCTAACAACATTACGTGGTGGGCAATATTATTATTCCCATTTTGTAGGTAAAGAAACTGAGTGCAGAGAAGTTAAGAACTTTGCCTGATTCTGGGAGGGAATTAGGTTACTATAGGGATACTTTTTGGGTAGCCTCTTAGAGATAGAGGCAGGATGTCATTCCACCTCATTCTTTTCTTTTTCCTCAAATAAATTGTTACTTCAAGGCTGGGTGTGGTGGCTCACACCTGTAATTCCAGCACTTTTGGGGGCCAAGGTGGGCAACATGGCAAAACTCCATCTCTATGGATGGAGTTAGCCAGGCATGGTGGCGCACGCCTATAATCCCAGCTGTTTGGGAGGCTGAAGCAGGAGAATCACTTGAACCTGGTAGATGGAGGTTGCAGTGAGCCAAGATTGTACCGTGCTCTGGATGACAGAGAAGGACTCTGTCTCAAAAAAAAAAAAAAAAAAAAAAAAAAAGTTTGCTTCCAAATCAGACTCTACTCTTTTATTCTTATTTTATTTAATTAAACAAGCATTTACTGAGAACATTCTATATACTTAATCCTACTGTATTCCCTTTTGACTCTTTTTTCACATTTCAACTTTTTTCCTGGACCCTCCAAATGGCCATTTGACTCCCCTAATGTCCAGGGTTAGGATTAGGCTGCAAGTTTGTTCCCATTTGATGGTGACCCCAGAGTTTTGTACTCAAGGGTCCCGTGAAACTGAAATGTTTCTGTTAGAACAGTGTGGAACATCCTGTACCTGTGAGTCCCACAAAAATGTGTTTCATGAAGCTACCATTAAGGACTTCTAGACCTTATGGGATTTGTTACCTTTTTTTTTTTTTTGAGACGGTGTCTTGCTCTGTTGCCAGACTGAAGTGCAATGGCACGATCTCAGCTCACTGCAACCTCTGCCTCCCAGGTCCTGGTTCAAGAAATTCTCCTGCCTCAGCCTTCCAAGCAGCCAGGACCACAGGCCTGCACCACCATGCCCAGCTAATTTTTGTATTTTTAGTAGGGACCGGCTTTCACCATGTTGGTCAGGATGGTCTCAATCTCCTGACCTTGTGATCCACCTGCCTCTTTTGGAAAATATTTTGGGAAACCTAGCGAGGGTCTTACTTTTTCCTGGTCACATGACAGTTTTGTGGATAATGCTTCCCCCTCCCATCTCCTCCCCTCCCCTCCCCTCCCCTCCCCTCCCCTCTCCTCCCCTCCCCTCTCTTCCCCTCCCCTCTCCTCCCCTCCCCTCTCTTCCCCTCCCCTCTACTCCCCTCCCCTCTCCTCCCCTCCCCTCTCCTCTCCTCCCCTCTTCTTCCCTCCCCTCTCTTCCCCTCCTCTCCCTCCCTTCCTTTACTTTCTCTTCCCTCCTTCCTTCTTTTTTTGAGACAGGGTCTCACTCTGTCACTCAGGTTGGAATGCAGTGGTGCCATCACAGCTCACTGCAGCCTTGATATCCTGGGCTCACTTCCCTACCTCACTTCCCGAGTAGCCAGGACTATAGGCACACACCACCACAGCCAGCTAATTTTTGTATTTTTTTCCCATGTAGAGACAGGGTCTCACTCTGTTACCCAGGCTGGTCTCGAACTCCTGGGCCCAAGTGATCTTCCTACTTTGGCCACTCAAAGTGCTGGGATTACAGGCATAAGCCACCATGCCCAACCTTGGTTAGTGCTTGGCAGGATTAGATGAAAACAATTTAAAAATTATCTGAGCAAAAGCTGTCCTCTGTGTTCTGAACTCCACCTGCTACACTTCTGTCCCTGTCTACATCTCCCATCACTGTCAAAGGGAATGGAAAAAGGGAGAAGGGCAAAAGAGATGGGGACAAGGGTGAAACAGGAGAGGTTCTGCTCTGGAATGCTGTGGGATCACTGAAGAGTAATAGGCTGAATTTAGCTCCTTAGAAATAGTAGTGGCGAACAGGTGTGGTGGCTCACACCTGTAATCCCAGCACTTTGGGAAGCTGAGGCAGGTGGATCGCTTGAGCTCAGGAGTTTGAGACCAGCTTGGGCAACATGACAAAACCCTTCCGTACCCCATCTCTACAAAAAATGCAAAATTAGCCAGGCATGGTGGTGTGTGCCTGTAGTCCCAGCCACTTGGGAGGCTGAGGTGGGAGGATGTCTTGAGCTCGGGAGGTGGAGGTTGCAGTGAGCTGAGATTGTGCCACTGCATTCCAACCTGGGCAACAGAATGAGATCCTATCTAAAAAAATAAATAAATAAGAAATAAGAAACAGTGGCAGGATGGCATTCTACCTCATCTCCTCCTGTTATTTCCTATCAATTTTCGTGCCAAGAACTAAAGTGTGAGTAAAACGAACATTTTTCTGTTTCATTAATGGTGTATTCTAGAGAAGGTTGCCTTGGGAAAACTTATCAGATGAATTTGGGTTAGGGAAGGACTGAAGAATTCACCGTAAGACGCTTTTCTGTTTCCTCCACAGGCCAATAACCCACTGTATAAAGAGGCCACATCTACCTTCACCAATATCACCTACCGGGGCACTTAATGTTAAGCAGTCATCCTCAGATCATTATCAGCCTGTGCCAGGATTGCAGGAGTCTCTGCCATCATGTTTACAGAGGACAGTATTTGTGGGGAGGGATTTGGGGCTCAGAGTGTGGTGGGCTGGGAGAATGTCGGTATGTGGAAGTGTGGGTCTGTGTGTGTGTGTTGCATGTGGATATGTGTAATTTAAAATTGTGATGTGTTATGATAAGCTGAGCTCCTTAGCCTTTGTCCCCAGGATGCCTCCTGCAGGAATTCTTCCTGTTTAGCTTGAGGGTGACTGTGGAGCTGAGCAGGTGTTCATCATTACCTCAGTGAGGAGCCAGCTTTCCTCATCAGGCCATTGTCCCTGAAGAGAAGGGCAGGACTGAGGCCTCTCATTCCAGAGGAAGGGACACCAAGCCTTGGCTCTACCCTGAGTTCATAAGTTTATGGTTCTCGGGCCTGACTCTCAGCAGCTATGGTAGGAACTGCTGGGCTTGGCAGCCCGGGTCATCTGTACCTCTGCCTCCTTTCCCCTCCCTCAGGCTGAAGGAGGAGTTGGGGAGAGCTGAACTATCAGAGCTGCCTGTGCCTTTCGCCATCCCTTTAATCCAGCTATGGTTCAAGTCCTTTCAGCCTAATTCTTTGACCTGTTGGGAGTGAGGATGGCAGGGCCACTCAGGGGTCATTCATGGCCTGGGGGATGTATCAGCATCTCCCAGTACATAATCACAACCCTCCAGATTTGCCCTATTGGCAGCTCTACCCTGGAGGTTTGTTTACAAGAAGTGTGTCACCCTTATGCCAGCACCATCTCTTTACCTCCTAATTCCACACGTCACTGCTGTAGACATTTGCTGTAAGCTGATGATGTCTCTCATGATCAAATGCTTTTCCTTTAAGGGAGAAAGTGCTGTTGTAGAGCCAGGGGTCCGGCCTTACTCTTCTGGCCTTTTTTCCCTTGTCCATGGCACCTCTACAAAACCAGCCCTGTGCCTCTGTGTGCTGTATCCATCCATGGGGCTGATTGCATTTTCCTACTACCTCTTGGCTGCCTTGTGAAGAAATTATTCCCATGAATTGGCTGGGAATAAGTGCCAGGATGGAATGATGGGCCAGTTGTATCAGCATATGTGGCCTGCTCTTCTATGAGCTGGACAACCTCATTTTAACTCAGTCTTTAATCTGAGAGGCCACAGTGCAACTTTATTTTATTTTTCTCATGAAGAGGTTTTCTTAACCTAAAGGAACATGTATATAAACATGCTTGCATTATATTTGTAAGGGTATGTGATGGCAAAGAAGGAGAGCATAGGAAACCACACAGACTTGGGCAGGGTACAGACACTCCCACTTGGTATCATTCACCGAAAGTCCCTGCCCAGGGGCTGGATCTGTGAGGGGCTCTCTCACCCTGGAAGGCTATGGGGATAGATGTATGGACATACTGGACCTTTCCTGAGAAAGAGGGACTGTTCTTTCATTCCAGAAGAGCAGTGGCTCCATTGGTGTTGACATACATCCAACATAAAAAGCCACTCCCAAACACCCAAGAAAAAAAGAAAGACTTAATAAGTTGTTCCATGAGCAGAAAACTGGAGTTCTGGCCTCAGTGTTGCAGCTAAATAATCTTTGACTCTAATTAAGGCAAGTCACTTTCTTCACCTTAAGGCTCAGTTTTCTAGTCTGAGAAATGATGGGTTTTGAGCAACCAGTCTTGAAGGCCTCTTTCAGTGTCAACATTCTAAGATGCTGGGACTTACTGTGGCATCAAATGTGCGGTCAAGATTCTGTGGGATATTGATACTGTTTGTGCTTTTAGTTGGGAGAGCTGAGAGACCGGGCTTTGGCAAGAGAAGATGCCATTCCATATCACCTTTCTCCGAGAGTCTCATTCTACCTTCTCTCCAAACCCCTTTTCCAACATTTGTTAATAGGTACATCTTTCCCGACGTAGCACTTAAGCTTCATTTGGTTACTACTTCTTCCTTCACTTTGTACATATTTGCATCCACATATTAGGGAAAAGGAATTCATAAGTAGCTCAAGTATCTATTCTGTATTCTTGTGTTAACATTGAGAATATGCCTTGGAATTAGATACTGGGCCATGACTGAGCCCTGTCTCACCCAGGGATTACTCCTTACTGTAGGGAACGGGAATGTGGGAGAGGGATAAATAGGGGACACGGAGGGATAGTCATGGAACCAAGAAGTCTGGAACCTAATTATAATCTTCAGCTACCAAGACAGATCCATGAGCGTGTTAATGGGACATTTTCTTTAGATAAGATGCTTTATATGAAGAAACTATATTGAAGGGGGAAGAAAATGTATTTAAAGGGTAAATCAAATCAGTAATCTTCTCTGAGCTACTGGAATGAAGTCACAGGTCTTGAAGACCAGTACTATTTGTCAATATGTGGGGATAACCTGTAGCTGCTTTCATAAGGTAGCAAATAGCAGCTTTGGCTTGTGGGGTGAACAGCTAAACAGTGTTCTGACAGATGTCACAGTACAAAGGGATTGTGTCTAGCTCTTTTGGAGAAAATTTATATCTAGTCTTAGGATCTGTGGACAATGGTGGGGAACTTTGAATATTCATGACAAGTTGCCATATTAGGAGTCAGTTCTTCTCAGATATTCCTAGGTCATCCATGATTTTTTTTTTTTTTTGAGATGAAGCCTCACTCTTGTCACCCAGGCTGGAGCTCAATGATGGAGTCTTGGCTTACTGCAACCTCTGCCTCCTGGGTTCAAGTGATTCCCCTGCCTTAGCCTCCCAAGCAACTGGGACAGGCGCCCACCACTATGCCCGGCTAATTTTTGTATTTTAGTAGAGACAGGGTTTCACTATGTTGGCCAGGCTGGTCTTGAACTCCTGACCTCAGATGATTCACCTGCCTCGGCCTCTCAAAGTGCTGGGATTATAGGCATGAGCCATCTAGACTGGCCAGTCATCCATGATTTTAACGTGGGAATTCAAAGCCTCTTTTTCTTTGTAAAATATTCCAGGTTGAAATTTCTTAAGTGCCTTCCTGACTTCCTAACCACCTTCTCTGTTTGGGTTTGTGCAACAGTGAATTAAATGTACTTTCTAAAAAGAATTGGCCTACGGCTGCCCAATGCTTCCTGTGTTGTTATTTTCATTTTCTTTGGGTGAAAGAATAAGTGTCATTGGCTCAGAAATGATTATTTTAGAATAAGCATGTTCCCAAATGTAACAGAATGATGACTACTATGGGTACTGAAGCTAGCTTCAGAATCCAGACTGTCTCTTTAGTTTTTTTTTTTTGTGACGGAGTCTTGCTCTGTTACCCAGGCTGGAGTGCAGTGGCATGATCTTGGCTCACTGCAACCTCTGCCTCCTGGTCTCATGTGATTCTCCTGCCTCAGCCCTCAGCCTCCTGAGTTGCTGGGATTACAGGTGCCACCACCATGCCCGACAAATTTTTGTATTTTTATTTATTTATTTATTTTTAAGATGGAGTCTTGCTCTGTCACCCAGGCTGTGGTGGTGTGATCTCTGCTCACTGCAACATCCACCTCCCAGACTCAAGCAATTCTCCTGCCTTAGACTCCCGAGTAGCTGGAATTACAGGCATGCATCACCATACCTGGCTAATTTTTGTATTTTTAGTAGAGACGGGGTTTCACCATGTTGGCTAGGCTGGTCACGAACTGACCTCAAGTAATCCCATGACCTTGGCCTCTTAAAGTGTTGGGATTACAGGTGTGAGCCACTGGGCCTGGCCCTCTTTAGATTTAATATTTTTAAAATGAGTAGGTTATTATTATTCTAAGAGTTTGAGTTTTTAAAAAATTGGATATTATTTAGGAACTTGTGCAATCTCAAAAGAACAGATTGCCAGTGTAGCCTAGGTTTTGTTTGTAGGAGGCATAAATGGATAAAATAAGAGCTTAATGGCAAATTATTGACAGGACCATTTAAAAGGACAAATTTTATTTAAGGCAGTGGGTGTCAAAGTGTGGTTCCAATACCTGCAGCATCAATATCAGCTGGAAACTTGTTAGAAATGAAAATTGACAGGCCCCACCCCACAACTACTGAATCAGAAAATCTGGGAGTGAGGACACACTGTCTGGTTTTTTTTTTTTTTTTTTTTTTTGAGACGAAGTTTTGCTCTTGTTGCCCAGGCTGGAATGCATGGAGTGCAATGGTACGATCTCAGCTCACCACAACCTCCGCCTCCTGGGTTCAGGCAATTCTCCTGCCTCAGCCTCCTGAGTAGCTGGGATTACAGGCACGCGCCACTATGCCCAGCCATTTTTTTGTATTTTTAGTAGAGACGGGGTTTCACCATGTTGACCAGGATGGTCTCAATCTCTTGACCTCGTGATCCACCCGCCTCGGCCTCCCAAAGTGCTGGGATTACAGGCTTGAGCCACCGCGCCTGGCCCACTATCTGTTTTAAGACTTCCTGGTGATTCTAATTCATGCTCAAGTTTAAGAACAACTGATTTAAGGAGTCACATATGTAGCCTTCTTGCCTAGCAAGAACTTTATAGTAAGGCAGCTCAGTTACTATATACAGTTAATAACAAATTCAGAAGATGAATAACATATTCAGAAAATGAAATATCCACTCATACAAAACGAAAGTCTACTTTGACCCATTTCTAGGTTAAGTGATCTGGGGCATCTTGGTTTCACACATGACCACAGATTCCCATGAAAAACTAAAAGAATAGGTGAAAATCCTGGGAAAAAACTAACAAGATACTTTTTATGTGTACCAAGATATAAGCAAGAAAATATTCTTATGGAATTTATTCACAGAAGATGGGACAAAGTCCTAATTATTAACATGTTCATCCTGTAGGATGCTAGGATAATATTAGAATTTGTTAAATGTATTGAGCACCAACAGTGTGAGACTGAAGTACTTTACAGAACACTGATAACATAACCTTTGTCTTTGAGTCCTTTTTTTTTCAGACAGGGTCTCATTTTGTTGCTGGAGTGCAGTGGCACCATCATGGCCACTGCATCCTTAACCTCCCAAGCTCAAGCAATTCTCCTGCCTTAGCCTCCCAAAGTGTAGGGACTACAGGCACATGCCACCACACTTGGCTAATTAAAAACATTTTTCTTTTTAGAGATGAGGTCTCACTATATTGCCCAGGCTGGTCTTGAACTTCTGGGCTCAAGCAATCCTTCCACCTCAACCTCACAAAGTGCTGGAATTACAAGCGTGAGCTACCGTGCCTGGCCTGAGTCTTAAATTCTTTACATGTACATTTTTTTCAGCACAATACAATGCATGACATCATTAAGAGCTTACATGAACATAGACTGAGACCTTTTATGGTGAAATATTTTGAGAGTCACTGTGTTTTATTTATGTCTTGGTAACTGCTGACTAAATGTCTGGATGAAAATAGAGGATCTTAGGTAAAATGAGATGAAAAACTATATGTTGTCACATTTGTAATTCTTTAACTCTTGCCTTCTGTAGTCCAGATGCTACAGTAACAGAGCCATCTAATGATCACTGGGACCAATTACAAGCAGACTGCCTGGGAATTACAGTGTACTTAATTTTCACAATGATATAATGGAACCATAACGTATGCTCTGCAAATGAGCCATGTAAAAATCATTTCTATTTGGTTTTATAATACAACATGGAAGCATATATTCCTAATTTGTTTTAGTTTGATTAAAACATGCAAGGAGGCAGTCTTAGAAGCTTGTGATTAGGATTAAGTATATCATTATATAAAAATTTAAAAACCCATTTAATGTGGCTACCTAAGAATGGTTTGTATGTGAAAAAAAATGCAGAGGTCAGGAACATGAAAGCCTTCCTTGAGGATGCTAATGTTATAAAGAAGCCCCTCCAACTCCTTGCATAAAGGAAACACTTTTCATCAGCTGTGTATTTTCTGACACACCAAAGATTGTGCACAGAAAGCTCTGTTTAGAAAATTTAGGAGCCTTTAAACAAAATGTCCATTGTAAATTATTCTTTAGCAGTGTGTCCCTGATAAGAGCTTGTAAGGAAAAATTTCACAATTGATTTCATTTTAGTATGTTAATTGGATTTTCCAGTGACTCATACAGAATTGGCATGATTCTTTGGGGAGATCACAGTGATGATGTGTAAATATCACTTTGGTGGCCAGTGGAAATACTTAGTTAAGAAATCGGAAAAAAAATGTTGATGGGTGTGTGCTGGACTTCGCTTTTCCTGACCCTTACACTCACCATTGTAGCAGAGGTTGCTGATCATGCCCAGTATGTTTTCTGCTTCTCACATAGTTTTAGAAATTCTGATTTTTAGTTGGGCACATGGTTGCCCAGAATAAATATTATTCTCTTATTACTAATAAGCAAATTTGGTAAAGTTGCGGGATACTAAGTTAGCATGCAAAAATCTTGTAGCCACATGTGCCATGTCCATCTAACAGGCAATGAAGATGTAAATGAAAGAGGTGTATGCAACTTCTGGTAAATACTGTTTAAGGGAAGGAACATACTTTTCTCCATTTACTTAATCCTGCAGGCTGGAATGCAGAGGTAATACCTAGAAGTTAAGTAGCCATCATAGGTCAATATGTGACTTTGGGGATTGTATTATTTTATTTATTTTTAAATTTTTTTTAAGGAGGTGGGGTCTTGCTATGTTGCCCATGTTGGACTTGAACTCCTAGGTTCAAGCAATCCTTCCACCTCAACCTCCCCAAGTAGTTGGGACTACAGGTACATGCCACTGCACCCAGTGGGGATTGTAATAGTTATCTGTTGCTGCATAAGAAATTACTCCACAATTTAGTAGCTTAAAACAACAAATATTATCTTGCTGTTTCTATGGTCAGGAATTCAGGAATGGCTTAGCTGGGTATTTCTGGCTCAGAGACTCCCAAGAGGTTGGAGTCAAACTGTTGGCCAGGACTGTAGTCTGTTGAAGGCTAAAAAGGGCTGGAGAATCATTTTCTAAGATGGCTTACTCACATGGCTGTTGGCAGGAGGCATCAATTTCATGCTGGCTATTGGCAACAGGCCTTAGTTTTTCACCACTTGGACAACTCTATAGGACTGCTTGAGAGTCTGCATGGCATGTCAGCTAGTTTCTCCCAGAGGGAGTAATCCAAGAGAGAACAAGGAGGAAGCCACGATGTTTTGTTATGACTTAGTTTTGTAAGTGTCATACCATAATTTCTGCCATACGCTATTCATTAGATGTAGCTCACTAAATCCAGCCAACATTCAAGAGGGGAATAGATGCCACCTCTTGAAGGGAGGAGCATGGTGAACAGAATCATTGCCCCCAAAGACAGCCACATTCCTGTCTCCAGAACTTGTGACTATGTTACCCTATGTGGAACAAACAACTTTGTTGAGGTAATTAATGATCTTTAGATGAGGCAATCATCCTGGATTATTTCAGTGGACTCAGTGTAATTGCAAGTGTCCTTACAAGAGGGAGGCAGGGCTGGGCATGGCGGCTCATGCCTGTAATCCCAGGACTTTGGGAGGCTGAGGCAGTTGGATCACTTGAGGCCAGGAGTTTGAGACCAGCCTAGCCAACATGGCAAAACCCTGAATCTACTAAAAATACAAAAAAACAAAACAAAACAGCTGGGCGAATCCCAACTATTTGTGAGGCTGATGCATGAGAATCACTTGAATCCAGGAGGCAAGGGTTACAGTCGACAGAGATTGCACCACGGCACTCCAGCCTGGGTGACAAAGTAAGAGACTCTGTCAAAAAAAAAAAAAAAAAAGGAGGGAGTTAGGAGAGCCAGAGTGAGCGTGAATGGAGGTGAGTAAGACTGATAGAGCCACACGTCAAGGAATGTATACAGCCTATAGAAGTTGGAAAAGGCAAAGAATGGATTCTCCTCTACAGCCTCAATAACGAATGCAGCCTTTGATTTTAAGCCTGTAAGGCCCAATTTTTACTTTTGGCCTCCAGAAATTTGAGATAATAAATTTGTGCTATTTAAGCCACTAAGTTTGTGGTAATTTGTTATCACAGCATAGTAAACTAATACAAATATCAAAGTGATTGTGGACATATTTTAAGTCTACCCTAGACCACCCTCTGGTCACAAATTATTTATAATTCTCCCACAAGCAGAATAAACTTACCCCTTCTAAGGCCCCAGAATCTTATCCCATTGTAGAATCAATTCAAAGTTCAGAATCTTATCCTATACATAAGGTGATGATGAGGCTTCTTGGATGTAATTCTCTAAATACAACTACTCAGGTACGTGCCTTTCAATCTGAAGTTCTGTGAACAAAAAGAAAAAGGTCATATGCTCCTTTCCCTACAACAACCAATGTAAAATGGCAGGGGCAGAGAGATAACTGCTATGGACACTCCTATTCCAACAGGTGGAAAACAAGGTACACAGAAGTCACTGGTTCATAGCAATTCTGAAATCCACTTGAGTACAAGTCTGCAGATCCACATGCAAAGCCTGGAAATAACTCCCTACGGCTTTTGGTTCCATCCTCTGGGCTCTTGGTTTTATCCTCTAAGTCATCCCTTTTTTGTGAAAGGTAGATGTGTTTGCATCTAAATAGTTTTCTTAGTTTGCTTCCTGTTTGTAGAAATGTGGAGGTCCAAAGGCCCCTTTCCTTTTTTGTACTTTCTTTCCTTTCAGCTCAAGCTGACAGTATTTCTGACAATACAGTTCTCTTAAAACAATTTTTGAATTCATTGTGAATTTTATTGGGTTTTAGTCTAGGAGACAAAAGCCATGTCAGCAAATCTCTTTTGTTTCTTTCTACCTTGGGCTTCTGCTGAAGGACAAAGACCTTAAGTTTCTTAGATGCCCTATTGTTTGAATGAGAGGACCTGTGAACCACACTCTTAAAATCATTTTAGTGTTTTTTTTTTTTTTTTTTTTTTTTTTTAAGACAGAGTCTCACCCTGTCACCCAGGCTGGAGTGCAATGGCTCAATCTTGGCTCACCACAACCTCTGCCTCCCAGGTTCAAGTGATTTTCCTGCTTCAGCCTCCTGAGTAGCTGGGATTACAGGTACTTGCCACCACACCCAGCAAGTTTTTTGTATTTTTAGGAGAGATGAGGTTTCACCATGTTGGCCAGGCTGGTCTAGAACTTCTGACCTCAGGTGATCAACCCCCCCAGCCTCCCAAAGTGCTGGGATTACAGGTGTGAGCCACCATGGCCAGCCACTCTTAAAATCTTTAGAGGGTCTTTGCCTGATTGAACGGTACTCTGAGGTACCAACTGAAAACACAACAGGTGTGGGGAGTGGAAATGTGGGGGAGGGAGGGTGGATTGGGGATATTTTCAAAAATAAAAGACATGGTCTCAGCACTCAGATATTTCGTAATCTTTGGGGGGGATAAACTGTATACATACATTTAAAAAGCACTGAAGAATTACAGGTCATATCCCTAATGAATATAGATGCAAAAATCCTCAACAAAATACTAGCATACTGACTTCAAAAATACATTAAAAGAATAATTCAGCATGATCAAGTGGGATTTATCCCCGGGATGCAAGGATGGTTCAACATATGGGAATCTACAAATGTGATACACCACATAAACAGAATGAAGGACAAACACCATATGATCATTTCAATAGATGCATAAAAAGCATCTGACAAAATTAACCATCCTTTCATGATGAAGGTTCTCAACAAATTAAGTACGGAAGGAACGTACCTCAACACAATAAAGGTCGTATATGACAAGCCTGTAGCTAACATTCTCAACAGTGAAAAGTTGAAGGCATTTCCTTTAACATCAGGAACAAGAAAAGGATACCCACTCTTACCATTTTTTTTTTTTTCAACATAGCACTGGAAGTTCTAGTGAGAATAATTATGCAAGAGAGGGAAATAAAAGACATCTTAACAGGAAAGTAAGTGTTGGAATTTTGTTTGTTGACAATATGATTTTACATATGGAAAACCCTAAAGACTCCACCAAAAAACTGTTAGAATAAATTCAGTAAAGTTGCTGTACACAGTCAACACACAAAAATCAGCAGCATTTCTAGATGCTAAAAACAAACTATACAAAGAAGAAATTAAGAAAATAATTCTACTTGCATTAGCAAGAACCAAAACTGAAACAAAAAAGGTGTAAATTTAACCAACAAAGTGAAACATCTTTATACTGAAAACTACAAAACACCAATGAAAGAAATTGGAGAAAACACAAATAAATGAAAAGATGGCCCATGTTCTTGGATTGGAATAATTAATATAATTAAAATGCCCATGAGGCTGGGTGCAGTGGCTAATGCCTGTAATCCCAGCACTTTGGGAGGCCAAGGTGGGCAGACCATGAGGTCAGGAGTTCAAGACAAGCCTAGCCAACATAGTGAAACCCTGTCTCTACTAAAAATACAAAAATTAGCCAGGCATGGTGGCACATGCCTGTGGTCCCAGCTACTTGGGAGGCTGAGGAAGGAGAATCACTTGAACCTGGGAAGCAGAGGTTGTGGTGAGCTAAGATTGCGCCACTGCACTCCAGCCTGAGCAACAGAGTGAGACTCTGTCTCCAAAAAAAAAAAAAAAAAAAGCCCATGCTACTCAAAGTGATCTATAGATTCATTGCAATTCCTATAAAAATTCCAGAGTTATTTTTCATCGAAATAAAAAATCCTAAAGTTCATATGGAACCATAAAAGATCCCAAATAACCAAAGCAATCTTGAGCAAAAAGAACAAAGCTGAAGGCATCATGCTACCTGACTTTAAAATAAATGACAAAGTTGCAATAAGCAAAACAGCATGGTATTCCATAAAAACAGACACTTGGCCAATAGAATATGAGTCCAGAATTTACAGACTTGAATTTTGATAAGGAGCTAAGAACACACAATCAGGAAAGGAGTTTCTTTGATAAAAAACTTTTGGGAAACTGTATATCTATGTGCAGAAGAATGAAATTTGGACCTTTATCTCACAACATATACAAAAGTAAAAACGGACTGAAGACTTACATGTAAGACTTGAACTACTAGAAGAAAACATAGGGGGAAAGCTACTAGAAGAAAACATAGAAGAAAGCCACTAGAAAAAGATATGGGGGAAAGCTCCATTACATTGGTCTGGGCATTTTTTTGGACATGACCTCAAAAACACAGGGAACAAAACAAAAAATAAACACATGGGATTACATGAAACTAAAAGCTTCTGCACATCAACGGAAACAGTTAACAGAGTGAAGAGACAACCCACTGAATGGGAGAAAATATTTACAAATCATACATCTGATGAGGGGTTAATATCCAAGATATACAAGAAACTCAGTAGCAAGAAAGCAAATAATCTGAACAGACATTAAAAAGATTTTTTTTTTTTGTAGAGATGAGGCCTCACTATTGCCCAGGCTGGTCTCAAACTCCTGGGCTTAAGCAATCCTCCCACCTTGGCCTCCCAAAATGCTGAGATTATAGGCACAAGCCACCATGCCCAGCCTGACACAGGCATTCTTAAAAGAAGACATAAAAATGGCCAACAGGTTTGTGAAAAAAAAAAAAAAAAAAATCACTATTATTAGGGAAATGCTAAATAAAATTATAATATCACCTCATACTTGTTAGAATAGCTATTATCAAGCTGGATCTGGTGGCTCACACCTGTAATCCCAGCTCTTTGGGAGCTGAGGTGGGCGGATCACTTGAGAGTCAAGAGTTCCAGACCAGCCTAGCCAACATGGTGAAACCCCGTGTCTACTAAAAATACAGAAATTAGCCAAATATGGTGGCACATGCTTGTAATCCCAGCTACTTGGGAGGCTGAGGCAGGAGGATTGCTTGAACCCAGGAACAGAAGTTCCAGTGATCTGAGATTGCATTTCTGCACTCCATCCTGGGCAACAGAGGAAGATTCCATCTCAAAAAAAAAAGTAGCTATTATGAAAATGCTGAAAAATAGTACGTGTTGGTGAGGATGTGGAGAAAACTTGCACACTGTTTGTGTTATGTTATTACAGCCATTATGGAAAACTATGTAGAGGTTTCCCAAAAAATTAAAAATTAAGAACTACTATATGATCCAGTGATCCTATTTCTAGGCATATATTGAGTAACTGAAATCAGTATATCAAAGACATATTTGCACTTCCATGTTTATTTCAGTATTATGCACAATTGCTGAGATATGGAATCAACGTGCGTGCATCAATGGATGAATAAAGAAAATGTGGTATATATATATAATGGATACTATTCAGCCTTAAAAAAGAAATTCTGTCATTTGTGACAACATGAATCAACTTGGAGGTTCATTCATACTAAGTGAAATAAACCAGGCACAGAAAGACAAATGCCACATGATCTCACTTAAATGTGGAATCTTAAAAAGTCAAACTCATAGAAGTAGACAGTAAAATAGTGGTTAGAGGCTGGGAAAGGAGGGGGCAGGTAGGAGACTGAGGATGGAGAGACGCTGTTCACAGGGTACAAGATTCAGTCAGACAGGAGCAGTAAGTTTCTGAGATCTATTGCATAGTGTGGCGACTATAGCTAATAATAATGTGTTGTATATCTCAAAATTGCTAAGAGTAAATTTCAAATATCCCACCACAAAAAACGTTAAATGAGGTGATGGGTATATTAAGCTTGATTTAGTCATTCCATATTGTGTGTGTGCGTGTGTGTGTGTGTGTGTGTATATATATATATATATATATATATTAAAATACCACATTGTACCCCATTAAATATTTACAATTATGATTTGTATATATTTTTAACAAAATCTCAAAATAAAAATATTAAAGAATGCCTACAAAGCAAGGTTTAAGATCTAAATGAACACAGCAGTATCACGGAGGGGATTAAATACTGTAACATTTATTGAGCACTACGTATTTTTGAATTTCCACAACAATGGAAGAATGAGAAAATCGACACTCAGAGAGCATAAGTATTTTGCCCAACTGCATACAGTAAATACACAGGAAAAACAAACACACACAATAAAACCAAACTAACCAAAGTATCTCTTTCAAAAGGAAACGACAGTACCCTGAAAGGCAGCCCGAGACAAATTTCAGCAAAGCCGTGGGACACATGGCCTTCGAGCTGCTGTCCATTATTGAGTAGCAGAAGCCAAGAAGAACGGAACGTTTTAGAAGAAAGGGCTCGGGGGTCGGGGGTGTTCAAAGGACGGAAGGAAGGTAAAATTGAAATGGGGTCAGCCCATGGTGGGACAGAGCACTGGACAATGAACAGCGATTAGGGAAGAGTGGCGAGAGGATGGGAAGGACGTAGGGTGGAATCGAGGCCGGGGCTGAGGGAGGAAAGGGCGCGGTCCGGAGTCCCAGCCGCTGGAGGGCAGCGCTCTTCGGCCCGCCTAGTGAGGTCACAGGCCTTTATGAGGTGGGGTAGGCGGGCGCGGCCGCAGCGCCTTCCAGTCGGCACGGAGGCGGCGTTGAGGTCAGCTGCGCTCCACGGCCCCGGAGCCCCTGAGCGGTGGCGGTAGCCGTGGCAGCAACGTCTCCACGGCGGCCAGGGTCCCAGGCCCGTCCAGCTCGGGGTGCTCGGTGGGCGGAGCGTCGGGTTCGGTCAGGTGACTGCGGGGGCGTGGCCGCGCTGCGCCGGAGCATGGGAAGTAGGGAGAGCTAGAGCGGCGCCGCCGGAGGGGCGTCAGGGGCTGAGGCGGGATCCTGCCAACCTCAGAGAGCGCTGGGGCCTCGAGCCAGGCGGGAGGGAGGGCAGCTCCGGGCCGGTAGTGGGACCCTCAGGGAAGAGAGGCGGGGAAGGAAGGCAAGACTCGTGGAGGAGATGGGAGGGGAGCCTTCGAGGTGCAGGGTGGAAAATGCAGTGGGGTGCGAGGGATGAAGTAGAACAGTGTTGGGGCTGGGTTAAGGAAGGTTCCAGAAAGAAATAGTGAGGAGTAAGGGGACCGAGTGGGACAAAGGGGCAGAGTGAAGGGTGACTGGGACTGATCTGCCCACCTGCATACGGTAAATACATAGGAAAAACAAACACAATAAAACCAAACCAGCCAAAGATGGTTCTTCAGAAATGGTGGTCATTGTACGAGGCTGGCAGCCCGGGGGTTGGGTCACTTCCCTGCTTCTTCAGCGTGGGACTGAGACCTTTATTAGGGCACCGTTTCCATCTTGCGGGTCGTTCACTCACCAGTTTACATGTCCGCTTTCTTCCCATAGAAGTTGCTGGCTTTACACGGGCGCGGCCTATGGGAAGCCTCCCCAGCGCGGGTTCTTGGTAGAGGGGGAAGTTCATTAATGTTTGTTGTACAGATAAGAAAACGGGGTGACGAATGCTTGACGTTCATGAATGGCAGTACCCGGAATGGAGTTGTGTAAGCAGTTGGTATTAATGACGTGCAGTCCCTCTAGAGAGGGAAAAGCGAGTGAGTGGGGCGGCTTGTGAGGGAAATGTGGCACAAAAGAGGAAAGTACTTTGTGAAGGAATGTCACACTTCAGTGAAGATTCCTTTGTTTTTCTCATGTTCAATGAAGATTCCTTTGTTTTTCTTGTCTTAAACCCTCACAGCCCCATTTTCCCCTCACCTACTACCTTATTTCTCTTAACAGCATAACTCCTTGAAAGAGCTTACCTTACTGGCTGGGTTCAATTTCTTTACCCCGTTCTCTCTTGTACTCACTTCAAGGACATTGTCTCCTTACCACCCACCCCTAGATGGCTCCTTTCAAGGTTGTCAGTGTCCTCCCTGTTGTGAAACCTAGTGAACATTCAGTTCTGACCTCACCCACTTTTTTTTTTGAGACAAGGTCTCTTTCTGTCACCCAGGTTGGAATGCAGTGGTGCAATCATAGTCCACTGCAGCTTCAAACTCCTGGGCTCAAAGGATCCTTCTGCCTCAGTCTTTGGAGTAGCTGGGACTAAGGTCACCGTGCCCAGCTAAATAAAAAAAAATCTGTAGAGATGAGAATTTCACTTTTGCCCAGGCAAAAGGTCTTGAACTCTTGGCCTTAAGCAGCCCTCCTGCCTAGACCACCCTATAGTGCTGGGATTACCTGCATAAACCACCATGCACAGCCTGATTACTCACTCTTGAAGTACCTTTCTTCACTTGGCATCCAGGAACCCAGACTTACCAGATTTTCCTCCTCACAGTAACCAGAGTGATCCTTTCAGAAAGAACTTCAGATTATATCATTCTTCTCCTCAGAACTCTTCAATGCTTGTCAGTCCTTGAGAGTACAAGCCAAAGTTCTTACTGTCATCTAGGGGTCCTCCATGATCTGCCATCCTTCCTTAGCCTCTCTGATCTCCTCTCCTGCTTCAGTCTCATGGGGCTTTCCCACTACTCCTTGAACATTCTTCTTGCCTTAGGGCTTTTGTACTTTTCTTTATGGCTGAAATGCTCTTCCCTAAGATATTAATCAGCTCCCTACTTCAGTTCCTGCAGGTCTGTACTCAAAAGTCTCCCTCTCAGTAAGGTCTTCCTTGGCCACCTTTTCTGTTCCCTGCATCTCCTCCCCATACTACATTTCATATTCCCCTCCATGCTTTACTATTTTTTTTTGGTTCTTCTTGCAGTTAACATATGATATGTTTTATTTTTCTATTTTATCATCTCACTCCCTGACTAGAATGTAAGCTCCATGAGGGCAGATTTTTTTTTTTTTTTTTTTTTTCTGTTTTGTTCATTGCTGCATCCCTAGAGCCTGGGAGAGAACGTAGTGCATACTAAGCATGCAAACATACACATTGAATTCATGGATAGATGACTGGAGAAGAGGGATATGTCTCCCTCCATTTCTCTTGATTTGTTCCTGCAAGTTCAAAGATACGGGATTGAAAGAGTTGAGAAACAGCAGTATGGTCAGAGTTATAGGGAATAGACAGACTTTCTATGTTAATTTTTTCTTTTAAGTTTGGAGAGGCTTATTCATCCAGCAAATTAAGACCTGCCAACTTTTTGGTAATCTGGTCAATAAATTACAAAACAGTTGTTCCTTTCAAGATTTATTCAAAACGTGCCAACTCTGCTTAATTAAGCACTTTGATGGTTTAAGAACTCTTGGTGAGTAGCCTAGTAGGGAGGGAATTTGTTCATTCATCCCTCTGTCCCTCTCTTTTCCCTTCTCTCCCTCCATCCCTTCCCTTCTTTCCTCTACGCTTTTCTTCATTATATATATATATATATAGCATTGTGTTTGATACTGTGAGAAGTAATTTTAAGAATTATAAGTTACCAGTCCTGGTTCTTTATAAATTTAGGCTGTAGTTGGTATAGGAGCTGTACATGTGAAAATTAAATACAAATACAAGGCAAATAATTAATGTCAGTTAAATAGTGAAGACAAGAATAGTGAAGACATTAAGTGTACAGTAGTTTAGAGGTATGAAGATTGAACTGGTTAGAAAAGATCTAGAAGAAATTACGTAGAATGGGTTACTGGGGAGACCTGTATAGGTTTCAAATATTTTCTGAGATGAGAATTTTTAATGTGGTTCTATTTTATTTTTTAACATATTTTGAATTCCAGTAATGTTGGCTGTATCACATTGAAAAATAATAACTATTAACATATGTCAGAAATAAATGCAAATGATTTTAAGTACTCTGTCTTAGAATATTAATACTTGCAGTTAAACTTTACAAGAAAAAGACTGATGATTATAACTAGCAATGTAATATAATGTAATATAGTTAGCACTGTGATAAATAGCTCATTAAATGTAACTCAGATATGAGTTAAAAATGTGAAAATTTGAGGAATTTCTAAGTGTTGGTTATCACATTTGCATAATGTGAAAGTCTGTTTTAAAGTGAGGCTACATCATTTTTTGTTTGCAGTAGTAGTATTGTTTGAGAGGCAATCTTCTATGGGACTGAAGACCACATGCTTGGAGTTAAATTGTCTGAATTCAAATTTTATCTCCACTATTTGCTGGCTGTGTGATCTTGGGAAACTTGATCTCTTCAAGTCTTTATCATAATATTTAGCGCATAGACACATAGGAAACATTTGGTAACATGAGTGATTACCATTGTCTTAGCAGTTTTGCTTCTCAGAGTTTATTTAAATAAACAGATGTAATTGGATTTCTCTGGTTTGTATGCCATTTGAAATTAGATTTCTCCTTATACCACAAAAGGTAAAGTTAAGGAACTGGATGGTCTGTGATGTATAGTCTACTAAATTCTTTTTCTAGTGTTTGTTCACATATCTGTGTTGGCGAAATTTATTGTGTATCATACCCCAAGTCAGTGTTTGTTGAAGAGATAACTTCAGATAGGTAAATATAATTAAGTCTCCTAAATAAGCATATGATTTTTTTATATCTTTTTTTTGGCAGGAAATCCTTTTGTACTATTGTTCATTCATAGTTGTTCATCAAAGCCGAGGGTCCTCAAGGACAGAATTTACCTCTAAACAGAAAAATGGAAACTAAAGTTCATTTATTCTGCCAGGTATTTATTCAAAAGAGATTCTAAAGATTCCTTCTTTATAAAAATTAATTTACATTACTTCATATTCACGATCAGTAAGCAAATTCATAGAGTAATAGTCATAAGGAAACTGCCTAATAACTGAGATGACTTTTGAGCAATTTTAGTGAACATATATTGAACTCTCATCCCCTATATGTGCAAGATCTCACATATAGTACTGAGAGATCTTCTGTGGTGTATGATGAGAGTATGTTTGGTGGGGGGAATGTACAGACCTGGATAATTTTTCTGGACATCAAAAGAGTTAAACTTACATGAGAGGTTGTAGATAATGTAATTAATGATGTGAGAGTTTAACCAAAAAGTAATATAGAGGATATGAAATTTCTTTTTTTTTTTTAAATTTTTTATTGGATTTTAGGTTTTGGGGTACATGAGCAGAGCATGCAAGACAGTTGCTTAGGTACACACATGGCAGTGTGCTTTGCTTTTCTTCTCCCCTTCACCCACATTTGGCATTTCTCCCCAGGCTATCCCTCCCCACCTCCCCCTCCCACTAGCCCTCCCCTTTTCCCCTCAATAGACCCCAGTGTTTAGTACTCCCCTTTCTGTGTCCTTGTGTTCTCATTTTTCATCACCCACCTATGAGTGAGAATATGCGGTGTTTCATTTTCTGTTCTTGTGTCAGTTTGCTGAGGATGACGTTCTCCAGATTCATCCATGTCCCTACAAACGACACAAACTCATCATTTCTGATTGCTGCATAATATTCCATGGTGTATATGTGCCACATTTTTCCAATCCAGTCTATTATCAATGGGCATTTGGGTTGATTCCAGGTCTTTGCTATTGTAAACAGTGCTGCAATGAACATTCGTGTACATGTGTCCTTATAGTAGAACGATTTATAGTCTTTTGGATATATACCCAGTAATGGGATTGCTGGGTCAAATGGAATTTCTATTTCTAAGGCCTTGAGGAATCGCCACACTGTCTTCTACAATGGTTGAACTAATTTACACTCCCACCAACAGTGTAAAAGTGTTCCTTTTTCTCCACATCCTCTCCAGCATCTGTTGTCTCCAGATTTTTTAATGATCGCCATTCTAACTGGCGTGAGATGGTATCTCAATGTGGTTTTGATTTGCATCTCTCTGATGACCAGTGACGATGAGCATTTTTTCATATGATTGTTGGCCTCATATATGTCTTCTTTCGTAAAGTATCTGTTCATATCCTTTGCCCACTTTTGATTGGGCTTGTTTGTTTTTTTCCTGTAAATCTGTTTGAGTTCTTTGTAAATTCTGGATATCAGCCCTTTGTCAGATGGGTAGACTGCGAAAATTTTTTTCCATTCTGTTGGTTGCCGATCCACTCTAGTGACTGTTTCTTTTGCCCCCGTGCAGAAGCTGTGGAGTTTCATTAGGTCCCATTTGTCTATTTTGGCTTTTGTTGCCAATGCTTTTGGTGTTTTGTTCATGAAGTCCTTGCCTACTCCTATGTCCTGGATAGTTTTGCCTAGATTTCCTTCTAGGGTTTTTATCGTGCCAGGTGTTATGTTTAAGTCTTTAATCCATCTGGAGTTAATTTTAGTGTAAGGTGTCAGGAAGGGGTCCAGTTTCTGCTTTCTGCACATGGCTAGCCAGTTTTCCCAACACCATTTGTTAAACACGGAATCCTTTCCCCATTGCTTGTTTTTGTCAGGTTTATCAAAGATTGTATAGTTGTATGTATGTTGTGTTGCCTCCGGTGCCTCTGTTTTGTTCCATTGGTCTATATCTCTGTTTTGGTACCAGTACCATGCTGTTTTGATTACTGTAGCCTTGTAGTATAATTTGAAATCCGGTAGTGTGATGCCCCCCGCTGTGTTCTTTTTGCTTAGAATTGACTTGGCTATGCGGGCTCTCTTTTGGTTCCATATGAAGTTCATGGTGGTTTTTTCCAGTTCTGTGAAGAAAGTCAATGGTAGCTTGATGGGGATAGCGTTGATTCTGTAAATTACTTTGGGCAGTATAGCCATTTTCACGATATTAATTCTTCCTAACCATGAACATGGAATGTTTCTCCATCTGTTTGTGTCCTCTCTGATTTCGTTGAGCAGTGGTTTGTAATTCTCCTTGAAGAGGTCTCTTACGTTCCTTGTGAGTTGTATTCCAAGGTATTTTATTCTTTTTGTAGCAATTGCAAATGGCAGTTCGTTCTTGATTTGGCTTTCTTTAAGTCTGTTATTGGGGTAGACGAATGATTGTAATTTTTGCACATTGATTTTATATCCTGAGACTTTGCTGAAGTTGCTTATCAGTTTCAGGAGTTTTTGGGCTGAGGCGATGGGGTCTTCTAGGTATACTATCATGTCGTCTGCAAATAGAGACACTTTGGCTTCCACCTTTCCTATTTGAATACCCTTTATTTCTTTTTCTTGCCTGATTGCTCTGGCTAGAACTTCCAGTACTATATTGAATAGGAGAGGTGAAAGAGGGCATCCTTGTCTAGTGCCAGATTTCAAAGGGAATGCTTCCAGTTTTTGCCCATTCAGTATGATATTGGCTGTTGGTTTGTCATAAATAGCTTTTATTACTTTGAGATACGTTCCATCGATACCGAGTTTATTGAGGGTTTTTAGCATAAAGGGCTGTTGAATTTTGTCGAATGCCTTCTCTGCGTCAATTGAGATAATCATGTGGTTTTTGTTTTTGGTTCTGTTTATGGGGTGAATTACGTTTATAGACTTGCGTATGTTGAACCAGCCTTGCATCCCCGGGATGAATCCTACTTGATCATGATGAATAAGTTTTTTGATTTGCTGTTGCAGTCGGCTTGCCAATATTTTATTGAAGATTTTTGCATCTATGTTCATCATGGATATTGGCCTGAAGTTTTCTTTTCTTGTTGGGTCTCTGCCGGGTTTTGGTATCAGGATGATGTTGGTCTCATAAAATGATTTGGGAAGGATTCCCTCTTTTTGGATTGTTTGAAATAGTTTTAGAAGGAATGGTACCAGCTCCTCTTTGTGTGTCTGGTAGAATTCGGCTGTGAACCCGTCTGGACCTGGGCTTTTTTTGTGTGGTAGACTCTTAATTGCTGCCTCAACTTCAGACCTTGTTATTGGTCTATTCATAGTTTCAGCTTCCTCCTGGTTTAGGCTTGGGAGGACACAGGAGTCCAGGAATTTATCCATTTCTTCCAGGTTTACTAGTTTATGCGCATAGAGTTGTTTGTAATATTCTCTGATGATGGTTTGAATTTCTGTGGAATCTGTGGTGATTTCCCCTTTATCATTTTTTATTGCATCTATTTGGTTTTTCTCTCTTTTATTTTTAATCAATCTGGCTAGTGGTCTGTCTATTTTGTTGATCTTTTCAAAAAACCAGCTCTTGGATTTATTGATTTTTTGAAGGGTTTTTCGTGTCTCAATCTCCTTCAGCTCAGCTCTGATCTTAGTTATTTCTTGTCTTCTGCTGGGTTTTGAGTTTTTTTGATCTTGCTCCTCTAGCTCTTTCAATTTTGACGATAGGGTGTCAATTTTGGATCTCTCCATTCTCCTCATATGGGCACTTATTGCTATATACTTTCCTCTAGAGACTGCTTTAAATGTGTCCCAGAGGTTCTGGCACGTTGTGTCTTCGTTCTCATTGGTTTCGAAGAACTTCTTTATTTCTGCCTTCATTTCATTGTTTACCCAGTCAACATTCAAGAGCCAGTTGTTCAGTTTCCATGAAGCTGTGCGGTTCTGGGTCGGTTTCTGAATTCTGAGTTCTAACTTGATTGCACTATGGTCTGAGAGGCTGTTTGTTATGATTTCAGTTGTTTTGCATTTGTTGAGCAGTGCTTTACTTCCGATTATGTGGTCAATTTTAGAGTAGGTGTGATGTGGTGCTGAGAAGAATGTGTATTCTGTGGATTTGGGGTGGAGAGTTCTGTAAATGTCTATCAGGTTTGCTTGCTCCAGGTCTGAGTTCAAGCCCTGGATATCCTTGTTGATTTTCTGTCTGGTTGATCTGTCTAGTATTGACAGTGGAGTGTTAAAGTCTCCCACTATTATTGTGTGGGAGTCTAAGTCCTTTTGTAAGTCATTAAGAACTTGCCTTATGTATCTGGGTGCTCCTGCATTGGGTCCATATATGTTTAGGATCGTTAGCTCTTCTTGTTGTTTCGATCCTTTTACCATTATGTAATGTCCTTCTTTGTCTCTTTTGATCTTTGTTGCTTTAAAGTCTATTTTATCAGAGATGAGAATTGCAACTCCTGCTTTTTTTTTGCTTTCCATTAGCTTGGTAAATCTTCCTCCATCCCTTTATTTTGAGCCTTTGTGTATCCTTGCATGTGAGATGGGTTTCCTGTATACAGCACACTGATGGGTTTTGGATTTTTATCCAATTTGCCAGTCTGTGTCTTTTGATTGGTGCATTTAGTCCATTTACATTTAGGGTTAATATTGTTATGTGTGAATTTGATACTGCCATTTTGATGCTAAGTGGCTGTTTTGCCTGTTAGTTGTTGTAGATTCTTCATTATGTTGATGCTCTTTAGCATTCAGTGTGATTTTGGAATGGCTGGTACTGGTTGATCCTTTCTATGTGTAGTGCCTCTTTTAGGAGCTCTTGTAAAGCAGGCCTGGTGGTGACAAAGTCTCTGAGTACTTGCTTGTTCGCAAAGGATTTTATCTTTCCTTCACTTCTGAAGCTCAGTTTGGCTGGATATGAAATTCTGGGTTGAAAGTTCTTTTCTTTAAGAATGTTGAATACTGGCCCCCACTCTCTTCTGGCTTGTAGTGTTTCTGCCGAGAGATCTGCTGTGAGTCTGATGGGCTTCCCGTTGTGGGTGACCCGACCTTTCTCTCTGGCTGCCCTTAGTATTCTCTCCTTTATTTCAACCCTGTTGAATCTGACGATTATGTGCCTTGGGGTTGCTCTTCTTGCGGAATATCTTTGTGGTGTTCTCTGTATTTCCTGCATTTGAGTGTTGGCCTGTCTTGCTAGGTGGGGGAAATTTTCCTGGATGATGTCCTGACGAGTATTTTCCAGCTTGGATTCATTCTCTTCGTCCCCTTCTGGTACACCTATCAAACATAGGTTAGGTCTTTTCACATAGTCCCACATTTCTTGGAAACTTTGTTCATTCCTTTTTGCGCTTTTTTCTCTAATCTTGGTTTCTCGTTTAATTTTATTGAGTTGGTCTTCGACTTCAGATATTCTTTCTTCTGCTTGGTCAATTCGGCTATTGAAACTTGTGCTTGCTTCGTGAAGTTCTCGTATTGTGTTTTTCAGCTCCTTTAATTCATTCATATTCCTGTCTAAGTTATCCATTCTTGTTATCATTTCCTCGAATCTTTTTTCGAATCTTTTTTCAAGGTTCTTAGTTTCTTTGCATTGATTTAATACATGATCTTTTAGCTCACAAAAGTTTCTCATTATCCATCTTCTGAAGTCTAATTCCGTCATTTCGTCACAGTCATTCTCCGTCCAGCTGTGTTCCCTTGCTGGTGAGGAGTTTTGGTCCTTTCTAGGAGGCGAGGTGGTCTGGTTTCGGGTGTTTTCCTCCTTTTTGCGCTGGTTTCTTCACATCTTTGTGGATTTGTCTGCTGGTCGTCTGCGTAGTTGCTGACTTTTCGATTGGGTCTCTGAGTGGACACCCAGAATGTTGATGATGAAGTATTTCTGTTGCTTGGTTTTCCTTCTACCAGTCTAGCCCCTTCGCTGTACGACTGCTGAGGTCCGCTCCAGACCCTACTTGTCTGGGGTGCACCTCTAGTAGCTGTGGCACAGCGAGGGATGCTACCAGTTTCTTTTTCTGCTATCTTTGTCCCAGGATGATGCCTGCCTAATGTCAGTCTTTTGGATATAGAGGGGTCAGGGAGCTGCTTGAGGAGACAGTTTGTACTTTATAGGAGCTTAATTGCTGAGCTGTGAGCTCTGTTGTTCATTCAGGGCTGTTAGGCTGCTATGTTTGATTCTGCTGCAACAGAGCTCATTAAAAAAACCCTTTTTTTTTTCTCAAATGCTCTGTGTTGAGGGGTTTGGGCTTTATTTTTGAAGTCCGTTGGGGTCCTGCCCAGCCAGGACGCAGACTAGCCACTGTTTGCCTGCTGAGGCTCCACCCTGCTGTTGTGAGGCTCGCCCTGGCTCTGCTGTTCTGCTGTGTTCTCCGCCACGCCCTGTGGCGGAGTCTCTCTGTTGTAGCGGGTTGCCTCGGCAATGGCAGGCTGCATCAGCAGTGGGCGTGTATCTCAGTAGGGACGGGTTGCCTCGGCAACAGCTGGCTGCGTCAGCAATGGGTGTGTATCTCAGTTGGGGCAGGTTGCCTCGGTAATGGTGGATGCCCCTCCCCCTCAGAGCGTCTCGGGCCATCTGCATGGGGCTTGTTTGAAATCGCGGTTTTGTTCGTCCCACTGGGCCACCCCTAACGCTCTGTCCCTGCAATCCCCCGGGCTGGCCCACTGTCCAAGTCTAGCTCAGTCTCAAGTCCAGCCCTCTCACATCTCCGGTTGCCGGTTCAACGGGGCACCCGGACAAGCGCGCCCTGTGGGGAGCGCTGGGTAGGGCCGGCTGCCGTCACCCCGGCTTCCGGCTTTGCCGGGCGGAGGTTCTTCCTGGCGTCCCGCGTCTCCTCTTCACTTGGGAATTTCCCTGTTCCGTGGACAACAAAGATCAGTCTGGAAATGCAGCTCAGACTCACCTCTCCGCGGACACAACGAGAGCTCCAATCCTGGGTTGTTCTCACAGCGCCATCTTGAGTCCTTGTCCGATATGAAATTTCTTTAGCCATCTTTTCTGTGCTTCAGATTTTTATGCCCTTCTGTCTTTTTAGATACTTTCACTTTTTTTTTTGCTAGTTTTGTGTCAAGTAAGACAAAATTTTTCAAATAAAAACAGATCTGGATTTAGTAAGGAGAGACTTTATTCAAAAGAATTATTGCCAGGGGAGAAAGGGACTGTTTAAATTGGAAGAAGAGGAAGACTATTGCAATGGGAAGAATGCTATGGTTGTAAAATCTGCAAACATCTCAAGGGCTGGGCAGAAGGAGTTTTCTGTTATAGAGAGAGGCTGGAAAGAACCAGGTGTGGGGAAATGGCGTGAAAGAATAGGATTAGATAAGTAGATTGGAGAATATTTTATTATCAAGTCAGTCTATTTTGTTCTGATTATCAGTGGGGATAAAACAATTCAGCTAACAATTTATGATGCAAAGAAAGGGAATTTTGAGGGTGTGTGTCTGGCATGTCATAAGTAAACAAGGGGTACATTCCAGAGTCTGACCTAAATCATTATGGGGAGGGTTTGCAGTAAGCCATTTTCCGGAAGACAAAAGGGTGGGGGGATTCCTTTAACCCTCACTGTTTTCTGGGAGTTTAGGGCTCAAGTGAAATTCAGTATTGTCCATTGAAAGTCCTAATCTTTTAAATTCATTCTTTTAACAGATCTGATGCTACTGTGTAAAACATGTACCTATACTATAGTCTAAAAAAATAATTTCAGAGATTCTAGAAAAGTACTGAGATATGTACTTTATGTCATATATACATTTAAAATTTACCTTTTTATACCTACTACTTCGTGGATTTTGCCCATATAAACTAATTTTGAAGATGCGTTTTTAAAAATTAAAATTATAGAATTATACTAGTTTTTTTTCCTTAGACTGTATAATTTATACGTCCCAGATGGCTCACCTTTCTGAGATTCTTTTCTTTCTTTTCTTCTTCTGTGTCAAGTTTCTACTCATTCTTTGTTTTCATTCACTTGGTCTTTGGTAACAGGTTTTTTCTGTCTTTTTAGATTTCCCACCCCTTTTCCCCCTCTGCTTTCTATTTTGGGTCATATTTTTTTCAAACTCTTTAGGAATTCTTTCATCATTTGTAATACACATCTCATCAAGTCAGTAAATCAAATTGCTTTCTTCAAACAAGTTAAAGGTGTGCCTTTGTCCCATCCCTGGGAAAACACTGATTTTTTTTTTTTTTTTTACTGTCTCCATAGTTTTCCCTTTTCCAGAAAAGATATTAAAAGTCACTGAAATAGTTCTGTTAATTTCCATCCTGTG
This sequence comes from Callithrix jacchus, assembly GCF_049354715.1. Classification (NCBI taxonomy): domain Eukaryota; kingdom Metazoa; phylum Chordata; class Mammalia; order Primates; family Cebidae; genus Callithrix; species Callithrix jacchus. The sequence goes on from NC_133506.1 coordinate 87,215,693, forward strand.
GAAATAGAGATTCTCTCTAAACTTCCTTGGTAATCTTCTTTATAAATTGTCTGTGTAATCTTCAGGGTCACCTTTGGGTTCAAAGGCTCAGGACTAATGCACCTTTAATTGACTGGATACTGTCCAGTTGTCTTAAGCAAACAGCCAAATTTCAGGAGAGAATATTTCCAACTACATTCATCTTTTTCTAAACATGTTTATTGTCACTAAACTCTATTTCTTTTTTGGGGGGGTGAGGAGTGGGGAGAGGTGTCTATTTAGAAGCAATTTAGCTTTATTTTTTTTTAAATTTAGGCTTTGTTTTTTAATTTTTTTGTAGAGTGTTATTTATTTAATATTTTTTATTTTAATAGCTTCAGGGATACAAGTGGTTTTTGGTTACATGGATGAATTATTCAGTGATGAAGTCTGGGCTTTTAGTGTACCTGTTACCTGAATAGTATACATTGTACCCAACAGGCAGTTATTCATCCTTCACTGCCCTGCCCCCTCTCCACTCCAAATCTCTACCACTCTAGTGGCCTTTTTGTATCCATAGCTTAGCTCCCATTTATAAGTGAGAATATGCAGTATTTGGTTTATTGTTCCTGAGTTACTTCACTTAGGATAATGGCCTCTAGTTTCATTCAAGTTGCTGTAAAATACATAATTTTTGTTCTTTTTTAATGGATAAGTAGTATTCCATAGTATATATACCACATTTTCTTTAACCTCTCATCGGTTGATGGGAACTTAGATTGGTTCCATACCTTTGCTATTGTGAATTGTGCTGAGATGAACATGTGTGTGTAAGTGTTTTTTTGTGCAATGACTTTTCTTTCCCTTTGGGTAGATACCCAGTAGTGGATGGCTGGATTAAATGATAGATGTAACTTTATTTCTTCGAGAAATCTCCATACTGCCTTCTGCAGAAGTTATACTAATTTACATTCCAACTAGCAGCATATAAGATTTCCCTTTTCATCCAATCTGCACCAATATCTGTTGTTTTTTGACTTAATAATGGCTATTCTGGCTACGGTAAGGTGATATCTCATTGTGGTTTTAATTTGTATTTCCCTGGTGATAGGTGATGCTGAACATTTTTTTTTTCATATATTTGTTGGCCATTTGTATATCTTCTTTTGAGAAATATCTGTTCATGTTATTTTTCCACTTTTTAATGGGAGTACTTTTTTTTCTCTGCTGATTTGTTTGAATTCCTTGTAAATTCTGGATATTAGTCCTTTGTTGGATGTATAGTTTACAAATATTTTCTCCCATTCTCTTGGTTGTCTGTCTACTGTGTTGATTATTACTTTTGCTGTGCAGGAGCTTCTTAGTTTAATTAGGTCTCACTGATTTATTTTTGTTTTTGTTACGTTTGCTTTTGGGGTCATAGTCATAAATTCTTCGCCTAAGTCAGTGTCCAGAAGAGTTTTTCCTAGGTAGTCTTATAGAATTTTTATGGTTTCAGGTTTTAGATATGTAGACTTTATTTTTTTTAAGAGCAGTTTTTAGGTTCAGAAAAAAATGAGCAGAAAGTACAGAGAGTTACTGTATACCTACTACCCCTATACATGCACAGCTTACCCTACTATCAACATCCTGTACCAGAGTGGTACGTTTGTTGTAACTGACGCATCAACACTGGCACATCATTATCACTCAAAGTCCATAGTTTACATCATTAGAGTTCACTTTTGTTGTTGTACATTCTATGAGTTTGAACAAAAGTATTATGACATATAGTCAATGTTATAGTATCATATAGAATAATCACATTGCCCTAAAATCCTCTGTGTCCTAGCTATTTACCTCTTCTTTCCCCATCCCCTGGAGAACAGATTTTTTTACTGTCTCCATAGTTTTGCCTTTTCCAGAATGTCCTATAGTTGGAATTATACAATATGGAACCATTCAGGTCAGGCTTTTTTACTTAATGTGCATTTAAAGTTTCTGTGTCTTTTTAAGGCTTGATAGCTCACTTCTGTTTAGCACTAAATAATATCCCATCCTCTACATTTAATATAGGACGTCTTTATTGCTTTCAAGTTTTGGCAATTATGAGCGCAACTGCTATAAACATCCAATTGTAGGGTTTTGTATGGAAATAAAGTTTCAACTTGTTTGCGTAAATACCAATAAATGCAATTGTTGCATTGTATGGTGAGAGTATGTTTAGTTTTGTAAGGAACTGCCAAACTGCCTTCCAAAGTGGTTGTACAATTTTGCATTCCCATCAGCAATGATGAGAGTTCTTGCTTCACATCCTTGCCAGCATTTGTTATTGTCAGTGTTTTGGGTGATTGCCATTCTTTTTTCTTAATTGAGTTTTTTCTTATTATTCTAAATTGACAAATAATAATTGCATATATTTATGGGGTATATTGTGGTATTTTTGATCTATGTATACATTATAGAAATATTTAATCAAGCCATTAACATATCCATTACTTTATAAACTTGTTTTTGTGGTAAGAACATAATAATATTTTAGTGATTTCGAAGTATATGATACATTGTTTATTAACCATGTTCACCATACAATGCAATAGATCACTAAAACTTGTTTCCAGTCTAACTGAAACTGTACCCTTTGATCAGTGTCTTCCCTTTCCCCATCCCTCTTCCTCCCCCAAACTTCTCTACCTCCATCCTCTTTCTACTCTGTTTCTATGAGAACAACTTCCTTAGATTTCACATGTACGTGAGATCATATAGTGTTTGTCTTTCTGTGCCTGTATTATTTCACTTAGCATAATGTTTTGCAGTTCTATCCATGTTATGGTAAATGACAGAGTTTCCTTCTTTTTAAAGGTTATATAGTATTCATTTGTATATATTCACCACATTTTCTTTATGTATTAATCTGTTGATGGACACTTGGGTTACTTTTATATCTTGGCTATTGTGAATAATGCTGAAACAAATATAGGAGTGCAGATATCTCTTCAACATACTAATTTCAATTCCTTTGGATTTATACCCAGAAGTGGGATTGCTGGTAGTTCTGTTTTCAGTTTTTGAGGAACCTCCATGGTGTTTTCTAGGATGGCTGTACTAACATTCATACCAACAGTGTGCAGATGTTCCCTTTTCTCTACATCCTTGCCAACACTTGTTATCCCTTGTCTTTTAGTTAATAGCTATTCTAAGAGGTGTGAAATAATATCTCATTGTGGTTTTGTTTTACATTTCCCTAATAATTAGTGATATTGAACATTTTTCACAAACCTGTAAGCCATTTGTATGCCTTCTTTTGAGAATGTCTGTTCAGATCCTTCACCCATTTTTGAATTGGGTAGTTAGTTTTCTTGCTTGAGTTGAGTTCTTTATATAATTTGCGTATAAATCCCCTAATCCCTTAACAGATGTATGATTTACAAATATTTTCTCCCCTTCTGTGGGTTATTTCTTCCCTGTCAATTGTATCCCTTGCTGTACAGAAGCTTTTTAGTTTCATGTAATCCCATTTTTTATTTTTGCTTTTATTACCTGTGCTTATAGAATCCTATTCAAGAAATAATTCCCTAGACCAGTGTGGTAGAGCTTTTCCCCTATCTTCTTGTAAACTTTATAGTTTTAGGTCTTGTGTTGAAATCTTTAATGCATTTCAAATTGATTTTTGTATATGGTGTGATATAATGGCCCAATTTCATTTTTCTGCAAGGGATATCCAGTTTTCCCAATGCCATTTATTGAAGAGACTGTTCTTTCCCCATCATGTGTACTTAGCCCTTTGTTGAAAATAAGATTATTGTAAATATTTGGATAATTTCTAAGCTTTCTATCTTATCCTATTAGTTTGTCTATCTGTTTTTATGCCAGTACCATTCTGTTTTGATTACTATAGCTTTATAATTGAAATTATAGAAATTATGAAGAATAAAAATTTTGAAATTAGGAAGTGTGATGCCTCTAACTTTGTTCTTTTTGCTTAAGATTGCTTTGGCTATATGGGGTGTTTTCTGGTTCCATATAAATTTTAGGATTTTTTGATTTCTGTGAAAAATGACCTTGGAATTTTGAGAGGAATTGCATAGAATCTGTAGATAGCATTGGATAGCAGGACATTTAAACATATGAATTTTTTGAATCCATGAACATGGGCTATCTTTTCATTTATGTTTTCTTTAGTTTCTTTTTTTTCCAGTTTTTTTAAACAAAGTTTTATAGTTTTTTGTTAAACTTTCACCAATCTAGCAGTTATGTAATGATATTTCCTTTTAATTCACAATTCCCTAATCACATTATAATGTTGAGCCTCTGTTCATATTCTTACCTACCACACTTCTGTACATCTTCTTTGGTGAGGTGTCTGTTCGACTCTTTAGTTCATTTTAAAATTGAGTTCCTTTTTATTATGTTTGTTTTAAGAGTTCTTTGTATATTTTGGATAGCAGTTCTTTATCAGATATGTTTTTTGAAAACATTCTTTCCCAGACTATGACTTGTCCTTTCATTGATATGGTGTCTTTCACAATTAAAAGCAGAAGCTTTTAATTTAAATGAAGTCTAGCTTATCAATCATTTCTTTCATGGATCATGGCTTTGGTTTGTATCTAATATCTAGTTAATTTTTTATAATAAAAAATTGCTTTGCAAAGAGTATGATAAACTTTTGTACCTCAGTGCCTTAAGAGGCCAGGAGAGGTAGCTCATGCCTATTATTCTAGCACTTTGAGAGGCTGAGGTGGGAGGATTGCTTGAGCTCAGAAGTTTGAGACCAGCCTGGGCAATATAGTAAGACCTCATCTCTACAAATAATAAAAAAATTAGCCAAGCATGATGGTGTATGCATGTGGTCTCAGCTTCTCAGGAGGCTGAGGTGGGAGAATTGCTTGAGCCTGGGAGGCCAAGGCTGCAGTGAGTCATGACTGCACCATTGCACTCCACCGTAGGCAACAAAAAGAGACCTTGTCTCAGAAAAAGAAAAAGTGCTAGATTAAATAACCATTATATTTATTCGTAAATGATGTTCATTTTACAGCTATGTAATGCACTAAGGAAAATTGGAGTTCTTTAGAGTATGTACTGAATCTGGAGAAATAATACAGTAGTGAGTAAAACCTTTTTCAACAAAATTCTCTTTGGTAGCACTATTTGAGAAAGAATGTCAATCTAAAATGAATGGTTTGACCCAGAATGTCATATTTAATATGTTTGTGCAAAAAGAATGTGATTGATTGTGGCTCTTATATTCCCTAGGCAGAGGAAAATATTGACTTATTAGATGATGGCTCTAATTCTTTTGCAACTGGCTTGCCATCAGGAACTATTGACCACAAGAAATACATCAGGTTTCCTAAAACAATAGAGAAGAAAATTTCACCGGAAATTAGGAGTTTGAGCCCAGAATATAAAAAAATGTAAGTTAAAAACTCTGAACTTACTTTATTGATTTATACTTTTGCAAGTTAAGAGTGTCAAAATGTAGCTTATGTGTTCACATAATGTACCATGTGTAGGATCATTCTTTCAGTAGCACAATTTAAACTCCTAAATAGCTGTTCTTACATTTTTTCTGACTTCTCTCATAGCCATGTGGAAGCCTATAGGCTTCCATGTTGTGTAGTCAGTTCTTACATTGTTATAAGAACTGCTTGAGATTAGGTAATTTATAAAGAAAAGAGGTTTAATTGCTCATGGTTCTGCAGGGTTTACAGGAAGCAAGTCTGGGGAAGCCTCAGGAGACTTAGAATGGTGGTGAAAGGTAAAGAGGAAGCAAGCATATCTTCAAAGGCCAGCAGGAGAGAGAGTGAAGGGGGAAGTGCCACAGGCTTTTAACCAAACACATCTTGTGAGAACTCAGTATCATGAGAACAGCAAGGGGGAAATCTGTCCCTATGATCCAATCACCTCCTACCAGATTCCTATCCCAACACTGGGGATTACAATTCAACATGAGATATGGGTAGGGACACAGAGTCAAACCATATCACATGTGGAAGCCTATAAGGAAGCTGTAAGCTAACTGGAATCATAGAATTCCAGTATCCATATGTCTGTTAAGTTTGTCTTAAAGAGAATTTAGGAAGGAAAGTTCTCCTCTCTAGGCTTGGCTTTGTGCTTTCCATGAAATTAAGCTATTTGATCCCAGGTTCAAGCAATTCTTCTGCCTCAGCCTCCTGAGTGCCTGGAACTATAGGCATGCACCACTATGCTTGGGTAATTTCGTTTTTTTTTTTTTTTTGTAGAGACGGGATTTCACCATGTTGTCTAGGCTAGTCTCTAACTCCTGACCTCAGGTGATCTGCCCGCCTCAGCTTCCCAAAGTGCTGGGATTACAGGCATGAGCCACCATTTCTGGCCAGTTCCTATAATTTACTGGATCTAGTTATTTGTATAAGTAGCTGCTAATACCACAAATAGCCAATTGGACATTATGTACTTCCTGATGGCATAACATCACCACCTAGATAGTGATTTTGCATCTCCCTCAAATATTAAACATTCATATGTTCAATCCTCTAGAATCCTACAACCATGGTGATACAATCAGCAAAATCCCAACAGTGGAAAATCAGCAGGAAAAATGACCTAGTAATAATAATTATAATGATAATAAAAAGTATAGAAGGAGAACTTATAGATGAAAAGAAGTTTAAAAGACATTTCAGTCAACTGTGATGCTGGGATTTTATTGAGTCCCAATATAATATGTTAAAAAATGTTATGAAATTTATGAGACAACTAGAAATGTAATTACTACCTGTATATTTGATATTAAGAAATTGATAATTTTTTAGCTGTCATATGGTGTTTTTGTTTTGTTGTGTTTTGTTTTGAGATGAAGTCTTGCTGTGTCACTCAGGCTGGAGTGCAGTGGCTGGATCTCAGCTCACTGCAACCTTTGCTTACCAGATTCAAGCAATTCTTGTGTCTCAACCTCCTGAGTAGCTGGGGCTACAGGCATGTGTCACCATGCATATATATATATATATATATATAGTATTTTTAGTAGAGACAGGGTTTCACCATGTTGGTCAGGCTGGTCTTGAACATCTGACCTCAAATAATCTGCCCGTCTTGGCCTCCCAAAGTGCTGGGATTACAGGTGTAAGCCACTGCACCTGGCCCATAATCGTGTTTTAAATTTAAAAAGGCACATTGTAGAGATTTTTATTAAAATCTTTAGAGGTGAAATAATATACTGTGATTTATTTCAAAAATAATAAGGGATGGGAACAGGGATGGGATATAGATGGAATAGGATTAGCCATTGTTGAAATTGGGTGATGGAATTCTGTATACATTTGTGTATGTTAGAAAATTTCCATAATTAAAAGTTGAAAAGAAAAAGCAAAAGTAAAAAGAAATTCAAGAGTGATTCAATTTCTGTGTAATTTAGGTTTGAAACATCAATATTCCTTTGTGGAGAAGAAAAGTCCTCTGATTTGGCAGAAGAAAAAAAAGTCAGGAGAAAGAGTTTACAAGTACAACAGTACAGCAAAAGAACTGAGGTAAATACAAATTTGGAAATTTTTCTTTTATTTTCAAGTGTTCTCCTTAGCCTTCAAACATTCCCTTATATTTTTAGTCCATGTGTTGAAATGTCACAGTCTTAAATATTACTACTTGCTCTTGCTCCTCCTTTTCTCCACCTGTTTTCCTTTTCCTTCTCCTCCTTTAAAAAAGAATAGAACAAGGAATCTTTTCAGAAGCTTATGAAAAATTTGCCTTTATTCTCTATTAAGCGATTTTTTTTGTCTTTTTTACTGTGCTCTCTGCTAACATTTTTGATTTTTTAACAGTGATCCTAGGTGTTCATTGGTTTGTGGCAGCATAACTCCAAACTTGCCTCCATCTTCCCATGAGTCTTCACATGATCTTTCTTCCTGTATCTGTATCTTATCTCCTTATTCCTTTCTCTTATAAGCACATCTGTCATTGTATATTTCATTTCAAGATCTTAACTTCATTACATCTGCAAAGACTTTTTCTCCAAATAAGGTAACATTCACAGGTTTCAGATATTAGAACATGGAATATCTTTTTGTGTAGTCACCATTCAACTCACTATGATATACTTAGAGGTATATTTCCTTTTTTCTCCTCTGTCTTAGTATTTGCTGTGCTTCTTAAATCTGAGAATGCATGCCTTTCTTCAATTCTGGAAAATTCTAATATATTATCTTTTAGAATATTTATCCTCCTTCAATCTCTTTGCTGTCCTTTTTTTTATCATCTATTAGATGTGTATTAAATTTGTCTTCCTGTTTTCTATATTCTTTAACGTTGCTTCATATTTTAATCTATTCTGTCTTTCTTTTTTGCTCTTGGTAATTTCTACCCATCTACTTTCTAGTTCACTTATTCTTTATCCAGCTGAATCTAATCTGCAGTTTAATCTTTCCATTGAGATTTTAATTACAGTGATTCTGTTTTTTACCTCCAGAAGTTTTATTTGGTGATTCTTAAAATATGCCCTATGTCATGTTTTTCGCTCATGTTCCATAGTTATTTCAAGATTGATATTTGATCAATTCAATATATGAAGTTCTTGGGGGATCTAAATGTTGTATTTATTGTTTTGTCTGATTCTCACTTATGTTAAGTTATATCTTTGGGTGTTACATATATCTTGTACATTCTTTCATATATAGTTGATCTAAATCTGTGGGAATCTTCAGTTTGCCCTTCTTCAAGATAATTTTTAAAACGAGAATTTGCATTTGCCTCTGCTATGCACTTCAGAAGTGTTACAAATCTGAGATCACTTTAAATGAATTTTTTGGTTTCTGTTTCCCTGGCTCACATATTTAGTGTAGATTTGAATTCTAAACTCATATGTATGTAGAGTTATGATTATGACTGATTAGCAGGAGTAGTATTCCTTTTTTTTCAACCTGGAGCTGGGATACAGACATATTTTAATCATACTTTTTCATTGAGGGATAAGTTTTTTTCCCACTCTTGATGAAAGCATCATCTTTTAAAGATTTTGGTTCTATGCGGCATCTCAGTACCAGTTCCTGTCAATCTTGTGTAGTGTGAGAGTCTTTTTTCCACATCTTGCATGGCCATTGAAACTCAAGGCTTAGGGTTCCATGTAAAATTGAAGACACCTATAGAGTTCTCATTTTCTAAAGTGGTACTTTCCTATCCACCTAGCTACTTGCCTTTTTGGATTCATGTTTATACATGCAATCTTAAGTGGATAATTTACTTAATGATAAGGATAATTGAAAACAAAATTACCTATATCATTTGAATATCTGTGTTGATTCTCCACATTGCACGTAAGTCAAAGCCTTTGTATATAGCCTGGAGTCTGGTGGCTGAGTCATCTTGTTTTCTCTATACCATAGGTTTGCCCTGCTTTGTAAAATCCAATTCTATATATTGACCAAATATTAATGACATGATTAACTGCATACTTAAGAAAACCGTGGCTTTGCAAAAGAACATTGTATAGTTTATATACAATTTTAGTTTATATTAAATGTAATTTAATTACAAAAGGCAATTTTACACCAGAAGCATAATTAATGAGGAGCCAAGGTATGATTAATTATCTTTTAAGTGTTGTATCATCCAAGAATGCTGAATTACCATTGTGATATCAGGCACCAACATACATGCGTTTGGCTCTAGATTGGCCTTCCTTTTCTGAAACTGTCAAAGGAGAAGGTGACTAGGAAAGAAAACTCTTTACACAAGTTGCCGAATCAGTACAGCGTTCACAAGACTTCATCACCCCTTTGTACATCTTCCTCAATTACTCGGTATTTAAATCCTTGTACTATATTTCTTGAATGTTGGGTTCAGACTTGGGTGTTTCTCTTCAGAATCATTTATCCCTTCCACATAATGAATGTCAAGTAGTTTGTGCTAACTATGCTCTTAGGATTGTGTAGAGATAAGAGCACTGTATGTGGAATTGGAGGACTTAGATTTGAGTCCTGATTGACCTCACATGCTTAGACTTTTGTAAAATTTGGATCTCTGGGCCTCACTTTCGACATCTATATAAGGATCTTGTACTAAATGAACTCTTAAGATGTCTTCAAACACTAAAAGTATATGATTTTAATTATTTATATGTTATAGTATTAGATAATCTTTTCCAGACATTTTTACTGATAGGTGATGGAATCTGAGATTCTTTGGCTGTTTAAAGATGTTCTTCGTTTGCTTTATTGTAATAACTTTCTTAAAAATTTGCTGTGACTTGGATTAAGAATAGGAAAAACTGGACCATAGTCAAAGGATAGTGGGCCATGGGCACTATTTACAGACTAGGGTAAATTCTGCTTTACAGAAAAATATCTCGAAAAGAAATAAGGTGGGAATTCTGAAGTAAAGAATATGAGATTCTCTGTAACTTGGACAGTTCTTCAAGAAAGGCTCTTATGAATCTCAGACTATTGATAGGTTTGCTCAATAGTATTTTAAAATGATATTTTAAAATATTAAATATTTAAATATCTATTAAATATTTTTAATAGATATTTTAAAATGGAATTTGCATATTTTCATTGCTGCTTTCTAATATGCATGTTTCTTTGACAGAAACAAGGAAATGCTCTCTAACCTCTACCTGACATTATATGGTGAAGTAACCCATGGATATTTGTACTCCCAAGAATTAAGTGGTAATAAGAGGTTCTAAAATTTCTTGAATACATTTCCTGATTATGTGCTTTTTAGGAATTCTTTCATCAGGTAGTGCCTCTTCTTCTACTCCTAATGGCTTATGGTATCAACTGATAACACATGATACAGCAAATGCTGCAGGCTGTAAGGAGGCAAACATGGATAGTTTAATCCTTAAATATCTTTTGTTATATTGGTAAGATAGGCAAAATATGTAGCTTATACTAGTTCAAGTGTATTTTTTGGAAAAATATCTACATGTTACATCCCATGGATATATTAGTAAGTTCTGGAGCCACTGATATCACTGGAATTTAGTCTTTGGTATCTTAATATGAAGGCTTATATTACCCTATACTCCTTTGTGATACTGACTTCTGCCATATTCTTGGGCTTCTCCTTTATATTTATGGAATAATTTGGCATAGTTTTCCTTTTATGTTAACTCTGATTGTCATAATAAGTATCTTAGTGTCCAAATGGGTGACTCATACTGCTCTAGCTTCAAACTTTCCAAACCAATTATTTTACCTTGATTCCTCTGACCAACACTGGTCAGAGTGATTTGGCCACAAATCACATACACATTTTTATTACGTGAAAATCTGAGGCTTTATGTCTTGTTCTTCACTCACAATCTCTTATATTTCCAGCTCTTATAATTTAGAATTTTATTTCCTTGACCTCTCCATTTGGTGCCACTATGATTGATTTCCAGCCTCAGCTGCCCTTAGCACCAGTTGGCATTCCCTTTACGTTTTGGTGTGATCTCTCCTGTTTCCTTTGGCACCTTTTCCAAACCTTCACCACTCTCCTCAAATCCTCAATTATGTCACCTATCTAACTCTAAACATTTAAAAATGTTTTACTTAATTAAAATAAAATTAATTGTTTTCATTAATTGCTCAATTTTCTCACTTCCCATTTCATGGAAATCTGCCTTCCACCTTCAAAATTCTATTAAAACTTATTTTATTAAAGTCATTATTATTAAGTCTTTAGTCTTTCTTTTGTATTTAGGACTGTCAGGGCTGGGTGAGGTGGCTCATGCCTGTACTCCCAGCACTTTAAAAGGCCATGTGGGAGGATCATTTGAGACCAGGAGTTCAAGACCAGCCTGGGCAATATAGTGAGACCCCATCTCTATAAAAAATAATAAAACCAAAAAATTAGTTGGGCATCTTGGCACACACCTGTAGTCCTAGCTACTTGGGAGACTGAGACTGCAGTGAGCCATGACCACACTACTGCATTCCAGCCTGGGCAACCAAGAAACTCTGGGTTTAAAAAGACAAACGGACAAAAAGCACTATCATTGATTGCCTCTTTTCTGAAAATAAAGTGTAGTGTCCACTGAACCAAAAAAATCAGTTCAACAGAATTTTTTATTTTTTGAGAATTTATTCTGAATTAGGCACTGGAAACAGAAGAATGAAAAATCTTGCTCTGTAGAAGCTGACAGTTTAGTGAGGGGTTTTGACATACAAGCAATCATAATGCCAAGGGCTTTGACTGAGATACATAGTAAGTGCAGTGGGAATACAGAGGAGTGATTTGCTATTCCCAGGGCAACTTGTGGAAGCCTTTGCCTAGGTGCTCTTGTGTGACTTTCCTGACAGTTTCTGAAAGTTCTTTAGGAAACAGGTTGAAAGATTTGAATATTAAAAGAATGAAGGGGGTGGGATTAAAAAAAAAAGAAGGTTGAAAGGCTGAAAGTACAAATTTGCTCCCCTTTCTTTTAGCAATTATTAGTTTTTTTAGAGACGGTGGGGGAATAAAGATAATTATTCTTTTTGAATAACTAACTAAATGTTTTGTTATGTGTGTGCAGCACTTCATAAAGCCTGTACAATTTTTAGTAAAATTCAAAGTGGTAAGATTTATGTGAATGATCTTCCAGTGATACTTTGCATCTTGAAAATTTCTATAAGTGATTTAGAAATGCAACAGGCACTAAAGACTATTGATATTGATGGTAAGTTTTATATTTTCAGTATTACCTTAAGGGTCTGCAGTCATAAATATGTTATGTTTGTCAGATTAATTACAAATGATAGGAAAACTAAACCTTAAAATGTATTATAAAAATATCATTTTTGGTCATATTATATGTTATAAAACATTTTTATATGTTACAAGAACATTACTTACAATAATGATATTAAAATTGGCCTCAGGTTTGTGTAATTGGGTTGATTAATTACTGGATTGGATTATATTGGTCCATGCATGGTCTACTCTTATTTAGTTATGTAATTTTAAAAAGTAAAATAAATACTTGACCTAACCACCCAAAATAAAAATTAGGACCTTGTCAATAATTTACCTCTAACTATAAAGTTTACTAAGCAACTTATTATTCTGTTTTTCCCAACCTGATTACCTCAGGTTGGAAAAAACAGCATTATCTTGAATCCTATGTTCATTATTCTCCTTTTTTCTTTTTAAATAGTATTATTGTTATGGATATGTATTTTTGTAAAATAGTTCAAAAATTTTTGTTGCTTAAAAACTTCAGTAAACAGTTCTTCATGATGTATATAATCTTTTGGAGACTTTTTCACTTAATATTATATGACTAAGATGTATTCATATTGTTGTGTACTGCTTTTTTTGTATGCTCCTACTACCCTTGAATTGATCAGCCTTTAAAAATTATGGTTCTTCTAATAGATATACAGTTATTATCTGATAGTGATTTTAGTTTGCATTTCTGAATGATTAAATTATGTAGAATATCTTTTCATGTGCTTACTTGCCATTTGTATATTTTTTGCCCATTGAAAAACTGTGTTCTTATTATTGCATTTTGAAATTCTTTATATCTTCTGAATATAAGTCCTTTATTGGATATGTGATTTGCAGATATTTTATTCCATTCTGTTGCTTGTCTTTTTATTCTCTTACGAATGTTTTTATGAAAGCAGAAGTTCATACTTTTGTTGAAGTCCAGTCTATAATTCTTTCTTTTATGAATTGCTTTTGATACCTTATCTAAAAGATCTTTGCTAACTCAAAGTCACAACAATATCAGAAAACAAGTCTAAGTAGTTTATTAAAATTTGGACAGATGTTTTACTGTTTTTGAAAGAAAGGAGTGCCCACTCTCAAGTTGTTACACTGAAGTGGAGGCAGACAACTTGACAAACTTTTCAGTATTGGAGAAAGTGCTTCTGTGGAACAGAAATGAGAACAACCAAGCCTTGTCATTTTCTCTGCAGATGAGTGGAAGCACTGAAGTGTTCTTCCATAGGTTATTTTTGTTCAGATGACATTAAATTGAAATGTAGATTTATACTTGTTTTCTTCATGACATAGATAACATCATTGATGTAAATAAACCCTGTCAAAGTTAGCCTCATTTACTTAATGACAGGAGGAAATGAAATCATAGGTATTTAACTTGAAGAATCTTGAGGAACTAGCACTGCAATATTTACAGTACTAGACCCATAGCATTCTTATTACTGCTGGAGCACTGTTTACTATGTAATTACAATATGTAAATTTTTTTCTGGTATATTTTCTTTTTACGTTCTCTATATAATGTTGGTTACTGTATGTATAGGTAATGGCATTCTAATGTCATTGTTAATTCCATTTGTGTTTTTAGTTGCCATTTTTATCTTATGTTCTTAGTGAGTTTCCTAATAATGTTTGCTGATGGAGTTTTTTCCCTTCTGTTTTGGAACCATTTTTATAGTTAACGGAATGCTGGATTTTTCAAATTTTCTTAAAGCTGTGACTGATGTTTCTTATTTGGTCTCTCAGAATTCAGGTAAAAAAGACTTCTTTAAAAGTATAGAAGATAATTTTGTAGCTGATTTGGGGTTGGGCAGGGTAGTATTTAATTTATGAATTAATTTATATTTTACAGAATATCTTCCTTTTTCTCCCACTAGTTTAGGCTGAGAACAATAAAAGGCATTATAAAACCTGGCTCAAACTGCCCCAGTATCCTAACTTTCTATCTCTAATCTCTAGTTTTTCCTGCACATTAACTGCTAGACTAATTATCTTAAAACACTATTTTCATCATGTCATTTTCCTGCTCAAGAATTTAGATGCTCTTGCTACTATCAAATGAGTCTAGACCAAGCTCTCATGCTTAGCCTCCTCACCCCTCTTCATAATTTTGTTCATCACTCTTTGCTTTATCACAGAACCTTTTCTAGGCAAGAACCCCATACTCCAGTTAGTCATAAATCTCCATACTTGCCAATATAGTTCTTAATCTCATGCCTTTGTTTGTGTGCTTGTTTTTTTTTTTTTTTAACTGTTGAAAGCTCACATCTGTTTTCTTCCTCAGCCTGACAGTACTTTGTTCCTTTTGCTGGGAATCTGCTTGTATTTCTTCCTAAAACTTTCATGTATTTATGGGTCTCCTAATAACCTTTAGTTTATATTACCTATGCATTATAAATAAAGTGGTTGGAAAGAGTATTTGTGTTAATGGTAGAAACGGTACCTCCAAAAACATGAAATTTGTGGCATTCATGACCTGATGTTAGCAATTCTTCTATTCCTCCATTAGGTGATATCAAGTTCTTATGCTCAGTCCTTGGAATTACAAATTTTAATTTTTATTTGTATTAATTTAAGGGGTGCAAATGCAGTTTTGTTGCATAGATATATTGTATCCCGATAAAGTCTGGGCTTTTAGGGTAACCATTATCTGAATAGTTATACATTGTACTTATTAAGTTATTTTTCATCCTTCACCCCCACCCACACTTCCAAGTCTCCAGTAACTATTACTGCATGCTCTATGTCCATGAGTACACATTTCTCTCACACCTATAAATTAGGCTCCTATTTGTAAATGGCTTTCATTATCTTAAGTGAAATAACTCAGAAACAGAAAGTCAGAGAGATAATAGCTTCATCCATGTTGCTCTAAAAGATATGATTTCATTCTTATGGCTGAATAGTATTCCATTTGTGTGTGTGTGTGTGTGTGTACCACATTTTCTTTATCTAGACATGCACTGATGGACACTTAGGTTGAATTTACATCTTTGCTGTTGTGAATAGTACTGTGATAAGCATATGAGTGCAGGTGTCTTTTTGAGATAATGGTTTCTTTTCCTTTGGGTATATACCTAGTAGTGGAATTGGTGGATAAGATGGTAGTTCTGTTTTTAGTTCTTTGAGAAATCTCCACACTACTTTCCATTTTTTCATAATGCTCATTTGGCCATTTATATGTCTTCTTTTGAAAAACGTCCATTCATGTCATTTGCCCAATTTTTAACAGGTTATTTGTTGTTTTTTGTCATCATTGAGGTGTTTGAGTTCTTTGTAAATTCTGGATATCAGTCCCTTGTTGGATGCATAGTTTGCAAATATTTTATCCTATTCTTTAAGTTGACAGTTCATTCTGTTGATTATTTCTTTTGCTGTGCAGAAGCTTTTTAGTTTAGTTGTCTCATTTGTCTTTTTGTTGTTGTTGTTGTTGCTTGTGCTTTCGAGTTCTTAGTCATGACCAATGTCAATAAGAGGTTTCCTTAGGTTTTCATCTAGTATTCTTATAGCTTCAAGTATTACATTTAAGTTTAGATCCATCTTATCACTTCATTACATTTACATTTAGATCCATCTTGAGTTGATATTGTATATAGTGGGAGATAGGGGTCCAGTTTCATTCTTCTGTGAATGGCAATCCAATTTTTCCATTACCGTTTTTTGAAAACAGTGTCGTTTCCCCAGTATATGTTTTTGTCAACTTTGTCAAAGATCAGTTGGCTATAGATACAAAGCTTCATTTCTGGGTTCTCTTTTCTGTTCCACTGATTTGTGTGTCTACTTTTATACCAGTACCATGCTGTTTTGGTTACTATAGCCTCATAGTATGATTTGAGGTCAGCTGATGTGATGCCTCCAGCTTTGTTCTTTTGCTTAGGATTACTTTGGCTATTTAGGCTCTTTTAGTTCCATGTGAATTTTAAGATTATTTTTCTATTTCTGTGAAAATGACATTGGTATTTTGGTAGAGATTGCATTGAGTCTGTAGATTGCTTTGGGCAGTGTGATCATTTTAATGATATTAAACTTTTGATCCATGAGCATGGGATGTTTTTCCATTTGTGTCATCTACAGTTTATTTCATCAGTGTCATGTAGTTTTCCTTGTAGAGATCTTTCACCTCTTTGGTTAAATGTATTCCTAGGTCCCCCTTTTTTTTGTAGCTAAGGTAAATGGCATTGCCTTCTTGATTGGTTCTCAGCTTGATATTAATGTATAGAAATGCCACTGATTTTTGTATCTTGATTTTATCTACTTAAACATTACCAAATTTGTTTATTAAATCTAAGGGTATTCGGGGAGGAGTCTTCAGGGTTTTCTCAATATAAGATTGTATCATTAGCAAACAGACATAATTTGACTTCCTCTTTTCCAATTTGGATGCCTCTTATTTTTTTTTCTCTTGCCTAATTGGTTTGGCTAGGACTTTCAGTAATACATTGAATAGGAGTGGTGAAAGTAGGCATCCTTGTTTTATTTTGGTTCTTAGGGGGAATGCTTTAAACATTTCCCCATTCAGTAGAATGTTGGCTGTGGGTTTGTTATGTATGGCCTTTATTATTTTGAGGTATGTTCCTTTTATAGTGAATCAGATTTTTTTTTTTTTTTGAGATGTAGTCTTGCTCTGTTGCCAGGCTGGAGTACAATGGCACAATTTCAGCTCACTGCAACCTCTGCCTCCCAGGTTCAAGCGATTCTCTTCTCTCAGCCTCCCAGGTAACAAGGAGCATGCACCACCATGCCTGACTAAATTTTTGTATTTTTAGTAAAGATGAGGTTTCACCATGTTGGCCAGGCTGAACTCAAGTGATCTGCCTGCCTTGGCCTCCCAAAGGGCTGGAATAACAGGTGTGAGCCACTGCACCTGGCCCAAATTTTATTTTGTTAGAATCAAGGACATGTGAATGTCATAGTCTTTATATTCCTGGTTTAGAAAGTAAAAGGCAATAAAAACTTTTCAATGATTATTTACTCATTTATGTAATAAACATTAATGCCTGTATTTGCAGCAGTGAACAATACAGATAGGATGCTTAGCTTGCTTTATCTTTTGGTTTCCTTATTTCCTATTTGGCATTTTGTTAGACTCCATGGCATTAGGATTTTCTTGGTTCTCTTTTGTCTACTTGGTTTTTGGCTTACATTTTTTTCTTGTTTCGTTTCATTTAGTTCTTCTCTGATCTTAGTTATTTCTTTTCTTCTGCTGGGTTTGGGTTTGGTTTGCTCTTGTTTCTCTAGTTCCTTGAGATGTGACCTTAGATTGTCTATTTGTGCTCTTTCAGACTTTTTGATGTAGGCATTTTATGCTATTAACTTTCCTCATAACACAACTTTTGCTGTATCCCAGATGTTTGATATGTTGTGTCACTAATATTGTTCAGTTCAAAGAATTTTTAAATTTTTATCTTGATTTCATTGTTGACCTGATTAGCCAAAAGCAGGTTATCTAATTTCCCTGTATTTGCATGGTTTTGAAGGTTCCTTTTGGAGTTGATTTCCAGTTTATTCCACTGTGGTCTGAGAGAGTGCTTTATATAATTTTAATTTTCTTAAATTTGTTGGGACTTGTTTTGTGGCCCATCATCTGGTCTATCTTGCAGCATATTCCATGTGCTGAGGAATAGAATACATGTTTTGCATTTGTTGGGTAGAATGTTTTGTAAATTTCCATTAGATCAATTTTTTTCTGGAACATAGCTTAAGTCCATTGTTTCTTTGTTGACTTTCTGCTTTAATGACTTGTCTACTGCTGTAAGTCGAGTATTGAAGTCCCCTACTACTGTTGCCGTCTATCTCATTTCTTACGTCTAGTAGTAACTGTTTTATACATTTGGGAGCTCCAGTATTAGGTGCATATATATTTAGGATTGTGATATTTTCCTGTTGGACTACTCCTATTATTATAAAATGTCCCTCTTTGTCTTTTAAAACTGCTTTGTTTTGTCTGATATAAGAATAGCTACTCCTGCTTGCTTTTGGTGTTCATTTGCATGGAATATCTTTTTCCACTCCTTTTCCTTAGGTTTATGTGAGTACTTAAGTGTCAGGTGAGTCTCTTGAAAACAGCAGATACTTGGTTGGTTAATTCTTATCCATCTGTCATTCTGTATCTTTTAAGTGGAGCATTTAGACCATTTACATTCAATGTTAGTATTGAGATGTAAGGTACTACTCTATTCATTGTGCTTTTTGTTGACTATTTTGTGTTTTTTCCCTTGTTTTATTGTTTTATAGGTCCTATGAAATTTATGCTTTAAGGCGATTCTATTTTGGTGTATTTTGAGGATTTGTTTCAAGATTTAGAGCTCCTTTTAGCAACCAGTAGTGCTGCTTTCTTCTGGCTTGTAGGGTTTCTGCAGAGAGATCCACTGTTAGTCTGATGGGCTTCCCTTTGTGGGTAACCTGACCTTTCTCTTCAGCGGCCCTTAACATTTTTTCCTTCATTTCATCCTTGGTGAATCTGGTGATTATGTGTCTTGGGGTTGCTCTTCTCGAGGAGTATTTTTGAGGTGTTCTCTGTATTTCCTGAATTTGAATATTGGCCTGTCTTGCTAGGTTGGGGAAGTTCTCCTGGATAATATCCTGAAGAGCGTTCACACTCATTTGTCACACTCATTCTCTATCCAGTTTTGTTCCCTTGCTGGGGAGGAGTTGTGATCCTTTGGAGGAATAGAGGCATTCTTGTTTTTTGAATTTTCAGCCATTTTGCACTGGTTTTAAATCATCTTCATGGATTTATCTATCTTTGGTCTTTGCTGTTGGTGACGTTTGGATGGGGTTTCCGTGTGGATGTCCTTTTTGTTAATATTGATGCTATTCTTTTCTGTTTGTTAGTTTTCCTTCTAACAGTCAGGACCCTCTGCCACAGGTCTGCTGGAGTTTGCTGGAGGTCCACTCCAGACCCTTGTTTTCCTGGGTATCACCAGTGGAGGCTGCAGAACAGCAAATATTGCTGCCTATTTCTTCCTCTGGAATCTTTGTGCCAGATGGGCACCCACCAGATGAAATGTCTGTTGACCCCTGCTGGTAGGTGTCTCCCAGTCAAGCAGCACAGGGGTCAGGGACCCACTTGAGGAGGCCGTCTGTTCTTTAGCAGAGCTCAGGCACTGTGCTGGAAGATCTGCTGCTGTCTTCAAAGCCAATAGGCAGGAACGTGTAAGTCTGCTGAAGCTATGCCACAGCTGCCCCTTCCCCCAGGTGCTCTGTCCCAGGGAGACAGGAGTATCTATAAGCCCCTGACTGGAGCTGCTGCCTTTCTTTCAGAGATGTCCTGCCTAGAGAGGAGGAATCTAGAGAGGCAGTCTGGCTACAGCTTTGTGGTGCTATGGTGGGCTCTGCCTAATTCAAACTTCCTGGCAGCTTTGTTTATACTGTGAGGGGAAAGCCACCTATTCAAGCCTCAGTAATGGTGGATGCCCTCTCCCCCCACAAAGCTCCAGCATCTTGAGTTGATTGCAGACTGCTGTGCTGACAGTGAGAATTTCAAGCCAATGGATCTTAGCTTGCTGGGCTCTGTGGGGTTGGGCTCTGCTGAGGTAGACCACTTGGCTCCCTGGCTTCGGCCCCCTTTCCAGGGGATTGAATGATTCTGTCTCACTGGCATTCCAGGTGCCACTAGGGTAGGAAAAAAACTTCTGCAGCTAGCTCAGTGTCTGCCCAAATGGTTGCCCAGTTTTGTGCTTGAAACCCAGGGCCCTGGTGGTATAGGCACCCGAATCTCCTGGTCTGTGGGTTGCTAAGACTGAAGGAAAAGCATAGTATCTGGGCTGGAATGCACCATCCCTCACAGCACAGTCCCTCATGGCTTCCCTTGGCTATGGGAGGGAATTCCTTGACCCCTTGTGCTTCCCGGTTGAGGCGGCATCCCACCCTGCTTTGGCTTGCCCTCTGTGGGCTGTACCCACTATCTATCTAACCAGTCCCAGTGAGACAAGCCAGGTAAATCAGTTGGAAATGCAGAAATCACCCACCTTCTGCACTGATCTTGCTGGGAGCTGCAGACCAGAGCCGTTTCTATTAAGCCATCTTGCCAGCCACCTTTAATTGTGTTTTCTTTTTTTCTTTTTGTCAAGGCTAATTAAGGGATGTAGTGGTCAGGGAGAATTTAAATTTAGCAGTAGGACACAGCTTTCAATATGTTTAATTTTTAAGGAAGAATTGTTTTTTGTGGAAAATTAGCATTTTATCTGAATATTTTCTTTTAAAAATTAAAAATATACTGAGCTCTATATTGTGACTCTAAAAATTTTAGAAAATGATAAAGTGATTTGGTGTTTAATTTATTTTAGTTAAATCGTTTTAAAATTATAGAATCTAAGATTCAGAAGTAGATGTCTTGGGGATCCCCAGATTTGGTTTGCTAGTCAGGGCTGTACTGAATATTTTCTTCTGACCATGTTCTTTTCAATTCATTTTATATGCTAAGGACTGTTAACACAAGAATATGCAATGCCTATGGAGAAATAAAAGACCAATGTTTTAACCACGATTATAAAGCTATTTTATAATAGTTATTTATTTGTAGATAAATATTTAGAAAACCTCATGCTTATGTATGGTTATTTTCCCTTAGTAGGCTATTGGAATGAAATCAGCTCCTGTTCCAAGAAAAGCTGCTGATTCTCATGGTATAATAATTTGGTTTTTTTGCAGCATTCCAGGATGCCTTAAAGATTTTCTGTAGGATAAAAGGTGGTCGAGTTTTAATTGATGAAGTGTTTGCTGTTTTGGATAGCATGGATATTCCTATAAACCCTGACATTTTTGAAGAAGTGATAAAACATACCTATATTGACAGTGAGTTATTTGCATTAAGATATATGTGTTAATATATGTGTGCATATATTTATGTATTTTTTTCTGTATATCAATTTTGTCGTCTGTCCTTTGCGTCTCCTTTTTTCTCTTGATTTTTACCCTTTGCCATTGACACCATTTACTGGTGTCTATAGTAAGAAATAGTCTAGAAAAATTAAATGAGAAGTTTCTAAAATTGTTATATTTTGGTATGTTTGGTAAAAGAGTAAAATGAATTTTTTAAAAAGTCAGCCTTACATCTCTTTTCCAATAGTCATTTCTTGTCTTTGTGGAGAAGTACTTTCTTGTAGTGTCAAGGGTATTGACTCTACAAATTAGAAGACCTAAATTTCTTGAATTCTCAATTTTATTATGTAGCTTTGATTAAACAGTTTCTATGCTCTTCAGTTAATCTCTGCACAATGTGGATTGCTTTAAACATTATAAAAATATTTAGCAGGTGTTTTGTATTACATGTTTACTTGTAACCAGAGGATGTCCTATAATAATTAGTGATTAATTGATTGATTCCTTTGTTTTATTATTTTTAGAGACAGTGTCTCACTGTGTTGCCCAGGCTGTAGTGCAGTGTCATGATCACTGCTCACTGTAATCTTGACCTCCTAGACTCAATGATCCTCACACGTCATATTCCTGAATAGCTAGGACTATAGGTGTGTACCATCATGCCAGAGTAGTTAATTTTTTTTTTCTTTTTGGTAGAGACAAGGTCTTGCTATGTTTCCCAGGCTGGTCTCAAACTCCTAGCTTCAAGTGATACTCCTGCCTCAGCCTGCTGAACACTGGAATTACAGGCATGAGCCACTGGGCCCAGCCTGATTCATTCATTTAATTAATCAGATAGTCATTTAAATAGACTATGCCTGGAACTGTTCTAGGTGATGCAAAGATGAATAAAACACACTCTTTTTTTTGAGATAGTTCACATTCAAGTGTGGAAAGAGTCAAGTAAACAGAAAATTAAAATACTCCATGGCAAATACTATATATAGGCTGCTAAGTTACATACTGCAAGGCTTAGGGAAAGATTATCCAAGGGATTGATGTCTGAGCTAAATCTTGAAGGATTGGTGTGAATTAAGTAGTTGAAGGTAGCAGCGAAGAGTGAGAAAAACATCTTAAGCCAAAGGAACAGTTTGTGTAAATATGGCAGAAAAATAATCAGACATGACATCTCTTTGAGTGAGCTTCCACTGGTTTTTGTCATTTATTAATGGTGGTTTTATAGTGGGCTTTTGGTCGCTGAAATGTGGTCTGGAGATAGAACAAGGCCTCATGGAGTTCTATTAGGAAGTCAGATATGGTGAACTCTGGGGTGAGGCAGAAATGGAAGGATATGATGGGGTATGAAATGTAAAATGGGGATTTTAAAGACTAATCTTAAGCCTTTAGAGCATACCCTACCAGGAACAACAGAAATCATACGAAACAGCTGCAGTACCTTGCTTTTTGGCTTATGGAGTTCTGGGCCTCCAAGTCTCCTGCATTATTTGGGGAGGTAGATTGGAAAAAGGATACTAATTTTATAGGATTATTATAGGAATTAAATATAAACATTTATCACAGTGCTTGGCACTTAGACACAAGAAAGGTAAGGCAGAAACCTGAGAGTCATCCTTGAAAACTCTATTTCTCTATTCCTTATGCAACCTAAACTCTTAGATATATCTTTTTAAAAACATTTTCCCACCTGTGTGGGCTGTGGTGGAGAGAACCTAGCAGAAGTGCATGCCCACAGGCAGGCATGGGTGTGTGTGTGATGGTGTAATGAGGAATCTTGAGATCATCCTGGATGACCAAGGTAGGCCCAAAATTCGTGGCAAGTGTCCTCATAAGAGGCAGAAGACATAGACACAGAGAGGAGACCAGGTGAAAACAAAAGAAGAAGCTGGAGTGATAAAACGATCAGGGAAATGGAGAAATCTTAGAATCAGGAAAAGAAGAGGGGAATGATCCAAGATGGCCAAATAGGAACAGCTCCAGAATGCAGTTCCCAGAGAGAACAATGGAGAGGGTGAGTGATCACCAGATCTCCAAATGAGTTTTTACTGTACATAGACCAGGAGATTCCAGCACTGAAAAGTGCCACGAGTTTCCAGTATAGCTGTTTCAGCTGGCGCTACAGGTCTCCCCACAAAAATTCACACAAATCTGAGAGGCCGTTTCAACTGGTGCCTGGAATGCCTGGGAGACAGAGCCACCCATTCAACTGAAAAAAAGGGGACTGAAACAGGGAGCCAGGTGATCTGGCTTAGTGGGTCCCACCCCAACAAAGACCAGCAATCTGAAACACTCTGGATTGAGAATTTCACAGCAAGCGCAGCTGGACCCGGGCAGACCAGCTTGCTGGAGGGAAGGGCGTCAGCCATTACCAAGGCAGTCCACCACTACCGAGACAGTCCGCCATTATCAAGGCAGTCTGCCATTACCAAGGCAGTCCACCATTACCAAGGCAATCTGGCCTTACTGAGGCAGACTGCCATTACCAAGGCAATCCACCATTACTGAGGCAGACTACCATTACTGAGGCAGTTCTAACTGTACCTCTGTAAACAAAACCACAAGGAAGTTCACACAGCAGCTGGGCAGAGCCACGGCAGCTCAGCAATGCCTCTGCTGGCAGACTGTGACTAGGCTACCTCCTTGCTAGGCAGGGCATCTCTGAAAAAATGGCAGCAGCACATCAGAAACATATAAATAAAGCACCATCTTCCCAGGACAGAGCACCTGGGAAAAGAGGAAGTTATGAGTTCTGCTGCAGCAAACCTAAACGTACCTGCCCAGCAGCTCTGAATGGAACAATGGAGCTCCCAGCTCAGCACTTGAGCTCCTATAAGGGACAGACTGTCTCCTCAAGCAGCTCCCTGATCATATATCCAAAGAGATACCTCATAAAGGAGAGCTCAGACTGACATCTGGAGGGTAACCTTCTGGGATGAAGATAACAGAAGAAGAAACCAGCAGCAACCCTTCCTGTTCTGAAGCCCCCGCGGGTTGATCCCCAGGCAAACAAGGTCTGGAGTGGAACTCCAGCAGTCGCACAGCAGAGGGTCCTGATTGTTAGAAAAAAAAAACTAAAAAATAACTTCAACATCAACAAAAAGGACACCCACTCAGAGACCCCATCTGAAAGTCACCAACTGCAAGATCACAGGTAGATAAATACATGAAGATGGGAAGAAACCAGAGCAAAAAGGATGAAAACACCCAAAACCAGAATGCCTCTCCTCCTCCAAGGGATCACAACTCCTCACCAGCAAGGGAACAAAGCTGGATGGAGAATGAGTCTGATGAATTGACAGAAACAGGCTTTAGAAGGTGGGTAATAACAAACTTCTCTGAGCTAAAAGAACATGTTCTAACCCAATGCAAAGAAACTAAGAACATTATAAAAAGGTTAGACAAAATGCTAACGAGAATAAACAGCTTAGAGAAGAATATAAACAACTTGATGGAGCTGAAAAACACAACACAAGAACTTCACGAAACATACACAAGTTTCAGTAGCCAAATCAATCAAGCAGAGGAAAGGATATCAGAGATTGAAGATCAACTCAATGAAATAAAATAAGGCAAGATTAGAGAAAAAAGAGTGAAAAGAAATGAACAAAGCCTCCAAGAAATATGGGATTATGTGAAAAGACCTAATCTACGTTTGATAGGTGTACCTGAATGTGATGCAGAGAATGAATCCAAGCTGGAAAACACTCTTCAAGGTATTATCCAGGAGAACTTTCCCAATCTAGCAAGGCAGGCCAACATTCAAGTCCAGGAAATACAGAAAACACCACAAAGATATTCCTCAAGAAAAGCAACCCCAAGGCACATAATCGTCAGATTCACCAGGGTTGAAATGAAGGAAAAAATGCTAAGGGCAGCCAGAGAGAAAGGTCAGGTTACCCACAAAGGGAAGCCAATGAAACTCACAGTGGATCTCTCTGCAGAAACCCTACAGGCCAGAAGAGAGTGGGATCCAATATTCAACATCCTTAAAGAAAAGAAATTTCAACCTAGAATTTAATATCCAGCCAAACTAAGCTTCATAAGTGAAGGAGAAATAAAATCCTTTATGGACAAGCAATTGCTGAGAGATTTCATTGCCACCAGGCCTTCTTTACAAGAGGTCCTGTAAGAAGTACTAAATATGGAAAAGAACGACCAGTACCACCCACTCCAAAAATGTACCCAATGGTAAAGACTATTGACACAATGAAGAAACTGTGTCAACTAATGGGCAAAACAACCAGCTAGCATTAAAATGGCAGGATCAGATTCACACATAACAATATTAACTTTAAATGTAAATGGGCTAAATGCCCCAGTCAAAACACACAGACTGGCAAATTGGGTTAAAAGTCAAAACGCATCAGTGTGTTGTATCCAGGAAACCCTTCTCACGTGCAAGGACACACCTAGGCTCAAAATAAAGGGATGAAGATTTATCAGGCAAATGGAGAGCAAAAAAAAGCAGGAGTTGCAATCCTAGTCTCTGATAAAATAGACTTTAAACCAACAAAGATCAAAAGAGACAAAGAAGGGCATTACGTAATGGTAAAAGGATCAATGCAACAAGAAGAGCTAATGATCCTAAATATATATGCACTCAATACAGGAGCACCCAGATACATAAAGCAAGTTCTTAATGACCTATAAAGAGACTCAGACTCCCACACAATAATAGTGGGAGACTTTAACACTCCACTGTCAATATTAGACAGATCAACGAGACAGAAAATTAACAAGGATATCCAAGATTGAACTCAGATCTGGACCAAGTGGACCTAATAGACATCTACAGAACTCTCTACCCCAAATCTGCAGAATATACATTCTTCTCAGCACCACATTGCACCTGCTCTCAAATTGACCACATAATTGGAAGTAAATCACTCCTCAGCAAATGCAGAACAATGGAAATCATAACAAACAGTCACTCAGACCACAGTGCAATCAATTAGAACTCAGGATTAAGAAACTAACTCAGAACTGCATAACCTCATGGAAACCGAACAACTGGATCTTGAATGTTGACTGGATAAACAATGAAATGAAGGCAGAAATAAAGATGTTCTTAGAAACCAAGGAACACAAAGACACAATATATCAGAATCTCTGGGACACATTTAAAGCAGTATCTAGAGGGAAATTTATAGCAATAAATGCCCACATGAGAAGCAAGGAAAGATCTAAAATTGACACCCTATCATGAAAATTGAAAGAGCTAGAGGAGCAAGATAAAAAAAAAACTCAAAAGCTAGGAGAAGACAAGAAATAACTAAGATCAGAACAGAACTAAAGGAGATAGAGATACAAAAACCCTTCAAAAAAAATCAGCAAATCCAGGAGCTGGTTTTTTGAAAAGATCAACAAAATAGACTGCTAGCCAGATTAATAAAAAAGAGAGGAGAATTAAATAGATACAATAAAAAATGATAAAGGGGATATCACCACCGATTCCACAGAAATACAAACTACCATCAGAGATTACTACAAACAACTCTATGCACATAAACCAGTAAACCTGGAAGAAATGGATAAATTCCTGGACACTTTCACTCTCCCAAGCCTAAACCAGGAAGAAGTTGAAACCCTGAATAGACCAATAACAAGGGCTGAAGTTGAGGCAGCAATGAATAGCCTACCAACCAAAAAAAGCCCAGGTCCAGATGGGTTCACAGCCGAATTCTACAAGACGTGCAAGGAGGAGCTGGTCCCACACTTTCTGAAACTATTCTAAACAATCCAAAAAGAGGGAATTCTTCCCCAGTCATTTTATGAGACCAATGCCATCCTGGTACCAAAACCTGGCAGAGACTCAACAAAAAGAGGAAACTTCAGACCGATATCCATGATGAACAAAGCCTTCGTCCACTAGGGACTATCTAAGTACGTAAGATTTGTTTGGGAGCTTCATCACAGGTGTTTATTGCATAGATGCAAGAAATAAATTTGAACAAGAGCTAATGAATCTGTGAACATGGTTGACTACCACACTCTTAATAGTTGAGGTTGGACTTCTGTTCAGAGAAAGGAGTTTTCTAAATGAAGAGCAGGTAAAAGTGAAATGGCCTTCTGCACTGGATTAATACATGTATGGTCTAACTGAATATTTTTCAGTGATCAGATTCAAGAGCTTGAGGGTTGAAGCTTTGAGTTGTCTTAGGACTTAAGCCATGATCTAAGAACATGGGACATGGAATCAATCTACAATAAGTGACAGTTACTGGGAAGGCTCTGAGAAGTGTTAGAACCATAATCAAAACCAGAATGAGGATAAATGCCAAGGAAATAAGAAACCAGAATGTAGGAAGCAATTCCTAATCAGAAGGCAATTTAGCACCAATTTAGCCTAGCATTTCTTTGATTGGTTCAAACACATAGAACTTGCTTTATAGTGATTTAAAGGCCTGCACCTGAAATACATAGTTTACCAATTTTCGGAGAATCAGTGAATCAGGTGAACCCAACACCAAAACGATACTATTTGATTTAAAAATTTGCTTCTTCTGGTCACGGCGAGAGGGGCGGGGCAGGCTGGGCCACTCCCTTCAGTCCTGCTCCCAGCCTGCCCCGCCCCGCAGCCAAGGGCTGGATGAGGGTACTTATTCTGAGGAGGCGCAGGACTGCTGGCGCAGAAGGAGCTGGACGGAGTTGTGGTCACGTGAGGAAGCTTTGTATGTGTACGCATTGCACCCCTATTTTCACAAAGGTTGGCTATCAGAGCATTATGAACATTAATGACCCCGAACTCAGGTTGTCCCAAGCTGAGCAAGAACATCCACTCCGTTTTTGGAATGAGCTTAAAGAAGCTCAACAGGAAGAACTTTATGCAAAGCTCCAGGCCATGAACTTTGAGGAGCTGGACTTCTTTTTCCAAAAGGCCATTGAAGGATTTAACCAGTCCTCTAAGCAAGAAAAAATGGATGCGTGAATGGAACCTGTCCCTTGAGAGATATTGGGTAGTGCTACAGGGAATCTAGATCAGCTCCAGGCCTGGGAAAGTGAAGAACTTTTCCAGATTTCTCAGAACGAAGTAACACTTCTAGTTGGTGGGCAGGGGACTAGACTCATTGCATATCCAAAGGGGATGTATGATGTTAGTTTGCCATCCCAAAAGAGGCTTTTTCAGTTTCAAGTAGAGTGTATCCTGAAGCTACAACAGCTGAAAAATATTATGGCATCAAATGCATTATTTCTTATAATAATCAGTAGCAGAACAGTGGAATCTACAAAGGAGTTCTTCACCAATCACAGGTACTTTGGTTTGAAAAAAGAAGATAAAATCTTTTTTCAGCAAGGAATGCTCCCTGCCATGAGTTTTGATGAGCAAATTATTTTGGAAGAGAAGAACAAAGTTTCTATGGCTCCAGATAAGATAGTGGTCTTTATCGGGCTTTTGCAGCCTGGAATACTGTGGAGGAGATGGAGCAAAGAGGCATCTGGAACATTCATGTGTATTGTGTTGACAACATATTAGTAAAAGTGGCAGACCCACGGTTCATTGGATTTTGCATTCCAAAAGGAGCAGACTGTGGAGCAAAGGTGGTAGAGAAAACAAACCCTACAGAATGGGTTGGAATAGTTTGCCAAGTGAATGGAGTTTACCAGGTGGTAGAATATAGTGATATTTCCCTGGCAACAGTTCAAAAACGAAGCTCAGATGAATGACTGCTGTTTCATGTGGGGAACATGGCCAGCCATTTGTGGATACCCATTAGCAATTAATTAAACCAGATAAACCTAGTGGAATAAGTGTAGGAAAATTTGTCTTTGACATCTCCTAGTTTACAAAGAAGTTTGTGGTATATGAAATATTACAGGAAGATGACTTTTCCACACTAAAGAATGCTGACAGACAATGGGAAAGATAACTCTGCTACTGCAAGGCATGCTTTCATTACTTGCTGGGTCCTCAATTCATGGGTCACTTTATAGATGGAAATGGCTCTCATCTTCCAGCAATTCCCTGCTTAAAGGATGCCAGTGATGTACCAATCCAGTATGAAATCTCTCCTCTTATCTTTAATGCTGAAGAAGGAATGGAAAGTTATGTGGCTGATATATAATTCCATTACACCTTTAATCATTGATGAAAATGGAGTTCATGAGCTGGTGAAAAATAGTATATGAACCCTATACCAAATTCTACCACAATAGGAATAGCTTTTATTTTTGATAGACCAACTGTGAACCTATAGGACCTCCTGAATGACTCAAGTTTAGATATTCACAGGGCTTTATTTTGCTTGTTTAACTCTTATAGCTACTGCAAACTTCTCATGATCTAGATGTCTGAATTTCAGATAGCATTTTTATGATTCCCAACTCATTGAAGGTCTTATTTATATTTTTCAATTGTGTATTTTTTTTCCAAGGCAAGGAAATCATTGGCAATCCAAGAAATTTCCTACAGCTGAACTATAGCCAGGATGTTCTTTACTTGGAGCTGGAGGCATTTGTTTTTGAAGTTGTACATAGTAATAATATGTCGTTGTATATGTTGAAAGGTTTCTGTGGTACTAAAAGTTTACCAAACATTAAACTTTTTAAACAAAATAATTGGATGGTAAAATAAATGTATCTTTCTGTCTCTGGGGAAAAAAATTTGCGTCTTTCTCTCCGAGTTTTCACTTGTGCATATTATTGAACAGTTGATTTCTTATGAATAGACTGAAGATAAAAGCCATCACTATTATAGATAGATAAGTAAATTTTCAGTCTTTTTCATCTTGGATGGCAAGCAAAACCAAACATTTGGAGGCAAGAACTATTGGGCAAAGCATTTTCTACCTCTGTGCACAATTGAAATGACATTGCTCAAGGTCACTGCATCTGAACACATCATGCAGTCATGCATTATCCAAGAAGAAAAATGGTCTTAGACAGAGGCAGGGGCAGGAATAGTTGGAAGTTATAATTATGAGAGTCCTGGACACAGAGAAGGTACAAAGTAAATCATTATCTGCTATTCACTATGTAGACATTGCATTGTTTGTTTGTTTGAGACGAGTTTTGCTCTTGTTACCCAAGCTGGAGTGCAATGGCGCGATCTCGGCTCACCGCAACTTCCGCCTCCTGGGTTCAGGCAATTCTCCTGCCTCAGCCTCCTGAGTAGCTGGGATTACAGGAACGCGCCACCATTCCCAGATAATTTTTTGTATTTTTAGTAGAGACGGGGTTTCACCATGTTGGACAGGATGATCTCAATCTCTTGACCTCGTGATCCACCCACCTCGGCCTCCCAAAGTGCTGGGATTACAGGCGTGAGCCACCGTGCCCGGCCTGTTTTTTATAGTCTTCTGTATATTTTGTTCAGCCAAAAATAATTTTTAGTGATAAGAAGTGTAGGTACTTTGCTAGGCATTGGGGAAACAAATGAAAGACACATCCTCTGTTCTTGAGGAGCTCACAATCTAGAAATGAAGACAACAGAGTAAATAAATAAGTACCTGTAATAAACTCTAAAAAATGTGCAAAATTAAAAAATAATTCTAATTAGCATGAGGGCTTAAAACAAGACTATTTCTTTTGATTGAAAGCTCTTTTATTAAGGAGAAAAGACCATAGTGTTAGGCCTATGTTTTAGTATATACTGAGTTGTTAATTCATTATTTCAGATTTTATTCAAGCTTGTAATAGTTGGCTCTTTGTTCCTACTTGCCACACATTCTGTGTTGTTTTCATATTAGAATAGGATGGCAGATATATCTATGTTCACAAGTAAATACATATTTGAACTTACTCTATTACAGGTAACCACATGGTGGATATTGGGGATATTATATTTATTTTGAATGAACTACAGGAACAGTATGAGGAAGTTTGTAAGTGAGCTCTTGTTGCTATGGCAAATTTTGTTTATAATTAAAGTCTTTACATTAAATCTTAATTTATAAGTTTTATTTTATAAAGATTTTGGAAACCTTCTCTGAACAATTTACTGTCTGAAATCAGGGACATAAAAATATAATACTCAAAATGCTATTTATGTGTCTTCTTTTTAGAAATGTCTATGCATGTTCTTCTCCAGTTTGTTGTTGTTGTTGTTGTTGTTGTTTGTTTGTTTTGGTTTGGTTTGTTTTTGTAAGACTGATTTTCTCTCTTGTTGCCCAGGCTGGAGTGCAATGGCACAATCTTTGCTCACTACAACCTCCATCTCTGGGACTTAAGTGATCCTCTTGCCTCAGCCTCCCAAGTAGCTGGGTTTACAGACATGCACCATCAAACCCAGCTAGTTTTGTATTTTTAGTAGAGACAAGGTTTCACCATGTTGGTCAGACTGGTCTTGAACTCCTGACCTTAGGTGATCCACCTGCCTCCCAAAGTGTTGGGATTACAAGTGTGAGCCACCACACCCAGCTCTTTGCCCAGTTTTTAATTTTTTTGTTTTTTTAGCTGTTGAGTTATTTGAATTCCTTATATATTCTGGATATTAGTTCCTTCTCAGATGAAGTTTGCCAATATTTTCTTCCATTCAAGAGGTTATCTCCTCATTCTATTATTTCTTTTGCTGTGCAGAACCTTTTTAGTTTAATATAGCTTTTAGCTTTTTAGTTTAATTTAGCTTTTTAGTTTAGTTTATAGTCCCATTTGTCTATTTTTGTTTTTGTTGCTGGTGCTTTTGAGATCTTAGTCATAAAATCTTTGCCTAGACCAGTGTCCTATAGACTTATCCCTATGTTATCATCAAACAGTTATTTAGTTTTAGGTCTTATGTTTCAGTCTTTAATCCAGCTTGAGTTGTTTTTTGCATATGATGAGAGATAGAGGTTTAGTTTAATTCTTCTGCATATGGTTATCCACTTTCCCCAGCACTATTTATTGAAGAGTGTATTCTTTCCTCAATGTATATTCTTGACTGCTTTGTTGGCTTTGTTGCAACAAAGCTGTTTGGCTGTAAACAAACAGTTGATCAGTTTACTGTAAATATGTAACTTTATTTCCGGATTCTTTATTCTGTTTCATTGGTCTCTATGTCTATTATTATTATTCTTTTGAGACAGAGTCTCACTCTGTTTCCTAGGCTGGAGTGCAGTGAGGCATCTCAGCTCACTGCAACCTCTGCCTCCTGGGTTCAAGCGATTCTCCTGCCTCAGCCTCTTGAGTAGCTGGGATTACAGGCACGTGCCACCATGCCTGGCTAATTTTTGTATTTTTAGTAGAGACTGGGTTTCACCATATTGGTCAGGCTGGTCTTGAACTTCTGATCTCAAATGATCCACCTGCCTCAGCCTCCCAAAGTGCTGGGATTACAGGTGTGAGCCACTGTGCCCAGCCTCTCTGTCTATTTTTATACATACTGTTTTGGTTGCTGTATTAGTCTGCTCTCATGCTACTAATAAAGACATATCTGAGACTGGATAATTTATAAAGTAAAGACATTTACTTGACTCACAGTTCCACATGGCACTCTATGTGTTTGCACTGGATATTTTAATTCATTTACATTCAAGGTAATTATTGATATGGAAGGATTTACTACTGACATTTTGTCCATTGTTTTCTGCTTGTTTCATAGATCCTTTGTTTCCTTATTTCTCTCTTCTTTTGTGATTGGAATTTCTCTATTGATTTTTTTTAACTTTTTATCTTTTGTGTATTTACTATAGGTTTTTGATCTGTGGCTACTCTGAAGCTTACAAAATATCTTGTAGTTATGACAGGCAATTTTAAGCTGATAGCAAGTTAAGTTTGCTTGCACAAACAAACTGTGCTTTTATCTCATCTCTCCTGCATTTAAAATTTTTGATGTCACAATTTGCAGATTTTTATATTGTTTCCCTTAATAAATCATTGTAGCTTTTATTATTTTTAACCTTCATACTATGTAAATGAAGTGCACGCCACCATTACAGTATTAGTCTATTCTGATTTTGACTGTGTACTTACTTTTACCAGTAAGTTTTATACATTTATATGTTTTTGTGTTACTAATCAGCATTCTGTTATTTTGACTTGAAGAACTCTTTTTGACATTTCATGTAAGACAAATCTGGGGGACGAACTCCTTCAGCTTTTGTCTGGGAAAATCTTTATCTTGTCTTCATTTCTGAAGGACAGTTTTTCTAGGTACAGTATTATTGCTGGCAGTTTATTTCCTTCAGTACTTTGAATATATTGTCCCATTCTCTATGAACCCATAAGGTGTCTGCTGAAATATTTGCTGTCCTTATTGGAACGTATGTGTCATTTACTTTTCTCTTGCTATTTTCAGAATCTTCCTTTTGTTTTTGATATTTGACAGTTTGATTATAATGTCTTTGTGTAGTCTTGTTTGAATTGATCTGATTGGAGGCATTTGGCCTTCCTGTACCAGGATATTTACGTAATTTGCCCAAATTTGAACTGTTTTCTGTTCTTCTTTATATAAGTTTTCTACTCTTTTGTCTTTCTCTTTTCCTTCTTAAACTCTTATAACTTGACCGTTTTCTCTTTGGATGCTGTTCCATCAATCTTGTAAGCTTTCCTCATTATTTTTCATTCTTTTTTTTTCTTTTATCCTCCTCAGACTATATATTTTCAAATAGTTTTCCTTCAGGTTCACAGATTCATTCTTGTGCTTGATCAATTATGCTGTTGATGTTCTCTATTGCATTTTTTATTTCTTTCATTACACTTTTCAGCTCTTGATTTTTATTTATTTTCTTTTGTGTAATTTCAGGGTGTCTCTAAAATTTTATTTTTGGTAATTTATTGTTTTCCTGATTCCATTGAATTTTTTTCTCTGCATGTCATTTATTTTATTCCCTGAACTTTCTCTAGACAATTAATTTGAATTCTGTCAGGAAGTTTCTATATCTTTATTTCTTTGGGGGTCAACTGTCAGGAGATTATTGTACTCTTTTGGTGGTATTTTGTCTTCTTGGTTTTTCATGTTTCTTGTTGCCTTATGTTGATGTCTCTACATTTCAAGGCCTGGGAAAGCCCTTAATCTGTCAGCCCATCCAGAGATTCTGGGTAGGCTATTTGGTGTGGACCCAAAGCCTAAATCAGAAGTGTCGAATATTATATTTTTACCCATTCACTAACCTATTTCTTTGATAGATAGCACTTAGAGATACATATATACCATGATATTTAAATATTTCCAGACTTTAATATTCAAATATTTTCATATAATTGTTTATTCTCATAGAGTCTAAGATAAGAAGTGTTTTTATTTCCTCTAGGCAAAATTTCTTCATAGTTGAGATTATACTGCTGCTCTGTCTTTTTATGTCTAATTATTTTTTTCTTTTTTGAGCTTGGGAGCTTGACAGTCTCATAAAGTTGTTTTGAGGATCAAATATTATAACATTTGAAATACCTTAAAATGTGTTATTCAAATGTAAGATAATATTCTGAACCATCAGATAAATTTTGTAAATGAAGTCCTAGTCTGGGGCATTGTGTTAATATTTTTCTAAAGATGTTATTTTATATATGAAGTTATTTTTCCCTCCACAAATACCAAGAATATTTAGGAGAGTAATTACTTAGATTCTAATTTTATAAATAAAATCCTCCCTTTCCTCATAGTTCTGTACTTTTATAAGTAAGAAATTTCCATCTGTATTAGCTTATTAATCTATTATCTTTGTTAATTGGGAAGGAGTGGGGAATGAGAACCATATGCTTCATTAGGCTACCATTTTAGTTTCAGTGTAACTTTAAATAGCTTTGGATGGGAATATTTAAATATATTAAAGCAGCATATTAAATTTGACCTAGTTAATAGTTCAATCTTTTTACTGTCAGTTCTTTAATTTTTTCATTTGTTTTATATATTTAAGCAACTGATAATGTTTTGAATAGCTTTCATGAGGACTTAGTTGTTATTTTTGAAATGCATTGCAAATTATACAGGTAAATGAAATAATTATATGTTTCTCTTATTTAGCAATTACAGAGGGATCAACTTCGGATGAAGTTACTTCAGACAGAAAGTTATCAAGTGTAGCAGGATGCTATCTACAATGTAAGAAGAAAAACAGTTTGTTTTCCAAACTCCCGGAACCTTCAATATCCAAAAAGTTAAATAAAAAAAGCCACCAATATTCTAGCAAAATTATGGAGGAGACTGATGGCCTTGAATCTAAAAGATCAAAACATGCTTGGGAAATAAGAAAATTTCTGGGTGGAGTAGGCAGCAGTAATGTAGGAGTCCAAGAACCATATTCAAAGAATGGCATAAACTTTAAAAAACATTCAGAGAAGGGTGAAATTCATGACTCAAAGTCTAAACCACAAAGCTTGAAGAGTAGTGCAAGCCTCAGCAAGTCTATGGACAAAAGTAGTATTTCTAGTATCCCCAAATTTCAGAAGTCAGGTGTGAGAAATTGTTCCAGCCTCCTAAAACAAGTTTCGTCTATGGAAAAAACTGCACTTAATGCTTTGGGTAAGTAAAAATCTAGGTTCTTGAGTTCTTCAGTCATCTCAGAAATAAATAGAATGAATTGATTATTAGATAGTTACAAGCATTTCAATTGCTAATACCTTGGGTAACCACCACTTCTTTTTTTTTTTTTTAATTTAAAAATTATTTATAGAGATAGGGTTGCCCAGGCTGGTCTCAAATCCCTGGCCTCAAGCAATCCTCCTGTGCTGGCCTCCCAAACTGCTGGGATTACAGGCATGAACTACCATGCTAGGCAAAAATTCTGGAAATGTACAGTAGTGATAGTTGCACAACTTTGTAAATGTGACCAATGCCACTGAATTGTATGTTTATTTGTTATTTATTTTTTTGAGTCAGAATCTCTTTCTGTCACCCAGCCGGGAGTGTAGTGGCATAATCCTAGCTCACTGCATCCTTGACCTTTTGTGTTCAAATGATCCTCCTACCTCCTCAGTCTCCCACATAGCTGAGAGCATAGGTATATGCCACCACCCCCAGCTAACTTTTGTTGTTGTTGTTGTAGAGACCATGTCCCACTATGTTGCCAAGGCTGGTCTTGAACTCCTGACCCCAAGCAGTGCTCCCGTCTTGGCCTCCCAAGGTGCTGTGATTACAGGTATGAGCCACCTGTCCAGCTTGCCACTTCTGACAGATAGACAATATTGTGATTTTGATGATAATTCCTTTCCAGATGCCCCCTTTAGGGAAGAACTTAACTTTTCCTGAGAAGCTTGTTCAGTGATTAATTAGAGTCGTTAACATTCCCTAGAAAGTACAAGGCCTGGCGTCTTTTGGAAATGTTTATTTTATAATTTATTAAATGTTTAAACAAGTAGGAAATCTATGTGAAATTTTTGCTTAGAGTGCTGTAATTTCTATAATATTCATAGTACTTCAGGTATTATCTCTTATGGAAGGAGAATATTAGGAAAAAATTATACTATGTATCTAGGTCTCCAAGTCTGTATGAGTTTTCTCAAAGATGAGCAGTGGTTTCCCAACCAATATATTTTCTCTCCCTGTGCTACTTTTATCACAGAAACACTGTATGTGGAACCTGATTAAACATTCCCTCCTTGTAGTCCTCTGCTGAAGTTACTTAAGTCATATTTATTCTGTAAAAAAAAACTTACTGACCTTTGTATTACATTTAGTATTTAAGGTAATAGGTAAAATGATTGTTTAGTGAAAAATCTGTGATTCATACATTAATGCATAATTCAAATAACTCAATGGGAAAAAATCTGATCTATTAAGGAGGCACGGTGATGATCATCCTGATTTTGATTCCTTTACCAATGCACTGCTGCTACTTTGTGCCTCATTTGTATTTCTGGGAATTCCTTTTATTTCAATAAGAATTAAAACCTTAGGTTAAAAGAGTAATGAAACAGCAGACAGACATGGGTAGAAGAGGCCATCAGAAGAAAATAATATCTACCTTTCTCATGTCACTAAAATAAAATAATGTCACCTACCACTGCCACACTTAGTGCTCTGAATATAGAGAAGTATGAAATAGTTTCTCTGGCATAACTTCCCAAAACAAATTGATGGTAATTGAGCTTTTATGGAATATGACTACCTTATGATTTATATTAAAGCAATTCTAACTTTTCATTTTTAAATAATTTTACATTCTTAAGAGACACAAAAATAGTACAAACATTTCCGTATGTTTGTACTCTCTATCTAGCTTTCTCAAGTATTAAGATATTACATAACCATAGTACATGATCTAAACCAGGAAATTAACACTGATGCAATACTACTTACTGAGCTACAGATCTTATTCAAATTTTGTCCGTTGTTCCATGAATGTTCTTTTTCAATTCCAGGATCTAATCCAGAATCACCCATTACATTTAGCTGTCACTTGTCCTTAGTCTCCTTCAAGCTGGGATGGTTCCTCAATCATTCATGACCTTGACACCTTTGAAGAATATTGACTAGTCATCTTGTATAATGCTCTTCATTTTCAATTTTTCTTTTATTCCTTCACAAATAAATTTAGTTTATATATTTTTGGTCAGATTACCTCAGAAGTGATATTGTACCCATGTCAGTGCATCATAGTAAGAAGCTCATGATGTCCATGTCTATTTGCTTCCAAGATTTTATTTTTTGAAGGTTATGAACAGAAAACATGGTAGAGTAAATTAATGGGAAGGTAAAGAACTCTACGTTTTTGTTTGAAATTCTTCAATTTAAACAAAACACTTTGGTTTTTTATTTTTTGGACTCATTAATTTTATACACATACACATAGGCTACAGTGCAGGGTGCAATAGCCCACTGCGACCTCTGCTTCCTGGGTTCAAGTGATCCTCCCACCTCAGCCTCTAGAGTAGCTGGGACTACAGACATGCACCATCATACCTGGCTAATTTTTGTATTTTTAGTAGAGACAGGGTTTCACCATGTTGGCCAGGCAAGTCTCAAACTCTTGACCTTGAGTGACCCACCTACCTCAGCTTTCAAAAGTGCTTGGATTACAGGTGTGAGCCATCATGCCTGGTCCCATTAATTTTAATTAGAAGCAAGCAGCATTGGCTGGGCCACTGGAACAGGCTGTTCCTCCAAACAAGTAGTTTATCAGTGTTTATAGAATGTTAAGACAGTTCTGTGTTTGAGTTATAAGAGAGAGATTAAATATAATATATAACAGGATATGGAGAGATAAGCAGTCCTGTAAAATCTCTAAGGTAATATAAAATAGATAAAACTTGTTCTCTGATTTCTAAAGCTTTTGAGTATTAATTATTCCTTTTGACATGTAAATTCGGTTGCCTAATAGTTTTCTACATTTTGTATATTTAGAAAACTTTCCTGAAGCTGTCAGTGAACCTCAAGAAAATTACTTTGCAGCAGAAGGACTTCAGTCTATTTTGCCTTCAGTAAGAAATACTTTATTGGATAAAGAATTCCAGAAGATTGTGACAGACACTACTAGAAATGGTGAGAGACTGATAACACTGGTTTCCGAGAAAATTAGATATTTTATGGGATAGTATTAAATATTGGAAGAGTTCCTCTCAATTAGAAATTAGGAATGGGACAGACTGGGCCATTCTTAAGAAAATTCAGATATAAAAATGGAAAATAGTAAAAAAAAAAAATTCCTGTAAGTTCTGACCAAATGGATGGGTATAGAGGGTGTAGGCCTTTCATAGTTCCAAATCATTTCAGTAAAGCTCTTCATCACTATCCCTAGCTGTGGCTATTAATAGTAGGGTGGTACTGGGGAAACTGATCCAGTTGTAGCGAGGTTCAGACAGTAAGACCACAATATCTAAGGGATACAGAAATTTCTAAGCAAATAGCCCAAGAGTCCAAAGATTAGTAATTGGAGATTACAAAATACAGGTAGAGTTAGATCCAGTGATGCTTAACAATTAAGCCATGCAGTTAATTAACATTAACATTTAGATGTTGAATGGCATACCCCAGTCACCAGCCTAAGTTAAAGGCAGAGTTTAAGTTTCTAGGAAGGGTGTTTATACTAGAGAAGTTGTTTTTATTAGTAACTATGACTTTTCCACAACAGAAGTTCAATTGAGGAGAGGAAAGAGATATTTTGGGGAAAGACTGATTTCGGAATAACATTAGAAATGAATCCTCAGAATCTGGGTACAATTTCTTAGCTAAGGCCAATCTGAAAGAAGATTCAATTAAAAAATATAGAGAGAGTGGTGGCACTTAAATTATTGGGCCCTTTTTGCTGCTTATCAAAATTGACATGATCACTGTGAGGGTTTATATCTAAAAATAGGTCAAACATTGGACCACACGAATATTAGGGAGTTAGGGATGGGGATACTTGGTTCTGTCAGGGTTGGTTAGTATTGTTAAGGTGTCTTAATGGATAGCATAGTAAGTGGGACTTCAAGATGGTATGAAATAGACTCCTTAACTCTCTCATGGTCTGTCTATATGGACATCTTTCTTTTTTTCTATATCTGTTAAGGAATTAATATTTAACCCAGTCCTTTGCATGTAATAGATATTGAAAAAGCAGGGATTGTATCTTTCTTATTTTTGTATTCTCGGTACCTAGCATGATTCTTGGTACTAAGAAGCTCTCAATAATTGTTGAAATGAACTGACATAATCTAGAAAGAACTATCGTAAGAGACATGATATGAAGGAGAAATAGGATGATGAAATGAAGGATTAAATAAGTTTTAAAAGTAGTTGTATTAGAAAGCTACGGTAATCAAAACAGCATGGTACTGGTACCAAAACAGAGATATAGACCAATGGAACAGAACAGAGGCCTTGGAAGCAACGCCGCACATCTATAACCATCTGATCTTTGACAAACCTGACAAAAACAAGCAATGGGGAAAGGATTCCCTGTTTAATAAATGGTGTTGGGATAACTGGCTAATAGTGTGCAGAAAGCAGAAACTGTACCCTTTCCTGATACCTTACACTAAAATTAACTCCAGATGGATTGAAGACTTAAACATAAGATCTAACACACACACACACACACACACACACACACACACACACACACACACACACATTGTATTAAAATGTAAATTTACCTTTATGCAAAAATACACCAGAATGTGTAATCTAAACTCTTTTTTTAAAAACAGAAAATGGAATGGTGAAGTTAGGTGACTTTACAAGTGCTCTCACCAAGGAGAGAAGTGTTACTAGATGCAATGGTAAGTAGGAAATTTGTTTTAAAATGATTTAGAGGAAAGAGAAATGTGTTGAGAAGAATTGGATTCAATAAAACTGGGCTTGCTTTTGGATGGATACTTAATAGTTGTGTTACTCTTAGGCAAGTCAATTGCCAGTTTTTTAAAACTTGCTATGTCAGGGTAATAATAGCTAACTTGTTTACCTCACAGAGTTGTCATGTGAATTTTGCAAGCTGAAGAGTACTGCATAAATGTATGGTGATAATGACAATGAGGAGATCAAATAGGTAGTTAGCCATATTGATTAGGAATTGATGGGTGATTTGGTTTCTATTTTTTTTCAATGGACTTGTTTGAATGAAATACTGGTTTGATTCACCTTTGATATGGCAAATTTTAAAAAACAGCTTTATCAAGTTATAATTTATGTATATAAAATTCACTCGTCCACTGATTTTTATTGAATTTATTGAGTTGTACAGCTGTTACCACAATATCCTTTTTTTGCTTGCAATTTTTAAATGATTAAATACTTTTTAGTAAGATTAAAATGATAAATGAAAGATATTAAGGCTTGCTATTTTATTTTTTTCTGTTTATACATATGCTGAAAAAGAAAGATAAACTTTTTGTCTCTTTCCAAAAAAATTCCCCAGATAAGGAAAAAAGTACAAAGCAAAAGATTTCCTTTTATACTTACATGAAGAGACTTAGGTTAAAAGCTGCATTGTAATTTATCATTTCTGATGGATGTAAGTGCTGAAATGTCTGGATTTTTTGAAAACAATATTAGCAAATAGATTTATTTTAAATAAATGTTTCTTTATGTTCAGTTTGTAAGCAAGTAGATTTCTTGAATGCTTCATGTAACCATTCATTCACTCAGTCATTGTTCTATGGTTATTCTTGTGAAGTATAAATGTCTTGGTCATACCTGATGATTTTTCCCCCATTGTGCTATTTTTTAATTTTTAATTTTATTTTTAATTGTGGTGAATAACATATAACATACAATTTACCTTCTTAATCATTTCAATAGCAGCAGCTATTGAATTAGCAACCAATCTCCACAACTTTTTAATCTTGCAACACAAGTTCCCATTCAGCCTCTGACAACCACAATTTTATTTTCTATTTCAATGAATTTTACTATTCTACATATCTGAGAGGAATCATAAGTATTTGTCTTTTTGTGACTGACTTATTTCACTTAGCATAAT
This sequence comes from Callithrix jacchus, assembly GCF_049354715.1. Classification (NCBI taxonomy): domain Eukaryota; kingdom Metazoa; phylum Chordata; class Mammalia; order Primates; family Cebidae; genus Callithrix; species Callithrix jacchus. The sequence continues at coordinate 87,257,371 of NC_133506.1, forward strand.
ATCCTCAAGATTTATCCATGTGTAGCATGTGTCAGAATTTAATTGTTTTTTTTGAGACGGAGTTTCGCTCTTTTTACCCAGGCTGGAGTGCAATGGCGCAATCTCGGCTCACCGCAACTTCCGCCTCCTGGGTTCAGGCAATTCTCCTGCCTCAGCCTCCCGAGTAGCTGGGATTACAGGCACGCGCCACCATGCCCAGCTAATTTTTTGTATCTTTAGTAGAGACGGGGTTTCACCATTTCGACCAGGATGCTCTCGATCTCTTGACCTCGTGATCCACCCGCCTCGGCCTCCCAAAGTGCTGGGATTACAGGCGTGAGCCACCGTGCCCGGCCAATTGTTTTAAAAAGCTAATTAATAGTCTGTTATATGTATATAGCATATTTTGTTTGTTTATTAGTTGATGGACATTTAGGTTGGTACTGGGAATAGTGCTGCTGTGAACATGGTATGCAAATATCTCTTTAAGCTCCTGCTTTTAATTCTTTTTAGTATATATTCAGAAGTGGACACAATCCAATTTTATAACATTTCTATCACTCCTGTTTATTCTCTCATGCCCATTTCCCATTTTTAGTTAATCCAGCCTTCCACTCCCAGGCAACTGTTTATCTGCATGTACATCCTGTCTCTACAGATTTGCCTATTTTTGACATTTAATTTAAGTGAAATTATATAATAGTATAGTCTTTTGTACCTGACCTTCTTCACTTTGCATAGCATATTTTTTAATTATTAAAAAATATTTATTGTACTTTAGGTTCTGGGGTACATGTGCAGATCATGCAGGATTGTTGCATAGGTACATATATTGCAATATGGTTTGCTGCTTCCATCCCCCCGTCACCTATATCTGGCATTTCTCCCCATGTTATCCCTCCCCACCCTCGCCATCCCCTGCTGTTCCTCCCCTGTGTGCCCCTCCCCTCTGGACCCCAGTGTTTGATGCTCCTCTCCCTGTGTCCATGTGTTCTCATTTGTTCAACACCTGTCTATGAGTGAGAACATGTGGTGTTTGATTTTCTGTTTTTGCTTCAGTTTGCTGAGAATGATGGTTTCCAGATTCATCCATGTCCCTACAAAGGACATGAACTCATCATTTTTTATGGCTGAATAGTATTCCATGGTGTATATGTGCCACATTTTCCTTGTCTAGTCGATCATTGATGGGCATTTGGGTTGGTTCCAAGTCTTTGCTATTGTAAACAGTGCTGCAATGAACATACATGTGCATGTGTCTTTATAACAGAACGATTTATAATCCTTTTGGTATATGCCCAGTAATGGGATTACTGGGTCAAATGGAATTTCTATTTCTAGGTCCTTGAGGAATCACCACACTGTCTTCCACAATGGTCGAACTAATGTACACTCCCACCAACAGTGTAAAAGTGTGGGTGTTTCATAGATGCCCTTCATCAGTTCAAGAAAGTTCTCTACTTTTCCTAGCTTATTGAGAGTTGTTATCATTAATTCCTGTTGGATTTTGTCAAGTGCTGTTTCTGCATTTATTGAGATGATCATGTGGTTTTTGCTGGAACCAATTTTGGTGTTTAGTTGAAACTCAATAATCCTTTTATTTTATATTTTTAATTTTTGTGGGTCATAGTAGGTATATATATTTATGGGTTACATGAAATATTTTGATATAGGTGTGCAATGCATAATAATCACGTTAGGGTAAATGAGATAACCATCACCTTAAGCATTTGTCCTTTGTGTTACAAACAATCCAATTATACTCATACTTATTTTTAAATGTACAACTTATTTTTGACTGCAGTCACCCTATTGTGGTAGCAAATACTAGGTGCTTTTAGTATATAACATTGCTGAAGTGATTTATATTTTTGTTAATTTAGCATTAGAACTAAAATTCATCTTATTAGTGGTATTTTATTTTTACTTATATTTAATTCTTATTAGCATACTCCTTTATTTTCAGTGTTGCCTGGTGTCATTAAAGCCACTGATAAAATTAAAGATAAAGATGTGGATTATGAGGATCTAAATACTTGTCTTCAAAATTTTGGTATTTACCTTTCTAAGCCAGAATTTAAGAAGATCACAGAATCGACTGAAGCTGGTGGTGAGTGATATATTTTCAGGCAAACTGTGTTGACACATCTGGAAGGAGGGTCAACTTGTTATTTTTTTCCTTAGAAAAATGATTAATTTTTTATTATAAAAAATTAATACAAAAATTATGAAAATACTCACAAGTACAACAAAACACTCAAAAGCCCATTATTTAGAAATGACCAGTATTAATAGTCTTTTTAATTAAAAAAATGTTTAAATTTCTTTTTTCTTTTTTTTTTTTTAAATTGCATTTTAGGTTTTGGGGTACATGTGCAGAACGTGCAAGATAGTTGCCTAGGTACACACATGGCAGTGTGTTTTGTTGCCTTCCTCCCCTTCACCCATATTTGGCATTTCTCCCCATGCTATCCTTCCCTAGCTCCCCCCCTACTGTCCCTCCCCTATTCCCCCCAATAGACCCCAGTGTGTAGCACTCCCTTCCCTGTGTCCATGTGTTCTCATTGTTCATCACCCGCCTATGAGTGAGAATATGCGGTATTTCATTTTCTGTTCTTGTGTCAGTTTGCTGAGAATGATGTTCTCCAGATTCATCCATGTGCCTACAAAGGACACGAACTCATCATTTTTGATTGCTGCATAATATTCCATGGTGTATATGTGCCACATTTTCCCAGTCCAGTCTATCATCAATGGGCATTTGGGTTGGTTCCAGGTCTTTGCTATTATAAACAGTGCTGCAATGAACATTCATGTGCATGTGTCCTTATAGTAGAACGATTTATAGTCCTTTGGATATATACCCAGTAATGGGATTGCTGGGTCAAATGGAATTTCTATTTCTAAGGCCTTGAGGAATCGCCACACTGTCTTCCACAATGGTTGAACTAATTTACACTCCCACCAGCAGTGTAAAAGTGTTCTTATTTCTCCACATCCTCTCCAGCATCTGTTGTCTCCAGATTTTTTAATGATTGCCATTCTAACTGGCGTGAGATGGTATCTCAATGTGTTTTTAATTTGCATCTCTTTAATGACCAGTGATGATGAGCATTTTTTCATATGTTTGTTGGCCTCATGTATGTCTTCCTTTGTAAAGTGTCTGTTCATATCCTTTGCCCATTTTTGTTTGTTTTTTTCTTGTAAATCTGAGTTCTTTATAAATTCTAGATATCAGCCCTTTGTCTGATGGGTAAACTACAGAAATTTTTTCCCATTCTGTTGGTTGCCGATTCACTCTAGTGACTGTTTCTTTTGCCATGCAGAGGCTGTGGAGTTTGATTAAGTCCCATTTGTCTATTTTGGCTTTTGTTGCCAATGCTTTTGGTGTTTTGGTCATGAAGTCCTTGCCTACTCCTATGTCCTGAATGGTTTTGCCTAGATTTTCTTCTAGGGTTTTTATGGTGCCAGGTCTTATGTTTAAGTCTTTAATCCATCTGGAGTTAATTTTAGTGTAAGGTGTCAGGCAGGGGTCCAGTTTCTGCTTCCTGCACATGGCTAGCCAGTTTCCCCAACACTATTTATTTAACAGGGAGTCCTTTCCCCATTGCTTGTTTTTTTCAGGTTTATCAAAGATCGTATGCTTGTAGATATGTTGTGTTGCCTCTGTTGCCTCTGTTTTGTTCCATTGGTCTATATCTCTGTTTTGGTACCAGTACCATGCTGTTTTGATTACTGTAGCCTTATAGTATAGTTTGAAGTCTGGTAGTATGATGCCTCCCACTATGTTCTTTTTGCTTAGAATTGACTTGGCTATGCGGACTCTCTTTTGGTTCCATATGAAGTTCATGGTGGTTTTTTTCCAGTTCTGTGAAGAAAGTCAATGGTAGCTTGATGGGGATAGTGTCGAGTCTGCAAATTACTTTGAGCAGTTTGGCCATTTTCACGATATTGATTCTTCCTAACCATGAACATGGAATGTTTCTCCATCTGTTTGTGTCCTCTCTTACTTTGTTGAGCAGTGGTTTGTAGTTTTCCTTGAAGAGGACCCTTACGTTCCTTGTAAATTGTATTCCTAGGTATTTTATTCTCTTTGTAGCAATTATGAATGGCAGTTCGTTCTTGATTTGGCTCTCTTTAAGTCTGATATTGGTGTATAGGAATGCTTGTGATTTTTGCACATTGATTTTATATCCTGAGACTTTGCTGAAGTTGCTTATCAGTTTCAGGAGTTTTTGGGCTGAGACGATGGGGTCTTCTAGGTATACTATCATGTCATCCACAAATAGAGACAATTTGGCTTCCTCCTTTCCTATTTGAATACCCTTTATTTCTTTTTCTTGCCTGATTGCTTTGGCTAGAACTTCCAGTACTATATTGAATAGGAGTGGTGAGAGAGGGCATCCTTGTCTAGTGCTGAATTTCAAAGGGAATGCTTCCAGTTTTTGCCCATTCAGTATGATATTGGCTGTTGGTTTGTCATAATTAGCTTTTATTATTTTGAGATACGTTCCATCGATACCGAGTTTATTGAGGTTTTAGCATAAAGGGCTGTTGAATTTTGTCAAATGCCTTCTCTGCATCAATTGAGATAATCATGTGGTTTTTGTTTTTGGTTCTGTTTATGTGGTGAATTACGTTTATAGACTTGCGTATGTTGAACCAGCCTTGCATCCCCGGGATGAATCCTACTTGATCATGATGTGCTGTTGCAGTCGGCTTGCCAATATTTTATTGAAGATTTTTGCATCTATGTTCATCATGGATATTGGCCTGAAGTTTTTTTTTCTTGTTGAGTCTCTGCTGGGTTTGGGTATCAGGATGATGTTGGTCTCATAAAATGATTTGGGAAGGATTCCCTCTTTTTGGATTATTTGGAATAGTTTCAGAAGGAATGGTACCAGCTCCTCTTTGTCTGTCTGGTAGAATTTGGCTGTGAACCCATCTGGACCTGGGCTTTTTTGTGTGGTAGGCTCTTAATTGCTGCCTCAACTTCAGACCTTGTTATTGGTCTATTCATAGTTTCGGCTTCCTCCTGGTTTAGGCTTGGGAAGACACAGGTGTCCAGGAATTTATCCATTTCTTCCAGGTTTACTAGTTTATGCGCATAGAGTTGTTTGTAATATTCTCTGATGATGGTTTGAATTTCTGTGGAATCTGTGGTGATTTCCCCTTTATCGTTTATTATTGCATCTATTTGGTTATTCTCTCTTTTCTTTTTTATCAGTCTGGCTAGTGGTCTATTTTGTTGATCTTTTCAAAAAACCAGCTCTTGGATTTATTGATTTTTTGAAGGGTTGTTTGTGTCTCTGTCTCTTTCATTTCTGCTCTGATCTTAGTTATTTCTTGTCTTCTGCTAGGTTTTGAGTTTTTTGGATCTTGCTCCTCTCTTTCTTTCAATTTTGACGATAGGGTGTCAATTTTGGATCTCTCCACTCTTCTCATGTGGGCACCTATTGCTATGTATTTTCCTCTAGACACTGCTTAAATTTATTTTTTAAGTAGTCTTAGGCAAACAAAAAGAAAGCAGAATTTGTGATATTGCTATCTGACAAAGTAGAAGTCATTCTTCTTTAATGCTACCTGAAAAGCATTAAATGGGGGAAATAAGGATTCATTATTATGTCAAAGCCTACAATTCACAATAAAGGTATATCAGTTTTGAGTATCTGTGCCCATATAACCTAGCAGCAGCTCTTCTAAAGGGAAAGGGTGAAAGTGGCTAGACAGGAGATGGGAGTTATAGGTGAAATAACCATGTCTATAAGTTGATAATTGTTGATGCTAGAGATAGTACATGGACATATTACACTAGCTTTTTATTTTGTATATATTTAATGTTTTCCATAGTAAAAAGTAAAAAAAGGAACAAATCTAAGTTGTATAATACCTGTATAGAGAAAATAAGACTTTGTGAAGACATTAAAATCTAGATAAATAAGGAGGTATCCCATGTTTGTGGATTCAGAGACCCAAGACGGTCAATTCTCTAATTAACCTATTTATTCAAAAGAATTCTAATAAAACTCTGACTTTTCTGTAAGCTAATTCTAATATTTATATGAATGACCAAAGGCTAAGAATAGCTAAAACATTCCTGAAGAAGAACATTTGTGGAAATATGTGTGGGGGGGAGTGAGGATTGTGGGGGAACTTGCTCTCCTGGATATAAATACTCCTGATAAAGCTATAGTGATTAAACAAGTATGAGAATGGTACAGGGATAGAGAAATTTACCAATGGGACAAGATAAGGAACTTCCAAACATATCCACAAACATACATGGCAATATATATGATAAAGTGGTGGGTCACTGGGAAAAGAAGGACCATTTAATAAATGTTACTGAAATAATTACTTATTCGAATGGTAAGAATAGAGTTAGATGCCTGTCTCATACCATATTCAATTGAAATTTCCAGGTGTGAAACTAAGTTTTAGAAAACAAATAGAAGAAAAATTTTCTGACTTAGGAAGGATTTTTAAAGATAGAAAACAAGAAACTGGAAAAGATTGATAATTTTGACTACATTAAGAGCTTCACTTTGTTAAAAGATACGTCAAAAAGAATAAAATATAAGCCACAAACTGGATATTTGCAACACTTAGAACAGCGATGATTATTGTAGAGAGTATATAGGCACCTTTTACAAACTAACAACTCAATAGAAATTATAAAAAATTTCCACAAGTTGCTAATGATCACATGAAAAGGTTCTCAACATCATTAGTAATTAGGGAAATGCAAATTTTAGGTCATAATGAGATACTTAAAAAAAAGACAGATCTTTTGGCCTCAAACTCCTGGGCTCAAGCAAATCTCCCACCTCAGCTTCTTGAGGCACAAGCTACCATGCCTGGCTCATGAGATAAATTTTTATGTCCACTAAATTGGGAAAAACTAAGAAATATGTTAATCTAAGTATTGGTAAATATGGTGAAAGTGGTAAAACCACTTTGGAAAACAATATGTAGTATCTTGTAAAGTTTGCACATCCCTTGGTTTAGAAATACTATTCATAGCTATAAATCCTAGAAAATCTCTTGCACTTAAGTACTAGGAAACATATTCAGGAATGTTCATGGCAGCACTGATCTTAATGGCAAAAACGGAGAAAGAAAACAACATGACATTCATCCACAGAATGTATAAATAAATTGTGGTATACATCATTGTGTATTCATACAATGGAAACGCCATCTCTACTAAAAACACAAAAATTAGCCGGTGTGGTGACACAGCTGTAATCCCAGCTACTTGGGAGACTGAGGCAGGAGAATCACTTGAACCTGGGAGGTGGAGGTTGCAGTGAGCTGAGATTGCATCACTGTACTCCAACGTGGGCAGCAGAGTGAGTGAGACTCCATCTCAAAAATAAAGAAATAAAAATAAAATTAAAAATATTATGTATGTTTAACAGGGACTGGAAGAATTTTGACCAGTTTTCTTGGTGTTTTTCAGCATTTACTTTTCTACTGTAAATTGAATTGCTTTTCCCCTTTATACTTATGTATTTTTATTGGTTAGTATTACCTGATGGATGTAATTATATATTTCTGAATATATAACTTATTTACATAATTGAATATTTTTCATGATAATTTAATACTTAAAAGATACTGAAGAAAATGTGTTTCTTTTCCTGTAGAAATAGAAAAAGTAAATTTTAAAGAATTCAGTGATACTATGATGAGCAACACAGAATGCTTCTCTGAAAAATTATGTATGTATTAATATATGTCTTCTGCTTTTTATGGACCAAATGGTTTGATAGATTTTAGAAGAGCATAAATACTCTTTTGGTCTCTTATAGAGCTAGTTATCCTGCAGGTCATCAGACAAATGTCTGGCTTCCTGCTGCTATATCTGGCCTTAATCTCTAATTGCCCCTAATTCTAGAATGCCTTCTACATGCACGTGAATTAAAAGCTATCATAATTTTACTTTTCATTAGCACACTTGTAATAGAGAGCTAGAACTATGTATAGCATTCATCTTGGGGAAAGATTTAAAATGTCTTTTCACTTGGGAAAAATGATACCCACTAGTGGCTGAGTACTACTATGAGAATTTCTGGTTATATCTGTTCCAATTTCTTTCCATCTTCCAATTTATTCAGTAACATTTATGAACCGCTAATATGTAGTAGGCTTTATTTTAAGCTGTAAGTGTGGTAATATGAAAAAGATAGCTTTGCCACTCAAAAGCTCACCATAAAGAAATATAAGGTCACACGTGCATATTTTTAATGAAGTGAAGTTAGTATGCATTCTAAAAATTGGGGCCAAAAGTAACATTGTGTTATTTTGTGCTTACATGTTGGGTAATAGTAGATTTGAAGTAGAAGCTCTTTTTACCTCACAATATAAGATTTAATTTGTCTCCTATACAATGGTACATCATACAGAGATATTGTTTTGTCAGTTACTTCATTTTTCCTAGGAATTTCAGTTTTATGGAGATTAAAATCTTAGCACAGAGTTATATAGTATATTACCTTGTCTATCTGTCATTATATTTCATTTCTCATTGTTAATGTTGCATGTTTATGTTTGCTTCTTTTTTCTTCATTAGACTGCTCAGAGCATGTCATCTTTATTGGTTCCACATACCTGATTGAGACCTTACAGTCGTTTACCCCTCCACTTTCTCCTAATCCATCAATCTCCTCCTGTTTTCACTTTTCTTCCTGTTCAGTTTAAATTATCTTACCTGTATATACCTAATACCCTAGACTATCTTGCCTCTGTGTACTTTTGTTGAACCTATCTGGCAAAACTCTCAACCCAGAATGAAACTAATTGCTTGCCTTCTTGTATCTGACAGCATTTCTGGAGAAAATCACATAGCTATGAAGATTATACAGTTATAAATAAAATCTTGGTCACTAACTGTCTAACTAACTGACCCTTCCTAACTGTCTAATCTTCCTGAGAATCCATTCTCTATATAGCAGCATAGTGACTTTTTACAAATTTGTAGTAAGATAATTTCTCTCCCTTGTTTAAAATGCTCCAATGATTTTGAATTGAAATAGTCTATCTTTTTGTTGTCTACTGTGATAGACAGAAGAGGAAGTAGGAGACAGGAAAATTTTAGGGAGGGATATAGAACAAAAGCTTCTTAATTGTTTTATCAATTGAAAATGTTTCTGAATTCATACTTAAAAAAATCTAAATTCAATCACAATTATCATTTATAATGATTATTCATGGTTGAGGTCACTGTAAGTTCTTAAAATATTTTAAGATCCTTAAAAATAATTATATTAGAGGTTAAATATTTTATTATATTTTGATATTTGAAAGTTGGCAATTCATTTATGCTATATTTATTATTCTTTTAAGCCAGAAAAACCTTAATTTTTGACTTCCAGATGACAGTTTACTGTATTAACTTCTTGGATAAGCATTTGTAAAACTTGTGTTTTATCTACCCTTTAGTATTACCTGATGCTATTGAAGCCCTCGACAATCTCAGAAAGGAGACGATGAGTGTTTCTGACCTGTGGAATACTCTGTCTAGTTTGAATAATAATTTAAAAAAGGATGAGTTCCTAGATGCGTTGAAAGTAGTGACAGTTGATGGTGAGTGTAACAAATACTAAAATTAAAAAGTATACAAAGATATTACATTTTCTGTCAACTGTTATTTGTCATGTATCTTGTACTTGGTGAGATGGAGTGTTCCAATATGATTGAAATGCTAATATATGCATTTAGGAAATACTAAATAAAGAAAGTTCAGATTGTTTGGCTATGCAATATAAAACTTAAAAAAATTATTATATCACTTATTATTACTCTAAATTGATCAAATATGCATTGAGTACCTTCAAGTTGCATGGTATGTTACCAGAAAATGGTGTATCCCAATGAACACAGAGGGCAGGATTAGGAAGTGTTAAGAGATCTATTCAAATTCCATAATAACAGTACTTGGAATATTCATACTGTTTTGTTGAAATAGGCTTTTATTTAATTTGGTAGAAAAATACACCTGCTAATAGCTACTGTCTCTACTTAGGAAGTTAAAAAAAGTAAACAAAATAAAAACAAAGTTCAAAAAAGTATTGTATAACAAAGACTATAGACTAAAAATTTAAAGTAAATCTCCATCATTTACTGCTGATATTCTACATGCAGCAAAGAGTACACAGGCTACAGGTAGACATTCTACTCTTTCATATTCTTAGTGCCCAGAAGTTAAAAAAAGGGCCTAGTAGTTTTATTCTTTTATGTGGAATGTTTATACAGAACTAGCTTTGTAACATGAACACATTGTCAGGGGTCTTTGTCAAAGAACTGTCTTTTTCTTTGACAAAGATCCCTTACAGTGTGCTCATGTTTATTATCCTTTTCATCCATGAAGCTTCTGTTTAGTTGAGGCTAGCAAAATTGAACTTTTTTTGTATTGATTATTTTGTTTATTGGGAGATTTGAGGTGAAAAGGGTTGATGAAAAAAGGCTAATTTCTTTTCTTTCTTTCTTTCTTTTTTGAGATGGAGTCTTGCTCTTGCTGCCTAGGCTGGAGTGCAGTGGCGCAATATCTGCTCACCACAACCTTTGCCTCCCAGGTTCAAGCCATTCCCAAATAGCTGCCTCAGCTTCCTGAGTAGCTGGGATTACAGACATGTGCCACCATGCCTAGCTAATTTTGTACTTTTAATAGAGATGGGGTTTCTCCATGTTGGTCAGTCTGGTCTCGAACTCCCAAGCTCAGGTGATCTGCCCTCCTTGGCCTGCCAAAGTGCTGTGCTGGGATTACAGGCATGAGCCACCACCCCTGACAAGAAGGCTAATTTCTACTCAATAATATAGATTTTCTTCCCTTTTTCTCTGTGGCAGTGCTTCAGGGTCTTTTGTTGATGTTAATGGAATTTATAGGCAACATGTTCTTCAGAAAGTAGTAGATAGCTTTTATTTGAACCAGACCAATAAAGTATTATTTTTTGAGATATGAAAATAACTAGGAAAGTATTATGTTAGTAAAAACTCATATATTGTGTTTATTATTCTTTTTTGGTGGGGGGGGTGGGATAAGGTCTTTCTTTGTGACCCAGGCTGGAGTGCAATCTCAACTCACTGCAACCTCTGCCTCCCGGGTTCAAGCAGTTCTGCTGCCTCAGCCTCCAAGTAGCTGGGACCACAGGCGCACAGCACTACGGCTAGCTAATTTTTTGTAGAGATGGAGTTTTGCCGTGTTGCCCAGGCTGGTCTCAAGCTCTGAGCTCAGGTGATCTACCAGCCTCGGCCTCCCAAAGTGCTGGGATTACAAGCGTGAGCTACGATGCCAGGCCTGTGTTTATTATTCTGTACTTATGAAGCAAAAGACAGTATATAAAATGCAGATTATTTTACCATTTAAGTCTAAATATACACATGATATTGAAAACTATATCTGTACCCCATTCATCATATCTTTTCTTCTTTTAACATTGTGCCCGTAGTACAAAGGTATTTAGTTCTTATTTTAATGCAGTGGTTTGTAAAATTTTGAGATTTGTTATTTTTGTTTATATTTGATATTGTTAAAGCAGAATCCTTTTTTTCCAAATTAAATCTTATATAGTATCCTAATATATAAAATATTAAAGTTGAGCTTCTCTGACCAGAGTGGGAGAAATGACCAAGTGAACTGCTGAAACAACTCCACAAGACCTTAGAAATATAAGGAAGAACTTAAAATTACTGATGTAGGGTATTCTTTTGACCAGGTTTTGTTAAAAAGGAAAAAAAAAAAAACCTAAAAAACAACAGATTCAGATTCTCTCTAGTAAAATTGAAGAGTGAGTTCTTGGTTATTGATGGTATTTCATATTGACTCCTTAATATTTTAAAATATATTTAAAATTAAAAATAGTTTTATGATGATTACAAAAAAGCACTGAAAAATAGAAAGGGTAATTTACACTCAGCAAATTCAGAAATGCTATCCAAATATCTAGTTATATTCAGTGTTGAGCAAAAGTATGTAAGATGGTATGGAAAATGGTCAAGGTGAATGTGAGACACTGAATCTATAGGCTAAGAATTAGATGGAGGAGATTATTAATAGGTATTGTTAGGCATTTAAGGCCTGGCACATTCTCTTCACTGCTGGTGGTTTCTCCAGCTTTATTTGTTTCAGATTTTTAATCTTAAACTGATATTCTCTGTTTCTCCTGACTCTGATATCTGATGTGGTTGAAATTAGCTTAATAACTGTTTTTTTTTCTGCTTGGCAGCACGACTCTGAACTTAATCTTCATGATTTTTTATGCAATATGCATTCAAGCCAGATCTGAATCTTTGTTGACCTCAGATGGCTCCCTGCTTCCTTTCTTCCCTTTCCCTCCCTCCCTCCTTTCCTTCCCCTCCCGCTCTCCTTCCCTCCCTCCCAGAATTTTCAGTAGCTGTGATTTAGTTCTACTTGATGAAACGTACCAAGAACTAGATTCGGAGGGGACTCCATTTAGGTGACTGAGGTACAATACCCGCTGCCTACTTTAAGCTCATCTTGAAGCTCCTATAAATTGAAGATGCTTAATTGAGAAGGTCTTTATGTAACATGGCCTTAGAATATTTGATTATGTAACCTTGCTGATTAATGTGAGGCTAGTGGAAAGCCATCCTGAGTGGTATAAAGGTATAAAAGAAGCATGGGAAATGGAATGCACACTTTCTATACTACTCTACCGTTTTTTCCCATCAGAGAGAGAACACAGAATCAGGGGCAGAGCCTTTACAGTTAGTAATATATAGGAATGCTGCAATAAAGACATGTGTTTTTACTGTAGAGAATAGTTCCTAAAAGTTCAAGTGTTAATTTAAAGCCAAGGTAGATAGAAGGTGACACATCATTAATTGGAGCTATATACTTAAGCCCTGTTCAGGCTTTTATCTGCTGGTGACACATTTTGCTTGTTGTGCATTGTTCTACTCTATGATAGTAAACTACAGTGTTTCTAAATCCTAAGCTTCCTTATTCCTGTGTGGGAAAAACAAAGCTATTTCTACTTCCTGTGCTTGTCACTTTAACTTTGTAATCTAGTACTTGTGTATTGTGTAAGAAATGGGTGAAAACACCTGTCAGAAATTATAGTCATAGGCCTATCAGGCACTGAAAGAAGTCTTTAAAGTTTTGTAGGGTAGAATTTGTATCTTTAAACAATTGAAAGACAAAACTAAGACTGAGGTATGTCTCTTAATTTTATCTAGGAATATATCTTGGTTTTGGGATATCCATTCAAGCCAGATCGGAATCTTATCCATATTTTGGGAATATGGATTGAGTTATTTCCATTGATTGATTGAGAACTCAGCCTGACTTCTATAGTCTTAATATTTATTAATTCCATAAAATTAATCTGTTGGTTACTGAAAATATGAAAAGGAACTATGATTCTTATGAGTACATCAAATGGTTTACATTTTTATAGGTTGCTTTATTGGATATGACTTTTGCTTAATGAGGTTGGTCTATTAAAAGTATTTTTTTTTTCCTCACAGAAGACGATAAAGTACAATTCGAAGAATTTGCAAAAGTAGTAAAGAATATGCATGATGCTTCCAGGTTAAAGGGTAAGTACTGAATTATTTATAATGGTTAGATTTACTTTTATTGAAAGGACTCGTTTTTTGTTTTTTAATGTTATGTGTTCAGCTAATTTCTGGTTAACATGTTGGGACTGATATGTTTACACACAGACAAAATTTAGTTTTGATTAAAAGTTGGCTGGCATATAGGAACTTGGTTTTGATTAAAAGCTGGCTGACAATAAGGATGAGCCTAGCCTCAGAGCTCTTAACTTCAAAAGGCCTTTATTTCTTTTCCAAAGTTATCCACACCAATGGCTATCCTTAATCCTTATCGTTACCTAGAATTGTCTATTCCACCTTTAAAATCTTAAACTACAAGGTCAGACACTGACCATATTCCCTTAAAATTACACGTGTAGATATCGAAAGAAGGCATAGAACTTTATTCATACTATGCCTATTCTTTTGGCCCCTCCAAGTTCTTTAAATAGTCTAGACATAGCATACCAGCTTTATCAGTTAATAATGAAGGATACATTCTGAAAGCCAAGCTCCTATATGCTTGGCTTTCAGAATGTATCCTTGATTTCTTCCGTTTCCCTCCTCCTCCCTCCCTCCCTCCCTTCCCTCCCTCCCTTTCTCCGTCCCTCCCAGAATTTTCAGTAGCTGTGATTTAGTTCTATTTGATTATACGGACCAAGAACTAGATTCGGAGGGGGCTCCATTTAGATGACTAAGTTACAATACCCATTGCCTACTTTAAACTGATCTTTAAGCTCCTATAAATTGAAGACAGTTAATTGAGAAGGTCTTTATGTAACATGGTCTTAGAATATTTGATTATGTAACCTTGCTGATTGATGTGAGGCTAGGCTCTTCCTTATTGACATTGGATGATAATGGGATGAGAGGTAGAAGGAGGATTATGATTGAAGTGCCAAAATCTTCAGAGAATGTGAAGGAGTGATTGGACAGTAAATCAATAATGTTGTCAGGAGAGTGGCATAGTTGAATGACAGGCCTGAGCCTCAAGGGAGAAGGATAAGTTTTGATTGAAGGTGAAACTAAAATGGCCTGACAGTAGCAGCAGAAAGACAGGAAAATGCTATTCTGCTTCCTGGTCCTACAGTCTGTGGAGCATGGGAAGATGGGCAGACTCCACTCAGGGTGGTTGTGTAAGAAAACTGTTTTTAAAGGAAATCAAGTGCTAAGACAAAAAAGCAGAGCTGGTACAGTTGTTTTGGGTGTCAGCAATTTCAGATTGCCATCTGTAGTTGCCTCCCAGTGACGTTAGGGAAACAGGAAAGTGAGGTAGGATATAAAGTTTAAACTGTGATTACTATTTGCAGCTAGTTTCTGTTGGTTTTAATAATAATAGCAGTAAAACTAATTTTACTCTATAATTATGACGTTTATTGAGGCATTATTATATGCCTAATGCTGTCTTAAGTACTTTTTATCCATTATTATATTTACTGTTCACATCAACCTTGTGAGGTAGATATTAGTATTATCCCATTTTAGATGAAAGAGAGGTTAAGTAGTAATAATTTGCTCACAGTTACCTAGTTCCAGGTTACATGTCCTGGAGCCAGAATTTGAATGTGGGTCTGACTTAACCAGGGCTGGAAATGAAGCAACATTTTAGATGATAGGGTACAATTGAGTCCTGGTGGAATTGAAAAGGATAACGCAATGAGCCCTTGTAAATCTTGTCCCATATTTTGCATTTTTCATGATTCTGAAAGTCATTTTGCCTATATCTTGATGAGTTAATTTTGTTTGCTTCCATTAGAGGTCCATAGCAAAATACTTTGTATAATTGCAGTAAAAAATTTCACTATATGACTGATTTTGGTTGTGCAAATTTTATAAAAGCACCAGGGAAATATCATAGATCAAGAGAACCCTTTGCACATTGTGCTTCTGGTCATAGAATTCTATGAGGGCTGAATTTCTCTTGAGATTTCTTATTCCTCGTTCAGGATGTAATAATAAACTATGGATTTCTACTAACAAATGTCTTGAGTGATGGCTGCTGCTTTTGTTTTTTTAACAAGAGGTTAGTTTAATTATTAAATAACATTTTTCTACTTGTAGAGTTACAAGAAGTTGTCTTAGCTGCTGATTTGCTTGAAGGTGACATGATAGCTGAGAAGAACTTGGAAGACTTTCTAAGAAATATTGGTATTAAGTCACCTAAAGAAGAAGTACAGAAAATTCTTCAATCAGATTTTGTTTCTGGTAAGCATTTTAAATATTACTCTCAGAGTTTTTTTTTTTTGTATGAATACCTATAAAGAAGATGTGCAAGGTCTATAGATATTTGCTTATATTACTATAAATGTAATCTTTGAAACGGAGCCTTTCCTCTTAATGTCCTCTTTCACAGTTATGAGAATACTTTTATATAACAGGTCTAGATTTAGTGAAAGTGGGCTTGTTAGAATCCTCTCTCCTCATTGCTATCTTGATTTAGTGAATAAAGAACATCTTAAGAATTCAAGTTCTGTGAATAGAAATCCTAGCTTTCTACCTTGACCAAATTACTGCTCAAAGTTTACTGGGGCTTTCTTGGTACTTCAGTTCCCATTGTAGGTAGAATCAGAACTACTATACTTACAACACTGTAGGGTTATTGCAATGCTTACTGGATGGAAATGAATCTAAAATTGCCTTGTAAATAAAATGTTCAAGAAATATATGTTACATGCTGATTTTGATGCTAGTCTTTAAGTATTACTTTGTCCAGGGGTTCTCGTTTGTCATCTCTCTCTTTTTGTTGCAGAAGATAACATGGTGAACATTAAAGACTGTATGAGGGCTTTGAGGGACACCCAGAAATTTTCCAATTATATTGGTAAGAGCTTTATGGTAAAACTGTTAGAAGGCAACAATACAGGACTTATTCAAAGTTCATCTAGTAAAGCACTAAATTTGGTGTTTAAATCTTCTTTATAGTATCTGTGCCAAATATTTGTTTCATATGTACTTGAACACTTCCAGTTATGGGGAACTTCCTGCATTTTATTTTTAAATTTAAGAATTGTACATGTTTGATTGGCGATTGGAGAAAATGACAAGGCTATGATCTTTTCCAATAGTTAAAATAAGACACCTTTATTATATATGAATGAATAGTTCTTTTTAATGTTGTAAAAAATTTAAATGACCAAGAATGTAGTATAAAGTGCAATTCTTGTAACGTCACCCTCCAGAAATATCCCTATTAAGGTTTGGTGGTATCCTTTTAGGCTTTCTTCTTTATATCCATCCATGATATTGCACAACTTGTGTGCAATATATGACAGTATATCTTAGATATAATTCTGTTCCATTGTATTATATAAACCTACCTCATTTTTAAAAAAAAGACTGCCTAATATTCTGCTAGAGGAATGTACTATAATTTTGTCTATAAAACTTTTAATAAATATTTAGGCTATTGCCATTTTTTACTATTAACAAACATTTGGTGAGTATCCTTGTACATATATCTTTGTACACATTGCACACAATTTTTCTGTAGGACAAATTCCTTAGAAGTGGACTTGCTGGGCCAAAGTATTTTTAGATGCAAACGCTTAACAAGCTACTGCCTAATTACCCTCCTAAAAATTTGTGGAAATTCACACTTTCATTAACAGTGGTTATTATTTATTAAAAATTCTGATAGGAGCATTAATACTTTGTCTTACCCATTTCAGGTTTTTTTCTAGTTTATTATTGATTTTTTTACTTTGTTTTTGGTGGATTGCTTTTTACTATCTTTTGTCTTATTTTGTCATTTTGGTAATTTGATTCTCATAGGAAATTTTAAATTTTATTGAGGTTGAAAATGACTTAGAATATTAGGACAGTTCTATGTACTTATAATTATTTTGATTTTTTGTATATATGGTTATTTTCTTATTCTTAAATATACATATATATGTATATAAACTATATATATATATATATATATATATATATATATATATTACTTCTTTGTTTGCTACTGAATGTTCTATTATCTCTGTTTTTAAAGTACTAGCTCTTGGGTTTATCTTTAGTGTTTCTGTTTATATTTTAAAAATTAATTTCCTGTTTTATCTTTAGTAAGTTATTTATATTGTTCTCTTATGCTCATTTAATAGCTTTTCTAATTTCTTATTTAAATTATTTATTTTCTTTATTTTTTTTTCTTGCTGAGTAATAAACATGTTTAAGGTGGTCAATTTTAATTTTAGTGAAACTTTGATTTATTTGAGTCTCTGACTTGTTAGGCTATTATTATTGTTATTTTATAAACATTTCCAGTTGCATTTTGATTTTCCTCTTGATCTGAGAGTTACTTAGGAGGAAACTTTAAATTTCAAAGCAATTTAAATGTCATTATTGCCTGAAGTTTGTTGTTTATATCTAGTTGTATTTTATTTTGGTCAGAGAATGAGTTCTATAATAGAGAGTTTAATAGTTCTCTGGTTCATTAGGGACAGAATTCCCTCAATCTTTGTATTTACTATTTAGAAATCAAAATCAAATTAGTTGGTTACAGGGATAGGCTAGGTAAGGTAAATTCACTCATTTCACTCTTTGTCTTGGAAGTCCATATGACTTTTTCAAGTAGTTCATTCCATAATTTTGGACAGGTACAGAACTAGAAAATTACTTCACATATTTTGTGGAAATCCATTCCTGAAACCATATTTAACATTTGGACTCTTCCTGCCATTAATAGCCCTTGAGAAATGTCAAGATAACTCACATATTCTCGTTCTTTCCTACTAAATTCATATTCTCTCTAGACTCAGATATACTTTCAACTCTTCTTCATGACCTGTTTTTGAAACTTCTTACCAATGATTAGTGACTATATCATATAACAAAATCCTGAGAGATGCCTTTTTAGAAATATACTTTGGAAATGTGAACTTCTAAAGTTTTTTTAGATCAAGAGAGGTCAGCCATGGTCTTCCTAGTTTATATGTTTGTTACTGTGCTAAACATAAGAGACTATGACCATTCTCTAAAATGGGTAAAGTTAGCAAGGGATGCAGGGAAGGAAAGAGAAAAATTGGTATTTAGGAGGAGTTGTGAGGAACGAAGAGGACTTTACTGAAATGTTGAGCTTATTGAGACAGTAACTAGAGAAACTTCATCATACTTTTGTCTGTAGCAGACAAAACCCAGACATTTAACAAAAAGAAAAGGGTTATTTTAAACTATTAGAGTTCCAAATAGAAAGCTATTGGAGTGGAGAAAACTACTGAAATAGGGTTATAGAAAATTATCAGAGTAGAGAATGGACCACTCTGTACATTTAAATGGGCACATGGGGCTGGTGACTGCCTTATGGGACATTATAGATCTCAAAGAGGCCATCAGTTTTATTGTTATGCTCAAAAGATTTAGATCCATGTGCTGAATTACATGTTGTATATATATTCTCTGTTTGTAGCATTGAATGAGACTATCAATACATTGGACTCCATGAAAGAAAATTGTCAGTTCGTCAAAGACAAAAATTCAGATGTACTTGAAAACACTGATAGGCTTGCTTTTACTCATGACATTCTTCAGGAAATAATGGGTGACTCTTTTGTTGACAGTGAGTTGATTTGGCAGATAACCAGCAGCTTGTGTAAAAAATTTTCTCTGAATTTTATTTAGTTTTTTTAAATTTTTTTAATTTAGGAAGGTCGGCCATGGGGTTCCTAGTCCAAATGTTTTATATTACTTTTCTTCTAAATTTTTATCCAAGGATTTCAAACTGTTTTACCAAGTACTAATTAAGTCTTAATACTTGGTCCCTTAATCACACCATTAACTTGTTGGACACTTTACTGAAGAACATATTTAGGTCACCACGTTGTATGTGCCAACAGAGATTTAGTCATTAGAGTATCAAGTTTCTTGGTGATCTGATGACCTGGATTGTAAAATTGGTCTCAGAGTATTTATATATTTTGTTGCATGGCTTTGAAGAAGAATTTTATTTCAAAGTTAATCCTTTTTCTTTTATGTGTTTTAGAGAAGTCTTAATGGTTTTGTAACTTTCTGTTTTTGGGTGAAAGTCCCTTTGAGAAGTACAAGATATTGTTGAAAAATTTAAAATATGTTTATTTCTATAGCCAATTGTAAGTGTTGGCTATAGAAGGATCAGCAACCTGATCCTTCTATATACCCTCAACTTGGATGTACTGAGGTAGATTTTACCCCATATTTAGATAGCCATTTCCTGGCCATACTGCCCAAAGTAATTTATAGATTCAATGCTATCCCCATCAAGCTACTATTGACTTTCTTCACAGAATTAGAAAAACTACTTTAGATTTCATATGGAACCAAAAAAGAGTCTGCATAGCCAAGACAATCCTAAGCAGAAAGAACAAAGCTGGAGGAATCACACTACTTGACTTCAAACGATACTACAAAACAGCATGGTACTGGTACCAAAACAGATACATAGACCAATGGAATAGAACAGAGACCTCAGAATAACACCACACATCTACAACCATCTGATCTTTGACAAACCTGACAAAAACAAGCAATGGGGAAAGGATTTCCTATTTAATGAATGGTGTTGGGAAAACTGGCTAGCCATATGCAGAAAACTGAAACTGGACCCCTTCCTTACACTTTATACAACAATTAACTCAACATAGATTAAAGGCTTAAATGTGAGACCTAAAACCATAAAAACCGTAGAAGGAAACCTAGGCAATATCATTCAGGACATAGGCATGGGCAAAGACTTCATGACTAAAACACCGAAAGCAACGGCAACAAAAGCCAAAATTGACAACTGGGATCTAATTAAAGAGCTTCTGCAAAGCAAAATATCATCAGAGTGAACAGGCAACCTATGGAATGGGAAAAAATTTTCACAATCTATCCATCTGACAAAAGTCTAATATCCGGAATCCACAAGGAACTTAAACAAATTTACAAGAAAAAAACAACCCCATCAAAAAGTGGGCGAAGGATATGAACAGACATTTCTCAAAGGAAGACATTTATGTAACCAACAAACTTATGAAAAAGAGCTCATCATCACTGGTTATTAGAGAAATGCAAATCAAAACCACAATGAAATACGATCTCACACCAGTTGGAATGGTGATCATTAAAAAGTCAGGAAAGTGGGACTCAAGATGGCGCGGTGAGAACAACCCAGGATTGAAGCTCTCAGTGAACGCGAGGAGGGTGAGTCAGGGCCACATTTCCAGACGGATCTTTGTTGCCCACAGAACGGGGAAATTCCCAGGTATAAAAGAGACGTGGGACGCCAGCGAAGTGGTTTTGGCTGGTGCAGCCGGTGGCCAGTGCAGCCGGCGGCTGGCGCTGCAGCGCAGCGGTGCTCTACAGCGCTCCGCACAAAGCGCACTGGTCCAGGTGCCCTGTTGAACTGGCAATCTGAGACTTGAGAGGGCAGGTTGGCATATTCATCTGATTGAACGGGACTTGGACAGTGAGCCAGGCCAGGAGATTCCAGGGAAACGGCGTTTGGGCCAGGGCAGTGGGACAAACAAAACAGCGATTCCAAACGCTCCGGGTGGAGAGTTTCACTGTGGGCACAGCTGAACCCAGGACGGTGCAGCTCGGTGGGGGAGGGGCGTTTGCCATTACCAAGGCAACCCACCCCTACTGAGGTACACTCCCATTGCTGACGCAGCCTGCCATTGCCAAGGCAACCCACCACAACAGAGAGACTCCACTGCAGGGTGTAGCCTGTGGCAGCAGGGCAGAGACCACAGCAGCAGGGCAGAGCCTGCAGCAACAGGGTGGACCTCACAATGGCAGGGCGGAGCCTTGGCAGGCAATAGTGACTAGACTGCCTCCTAGCTGGGCAGGACAGCACAACGGACACATAAAGAAAACCCCAACCCCCCAAGACAGAGCATCTGAAAAAAAACGGTTTTTTTTAAATGAGTTCTGCTGCAGCAGAATTAAATGTAGCAGCCTAACAGCCTTGAATGAACAACAGAGCTCACAGATCAGCACTTGAGCTCCTATAAAGTACAGACTGTCTCCTCAAGCAGCTCCCTGACCCCTCTACATCCAGAAGACTGACATTTGACAGGCATCATTCTGGAACAAAGATAGCAGAAAAATAAACTGATAGCATCCCTCACTGTTCCACAGCCACTATAGGTGCACCCCAGACAAGCAGGGCCTGGAGTGGACCTCAGCAGTCGTACAGTAGAGGGGTTAGACTGGTAGAAGGAAAACCAAGTAACAGAAATACTTCATCATCAACAATCTGGGTGTCCACTCAGAGACCCAATCGAAAAGTCAGCAACTACTCAGACGACAGGTGGATAAATCCACAAAGATGGGAAGAAACCAGCGCAAAAAGGAGGAAAACACCCAAAACCAGAACACTGTGACTCCTACAAAGGACCAAAACTCCTCACCAGCAAGGGAACAAAGCTGGACGGAGAATGACTGTGATGAAATGACAGAATTAGACTTCAGAAGTGGATAATGTGAAACTTTTGTGAGCTAAAAGAACATGTTTTAAATCAATGCAAAGAAACTAAGAACCTTGAAAAAAGATTTGAAAAAAGATTCAAGGAAATGATAACAAGAATGGACAACTTAGAGAGGAATATGAATGAATTGAAGGAGCTGAAAAACACAACACGAGAACTTCGCAAAGCATGCACAAGTTTCAACAGCCGAATTGACCAAGCAGAAGAAAGAATATCAAAAGTCAAAGATCAACTCAATGAAATAAAAAGAGAAACCAAGATTAGAGAAAAAAGCACAAAAAGGAATGAACAAAGTCTCCAAGAAATGTGGGACTATGTGAAGAGACCTAACCTACATTTGATAGGTGTACCAGAATGTGCTGAAGAGAATGAATCCAAGCTGGAAAATACTCTTCAGGACATCATCCAGGAAAATTTCCCCCACCTAGCAAGGCAGGCCAACACTAAAATGCAGGAAATACAGAGAACACCACAAAGATACTCTGCAAGAAGAGCAACCCCAAGGCACATAATTGTCAGATTCACCAGGGTTGAAATAAAGGAGAAAATACTAAGGGCAGCCAGAGGGAAAGGTCGGGTCACCCACAAAGGGAAGCCCATCAGACTCACAGCAGATCTCTCGGCAGAAAAGTTACAAGCCACAAGAGAGTGGGGGCCAATATTCAACATCCTTAAAGAAAAGAACTTTCAACCCAGAATTTCATATCCAGCCAAACTGAGCTTCATAAGTGAAGGAAAAATAAAATCCTTTGTGAACAAGCAAGTACTCAGAGATTTTGTCACCACCGGGCCTGCTTTACAAGCGCTCCTGAAAGAGGCACTACACAGAGAAAGGAACAACCAGTACCAGCCATTCCAAAATCACACTAAATGCAAAAGAGCATCAACATAAAGAAGAATCTACATCAACTAACGGGCAAAACAGCCACTTAGCATCAAAATGGTAGTATCAAATTCACACATAACAATATTAACCCTAAATGTAAATGGACTAAATGCACCAATCAAAAGACACAGACTGGCAAATTGGATAAAAAACCAAAACCCATTAGGGTGCTGTATCCAGGAAACCCATCTCACATGCAAGGATACACACAGGCTCAAAATAAAGGGATGGAGGAAGATTTACCAAGCAAATGGAGAGCAAAAAAAAGCTGGAGTTGCAATTCTCATCTCTGATAAAATAGACTTTAAAGCAACAAAGATCAAAAGAGACAAAGAAGGACATTACATAATGGTAAAAGGATCAATACAACAAGAAGAGCTAACAATCCTAAACATATATGGACCCAATACAGGAGCACCCAGATACATAAGGCAAGTTCTTAATGACTTACAAAGAGACTTAGACTCCCACACAATATTAGTGGGAGACTTTAACACTCCACTGTCAATACTAGACAGATCAACCAGACAGAAAATCAACAAGGATATCCAGGGCTTGAACTCAGACCTGGAACAAGCAAACCTGATAGATATTTACAGAACTCTCCATCCAAAATCCACAGAATATACATTCTTCTTAGCACCACATCACACCTACTCTAAAATTGACCACATAATCGGAAGTAAATCACTCCTCAGCAAATGCAAAACAACTGAAATCATAACAAACAGTCTCTCAGACCATAGTGCAATCAAGTTAGAACTCAGAATTCAGAAACCAACCCAGAACCGCACAGCTTCATGGAAACTGAACAACTGGCTCTTGAATGTTGACTGGATAAACAATGAAATGAAGGCAGAAATAAAGAAGTTCTTCAAAACCAATGAGAACCAAAAGACACAACATGCCAGAATCTCTGGGACACATTTAAAGCAGTCTCTAGTGGAAAATATATAGCAATAAGTGCCCATATGAGGAGAATGGAGAGATCCAAAATTGATACCCTATCATCAAAATTGAAAGAGCTAGAGGAGCAAGATCAAAAAAACTCAAAACCTAGCAGAAGACAAGAAATAACTAAGATCAAAGCTGAACTGAAGGAGATTGAGACACGAAAAACCCTCCAAAAAATCAATAAATCCAAGAGCTGGTTTTTTGAAAAGATCAACAAAATAGACAAACCACTAGCCAGATTGATAAAAAAGAGAGAACAACTAAATAGATGCAATAATAAATGATAGAGGGGAAATCACCACAGATTCCACAGAAATTCAAACCATCATCAGAGAATATTACAAACAACTCTATGCACATAAACTAGTAAACTTGGAAGAAATGGATAAATTCCTGGACTCCTGTGTCCTCCCAAACCTAAACCAGGAGGAAGCTGAAATTATGAATAGACCAATAACAAGCTCTGAAGTAGAGGCAGCAATTAAGAGCCTACCACACAAAAAAAAGCCCAGGTCCAGATGGGTTCACAGCCGAATTCTACCAGACACACAAAGAGGAGCTGGTACCATTCCTTCTGAAACTATTCCAAATAATCCAAAAAGAGGGAATCCTTCCCAAATCATTTTATGAGACCAACATCATCCTGATACCAAAACCCGGCAGAGACCCAACAAGAAAAGAAAACTTCAGGCCAATATCCATGATGAACATAGATGCAAAAATCTTCAATAAAATATTGGCAAGCCGATTGCAACAGCAAATCAAAAAACTTATCCATCATGATCAAGTAGGATTCATCCCGGGGATGCAAGCCTGGTTCAACATACACAAGTCTATAAATGTAATTCACCACATAAACAGAACCAAAACCAAAAACCACATGATTATCTCAATTGATGCAGAGAAGGCATTCGACAAAATCCAACAGCCCTTTATGCTAAAAACCCTCAATAAACTCGGTATTGATGGAATGTATCTCAAAATAATAAAAGCTATTTACGACAAACTAACAGCCAATATCATACTGAATGGGCAAAAACTGGAAGCATTCCTTTTGAAATCCGGGACTAGACAAAGATGCCCTCTTTCACCACTCTTATTCAATATAGTACTGGAAGTTCTAGCCAGAGCAATCAGGCAAGAAAAAGAAATAAAGGGTATTCAAATAGGAAAGGAGGAAGCCAAATTGTCTCTATTTGCAGATGACATGATAGTATACCTAGAAGACCCCATCGCCTCAGCCCAAAAACTCCTGAAACTGATAAGCAACTTCAGCAAAGTCTCAGGATATAAAATCAATGTGCAAAAATCACAAGCATTCCTCTACACCAATAACAGACTTAAAGAAAGCCAAAGCAAGAACGAACAGCCATTCACAATTGCTACAAAAAGAATATAATACCTAGGAATACAACTCACAAGGAATGTAAGGGACCTCTTCAAGGAAAACTACAAACCACTGCTCAGTGAAATAAGAGAGGACACAAACAGATGGAGAAACATTCCATGTTCATGGTTAGGAAGAATTAATATCGTGAAAATGGCTATATTGCCCAAAATAATTTACAGAATCAACGCTATCCCCATCAAGCTACCATTGACTTTCTTCACAGAACTGGAAAAAACCACCTTGAACTTCATATGGAACCAAAAGAGAGCCCGCATAGCCAAGTCAATTCTAAGCAAAAAGAACACAGCGAGGGGCATCACACTACCGGATTTCAAACTATACTACAAGGCTACAGTAATCAAAACAGCATGGTACTGTTACCAAAACAGAGATATAGACCAATGGAACAAAACAGAGGCATCGGAGGCAACACAACATATCTACAACCATACAATCTTTGATAAACCTGACAAAAACAAGCAATGGGGAAAGGACTCCCTGTTTAATAAATGGTGTTGGGAAAACTGGCTAGCCATGTGCAGAAAGCAGAAACTGGACCCCTTCCTGACACCTTACACTAAAATTAACTCCAGATGGATTAAAGACTTAAACATAAGACCTGGCACCATAAAAACCCTAGAAGAAAATCTTGGCAAAAGTATCCAGGACATAGGAGTAGGCAAGGACTTCATGACCAAAACACCAAAAGCATTGGCAACAAAAGCCAAAATAGACAAATGGGACCTAATGAAACTTCACAGCTTCTGCACGGCAAAAGAAACAGTCACTAGAGTGAATCGGCAACCAACAGAATGGGAAAAAATTTTGTCATAGCCACTTGGGAGGCTGAGGCACGAGAATGCTTGAATCTGGGATGTAGAGGTTATAGTGAGCTGAGATGGTGCCACTGGACTCCCGCCTGGGTGATAGAGCAAGACTCTGCCTCAAAATAAATAAATAAATAGTATGATCGAATCCCCCATTGCCCCTCACCTCACACCAGGGAATATTTGGCAATACCTAGAGACAGTGTTGGTTATCACAACTGATGGGGGAGTACTTCTGGCATCTAGTGAATAGAGGCGAGGGTTGCTGCTAAACATCCTACAATTTACAGATAATACCCTTGCCCCCAATAATTGTCTGGCCAAAAATATTAATAGTGTCTAGGTTCAGAGATCTTAATTTAGAGTTATCATATAAAATTGCCCAAACCTACTATTTTAAGAGTACTTTTTATAGGTTAGTTGTTTTGTTCACCCTGCTTAAAACAAAAACACAAATTAAAGCCAATATAATTTATGTGTATTTTAATCTCTTTTTGTTTCAAGGTAATACCTGGGCTGAGTTATTCTAAGCTGTTCTTTAAGTACAGTAGGGTCCATCTATGCAAATGGACAGATTTTATTTCTGTTGTTTGTTC
This sequence comes from Callithrix jacchus, assembly GCF_049354715.1. Classification (NCBI taxonomy): domain Eukaryota; kingdom Metazoa; phylum Chordata; class Mammalia; order Primates; family Cebidae; genus Callithrix; species Callithrix jacchus. The sequence goes on from NC_133506.1 coordinate 87,284,004, forward strand.
CTCAGATCTCTATACCAATTTGCATCTCAGTAGGAAGTGTGTGGAGTGAATGGGTATAACTGTAACTTGTCCTTAGGAAAAATTCTAGGATTAGGTAGTAGATAGGGAAGTAAGAGATCAAGAAGGACAATTTAATCCAATAATTACGCATTTTATTGAATAGATGGGCTGGGGATTAACTTGTCCCTTTAAGGAGAAAAGAAGCATTTGTGACATTAGAAACTGCCACATTTAAGGAGTTAGTGAAAGATAACCACGAGGAGCCTAAGAAGTAAGCAAAGAATGAGGAGAGAATGGATATTTTGGGAGCCAGAGAACAATTTTTGAGAAGAAGAGAATGGTCATCGATGATAAATGTTAGTGGGAAAATAAGTATTCAGTCTATCCATTGGTTTTCTTTTAAACCTGGGTAAGATCAGGATGCCATTTTTCATTGTGTAATCTCTCTCTCTAAATTTGCAAGTTTTAGGAAAGAGGCTTTAAATCTAGAATTACCAACAGTAAATGGTAAGAACTTTGTATATGAGAAAGATTTCAATAATAAGAGATATTTTTTAGAATAATTGCCAAGTACCAATGTATTTCTAATCTTTCCTGCCTACTTCACCCAGATTACTATTTTTCCACAATAGAAATCTGATCATGTTACCTCCCCCTATTTATAACTCTTTAAACATTTCCTGTTACTAGGATAAAGATTAAAATCCTCCATGCCCTATCTCTCTAGCATTATTTTGTACCATTATCCTTGCTTTCTGTACTTCAACTAAATTGACTTAAGTTCCTTAGATACTCTCCTTTCTGCCTACCACAAGACTTTTGTATATTCTATTCCCTGGAATATTCTTCCCTGATCCTCTTTGCCTACTGTTGTAATCCATTTTGTGTTGCTATAACAGAATACCACAGACTGGATGATTTGTTTAAAAAAAAAAAAAAAAGAAAAAAATATTTATTTTTTACATTTCTAGAAGCTGGGAAATCCAAGGTCAAGAGGCCCACATCTAGTGAGGGCCTTCTTGCTGTGTCATCCCATGGTAGAAGGCAGAAGGGCAAGAAAGTTTGAGAGAGCAAGAGGAGACTGAACTTACTTTTATAATAAGCCCACTCTTGCAATAACTGAATCACTGACATTAATTCATTCATGAGGGCAGAACCTTTGTGACTTAATCACCTTATTAGGCTCCACCTGTCAACACTGTTGAATTGGGGATTAAGTTTCCAGCACATAAACTTTGGGGAACATAATCAAACCATAGCATTACACCCCTGGCTCTCAAAATTGATGTCCTTTTTACATGCGAACTTCATTCATTCCATCTGAGTAGCCCCAAAAGTCTTGTTCCTGCATCACTCAAAGGTCCTGATTCCAGAGTCTCATCTTAATCAAATGAGTAAGACTCAAGGCACAATTCATCTTAAGGCAAATTCTCCTCCAGTAGTAGTAAGCCTGTGAAATTAGCAAGGTACATGCTTCTAAAACACATAGGCATAGGATAGATATATCCATTCCAAGAGGGCGAAATAAGTGAGAAGAAAGGGATAATTGGTCCCAAGTAAGTCTGAAGCCAAAAAGGGAAAACAACATTAAGTCCTAAAGCTGGAGAATAATCTCTTTTGACTCTATGAGTCAATTATAGAAAAGCCTATTATCAGTGGCTACTATAGGTCAGTTTTTTTGTTTCCTTTGTTATATGCTCTTATTAAACGGTGTCCATTTCATAGCACTTAATTCATATTATAAATACCTGTTCATGTTTTTGTTTATTTGATTAATATCACTTCCTCCCACTTACCTTTACCTGGTATCATTGGGTCAAGAACTGTGTCTCCACTTTGCTTACCATTGTATCTCCAATACTTAGCACAGTCCTGGCTCTTATTAGACTCTTAAAGATAACTAATATTAGTGTCTGATACTTATGTAATATTCACTATGCTACATATTGTTCCAAATCTTTTTTTTTTTTTGAGATGGAGTTTTTTTTGCTCTTAACTCATAATTATAAATAATTATTGAATGAATGAGTGAATAGATCTGTCTTCTTATCTCTTCAGCCTCACCTTTTATTACTTCTGCATTTGTATTTATTCTGTAGCCACACTACTTAGCACAACTTAAATTGGCTCTATTTGCTTTTTTATTTGCATGTACTGTTTCCTTTGGATGCATCCCTGACAGACAAACTAACATTATCCCCCCAAACTCAGCTCACATGTCATTTCTCATGCCATAAGACTGCCTTCTCAGTACTCATCACTTATTAAATCTAGGTTAGGTGAATCTTCTCACTGCTTACATAATTTTGTATGTGTATTTTTCTCATATCACTTACTATATATTATAATTTTGTTTATAGATACGACAGATTTATTCTCTTTCATCAAGGAACTTACAAACTCTTCGACAAGAGAGACTGATTTTTTTTATTGTTGATCTTAGAAGCTGTAAAGTAATTGTTAGTAGAATGAATATAGGTCTAAGATGATATTATGGTGTTCTTTCCAAGTGACCTCCATGAAGGTTTAGATTTCCTGGTGTAATGCAACAATTTTTAGAATATGGAAACATAGACAACTTTATCTGGGGGTTGAGGGAAAAATGGATTGAGAAATGGTACGAATGAAAAATTAGGCTGGGTGCGGTGGCTTACACATGTAATCCCAGCACTTTGGGAGGCCGAGGCGGGAGGATCACTTGAGCTCAGAAGTTCGAGACCAGCCTGGCCAACATGGAAAATCCTTGTCTCCACTAAAAATTCAAAAAAAAATTAGCTGGGCATGGTGGTGTGCACCTGTAATTCCTACTCAGGAATCTAAGGCAGGAAAATTGCTTGAGCCTAGGAAGTGGAGTTTGTGGTGAGCTGAGATCGCACCACTGTACTCCAACCTGGGTGACAGAGTGAGACTCCATCTCTAAATAAATAAATAAATAAATACCACATAATTATTATGTTTTATATTTTAAATTGATGTGAGATCAACAGGACTGCCCCATTTGGTTATATGGGTTGTGCTCTGCATACAGGTGCCTGGTTGAGAGAGCATAAGTGGAGGGTGAAATGCAGTTCATACTCCAAGCTTTGAACCTCTGTGCTGGATTGCAGTTGCCTAGTGAAAGGTGCCCTTTTTTGTAACTGATGCATAGAGAGGAGGTATCTTTCCCCAATTTACACAAAAGCACCATATGAACTATCTCAGGCCCTGGGCTCAGAAGCTTCAATCTCTAATTTTAGCCTTTATTTACATCATCAGGTGATAGAAATCTTTAGACCTACATGTACAGGGCATAACTATTACTTAAGGGAGGTATACAGCTCATTCAGTTTTTAATGGATGAATGAATGAAGATAAAGTCTTATTATAATATATGTCAATAGCCCATCATTTTATTCTCTTTGCCATAAATTTTTTTCTGCTTGAGGGAAGTGGGCCATCAGTTACAAATAGAAAATATTGTGTTTCCTTTGGAGAGATTTTGGTTCAGATGATATGTAATTTGAGGGTTTACCTATAGTAGATTTTGGACAAATTATTTCAAATGTTTTTTACACTATAATATCTTGTATACATTTATCTTTGTAGAGATTAAAGAAGCTGCTTACATCTTGTCACACGTTGATAATGCCAAGATTGGTATACCTGACTTGGAGCATGCCTTAAAATGTTTGAATGTTAATTTAACTGAGGAGGACTTCAGTGAAGCCCTTAACATCAGTGGTGAGCATTTTTTGGCCTGAGATTCTTTTCATTTTTTTCCTACTTATGAAAAATAGTCTTAGAGTGTAAGATGCTAATGGGAGTCATTTTTCTGTTGGAGGCTTAGGTTGATACAAATTAGAGCCAAACCAGTGTACTAATTTAAATATTCATTGAACTTATCTATCTATTCATACTCATATGGATACTGTATGTGCTTATTTAGATAATTACCATTCATTACTTATAAGCATGCATGGAAAAATACCATAAATTGTATATATAATAAAATAAAGACATGACAACAGCAGCTTATTTTGATATACAGTCTTTTTCAGAGCAGATCTGCTTTCATTTTTTTTTTTTTACTGTACTTGCTGTTTTTATTTTTAACCATATGAAATATCTGAGGGCTCACTACATTTTAAAATAACAGTCATTTAGTGTGAGTCATTGTTTTCAAGTAGTCCATATTTACATCATTTTCTGTCTTTGACTTCATGTAGTATGTACTTGATTGCCTTTCCTATACACATTTACTTTTAGGAAGTCAAATCATTTGGGACTACTTCTGGAAGCTGCTGAGTTCTGTTGGTTTTAGCTGAACATTTATTTTGGGCTTATCTTAACCAATTGGTGTCTTTGGGAATCCTGTGAGTCCTAGGTTTAAGAATATCTCTCCAGAACAGTTTAGTTATTGATTTTCTCAGGTTCCCTAGATTGTTATTCACCTAGATCAATTTTTATTTTTTGACCTTAGTTTTCTAACATCATCAGAGTGGTATAAATTTAGACTTCCCACCTACATGAGATGCATGCCGGGCCTTCAATTTCTTACAAGAGATTTTTTTCCCTCTGTCTCTCAGAATTGGGAAGATTTAGGCCTTCTTGTTTACTTGAGCAAATAAATATAATATTTTAATTTCTTTTTTTAAAACCAAGATTGAAACCCTTTAAGCATTTCAGTTTTATTTGGTCTCTAAGTTCCTACTCTTATTTATATGGGCTTGAATCTTTTTTTATGACTCTGTATGAGCATTTAAATCAAGCACCTAGCCATTTCTGGGTCTCATCTCTATCCCCAAGATAGTTTTAGTGTTAGTACTCAATGCTTAGCATTCTGGATCTCAGTTCCCAGTTAACTTTTTATTTCCTTCGTATGACTCAGTCACACATCCATGGAATGTTATATGTTATAGAGCATCTCTAGGGGTTCGTAGTCGGATAGTTTCTGCCCTACCCAGGTCTGCCATTCTGTTTAAACTAAAGTCTCCTTAATATAACTATAGCCCTAGATTGTCTGCTGTGTCACATTATTGCACCTTACTTCACTTGTGACTGTGTGTGTGTGTGTGTATGTGTGTGTACGATATCTACATGTGCATGTATGTGTGTATTCTAATAACATTGTCTTCTCTGGTCTTAGACCGCATCAATTCAAACACAACCCCTAACACTTCCTGAGTTTGTGACCTGGACAAGTTATTTAATTTCCATTTACTTTCGTCTTTAAAAATAAACATGTAAAGAGTATTCACGTCATAGAATTATTGTGAAGAATACCTGATTTAATATATGTAAAACACCATGCAAGGGTGCCTAGTGTATGTAAGGAACTCAAAAATGTTAGCTACTGTTTGCTTGTAATATTATTAACTATTCACTGGGTGGTTTTTAAAAGTGTTAAAAGTTCTGTTGAAATAGTTTCAATCATTTGAGACAGAAAAGTGAGCTAGAGTGAGATTTTAGCTCTTTAGTGTGAAATAAATCAGTCTTTATTTCATGTGCCAATTCAGTATCAGGTTTTTAATGGCAGCATGTTTGACTCTGACCTTCCAGATAATATGGAGGTGAATTTAAAAGATTTCTTAATGAAAATGAAAGAAAGTCCAGGTTTCCAAAAGTCCAAGGGTAAGTGAATATTTCTTGTTCAAGAGAATGGCTAGAAAATACACATTACTAAATGACATTTAAAAATCACTATCTGGATTTCAGGTTTAAAATTTTTAGTCTCTCTAGTTTTAAAAAAGATTTCAAACCACTTACGCTGTATAATATAAGTAATATAATAATATAAAAATAAGTGAAGAAAATTGGGCAAAGATATAATGAGGTGGAAAATAAGGCAAGGTTAAAAAGATTCATATTAAGTGTCTTTACTATTATTGCAAGGTCCAAAGGTAGTTAGATTTTTCTTAATTCAAGGACTTCTGGATCTGTGAATTAAATCTTGTGTGGAATTGGGTGAGGTGCCATCAGTTTTTGTTTTGTCATCTTAAGTCATGCCTCTGGAGTTTTCAGGTGTGTGCAACTGGACTGCCCATCTATTTCAGTTATAGAAATCTTAACTTCAGTTAATCAGTCCTTCTAAATCCCTGCAGTATCAATTGCTGTATTATACTTAATACCATACTATCTATGTTGCCTAACCACATCATTTTGCCCCTGCTATTTAAAGACTTCTGCTTGGCCTCTGTCCCTGAGGTTCCTCTTATTCTTTTTGAAATTAGGGAGACCATTTCAACACCAACATATTTTCCTGTCCCCTAAGTCTGCCAGAGAACTCCTACAAAAGAACTCTTCATGGATGCAGACATGCTTATCAATGATGTATTTCTAAATGCTTTGGTGAAACAAATGTCTTTGTCTCACATTTTTTACATTTTAATATATCTAAAATTGGATGCCTTATAATATTTTTAATCAGATGTAGCTTTTAAAATTGAGAAAGAATTTATATACCATAAACTTCACCCTTTTAAAGTGTACCATTCAGTGATTTTTAGTATATTCAGAAAGTTGTACAACCATCACCACTTTCTAATTCTAAAACATTTTTATGACCCCAAAAGAAACTCTGTACTTGTTAGCAGTTATTCTCCATTCCCACCTCTCTCCAACTACTGACAACCACTAATCTACTTTCTGTCTGTATGAATTTGCTTGTTTTGAATGTTTTATATAAATGTAATTATATTGTATTTTTTTGAGTCTAACTTCTTTTACATAGCACATGCTTTCTTTCTTTTTTTTTTCAACTTTTATTTTAGATTCAGTGGGTACATATGCAGGTTTGTTACCTGGGTATATTGTGTGATGCTGAGATTTGGGATATGAATGATCCCATCACCCAGGTACTGAGAATAGTATGCAATAGTTAGTTTTACAACCCTTTCCCCTCCTACCTCTCCCTTCCTCTAGTAGTCCCTAGTTTCAATTGTTGCCACCTTTGTGTTCATGAGTACCCCATGTTCAGCTCACACTTATTAAGTAAGAACTTGCAGTATTTGATTTTCTGTTTCTGTGTTAATGACTTAGGATAATGGCCTCCAGCTACATCCATGCTGATAGCATATATTTTCAAAATTCGTTTATATTATAGTGTGAATTAGTACAATTGACCCTTGAACAATGTGGGGGTTAGGGGCACCTTCTAGATAATATGGAGGTGGATTTAAAAGATTCCTTAATGAAAATGAAAGAAAGTCCACATTTTCAAAAGTCCAAGGGTAAGTGGATACTTTCGCTTCAAGAGAGTGGCTGGAAAATGAGTGGCTGCACAGTCAAAATTTTATGCATAATTTCAGATTCCCTCGAAACTTAATTACTAATAGTCTACTGTTGACTGGAAGCCTTATCAATAACATAAATGATTGATTAATTTATATTTTTATGATATATATATTAAATACTGTTTCTTACCGCATATTCTCACTCATAGGCGGGTGATGAAAAATGAGAACACATGGACACAGAAAGGGGAGTACTAAACACTGGGGTCTATTGGGGGGAAAAGGGGAGGGCCAGTGGGAGGGGGAGGTAGGGAGGGATAGCCTGGGGAGAAAAGCCAAATGTGGGTGAAGGGGAGAAGAAAAGAAAGCACACTGCCATGTGTGTACCTACGCAACTGTCTTGCATGCTCTGCTCATGTACCCCAAAACCTATAATCCAATAAAAAATTAAAAAAAAAAATACAAAAAAAAAAAATACTGTTTCTTACAATAATGCAAGCTAGAGAAAAGAAAATATTATTAATAAAATCATAAGGGAGATAGAATATGTTTACTCTTCGTTAAATGTAAGTGGATCATCATCCTCATCCTCATCATCTTCAAGTTGAGTAGGAAGAGGAGGAAGAGAAGTTGGTTTTGCTATCTCAGGAGTGGGAGAGACAGAAGAGGTGGAGGAGGTGGAAGAGGAGGCAGAAGAGGCAAGGACACTTGGTTTAACTTTATGGAAATACATCATACTTTCTGTCTGACATTTTTGGTTTTTTATTTCTCTTAAAATGTTCTCTATGATACAAATCTTTCACTGTTTGCTTTAGTTTCAATGTCCATATCATAGAAGGGTTCATGTCGTAAAATAAGTCGAAGCAGTCTTGAATAACTGGAACCCTTTTACCGGATTGTCTAATGTCAATTTGTTTCCTGACATTGCTTCTTATATGTCTTCTTCCTTATCATCTGGCACTGTTTGGAAGCACTCACCTCTATCAAGCCATCTTCAGTTAATTCCTCTGGTGTTGTGTATATTAACTCTTGAATTTCTCCCAATAGCCATATCTTGAAATCTTTCATCCTTCATCTTTTTTTTCTCACTATATCCGTAATCTCTTTTATGATCTCCTTGTTTAGCTCTGTTACAAATACTGTTAAGTCATGTACAACATCTGGACACAGCTTTCTGCATCGGGAGTTTATTGTTTGGGGCTTGAGGAGGCATCCTACTGAAGCCTTTCATGTTGTTCTCTCTGTCAGGGTTCTCTTCCACAATGTTGACAATTATTTCCATACACGTGTAATGAGCCTTTAAAGGTTCTTTTGACCCCCTAATGTAGAAGCTGATGTCATATTTGGGGGTAAGGAGACCACTTCGACCCTTTTGGTATTGAATTCATAGGGTTTTGGGTGACCAGAGGCATTGTCCAATATCAAAAGAACTCTAAGAGGCAGTCTCTTCCTTGCTTCAGGGGCAAAGCATTAATGAAATCAATCCAGAAAAGGCATTTTGGTTGTCCAAAACTACTTGTTATACAATCAAAAGATGGGAGCAGGTGTTTATCTTTTCTTTTCAAGGCTTGAGGATTAGTAGCTTTATAGATAAGGGCAGTCCTGATTTTAAACCTAACTGCATTTGCACAAAACATTAGAGCTAGCCCACCCTTCTTAAATCCTGGTACTTGTTTCTCTTCCTTACTAATAAATGTCACTTGTGACATTATTTTCCAGAATAGAGCAGTTTTGTCTGCATTAAAAATGTGTTCTGGGATATATTCTTTCTCCTCAATGATTTTCTTAATGGAGCCTGGAAACTCATCCATTGCCTCTTGGTCAGAAGGAGTTGCTGCTTCTGTTATCTTGACATTTTAATAGCCAAATATCTAAAGTTATCAGGCCGTCCTTTGCTGGCATTAAATTCTCCAGCTTTAGATTCTTCACCTTTCTTTTGCTTTAATTTGTCATATAATGAGTTTACTTTTTCTTGAGTCATATTAGAGTCTATACTTGTGTCTTTCTTTTTTTATTCATATTTTCTTTTTTTAAATATACTTTAAGTTTGAGGTACATGTGCAGATCATGCAGGTTTATTACATGGGTATGCATGTGCCATGGTGGTGGTTTGCTGCATCCATCGCCCCGTCATCTACATTAGGTATTTCTCCTAATGCTATCTCTCCCCAATCCCTCTACTCCCTGCTATTTCTCCCCTAGTCCCCCACCCGCTTAGGCCCTGGTGTGTGATGTTGCCCTCTCTGTGTCCATGTGTTCTCATTGTTCAACACCCACTTATGAGTGAGAACATGCAGTGTTTGGTTTTCTGTTCTTGTATCAGTTTGCTGAGAATGATGGTTTCCAGTTTCATCTGTGTCCCTGCAAAGGACACAAACTCATCCTTTTTTATGGCTGCATAGTATTCCATGGTATATATGTGCCACATTTTCTTTATCCAGTCTATCATTGATGGGCATTTGGATTGGTTTCAAGTCTTTGCTATTGTGAACAGTGCTGCAATAAGCATATGTGTGCATGTGTCTTTATAATAGAATGGTTTAGAATCCTTTGGGTATATATCCAGTAATGGGATTGCTAGGTCAAATGGTATTTCTATTTTTAGATCCTTGAGGAATCGCCACACTGCCTTTAACAATGGTTGAATTAATTTACACTGCCAACAGTGTAAAAGTGTTCCTATTTCTCCACATCCTCTCCAGCATCTGTTGTCTCCTGATTTTTTAATAAGCGCCATTCTAGCTGGCGTGAGCATGAGGTGGTATCTCAATGTGGTTTTGATTTGCATTTCTGTAATGACCAGTGATGATGAGCTTTTTTTCATACGTTTGTTGACTGCATAAATGTCTTCTTTTGAAAAGTGTCTGTTCATATCCATTGTCCACTTTTTGATGGGGTTATTTTTTTCTTGTAAATTTAAGTTCCTTGTAGATTCTGGATATTAGCCCTTTGTTAGATGGGTAGATTGCAAAAACTTTTTCCCATTCTGTTGGTTGCTGGTTCACTCTAATCATAGTTTCTTTTGCTGTGCAGAAGCCCTTTAGTTTAATTAGATCCCACTTGTCTATTTTGGCTTTTGTTGCCATTGCTTTTGGTGTTTCAGTCATGAAGTCCTTGCCTATGCCTATGTCCTGAATGGTATTGCCTAGGCTTTCTTCTAGAGTTTTATGGTGTAAGGCCTCATGTTTAAATCTTTAGTCCATCTAGAGTTAATCTTTGTATAAGGTGTAAGGAAGGGATTTAGTTTCAGCTGTCTGCATATGGCTAGCCAGTTTTCCCAACTTTTCTTTTTTTAAGAAATTCAGTGATGTAAATTGAATTTTATGCCTTAAATATTTCACATTTTAAAAAGTTGTGTGGGTTTAGTATCATAAGTGCTTAATGGATAAATAACCTTATTATATGATGTGGATGACTATGGCAATTACTGGCCCTGGAAAATTAGATATGTTCTCTTATTTTCAGTTTTGTTTTCCTCAAAATAAGGATAATAATGTCTACATCATATGACAGTTGTAAGAATTAAATAAGAGCATTTCCCTATAGTAGCTACTGATTAAAAATTTACAAAGTCAGAGAGGTAAATTGTAAATATATCACAGTTTTTATTCCATCAATAGATTTCCTTTCCCAAAATTCAGTGCTGTAAATTGAATTTTATGTCTTCTATGTATTTAAAAATTGAGTAGGTTCAGAATTAGGAGAACACGGTTGGCAAATAACTTTGTTATATGGCATAGGTTACCATGGTAATTACTGTCTGGGTGGTACTGGAAAAATTATGCAAATTTTCTTGTTATCCTATTCTTTTTTAGAATATCAATGGAATCTGAAACACATTTTGCTTTTATATCCAGGCATTGGAAACCTTTCCATTAACATGGCATAGTTGGGTCCATTTTGTGTACTAGTTTCTTTAGAATCATATCTTCATAGTGTTAATTTTTTTTTTAAAGAAGAGAAACTTAATGCTGAAAAGGATATAAGGCTAATAATGCTTTTATAGATGTTGTAAGAATTGAGATCATGCCTCCGTATTAGGTAGATTAAAAAGTTACAGACTCAAGTGTGTGAAAATGTAATTATATCACAGTTTTTGGTTAAATCAGTGGTCAGGGTTTAATTAATAGTATTATAACTAACCAAATTAGCTCATTGATGAGTGAGTAGTCATCCCATTACCTCCATGCCTCTTTCCATGTGCAATCTGTCCACTCCCCTTTCTCTTAACAATTATCTTTTCTAAAAACATATATATTTTCCTGTAAACCTATTACTTTTTCCCATATGTTTCAGACAAAATATTTTATACTGTACTTGTAACTTTTCTGAGAGTTTGACATTGTTTAGAAAGAAAAAAATGTTTAAAAGCTTTTTAGAAAGAAGGGTTGCAAATTGGTGGTGTGTGTATATGAAAAACAACATTGTAGGTATATTTTAGGTACCTGGATATTTTTTTCCTACTGACTGGTTGGATGATGTTGCATAGGTAATTTCACTTCTTGGACTTTAAACATTTCTGACACAATCATGTTTGAAATTTAGTCAAACATTTACTGTAATTTTTGAAATCATAATAAAAAGTTTGAATATTAACATTTCCAAAATACTCAAACACAGTTTTCTGTACTTTAGATGCTCTGATTTGGATTGTTTTTCCCCTACACCTGCTAAACCGCTGTTGTCCCTCTCTTTAGTAGTATTCTGTGGCTCACATGTTTTCTGAATTCCTGTCATGATTTACTCCCTTATTTTACTGAAGCACATTTTCTATTAGGTTCCAAAATAAAACAGCATGAGGATATAATTTTTGAGTCTGAATGCTTTTCAATATCTATATTTTACCTTATCTTCTTTGATTATTTGGCCAGGTATTAAATGTTAAATTTCCAATATATTGCTTATCATGCAATAGTTGTCTTATAAATGGAAGATAGTATTATTGTTGCAACAGATTGGAGCAGGGTTTGTCCTCTTACATCCAGCCAGCTATAGTTTCTATTTCACCTATAAATTATTTTATTTATACAATATTCTCAACTGGGGCCAGTTTGATTAAGAACTGGAAGAAGCAGCTACTCATGTCAACAAAGGGCTGAAGTAATTATTTTTCACAGTATTAATATCCAGTTAATTTCTTAGAACAAAATTATGCTTATGCATTATTCATTAGTTTAATCATCTTGAGGTAACATAACTTTAAGTTAAATAATGAAAGACTGTTTTGATTAAAGTTTACTTGTGATGCTTCACAATGATTTCAGGGCCACATATGAAGTAATATGTGGCTTAAGGGATAAAGGTTGACCACCTATGTGTTTCTACTTGAAGAGCACAGTGGTGAAAAGGATGGGCTTTGGAACTATAGGGTCTGTACTTAAATTCTGTTTCTGCCACTCACTACCAATGTATTATTTAGTAAATCACTTAATCTTGCTAACCTCAGTCTTTTCATCTGAAAAACAGGGAGAATAATGCCTTTCTTGGGATTATTATAAGGACATTTGTAATTTGGAAAAGTAAAATTGCTGAGAACAGTGCCTAGCACTTAGTAAGTGCCCTGCGACTGTTAGCTATTATAATAAACTCTGGTTTTTAAAACTATACAAATAGTTCCATGTAAAATTATAGAATCAGATCTTCATATTTTATGCAACCTGAGGCTACTAAGTGATAATTAATAACATATACTCTATTTCTACTGTTGAAAAATTTGCTTTTGCTCTCTTTTTTGCAGCTACACAGATACTCTTAGCTACTGCCCAAATTCTCCAGAATGATCTAACTGATGTCTCTGACCTCAAGACATTATTTTGTTGTTTTTTTTTTTAATTTTTTATTGGATTTTAGGTTTTGGGGTACATGAGCAGAGCATGCAAGACAGTTGTGTAGGAACACACATGGCAGTGTGCTTTTCTTTCCTTCTCCCCTTCACCCACATTTGGCATTTCTCCCCAGGCTATCCCTCCCCACCTCCCCCTCCCACTGGCCCTCCCCTTTTCCCCCCAATAGACCCCAGTGTTTAGTACTCCCCTTTCTGTGTCAATGTGTTGTCATTTTTCATCACCCGCCTATGAGTGAGAATATGCGGTGTTTCATTTTCTGTTCTTGTGTCAGTTTGCTGAGGATGACGTTCTCCAGATTCATCCATGTCCCTACAAACGACACAAACTCATCATTTCTGATTGCTGCATAATATTCCATGGTGTATATGTGCCACATTTTTCCAATCCAGTCTATTATCAATGGGCATTTGGGTTGATTCCAGGTCTTTGCTATTGTAAACAGTGCTGCAACGAACATTCGTGTACATGTGTCCTTATAGTAGAACGATTTATAGTCTTTTGGATATATACCCAGTAATGGGATTGCTGGGTCAAATGGAATTTCTATTTCTAAGGCCTTGAGGAATCGCCACACTGTCTTCCACAATGGCTGAACTAATTTACACTCCCACCAACAGTGTAAAAGTGTTCCTTTTTCTCCACATCCTCTCCAGCATCTGTTGTCTCCAGATTTTTTAATGATCGCCATTCTAACTGGCGTGAGATGGTATCTCAATGTGGTTTTGATTTGCATCTCTCTGATGACCAGTGACGATGAGCATTTTTTCATATGATTGTTGGCCTCATATATGTCTTCTTTCGTAAAGTGTCTGTTCATATCCTTTGCCCACTTTTGAATGGGCTTGTTTGTTTTTTTCCTGTAAATCCGTTTGAGTTCTTTGTAAATTCTGGATATCAGCCCTTTGTCAGATGGGTAAACTGCAAAAAATTTTTCCCATTCTGTTGGTTGCTGATCCACTCTAGTGACTGTTTCTTTTGCCGTGCAGAAGCTGTGGAGTTTGGTTAGGTCCCATTTGTCTATTTTGGCTTTTGTTGCCAATGCTTTTGGTGTTTTGCTCATGAAGTCCTTGCCTACTCCTATGTCCTGGATAGTTTTGCCTAGATTTCCTTCTAGGGTTTTTATCGTGCCAGGTCTTATGTTTAAGTCTTTATTTTGAGCGTTTGTGTATCCTTGCATGTGAGATGGGTTTCCTGGATACAGCACACTGATGGGTTTTGGATTTTTATCCAATTTGCCAGTCTGTGTCTTTTGATTGGTGCATTTAGTCCATTTACATTTAGGGTTAATATTGTTATGTGTGAATTTGATACTGCCATTTTGATGCTAAGTGGCTGTTTTGCCTGTTAGTTGTTGTAGAATCTTTATTATGTTGATGCTCTTTAACTTTTAGTGTGATTTTGGAATGGCTGGTACTGGTTGTTCCTTTCTATGTGTAGTGCCTCTTTTAGGAGCTCTTGTAAAGCTGGCCTGGTGTTGACAAAATCTCTGAGTACTTGCTTGTTCGCAAAGGATTTTATTTTTCCTTCACTTCTGAAGCTCAGTTTGGCTGGATATGAAATTCTGGGTTGAAAGTTCTTTTCTTTAAGAATGTTGAATATTGTCCCCCACTCTCTTCTGGCTTGTAGTGTTTCTGCCGAGAGATCTGCTGTGAGTCTGATGGGCTTCCCTTTGTGGGTAACTCGACCTTTCTCTCTGGCTGCCCTTAGTATTTTCTCCTTTATTTCAACCCTGTTGAATCTGACGATTATGTGCCTTGGGGTTGCTCTTCTTGCAGAATATCTTTGTGGTGTTCTCTGTATTTCCTGCATTTGAGTGTTGGCCTATCTTGCTAGGTGGGGGAAGTTTTCCTGGATGATGTCCTGAAGAGTATTTTCCAGCTTGGATTCATTCTCTTCGTCCCCTTCTGGTACACCTATCAAACGTAGGTTAGGTCTTTTCACATAGTCCCACATTTCTTGGAGACTTTGTTCATTCCTTTTTGCGCTTTTTTCTCTAATCTTGGTTTCTCGTTTAATTTCATTGAGTTGGTCTTCGACTTCAGATATTCTTTCTTCTGCTTGGTCAATTCGGCTGTTGAAACTTGTGCATGCTTCGTGAAGTTCTCGTATTGTGTTTTTCAGCTCCTTTAATTCATTCATATTCCTCTCTAAGTTATCCATTCTTGTTATCATTTCCTCATATCTTTTTTTAAGTTCCTTAGTTTCTTTGCATTGATTTAATACATGTTCTTTTAGCTCACAAAAGTTTCTCATTATCCACTTTCTGAAGTCTAATTCCATCATTTCATCACAGTCATTCTCCGTCCAGCTTTGTTCCCTTGCTGGTGAGGAGTTTTGGTCCTTTCTAGGAGGCGAGGTGTTCTGGTTTTGGGTGTTTTCCTCGTTTTTTCGCTGGTTTCTTCCCATCTTTGTGGGTTTATCCGCTTGTCGTCTGTGTAGTTGCTGACTTTTCGATTGGGTCTCTGAGTGGACACCCAGATTGTTGATGGTGAAGTATTTCTGTTACTTGGTTTTCCTTCTACCAGCCTAGCCCCTTCACTGTATGACTGCTGAGGTCCACTCCAGGCCCTGCTTGTCTCGGGTGCACCTCTAGCAGCTGTGGCACAGTGAGGGATGCTACCCGTTTCTTTTTCTGCTATCTTTGTCCCAGGATGATACCTGCCAAATGTCAGTCTTTTGGATATAGAGGGGTCAGGGAGCTGCTTGAGGAGACAGTCTGTACTTTTTAGGAGCTCAATTGCTGAGCTGTGAGCTCTGTTGTTCATTCAGGGCTGTTAGGCTGCTCTGCTGCAACAGAGCTCATTAAAAGAACCCTTTTTTTCTGAAATGCTCTGTGTTGGGGGGTTCAGGCTTTATTTTTCGATGTCCGTTGAGGTGTCCTGCCCAGCTAGGAGGCAGACTAGCCACTGTTTGCCTGCCCAGGCTCCGCCCTGCTGTTGTGTGATTCGCCTGTTCCTGCAGGCTCTGCTGTGGTCTCCGCCACGCCCTGCAGCGGAGTCTGTTCATTGTAGCGCGTTGCCTCGGCAATGGCAGGCTGCGTCAGCAGTGGGCGTGTATCTCAGTAGGGATGGGTTGCCTCGGCAACGGCTGGCTGCATCAGCAGTGGGCATGTATCTCAGTTGGGGCGGGTTGCCTCGGTAGTGGTGGACGCCCCTCCCCCACAGAGCGTCTCAGACCGTCTGGTCGGGATAGTTTGAAATCGCGGTTTTGTTCATCCCACTGGGTACCCCAAACGCTCTGTCCCTGCAATCCCCTGGGCTGGCCTACTGTCCAAGTCTCGTTCAGTCTCAAGTCCAGCCCTCTCAAGTCTCAGGTTGCCAGTTCAACAGGGCATCCGGACAAGCGCGCCCTGTGGGGATTGCTGGGTAGGGCTGGCTGCCGCTGCCCCGGCTGCCAGCTTCGCCAGGCAGACCTACTGCCTGGCGTCCCGTGTCTTTCTTATACTCGGGAGTTTCCCCGTTCTGTGGGCAACAAAGATCAGTCTGGAAATGCAGCTCCGACTCACCTCTTTGCGGATTCAACGAGAGCTCCAATCCTGGGTTGTTCTCACAGTGCCATCTTGAGTCCTCCCCCCTCAAGACATTATTAATGTACAACGACCTTCATACAGCTAATGCTATACTTACTGTAATGTTAAGACATGTACCTGAACATGGTTAGTAGTTTCAATGCATCTGTCTTATAAAGACCATCCTCTACCAGGTGGTGGAAGGTCTATGGGTAGGACATGCAGGGATAGAGGGTAACCTATGGAAGCTGCTGTAGGATGTCTGTAAGACACTGGTGCTGCCCCTACAGGTGTGCCAACCCTGAGCTTCATGGGGCCGAACAAATGGGGAAGTCAGAGCTCATCTTATCCCTGTGTGAGTCCAATGATGGTACTTAGGAGGTGAGATTATTTTGTGAAGTGACTGGCACAGGCAGTGGTCAATCAGAATACCATCTATATAGTAAAACAGAATCTTGGAGGCCTTTTTGGCTTTTGGAAGCTAAATTATGGTGATATCCAGGGATACTGGTGGGTGTTGCACATGGTGGCTCAGGAAAGCAGATATCTATAAATATGAAAAATAATTTTACTATTTTAATGACTGGTACAGCTGAATATTATCCATGATACATTCTTAAAATGAGTTGGGGAGTATTCTTTTTTTCTGTTTTTTAGAAGAGACTATTTTCTTCCTTAAATGTTAGTAGAATTTATAGGTGAAGCCATGTGGGTCAAGAGTTTTTTTTTTGTGAAAGGCTTTGAATTATTGATTTAATGTCTTTAGAATTAAAGGCATTAGGATTATTGGTCTGTTCAGGGTATTTAATTCTTCCTGATTTAAGCTAGGAGGGTTGTATTTTTTCAGGAATTTATCCATTTTTTCTAGGTTTTCTGGTTTCTGTGTGCAAGGGTGTTCATAGTAGCATTGAATGATCTTTTGTATTTCAGTGCTGTCAGTTGTAATATCTCCTGTTTCATTTCATAGTGCTGTTATTTGGACTTTCTTCTTTTCTTGGTTTATCTTGCTAGTGGTCTCCCAATTTTATTTATCTTTTCAAAGAAGCAGCTTTTTGTTTCATTTATCTTTTATATACATATATATTTTTTGTTTCAGTTTCATTTAGTTCTGATCTGATCTTGGTTATTTCCTTCTGCTGGGTTTGGGTTTGGTTTGTTCTTGTTTCTCTAGTTCCTTGAGGTGTGACCTTAGAGGTAAATTTGTGCTCTTTCAGTCTTTTTGATATAGGCATTTAAGGCTATGAACTTTCCTCTTAGTACTGCCTTTGCTGTATTCCAGAGATTTTGATAGGTTGTGTCATTATTGTTGTTCAGTTCGATGATTTTTTAGATTTCCATCTTGATTTTGTTTTTGACACAATGCTCATTCAGGAGCAGGTTATTTAAATTTTCATTTATTTGCATGGTTTTGAAGGTCACTTTTGGAGTTGATTTCATTTTACTCCATTGTGGTCTAAGGAGTGCTTGATATAATTTGAATTTTCTTAAATTTATTGAGGCTCATTTTATGGCCTATCATATAGTCTACCTTGGAGAAAATTCCCATATGCTGTGAATAGAATATGTCTTCTGCGGTTGCTGGATGAAATGTTCTGTATACATCTGTCAAGTCCATTTGTTCCATGGTATAGTTTAAGTCTATTGTTTCTTTGTTAACTCTCTGTCTTGATGACCTGTCTAGTGCTGTCAGTGTAAGTCCCCCACTATTACTGTGTGGCTCTCTACTCATATCTTAGGTCTATTAGTAGTTGTTTTATAAATTTGGGTGCTCCAGTGTTAGGTGCACATGTTTAGAATTGTGATATTTGCCTGTTGCACAAGGCCTTTTACCATTATATAATGTCCCTGTCTCTTATAACTGCTGTTACTTTAAAGTTTGTCTGATGTAAGAATAGCTACCTTGGCTCACTTTTGGTGTCCATTTGCATGAAATGTCTTTTTCCACCCCTTTAAATAAAGTTTATATGAGTCTTTATGTGCTGGGTGAGTCTCCTGAAGGCAGTGATTGGTTGGTGAGTTCTTAACCATTCTGTGGTTCTGTATCTTTTTAGTGGAGTATTTAGGACTTTGACATTCAATGTTAGTATTGAAATGTGAGGTACCATTGCATTCATCATATTTTTTGTTGTCTGTGTACTTTGTTTTTACTTTTTAACTTGACTTTTGTTTTATAGGTCCTGTGTAATTTATGCTTAAAGACGTTCTTTTTTGATGTGTTTCCAAAATTTGTTTTCAGATTTAGAGCTCATTTTAGCAGTTCTGTAGTGGTAGTTTGGTAATGGTGAACTCCCTTAGCATTTGTTTATTTGAAAAAGACTGTATCTTTCCTTTATATATGATGCTTAGTTTCACTCGATGTAAAATTCTTGGCTGATAATTGTTTTGTTTGAGGAGGCTGAAGATAGGGCGCTATCTCTTCTAGCTTGTAGGGTTTCTGCTGAGAAATCTGATGTTAATCTGATAGGTTTTTATTTACAGGTTACCTGCTGCTTCTGTCTCACAGCTCTTAAGAGTCATTCCTTCATCTTAACTTTGAATAATCTGATGACAATGTGCCTAGGCAAAGATATTTTTTGTGATGAATTTCCTGGGTATTCTTTGTGCTTCTTGTATTTGGATATCCAGGGTTCTAGCAAGGCCAGGGAAAGGTGGTTGATCGATTATTCCCCCAAATACGTTTTCCAGGCTTTGAGAATTTCCTTCTTTTTCAGGTACATTGATTATTAGATTTGATTGTTTAACATAATCACAGACTTCTTGGAGGCCTTGTTCATATTTTCTATTCTTTTTTCTTTGTCTTTGTTGGATTGAGTTAATTAGAAGACCTTATCTTCAAGCTCTGAATTTCTTTCTTCTACTTGTTCTACTCTATTGCTGAAACTTTCCAGAGCATTTCACATTTTTAAAAGGGTGTCCAAAATTTCCTGAATTTCAAATTGTTTTTTCTTTAAGCTATTTCCTTGACTATTTCTCCCTTTATTTCTTGTATCATATTTTGGATTTCCTTGCATTGGGCTATGCATTTTTCTGGTCCCTCCCTGATTAGCTTAATAACTAACTTACTGAATTCTTTTTCAGGTAAATCAGGGATTTCTTTTTGGTTTGGATCTATTTCTGGTGAACTAGTGTGATTTTTGGGGGGTGTTGAAGAGCTTTATTTTGTCATATTACCAGGGTTGGTTTTCTGGTTCCTTCACATTTGGGTAGCCTCTGTCAGAGGGAAGGTCTAGGGCTGAAGGCTGTTGTTCAGATACTTTTGTTCCATGGGGTGTTCCCTTGATGTAGTACTCTCCCCATTTTCCTATGGATGTGTCTGCCTGTGAGCCAAACTGCAGTGATTGTTGTCTTTCTTCTGGGTCTAGCCACCCAATCAATGAGTCTACCCAGCTCCAGGCTGGTACTGGGGATTGTCTGTACAGAGTCCTGTGATGTAAATCATCTATGGGTCTCTCAGCTGTGGATACCAGTGCCTGTTCTGGTGGAGGTGGCAAGGGATGCAGTGGACTCTGTGAGGGTTCTTTGCTTTGGTCCTTTAATGTTCTATTTTTGTGCTGGTTGGATACCTGCCAGGTGGTGGCACTTTCCAGAGAGCATCAGCTGTGGTATTATGGGGAGCAACTGGCAGTGGGTGGGACCATAGAACTTCCAAGATTATATGCCCTTTGTCTTCTGCTACCAGGGTGGGTAGGGAAGGACCATCAGGTGGGGGTGAGGCTAGGTGTGTCTGAGCTCAGACTCTCCCTGGATGGGTCTTGCTGCAGCTGCTGTGGGGTATGGGGGTGAGATTCCCAGGTCACTGGAGTTGTGTACATAGGAGGATTATGGCTGCCTTTGCTGAGTCATGGAGGTTGTCTGTGAAGTGGGGGAAGCTGACAGTCACAGGCTTTGCCCAGCTCCCATGCAAACTGAAAGGCCAGTCTCACTCTCACTGTGCCACCCATAGCAGCCCTCAGACTGTTTCCAAGTGGAGGGAGACATGGGCTTGAAAACCTGCCCCAGGCTAACTGCCTCCCAGTTGGGAAAGAAAAGGGCTTGGTTCTTCCCCTGACTATGGAGTCTGCACACAGGATTTGTGCCCTTTCTGGGGTTCTGACCAGGTGGCTTCTCACCCTGTTCCAATTGTTACAAAGTTCATCTAGAGATTTGCTTCGCACTGTGCAGTTTTACCCACTGCTCCTTTCCCATTGGATCCCTGTGGGGTCATCAGGAATGGTCTGCTAGGGGACCATCAAGCTCCCAGGGCCTTTCTTCTGCTTCCTCTACCCCTGTATTTTGCTTAGCTCTCCAAAGTGACTAATTTCCACATAAAATTGGAAACTTCTCCCGCAAACAGACCTTCAGCTTCTCCAATGGGGGGGTATGTTTGGGAGAGGAGGTTCTCTTTCTCACTTCTGCCGTTGGGGTACTCACAGTTTTGGGGTGGTTTTGCAGAAGCAGTCTGCTTCCTTCAGAGGGTCTGTGGGCCCTCTCAGAATTGCTGGTTTGTTCTTGCAGTTGATCTGGAAGTAAAATTCACAATGTGAGCTGTTGCCTGTCTGCTCTGTCCAGAGCTGCAATCTAGTCCTGCCTCTTGTCTTCCATGATCTCCTCTCATTCATCTCTTATCAATTTATGTGCTATTCTTGTGCAATGGACTTCTTGAGGGTTCTTAGTTTTGGTGACTTGATGTTTTATTTTTGTGCTGGTTGGCCTCCTGCCAGGAGGTGGCTCTTTCCAAAGAGCATCAGCTGTGGTATTATAGGGAGGAACCCACAGTTTGTGTATTTTAACTGTATAAATCTTTTGATTATAAAAACATTGTGTATTTTAACTGTATAAATATTTTGAATTATATAAAACATTATTATTTTGAATATTTATTTAAATTTACCCACATGTTTACTCTTTTAATGAATTTCTGCATCTGTAATGCACAGAATTAATGAATTTAATGGATTTCTTCATCTATCACTTTCCATTAGGTTAGCATTTAGTATTTCCTTAGTAAGAATTATCTGAGTTTCTGGCTCAAAATGTCTTTAGTTTTCCTTTGCAATCAAAGATTATTTTCTGTTGGCACAGAATTCTAGATCGTTAGTTATTGTCTTTCAATATTTTAATATATCATTTTGTTGTATTCTGGGTTCCATTTATTCTGTTTAGAAGTCAACTATCAGTCTAACTGTTGCTCCTTTATAGATTTGCCATATTTGTTGTTTTTGAACTGCATGATGGTAGGAGGTGCTCCATAAAATTTTCACTTTGCAGATATTTATTACTTGATTTAACCCACCACTACAACTACTGTCACTCTGATTCACTAGAAATTGGGTAATTATTTTGTTTTATTAATCCTTTTTAAAAGTAGATGTAGCTCACATTTTGTTCAGTGTTTAATACTAGAAGTGTTGCCCCTCGTCTCCTCCAAGATGGCGAGCGGCGGCAGCGGGGGGCGGGTTTCAGTGCCTGCGCTGTGGAGTGAAGTGAACCGGTATGGCCAGAACGGCGACTTCACGCGCGCTCTCAAGACCGTCAATAAGATACTACAGAGCAACAAAGATGATGTAACTGCCCTGCATTGTAAAGTGGTATGCCTTATCCAGAATGGAAGTTTCAAGGAAGCCTTGAATGTCATCAATACTCACACCAAAGTGTTAGCCAATAACTCTCTCTCCTTTGAAAAGGCATATTGCGAGTACAGGCTAAACAGAATTGAGAATGCCTTGAAGACGATAGAAAATTCCACCCAGCAGACAGACAAACTGAAGGAGCTTTATGGACAAGTGTTATACCGTTTGGAATGCTATGATGAATGCTTAGCGGTATATAGAGATCTTGTCCGAAACTCCCAAGATGATTATGATGAGGAGAGGAAAACAAACCTTTCAGCAGTTGTTGCAGCTCAGAGCAATTGGGAAAAAGTGGTTCCGGAGAACTTGGTCTTCCAGGAAGGCACACACGAGCTGTGCTACAACACTGCATGTGCACTGATAGGCCAAGGCCAGCTGAACCAAGCCATGAAAATCCTGCAAAAAGCTGAAGATCTTTGCCGCCGTTCATTATCAGAAGATGCTGATGGTACTGAGGAGGACCCACAGGCAGAACTGGCCATCATTCATGGTCAGATGGCCTATATTCTGCAGCTTCAGGGTCGAACAGAGGAGGCTTTGCAACTTTACAATCAAATAATAAAACTAAAACCAACAGATGTGGGATTACTAGCTGTAATTGCAAATAACATCATTACCATTAACAAGGACCAAAATGTCTTTGAATCCAAGAAGAAAGTGAAATTAACCAATGCGGAAGGAGTAGAGTTTAAGCTTTCCAAGAAACAGCTACAAGCTATAGAGTTTAACAAAGCTTTACTTGCTATGTATACAAACCAGGCAGAACAATGCCGCAGAATATCTGCCAGTTTACAGTCCCAAAGCCCTGAGCATCTCTTACCTGTGTTAATCCAAGCTGCCCAGCTCTGCGGTGAAAAGCAGCACACAAAAGCAATTGAGCTGCTTCAGGAATTTTCAGATCAGCATCCAGAAAATGCAGCTGAAATTAAGCTGACCATGGCACAGTTGAAAATTTCTCAAGGTAATATTTCTAAAGCATGTCTAATATTGAGAAGCATACAGGAGTTAAATCATAAACCAGGCGTGGTGTCTGCATTAGTGACCATGTATAGTCATGAAGAAGATATTGATAGTGCCATTGAGGTCTTCACACAAGCTATCCAGTGGTATCAAAGCCATCAGCCCAAATCTGCTGCTCATTTGTCCTTGATAAGAGAAGCTGCAAACTTCAAACTCAAATATGGGCGGAAGAAGGAGGCAATTAGTGACCTAGAACAGCTATGGAAACAAAATCCAAAAGATATTCACACCCTTGCACAGCTTATTTCTGCTTACCCGCTTGTAGATCCAGAGAAAGCCAAAGCTCTTAGTAAACACTTGCCATCGTCAGATAGTATGTCTCTCAAAGTAGATGTTGAGGCTCTTGAAAATTCTCCTGGTGCTACATATATTCGGAAAAAGGGTGGAAAAGTTACTGGAGATAGTCAACCAAAGGAACAAGGACAGGGAGATTTGAAAAAGAAGAAAAAGAAAAAGAAGGGAAAATTGCCTAAGAATTACGACCCAAAAGTTACCCCAGATCCAGAAAGATGGCTGCCAATGCGAGAACGTTCTTACTACCGGGGAAGAAAGAAGGGTAAAAAGAAGGATCAGATTGGAAAAGGGACCCAGGGAGCAACTACAGGAGCTTCATCTGAACTGGATGCCAGTAAAACTGTGAGCAGCCCACCCACCTCCCCAAGACCTGGCAGTGCAGCAACAGTATCTGCCTCTACAAGTAACATCATACCCCCAAGACACCAGAAACCTGCAGGGGCTCCAGCAACAAAAAAGAAACAGCAACAGAAAAAGAAGAAAGGTGGAAAAGGTGGCTGGTGATGAGAATATTCTTGTTGCAGGCTGTTATTAAACTAGTCTCAGTGACATTAGGAATATAATAAAGGTAACACAGCAAGAAGCACAGAACTGCTCCCTCCTCATCTCCATATTTTTATAAATAATTTCTTGTGTTTCAAATAGGGAAACATATTCCTCAAAGTCTACCTATTGGTTGCCTCATAACGTTGTACAGGTTATGAGGACTGAAAATAACGAGGCATTTACCCATCTTGGTATCTGTTGTATCCTTTATGTGTGTGTGCTGATTTGGTCTTTTTTCAGTTTCAAAAACCTTATCTAAGGTTTCCCAGGATTTAAACAGAAACTACTTCTATTTCAGCTAGAGTCTGAAGATACTTGCTTCTGTTCAAGTCCCACTTTAAATTATGTCTTAGGAGGCCTTAGGAGACTGAAAGTGGAATCTTCTGAGCATTCCAGAATATCTGCTTAGAAATATCATGTGATAAAGAGGGACCGTCTTAATACACTGATGTTCTTTGATCAATTAAATGAATGGCCACAAGAAAAATAAATGTCTTAAATAATTAAAAAAAAATACTCGAAGTGTTTTGAGTCTTTAAGTTTGCTATTTTTTTTTTTGTTTTTGAGACAGAGTTTCACTCTTGTTAGCTAGGCTGGAGTATAATGGTGCAATCTCGGCTCACTGCAACCTCTGTCTCCCAGATTCAAGTGGTTCTCCTGCCTCAGCCTCCTGAGTAGCTGGGATTACAGGCTTGCACCACCATGCCCGGCGAATTTTGTATTTTTTGTAGAGATAGGATTTCTCCACCTTGGTAAGGCTGGTTTTGAACTCCTGACCTCAGGTAATTCACCCGCCTTGGCCTCCCAAAGTGCTGGAATTATAGGTGTGAGCCACTGTGCCTGGCCAGTAATGTTTTTCTGAAGAGAAATATGCCATAGGAATATAACTCTTGTTTATATCAATTAGCCTATGGTAAAACTGATTTTATTAATGTCCTTTTGCTTAAAGTCAGGGTTTCCAAGTACCTATCAATGATGTTAAGTGAGAACTTACTGAACATATACGTACAGTAAAATTGCATTAAGAACAAAAGGAATGGTGAACACTAAACTTTTGATGAAGGTTGAAGAAGGATAAGGGATGAGTTTGTAAAGGGAACTCTCCAGGGTTAGTTGCTGATTTTTTCAAGCCCTAGCTTTTGTTTTGGGCATAAGTTTGTAGGAATTTATTACATTATTGAACATTTTGAATTAATCAGATGAATAAAAGTGGGTCATGTGTAGACTAATAATGTTTCAGGAACAAAGGATAATGCTAATTCGGATTCTATGCACGTAGATTCTAATTGTAAGTTTAGTCTGTTCCATTGTTCTATTTTTGTTTTTACAGGGACTTCAATTATATACATATCAGATCTTCTTTGCTTTTATATCTGTCATTTTGTTCTGACTCTTTTAAACTTTTTTTTCCAGATTGATTTCATCTTCCTTTTTCCTTCCACTCCTGCTTTCTTTTGATTCTTTCGTTTCTGTCCTGTATGTCAATTACTATGGTTTTATCAATCCATTCTACCTTTGAGTCTTCATTTTGAAGTTAACTTTGTGTTTCATAGTCTATTTTCTGAGTCCAGTTGCTCTTATGTTACAGCTTCCTTTGTCTATTTCTCTTTTGATTTTTGGTATTCTTTCATATTTGCAGTTTGTTAATGATATTTAATTTATATTATTTTGGTTGTTGTAGTTTTGATCTTGGCTTTTCTGTGTTTTCCTTTGCATTATAGCTTTCTAAGGATGCTATGTTCTCTTTTCTGTTCACCGTTACCTGCATTGCATTTTCTGGACCAATGATCCTGTGAAAGAGTTGAAGGTGTTAGGTGGCTTATCCAGTTCAAGAGTCCCCTCTTCAGTTTCTACAGTGAACAACATTGACTTAAATAAATGGCACCTTTTTTGAGGGATGTGTTGTTCTTCTGACTTTTTGATTACATTTAGTAGGGAATTCCTCTTTAATTGCTTTTTTCCCCTTTACTACCAATCTTATGTAATACTATTCACTTTCAGAGTCTGTCCTGTACCCAGGTTCTAATGTTAATTTTCTGCTTCCCTCATATACCATCTCAAGATTCCTGTCTTTGGTCTCTTGTATTTCTAAGCTTTCTTTTATCTCCCTAAAGGTTAAGGCTTTCATCCATCAGCTCTCTGACTTGTTCTAGTATTTCCCTAATCAGCTAAGGACTCTCTTCTTATGGGAGAACTTCTTATGGATAGCTGATGTTATCCATGTTCTGCATTACAAAGACACTTCCTTATTCTTTCTTCTATGAAAGTGCCACACGAGTTTCTTCCTGCTCCTCCTTCTTCTCCTCCTTCTCCTCCTTCTCTTCCTCCTTCTTCATCTTCTTCCTCTTCCTCTTCTTCCTCTTTACCTTCTCCTTCTCCTTCCATTTTCTTTCTTCAAGATTCTTGTCTGTTGCCTAGGCTGGAGTGCACTGGCACATTCTTGGCTTACTGCAACCTCTATCTCCCAGGTTCAAGCAATTCTTCTGCCTCAGCCTCCTGAGTAGCTGGGATTACAGGTGCCTGCCACCACACCCAGCTCATTTTCATTCTTTTTTTTTTTTTTTGAGACGGAGTTTCGCTCTTGTTACCCAGGCTGGAGTGCAATGGCGCGATCATGGCTCACCGCAACCTCCACCTCCTGGGTTCAGGCAATTCTCCTGCCTCAGCCTCCTGAGTAGCTGGGATTACAGGGATGCGCCACCATGCCCAGTTAATTTTTTGTATTTTTAGTAGAGACGGGGTTTCACCATGTTGACCAGGATGGTCTCAATATCTTGACCTCGCGATCCACCCGCCTCGGCCTCCCAAAGTGCTGGGATTACAGGCTTGAGCCACCGCGCCCGGCTGCTCATTTTCATATTTTTAGTAGAGACTGGCTTTCACCGTGTTGGCCAGGCTGGTTTGGAATTCTTGACCTTAAGTGATCTGCCCACTTCAGCCTCCCAAAGTCCTGGGATTACGGGCATGAGCCACCATGCCTACCCTGAGTTTCCTCTTTGGTGTAGGCTGTGAAGCTGACTGCACTGGTCCTAGATTTTTATTTCCTGACTTATATGCAAATGAAAGTGTTCAATATTCTGCCTCTTAGTTACACTGTAGGCATGGACTATAGGTTATTTTACTTGCCTTATTTGTTAATTTTTATGAATTCTTTGGAGACCATGTGAGAGATTCAATTTAGGTGTCTACTGTCACACTAAAGCAGTGTTTCTAACATTTTTTTCCCTCACTCCTCTAAGGAGCCTTTATAAACATTTTACTTCCTAATTATCCCCCATACCCTGTGAAAATTTAATACCAAAGATATACCATAGATCTGTTTAAGTACTATGGCCACAAAGTATTGTAATATCTGAGATTTTTTTCTCCTAAGAACCAGTTTTATCCCTTAACAGCAGTATCACCCTCAATGAGAATGCATGTTCTGAAAGTACCTTGAATATTTTTCTCATTGTACTGTTGAATCCTATTTAGTAGTATTTTACTTATACTTTAACAAATGTATGAGTAATATGGGTCTATAATTTCCCTCCCTCACCTCCTCAGTGTTATATTTATTCTGTAGTTTTGTAGGAAATTAGGAGCTACTGAAGAGTTTTATTATAGGAATAATCAATTATTTTTTTTTCAGAGGAATACCTCCCTTGCCATACTATGGAAAATAAATGGAGGATGAGACTGGTGGCATAGGTTTTTAAAGATGCTATTGCAATAACATAGGTATTAGTTAATGCAGCAGTAAATTCAAGAAGTATTTGGAAATAGAATGAGCAGAAATTTGATAGTCATATGCATGCAAGAGGTAAGGGAGAAGAAATAGCCTAGCCTTACTCCCAAGCTTCTAACCTTTTTAATAATTTGACTATTAGCTTTAGCTATATTAATTAATTCTATATGAAAGAAACAGTAATTCTTTCATTTAATTAAATTATGATTTACATTACAGAAAGTGGCAAGGTTACCATTCAAGAATTTATGACTAAATTCTCTGATATATTGACAAACCCTAAAGCTGCAGGTAAGTTTTATTTAATATGTACTTGCTGCCCAGATCTAGAAAGGCAAGCAGTGGTTTATATGTTAAAAACAATACAGGTTTCAATAGTTAAAGCACCGGTAAGTAAGAAGCAATATAATATGAATATAAAACAACACAAGATTAGATTACATAACTTCTGTTTGAATTGCTAAGCTTAATCCAAACTCAAAATTTTTGGTAGTCTTCCTTGGTAATACTAGAAAATTACTAGATTATATATTATTCTTTGAGCTTATTCAGTATGCATATTTGACTTCTGAATTTATTAGAAAATAATTTTTAAAACTTTTGACAATTCCAGTGGAATTGACTTTATCACTATCTGTTAGGTTCTCATGTATGTTCAGCAACTTTCTTGATTTTAAACATTTAAACATTTTTTAAACATTTATGCTTTTTGAGGTATAACTTACATATAGCAAAATTTACTCTTTTTAGGAATACAGTTCTCTGAATTCTTAAAAATAATGTCATGTAACCCTTGCTCTACACAGCATATAGACTATATCACCCCACAGAAGTCTCTTGTGCCCTTTTGGTAATCCATTTCTTCCTTCCCCTGGCAATTACTGATTCATTCTTTGTCCCTATAGTTTTGCCTTTTGTGGAATATCTTGTAAATGTAATGATTAAATATGAAGTGGTTTGAGTCTGGCTTCCTTAGAATAATATTTTTATATTCGTCCATTTTTTGCACATTGTTTGGTTCCTTCTATATATTAGCAGAATTCCATTTTATGAATGTACCACAATCTGTTTATCCATTTGCCATTGATGGACTATTGAGTTATTCTCAACAGAGTTTTTGGTGATTATGAATGAAGCTGCTATAAATAATTATGTACAGGTTTTTCTGTGGATGTATGTTTTCATTTCTCTTAGTTAAATACCTAGAACTAGCATTGCTGAGATATATGGTGAGTGTATGTTTACAGTGATCAAAAACTGCCAAAATGTTTTGCAGTGTCTTTCTAAAGTGCATTCCCAACAGCAATGTATAGCAGTTCTAGTTGTGCTGCATCTAGCCAACACTTGATAAAAATATCAGGAATTTTAAAAAAATTAGCCTTTCTAATAGTTGTGTAGTGGTATTTCATTATGGTTTCAATTTGCATTTCCCTTATGACTAATCATGTGTTTGAAAGTCTTTTAAATACATACACCCCCCCCACACACACACACACTTGCTATGTCTACATCTTCTTTGGTAAAGTATCCAACTTTTTGCCCATTAGAAATAATTAGGGGCTGGGCATGATGGCTCATGCCTGTAATCCTAGCACTTTGGGAGGCTGAGGTGGGCAGATGACCTGAGGTCAGGAATTCAAGACAAGCCTGGCCAACAAGGCAAAACCCTGTCTCTAGTAAAAATACAAAAATTAGTCAGGTGTGGTGATGTGTAGCTGGGACTGTCTGTGGAGTCCCAGCTACTCGGGAGGCTGAGGCAAGGGAATCGTTTGAACCCAGGAGGTGGAGGTTGCAGTGAGCTGAGTTTGTGCCACTGCACTCCAGCCTGGGTGACAGAGCAAGACTCTGTCAAATAAATAAATAAATAAATAAATAAATAAATAAAAGACTTTCTTCTTATTAAGTTTTGAGAGTTCTTTATATATTCTGGGCAATGTTGTTATATACGTGTTTGCAAATATTTTCTTCCAGTCTGTGGTTTATCTTTTCATTTTCTTAACATTGTCTTTCAGAGAACAGTAGTTTTTAATGTTGATGAAGTCTAATTTATAATTTTTTTTTGCTTTATTCTACCTGGTCTGACCTAACCTTTGCTTAAACCCATGCTGTAAAGATTTTCTCCTGTTTCTTTTTTTCTATAGAAGTCTTATAGTCTTAGATTTTATATTTAGGGCTATTATTCAAGTTAATTTTTATATAAAATGAAGATTTTATATTGGTGGAGATTCACTTTTTTTTTGTTTTTGCAAACATATGTTTAATTGTTCCAGTACCATTTGTTGAAGACACAAATTCTTTCTTCCTTGAATTGCCTTTGTATTTTTGTCAAAAATCAATTGACTATGTATATGTGGGTCTATTTCTGTGCTCTGTATTGTGTTTTATTGATTGATGGGTCTGTTCTTTCATTATTATTACACTGTTTTGATTACTATAGCTTTATTGAAAGTCTTGAAATTAGGTAGTTTGAGTATTTTAATATCATTCATTTTCCACATTGTTGTAAATCTTCTTGTTTTTAATTTTCCTTTACAAATTTTAGAATTTCTGTGATTTTTATTGGAACTGAGTTTAATTTATAGATCAATGTAGGGAGAATCAAAATCTTAACAATATTGAATCTCTGATCCATAAACACAACCTCTCTCTCTCCTTATAATTCACCTTTGATTTTTCTCTATGATGTTGTTATAGTTTTTAGCTTACAAACCTATATTTTATTTTACACACATGTGCATGTGCACGCACACACACACATACACACACACAAGGTCCTTTTAAATTGTATATTTTTGATTATTCATAATCATAAGAGTGTAATTGATTTTTGCATGTTGACCTTGTGTTCTGTAACATTAATGAACTCAATAGGTTTAGTAGCTTTTTTGGTAAACTATTTGGGCTTTTCTATGTACATAGTCATCTGTGAAACAAGACAATTTTCTTTTTTCTCTTTCTAATTAGTTTGTCTTTTATTTCTCTCACCCATTCCCATGATTGCATTGGCTAGGATCTGTCTAATGTGGTATTTAATAGGAGTGTGAAAACAGATAACTTTTCTTGTTTCTTGTTCTTAGGAGGAAATCATCCAGTCTTTCACCATTACGTTTGGCTTTAGCTGTAGGTTTTTAAAATATATGCCTGTTATTACAATGAGGAATTTTTCTTCTATTTTAATTTGCTTGGAGTTGTTATGAATGGATGTTGATGTGTATCAGATGCTTTTTGCATATTTATTAATATGATAATATAGTTTTCCATTATCTGTTGATATGGTGAATTTCATTGATTAACTTTTAAAGATTGAACCAATCTTGCATTTCTGACATATATCTCATTTATCATGCTGTATCATGCCTTTTCTGTATTGCTGAATTTGATTTAATAAAACTTTGCTGAGGATTTTTGTGTCTTTATTCACCAGGGATATTGTCTGCCTTGGGAGTTTGTCAGTTTTGTTTATCTTTTTAAAAAACCCCAACTCTTAGATGTGTTAATCTTTTATCTTGTTTTTCTAGTCTCCTAGTCTCCATTTCATTTATTTCTGTTATATATTTGTTATTTCCTTTCTTCTGTTAACTTTGGGCTTAATTTGTTCTTCTTTTCTCAAGTTCCTTGTGGTGTAGCATTCGGTTGTTTGAGATCTTTATTTTCTTTTTAATGTAGGCATTTAATGGCACTAGTAAGTCCTTACTATGTAGGTATAAACTTGTCTTTTAGAACTGCTTTTACTGTGCTCCTTATGTATTCATGTGCTGTATTTTCATTTTCATTTATCTCAAGATATTTTGAAATGTTCCATTTAATTTCATTTCTGACCCAATAGTTGTTCAGGAATATACTGTGTAAATATTCACATATTTGTGAATTTTCCATGATTTCTTCTATTACTGATTTTCAGTTTCATACCATTGTGGTCAGAAAAGATACTTAATATTATTTCAATCTTCTTAAATTTGTTAAGACCACTTTTGTTGCCTAACATATGCTCTAACTGGAGAATATTCTGTGTTCACTTGAGAAGAATGCATGTTCTTCAGCAGTTAGTCCATTTGGTCTAAAACATAGTTCAAACCCAGAAACCCAATTTTTCCTGATTTTATGTCTAGATGATTTCTCTATTGTTGCAAGTGAGATTTTGACATCTCCTACTATTATAATATTGTAGTCTATGTCTCTATCAAATCTCTTATTGTTTGTTTTATGTGTTTAGGTGTTCCAATGTTGGAAGCACATCTATTTACAATTTTTTATAACCCTCTTAGTCTCTTTTTAGAGTTTTTGACTTAAGATCTATTTTGTCTGAAACAAGTACCCTTGTTCTCTTTTGGTTTCCCTTTTTGTAAAATATCTATTTTCATCCCTTCACTTTCAGTCTATGAGTGTCCTTGAAGATGAAATGAGTCTCTAGGGTTTAGCATATAGTTGGGTCTTATTTTTTTATGTACATTCATCCACTCTATGCCTTTTTATTGGAGGATTTAATTTGTATTCAAAGTAATTATTGATAGGAAGGACTGACTAGTGCCATTTCTTCATTGTACTTCTTTATACTTCTGTTGTTTTATATATCCTTTGTTTCTTTCTTCCACTCTTGCTTTCTTCTTTTGTATTTTGATGGTTTTCTGTAATAGTATGCTTTGAATCTTACTATCTTTTGTGTATTTACTGTAGGCTTTTGCCTTGTAGTTACGCTGGGGCTTACATATACATCTGATATGTATAAAAGGCTATTTGAAAGTGACAACAACTTAATTTTGACATACAGAAACTCTATACATTTATGTTACCTCCCCCTACATTTTATGTTTTTGATATCTGATTTTACATGTTTTAAAAGTTGTATTCCTTCCCAAATTATTATAACTATAGCTGTTTTAATAGACTTTTCTTTTAATCTTTGTACTAGAGAATATAATTGATTTACATATTGCCATTACAGTATTTGAGTGTTTTGAATTTGGTTATATACTTACTTTTACCAGTTACTTTTATACTTTCATATGTTTTTCATGTTACTAATTAGCATCTTTTGTTTAGCTTGAGTAATTTCCCTTAGCATTTTTTGTAATGCAGATCTATTGGTGAATGAACTACCTCAGCTTTGTCTGAGAAAGTCTTTATCTCTCTTTCATTTTTGAAAGATAGGATTTCTGGGTATAATATTCTTGGTTGGCAGTGTTTTTTTTCTCATTTTGAATATATCATCCCATTCCCTTCTGGCCTACAAGGTTCCTGTTGAAAAATCCACTGAGAGTCTTATGAAGGTTCCCTCATACTTAACAAGTCACTTTTGTCCTTGCTGCATTCAAAAATCTCTCTGCCTTTAAGTTATGACAATTTTATTGTAATGTATCCCAATGTGGGTCTCTTTGAATTCATCTTATTTTGTGTCTTTAGACTTCCTGGATATCTATTTTCTTCCCCAGGCTTGGGAAGTTTTCTTCCATTATTTCTTTGAATATATTTTTTCTTTATTTCTTTCTTCTCCTTCTGAAACTTTGATAATTTGTATATTGTTTTGTTTCAAGCTGGGGCACAACTTGATTTTATACATTTTAGGGAGACAAGATATCAATGAGTATATGTAAGACGTACATTGGTTTGGTCTGGAAGGGTGGGAGGAAGACAACTTGAAGCAGGGAATTTTTTAATGGACAAATTGTGAGGGAGTTATGTAGTTTTGTTTTTTTTTAAAAATCTCTGTTGCTGTCTTATTTAGGAATAGAATGGGAGGCAGGTTTGCCTGACACAGTTCCCAGCTTGACTTTTCCCTTTAGCTTAGTGATTTTGGGGTACTGAGATTTATTTTCCTTTTACACCATCAGCTCAAACATTTATCATTTTTTTGTAGTGAGAACATTCAGAACATTATTAACTATAGTCACCCTTTAGTTTTTAAATGGACAAATAAAAATTGTGTGTATTATATATTGTGTGATTCAAAATATGTGCATACATTGTAGAATGGCTAAATTGAACTAATTAACATATGCTTTACCTCACCTATTTTTGTGATGAGAACACTAAAATCTTTTCTCTTAGCAAATTTCAAAAATATTATACATTGTTATTAATTGTAGTTACATCACCATGTTATACAACAGAGCTCTTAACCTTATTTATTTTCTAATATTTTATTAAAGATTTTTGAGTATATGTTTATGAGGGATATTAGTCTACAATTTTCTTTAGTGTCTTTTTCAGATTTTGGTGTTAGGGTTATGCTGGCCTCATAAAATGAATTGGCAAGTTTTCCCTCCCACTTTTATTTCTGGTTGAGTTTGTGTATTAGTTTGTTCTAATGCTGCTAATAAGGAGATACGCAAGACTGGGTAATTTATAAAAGAAAGAGGTTTAATTGACTCACAGTTCCACATGGCTAGGGAAGCCTCACAATCATGTTGGAAGGTGAATGAGGAGGAAAGTCACCTTTTACATGGCAGCAGGCAAGAGAGCTTGTGCAGGGGAATTCCCATTTATAAAACCATCAGATCTCATGAGACTTATTCACTACCACAAGAACAGTATGGGGATGCTGTCCCTGTGATTCAGTTATATCCACCTGGCCTGCCCTTGACACATGGAGATTATTACAATTCAAGGTGAGATTTGTTGGGGGGACACAGCCAAACCATATCAGTTTATGATTAGGATTAGGATTTTTTTTTCATTAAATGTTTGGTAGAATTCACCAGTGGAGACATCTATTCCTGAAGATTTAAAATATTGAGTTCTATTTATTCAATGAATGTGGAGCTGTTTAGAGCCTCCTTCTTCTAAATCTTTCTGTAGTTGTCATTATATCTTTCTGGAAGTATCATAAAGAAGAAATATACTTTCTATAAGTGGAACTGTGTCTTGTCAAAATGCATTTATTTTATGTAATTTGTCAGATTTATTGTCATAAAATTGTTCATAATAGCCCCTATTATCCTTTTAATTTCTATAGTACAATGTCTTACTTTTATTTTTAATTCCTGATGTTTGTAATTTCTGTTTTCTCTTTTTTGTCTGTAACCAGTCTTGCTAGGGGGTTATTAAGTTTATTAATAATTTTACGCAAATGTTGATTTTGTTAATTTTTGTTAACTTTTCTCTTTTTCACTGGTTTATATTTTTATTTTTACTATCACTTGGTCTTTGTTTTCTTTGGGCTTCATTTACCCTTCGTTGCTAGCTTGTTAAGATAGAAGCTTAGATAACTGATTTTTATTCTTTTCTAACATTTAAAACTGCAACATGGTTTTGTTGTTGTTGTTGTTGTTGTTGTTTAGATAGATTCTTGCTCTGTCACCCAGGCTGGAGTGCAGTGGCATGATCTCAGCTCACTGCAACCTCCACTTCCCAGGTTCAAGCAATTCTCCTGTCTCAGCCTCCTGAGTAGCTGGGACTACAGGTGCATGCCACCACACCCGGCTAATTTTTGTATTTTTAATAGCGACAGGGTTCACCATGTTAGCCAGGATGGTCTTTATCTCCTGACCTGTGATCCACCTGCCTCAGCCTTCCAAAGTGCTGGCATGACAGGCGTTAGCTATCACGCCCAGCCCCTAATATGTCTTTCATTGCATCTCATAAATGTTATGTTGTGCTTTATCATTTACTAAAATATTTTCTAATTTACCAAATTATTTTTTCTTTGATGTATGAGTTATTTAGAAATGTAGTCTTTAATTTCCACATATTGGGCAATTTTCTAGAAATCTTAATTATTATTGATTTCTAATTTATTTATTTATTTGTTTTAGGGAGAGGGTCTTGCTTGTTGCTTAGGCTGGAGTGCAGGTGACACGATTGTGACTCACTGCAACCTTCAACTCTGGGGCTCAAGCAGCCTCTTGCCTCAGGCTTCTAAGTAACTGGGATTACAGGCATACACCACTATGCCTGGCTCATTCATTTTTTTTTTGGTAGAGATGGGGTCTTACTTTGTGTCTCAGGCTGGTCTTGAACTCCTGGGCTCAAGCAATTCTCCTCCTGCCTTGGCTTCCAAAAGTGTTGGGATTATAGGTGTGAGTCACTGTGCCAAACCTGATTTCTAATTTATTAAGTTTGGCCAGAGAATACATTTTTGCATGATTTAAATTCTTAAATTAATTAAGATTTATTTACAGCCCTGGTTATGGTCTAGCTAAGTGAATGTTCCATGTGTATCTGAAAGAATTTGCATTCTGCATTTATTGGGTATCGTTCTGTAAATATTAATTAGGTTACAATATTTACTAATCTGGTCTGGTCTTCTAATTCTTACTGTTTTTTATTCTACTTGTTCTATTAATTACTGATAGCAAGGTGTTTAAATTCCCAATTTTTACTGTGGAATCATTTAGTCCCCATTTAATTATGTCAGTTTTTGCTTTACTTACTTTGAAGGCTTTCGTTCAATGTATACAAATTTGGTGTTGCAAAATTTGTGTATATGATCTTAAGAAATATATTTTTTATTACTCTTTTTTTATCTTCTTTTTATTGTTCTTCTCTTCCTTTCCCCATATTTTATCACTTGAATTTGTTTTTTTCTTTTGGTATCTATTTCTTGTCAGCTAACTTGTTATTTTGGCAACAGAGAAGGACATAAATTAATACAAATAAATAATACCATCATTTTTCTTAAGTGTAATGTCGTACGTTGGGAAATTTTAACCACCTATCTTTAAAATATAAAGGAGAAACATGAACATTTCTTTCTAACTGAAAGTGATTATCTCCTCCCAGAAGATAAATTTTATAACAACAACATTCACAGAAATGATGTTACAGCCATTTCTCATCTCCAGGAAAATTTAAATGCCATAGGAATCTGTCTGACAGATGATAAAATACAGAAAGCTTTGGATAATACTAATCCTAATGGTGAGTAATTATTTCACTTTAAATAAACAAAGTTGGAGTATGTCAGAAGAAACTAAATGCCTAAGGAGATACAACTAAATTATCTATCTTTTAAAAGAAATAGCAAAACTATTTTTCTGTTTTTTTAATTGATAAGTTTGTATTGAAGGAATTTTTTTTTACAGTTGTATGTCTGGCAGCTTTTATTTTGGATCTCATGTGCATATCGTATACAACACAAGATAATTCATTCCTCCACTTTATTTTCATATTTCATAGCTCTGGCTTTATAACATCAAATGGTCATTTTAACAACAGTATCTAAACTGTTACTTCCCTTTTTTTTTAAAGATGAAGTGGTGCATTTTAAGGATTTTATCAAAGAATTGACCAACACTGATGAATTTATTGAATGCCAAAGTAAGTATGAAATTTAAAGGAATGTAAAAAGAAATTTCATGTCTCTAGCTTTGTATGTGTAGGAGTGTGTGTGTGTGTAACTTTTTGTTTTTTTTGATATAGAGTCTTGCCCAGGCTGGAGTACAGAGGCATGATCTTGCAACCTCTGCCTCCCAGGTTCAAGCAATTCTTGTGCTTCAGCCTCCCAAGTAGTCGGGATTACAGTTGTGTACCACCACACCTGGCTAATTTTTGTATTTTTTAGTAGAGATGGGATTTTACCACATTGGCCAGGCTCCTCTCAAACTCCTGACTTCAGGTGATCTGCCCACCTCGGCTTTCCAAAGTGCTGGGATTACAGGCATGAGCCACCATGCTTGGCCACATATTTAACTTTTAACAAAACTCTGCCAAGGCCCCTTTTTCATTGTGTCATTTAAATGATATAGAAGTATATATTCTTAAAATCCTAGGTTTTCAAATTTGTGGATACACATTTTTCATAACATCCTTAGTTACTTAAAAATTGTTATCTCTGTGTTTCTTTCTCTCTTTTCATGGATTCTGTTATGTTGCATTTTTTTCGTTATTGGTTTTGTCCAAGGGTTTTCTCTTATTATCGGAATAATCTCGTTTGATTTCTTTAATCACCTCTAGTGTCATTTGCTCTTTTCTTATTTTTCTTTATTTCTTCTTATATATTTGGGTTTACTCCCTTGCTCTTTGTCAAAAACTTTAGCTAAGTGCTTAACTCAGCTTTTAAAAGTCTATTTTGAAATTTCAGTACACGGAGACATTAAAACAATCATGGAATACAAACATTGAAATTGTGAATTGAAATCTTAAGACTGGGGTTTTGAAATGAATCTTAAGTGTATTATCTCTAAATTAGTCTTGAATTTTAATGCAATTAAAATTGATGTTCCAGAAAAATTTCGGTGGAAACTTTGAGAAAATAATTCCGATATTTATTTGAAAGATGGACCCTTTTGAAAAGCAATAATGATGGGGAAGTTGCCTTACCATACCAGATAGAAGGACATATCATAATGCTGTTGTAACAGCATTAGAAATAGACCAATGCATCACAATATAGAACCTGCAGAGACTCATATATATAAGAACTTGACATATGATAGAGATATCATCAATCAATTGGGGAAAAGATGTGTTATTTAATATATTATTTGAGAGATTGCCATACTTTGTGGAGGAAAATAAAATTGAATTCTTACTTTATGCCATACACAAAAATAATCTTTAAATAAATTAAATAGATGTTAACATGAATCTGAAAGTAAAACTATAAAGCTGACAGAGGAAATTATTGGAGAAAATATTGTGGTTGTGAAGGATTTCTTAAATGAGACTTCTAAAATCACAATCATAGGATAAAAAAGAAATCTATTATATTGAAATTAAAGCTTTCTGTTCAATAAAGACCTCTGAAGAAATGAGCAGATATGTAACAGACTGAAAGATTAATTGCAACTTTTAGAGCTAACCAATGATTAATATTTCAAATATGTATAAAGAAATTCTACAAATAAGCAATAGATAAATAAAAATCCATTGGAAAAATGAGTAAGGATGTAAGAAGGTAGTATGCAAAAGGAGAAACACAAATGGCTAATGTGTATATGAAGAGAAAGCATTAGGAATACTTATAAATCGCTGGTGGGTAAGTAAAACAGTGTTGCCATTCAAAATAGCAGTCTAGCAGTACTTAGTGAAATTAAATACGTTTGTTCCCATCACCCAATAATTCAGTTCTTAAGTACACTTATTAGCCCTGAGAAAGTTTTGTGTTAGAGACATTTATAATGATGCTGATTGCAACATTATTTGAGAGAGAAAAGAAATGAAGGTAACTTAGTTGTTCATTGCTAGGGGAATCATTAAATAAAATGTGGCCCCTACATAGAGTAAATAATAAACAATAAACTAGACTTACATTTGCACCATTGATATATTTCCATAGATACATTTCAGTAATATATGGTTCAGTGAAGAAAGGGAAGAAATAGATCAAACTTGTAGGTCAAAATGCTTTATATAAACTGATTTATATGAATGCCCATAAGGCAACACTATATTTTTTCAGGTAAACATAAATCTAAGTAGATAGATGAGATAGATTGAATAGAAATATATTAAATACACTGGAGTTGCTACTTATGAAGGAATAAAACTGGAGATAGTAGTTAAAGGAGAAAAGTAATAAAACAAGCAGGGCCCCTTTGAAGATGAGTGGTGACAAAACACCATTCATCCAAGAGTATGATCAACTCAATTCTGTATGCCAGAATTCTTTAATAGTATGAGAAATAAAATTGACAAGTTGGATAAGATTAAACAGAGTGCATATATTTATACACAGAGATAAAGATAGATTTGAGATTTAAATGACAATAAGCCTGATTTAAGAAACATAGCTTTTCATATTCCAAAAACATTGCATACACATTTTCAAATGCCTATGAAATAGTCACATAAATGTATGGTATAGTTAAGTCACAAAGAAAAAAGTTAATGAAATCTGAAAATCAGAAGTTGTTCAGACCACGTATTCTGACCACCATGTAGTAATATATTAAAATTAATTATGAAGGAATATGGAAAACATTTTGATCTGAAGATTAAAAACAGATTTTAAAAAAGCAAAAAAAAAAAAAAAAAAAGCAGATGCTCCTCTAAATAATTATTTGGCTAAAGAATAAAGCCTGAAATTAAAATTATTTAGAAATGGATGAGAATGATAGCACTACATGTGAAAACATGTAAAGTGTGATCAAAACAGTCTTGCCAGAAATGTTACAGCTTTAAATGCTTTTATTAGAAAATTAGGAACACTGAAAATAATTTATCTTTATTGTTCAATTCATGAAGCTAACCAGTAACATAAACTAAAATAGCAAAGCAATCCCCACAAAAAGCAGTAGTTAGGAACTAATCAAGTTGAACGTAGGAGTAATTGAAATAGAACATACACACAAAAACAAATTATTCATTTAACCAAAAGTTGGGTCTTGAAAAAGACCAATAAAATAGAGAACTCTTTAGGAATTATGATGAAGGAAAATAAATGGAGATGGCATAAATAAGAAGATAGTGAAAAATGTGGATACGGAGATTTAAAAATATTTGAATAACACTTAAAATTAAGTTAATAAAATGTCAGTTTATGGACATCTCATCAACAGCACTGTCGTTCTTTCCAAACATGTAGATAAGAATAAGGGCAACTTTTTAAATTAAAAAATAAGAAAATAATTTATGGTACCATTTCATTGCAATCATTTTTCTGTTTTGTTGTTTAGTTTTTTGAGTTGAACACTTCAAAATACTTATTTCTTCTTTTCTCTTATAAATATTTAACCTGTAAATTTTGTAGAACTTTCCATTTAGAAGATATTTCAGAGGTAAAAAGGATCGGTTCTACAAAACAAATATGTTTCACACAAATCAGGTTGTTATGTGCTTATGTGGATACAGTAAGTACTGTGACACTTTCTCATTTATATATATATATATATATACACACACATAGGAATAGAAGATGCATGTAACGTTATTAATAGTGTCTGTGATGGAAAAGTTGGAATTAAAGAACTTTTATCCACTTTGAAGAGCCTGGAAAAACCTTTAAATGAAGAACAATTTAAGGTCTTATCAAACCATGCAACAGATGGTGAGTACTTCAATTACTTCTCAGCTCTCCTGTTGAGAGTACACATGTTCCCACAGGCTAAAGTTTTAAAAAGTAATAGTAATACTGTATACTTATTATGCAACTAGTATATTCATATATTGCTCATTGTGAATTGTTACAACCCTTTTGGAAAATTTATCGATGTTCTTTATTTGGGTAAGACAAACATAATCTTGTTATTCACATTTTTAAACCAGATGTTCATAAATTGGAGTATAATGGCCAAATACTACATATGGTAGGGCCCTACTCTTCCTTTTCTCCAACCACATATTCTAGAGAGAAGATACTTCATATATACAGAGTTCCACAGACTTTTGGGTTCTGTTGAAGAAGAACATAACCTTAGTGACCCTACCATTGTTGGATTCACGTAACTTTTACACGAGATGGAGTGTAAAGACAACAGTGAGATTAAGCAAATGACTTCTGCAGTGTCTAGAAGGCATCGATTACATGGTTCTAACCATTTCCTTGCTTTATTTTATTTTATTATTATTATTATTTTTTAGTTTTATATTTTTTATTGCATTTTGGGTTTTGGGGTACATGTGAAGAACATGCAAGATTGTTGCATAGGTACACACATGGCAGTGTGATTTGCTGCCTTCCTCCCCATCACCTATATCTGGCATTTCTCCCCATGCTATCTCCCCCCAACTCCCCACCCCCTGCTGTCCCTCCCCTATTTCCCCCCGACAGACCCCACTGTGTGAATCTCCCCTCCCTGTGTCCATGTGTTCTCATTGTTCAACACTCACGTATGAGTGAGAACATGTGGTGTTTGATTTTCTGTTCTTGTGTCAGTTTGCTGAGAATGATGGTTTCCAGGTTCATTCATGTCCCTTCAAAGGACATGAACTCGTCATTTTTGATGACTGCATAATATTCCGTGGTGTATATGTGCCATATTTTCCCTGTCCAGTCTATCATCGATGGACATTTGGGTTGGTTCCAGGTCTTTGCTGTTGTGAACTGTACTGCAATGAACATTCGTATGCATGTGTCCTTATAGTAAAACAATTTATAATCCTTTGAATATATACCCGGTAATGGGATTGCTGGGTCAAATGGAATTTCTCTTTCTAGGTCCTTGAGGAGTCGCCACACTGTCTTCCACAATGGTTGAACTAATTTACACTCCCACCAACAGTGTAAAAATGTTCCTATTTCCCCACATCCTCTCTAGCATCTGTTGTCTCCAGATTTTTTAATGATCACCATTCTAACTGGCGTGAGATGGTATCTCAATGTAGTTTTGATTTGCATTTCTCTAGTGACCAGTGATGATGAGCATTCTTTCATTGTTTGTTGGCCTCATGTATGTCTTCTTTTGTAAAGTGCCTGTTCATATCCTTTGCCCACTTTTGAATGGGCTTGTTTGTTTTTTTTTTTCTTGTAAATCTGTTTTAGTTCTTTGTAGATTCTGGATATCAGCCCTTAGTCAGATGGGTAGACTGCAAAATTTTTTTCCCATTCTGTTGGTTGCCAGTTCACTCTGATGACTGTTTCTTTTGCCGTGCAGAAGCTGTGGAGTTTGATTAGGTCCCATTTGTCTATTTCAGCTTTTGTTTCCAATGCTTTTGGTGTTTTGGTCATGAAGTCCTTGCCTACGCCTATGTCCTGAATGGTTTTGCCTAGATTTTCTTCTAGGGTTTTTATGGTGTTAAGTCTTATGTCTAAGTCTTTAATCCATCTGGAGTTAATTTTAGTGTAAGGTGTCAGGAAGGGGTCCTGCTTTCTGCACATGGCTAGCCAGTTTTCCTAACACCATTTATTAAACAAATATAGGGGAGTTTTGGTTGTTTTTGTACTTTGTATAAATGGAATAATACTGTATATGTTTTCATAGTTTGCTTTTAGCTCAGTATTGTGAAATTTAGCCGGACAGATACATTATAGCTGTGGTTCATTCCTTTTTACTGTTGTATAGTTTTCTATTTCATGAACAAACCACAATTTTAAGACAAATCTGCCCTGTTGATATTGAATTTAGGCTAGATTTCAGTTTTTGCTATGCTGTTATTGAAAAAGAATGTCATATTTATCTCTTGATATGCATGTCCAAGAGCTTCTTTGAGTATATTTCTAGGATAACTGCTAGGTCTTAGGGTATTTTCATGTTTTAGTTTAAAAACTAATGCCAATTTACAAAGTAGATATAATGATTTATACCCCTACCAATAATGGGAAAGAATTTCTGTGGTTCCATATATTAACCAATATTTGGTATTGTTAGAATTTTTTTTTACTGTTTTCAAATCTGTTGGGAAAGTAAAAATACCTAATTTTGGTTTTTACTTAAAATTCTTTGATTACTAATAAGATTGAACACCTTTCAGGTGTTTTTAGCTATTTCAATTGACTAATGAATGCTCAATTAGAACCTCTGCTCATTTTTTGGTGAGAGGAATTTCATTTTTAAGATATTAATTTATAGAGGTTCTTTATATATTCTGGATACTAGTCTTTAGCATTGTACTTTACCAATATTGTCTCTCGGTCTATGGTTCGTTTTTTTTCACTTTTTATGGAATCTTTTGGTATACATTATTTCTTAATATGAATGTACTCAAATCTATCAATATTTACTTTATGGGCAGTAAACTTTGTCATGTTTGAGAAATCCTGCCCCTATCCTGAGACCATGAAGAGATGATTCTGTTATCTTCTAAAAGTTTTGCCTTTCACTTTTATGTCTTTGATCTATCCAGATGTAATTTTTATTATGATGATTAATAAAATACATTTGGGTCCCAACTGTATTTTTTTCTATATTGTTTATTGAGAAAACTCTTCTTATTGAACAATAATATCATTTCTGTCTGTATCAAGTGTCTATATATGCATAGTTCCTTCTATTGGCCTATTTTTCTATCCTTGTATCAGTACCACATATTTACTGTAGTTTTAAAATAAACCTTATGTATATTAGATGAGACCCTCTTTGCCCCCATTTTGTTGTTCTTCAAGTATGTTTTGGCTGTTCTTGAACCTTCCTTGTCCATATAAATTTTGGGTACAGATTGTCAAAATCCTTTGGGAGTTTTGAATATATAGTTCAACTTGGGAGAACTTGTATCTTTTGTATGTTAAAT
This sequence comes from Callithrix jacchus, assembly GCF_049354715.1. Lineage (NCBI taxonomy): Eukaryota > Metazoa > Chordata > Mammalia > Primates > Cebidae > Callithrix > Callithrix jacchus. The sequence goes on from NC_133506.1 coordinate 87,327,809, forward strand.
AAAAGCTTTTTTAATTTTAGTCATTTTTGGGGTACAAATGATTTTTGGTTGTATGGATGAATTGTATAGTGGCGAAGTCTGAGATTTTAGTGTACTTGTCACTGGAATGTAGTGTACATTGTACTCAATATGTAATTTTTTATTCCTCAACCCCCTCACACTTCCCCTTTCTGAGTCTCCAAAGTCCATTATATCACTTTGTATGTCTTTGTATACCGATAGCTTAGCTGCCACTTATAAATGTGAACATGCCATATTTGATTTTCCATTCCCGAGTTGCTTCACTTAGAATAATGGCCTCCAGCTCCATCCTAGGTGTTGTAAAAGACATTATTTTATTCTTTTTTATGGTTAAGTAGTATTCCATGGTGTATATATACCACATTTTCTTTATTCACTCATTGGTTGATGGGCACTTAGGTTGGTTCCATGTCTTTGGCGTTGTGAATTGTGCTGCAGTAAACATATATGTGCAGGTGTCTTTTTGATATAATGACTTTTATTCCTTTGGTAGATACCCAGTAGTGATATTGCTGGATCAAATGATAGATCTACTTTTAGTTCTTTAAGATATCTTTATATTTTTTTTCATAAAGGTTGTACTAATTTATATTCCCACACGCAGTGTATACATCTTCCCTTTTCACCATATGCATGCCAACATCTATTGTTTTTGAACTTTTTAATAATGGCTATTCTGGAAGAGGTAATGTGGTATCTGATCGTGGTTTTAATTTGCATTTCCTTGGTTATTAGTGATGTTGAGCATTTTTTCATATGTTTGTTGGTTATTTGTATATCTTCTTTTTTTATTGTACTTAAGGTTCTGGGGTACATGTGCAATCATGCAGGATTGTTGCATAGGTACATACGTGGCAGTGTGATTTGCTGCCTCTATTCCCCCATCACCTATATCTGGCATTTCTCCCCATGTTATCTCTCCTCAGCCTCTCCACCCCCTGCTGACCCTCCTCTAGCCCCCCAACAACAGACCACAGTGTGTGATGCTCCCCTCCCTTATCTGCTCATGTCATTTGCCCACTTTCTAATGGTATTATATATATATATTTTTTTCTTGCTGACTTGTTTGAGTTCCTTGTAGGTTCTAGATATTGGTCCTTTGTCAGCTGTATAGTTTGCAAATAGTTTCTTCTGTATTGTCAGTTGTCTATTTAGCATATTGATTATTTCTTTTGCTGTGCAGAAGATTTTTTAGTTTAATTAGGTCCCACTTATTTATTTTTGTTTTTGTTACATTTATTTTTTGGGTCATAGTCATAAATTCTTTGCCAAGGCCAATGTCCAGAAGAGTTTTTCCTAGGTTTTTCTTCTAGAATTGTAATGGCTTCAGGTCTTACATTTAAGTCTTTGATCCATCTCAAATTGATTTTTGGATAAGGTGAGAAATAAGGAGACAGATGTGGCTATCCAATTTTCCCAGTACCATTTATTAAATAGGATGCCCTTTCCCCAATTTATGTTTTGTATGCTTTGTCAAAGATCAGTTGGTAATGAGTATTTAGTTTTATTTCTGGTTTCTCTATTCTGTTCCGTTAGTCTATATGTGTACTTTTTCTTTCTTTAATCAGTACCATTCTGTTTTAGTAACTATAGCCGTGTAATATGATTTGAAGTCTGGTAATGTGATGTGTCCAGATTCATTCTTTTTGTTTAGGATTGCTTTGGCTATTCAGGCTCTTTTTAGGTTCCATATGAATTTTAGGATTTACTTTTCTAGTTATGTAAAAATAATGTTGGTATTTTGATAGCAATTGCATGGAATCTGTAGATTGTTTTGGAAAGTATGGTCATTTCACAATATTGATTCTCCCAATCCATGAGCATAGGATGTTTCCATTTGTTTGTGTTGCCTATGATTTCTTTGAGCAGGGTTTTGCAGTATCCTTACAGACAGCTTTCACTTTGCTGTGCAGGTATATCCTAGGTATTTTACTTTATTTTAAAGCTATTGGAAAAGGGATTGTGTTCTTGATTTGATTCTCAGCTTGATTGTTGTTAGTGTACAGCAATACTACTGATTTGTATATGCTGATTATGTCACCTGTGACTTTACTAAATTTATTTATCAAATTAGGAGTCTTTTTGAGGAGTCTTTATGTTTTCTGAGGTATATGATCATATCACTGGTGAACAATGATAGTTTGACTTCCTCTTTTGTAATATGGATGCCCTTTATTTCTTTCTCTTGCCTGATGACTCTGGCTAGGACTTCCAGTACTATGTTGAATAGAAGTGGTGAAAGTAGGCATCCTTGTCTTGCTCCAGTTCTCAGGAGGAATGCTTTCAACATTTCCCCATTTAATTTGATGTTGGCTATGGGTTTGTCATACATGGCTTTTATTATTTTGAGGTATGTCCCTTCTATGCCTCGTTTTTTGGATTGGATCTATGCCTAGTTTATGATAGGATTTCCATCGTAGAAGGATGCTGGATTTTATCAAATGCTTTTCTGCACCTATTGAGATAATCATATGGTTTTTGTTTTTAATGCTCTTTAATGTGATGTATTATATTTATTAATTTCTGCATGTTAAACCATCCTGGCATCCCTGGGATTTAATCAACTTGTTTGTGTGTGTTATCTTTTTGATGTGCTGTGGGACTTGGTTTGTTATTATTTTGTTGAGGATTTTGGCATCTATGTTCTCAGGGTTATTGGTCTGTAGTTTTCTTTTCTTGTTATATTCTTTCCTGGTTTTGGTATTAGGGTGATACTGTCTTCGTAGAATGAGTTTGGAAGGAGGATTCCCTCTCTTAATCTTATAAAATAGTTAAGTAGGATTGGTACCAATTCTTTAACTGTCCAGTAGCATTCACCTGTCAATCCCTGGACTTTCTTTGTTGGCAATTTTTGAATTACCAATTCAGTCTCACTGCTTGTTACTGGTCTGTTCAGGATTTCTATTTCTTTCTGATTTAATTAAGGAGTGTTGTATGTTTCCAGAAATTTATGCATTTCCTTTGGATTTTCTAATTTGTGTGCATAGAAGTATTCATAGTAGTCTTGAATGATCTTTTGTCTTTCTGTGGTGCGGGTTGTAATGTCTTCATTTTCATTTCTAATGGAGCTTGGTTGAATCTCTTTTCTTGGTTAATCTAGCTGATAGTCTATCAATTTTGTTTATATTTCCAAAGAGCCTACTTTTGTTTTATTGATCTTTTGTATATTTTTGGTTTCAATGTCATTTAGTGCTGCTCTGATCTTTGTCATTTCTTTTTATCTACTAAAGGAAGCTAAAGATAAGGTCTCAATCCCTTCTGGCTTATAAAGTTTCCACTAAGAACATATATCTTTACAGTACTGTGTTTTCTATTTCATCGTCATAAGCTGTTTCTTAAAGTTAATTTTCATAATGTGCACTTCTTTTATGTTTTTGTTTTTCTTCATCTTTCTGTACTACTGGGACTAGGACCTCCAAAATAATCTTAGCTAAAAATAGTGATAATGGGCATCTTTGTTTTATTCTTGTTCTCAAAAGAATAAGCATTTCATCAAGTATAAAACCAATTCTTTGCTGCGGGTTTTTGATAAATACCATTCACTGGGCTAAAGAAGTTGCCTTTTAATTTTTGTTTTATAAATGATTACATTTATGTTTGTTTATTTGTTTTATTATGAAACTTAAACAATTTTATGCATCTATTAAGATAAGTCATGTGGGTTTTATTTTTTAATTAATGTGATGCATTAGTTGATTTTTTATATTAAATGCAACCTGAACTTTAGAATAAACTCATTTTAGTCATGATATCTTATCCTTTTTACATATTGGTGGGTTCATTTTTCTAATACTTTGTAAAGGATTTATACATCTCTATTTATCTGTGAGATTAACTTGTAATTTTCTTTGTTTACATTAGTATTGTTAGGATTTGATGTCACATTATCTTCATAATTTGAAAAGTATTTTTTCAGTGTCTAAATCATTGAATAATTTCTTTTTTTTAAATTGAGCTTTAAGTTCTGGGTTACATATGTAGAACATGCAGGTTTGTTATATAGGTATACATGTGCCATGGTGGTTTGTGGCACCCATCAATCCATCATCTACATTAGATATTTCTCCTAATGCTATCACTACCCTAGCCTCCCACTCCCCAACAGACCCTGGTGTGTGATGTTCCCCTCCCTGTGTCCATGTGTTCTCATTGTTCAGCTCCCACCTGAGTGAGAACATGGTGTTTGGTTTTCTGTTCCTGTGTTAGTTTGCTGAGAATGATGGTTTCCAGTTTCATTCATATCCCTGAAAATGACAAGGACTCATCCTTTTTTATGGCTGCATAGTATTCCATGGTGTATATATGCCACATTTTCATTATCCAATCTATCATTGATGGGCATTTGGGTTGGTTCCAAGTCTTTGCTATTGTAAACAGTGCTGCAATAAACATATGTGTGCATGTGTCTTTATAGTAGAATGATTTATAATCTTTTAGGTATATATCTAGTAATGGAATTGCTGGGTTAAATGGTATTTCTGGTTCTAGATCCTTGAGGAATTGCCACACTATCTTCCACAATGGTTGAACTAATTTATACTCCCACCAACAGTATAAAAGCATTCCTATTTCTCCACATACTCTCCAGCATGTGTTGTTTCCTGACTTTTTAATGATTGCCATTCTAACTAGTGTGAGATGGTACCTTATTGTGGTTTGATTTGCATTTCTCTAGTGACCAGTGATGATGATATGTTTGTTGACTTCTTTTTTTTAAAGAAGTGTCTGTTCATATCCTTTACCCTTTTTTTTAAAGAAGTGTCTGTTCATATCCTTCACCAGGCATTTTGATGGAGTTGTTTTTTCTTGTAAATTAGTTTTCTGCGTTTTTGTTTTGATTCTTTAAGTCATTTTATTTTATTTTACTTTATTTATTAGCATCCTTTAAGTTCTGGGATACATGTGCGGAACGTGCAGGTTTGTTACATAGGTATACATGTGCCATGGTGGTTTGCTTCATCCATTCACCCTGTCATCTACATTAGGTATTTCTCCTAATGCTATCCCTCCCCTAACCCCTACCCTCTGACTTCCTTCCTTTAGCCCTTCTACCCCCCAACAGGCCTGGTGTGTAATATTCCCCTCCTTGTGTCCACGTGTTCTCATTGTTCAACACCCGCTTATGAGTGAGAGCGTGCAGTGTTTGGTTTTCTGTTTTTGTGTCAGTTCACTGAGAATGATGTTTTCCAGCTTCATCTACGTCACTGCAAAGGACATGAATGCATCCTTTTTTAAGGCTGCATAGTATCCCATGGTATATATGTGTCACATTTTCTTTATCCAATCTGTCATTGATGGGCATTTGGGTGGTTTCCAAGGCTTTGCTATTGTGAACAGTGCCACAATAAACATATGTGTGCATGTGTCTTTGTAATAGAATTATTTAATCCAGGTGTCTAGGTGCTATAGTACCAGAAATTGCAGTCACTTTATTATATTTTAGTTGAATTAAATCAGATCTCTCTCTCTCTCCCTCCCTCCATCCAAAGAAGAGTAATTCTCTTTCTTTCCCATCATCATTATCATCTTTCTCTCTCTCTGTTTTCAGAAGAAATCCTTTCTCTCAGTTATTAAAATCTCTCCAGGCATTTGGTATATTTTCTTCAAGGGGTTTAGGCTTTTGCAAAAGCAATCTCTGCAAAAACATTAAGGTTACAAAAATCACAGAAGTGAGGAAATACTACATAAGGTCAAGCTAATTGCTTAGAATGAGAGGGTGGGGAAAGATGGGTCAAATTAGCCTGCCATCCAAGAGGTGCAGTGTTATAGCTCTAATAGTGATATTTTAAATAAATTATAGTAGGCTTCCAGAGAAGGATAACATTTGAACCAGACCAAGGGCACCTAATTGAAATGTCTCTAACAGTTAGGCATGAAATACAAATTAATAAAATAAGTTGGCAGAAGACAAAGTGATAAGAATTGTGGAGTAACTTGAGAATGTATATCCCATGGAAATATAATGAAATTCAAATTTAAAAATAATTACTATGACACTCTCTAGGCCAGTGAAAATCACTGAATTTCATATTGTTTTCAGTCTGTGGGCTAACAGTTTATAATTTTTGAAGCCATCTCCAGTAAGAGTAGAGAAGAAATCTTTTCCTTCTATCTTTCTGGGTTTTTGGCTGAGGCTCTGTAACAAAAGACAGATTTACAAGATAAAAGCATACAAGTTTATTTAGTATAAGATTTATGTGACATGAGAACCCTCATAAGAAAATGAAACCCTGAAGAGGTGATTAAATCTGGATGATTTTATGTTAGAGTGGATGAAGGGTGGAAAATGGCAAAATGTAACAGAGGACAAAAGGATATGAGCTAAGAGTAGCTAAGGGTAGTATGACCAGTTTTGATTCCTCTCAGCATCCCTCCATCTTCAGAGATAAGGATGCTCATTTTCTTATAGGAAGAGCACCTCTCATATGAGGATATTATGACCTGCTTCAGGGGAGACAAGCGAGATCATAGAGTTCTTGCACCTGATATTTCTCAGATTCCTTCAGCTTAAAATATTCAATTCTGTCATAGGGTTATATTTTCATGGGGTAGCATGTCCTGAACCCTGTTATTTCAAAGAACAGGAAATATTTATGTGTGATGTTATGGATAATTTTGAAGAAATTGACATTTGACTATTAGGTTTCCTGAGGATTTTTAGTTGCTTGGAAAGGGGATTCTTAGTTTTATTTATTTACTTTTTTGCATAGTTTTTTGTTTGTTGTTTCAATGTCAATTAGGAAATAATGTTAGTAAGAAAAAATTGAATTTTTCCCCTTTGTCACCAGACTTTTTTTTTTCAAAGGAAAAGATTCCTTTTCTTTCTTTTTTGAGTTTCTTCCTTTGCTGTCTTTGTTGGGTAAAACATCTCTTCAGGGAGTGGTTCTATATATTCTCTTATACTCTTTACAAGTATTTATATGCTTTAATGAAAATTACTGTGTATATATATTTGTACTATATAACTTGTTTATTATTTTTAAAACTGTGGGTCAGTTGTGAAATAAATTTAATAGGTCCTGAATAGTATTTTTAAAATGAAATGGAATAACTTGAAAATTTTTAAGAAGATATTAGAGTGTATCACCCACGATAAGGTGAGTATTGCTTTATAAAACTTATATTTCTGTTTGTGTGTGTGCTCACAATATAAAAGTATTTCTTACTATGCATTATGATCACTAGAGTTTGAAAGCTGAATGAAATAATATTAAAATAATACCAGATCTCTACCTTAATGAATTTAAAATCTACTTTATTTAAATCCTACTTTATTTCTTAACTTTGCAGAAAGAAATGTGATCTTAAAAGATGTAATTGATGTTTTCACTAATTCACCTAACCCATCAACACCATTCAGCAGTAAGTATAGTAAAAGAATAAAAATTAGAAACCAGTTTCTTAGGTCATTTTATGGGATCCTATCTTTTCTAAAATACAGTTTGTTTCTCTCTGTGTTTTCAACACTTTCCTAAGTTTTCTTTGCTTAATTTGAAATGTTGTAATCTGCTTTCTTATTCCTTATCATATTCAATTATGCTTTGAGTATAATGAATTATTTAGAACTACATACCTAGAATATCCTCCTTTAAAATCAATAATTTGTCTCAGTATTACACTTCATTGTAAAAGCATAAAGCCTTTCCATTACTCTAGTACAATTTTCTCTCACCTTTATTAATAGCCACATGCTTATTTTCCTCACCTATAGTGAAATGTGTTAAAGAAAGTAAAAGAAAGATCTAGTGTTCTTAAAATTAGTTGGTAGACTGATAAGAGAGAAACACTTTCTGATGTTCAGATAGTGTATGACTGTTTTTCAGTCTGTAGCAAATTTATATTTTTTAGTGTTTTCCTTTCCCCAACTATTTGGCTTCTATTTCACCTTCTTGCCTTCATTCTAAGAGCTACCACATACCTGTTCTTGAAAAGCTTTGCAGTCTGTGAAAGACCAGAGCATGTAGCAGAAACACCTTTCAGGGACAGTAGTTACTGAAAAAGTGAACTTTACAAAATATTTACAGAAACTCAACTTTTACTTGACTAGTGATATGCTAAACATTTTTTATTATTTAACCGACTTCTTAAAACAAAGTCCATGACTATGTTTTAAAAGCTTTTTAACTTAGGATTTCTTCTATAGTAGGCTGTGGTTTTTATATCTTAAAAGGGGCTTTGCCCCAACTTCGTTATCTGTTCTCTGTTCTTCCTGTATTTTCAGATTTACTTAAAGATATCACAACTCTTGACAGTATCAGAAATGAGACAATGCCTGTAAATGAACTGAGCTCTAAACTCTTGAGTGCTGGAATTCCAATAAGCAACAAGACATTCCAAGAGATCTTGAAACAAGCATCTGTTAATGGTGAATACTTTTTGAAAGAGCAATCTATTTTGAGCTTAATGAAGTCCTAGTTTTACTGTGTGCTTGGGATAGCTGTCGTATATATGTATATTTTATTTTTTGATCAGTGAAAGTGTTTATTTTTTACTTTTATTTATTTTGAGACAGGGTCTCACTCTGCCTCCCAGACTGGAGTGCAGTGGTGTGATAACGGTTCACTGCAGCCTCGGCTTCCTGGGCTCAAGCCATCAAACTCCTGAACTCAAGCTATCTACCCACTTTAGCCTCCCAAAGTGATGGGATTACAGGTGTGAGCCACCACGCTCAGCCCAAAAGTATTTAGCTTTTAATTGACAAATGAAAAAATATTTATTTGTGGTATACAATATGATGTTTTGAAATACGTAAACATTGTGGATGATTAAATCAAGCAAATTAACATATCCATTACCTTAAATCATTATAATTTTTTGATAGCATATAAAATGTAGTCTTTTATTTGTTTTCAAGTATACGGTACATTATGAACTATAGTCACCTTGCACTAAAATAGATCTCCAGAACTTATTCCTCTTGTCTAACTGAAACTTTGTTTCTTTTAACCAATATCTCCCCTCAAATTCCCTAGTCTCTGCTTCCATTACTCCAACTTTTTTAGATTCCACATATGAATGAGATCATGCAGTATTTGTCTTTCTGTGCCTTGTTTGTTTCAAAAAACATAGTGTCCTCCAGGTTTATTCATGTTGCAAATGAGAGGAATTCCTTCTTTTTTAAAACGTTGAATAGTATTCTGTTGTGCATATATATTTATAACATATAGATGGACATCACATTTTGAAAAATCTATTCATCTGTTGATGAATGGGCACTGAGGTTGATTCTTTGTCTTGGCGATTGTGAGGAGTGCTGCAATGAACATGGGAGTGCAGATATCTCTTTGACATGCTGATTTCATTTCCTTTGGATATATACTTGGAAGTGAAATTTATGGATCACATGGGAGTTCTGTTTTTAATTTTTTAAGGAATTTCTATACTGTTTTTCATAATGATGGTACTAATTTACAGTCCCACCATAACTGTACAGGAGTTCCCACCATAACTGTACAAGAGTTCCCTTTTCACCACTTCCTAGCCTACACTTGTTCTTTTGTCTTTTTGATAAAAGCTATTCTTACACATGAGTGGTAAACTGGGTCATAGAAATATAATGAGAACATCGGCACATGAGAGCTAATTGAAATTCATAGATTTTTCTACTAGAAATATTTTTAAGAGTCATCCTCTATTTAGCATCAAATCTATGCACCAAAATTTAATTATTTAAGCCAAGCAAATTCCTTTAGTTAGAATTTTTTTCTTGTTTTGAGAAAATAGATTGTGGGTAAAACTATTTTAAATTAATTGATTTTTATCCTGCTAATTTCCAGAAATTACAATTTTCCATCCCCACACTTTGTTATAGTTATTTAATGATTATTAGCATTGATACTTTGCCATTTCATAATACTTGTGCTTTACTTTTTAGAAAATAGTAATGTAAGTCTCAAGAACATTTTGGAGAATGTTAACATAAATAAGCCAGCTTCTGTATTTGAAGGTGGGTCAATCAATATTTTATTTTAGATATTTAGATAGTTTTCATTGCCTCTCATTATTATTTTTAAAATAGTATTATGAGGTATAATTGATATAAAACTGTGTATTTTTACATTTAAAAGAACACATTTTCATTAAGGGTAGACATATGCACGCACCTATGCAATGATCATTACAATCAAGATAATAAGCATGTCCCTTACCCTTAAAACTTCCTCATACCCTTTATAATCTCTCTTGCCTTTCTCCACGTTTACCACATTCCCAGGCAACCACTGGTAAGCTTTTCTTCACTAGAAATTTGTTTTTGCATTTCTAATAATTTTATGTAAATGGATGTGCTCTTTTTTTTTTGCTGGCTTTCTTTACTCGGCATAATTATTTTGAAATGCATCCATGTTATAGCGTGCATAAGTAGTTCATTCGTTTTATTGCTGAATAGTATATACTTTATAGATATACTGCAGTTTATCTACTTTCCTGGTGATATAGGTAAATTAGGTTGTTTCCGGGTTTTGCCTATTACAAATACAGCTTCTGTAAACATTCACAATCAAGTTGTTGTATAAACATATGCTTTCATTTCTTTGGACAATTGCCAAGGGGTGTGCTAACTAAATCACATGGTAGATGCATGTTTAACTTTTTAAGAGTATATTGAGCTATTTTCTTTTTTTTTTTTTTATTGCATTTTAGGTTTTGGGGTACATGTGCAGAACATGCAAGACATTTGCATAGTTACACACATGGCAGTGTGTTTTGCTGCCTTCCTCCCCTTCACCCACATTTGGCATTTCTCCCCAGGCTATCCCTCCCCAGCTTCCCCCCCCGCCCGCTGTCCCTCCCCTCTTCCCCCCAATAGACCCCATTGTTTGGTACTCCCTTCCCTGTGTCCATGTGTTCTCATTTTTCATCACCCACCTATGAGTGAGAATATGTGGTATTTCTGGCAATCATTACTGAGCTATTTTCTAAACTACTTTTACTATTTTACATTCCCAGGAACAATGTATGAGTTTCAGTTCCTCCAAACTCTTGTCAATACTTGATATATTCAGTCTTTCAAATTTTAACCATTCTAAGAAGTATATAGTAGTATCTCATTGTGGTTATACTTTGCATTTTCTTCTTTTTTCAAATTGTACTTTAGGTTCTGGGATACATGTGCAGATCATGCAGGATTGTTCCATAGGTACATACATGGCAATGTGGTTTGCTGCCTCCATCCCCCTATCATCTATATCTGGCATTTCTCCCCATGTTATCCCTCCCAAACCTCCCCATCGCAATTTTCCCTCCCCAGCCCCCGAAACAGACCACAGTGTGTGATGCCCCCCTCCCTGTGTCCATGTGTTCTCATTGTTTAACACCCGCCTATGAGTGAGAACATGTGGTGTTTGCTTTTCTGTTCTTGTGTCAGTTTGCTGAGAATGATGGTTTCCAGATTCATCCATGTCCCTACAAAGGAAACAACTCATCATTTTTTATGGCTGCATAATTCCATGGTGTATATATGCCACATTTTCCTTGTCCAGTCTATCATCGATGGCCATTTGGATTGGTTCCAGGTCTTCGCTATTGTAAACAGTGCCGCAATGAACATATGCCTGCATGCGTCTTTATAATAGAATGATTTATAATCCTTTGGGTATATAACCAGTAATGGGATTGCTGGGTTAAATTGAATTTCTATTTCTAGGTCCTTGAGGAGTCGCCACACTGTCTTCCACAATGGTTGAACTAGTTTACACTCCCACCAACAGTGTAAAAGTGTTCCTATTTCTCCACATCCTCTCCAGCATCTGTTGTCTCCAGATTTTTTAATGATCGTCATTCTAACTGGCTTGAGGTGGTATCTCAATGTGGTTTTGATTTGCATTTCTCTAATGACCAGGGATGATGAGCATTTTTTCATATGTTTGTTGGCCTCATATATATCTTCTTTTGAAAAGTGTCTGCTCATATCATTCTTTCACTTTTGAATGGGTTTGTTTGTTTGTTTTCTTGTAAATCTGTTTTAGTTCTTTGTAGATTCTGTAAATGAGCCCTTTGTCAGATGGATAGATGGCAAAAATTTCTCCCATTCCGTTTGTTGCCTGTTCACTCTAATGGTTGTTTCTTTTGCCATACAGAAGCTCTTAAGTTTAATTAGATCCCATTTGTCTCTTTTGGCTTTTGTTGCCAGTGCTTTTGGTGTTTTAGTCATGAAGTCCTTGCCTATGCCTATGTCCTGAATGGTTTTTGCCTAGGTTTTCTTCTAGGGTTTTATGGTGTTAGGTCTTGTGTTTAAATTTTTAATCCATCTGGAGGTAATTTTAGTGTAAGGTGTCAGGGAGGAGTCCAGTTTCTGCTTTCTGCACATGGCTAGCCAGTTATCCCAACACCATGTATCAAACGAAATCCTTTCCTCATTGCTTGTTTTTGTGAGGGTTGTCACAGATCAGATGGTTGTAGATGTGTGGCATTGCCTCTGAGGCCTCTGTTCTGTTCCACTGGTCTATGTTTTGGTACCAGTACCATGCTGTTTTGATTACTGTAGCCTTGTAGTATAGTATGAAGTCAGGTAGTGTGATGCCTCCATCTTTGTTCTTTTTGCAGGATTCTCTTGGCTATGCAGGCTCTCTTTTGGCTCCATATGAAGTTTAAGATGGTTTTTTTCCAGTTCTGTGAAGAGAGTCATTGGTAGCTTGATGGGGATAGTGTTGAATCTATAAATTACTGTGGGCAGTATGGCTATTTTTATCATATTGATTCTTCCTAACCATGAGCATGGAATGCTTTTCCATCTGTTTGTGTCCTCTCTTATTTCCTGGAGAAGTTGTTTGTAGTTCTTCTTGAAGAGGTTCTTCAAATCCTTAGTTAGTTGTATTCCTGGGTATTTTAATTCTTGGTAGCAATTGTAAATGGGAGTTCACTCTTGATTTGGCTCTCTGTTAGTCTGTTATTGGTATATAGGAATGCTTGTGATTTTTGCACATTGATTTTGTATCCTGAGACTTTGCTGAAGTTGCTTATCAGTTTTAGGAGATTTTGGGCTGAGACGATGGGGCCTTCTAAATATATAATCATGTCATCTGCAAATAGAGACAATTTGACTTCCTCCTTTCTTAATTAAATACACTTTATTTCTTTTTCTTGCCTGATTGGTCTGGCTAAAACTTCCAATACTATATTGAATAGGAGTGGTGAGAGAGGGCATCCTTGTCTAGTGCCAGATTTCAAAGGGAATGCTTCCAGTTTTTGCCCATTCTCTATGACATTGGCTATGGGTTTGTCGTAAACAGCTTTTATTATTTTGAGATACAATTCATTGATACCTAGTTTATTGAGAGTTTTTAGCATAAAGGCTGTTGAATTTTGTTGAAGATCTTCTTTGTATCTAGTGAGATAATCATGTGGGTGCTCTCTTTGGTTCTGTTTAAGTGGTGGATTATGTTTATAGACTTGCGTATGTTCAACCGGCCTTGCATCCCCAGGCTGAAGCGTACTTGTTGGTGATGGATAAGCTTTTTGAAGTGCTGTTGCAATCGGTTTGCCAGTATTTTATTGAAGATTTTTGCATTGATGTTAATCATGGACACTGGTCTAAAGTTTTCTTTTCTGTTGAGACTCTGCTGGGTTTTGGTACCAGGATGATATTGGTCTCATAAAATGATTTCGGGAGGATTCCCTCTTTTTTGATTGTTTGGAATAGTTTCAGAAGGAGTGGTACCAGCTCCTCTTTGTACATCTGGTAGAATTCAGCTGTGAACCCATCTGGACCTGGGCATTTTTTGGTTGGTAGGCTATTAATTGCTGCCTTAACTTCAACCCTTGTTATTGGTCTATTCAGGGCTTCAGCTTCTTCCTGATTTAGGCTTGGGAGGGTGCAAGTGTCCCGGAATTTATCCATTTCTTTCTGGTTTACTGGCTTCTGTGCATAAAGTTGTTTGTAGTAATCTCTGATGGTAGTTTGTATTTCTGTGGAATTGGTGGTGATATCCCCTTTATCATTTTTTGTTGCATCTATTTGATTATTCTCTTTTCTTTTTTATTAATCTGGCCAGTGGTCTATTTTGTTGATCTTTTAAAAAATAGCTCCTGGATTTATTGATTGTTTGAAGGTTTATTTGTGTCTGTCTCTCCTTAGTTCTGCTCTGATCTTAGTTATATCTTGTCTTCTGTTAGCTTTTGAGTTATATCGATCTTGCTCCTCTAGCTCTTTCAATTTTGATGATAAGGTGTCAATTTTAGATCTTTCCTCACTTCTCATGTGGGCATTTATTGCTATAAATTTCCCTCTAGATACTGCTTTAAATGTGACCCAGAGATTCTGTTCTATTGTATCTTTGTTCTCATTGTTTTTGAAGAACATCTTTATTTCTGCCTTCATTTCATTATTCATCCACTCAAAATTCAAGAGCTAGTTGTTCGGTTTTCATGAAGTTGTGCAATTCTGAATGAATTTCTTAATCCTGAGTTCTAATTTGATTGCACTATGATCTGAGAGACTGTTTGTTATGATTTCCATTTTGCATTTGCTGAGGAGTAATTTACTTTAATTATGTGGTCAATTTTAGAGTAGGGGCAATGTGGTGCTGAGAAGAATGTATGTTCTGTGGATTTGAGATGGAGAATTCTATAGCTGTCTATTAGGTTCACTTGGTCCACATCTGAGTTAAAGTCCTGAATATCCTTGTTAATTTTCTGTCTCGTTGATCTGTCTAATATTGATAGTTGGAGTGTTAAAGTATCCCACTATTATTGTGTGGGAGTCTAAGTCTCTTTGTAAGTCATTAAGAACTTGCTTTATGTATCTGAGTGCTCCTGTATTGGGTGCATATATATTTAGGATCATCACCTTTTCTTGGTGCATTGATCATTTTACCATTATGTAATGCCCTTTGTCTCTTTTGATCTTTGTTGGTTTAGAGTCCATTTTATCAGAGACTAGGATTGCAACTCCTGTTTTTTTTTGCTCTCCATTTGCTTGATAAATCTTCCTCCATCCCTTTATTGTGAGCCTATGTATGTCCTTGCATGTGGGATGGGTTTCCTGAACACAACACACTGATGGGTCTTGACTTTTTATCCAATTTGCCAGTCTGTGTCTTTTGGTTGGCATATTTAGCCCATTTACATTTAATGTTGTTATGCATGAATTTGATCCTGTCATTTTGATGGTTGAAATTTGTTTTTTTTAAGGATTTTGAATATTGGCCCCCACTCTCTTCTGGCTTCTAGGGTTTCTGCAGAGAGATCCACTGTGAGTCTGATGGGCTTCCCTTTGTGGGTAACCTGACCTTTCTCTCTGGCTGCCATTAGCATTTTTTCCTTCATTTCAACTCAGGTGAATCTGATGATTATGTGCCTTGGGGTTGCTCTGCTTGAGGAATATCTTTGTGGTGTTCTCTGTATTTCCTGGGCTTGACTATTGGCCTGCCTTGCTAGGTTGGGAAAGTTCTCCTGGATAATATCCTGAAGAGTGTTTTCCAGCTTGGATCCATTCTCTGCGACACATTCAGGTACACTTGTCAAACATAGGTTAAGTCTTTTTACATAATCCCATAGTTCCTGGAGGTTTTCTTCATTTCTTTTCACTCTTTTTTCCCTAATCTTGCCTTTTCATTTTGTTTCATTAAGTTAATCTTTAATCTCTAATATCCTTTCTTCTGCTTGGTCAATTCAGTGATTGAAACTTGTGTATGCTTCGCTAAGTTTTTGTGTTGTGTTTTTCAGCACCATCAAGTTGTTTATATTCTTCTCTAAGCTGTTTATTCTCATTAGCATTTTGTCTAATCTTTTTTCAAGGTTCTTAGTTTCTTTGCATTGAGTTAGAACATGTTCTTTTAGCTCAGAGAAGTTTGTTATTTCCCACCTTCTGAAGCCTGTTTCTGTCAATTCATCAGACTCATTCTCTTTTTTTTTTAATTTAATTTTTTATAGCATTTTAGGTTTGGGGGTACATGTGAAGAACATGCAAGATTGTTGCATAGGTACACACGTGGCAGTGTGATTTGCTGCCTTCCTCCCCATCACCTATATCTGGCGTTTCTCCCCATGCTATCTCTCCCCAACTCCCTACCCCCCGCTGTCCGTCCCCTATTTCTCCCCAACAGACCCCAGTGGGTAGTGTTCCCCTCCCTGTGCCCATGTGTTCTCATTGTTCAACACCTGCCTATGAGCGAGAACATGCAGTGTTTGATTTTCTGCTCTTGTGTCAGTTTGCCAAGAATGATGGTTTCCAGGGTCATCCATGTCCCTACAATGGATACGAACTCATCATTTTTGATGGCTGCATAATATTCCATGGTGTATATGTGCCACATTTTCCCTGTCCAGTCTATCATCGATGGGCATTTGGGTTGATTCCAGGTCTTTGCTATTGTAAACTGTGCTGCAATGAACATTCGTGTGCATGTGTCCTTATAGTAGAACGATTTATAATCCTTTGGATATATACCCAGTAATGAGATTGCTGGGTCAAATGGAATTTCTCTTTCTAGGTGCTTGAGGAGTTGCCACACTGTCTTCCACAGTGGTTGAACTAATTTCCACTCCCACCAATAGTGTAAAAGTGTTCCCATTTTTTCACATCCTCTCCAGCATCTGTTGTCTCCAGATTTTTTAATGATTGCCATTCTAACTGATGCGAGATGGTATCTCAATGTAGTTTTGATTTGCATTTCTCTAATGACCAGTGATGATGAGCATTTTTCATGTTTGTTGGCCTCATGTATGTCTTCTTTTGTAAAGTGTCTGTTCATATCCTTTGCCCACTTTTAAATGGGCTTGTTTTTTTCTTGTAAATCTGTTTTAGTTCTTTGTAAATTCTGGATATCAGCCCTTTGTCAGATGGGTAAACTGCAAAAATTTTTTCTGTTTCTGTTGGTTGCTGATTCACTCCATCAGACTCATTCTCCATCTTGCTGTTGAGGAGTTGTGATCTCTTGGAGGAAGAGAGGTGTTCTGATTTTGGTGTTTTCATCCTTTTTGTGCTGTTTTCTTCCCATCTTCATGTATTTATCTACCTGTGGTCTTTGTAGTTGGTGACTTTTGGATGGGGTCTCTGAATTGACATCCTTTTTGTTGATGTTGAAGTTATTTCTTTCTGTTTTTTAGGTTTTTTTTCTACATCCTTTTTGTTGAGGTTGAAGTTATTTCTTTCTGTTTTTTAGTTTTTTTTCCTAACAGTCAGGCCCCTCTGCTGTAGGACAGCTGGAGTTCTACTCAGACCTTGCTTGCCTGGGGATCACCCATGGGGGCATCAGAACAGTAAGGATTGCTGCCAGTTTCTTCTTCTGTTATTTCTTACCAGAAGAGTACCTGGCAGATGTCAACCTGAGCTCTCCTTTATGAGGTGTCTCTTCGGATATATGGGGGTCAGGGAGCTGCTTGAGGAGATAGTCTGACCCTTATGGGAGCTCAAGTGCTGTGCTGGGAGCTCTGCTGTTTTGTTCAGAGCTGCTGGGCAGGTACGTTTAAGTCTGCTGCAGTGGAACTCATAACTGCCTCTTTTCCCAGGTGTTCTGTCCTGGGAATGTGCAGCTTTATTTATAAGTTCCTGACATACTGCTGCCTTTTTTCAGAGATGCCCTTCCCAGCAAGGAGTCTAGTCACAGTCTGTCAGCAGAGGCGTTGCTGAGCTGCTGCGGGCTCTGCCTAGCTGCTGTATAAAGTTCCTTGAAGTTTTGTTTACAGAGGTACAGTTAGAACTCCCTTAGTAATGGCGGTCTGCCTCAGTTATGGCAGACTGCCTCAGTAATCATGGACTGCCTCAGTAATGGCGGACTGCCTCAGTAATGGCAGACTTAGTAATGGCAGACTGCCTTAGCGGTGGTGAACTGCCTAGGTAATGGTGGACGCCCTTCCCCCCACCAAGTTGGACTGTCTTGGGTCCAGATGCACTTGCTGCAAAACTCTCAATCCAGAGTGTTTCAGATTGCTGGTCTTTGTGGGGGTGGGGCCTGTTAAGCCAGATCACCTGGTTCCCTGTTTCAGCCCCCTGTTTTTCAGTTGAATTGGTGGCTCTGTCTCCCAGGTGTTCCAGGTGCCAGTTGAAATGGCTGCCCAGATTTGTGTGTGTTTTTTTGTGGAAACCCACTGTGCCAACTGAAACAGCCATGCTGGAAACCCGTGGCACTTTTTGGCCTGGGAATCTCCTGGTCTGTGGGCAGTAAAAACTCATTTGGAAATGTGGTGATCACACTCACCCTTTGCATTGTTCTCGCTGGGAACTGCACTCCAGAGCTGCTTCTATTCGGCCATCTTTGAGGAGACTCTACTTTGCATTTTCTTAGTGACTAATGATGTTGAACATTTTATCATCTACTTATTTGTCATTTGTATATCTTCTTTGGTGAGGTGTCTGTTATATCTTTTTCATCTTTTTAAGTTGGCTTGTTTGTTTTCATATATATACATACATATATATATATATACATACACACACACGTATATGTATATATATATTTAGAGATGGGGTCAGTCTGTGTTGCTTGTTTTCATATTTCTTTGTGTATTTTGGATATAAGTCTTTCACCAGATACATGCTTAGCAAATATTTTCTTCAAATCTTTTGTCTCTTCATTTTCTTAGGTGTCTTTAAAAGTGTTAATTTTAATTTTTTTAAATTCATAATTTATAAATCTAATTAATCAATTTTTTCTTTTATGGATCATGCTTTTGGTGTCATGTGTAAGAAAGCCTGGCCTTGTGTAAGTAACCTGTTTGCAAGTTTTTTATTATGTTTTTTATTCTAAAAGTTTTATAGTTTTTGGTTTTACATTTTTGATGTATAATTTATTTTGAGCTAATTTTTGTATGTGGAGTAAAGTATGGAATTTTTTTTAACATATGATTATGTCATTGCTCTATTGTTGAGAAGCCTATGCTTTCTCCACTGAATTGCCTTTGGACCTTTATAGAATATTATGTGTATAAATATTATATATGAGTGGAATGTTTATATATGTAGAATATTTTATATATGTATATTTATGGATTCTCCATTCTGTTCCACTGTTTTTTGTCTATCTTTACACTAATATTACATTGCCTTGATTATTATAGTTTCATAACAAACCTTAACATCAGTGAGATAATGTTAACCCTTCAACTTTGTTCTACCTTTTGAAAGTTGTTTTGGCTATTTTAGGTCTTTTCCAGTGTCACATAAATTTTATATTTAGTTTGTAAATTCCTGCAACGCTGCTGGGATTTAGTGGAAAACTCAGGAGACTCATGAATTAGAATTTTTAAAAAACTTGACAGCTTAGTCCTTTATATTGATCCTGTTAAATTTATTCATTACTTGGAAGTAGGCAGCGTATAATTTATAATTGATAAATAAACAGTTAAAAAATTCTACCATATGTGTTTTCTTTTAAAGACTTTGGTTGTAGAAATTGGCACAAATTATTTAAAAGATTTGTATAGGTCATAAAAATTTATTACATTGAACTAATCTTGTCTTAGAGATATGAGTCATCAAATTAATTTTGGTTTGAACTGGCAAGTATTTTCAGTTCATTGTTTATTCTGAAGTTAATAAAATAGTCGAACTTAACTATGATTATTTTTATAAAGCACAAATGTATTTTTAATAGACATTTTGGAATATTGTTGTTTGAATTTTACAAGTAATCCAGAATTCCACTGTAGAAAGTGTGTAGTCTTCAGAAATTTTTAGTAATACTTCACTGTAACAATTTAGAAAAGGCCATGGTTGGTAAATATTGTGCCTTTTAATTTTATCTTTTCCTTCTGTATTGTACACTGCCTTCTGATTTAATATCGTAGTTTAACTATGTGTATATGATTATAGGGAAAGTATTATAGTTTTATTAAATAGTTATAATCCTTAAATTCAGGATTAATTTATAATCCTTAAATTCACTGATAGTTTCAAGAAAATACTGTAAATATAAATAAAAGCAGTTTAAATTCATTTTAAAATCATTTTTAACCTTTGTTATTCTAAAGGATTAACGAATGCAGCTAACAAACAATTATTAGGAATAATTCTTTCTATATACGTTTTAGCTGTAATCCTTTTTATCAACATAAGGGCCATTTAATATGGTTTTGATGCAAATGTGGAGTGTTATGAGTGTCCCAAGAGAAGATTGGCCAAATAATTAGGTATGATATATATTTTAAGGCATTTCATACGAGTAGAGGGCAGAGATGTGTGAATAAAGGTATATAGCAATATAGGAGATAAAATTATGTAGAAGATAATGGTATATATACTAGATAAAGATATCAATGTATATAACAATTTAGGAGATAAGGCTAAGTAATAGAACCAATCAGGCAGAGAGAGGGTGATTAGCTGTAAGAGAAAAATATGCAGAGGCCAGATACCAGTTTATAAAAGCAGAAGTAGATTTACTACCCAAAGCAGTCTTTAGTTGAAGGACGTTTCCTTTCCTTTTCTCTCTTTATTTGAATTAGGAATAAGAAAGTGATCTTGTGTGCCAGAACTCTTTGGGATGGTTGGGAGGACTAGCGTAGTTTCAATCTGAATTTGTGGCTTGAGTCTAAGACATTCTAAATGGGCTAGGTTTACTGAAGAATTACATGTGGACATGGAGAGAACTATCTGACTTGCTGGAAAATAATACTTACCTAATAAGTTAATTTTGTAACTTTTTGTGCACTTATACTCTGCCTCTTTAAAATTTAACAAATTTATAAACCAGAGATTTATTATATGAGCAGTGATCTTGAGTATATAATGATTTGAGTATATAACTAATATTTGTTTGTTTTTAAATTTCAACATTTGTTTTAAATATAGGCAAGACATGTGCAGGTTTGTTACATAGGAATATTGTGTGATGCTGAAGTTTAGGGTATGGATTTCTGGCACCCATATAGTGAACAGAGTACTAGATAGGTAGTTTTTAACTCATCTACCCCCACCCTCTAGCAGTCTGCAATGTCTTTTGTTCCCATATTTATATCTATGTGTGCTCAGTGTTTAGATCCCTCTTATATGAAAGAATGTGTGGTATTTGGCTTTTTGTTCCTGTGGCAATTTGCTTAGGATTACAGCCTCCAGCTCCATCCATGTTGCTGTAAAGGATATTATTTCATTCTTTTTCATGGCTACATAGTGTTCCATGGTGTATATGTACATTTTCTTACTCACTCTACCATGGATAGGCACCTAGGTTTATTCCATGTCGTTGTTATTGTGAATAGTTCAGTGATGACCATATAAGTACGTGTGTCTTTTTGGTAGAATGATTCATTTTCCTTTGGGCATATACCTAGTAATGGGATTGCTGGGTTGAATGGTAGCTCTGTTTTAAGTTCTTTGAGAAATCTTCATACTGTGTTCCACAGTGGCAGGACTAATTTATATTCCTGCCAACAGTATGTAAGCATTTCCTTTTCTCTGCAGCTTTGCTAGCATCTGGTTTTTCTTTTTCTTTTTTTTTTTTTTTTTTGACTTTTTAATAATAGCCATTCTGACCGGTGTGAGATGGTATCTCACTGTGGTTTTGATTTGCATTTATCTGATGATGCATAATGCTGAGCATTTTTTCATATGTTTGTTGACCATTTGTATGTCTTCTTTTTAGAAGTGTTTGTTCATATTCTTTGCCTATATTTAATAAGTTTTTTTTTTTGCTTGTTGTTTTAAGTTCCTTATAGATTTGGGATATTAGGCCTTTGTTGGATGCATAGTTTGTGACTATTTTCTTCCATTCTGTGGATTATCTGTTTGCTCTCAATAGTTTCCTTTTCTGTGCAGTAGCTCTTTAGTTTAATTAGGACCCATTTGTCTATTTTTGTTTTTGTTGTAATTGCTTTTCAAGTCTCAGCCAAAAATTCTTTTCCAAGGCCTATGTCAAGAATGGTGTTGCCTAAGTTATCTTCCAGAATTTTTACAGTGTGAGGTCTTACAGTTAAATCTTTGATCCATTTTAATTTTGTATATTGTGAAAGGTAGGATTCCAGATTCAATCTTCTGCACATGGCTTGCTATTATCCCAGCACCATTTATTGAATAGGGAGTCTTTTTCCCATTGCTTGTTTTTGCCGGCCTTGTCAAAGACCGGATGGTTAGGTGTGGAGCTTTATTTCTGAGTTTTCTATTCTATTCCAATAGTCTATATATCTTTTTGTTTTGTTTTTACCAGTACCAAGATGTCTTGGTTACTATGGCTTTATAGTATAATTTGAAGTCGGGCAGTATGATGCCTCCGGCTTTGTCCTTTTTGCTTAGTATTGCTTTGGCTATTCAGGCTCTTTTTTTGTTTTATATAAATTTTAGCATAGTTTATTTCTAATTCTATGAAGAATGATATATTGGTAGTTTGATAGGAATAATGCTGAATCTGTAAATGTTTTTGGACAGTATGACCATTTTTGCAATATTGATTCTTCCAATCCATAAGCATGGAATGTTTTTCCATTTATTTGTGTAGTGTCTTATTTATTTCAGCAGTGCTTTGTAGTTCTCCTCTGAAGATCTTTCACCTCTTTGGTTAGCTGTATTTCCAAGTATTTTACTTTCTTTCTGGCTGTGGTAAGTGGAATTGTGTTCTTGATTTTAATCATAACATGGATATTGTTGGTGTATAGAAATGCTACTGATGTTTGTACAATTGATTTTATATTCTGAAACTTTAGTAAAGTCATTTATAAATTCTAGGATCCTTTCAGCAGTCTTTGGATAGTCTAGTTATAGAATCATATTGTCAGCAGAGAGATAGTTTGACTTTTTTTTTCTTATTTGGATGACTTTTATTTCTTTCTCTTGCTTGACTGCTCTGTCTAGGACTTCCAGTAGTTTGTTGAATAGGAGCAATGAGAGTGGGCATCCCTGCCTTGTTCCAGTTCTCAAGGGGAATGTTATGATCTTGGCTGAGGGTTGTCATAGACAGCTCTTATTATTTTAAGGTATATTCCCTGGATGCTTAGTTTGGTGAGGGTTCTCTTTTTTTAAATCATGAATGGATGTAGGATTTTATCAAAAATTTGTTCTCTATATATTGAGAAGATCATATGGCTTTTGGCTTTTAGTTCTGTTTAGGTGGCAAATCACAATTTTTTATTGTGAACCAGCCTTGAATCCCAAGAATAAAACCTGCTTGATCATCGTGTATTAACTTTTTGATATGCTGCTAAACTAGCTTTGGTTTACTGATATTTTACTGAGGAATTTTGTTTTTGTGTTCATCAGGGATATTGGCCTGAAGTTTTCTTTTTTTGTTGTGTTTCTGCTAGATTTGGAGATCAGTCTATTGCTGGCTTCATAGATTAAGTTGGGGAGGAGTCCTCCTCCTCCATTTTTTTGGAATAGTTTCAGTAGAATTGGTATCAGTTCTTCTTTATATATCTGGTAGAATTTGTCTATGAATCCATCTGGTGCAAAGCTTTTTTCCTTTTTTTTTTTGGTTGGTAGGTTCTTTATTACTGATTCAATTTCAAAAGTTGATATTAACCTATCCAGATTTCTAATCTCTTTCTAATCCAATCTTGGAAGATTGCATGCTTCTAGGAATCTATCCATTTCTCCTAAGTTTTCCATTTGTGGACATAGAATTGTTCATAGTAGTCTCTGAGGATATTTTGTATTTCTGTGGGATCAGTTGTAATATCACCTTTATTCCTTCTGATTGTGCTTATTTGAATTTTCTCTTTTTTTGTTAATCTATCTATAGCAGTCTACCAATCCTATTTTTTTGAAGAACCAACTCTTGGTTTCATTGATTTTTTTTAATTGCATTTTAGGTTTTGGGGTACATGTGCAGAACATGCAAGATAGTTGCATAGGTACACATGTGGCAGTGTGATTTTCTGTCTTCCTCTCCTTCACCCACCTCTGGCATTTCTCCCCATGCTATCCCTCCCCAGCTCCCCCCTCCGCTGTCCCTCCCCTATTCCCCCCAATAGACCCCAGTGTGTAGTGCTCCCCTCGCTGTGTCCATGTGTTCTCATTGTTCATCACCCACCTATGAGTGAGAATATGCGGTATTTCATTTTCTGTTCTTGTGTCAGTTTGCTGAGAATGATGTTCTCCAGATTCATTTTAATGGATTTTTACATCACTATTTCATTAAGTTTTCTAATTTGAGTTATTTTGGTTTTTTTCTGCTAGCTTTAGGATTTTTTTCTTGTTCCTTTAGTTGTAAAGTTAGTTTGTTAATTTGAGATCTTTCTTACTTGTTGATGAAGGTATTTAGAGATATATAAACTTTGCTTTTAACACTGCTTTGGCTGCATCCCAGAGATTTTGATAAGTTGTGTCTTCATTTTCATTATTTTCCCAGAAATTTTTATTTTTGCCTTAATTTTACTGTTCACCCAGGAGTTATTTGGGAGTAGGTTTATGTATAACTCCTTTTTAAAGTATGTGAAGCATGGCTATACTCCTAAAAAAGAGGAGAAAACTCTTAGTATCTTAGATGAATAAGACCAAGGAGGAGTATAGAGTGCTTTAGCTTGATAATACTTGTAGTATTTTTATTGTCTTCACAGAAGAACCCTTACATTTATTTCCTGTAACCTTGAAATGCCTCAGATCACATTTTATCTATGGATTTTGTGGCATTTGACTCTTGTAAATAGCTATCTTTTAGGTTAAAAAGTAAAGACTAGGTTTTAACTTCAAGGGTAAAGTTTTAGGCACAATATATTCCTAAAACTTTAAAACATACACACTTTGGGGAGGACTTTAAATAGGAAAGTAAAAATTGTGAGGAATAAGAAAAAAAATTAATGGAGCATAAAAATATGTAAGCAGAAGAAAATTTAGAACTCAGATTTTTACACCCTGAAATTTGGGCAGTTCCATATAGGCAGAGGTGAGCCCTAAAGTCCCTCTCACTGATATAAAATTAAACATATTCCTCAGGAAAAAAAAAAGAGATTAACAATAAAATGGAACAATTATAACAATATAGTAGCATCACTACTCTTGCACTTTGGGGCCATTATTAAGTAAAATAAGGGTTTCTTGAATGCAAGCACTTCAGTATTGCAACAGTTGATCTGATAACCAGGATGACTACTAAGTGACTAACAGGCAGGTAGTGTATGCAATGGGGATACATTAGACAAAGGGATGATTGAGGTCCAGGTCTGGACAGATTGGTAGGGTGGGATGGTATAGGATTTTATCACACTACTCAGAAGCATGTGCAATTTAAAAATTATAAATTGTTTATTTCTGAAAATTTCCATTTAATATTTCAGATTGTGCTTGACTGTGGGTAACTGAAAGAGAGGAAAGTGAAACTGCACATAAGTAGGGACTACTGTAATTCTCTGAAGTTGTGCTAATATGAAACTGCTATTAGACAGAAGGAGACTAAGGGAGGATGTTCCCCCCTCTGCCTGAGATAGTTATGAAATGAAGTTGAGTGTAAATCTTCAGAGATTTCAGAGAAAAGAATATATAAGTTTCAAAATTTGGCAGTTATTATGTGCACTTTCAAAATTAAAATCATTTCAGAAAAATATTTTCTTTTTTATATTATTCAATGGATTTGACATTCTTAATCAGTTTTATTGACGGGGGTCATTGCAAGGCATAAAACTTCAGGAGCACATTGTCTCTGTGTGAACAGTACCCCTTGGTGTTGTACAACCCCGTCTTCATGGTTATATGTGACAGACTAGATCATGAGTGCCTGTTTTTGTCAGGAACTATGTAATATGTAATGTATTCAAAGAAATAGAAAATATTCACATGTAGAAAACTTTGAGTCTAGTTAGTGAGGCAAAGCATAAATGTAAAACATGAATAAAAATACAACAAAAAGGTATATAACATATAGGAGATAAAAGTTCAGTGAATTGTGCAGTGTTATGTTGAAGTTCTTGAATACTTGCCAGAGAAACAATGATGATACTGAGTTGAATAGGAGTTTAGAGAAGAATTGTTTTATTCATTCAAAGTTTTTTCAGAACCTATTGCTTGCTAGGAATTAAATATGTAAAGATAAAAGAGAATTTCTCAAGCGCTTACAGACTACTGAGATACAAACAATGAGGATACTAATAGCTAAATACTGTGATAGAAGTAAACATAGAGTGTTCTAGAAACATACACAGTGTACCTAACCCACACAGAGTTGGATAAGGTAGTGAGAAGAGGACCCCTGGAGAAAATTCTGTTGGAGTTTTAAAATACAGTTGTACCTTGTTTTATTGCACTTTGCTTTATTGTACTTTGCAGATTTTTTTTTTAACAAATTGAAGGTTGATAGCAACCCTGTTTCAAGCACGTCTGTTAGCACCATTTTCCTAACAGTATGTGATCACTTCATGTTTCTGTGTCACATTTTGGTAATTCTCACAATTTTAAGTTATTTATATGTCTGTTATAGTGACTTGTGATCAATGATTTTTGATATTGCTATTTAATTTTGGCGGAGTACCATGAACTGCACCCATGTAAGATGGCAAACTTAGTTGATAAAGTGTGTGTTCTAACTGCAACACTGACCAGCTATTCCTCCATTTTCTATCCCTCTTCTTGGGCTCCCCTATTCCTTGAGACACAACAATATTGAAATTAAGCCAATTAATAACTGTACAATGACCTCTAAATATTCACATGAAAGGAAGAGTTGCACATTACTCACTTTAAATAAAAGCGAGCAATGATTAAGTTAGAAATTATTAAGCTTGGTGAGGAAGATATGTCAAAAGCTGAGCTAGGCTGAAAATTAGGCCTCCTGTGCTGAATAGTTATCCAACTTTTGAAGGCAAAGAAAAACTTTTTGAAGTAAAAGAGCTAAAAATGGCAGAAAGATAAACAGCCTTATTGCTGATTCTGAAAAAGTTTTAGTGGTTTGGATAGAAGATCAAACCAGCCACATTTCTTGAAACGAAAACCTTACCAAGAGCAAGGCCCTAACCCTCTTCAATTTCATGAAGGTTGAGAGGGTGAGGAAGCTCCAGACTAGAAATTTGAATCTAGCAGAGGTTGGTTCATGAGGTTTAGGGAAAGAGGCCATGTCTAAACGTAAAAGTGCAAGGTGAAGCAGCAAGTGCTGCTAAAGAAGCTGAAGCAAGTTATCAAGAAGATCTAGCTAAGATAATTGATGAAGGTGGCTCCACTAAACAACAGATTTTCAGTAGAGATGAAACAGCCTTCTTTTAAAAAAAGGTGCCATCTAGGACCTTCTTTTTTTTTTTCTTTTTCTTTGTTTTTTTTTAAAGAAGTCAATACCTGGGGTCATGGCTTCAAAGGCAGGCTGACTCTCTTGTTAGGGGCTAACGCATCTGGTGACTTTAAGTTGAAGTCATTTGTTAACTTCATTAACCAGTCTGAAAATCCAAGGGTTCTTAAGATACTACTAGCACAGGATAAATCTACTATGCCTCTGCTCTATAAATGGAATTACAAAGCCTGGATGACAGCACATTGTTTTCAGCATGACTTACTGAAAATTTTAAGCCCATTGTTGTGACTTACTGCTCAGAAAAAGATTCCTTTCAAAATATTACTGCTCATTAACAGTGCATGTAGTCACCCAAGAGCTCTGATGGAGATGTACAAGGAGATGAATGTTGTTTTCATGCCTGCTAACACACATCCATTCTGCAGCCCATGGAACAAGGAGTAATTTTGACTTTCAAGTCTTATTATTTAAGAAATACATTTTGTAAGGCTGTAGCTGCCATAGATAGTGATTCCTCTGATGGATCTGGGCAAAGTAAAATAAAAGCTTTCTGGAAGGGATCCTTCATTCTAGAGCCATTAGGAACATTCATGCTTTGTGGGAGGAGGTCAAAATGTCAACATTAACAGGAATTTGGAAGATGTTGACTCTAGCCTTCATAGTAACTTTAAGAATTTATTGGAAGAAGTACTTGCATATGTGGTAGAAATAGCAAGAGAACTAGAACTGGAAGTGGATCCCAAATATGTGATTGAATTGCTGCAATTTCATGATAAAACTTTAATGGATAAGAAGTGAGCAAAGAAAGTAGTTTCCTGAGATGGAATCCACATACTTGGTGAAGATACTGGGAACACTGTTGAAATGACAACAAAGGATTTGGAAGATTACATAATCTTAATTGATAAAGCAGTGGCAATGTTTGAAAGGATCGATTCTAATTTGAAGGAAGTTCTGCTGTGGGTAAAGTGCTGTCAGACAGCATTGCATGCTATAGAGAAATCTTCCATGAAGGGAACAGTTAATTGATGCAGCAAATTTCATTGTTGTCTTATTTTAAGAAATTGTCACAGCCACCTCAATCTTCAGCAACTACTGAATGTCAGCATTCATCAATATTAAGGCAAGACCCTCTACCAGCAAAAAGATTGACTCACTGAAGACTCAGATGATCACTAGCCTGTTTTAGCAATGAAGTATTTTTAAGTTAAGGTATGTACATTGAGTATTTTAGACACAATGCTACTGCACTTTTAGTAGAATAAAGTATACACATAACTTACATGCACTGCACTGGAAACAAAAATTTGTGACTTGTTTTATTGTAATATTTACTTTACTGCAGTAGTCTGAAACTGAAACTGCAGTATCTCTGAGGTATGCCTGTACAAATAGGAATTAGTCAAGATTGTGGGTACGGGGAAGGGGACTGGAAGAGGTTATGAGAGAATACTTAGTATGTGCAAAGTGTATAAGAGGGAAGCTTATGGAGAAGTCAAGAACTCCAAGTAGTCCAGAATGTTTGTGTCAGGGTAAAGGTGCATGTGTGTCTGTGCGCACGCATGTGCATGCGCACATGTACACTTGCACATGCTTGGGCATGTGGGTATATGTGTATCTTTTTCAATGAACTTCACAGTTCATTTTGATGTGAATTAAACTTTGATCATTGACTTGCGAGTGTATGGTAGTAGAGAGGGAAAGAGAGAGAGAAATGAGGTGTCCAGGTAGCCAATAGAAGATCAATAGTTTTTCTTACTTGATTTTTTTTCTGAGCAAAATTATTTGAACTTTATCTTGAAGACTAAAGACTTACTAAAGAATTCAAAATTGAAAAGTTATGTGATGAATTTTGTTCTTTATAATAGGCATTCTGATAGCAGTATTAAGAAAGGCGAGATTGGAAGCAGGGAGATATAGAAAGCATACAGTAATGCAGGTTAAAAATTAGGAGTGTTGAACTAAGGCTTGGCTCTAGTGTTGAAAAGAAAGGGACAGATATGAGGTTGAAGAAGCAGAACCTCATCATTGTTTGATAAAGTTAGGGTAGGGAGAGGGACAGGGATTGAGGATGAGTAGTAGATTTCTGGCTTGGGAGACTGATTTCATGGTGATGCTTTATACTAAAATAGGGAATACAGGAGGATGATCCAGTTTAGATGCAAAGATGAGGAGTTCAACTTACGACGTATTGTGTTTGAGGTGCTTATAGACATAGAGTTGAAGATGGGTAGTGGA
Source organism: Callithrix jacchus (assembly GCF_049354715.1). Classification (NCBI taxonomy): domain Eukaryota; kingdom Metazoa; phylum Chordata; class Mammalia; order Primates; family Cebidae; genus Callithrix; species Callithrix jacchus. The sequence goes on from NC_133506.1 coordinate 87,357,145, forward strand.
CAGTGGTCTAGCCTGGAAATCGAAGCTTGGGAATCATCAACATACAGTTCATAGTTAGGGGAGAGTTTAGGGAAAGTTTATTGATCATATTAATAAGAGGGCCAAGGAGAGAGAAATCAGGCATGCTAATTTTTTTTTATTTTACTTTAAGTTCTGGGGTACATGTGCAGATCTTGCGGAATTGTTGCATTGGTACATACAGAGGCATGCTAATATTTAAGCAATGATGGAGAAAAAGTAGTTTATAAAGGACATTAAGAAGAAACGGGTCAGGTGCAGTGGTTCACACCTGTAATCCCAGCACTTTGGGAGGCCAAGGCAGGAAGATCACAAGGTCAGGAGTTTGAGACCAGCCTGACTAACATGGTGAAACCCCATCTCTACTAAAAATACAAAAATTAGCTAGGCATGGTGGTGTGCGCCTGTAATCCCAGCTATTCAGGAGGCTGAGGCAGGAGAATCACTGAACCCAGGAGGCGGAGGTTGCAGTGAGCTGAGATTGCGCCACTGCCCTCCAACCTGGGTGACAGAGCAAGACTCCATCTCAAAAAAAACTATTTTAAATTTCATACGGAACCAAAAAAGAGCCCACATGGCCAAGACAATCCTAAGTAAAACAAAACAAAACAAAACAAAACAAAACAAAACAAAACAAAACAAACAAAACAAGGCTGGAGGCATCATACTACCTGACTTCAAACTATACTACAAGGCTACAGTAATCAAAACAGCATGGTACTGGTACCAAAACAGAGATATAGACCAATGGAACAGAACAGAGTTCTCAGAAATAATGCCACACATCTACAACCATCTCATCTTTGACAAACCTGACAAAAACAAGCAGTGGGGAAAGGATTCTCTATTTAATAAATGGTGTTAGGAAAACTGGCTAGCCATATGAAGAAAGCTGAAACTGGATCCCTTCCTTACACCTTATACAAAAATTAACTCAAGATGAATTAAAATTTTTAAACATAAGACCTAACACCATAAAAACCCTAGAAGAAAACCTAGGCAATACCATTGAGGACATAGACATGGGCAGAGACTTTATGACTGAAACATCAAACATAATGGCAACAAAAGCCAAAATAAATGAATGGGATATAATTAAACTAAGAGCTTCTGCACAGCAAAAGAAATTATCATCAGAGTAAACAGGCAACCTACAAGAATGGGAGAAAAATTTTGCATTCTACCCATCTGACAAAGGGCTACTATCCAGAATCTACAAAGAACTTAAACAGATTTACGATAAAAAGACAACCCTATCAAAACACCATTTATTAAACAGGGAATCCTTTCCCCATTGCTTGTTTTTGTGAGGTATGTCAAAGATCAGATGATTGTAGATGTGTGGCATTGCCTCCGAGGCCTCTGTTCTGTTCTATTGGTCTATATCTCTGTTTTGGTACCAGTACCATGCTGTTTTGATTACTGTAGCCTTGTAGTATAGTTTGAAGTCAGGTAGCGTGATGCCTCCAGCTTTATTCTTTTTGCTTGGAATTGACTTGACTATGCAGGCTCTCTTTTGTCTCCATATGAAGTTTAAGGTGATTTTTTCCAGTTCTGTGAAAAGGGCCATTGGTAGCTTGATGGGGATAGCATTGAATTTATAAACTACTTAGGGCAGTATGGCCATTTTTCACAGTGTTGTTTCTTCCTAACTATGAGCATGGAATGTTTCTCCATCTGTTTGTGTCCTCTCTTATTTCCTTGAGCAGTGGGGTTTGTAGTTCTCCTTGAAGAGATCCTTCAAATCCTTTGTTAGTTATATTCCTAGGTATTTTATTCTCTTTGTAGCAATTGTGAATGGTAGTTCTTGATTTGGCTCTCTTTAAGTCTGTTATTGGTGTATAGGAATGCTTGTGGTTTTTGCACATTGATTTTGTATCCTGAGACTTTGCTGAAGCTGCTTATCAGTTTAAGGATATTTGGGGCTGAGGCGATGGGGTCTTCTAAATATACAATCATGTCATCTGCAAATAGAGACAATTTGACTTCCTCCTTTCCTAATTGAACATGCTTTATTTCTTTTTCTTGTCTGATTGCTCGGGCTAGAACTTCCAATACTATGTTGAATATGAGTGGTGAGAGAGGGCATCCTTGTCTAGTGCCAGATTTCAAAGAGAATGCTTCCAGTTTTTGCCCATTCTGTATGATACTGGCCGTGGGTTTGTCGTAAATAGCTTTTATTATTTTGAGATACGTTCCATCGATACCTATTTATTGAGAGTTTTTAGCATAAAGGCTGTTGAATTTTGTCGAAGACCTTCTCTGCATCTATTGAGATAATCATCTGGTTTTTGTCTTTGGTTCTGTTTAAGTGGTGAATTACATTTATAGACTTGTGTATGTTGAACCAGCCTTGCATCTCTGGGATGAAGCCTACTTGTTAGTGATGGATAAGCTTTTTGATGTGCTGTTGCAATTGGTTTGCCAAGATTTTATTAAGGATTTTTGCATCTGTGTTCATTATGGATATTAGACTGAAGTTTTATTTTCTTTTTGAGTCTCTGCTGGGTTTTGGTATCAGGATGATGTTGGTCTCATAAAATGATTTGGGGAGGATTCCCTCTTTTCGGATTGTTTGGAATAGTTTCAGAAGGAATGGTATCATCTCCTCTTTGTATGTCTGGTAGAATTCGGCTGTGAACCCATCTGGACCTGGGCCTTTTTTGTTGGTAAGCTATTAATTGCTGCCTCAACTTAAGCCCTTGTTATTGGTCTATTCAGGGTTTAGACTTCTTCCTGGTTTAGGGTTGGGAGGGTGCAAGTGTCCAGGAATTTATCCATTTCTTCCAGATTTACTGGTTTATGTGCATAGAGTTGTTTGTAGTAATCTCTCATGGTAGTTTGCATTTCTGTGGAATCTGTGGTTTTTTATTGCATCTGTTTGTTTCTTCTCTCTTTTCTTTTTTATTAATCTGGCTAGTGGTCTGTCTATTTTGTTGATCTTTTAAACATCACATAGTGAGGTCTGTTGGGGGGAACTAGGGGAGGGACAGCAGAGGGTCAGGAGTTGGGGAGGGATAACTAACTAGAATAACCAGCTTAGAAAAGAAGATAAAATACTTGATGGAGCTGAAAAACACAGCACAAGAACTTCATGAAGCATACACAAGTTTCAATAGCCAAATAGCTCAAGCAGAATAAAGGATATCAGAGATTGAAGATCAAATCAATGAAATAAAATGAGAAGGCAAGAAACAAGAATGAAGAGTGAAAAGAAATGAACAAAGCCTTCAAGAAATATGGGATTACATGAAAAGACCTAATCTATGCCTGATCGGTGTACCAGAAGATGATGGGGAGGGATAACATGGGGAGAAATGCCAGCTATAGGCGATGGGGAGGAAGGTAGCAAACAACATTGCCATGTATGTACCTATGCAACAATCCTGCATGTTCTTCACATGTACCCCAAAACCTAAAATGTAATACAATACATACTTATTTTTAAATGAGATTTTATCATGGGACAATTCACTGTTGAAACATTTAGAAACATATAGGAACATGCTGAAACATATACACTTCCTTTATGGTATTCTTTCACTACTCCACTACCCAGCCATAAGGGCTTATATGTAATCTGTTTTATATATTTTTAATTAACTGGCATCCTTAACATAAAAAAAAAAGTCTGTGGAACCTCTAGGTCTCTTTAAAGTTTTGGCTAATTTAATTAGCAAATTCACAACTATTTTGGATTCCCTGAGTCTCCTTGGAGCAGCCAGTATTTTTAAGAAGAGTTAAATGCTTAATGTTTTCTAAAGTCTTTCTAAATGTTTTCCAAATTGAAACAAAACTGAATTCAAAAGACTCAATTTAGGTAGCTACAAAATGAAATTGTTTAAGATATTAAGTGTTTTCAGTAGATTAAATACTCTTTCCTTAATCCTTGGTTTTCTAATTGAGACCTATAGGACTTTCCTAGTTATGTGGTTCATAAGCTTAAACTCATACTGGGTTAATCTTTATGATAAAATGGTGTTCATTATAATATAATGTTTAACATTTTTTTTTGCTCGGAAGAATAATTTACCCATGATACTTTCCAAATTAAATATTATCTTTTTTGGTAGTTATATGTTAGTCCCAAGCTTTCCATTATTTGGGGGACATTTTTGTGTATATGTGTTGATGGATGTAAGTAATCCTCTAAATTTAAAAAATTGATAATAATCATATTAAATTATGACCACTTATTCAATTTTAGGCAAAAGAATTAATTTAAGGTTAGTTATCATATCTTTAATAGAATTCTCAGCCTCAGATATGATAGAGAAGAGAATAAGCAGATGTTCTGAGTTTTCTTTTTATGTAATCATTCTTAAATCTCAGATTTAAATATCTGCAATGACTTGGTTAGCATAATGGTTAAACATTCTGCCTGTAACATCAGATATCCTGGGCTTCAGACTTGATTTCATATTTAATATCTATGAATTCTTGGGCAGAATAGCCTCTTTTTTTTGAGACAGAGTTTCACTCTTATTGCACAGAGTGGAGTGTAATGGCTCAGGCTGGCTCATTGCAACCTCCACCTCTGGGTTCAAGTGATTCTCCTGCCTCAGCCTCCCAAGTAGCTGGGATTACAGATGACTGCCACCATAGCTGGCTAATTTTTGTATTTTTAGTAGAGACGGAGTTTCACCGTATTGACCAGGCTGATCTCAAACTCCCAACCTCAGGTGATCCACCCACCTTGGCCCCCTAAAGTGCTGGGATTATAGGCATGAGCCACCATGCTAGGCCAGAATAGCCTCTTTAAGGCTAGGCTTTCTTGTCTCTTAAATAAGGGAAATATTGGTAGTGACTTCACAGAGCTTTTGTGGGATTAAATGAGATGATACATGTAATCTCTGAGATGAGCTTGCTTGTGCCTGGCAAGCTCAGACAGTACTCATTAGGTAGTGGTAGCAGTAGTTATTACTATTTTTCAGGCTCTACTAATAATATTTGAGTGTTTGAGAAGTTTTCCTGTATTGTGGGGTTTTTTTTTTTTTCCATAGAAACAGAAGACTCCTTGAAAGTTCTGGCCTCCATTAAGAAAAATGTAGCTAATCCTGATGACCTAGGCTTCATAATGGAAAATGTAGGAGTTCCATTACCCCAAGATATGATTCAAAGAACACTGAACAATGTGGCTCTCAGTGGTGAGTATTTAATATATTTCTAGGTGTCCTTTATCTTAGATAACATGATTCTGAATGTTTCAAGAATTCTGAAGAGGTTTTCTGATTCATGGATTATCAAGGTTTTCTTGTACCTCTGCATTCATCTGGGTTCTAGTTATTGTCAGTTGTGTTCTAGTTATGTTCAGTAGCAGCATGCAGTGGAAAAATCTATGGAGGATGAGTATACATACATGCATCTGAATGATATGTATGCACCTGTCTTTTTGATTGAATATATATCTCGTTTTCAAAGCCATATCTATAAATTATTTCTCAATATAGCAATTATAGTTGCCTGTTTCTTATATGTGATTATTTATTTTTCTATGTCCTCTGGTTTGCATTTTCTTTCAGAGGATGGGACAGTGAATTTAGAAGAGTTTATGGGCAATTTGGTCAATTCAGGATTTTCATCTCTACCTGAAAGTAAGAATTTTCAGTTGAATGGAGACATATAATGACATATGTGCTCTAGATCTCTTGGAAAAACCCTAAATAGGCTTTTGAGATGGTTTTAAACTTATTTAACACTAGATTATTTTCTAATGCCTTTACATATCTAATGGATAGCACAACTAGAAAAGACAATAGTCTAGGCTGGGCATGGTGGCTTACACCTGTAATCCCAGCACTTTGGGAGGCTGAGGCATTTGTGACCAGCCTGGCCAACATGATGGAACCCTGTCTCTGCTAAATGAAGATAAAAAAAACTAGCCAGGCATGGTGGTGTGTGCCTGTAGTCCCAGTTACTCTGGAGGCTGAGGCATGAGAATCACTTGAACCTGGGAGATAGAGGTTGCAGTGAGCCAAGATCGTGTCACTGCCCTCTAGCCTAGTTGAGAGAGTGAGACCCTATCTCAAAACAGCAACAACAACAACAAACAAACAAAAACGAAAACAAAACAAAAAACAGAAGAAGAAGAAGAAAAGAAAAAAGGAAAGAAAATACTATAGTCTTAAGGGAAAAATAGTTCTCTCTTCTGTCTAGTCTAAATACCAGAGTCTTTTTTTTTTTTTTTTTTTTTTTTTGGTATTCACTATTTTTAAAAAAATTTTATTTTAGGTTCAGGGGTACATGTGCAGTTTTGCTATATAGGTAAAGTATGTGTTGTAGGGGTTTGGTGTATAAATTATTTCATGACTCATGTAATAAGCATAATACCTAATAGATAGTTTTCAATCCTCAACCTTCTCCAATCCTCCACCCTCAAGTAGGCCTCAGTATCTGTTGTTTCTTTCTTCACGTATATATGTACTTAATGTTTAGCTTCCACTTATAAGTAATAACATGTGGTATTTGATTTTCTATGCCTGCATTAGTTTGCTTAGGATAATGGCCTCCAGCTCCATCCATGTTGCTGCAAAGAACATGATTTCATTCTTTTTCTGGCTGCATAGTCTTCCATTGTATATATGTACTCTATTTTCTTTATCCAGTCTACCATTGAGGGGCATTTAGGTTGATTTGCTATTGTGAAGAGTGCTGTGATGAATACACACATGCATATATATCTTTATGACAGAACAATTTATATTTCTTTGGGTATCTACCCAATAATGAGACTGCTGAGTCAAATGGTAATTCTGTTTTAGGTTCTTTGAAAAATCACCTAACTGCTTACCACAGTGGTTAAACTAGTTTACATTCCCACTGGCAGTGTATAAGCGTTGCCTTTTCTACACAACTTGCCAGCATCTGTTATTTTTTGACTTCTTAATAATAGTCATCTGACTGATATGAGATAGTATCTCATTATGGTTTTGATTTGTATTTCTCTAATGATTAGTGATGTTGAGCATTTTTTCAAATGCTTGTTGGATGCATAAATGTCTTCTTTTGAAAAGTGTTCATGTCCTTTTCCCACTTTTAATTTATTTTTAGTTTTTTAATACTTAACTTTTGTGGGTACATGGTAGGTGTATTTACTTATGCAATACATGGGATGCTTTGATACAGGCATGCAATGTGAAATAATCACATCATGGAAAATGGGGTACCAATTCCCTCAAGCATCTTTTCTTTGTGTTACAAACAACCCAATTCCACTTTTTAGTTATTTTAAAATATATACCATTAAGTTATTATTGACTATAGTCACCCTGTTTTGCTATCAAATAGTAGGTCCTGTTCATTCAATTTTTTTGCTATCCATTAGCCATCCCTACTCCCAACCCTCCCACTATCCTACCCAGCCTCTGGTAACCATCTTTCTACTTTCTGTGTTCATGAGTTCAATTGTTCCAATGTTTAGATTCCACAAATAAGTAAGAACATGTGATGTTTGTCTTTATGTGCCTGGATTATTTCACTTAACATAATGACCTTCATTTCCATCCATGTTATTGCAAATGACAGGATCTCATTCTTTTTAACAGCTGAATATTACTTCATGCATATAAGTACCCCATTTTCTGTATCCATTCATCTGTTGATGGACACTTAGGTTGCTTCCAAATGTGAGCAGTGCTGCAACAAACATAGGCGTACAGATGTCTCTTCACTATACTGATTTTCTTTCTTTTGGATGTATATTCATCAGTGGGATTGCTAGATCATATGGTAGCTAAATATTTAGTTTTTTAAGGAACCTCTCAACTGTTCTCCATAGTGGTTGTGCTAATTTACATTCCCACTAACAGTGTACAAGGGTTCCCTTTACGCCAGGCTTTGTTATTTCTTTTATTTTAGATATAAGCCATTTTAGCTGGGGTAAGATAACTCATTGTAATTTTGATTTGCACATCTGTGATGATCAATGATGTTGAGCACTTTTTCATATGCCTGTTTGCTATTTGTATGTCTTCTTTTGAGAAATGTCTGTTCAAATCTTTTGCCCATTTTTTGATTGGATTATTTGATTTTTTTTCCTGTAGATTTAGGAAACTCCTTATATATTCTGGTTATTAATCTATTGTCAGCGGATAGTTTGCAAATACTTTCTCCCATTCTGAGGATTGTCTCTTCACTTTGTTGATTGTTTCCTTTCAATGCAGAAGCTTTTAAACTTGATGTGATCACATTTATCCATTTTTACTTTGATTTTCTGTGCTCGTGGGATTTGCTTAAGAAAATTTTGCCCAAATTAATGTCCTGGAGATTTTTCCCACTGTTTTCTTGTAGTAGCTTGATAGTTTGAAATCTTAGATTTTAGTCTTTAATCCATCTTGATTTGACTTTTGTATATGGCAAGAGATAGAGGCCTAGTTTCATTCTTCGGCATATAGATAACCAGTTTTCTCAGCACCATTTATTGAAGAGACTGTCTTTCCCTCAGTGTATGTTCTTGGCACCTTTGCTAAAAATGAGTTCACTGTAGGTGCGAGGATTTGTTTCTGGGTTCTCTGTTCTGCTCCATTGGTCTATGTGTTTGTTTTTATGCCAGTACCATTCTATTTTGGTTACTATAGCTCTGTAGTATAATTTGAAATCGGGTAATGTGCTTCTTCCAGTTTTGTTCTTTTTGCTTAGGTTAGCTCTTTAGCTATTCTGGGTGTTTGTGGTTGCATATAAATTTTAGAAATTTATTTTCTATTTCTGTGAAGAATGTCATGGTTATTTTGATAGAGATTGCATAGAATCTGTAGATTCCTTTGGGTAGTACAGACATTTTAACAATAATGATTCTTCTAATTCATGACCATAAAATACTTTTCCAGTTTTTGGTGTCGTCTTCAATTTTTTCATCAGTGTTTTATAGTTTTCATCATAGAGATTTATCAGGTCTTTGGTTAAGTTAATTCCTAGGTATTAAATTTTATCTGTGGCTACTATAAATGGGATTACATTTTTTATTTCTTTTTCACATTGTTCACTGTTGGTATATAGAAATGCCACTGACTTTTGTATGTTAGTTTTGTATCCCGCAACTTTACTGAATAGTTTTTTGGTGGAGTCTTTAGTTTTTTTCAAATATAAGATCATATTATCTGCAAACAAGTATAATTTGACTTCTTCCCAATTTGGATGCCTTTTATTTCTTTCTCTCATCTGATTACTGTACCTAAGACTTCTAGTACCATGCTGAATATAGCAGTGGCAGTAGGCATACTTGTCATGTACTAGATCTTAAAGGAAAAGCTTTCATGTTTTCTCCATTCAGTATGATACTAGCTGTGGGTCTGTTGTATATGACTTTTATTATGTATAAAAGAAGTATGTTTCTTTTATACAAAATTTTTTAGGGTTTTTATCATGAAGAATGTTGAGTTTTATCAAATGCTTTTTCAGCATCAATTGAAATGATCAAATGGTTTTTATCCTTTATGTTGTTGATATGATGTATAACATTAATTGAGTTGTATATGTTGGACGATCCATGCTTCCCAGAAATCAATCCCACTTGATCATGATGAGTGATCTTTCTAATGTATTGTTGAATTCAGTTTTAGTATTTTGTTGAGGATTTTTGCATCAGCAATCATCAGAGATACTGACTTGTAGTTTTTTTTTTTTTTTCATGTGTTTTTTGTCTGGTTTTGGTATCAGGGTAATTCTGGTCTTGAAAAATGAGTTTGGAAGTATTCTCTTGTCCTCTATATTTTTCAGAATATTTTGAGTAGGATTGGTGTTATTTCTTCTGTAAATGTTTGGTATGATTCAGCAGTGAAGCCATCAGGTTCTGTGCTTTTCTTTTCTAGGAGACTTTTTGTTAGGTCTTCAATCTTGTTACATATTACTGATTGCTTCAGATTTTGGAGTTCTTCCCAGTTCAATCTTGGAAGATTTTATGTGCCCAGAAATTTGTTCATTTCTTCTAGGCTTTCCAATTTATTGACATATAATTGGTCATAGTAGCCTCTAATGATCCTTTGAATTTCTGCAGCATAAATTGTAATGACTCCTTTTTCTCTTCTGATTTTATTTGTTTGTGTCTTTGTTTTTTTCTTAGTTAGTCTGGATAAAGGTTGTCAGTTTGGTTTAACTTTTCAAAATGCCAACTTTTTGTTTCATTTATCTTTTGTATTTTTTATTTTAATTTTATTTGTTTCTGCTCTGATCTTTATTATTTCTTTTCTTCTACAAATTTTGAATTTGTCTTTCTCTTGCTTTTCTAGTTTTTTTTAAGATGCTTTGTTAGATTATTTATTTGAATTTTTTTGTCTTTTCTCATGTAGGTACTTAATGGCTATTAACTTCCATCTTAGGGCTGCTTTTGCTGTATCCCATAGGTTGTAGTATGTTGTGTTTCCTTTATCATTTGTTTCAATAAACTTTTAAATTTTCTTCTTAGTGTCTTCATTAACCTACTAGTCATGTAGGAGCATACTGTTTAATTTCCATGTATTTGTGTAGTTTCCAGAATTTCTCTTGTTATTAATTTCTAATTTTATTCCACTGTGATCAGAGAAGCTGTTGGATATTATTTCAATTTTTATTTCTATTTATTTATTCATTTTTTTGAGCCTGAGTTTCACTCTCTCTCCCAGGCTGGAGTGCAATGGTATGATCTCAGCTCACTACAGCCTCTGCCTCCCAGGTAGCTGGGATTACAGGCACCTGCCACCATGCCCAGCTAATTTTTTTATTTTTAGTAGAGATGGGGTTTCACCATGTTGATAAGGCTGGTCTTGAGCTCCTGACCTCAAGTGATCCACCTGCCTCGACCTCCCAAAGTACTGGATTACAGGTGTGAGCTACTGTGCCCAGCCTTCGATTTCTTTTTAATGTTTTTAAGACTTGTTTTGTGATGTACTATGTGGTCTAACCTTTAGAATGATCCATATGCTAAGAAAAACAATGCGTATTCTGCAGCCATTGGATGAAATGTTCTGTAAATATCTATTAGATTCATTTGGCCTATAGTGCAGATTAAATCTGATGTGTCTTTTTTAATAGTCTGTCTGAAAGATTTGTCCAGTGCTGAAAGTGGGCTGTTGAAGTCTCCAGTTACTATTGTATTGGAGTCCATTTCTCTGTTTAGCTCTAATACTATTTACTTTATACATCTGGGTACTCCAGTGTTGGGTGCATATACATTTAAAATCGTTATATCTTCTTGCTGAATTGACCCATTTATTATTATATAGTGACCTGCTTTGCCTGTTCTTACAGCTTTTGTCTTGAAATCTACTTTTTCTGATGTAAGTCTGGGAAGTCCTGCTCTTTTTGAGTTTCTATTGACATGGAATATCTTTTTTCCATCCCTTTATTTTGAGTCTATATGTGTCTTTATAGGTGAAATGTATTTCTTGTAGGCAACAGATCAGTATATCTTGTTTCTTCAATTCAGCCACTCTGTGTCTGGATTGAAGAGTTTAATCTGTTTACATTCAATGTTATTATTGATAAGTGAGTACTTATTCCTGCCATTTTAAAATTTGTTTTCTGGTTGTTCTGGTTTTTTTTCTTCTTTTTTCTTTCCATCCTGTCTTCTTTTAGTGCAAGTAATTTTTTCTGGTGATATGATTTAGTGTCTTGCTTTTTATTTTTTGTGTATGTTTTTTGGTTTGAGGTTATCAGGAGGCTTACAAATACTATCTCATAGCACAGTATTGTAAACTGTTAACAACACTGTTTGCCTAAACAAACAAGCAAAAAGAAAACTAATGTAAAAAATATGCCTTCACTTTGTCTCCTTTTTAATATGTTGGTTTTTTTCTATTTATATTTGATTATACTGTTTATGTCTTGAAAAGTTATGGCCATTATTATTTTTGATTGATTTATTGTTTTGTCTTTCTACTTAGGATAAGAGTAGTTTGCATACCACAGTTGTAGTGTTATAATATTCTATGTTTTTCTGTGTATTTACTATTACCAGTGAGTTTTGTACCTTCATGTGATTATTTATTGCTCATTAATGTCCTTTTGTTTCTGATTGAAGCATTCCTTTTAGCATTTCATGCAGGACAGGTCTGGTATTGACAAACTCTCTTAGCTTTCTTTGTCTAGGAAGATCTTTATTTTTCCTTTGTGTTTGAAGAATATTTTCACTGGATATACTATTCTAGGGTAAAACTTTTTTCCTATGGCACTGTAAATATGTCAGGTCACTCTCTCCTGGCCTGTAAGGTTTCTACTGAAAAGTCTACTGCCAAACATATTGGAGCTCCGTTGCATGTTACTTGTTTCTTTTTTTTTCTTGCAGCTTTAAGGATTCTTTCTTTATCCTTGACCTTTGGAAGCTTGATTAAATGACTTTAAGTAGTCTTCTTTGGGTTAAATCTGCTTGGTGTTTAGAACATTCTTGTACTTAGATATTGATATCTTTCCTTAGGTTTGGAAAGTTCTCTATTATTATCTCTTTGAATAAACTTTCTACCCTTATCTCTTTCTCTATCTCCTCTTTAAGGCCTACTACTCACAGATTTGCCCTTTTGAAGCTATTATCTAGATCCTATAGGCATACTTCATTGTTTTTTATTCTTTTTTCTTTTGTCTCCTCTGACTGTGTGCTTTCAAATAGTCCATCTTCAAGCTCACCAATTCTTTCTTCTGCTTAATCAATTCTGCTATTGAAAAGACTGATGTATTCTTCTGTATGCCAGTTGCACTTTTTAGCTCCAGATTTTCTGCCCAATTGTTTTTAATTATTTTAGTGTGTTTGTTAAATTTATCTGGTAGAATTCTGAATTCCTTCTCTGATATATCGAATTTCTTTGAGTTTCCTCAACACAACTATTTTGAGTTCTGTGTCTGAAAAGTCACATATCTCTGTTTATCCGATATTGTTCCCTGGTGGCTTATTCATTTGGTGAGGTTATGTTATTTGAATGTTGTTGATGCTAGTAGATGTTGTTCAGTGTCTGGGCATTGAACAGTTAGGTATTTTCTGTAGTCTCACTGTCTGGGCTTATTTGTGCATGCCCTTGGGAAGGCCTTCCAGGTATTTGAAAGGACTTGAGTATTGTGATCTAAGCTGTGTCTGCTTTAGGGAGCATGGCAAGCCTAGTAACATTGTGATTCTTGCAGACTTGTAGAGCCCTGATGGTCTTGGATAAGATTTGGGACAGTTCTTTGGTTTATCAGGTAGATTCTTATTCTGTTATCTTACTTCCTCCCAAACAGTCTCTGTCTTTGTTCTGAGCCACCTAAAGCTGTGGGTGGAGTGACAGAAGCACCCCTGTGGCCACTAACCCTATGACTGTACTGTGTGAGACCTAAAGCCAGTGCAGCACTAGGTCTCACCCAAGGCCTGCTGTAGCTGCTTCCTGGCTATTTCCTATGTTCCCTCAAGGCTATGGGGCTTTGCAATCAGCAAGTGGCAAAGGCCCGTATCCTTTCCTTCAGAGTGATGAGTTTCCCCAGGCCCCAGGTAGGTCCAGAGGTGCCATCTGCAAGTCAGGGACTATGTGGTGTTCTCTTGTACTGTGGCTGAGCTGACACTCAAATAAAAAGAAGTTCTTGCTCCTCTTCTTTTGCCTTTTCAAAGGCTGAGGAACCTCACACTATAGCCACTGCCACCACAGGCTGTGAGAAGTACTGCCAGACTACTGCCAAGGGCTTTTAAGTCACTTTGTGTTGAATGCTGCTTGACTTGGGATGCATTCTTGAGGGCAGTGGGTTTTCTTCTGGCCTAGGGCAGATCTAGAGATGCTATCTAAGAGTCAAATCCTGGAATTGGGATCCTAAGAGGCTGCTTGGTGCTCTACCCTTCTGTGGCCATCCTGGTACCTAAGGTGCAAGACAAAGTTGCTTTTCTCAAGCAGAAGGAGTTTCACCTCATAGCCACCATAGCTGGTAATGTGCTGAGTCTCACCTGAAGCCAGCAATGCTCAGAGGCTCATCAAAGTCCCTTGATGTAGTACTGGGTATTGCTGCTGGTTATTTGGGGGTCCAAGGGCTCTTCACTTAGAAGGTGATGAATGCTGCCAGCACTGGTCCTTCCTTTCAAGGTTGTGGCTTCCCTTCTCATCCATGGTTTGTCTAGAAAAGTTGTGTGAGAGCTAGAGCCTGTAACAGGGACTTAAAATTCTGACTGGTGCCCTATCCCACTGTGGCTCACCTCCTATCCAAGATGCAAAACAAAGTGCTGCTCCTCTTCCCTCTCCTCTCTTCAAGTGGAAGGAAGGGGTCTCTTTTGAAGCCACAAGCTATGCAGCCTGGAATTAGGGGAGAGGTGATGCCAGCAGTCCCTTAGTTACCCCAGCTGGTGTCTTAGTAGGTCATGTGCCCCACTACCAGTTCACTGTCTCTGGGCTTAGTACAGCACTGGGACTTGCCTATGAGTTGCAGTCCTTATGACCTAGACTTCCTTTCAAGTTTACTTAGAGCACTGAACACTTTAGCCCACAGTGGCAAGGTGTGCAAGGACTCATTTTGACCACTGACATCAGTGATTCCCTTCTGGCCAGGGCAATTTTAAATGCTCCCTCCTTGGGTGGGCATCAGCTGAGTTTGGTCTGGTTTTCCTTTCTGCCTATAACAGGACAGCGCTGAGTTCAGTGCTTCACAATTTCTATGTTCTCTCTCTTTTGCTGCTGCTGGGGATTGAGTAGGGTTGGCACTGGGGATTCAAGACTATTTTCTCTCTTCAGTTCCTCTTTCAGCAATGCAGAGTTAAAATCAGGTACTATGAGGACTCACCTGATTTTCAGTTCTTATGAAGGTTTGTGTGTGTAGGCAGTTATATTGGTATTCTTGCAGGGGGATGATTGGTAGAGCCTTCTGGTGCATCATCTTGCTATACCTTTTAGATTCTTTTGCCCACATTTTAATGGAGTTGTTTTGGATTGTAAATTTAAGTTTCTTATAGATCCTGAATATTAGACCTTTGTCAGATGCATAGTTTGCAAAAATTTTCTCCCAGTCTGTAGGTGATCTGTTTATACTGTTAATAGTTTCTTTTGCTGTGCAGAAGCTCCTTAGTTTTATTAAGTCCCATTTGTCAAGTTTCGCTTTTGTTGCAGTTACTTTTTGGTGTCTTTGTCATGAAGTTGTTGCCAGGTCCTATGTCCAGACTGGTATTTCCTAGCTTGCCTTCAGCATCTTTATAGTTTTTGATTTTAGATTTAAGTCTTTAATCCATCTTGAGTTTATTTTTGTGTATAGTATAAGGAAGGGGTCCAGTTTCAATCTTCTGCATATTGCTGGCTAATTAGCACCATTTATTAAATAGGCAGTTCTTTTCCCATTGCTTGTTTTTGTGGATTTTGTTGAAGATCAGATTATTGTAGGTGTGTGGCTTTATTTCTGGGCTCTCTAATCTGTTCCATTGGTCTATATGTCTGTTTTTGTACCAGTACCATGCTGTTTTTATTGCTGTAGCCTCATAATATGGTTTGAAATCAAGTAACATGATGCTTCCAGCTTTGTTCTTTTTACTTAGGATTGTCTTTACTATTCAAGCTCTTTTTTGGTTCCGTATGACTTTTAAAATAGTGTTTTCTAATTCTGTGAGGAACGTCATTGGTGTTTGATAGGAATACCAAGGATATTGGCTTAAGTTTTTGTTGTCATTGTTGTTACATCTCTGCTAGGTTTTGGTATCAGGATGATGCTTGCTTCATAGAATAAATTAGGAAGTAGTCTGTCCTCCTCAGTTTTTTTGAACAGTTTCAGTAGGTTTAGTACCAGCTCTTCCTTATGTATCTGATAGAATTCTACTGTGAATCTATCTGGTCTTGGACATTTTCTAGCTGGTAAGTTTTTTTTTTTTTTATTACTGATTCAGTTTTGGAACTCATTATTCGTATTTTCAGGGACTCAGTCTCTTCTTGGTTCAATCTTGGGAGGTTGTGTGTTTCCAGGTATTTATGCATTTATTCTAAGTTTTCTAGGTGTTCATAAGTCTCTGACGGTTGTTTGTATTTCTGTGGGATCAGTGGTAACAGCCCCCTTGTCATTGGTTGTGTTTATTTGAATCTTCTCTTTTTCTAAGTCTAGTTAGTGTTCTATCTATCTTATTATTTCAAAAAATTATCTCCTATATTTATTGATCTTTTGTATGGTTCTTCACATCTCAGTTTTCTTTAGTTCAGCTCTGATTTTGGTTATTTCTTGTTTTGGGGTTTGTTTGCTCTTGCTTCTTTAGTTCCTTTGGATGTGATGTTGGTTTATTAATTTGAGATATTTCTAACTTTTTGATTTGGATGTTTAGTTCTATAAACTTCTCTCTTAATATTGCTGTGGCCATGTCCCAGAGAATTTGGTATGTTTTTTATTACTTTCAAAGAATTTCTTTATTTCTGCCTTAATTCTGTTATTTACCCAAAAGTTATTCAAAAGAAGGTCATTTAATTTCCATTTATTTTATGGTTTTGAGTGATTTTCTTAGCATTGATTTATATTTGTATCGCACTGTGGACTGAGAGTATGGTTGTTATGATTTCTTTTTTTGGTATTTGCTGAGGGTTGTTTTATGCCCAATTGTGCAGTTGATTTTAGAGTATGTGAGCCCTAGAGTCTTGATTGCAGTTGTCTTTTACTAAGGGATCTTATGAAGGTAAAAATAATATTAGTTAAAAATGACCAAACTGGACTTAGAATTAGGCTATTTGCAAATTGCTCTAATTTAACAAGTTGTTATTTGAGCAGTGTTTTGTAGTTCTCATTGTGGAGGTCTTTCACCTCCTTGGTTAGCTGTAGTCCCAGGTATTGTATATTTTTGTGCCTATTGTAAATTGGATTGCATTCTTGATTTGGCTCTCAGTTTGGAGGTTGTTGGTGTATAGGAATGTTACTGACATTTGTACATTAATTTTGTATCCTGAGTGACTGGGATGTAGGGCACCAAGTCCCTAGGCTGCATATAGCAGGGAGGCTCTGGGCCTGGCCTATGAAACCATCTTTTTCTCCTAGGCCTATGGGCCTGTGATGGGAGGGGCTGCTGTGAAGTCCTATGAAATGCCCTGGAGACATTTTCCCCATTGCCCTGGGGTTTAATATTCATCTCCGTGTTATTTATGAAAATTTCTACAGCCAGCTTGAATTTCTCCCAGAAAATGGGATTTTTTTTTTCCTCTCACATTGTCAGGCTGCAAATTTTCCAACCTTTTATGCTATGCTTTCCTTTTAAAACTGAATACTTTTAACAGCACCCAAGTTACCTCTTGAATGCTTTGCTGCTTAGAAATTTCTTCTGCCAGATACTCTAAATCATCTCTCTCAAGTTCAAAGTTCTGCAAATCTCTAGGGTAGAGGCAAAATGCCACCAATCTCTTTGCTAAAACATAGCAAGAGTCACTTTTACTCCATTTCCCAAAAAGTTCCTCATCTCTGTGTGACACCACTTAGGGCTAGATTTCATTATTCATATCATTATCAGCTTTTGTCAAAGTTATTCAACAAATATCTTGGAAGTTCCAAACTTTTCCACCTTTTCTATCTTCTTCTGAGCCCTCCAAACTATTCCAACCTCTGCCTGTCACCCAGTTCCAAAATGATTTCTACATTTTCAGGAGTGCCCCACTCTACAGGAACCAATTTGCTGTATTAGTTTGTTTTCATGCTGTTGATAAAGACATGCCAAAGACTGAGCAATTTACAAAAGAAAGAGGTTTAATGGACTTACAGTTCCGCATGGTTGGGGAGGCCTCACAATCATGGCAGAAGGCAAAGGGGAGCAAGTCACGTCTTACATGGAGGCTGGTAGGGAAAGAGAGAGCTTGTACAGGAAAACTCCACCTTATATCACCATTAGATCTTGTGAAACTTACTCACTACTATGAGAACAGCATGGGAATCATCTGCCCCCATGATTCAGTTACCTCCCACTGGGTCCTTCCTACATGTGGGAATTCAAGATGAGATTTGCGTGGGGATATAGCCAAACCATATAGTAATATTGAGATTTTATTCATAATCTCACTGACCAAATGTATCTTCTTTTGAAATGTGTCTGTTCGTGTCTTTTGCCCACTTTTTAATGGCTTTTGTTTCCCTTGTAAATTTGTTTAAGTTCCTTATAGATGCTGGATATTGGAACTTTTTCAGATGCATAGTTTGCAAAAATTTTTTTCCATTCTGTAGGTTGCCTGTTTACTCTATTGATAGTTTCTTTTGCTGTGCAGATGCTGTTTAGTTTAATTGGATCCCATTTATCAAATTTTACTTTTCTTGCAATTGCTTTTGGAGTCTTCATCATGAAATCCTTGCCCATTCCTATGTGTGAAATAGTTTCCTAGATTATCTTCCAGGGTTGTTTATAGTTTTGAGTTTTAAATTTAATGTAAGTTTTTAATCTGTCTTGATTTGATTTTTGTAAATGATGTAAGAAAGGGGTCAGTTTCAGTCTTTTGCATATGGCTAGCCAGTTATCCCAGCACCATTTATTGAATAGAGAGTATCCCATTGGTTGTTTTTGTGAGCTTTGTCAAAGATCAGATGGTTGTAGGTATGTGGCCTTATTTCTGAACTCTCTATTCTGTTCCGTTGGTCTGTGTGTCTGTTTTTGGTTACTTTAGCTCTGTAGTTTAGTTTGAAGTCAGAGAGTATGATGCCTTCTGGTTTGTTCTTTTTTGCTTAGCATTATATTGGCTACTTCAGCCCTTTTTTGATTCATTATGAATTTTAGAATTTTTTTTTTTTGTAATTCTGTGAAGAATGTCATTTGTAGTTTGATAGGAATGGCACTGAATCTATAAATTGCTTTGGGCAGTTTTGCCATTTTAATGCTATTGATTCTTCCTATTTATGAGCATGGAATGTTTTTTCATTTGTTGGTGTTATCTCTGATTTCTTTGAGCAGTGTTTTATTGTTCTCTTTGTAAAGATCTTTCATGTCCCTGGTTAGCTGTATTCCTAGGTATTCAAAGATTAATTTTCTAATTCTATTTTTAAAATATTTATTAATTGGAATTCTAATTTAAGAGAAAGCTTTTTCCTCCTCACACATATCAGTATAATATAAGTAAAAAGATTTTCTTTTCCTCATTTATTTATTTATTCATTTGTTTATATTAGTTTAGACTCATGGATTAAATTCAATGAGCTATAATTCAGTACTCCCATTGTTTATTTTCATGCTTAAGTGCTTTGTTTTCTATTTTTAATATAAAAGGCTTTTTGTATTAATCATTATATCATGAACATGCTTCCATGTCAGTATACACAGATTATTTAAAAAGTTTTAAGGATCCTGAGGTAATCAAATTTGTACTTTGGTGTAATCACTCACTCTGGTAGCAGTGTGGTAAGTGAATTGGAAAAGAATTAGACTGAAGACAGCGTTGAGCAAGGGTTGGGGAGGCAAGGACAGAGATTAGAAGTAGTCTCCTTTTCTTTACCTCTGGGTAATATAATTAAAATTATTTCCCTCTGTGGGGATTTGAAGATAGGGAAATGATGTTCCCCCTCAAACAATGTCCAGTAGTTCGTTGGATAGATAGGCCTGTAGCTTAGAAGGGTTGGCTAATCTGAGATTTAGATTTATAAATATTTAACATTATAATGGTAGCCATCATATAGAATGTTAAATATTTCCAATCACTGTGAAAAGTATTATACATATATTATCTATTTCTCACAATAATCCTTTGAACTAGATTTTGTTATTTCCATTTACCAATAAATAAATCAATAATCATACAGTTAGATGATTTGGAGCTGTATGAGTATTAATTTTTTAGCCACTAACTAGTAGAACAGAAATTTAGTTAAGCCGTGGATTCAATGAAATCTCTTCAGGCAATTCAAGAAGATTTTTAAACTCAATTTATAGTTATGGTAGTTCATTAGAAGTATTGTTGTATTTTCTGCCTAACTATGAAACCAAAACATTATGTGCTTGACTTGTTGGATTATACAGAGACAAAAAAATTTGATCAGGGTTTCTGAACCTTGGCACTACTGATATTTTGGATTAGGTAATTCTTTGTTGTGGGGAGCTGTCCTGTGCATTGCCACATGTTTAGCAGCATCTCTGTCCTCTATCCATTAGATTCCAGTAGCACTCCATAATTGTGACAACCAAAAATGTTTCCAGAAATTGCCAAATGTTTCCTGGGAGGTAAAATTGTCCAGTTAAGAACCACTGATGTAGAAACCAACCCAGAACCGCACAGCTTCATGGAAACTGAACAACTGGCTCTTGAATGTTGACTGGATAAACAACGAAATGAAGGCAGAAATAAAGAAGTTCTTCGAAACCAATGAGAACGAAGACACAACATGCCAGAATCTCTGGGACACATTTAAAGCAGTCTCTAGAGGAAAGTATATAGCAATAAGTGCCCATATGAGAAGAATGGAGAGATCCAAAATTGACACCCTATCGTCAAAATTGAAAGAGCTAGAGGAGCAAGATCAAAAAAACTCAAAACCCAGCAGAAGACAAGAAATAACTAAGATCAGAGCTGAACTGAAGGAGACTGAGACACGAAAAACCCTTCAAAAAATCAATAAATCCAAGAGCTGGTTTTTTGAAAAGATCAACAAAATAGACAGACCACTAGCCAGATTGATTAAAAATAAAAGAGAGAACAACCAAATAGATGCAATAAAAAATGATAAAGGGGAAATCACCACAGATTCCACAGAAATTCAAACCATCATCAGAGAATATTACAAACAACTCTACGCACGTAAGCTAGCAAACCTGGAAGAAATGGATAAATTCCTGGACACCTGTGTCCTCCCAAGCCTAAACCAGGAGGAAGCTGAAACTATGAATAGACCAATAACAAGGGCAGAAGTCAAGGCAGCAATTAAGAGCCTACCACACAAAAAAAGCCCAGGTCCAGACGGGTTCACAGCCGAATTCTACCAGACACACAGAGGAGCTGGTACCATTCCTTCTGAAACTATTCCAAATAATCCAAAAAGAAGGAATCCTTCCCAAATCATTCTATGAGACCAATATCATCCTGATACCAAAACCCGGCAGAGACCCAACAAGAAAAGAAAACTTCAGGCCAATATCCATGATGAACATAGATGCAAAAATCTTCAATAAAATATTGGCAAGCCGATTGCAAAGCAAATCAAGAAACTTATTCATCATGATCAAGTAGGATTCATCCCGGGGATGCAAGGCTGGTTCAACATACGCAAGTCTATAAACGTAATTCACCACATAAACAGAACCATAAACAAAAACCACATGATTATCTCAATTGACGCAGAGAAGGCATTTGACAAAATTCAACAGCCCTTTATGCTAAAAACCCTCAATAAACTCGGTATCGATGGAACGTATCTCAAAGTAATAAAAGCTATTTATGACAAACCAACAGCCAATATCATACTGAATGGGCAAAAACTGGAAGCATTCCCTTTGAAATCTGGCACTAGACAAGGATGCCCTCTTTCACCACTCCTATTCAATATAGTACTGGAAGTTCTAGCCATAGCAATCAGGCAAGAAAAAGAAATAAAGGGTATTCAAATATGAAAGGAGGAAGCCAAATTGTCTCTATTTGCAGACGACATGATAGTATACCTAGAAGACCCCATCGCCTCAGCCCAAAAACTCCTGAAACTGATAAGCAACTTCAGCAAAGTCTCAGGATATAAAATCAATGTGCAAAAATCACAAGCCTTCCTCTACACCAATAACAGACTTAAAGAAAGCCAAATCAAGAACGAACTGCCATTCACAATTGCTACAAAAAGAATACAATACCTTGGAATACAACTCACAAGGAATGTAAGGGACCTCTTCAAGGAGAACTACAAACCACTGCTCAACAAAATCAGAGAGGACACAAACAGATGGAGAAACATTTCATGTTCATGGTTAGGAAGAATTAATATCATAAAAATGGCTATACTGCCCAAAGTAATTTACACAATCAATGCTATACCCATCAAGCTATCATTGACTTTCTTCACAGAACTGGAGAAAACCACCACGAACTTCATATGGAACCAAAAGAGAGCCCGCATAGACAAGTCAATTCTAAGCAAAAAGAACACAGCGGGGGGCATCACACGACTGGATTTCAAACTATACTACAAGGCTACAGTAATCAAAACAGCATGGTACTGGTACCAAAACAGAGATATAGACCAATGGAACAGAACAGAGGCAACAGAGGCAACACAACATATCTACAACCATACAATCTTTGATAAACCTGTCAAAAACAAGCAATGGGGAAAGGACTCCCTGTTTAATAAATGGTGTTGGGAAAACTGGCTAGCCATGTGCAGAAAGCAGAAACTGGACCCCTTCCTGGCACCTTACACTAAAATTAACTCCAGATGGATTAAAGACTTAAACATAAGACCTGGCACCATAAAAACCCTAGAAGGAAATCTAGGCAAAACTATCCAGGACATAGGAGTAGGCAAGGACTTCATGAACAAAACACCAAAAGCATTGGCAACAAAAGCCAAAATAGACAAATGGGACCTAATGAAACTCCGCAGCTTCTGCACAGCAGAAGAAACAGTCACTAGAGTGAATCGGCAACCAACAGAATGGGAAAAAATTTTTGCAGTTTACCCATCTGACAAAGGGCTGATATCCAGAATTTACAAAGAACTCAAACAGATTTACAGGAAAAAAACAAGCCCATTCAAAAGTGGGCAAAGGATATGAACAGACACTTTACGAATGAAGACATATATGAGGCCAACAATCATATGAAAAAATGCTCATCGTCACTGGTCATCAGAGAGATGCAAATCAAAACTACATTGAGATACCATCTCACGCCAGTTAGAATGGCGATCATTAAAAAATCTGGATGAGTTTGTGTCGTTTGTAGGGACATGGATGAATCTGGAGAACATCATCCTCAGCAAACTGACACAAGAACAGAAAATGAAACACCGCATATTCTCACTCATAGGTGGGTGATGAAAAATGAGAACACATGGACACAGAAAGGGGAGTACTAAACACTGGGGTCTATTGGGGTGAAAAGGGGAGGGCCAGTGGGAGGGGGAGGTGGGGAGGGATAGCCTGGGGAGAAATGCCAAATGTGGGAGAAGGGGAGAAGAAAAGCAAAGCACACTGCCATGTGTGTACCTACGCAACTGTCTTGCATGCTCTGCTCATGTACCCCAAAACGTATAATCCAATAAAAAATTAAAAAAAAAAATCTGGAGACAACAGATGCTGGAGAGGATGTGGAGAAAAAGGAACACTTTTACACTGTTGGTGGGAGTGTAAATTAGTTCAACCACTGTGGAAGACAGTGTGGCAATTCCTCAAGGCCTTAGAAATAGAAATTCCATTTGACCCAGCAATCTTATTACTGGGTATATATCCAAAAGACTATAAGTCGTTCTACTATAAGGACACATGCACACGAATGTTCATTGCAGCACTGTTTACAATAGCAAAGACTTGGAATCAACCCAAATGCCCATTGATGATAGACTGGATTGGAAAAATGTGGCACATATACACCATGGAATATTATGCAGCAATCAGAAATGATGAGTTTGTGTCATTTGTAGAGACATGGATGAATCTGGAGAACATCATCCTCAGCAAACTGACACAAGAACAGAAAATGAAACACCACATATTCTCACTCATAGGCGGGTGATGAAAAATGAGAACACATGGACACAGAGAGAAGAGTACTAAACACTGGGGTCTATTGGGGGGAAAAGGAGAGGGCCAGTGGGAGGGGAGGTGGGGAGGGATAGCCTGGGGAGAAATGCCAAATGTGGGTAAAGGGGAGAAAGGAAGCAAAACACACTGCCATGTGTGTACCTATGCAACTGTCTTGCATGTTCTGCACATGTACCCCCAAACCTAAAATGCAATAAAAAATTAAAAAAAAAAAAACAACCACTGATGTAAACATTTGAGTTGGCATTCACACTGTATTTAATGTTGTTTATGAAAATCTATTCTCTATATAGTGATCAGGGAATTGATAATGCTTTTGAATAGTTATTTATTAAAGATCTGCTATGTAATTAATCAGTTTATTCTTTCTTTTAATCAACAAATATTTATAGTGTGTTTATTGTGGGTAGCCACTGTACTAGGCATTAAAAATATGAAGATAAATAAGAAACTTCCTTAATATAGCCTGCAGTCTAGTATTACAATTGAACTCATTAGTACAAAATCTTGACTTTTTATCTTTTATCTTATCTTGGTCGAATTAAGGATGTTAAAGTTTTTGCACACGTGAGTTTGTGTTCTGAGTAATCTTAACCACTGGAATAAATTATGTTCCAATCAGCATTTTTATGAGTTAAATCAAGATGTTCTCATTTCTCCCTTCTCCGGAGAGTTGCATCTATGTTCTGGGAGATTTGTGTGGAGGTGCATGGGGAAAGGGAGGTGCCTCTCTTCATATATCTTTATGATGATGTGTCTGTTCTGATCCTCATTTGTCCTTTCATGTTGGCACTGACTGAATGACCTGAATTTTTACCTGGCATTTTATCTTGCAACATGCACTTGAACTGGTTACTTTGCACTTTTAGCTTGACTGCCAGGCTGCTTTGGGGCTTTTGACTCTTAAAGCCTCTGTTCCCTTCACTGTGTCATGGAAAATGTTTTGCTATTCTTGCATGCCATACTGCAGCTGTGGAAAATTTGGTGGCTGTCAGAGACCTTTCTTCTTACATATCAGTACTGGCATTTCTTTTCTGCTTTCTCCTTGCTATGGCTTCTCAAAACAGTCTATGTCTCTTGCTGCTTTCTAGGGCTCCTAATGGACTATTAGCATATTTTTGTTGGTTAGTATACACAAATTAGAAGGGGAAGCTCACTAAAATGGATTACTCAAAAAAGTTTATTTTGTTAGATAATAAGAAGAAAAAGTACCATATCCCTATCTCCTTACAGTAGCAGAATGAATAGAACAGATGGAGCATCTTCCCTTCATCATCTAAAAAGGAACTTATGTTGAGTTCTAAAGATATTACAAAACTTAAATACTATTTTTTTGTTTTTTGGTCTATTACATATTTCATAGGTGCCTTATTTTGTGACTCATTCATTAAGTCTCAGAAACAAGAATCTTCATTAATTATTCTTGATACCCTTCTTTTCTTCTATGCCTTATACTTATTCTTAATTAAATGAGGTTATATTTTTTTTTAATTAAATGAGGTCAATATATACAACATCCCAGAACTGCTATGTTTAACATTAATGATTAGATAAAACTTACTATAATTGTGACATAATTTGTTTTTTATTTTGCAGCTGATAATGAAGTGAAAAAGAAAAACAGAATAAAAGATAGGGCACTCATAGGTGAGTTAAAATTTGTTAATTAAACAAATATTTACTGAATAACTAGGCAGTGCTAGACACTATATTAAGAGCTAAAAATATGAATAAGTAAAATGAACTTCTAAAACATAGTACTAGCTGTGGGAACATTGTTTTTGTATATATTTTTTAAAAATATAGTTCATTTGGTAAACATAGAGACAACACATTTATTTTAAAATACCCATTTTGTTCTTAGACAATAAGTTTAATAGTTTCCCTTCTGTGTGATTTTGTTATTATATGGCCATTTCTCTTTTTTTAAATTGCATTTTAAATTTTGGGGTACATGTGAAGAACGTGCAAGATAGTTGTATAGGTACACACGTGGCAGTGTGTTCTGCTGCCTTCCTCCGCTTCACATATATCTGGCATTTCTCCCCATGCTATCTCTCCCCAACTCCCCACCCCCCACTGTCCCTCCCCTATTCCCCTCAACAGACCCCAGTGTGTAGTGCTCCCCTCCCTGTGTCCATCTGTTCTCATTGTTCAACACCTGCCTATGAGTGAGAACATGCGGTATTGTGTTTTCTGTTCTTGTGTCAGTTTGCTGAGAATGATGTTCTCCAGGTTCAACCATGTCCCTACAAAGGACACAAACTCATCATTTTTGATTGCTGCATAATATTCGATGGTGTATATGTGCCACATTTTCCCAGTCCAGTCTATCATCGATGGGCATTTGGGTTGATTCCAGGACTTTGCTATTGTAAACAGTGCTGCAATGAACATCCGTGTGCATGTGTCCTTATAGTAGAACGATTTATAGTCCTTTGGATATATACCCAGTAATGGGATTGCTGGGTCAAATGGAATTTCTATTTCTAGGTCCTTGAGGAATTGCCACATAGTCTTCCACAATGGTTGAACTAATTTACACTCCCACCAACAGTGTAAAAGTGTTCCTATTTCTCCACAGCCTCTCCAGCATCTGTTGTCTCTAGATTTTTTAATGATCGACATTCTAACCTGCATGAGATGGCATCTCAATGTAGTTTTGATTTGCATTTCTCTAATGACCAGTGATGATGAGCATTTTTTCATATGTTTGTTGGCCTCATGTATGTCTTCTTTGGTAAAGTGTCTGTTCATATCCTTCGCCCACTTTTGAATGGGTTTGTTTTGTTCTTGTAAATCTGTTTTAGTTCTTTGTAAATTCTGGATATCAGCCCTTTGTCAGATGGGTAAACTGCAAAAATTTTTTCCCGTTCTATTGGTTGCTGACTCACTCTAATGACTGTTTCTTTTGCTGTGCAGAAGCTGTGGAGTTTGATTAGGACCCATTTGTCTGTTTTGGCTTTTGTTGCCAATGCTTTTGGTGTTTTGTTCATGAAGTCCTCGCCTACTCCTATGTCCTGAATGGTTTTGCCTAGATTTTCTTCTAGGGTTTTTATGGTGTTAGGTCTTATGTTTAACTCTTTAATCCATCTGGGGTTAATTTTAGTGTAAGGTGTCAGGAAGGGGTCCAGTTTCTGCTTTCTGCACATAGCTAGCCAGTTTTCCCAACACCATTTATTAAACAGGGAATCCTTTCCCCATTGCTTGTTTTTGTCAGGTTTATCAAAGATTGTATGGTTGTAGATATGTTGTGTTGCTTTCGATGCCTCTGTTTTGTTCCATTGGTCTATATCTCTGTTTTGGTACCAGTACCATGCTGTTTGATTACTGTAGCCTGGTAGTATAGTTTGAAGTCCAGTAGTGTGATGCCTCCCACTGTGTTCTTTTTACTTAGAGTTGACTTGGCTATGTGGGCTCTCTTTTGGTTCCATATGAAGTGTAAGGTGGTTTTTTCTAGTTCTGTGAAGAAGGTCATTGGTAGCTTGATGGGGATAGCATTGAATCTGTAAATTACTTTGGGCAGTTTGGCCATTTTCACGATATTGATTCTTCCTAACCATGAACATGGAATGTTTCTCCATCTGTTTGTGTCCTCTCTTATTTGTTGAGCAGTGGTTTGTAGTTCTCCTTGAAAAGGTCCTTTACGTTCCTTGTTAGTTGTATTCCTAGGTATTTTATTCTCTTTGTAGAAATTCTGAATGGCAGTTTGTTCTTGATTTGGCTCTCTTTAAGGCTGTTATTGGTGTATAGGAATACTTGTGATTTTTGCACATTGATTTTGTATCCTGAGACTTTGCTGAATTTGCTTATCAGTTTCAGGAGATTTTGGGCTGAGATGATGGGGTCTTCTAGATATACTATCATGTTATCTGCAAATAGAGACAATTTGGCTTCCTCCGCCTGATTGCTCTAGCTAGAACTTCCAGTACTATATTGAATAGGAGTGGTGAGAGAGGGCATCCTTGTCTAGTGCCAGATTTCAAAGGGAATGCTTCCTGTTTTTGCCCTTTCAGTATGATATTGGCTGTTGGTTTGTCGTAAATAGCTTTTATTATTTTGAGATATGTTCCGTCAATACCGAGTTTATTGAGGGTTTTTAGCATAAAGGGCTGTTGAATATTGTCAAAGGCCTTCTCTGCATCTATTGAGATAATCATGTGGTTTTTGTCTTTGGTTCTGTTTATGTGGTGAATTATGTTTATAGACTTGCATATGTTGAACCAGCGTTGCATCCTTGGGATGAATCCTACTTGATCACGGTGGGTAAGCTTTTTGATGTGCTGTTGCAATCGTCTTTCCAGTATTTTATTGAAGATTTTTGCGTCTATGTTCATCATGGATATTGGCCTGAAGTTTTCTTTTCTTGTTGAGTCTCTGCTGGGTTTTGGTATCAGGATGATGTTGGTCCCATAAAATGATTTGGGAAGGATTCCCACTTTTTGGATTATTTGGAATAGTTTCAGAAGGAATGGTAACAGTTCCTCTTTGTGTGTCTGGTAGAATTTGGCTGTGAACCCATCTGGACCTGGGCTTTTTTGTGTGTGGTAGGCTCTTAATTGCTGTCTCAACTTCAGATCTTGTTATTTGTCTATTCATGGTTTCAACTTCTTCCTGGTTTAGGCTTCAGAGGACTCAAGTGTCCAGGAATTTATCCATTTCTTGCAGGTTTACTAGTTTATGTGCATAGAGTTGTTTGTAATATTCTCTGATGATGGTTTGAATTTCTATGGGATCTGTGGTGATTTCACCTTTATCATTTTTTATTGCATGTATTTAGTTATCCTCTCTTTTCTTTTTTATTAGTCTGGCTCTTGGTCTGTCTATTTTGTTGATCTTTTCAAAAAACCAGCTCCTGGATTTATTGATTTTTTGAAAGGTTTTTCATGTCTCTATCTCCTTCATTTCTGCTCTGATCTTAGTTATTTCTTGTCTTCTGCTAGGTTTTGAGTTTTTTGGATCTTGCTTCTCTAGTTCTTTCAATTTTGACGATAGTGTGTCAATTTTGGATCTCTCCTTTCTTCTCATGTGGGTACTTATTGCTATATATTTTCCTCTAGAGACTGCTTTAAATGTGTCCCAGAGATTCTGGTATGTTGTGTCTTTGTTCTCGTTGGTTTTGAAGAACTTCTTTATTTCTACCTTTATTTCATTGTTTATCCAGTCAACATTCAAGAACCAGTTGTTCAGTTTCCATGAAGCTGTGCGGTTCTGAGTTAGTTTCTGAATTCTGAGTTCTAGTTTGATTGCACTGTGGTCTGAGAGACTGTTTGTTATGATTTCTGTTCTTTTGCATTTGGTGAGGAGTAATTTACTTCCAGGTATGTGGTCAGTTTTAGAGTAGGTGTGATGTGGTGCTGAGAAGAATGTATATTCTGTGGATTTAGGGTGGAGAGTTCTGTAAATGTCTATCAGGTTTTCTTGTTCCAGGTCTGAGTTCAAGCCCTGGATATCCTTGTTGATTTTCTGTCTGGTTGATCTGTCTAATATTGACAACTGGGTGTTAAAGTCTCCCACTATTATTGTGTGGGAGTCT
Source organism: Callithrix jacchus (assembly GCF_049354715.1). NCBI lineage: Eukaryota > Metazoa > Chordata > Mammalia > Primates > Cebidae > Callithrix > Callithrix jacchus. The sequence continues at coordinate 87,386,277 of NC_133506.1, forward strand.
AAGTCTCTTTGTAAGTCATTAAGAACCTGTCTTATGTATCTGGGTGCTCCCGTATTGGGTCTCTATATATTTAGGATCATTAGCTCTTCTTGTTGCATTGATCCTTTTACCATTATGTAATGTCCTTCTTTGTCTCTTTTGATCTTTTTTGCTTTAAAGTCTATTTTATCAGAGACAAGAATTGCAACTCCTGCTTTTTTTTGCTGTCCATTTGCTTGGGAAATCTTCCTTTATCCCTTTATTTTGAGCCTTTGTGTATCCGTGCATGTGAGATGGGTTTCCTGGATACAGCACACCGATGGGTTTTGGCTTTTTATCCAATTTGCCCATTTGTGTCTTTTGATTGTTCCATTTAGCCCATTTACATTTAGGGATAATATTGTTATTTGTGAATTTGATACTGCCATTTTGATGCTCGGTGGCTGTTTTGCCCATTAGTTGATACAGGTTCTTCATTGTGTTGATGCTCTTCCCATTTGGTATGTTGTTGGAGTGGCTGGTACTGGTTGTTCCTTTCTATGTGCAGTTCCTCTTTCAGGAGCTCTTGTAAAGCAGGCGTGGTGGTGACAAAATCTTTGAGTACTTGCTTGTTCACGAAGGATTTTATTTTTCCTTCACTTATGAAGCTCAGTTTGGCTGGATATGAAATTCTGGGTTGAAAGTTCTTTTCTTTGAGGATGTTGAATATTGCCCCCACTCTCTTCTGGCTTGTAGGGTTTCTGCCGAGAGATCTGCTGTGAGTCTGATGAGCTTCCCTTTGTGGGTAACCCGACCTTTCTCTCTGGCTGCCCTTAGTATTTTCTCCTTCATTTCAACCCTGGTGAATCTGATGATTAAGTGCCTTGGGGTTGTTCTTCATGAGGAATATCTGTGGTGTTCTCTGTATTTCCTGGACTTGAATATTAGCATGCCTTGCTAGATTGGGGATGTTTTCCTGGATAATATCCTGAAGAGTGTTTTCCAGCTTGGATTCATTCTCTTTGTCACATTCAGGTACACCTATCAAACGTAGATTAGGTCTCTTTACACAATCCCACATTTCTTAGAGATTTTGTTCATTCCTTTTTGTGCTTTTTTCTCTAATGTTGTTTTATTTCATGAGTTGATCTTTGACCTCTGATATCGTTTCTTCTGCTTGGTCAATTCGGCTGTTGAAACTTGTGCATGCTTCGTGAAGTTCTCGTGTTGTGTTTTTCACCTCCATCAATTCACTCATATTCCTCTCTGAGTTGTCCATTCTTGTTATCATTTCATCAAATCTCTTTTCAAGGTTCTTAGTTTCTTTGTATTGAGTTAGAACATGTTCTTTTAGCTCACAGAAGTTTCTCATTACCCACCTTCTGAAATCTGATTCTGTCATTTCATCACACTCATTCTCCATCCAGCTTTGTTCCCTTGCTGGTGAGGAGTTGTGATCCCTTGTAGGAGGAGAGGTGTTCTGGTTTCGGGTGTTTTCCTCCTTTTTTCACTGGTTTCTTCCCATCTTTGTGGATTTTTCTACCTGTCGTTTGTGTAGTTGCTGATTTTCAGATTGGGTCTCTGAGTGGACGTCTAGATTGTTGATAATGAAGTTATTTCTGTTTCTTAGTTTTCCTTCTAACATCTGGCCCCTCTGCTGTAGGACTGCTGAGGTCCACTCCAGGCCCTGCTTGCCTGGGGATCACCTGCAGCAGCTGCAGAACAGTAAGGGTTCTACCAGTTTCTTTTTCTGCTACCTTTGTCCCAGAATGATGCCCGCCAAATGTCAGTTGATCAGTCCTTTGTGAGGTGACTCTTTGGATATACGGGGTTCAGGGAGCTGCTTGAGGAGACAGTCTGTCCTTTATAGGAGCTCAAGTGCTGAGTTGTGAGCTCCATTTTTCATTCAGAGCTGCTAGGTAGGTACATTTAAGACTGCTGCAGCGGAACTCATAAATCTCTTCTATTTTTTTCTCCCAGGTGTTCTGTCCCAGGGCATTAGGGCTTTATTCATGAGTATCCGTTGTGCTGCTGCCTTTTCTTTTTTCAGGGCTGCCCTGCCCAACAAGGAGGCAGCCTAGTCACTGTCTGCCTGCAGAGGCTTTGCTGAGCTGCTGTGGGCTCCGCCCTGCTGCCATGTGAACTTCCCTGCAGTTCTGTTTATATGGGTATCATTAGAACTGCCTCGGCAATGGTGGCCCACCTCTGTATCGGTGGACTCTCTCTGTTATGGCAGGTTGCCTTGGCAACGTTAGGCTGCCTCAGCAATGGCAGACTACCTCTGTACGGGTGGATTGCCTCAGTAATGGTGGACGCCCCTCTCCCACAGAGCTGGGCTGTCCCAGGTTCAGCTGTGCTTGCTGTGAAACTCTCAACCCCGAGCATTTCCAATTGCTGTTTTTTTGTTTGTTTTTGTGTGGGTGGAACCTGCCAAGCCTGATCACCTGGCTCCCTCCCTTAGAGGCTTTTTTTTTTTTTCTAAGTTGAATGGTTGACTGTCTCCCAAGTGTTCCAGGCGCCTGCTGAAAGGGCACCGGGATCTGTGTGATTTCCTGGGCCCGACCCACTGCAGCAGCTGAAACAGTGGTGCTGCCTGGGAATCTCCTGGCCTGGCTCCCTGTTTAATCAGATGAATGGGTGAATCTGCCTTCTCGGAGCTCCAATTGCCAGCTTAAAAGGGCAACCAGACCAGTGTATTTTGTATGGAGAACTGCCACGCCGGGCGCTGGCAAAACAGCCACCCCGGCCGAAACAGCCGTGCTGGCCAAAACAGCTGCACTGGCCAAAACAGCCATGCTGGCCTAAACAGCCGCGCTGGTGACCCGTGGGGCTCCTCCACCTGGGAATCTTCTGGTCTGTGTGCAATAAAGATTTGTCTGGAAATGCGGCATCCACTCACCCTCTGCGCTTTCACCTGAGCTGCTCCTAAGGGGCCATCTTGGATCTTCTCCTATATGGCCATTTCTTATTACATGAGATTTCTTTTGGCTACATCTAGATCTGAAAAAAATGTTTAGTAATATTATCCTTTTGTGACAGCATGCTATTTATTACTTTTAGATTTCTTAATAATCTTGGCAAGTAAAAAAAATCACAAAATTATAGGTATTCATGGAAACTCATACCTTGAATAATTGTTTTAACTTAATAAATAGAGATTGTAAAGTTGGCAATTCAAGTAAAATCAAGCCTTCCAACTCATCTTTTCAAAGCCTTTATTGATTATAATTATTCAGTTTGGTGTCTGCATTGCCATAATTAATTAAATAATTAGCTGATCAAAATGTTTTATTCATCTTTATAAAGTTAAGCATTTATGTTCTAAAGTACAATAAATACCAAGGGATGATTTTCTTTCATTATATAAAACAGCAAGTAGGACTTATAACACGTAAACTTCACACTGTTATGTGATTTGATATTTTTCTTATTCCCATCAATACACTTGCTTTCTAAAGGAGAGGAGATTGATGTTAGTAATGTGGATGCTATTCTGAAAAACATGGATATAAAACTTACAGAAGAAGAACAACAATATCTACTAGACCACCTGTCTGCTACTGGTGAGGCTTTAAAATATCTCATTATGGTTATGAGTTTGGAGACTTTTCTGTGGGAATTTCTAATTCTATACTTATTTGAATTGCCTAGGCTAAATATTTTTTTAAAAATTATTTTCATACCATTACAAAAGTCCTGCTACTTACTATTTGACAGGCTAAGCAATAGTAAACTTCTTAGACATTAGTACCTGGTTCACCCTCCTGTCAGATTATTCTCCCTAAAGCACAGCTTTTAATGTGCTACCCTGCTGTTCAAAACCTTTAATGACTATGCACACCTGTATTTTTGCCTCAATTGTTTTCATTTTTTAAAATTGAGTATAATGTATATATAATAAAACCACAGATTAAGATTACACTATGATGGGCTTTTTTATTCAATAAATATTTAAGGAATACTATTTGCAACAACTGCGAGAAAAATAATTCTAAATACAGCAATAACACACCCTGAAACACTTTGAAATTAACCATTCTTTACTTTCCAAGGGGACTGTGGAGAAATGTTGTAAATAAGAGTAAATAACAGAATTGAATAATCTATCTAGTCAGGAATGGAGTCTCCAAGTCTCTTAGCTTTTCTGTCATTTGAAAGTAAATCACAGCTACAGAATAAAGGAAAACAATATTCATAGATATGGGTGATGAATTCACCTTTCCAGAGAATTCTTGTATGCTCCTTGCCACTTCATTACTTATTCCCTCCCAAGAGACAAACCACATTTCTACCATATTCTTATTACCATTGATTATTTTGCCTGTTCAGAACTTCCTATAAATTGAATTATACAGTATAATCTTATATATATAATCTTTTGTGTATGGCTGCTTTACTCAACAAGGTTTTGAGATTCATCAGTGGTGTTGAAAGTTTCAGTAGTTCTCTGCTCTTTTTGTTAAATAGTATTTCATTGTATGAGTTTATCAACATTTGTTTATCCTTTCTCCTGATATTAGATATTGGATTGCTCCAGTTTTTGATGGTTATAGTCACTACAAACATTCAAACTTATAGTTTGACTACACTATAAGTTTGTAGTGACTAGAAAAAACTGCCATTGTTTTTTTCAAAGTGGCTATACCGTCTCTGATATTGGCATTTCAGTTGCTCTGCAGACTTCCTAGCACTTGGTAGCATAAGCTATATATTTTTTACTATCATCATATGTGTGTATTGGTATTTCATTGTGGCTTTAATTTGTATTTCCCTATGGACAAGTCATGTTGAACAGCAAGTTCTTAATTGCCATCAGCATATTGTGTTTTCTAAAACGTCCATTCAAATATTTTGCCTACTTTTTGATTGCATTGTTTTCTGATTATTGACTCTTGAGAACCTTTTATGTATTCTAAATACAAGTTCTTTATTTGATAGACACTTTGTAAACATTTCTTCTCAGTCTGTTACTTATCTTTTCATTTTCTTACCAGTGATTTTTGAAACTTTTCTTTTGTAGATAGTGCTTTTGTACTGTATCTAAGAAATATTTACTAATTCAAAGATATATTTTCTACTATGTTTTCTTCTAGACCAGTGCTGTCCAAAAGACATATAATGCAACCCTCATATATAATTTTAGGTTTTCTTGTAGCTACATTAATAAAATTTGAAAGAGTTAAAAATTATTTAAAAATAAATTTTAAATAAAAATATCCTAAGGATTATCATTTACACTTGCAATCAGTATAAAACTTATTAATGAAATATTTTACTTCCCTTTTTTCAAACTAAGTTTTTTGAAATCTGTTGGATATTTTACTCTTATGACACACCTCACTTCAGACAATACACATTTCAAGTGTTCAACAGCTGCATATAGCTAGCTAGTGGCTATCCTATAGGGCAGCACAGTTCTAGAAGTTTTATGTTTAAAATTTTACACTTAGGTCTATGATTATTTTGACCTAGTTTTTTGGATATGTTATAATATATGAGTTGAGATTCTTTTTAAAAAACATATGGATATTCAATTGAATCAGCACCATTTGTTGAATGGACTATTTTTTACCATTGAATTGCCTTTTCCCTTCTGTAGAAAATCAGTTGATTTATATATATGTGGCTTTATTTCTGGATGATCTATTCAGTGTCATTTATGTTTTTATTTAGCCTTTAATGTATTTTTATCTTAAGTCTTGAAGTTGATACTGCCTGTCTACCAACTTTGTTCTTTTTTGCAAAATTGTTTTAACTATTGTATTTTTTATTTCTTTTTTTAATTAACCCTGTCCCTCTAGAGAGACAATTGTATTTATGATTGCTTTTTATTTTTTGCTTTTTCATATAAATTTTAGAATCAGCTTCTCAATTTCTACCAGAAATTTCTGCTAAGATTTCTATTAGCATTGCATTTAATCAATCAATTTGGGAAAATTGACAATTTAATGATATTGAATCTTCTAATCTATGACAAGGTATATGTCTTCATTTATTTATCTTTGATTTTGCTCAGCAGTGTTTTATAGCTTTTAACACAGAGATCTGTAAGTATGTGTATGGTTTTTTTACATTTCCTATGGTACTGATAGCACACAGATCTTATACATGTTTTGCCTGATTTACACTTAAGTATTTAATGGTTGTTGGTACTACTGTAAATAACAATTCAAAAAATCTTTCAATTTTCAATTATTTATTGTTAGTATATAAAAACATCATGTATTTTTATAGATTGGTCTGTAAATTCATCTGCTAGTTTTAACTTTTTTGGGAGAATCTTTAGAATTTTCTTTGAAAATATATATGTCTCTACGAAGAGAGGCTGGTTTATTTCTTTATTTTTTTTCTTTTCTTTTTTTGAGAGTCTTGCTCTGTCACTCAGGCTGGAATGCAGTGGCACTATCTTGGCTTCTGCGGGTTAAAGCAGTTCTCTGCCTCAGCCTCCCGAGTAGCTGAGATTACAGGCACCCGGCACTACGCCCAGCTAATTTTTGTATTTTTAGTAGAGACAGAGTTTCACCATCTTGGCCAGGTTTGTCTTGAACTCCTGACCTCATGATCCACCGCCTCAGCCTTCCAAAGTGCTAGGATTAAAGGCTTATTTTTTTTTCTAATCCACATGCCCTTTGTTTTCCTTGCCTTATTGTACTGGCTAGGACCTCCAGCACAAAGTTGAATAGCAGTGATGAGACCAGATATCCTTCCCTTGTTCCCAATTTTAGGGGGAAAGAAATCAGTTTTTCACCATTCAGTATGATGTTATGTGTTTTTCAACGCCCTTCATTGAAGGTTGAAGGAATTTCATTTAATTCCTAGTTTCCTGAGAGTTAACATTTATGGATAATCAATTCTGTTAAGCGCTTTTTTTTTTTTTTTTTTTGAGACGGAGTTTCACTCTTGTTGTTACCCAGGCTGGAGTGCAATGGCGCGATCTCGGCTCACCACAACCTCCGCCTCCTGGATTCAAGCAATTCTCCTGCCTCAACCTCCCGAGTAGCTGGGACTACAGGCGCGCGCAGCATGCCCAACTAATTTTTATATTTTTAGTAGAGACGAGGTTTCACCTTGTTGACCAGGATGGTCTCGATCATCTTGACCTCGTGATCCATCCGCCTCGGCCTCCCAAAGTGCTGGGATTATAGGCGTGAGCCACCGCACCTGGCCTAAACACTTTATCTGCATCCATTGAAGTGTTCAGCTTTTTTTCCTTATTTAGTTAATAGAGTAAATTACATTGATTGACTTTTTTTTTTTTTTAGACGGAGTTTCGCTCTTGTTACTCAGGCTGGAGTGCAATGGCGCGATCTCGGCTCACCGCAACCTCCGCCTCCTGGGTTCAGGCAATTCTCCTGCCTCAGCCTGTTAAACGAATTTTGTACTCCTAGGATAACTCTCATTTGGTCATAATATATTATCTCTTAAATATATTGCTTGATTCAATTTGTAGATATTTTTGAGGATATTTACACCTAAGTTCATGAAGAAGTTTAGATTGGAGGGTTTTTGTTTTGTTTTGCTTGTTCGTTTTCTGTGTTCGAGACAATTGTCTTACTCTGTTGCCCAGGTTGGAGTGCAGTGGCATGATCCTGGCTCACTGCAGCCTCAACCTCCAGAACTCAAGCGATCCTTCTGCCTCAGTCTTGTGAGTAGCTGGGACTACAGACATGAGCCATTGAATTTGGCCAGATCGTACCTTTTTTTCTTATACTATCTTCATGTGATTATAGTGTCAGAGTAATACTGCTCTCATAGGAAGAATTGGAAAGTGTCCCTTCCTCTCCTGTTTTCTGGAAGAGCTTGTATAGAATTGGTGCCATTTTTTCCTTAAATGTTCAATTGAATTGATCACTGAGGCCTTCCTCTTCTGGAATTTTCTCGATTGTAAGGTTTTAAGTATTCATTTAATTTCTTTAATAGATAGATACATAAATATTTGGCCTACCTATTTTGTTTTAGAGATCCTTGATAGTTTGTGTTTCAAGAAATTTGTTCTTTTTTTTGGATAGAACATTTATAGATAAAAAGTTACTCATAATATTTGCTTATTACCTGTTTATTGCCTGCAGGATTTGTAGTTGTTTTCCCTTCTTTTATTCCTGATTATTGGTTGGCTATTTGTGTATTCTCTGTTATTTTTTGATCATGTTACCAATTTTATTTATTTATTAAAACCAGCTTATAGTTTCATTGATTTATTCTCTTAGTTTTATGTTTTCAATTTTACCACCTTCTGTTCTTTATTTGCTTCCTTGTTCTTGCTTTAGATTAATATTGTTGATTTTCTGGTTTTGTCAAGTGGAATATTAGGTCACTGTCTTGATAGCTTTCTTTCTAGTATAACCATAAATACTACCCACTTTTTATTTCAGCACTACTTAAATGTATCCTACTTTTTATTGTATTTTTGTTATTCAATTCAAAATATTTTCTAATTATTCTTATGATTTACACTTTGACCTATAGATTATTTAGTGTGTTATTGAATTTCCAAAGGTTTGTGTAGTCTTGCAATCTTTTTCTGTTATTGTTTTCTGGTTTAATTCTATTCTGGTCAGAAATCATACACTATATTATTTATATTCTTTTAAAGTTGTTGAAGTTTATTTTATGGCCTATTTTACCTATTTAATAAGTATTAATTACTTATTATTATATAACAAATCACTCCCAGGACTTAACAGCTTAAAATGAGAACCACTTATTTGCACACAGCTTCAGTGGATCAAATATATGGGAGTGGCATAAGGGGTGGCTCTGGCTTAGGATCTCTGATGAGGCTGCAGTTAAGATGTAGGTTAGGGTTGCAGTCATCTGAAAGTTTCGCTGATGTTGGAGGATTCACCTCCAAGATTACTCACTTGCATAGATATTGCTAGTAGCAACTTTAGTACCCCCAGGTCTATGGCCAGAGGCCTTTGTTCCTTGCGATGTGGATCTCTCTATAGGGGTGAAAGATTTTAATTTTTCCTTCATTTTGAAAGGTTTTTTCCCTTTGTATAGAATTATGGGTTGACAACTTCCCCACTCTCCTTGTATTCTAGTATTTTAAAGATATAACTGCATAATATTCTATCTTTTATAGCTTTTGTTGAGAAGTGTGCTTCAATACTTTTCCTCTGCGTGTAATATGTTCTTTTTCTTTAGCTGCCTTTAATTTTTGTTTTTATCCTATGCCTCCTCTCTTTGGCAACCAAACACTGCATTTCATTGTAGTGGGCCTTGTGTGGGAGACAGCTTCTTGTTCCTTTTCCAGTAGTTAGTTGGAGGTATTAGTTGGCATTGGCATAGGATCCTAGCCCCAAGATGGTATCCTACTTCTCTCTCAGGGGGAAGGAAGTTTTCCAATTTACTATTTCCCCCTTCACCAACCTTCAGTGTGTTTTGTGATTTGTGCCTTGAGAATGACAGAATTTGTTGCCTCTCCCTAGCAGCATACAGTTTTTGAGCCTTATGAAAGAAGGGCCCATGCAGGCCTTGTGTCTTTCACATGATGGTGATTACTCCTCTCCTCCAGTCTGGCTTCACTGTGGAAGGCACTTTCTGATCCTGTGCCATGCCCCAATCTTTCTGTCATGAGCACCTGGAGGTGAATCTGCCAAGTGTCCTCTCAGATTTTATTTTCAAATATTTTAAACCTGCAGAAAATTTGCAGATATAATATAATGAACATCTATTTACCCAACATCTGTATTCACAAATTGCTAATACTTTGCCATATTTTTTATTGCCATCTATTTATCTATACAAGATAGATTATTTTCAAGACTATAATAATTCTTCCCAATTCTTTATAATTTTATTTTACCATTTTACTCTGTAAGAGGTACAGTATCTCCCTATCCTTTGAATCTGGGTTAGTATTGTGACTTTTTTTAACGAATAGAATGTGGTAGAAGTCACATCCTGGATCTTCCAAATCTAGATCTTAACAGTCCTATCAACTTCTGCTTTCATTATTGGATCCCTGAGCTGCAGTAAAGAATTCCATGGAGAAAGAGAAAGCTTGGGAGATTTTAAGACCACAAGGGGACAGAAGTCTTAAAGGATGAAAGACAACAAGAATAGGGGCCCCAATATTCCAGTTTTCCTCGTTGAAAAGCTAGATGTGTGAACAAGGGTGAATTAAAGCCCTCAACCCCAAATACATCCATCTGAGCAAGTCCAGCCAACCCTACATAGAATAGAAACAGGCCATCCCCAGTGAGCCCTGCAATTCCTGATGCACAGAATTTCAGTTATAGAAATTGTTACAGAAATATCTTTACTCTTGTTTTATGTTTTGGTTTATTTTCACTGATTACTTGCAGGTTGGTTGTGCTAAATATTAAACAAAGGCATTGCTAAAAAAAAGACATTTCTCTCATAACCACAATTCTCTTATTATATATCCACTGCCTATATTTAAGTCTTTAGCTTAGTATTTAGCATCCTCTTTGTTGTGGTCTCAACATAAATTGTCAATCTATGACCAGTCTGGAAAAGTACTGCCAATTGGTTCAGGGATTATCATTCTAAATCCAACTATGTGTGATGCAAGTACCTGCTTTAAAGATAATCAAGTATTATGGGTAGGTATTATTTTACATTAAAAACTTATTAACTTTACCTAAAGCAACATAAGTGCTCATCAACAGATGAATGGGTAATGGAAATGTGGTACTTATACGCAATGGAGTACTGTTCAGCCATAAAAAAATAATAAATTCCTGTTATTTCCTTTCCACTGTGAATGGAACTGGAGGTCATTATGCTAAGTGAAATAGGCCAGGCACAGGAAGACAAACATTGCATTTTCTCACTTATTTGTGGGATCTAAAAATTAAAATAATTGAATTCATGGAGATGGAGGGTAGAAAAATAGTTAGCAGAGGCTGGAAAGGGTAATGGGAACATATTGGGGAGGTGGGAATGGTTAATGGGTACAAAAAAAGTAGTTAGAAAGAATGAAGAAGACCTTGTATTTGATAGGATAACATGGTGACTACTGTCAATAATAATTTAAGTGTACATTTTAAAATAACGAGAAGAGTATAATTGGATTGTTTGTAACACAAAGGATAAATGTTTGAGGGGCTGGATACTCCATTTTACACGATATGATTATTATACATTGCATTCCTGTATCAAAACATCTCATGTAACTCATAAATAAATATACCTACTATGTACCCACAAAAATTTGAATTTAAAAGTTTTAAAAATTATTAACTTTCCTTAATTTACAGAAAAAAACCTTTTAAATCACAGTTGGCTAAGAAACTTCAAAAACCCTCTTAGTCTCATAGCAAATAGTCAGAAATTACATGGCTTATTTGCAGCAGTTAATGTTACCTAGAGTCTGTTTGAGATATTACTAAAGATTCTTATTATTGATTCTTACTCTCTTGGTCTTATGAGAATAATTATAGTTTCAAAGATTATATGTATGTTCATGTAAATTGTATTTACATATTCTTTTACTGTACAATTGGTATTTATTTTTTCTTTCCACACAGTTAAGTATCTGTATATATATAGAGGTCAGAGGGTAGCATCAAGTCATGCTGCTATTACTTGTAACTGTTTGCTAATTAAAATCATATCTCCCTAATGCCAGATATAGGTGAAGGGGAGGAAGGCAGCAAATCACACTGCCACGTGTGTACCTATGCAACTATCTCGCATGTTCTTCACATGTACCCCAAAACCTAAAATGCAATTTAAAAAAAAATAAAATTATATCTCCCTTAACTTCTTATTATGGATCTTACCAAATGTGAAAAGGAGAAACATTGATAATAGAGTTTCTTCTTTCCATATATTTAGGAATATTTGTTTGGCTATTTTCCGTGAAAAAACTATTCTCCAGGCCACTGTAACAAGCCCCCAGATCATATATTACATGTAGAGATTAAATAGGATATTTAACAAATTAGATTTTATATTTTAAAAAGATGTTATAAATATCAGTGTTATATTCAAATGAGAAAAGATATATAGTATAACTCTTTTTATATTAGAAGAATAGATATAGACTCTGCTTCTATTACTTTTAAAATAAAAATACTAATGGCTATAATTTTTTAGCTTATGTAGTGTGTCAGGCATAAGTCTAAGTACTTCTTCTGTCTCTTTTAATACTTTCTCAAAGCCTATGAGATAGGTAGTATTATTTTCTCTGTTTTAGAGATGAGGAAGTAAAAACAACAGGTAAAGAAATTCTAGAAGAAATGGTAAAAATTGCCAAACATGAATTGTTTTTTGAATATCAATGCCTATATATATGAATTTATGTTATAGGTGATGAAGATATGGATATGAATACATTGACAGGGGTTGTGAAGATGCTTAAAGGTGAGAAAAATTGCCATGTCAAGATTGATAAAAGCAGTATGTTCCTTTCCACATTTTCCTCCATTTTTGTTTATCCCTGTATCTTATTAATAGGTTATTTTTACCATTTACTAAAATGGTTAAAAATTAAAAGGTACAGAAAGGCTAAAAATAAAATGAAACAATTCCTTATTCCATCTTTCCCCACCTCCAGTCACACTCCCCTTAAGTTTTCACTTAAAACCTTGAATTTTATCATTGACAACAAACATTGTCAATTGTTTTCCTTGAAGTCTGATGGGTTCACTTTACTCATTTTGAAGAGATCTTCTATATATCCATGTCTGAATAAGTGTAGTTTGCCTTTCATTCTTTCAAGTAAAACTGTTGTCCATGAAGAAAACAGCTAGTTCAGCTCACAGCTTAATCACAAGATGCTTTTCCCAAGAAAGTTCTTTTAGTTCTGTATGTAGCAGAAGTACTCTCTGTATTCATCATACAAAATACTCAAAAGACATATAATTATCAAGATATATTTTTTTTAATTTTTTATTGGATTATAGGTTTTGGGGTACATGAGCAGAGCATGCAAGACAGTTGCGTAGGTACACACATGGCAGTGTGCTTTGCTTTTCTTCTCCCCTTCACCCACATTTGGCATTTCTCCCCAGGCTATCCCTCCCCACCTCCCCCTCCCACTGGCCCTCCCCTTTTCCCCCCAATAGACCCCAGTGTTTAGTACTCCCCTTTCTGTGTCCATGTGTTCTCATTTTTCATCACCCACCTATGAGTGAGAATATGCGGTGTTTCATTTTCTGTTCTTGTGTCAGTTTGCTGAGGATGACGTTCTCCAGATTCATCCATGTCCCTACAAACGACACAAACTCATCATTTCTGATTGCTGCATAATATTCCATGGTGTATATGTGCCACATTTTTCCAATCCAGTCTATTATCAATGGGCATTTGGGTTGATTCCAGGTCTTTGCTATTGTAAACAGCGCTGCAACGAACATTCGTGTACATGTGTCCTTATAGTAGAACGATTTATAGTCTTTTGGATATATACCCAGTAATGGGATTGCTGGGTCAAATGGAATTTCTATTTCTAAGGCCTTGAGGAATCGCCACACTGTCTTCCACAATGGTTGAACTAATTTACACTCCCACCAACAGTGTAAAAGTGTTCCTTTTTCTCCACATCCTCTCCAGCATCTGTTGTCTCCAGATTGTTTAATGATCGCCATTCTAACTGGCGTGAGATGGTATCTCAATGTGGTTTTGATTTGCATCTCTCTGATGACCAGTGACGATGAGCATTTTTTCATATGATTGTTGGCCTCATATATGTCTTCTTTCGTAAAGTATCTGTTCATATCCTTTGCCCACTTTTGAATGGGCTTGTTTGTTTTTTTCCTGTAAATCTGCTTGAGTTCTTTGTAAATTCTGGATATCAGCCCTTTGTCAGATGGGTAGACTGCGAAAATTTTTTCCCATTCTGTTGGTTGCCGATCCACTCTAGTGACTGTTTCTTTTGCCGTGCAGAAGCTGTGGAGTTTCATTAGGTCCCATTTGTCTATTTTGGCTTTTGTTGCCAATGCTTTTGGTGTTTTGTTCATGAAGTCCTTGCCTACTCCTATGTCCTGGATAGTTTTGCCTAGATTTCCTTCTAGGGTTTTTATGGTGCCAGGTCTTATGTTTAAGTCTTTAATCCATCTGGAGTTAATTTTAGTGTAAGGTGTCAGGAAGGGGTCCAGTTTCTGCTTTCTGCACATGGCTAGCCAGTTTTCCCAACACCATTTGTTAAACAGGGAATCCTTGCCCCATTGCTTGTTTTTGTCAGGTTTATCAAAGATTGTATAGTTGTATGTATGTTGTGTTGCCTCCGGTGCCTCTGTTTTGTTCCATTGGTCTATATCTCTGTTTTGGTACCAGTACCATGCTGTTTTGATTACTGTAGCCTTGTAGTATAGTTTGAAATCCGGTAGTGTGATGCCCCCCGCTGTGTTCTTTTTGCTTAGAATTGACTTGGCTATGCGGGCTCTCTTTTGGTTCCATATGAAGTTCAAGGTGGTTTTTTCCAGTTCTGTGAAGAAAGTCAATGGTAGCTTGATGGGGATAGCATTGATTCTGTAAATTACTTTGGGCAGTATAGCCATTTTCACGATATTAATTCTTCCTAACCATGAACATGGAATGTTTCTCCATCTGTTTGTGTCCTCTCTGATTTCGTTGAGCAGTGGTTTGTAGTTCTCCTTGAAGAGGTCCCTTACATTCCTTGTGAGTTGTATTCCAAGGTATTTTATTCTTTTTGTAGCAATTGCGAATGGCAGTTCGCTCTTGATTTGGCTTTCTTTAAGTCTGTTATTGGTGTAGACGAATGCTTGTGATTTTTGCACATTGATTTTATATCCTGAGACTTTGCTGAAGTTGCTTATCAGTTTCAGGAGTTTTTGGGCTGAGGCAATGGGGTCTTCTAGGTATACTATCATGTCGTCTGCAAATAGAGACAATTTGGCTTCCACCTTTCCTATTTGAATACCCTTTATTTCTTTTTCTTGCCCGATTGCTCTGGCTAGAACTTCCAGTACTATATTGAATAGGAGTGGTGAGAGAGGGCATCCTTGTCTAGTGCCAGATTTCAAAGGGAATGCTTCCAGTTTTTACCCATTCAGTATGATATTGGCTGTTGGTTTGTCGTAAATAGCTTTTATTACTTTGAGATACGTTCCATCGATACCGAGTTTATTGAGGGTTTTTAGCATAAAGGGCTGTTGAATTTTGTCAAATGCCTTCTCTGCGTCAATTGAGATAATCATGTGGTTTTTGATTTTGGTTCTGTTTATGTGGTGAATTACATTGATAGACTTGCGTATGTTGAACCAGCCTTGCATCCCCGGGATGAATCCTACTTGATCATGATGAATAAGTTTTTTGATTTGCTGTTGCAATCGGCTTGCCAATATTTTATTGAAGATTTTTGCATCTATGTTCATCATGGATATTGGCCTGAAGTTTTCTTTTCTTGTTGGGTCTCTGCTGGGTTTTCGTATCAGAATGATTTGGGAAGTATTCCCTCTTTTTGGATTGTTTGAAATAGTTTTAGAAGGAATGGTACCAGCTCCTCTTTGTGTGTCTGGTAGAATTCGGCTGTGAACCCGTCTGGACCTGGGCTTTTTTTGTGAGGTAGGCTCTTAATTGCTGCCTCGACTTCAGACCTTGTTATTGGTCTATTCATAGTTTCAGCTTCCTCCTGGTTTAGGCTTGGGAGGACACAGGAGTCCAGGAATTTATCCATTTCTTCCAGGTTTACTAGTTTATGCGCATAGAGTTGTTTGTAATATTCTCTGATGATGGTTTGAATTTCTGTGGAATCTGTGGTGATTTCCCCTTTATCATTTTTTATTGCATCTATTTGGTTGTTCTCTCTTTTATTTTTAATCAATCTGGCTAGTGGTCTGTCTATTTTGTTGATCTTTTCAAAAAACCAGCTCTTGGATTTATTGATTTTTTGAAGGGTTTTTCGTGTCTCAATCTCCTTCAGCTCAGCTCTGATCTTAGTAATTTCTTGTCTTCTGCTGGGTTTTGAGTTTTTTTGATCTTGCTCCTCTAGCTCTTTCAATTTTGACAATAGGGTATCAATTTTGGATCTCTCCATTCTCCTCATATGGGCACTTATTGCTATATACTTTCCTCTAGAGACTGCTTTAAATGTGTCCCAGAGGTTCTGGCACGTTGTGTCTTCGTTCTCATTGGTTTCGAAGAACTTCTTTATTTCTGCCTTCATTTCGTTGTTTACCCAGTCAACATTCAAGAGCCAGTGTTTCAGTTTCCATGAAGCTGTGCGGTTCTGGGTCGGTTTCTGAATTCTGAGTTCTAACTTGATTGCACTATGGTCTGAGAGGCTGTTTGTTATGATTTCAGTTGTTTTGCATTTGTTGAGCAGTGCTTTACTTCCAATTATGTAGTCAATTTTAGAGTAGGTGTGATGTGGTGCTGAGAAGAATGTATATTCTGTGGATTTGGGGTGGAGAGTTCTGTAAATGTCCACCAGGTTTGCTTGCTCCAGGTCTGAGTTCAAGCCCTGGATATCCTTGTTGATTTTCTGTCTGGTTGATCTGTCTAGTATTGACAGTGGAGTGTTAAAGTCTCCCACTATTATTGTGTGGGAGTCTAAGTCCTTTTCTAAGTCATTAAGAACTTGCCTTGTGTATCTGGGTGCTCCTGTGTTGGGTCCATATATGTTTAGGATCGTTAGCTCTTCTTGTTGTATCAATCCTTTTACCATTATGTAATGTCCTTCTTTGTCTCTTTTGATCTTTGTTGCTTTAAAGTCTATTTTATCAGAGATGAGAATTGCAACTCCTGCTTTTTTTTGCTTTCCATTAGCTTGGTAAATCTTCCTCCATCCCTTTATTTTGAGCCTTTGTGTATCCTTGCATGTGAGATGGGTTTCCTGGATACAGCACACTGATGGGTTTTGGATTTTTATCCAATTTGCCAGTCTGTGTCTTTTGATTGGTGCATTTAGTCCATTTACATTTAGGGTTAATATTGTTATGTGTGAATTTGATACTGCCATTTTGATGCTAAGTGGCTGTTTTGCCTGTTAGTTGTTGTAGATTCTTCATTATGTTGAAGCTCTTTAGCATTCAGTGTGATTTTGGAATGGCTGGTACTGATTGATCCTTTCTATGTGTAGTGCCTCTTTTAGGAGCTCTTGTAAAGCAGGCCTGGTGGTGACAAAATCTCTGAGTACTTGCTTGTTCGCAAAGGATTTTATTCTTCCTTCACTTCTGAAGCTCAGTTTGGCTGGATATGAAATTCTGGGTTGAAAGTTCTTTTCTTTAAGAATGTTGAATATTGGCCCCCTCTCTCTTCTGGCTTGTAGTGTTTCTGCTGAGAGATCTGCTGTGAGTCTGATGGGCTTCCCTTTGTGGGTGACCCGACCTTTCTCTCTGGCTGCCCTTAGTATTCTCTCCTTTATTTCAACCCTGTTGAATCTGACGATTATGTGCCTTGGGGTTGCTCTTCTTGCGGAATATCTTTGTGGTGTTCTCTGTATTTCCTGCAATTGAGTGTTGGCTTGTCTTGCTAGGTGGGGGAAATTTTCCTGGATGATGTCCTGAAGAGTATTTTCCAGCTTGGATTTATTCTCTTCGTCCCCTTCTGGTACACCTATCAAACGTAGGTTAGGTCTTTTCACATAGTCCCACATTTCTTGGAGACTTTGTTCATTCCTTTTTGCTCTTTTTTCTCTGATCTTGGTTTCTCGTTTTATTTCATTGAGTTGGTCTTCGACTTCAGATATTCTTTCTTCTGCTTGGTCAATTTGGCTATTGAAACTTGTGTTTGCTTCGCGAAGTTCTCGTATTGTGTTTTTCAGCTCCTTTAATTCATTCATATTCCTCTCTAAGGTATCCATTCTTGTTATCATTTCCTCGAATCTTTTTTCAAATCTTTTTTCAAGGTTCTTAGTTTCTTTGCATTGATTTAATACATGATCTTTTAGCTCACAAAAGTTTCTCATTATCCATCTTCTGAAGTCTAATTCCGTCATTTCGTCACAGTCATTCTCCGTCCAGCTCTGCTCCCTAGCTGGTGAGGAGTTTTGGTCCTTTCTAGGAGGCGAGGTGGTCTGGTTTCGGGTGTTTTCCTCCTTTTTGCGCTGGTTTCTTTCCATCTTTGTGGATTTGTCCGCTGGTCATCTGCGTAGTTGCTGACTTTTCGTTTGGGTCTCTGAGTGGACACCCAGAATGTTGATGATGAAGTATTTCTGTTGCTTGGTTTTCCTTCTACCAGTCTAGCCCCTTCGCTGTACGACTGCTGAGGTCCGCTCCAGACCCTGCTTGTCTGGGGTGCACCTCTAGTAGCTGTGGCACAGCGAGGGATGCTACCAGTTTCTTTTTCTGCTCTCTTTGTCCCAGGATGATGCCTGCCTAATGTCAGTCTTTTGGATATAGAGGGGTCAGGGAGCTGCTTGAGGAGACAGTTTGTACTTTATAGGGGTTTAATTGCTGAGCTGTGCACTCTGTTGTTCATTCAGGGCTGTTAGGCTGCTATGTTTTATTCTGCTGCAACAGAGCTCATTAAAAAACCCCCCCCCTTTTTTTTTTTTTTCTCAAATGCTCTGTGTTCAGGGGTTTGGGCTTTATTTTTGGATGTCCGATCAGGTGTCCTGCCCAGCTAGAAGGCAGACTAGCCACTGTTTGGCTGTCGAGGCTCCGCCCTGCTGTTGTGTGATTCGCGCTGTTCCTGCTGGCTCTGCTGTGGTCTCTGCCACGCCCTGCGGCGGAGTCTCTTCATTGTAGCGTGTTGCCTCAGCAACGGCAGGCTGCGTCAGCAGTGGGCGTGTATCTCAGTAGGGACGGGTTGCCTCGGCAACGGCTGGCTGCGTCAGCAATGGGCGTGTATCTCAGTTGGGGCGGGTTGCCTCGGCAACGGCTGGCTGCGTCAGCAGTGGGCGTGTATCTCGGGGCGGGTTGCCTCGGTAGTGGTGGACGCCCCTCCCCCACAGAGCGTCTCGGACTGTCTGCTCGGGATAGTTTGAAATCGCGGTTTTGTTCGTCCCACTGGGTATCCCAATCCCTGCAATCCCCTGGGCTGGCCTACTGTCCAAGTCTCATTCAGTCTCAAGTCCAGCCCTCTCAAGTCTCAGGTTGCCGGTTCAACAGGGCACCCGGACAAGCGCGCCCTGTGGGGATTCCTGGGTAGGGCCGGCCGCCGCCGCCCCGGCTGCTGGCATCCCGTGTCTTTTTTATACTTGGGCGTTTCCCCGTTTTGTGGGCAACAAAGATCAGTCTGGAAATGCCGCTCTGACTCACTGTTTGCGGATTCAACGAGAAGAGCTCCAACCCTGGGTTGTTCTCACAGCGCCATCTTGAGTCCTCTATCAAGATATTTTTAAGTAAAATTTATTTATTATTTTAGCACAAAGTCATGGCAGTAAAAAATATAATGACTAGTAGTATTGCTTGGTGCATCTGCGTTGGTTTGTGATCAAATGCCATCAATTTTACCCACTTTTGTTTTTGTATTGTCAGTAAAAGTGTCAACACAATGAAAAAGGCAAATAATGTCTAATTACTGTTATGAAAATAGTTTCGACTTTGTGAGTTCCCTGAAAAGATCTTAGTGATTCCAGATGGTCTGCAGACAATGCTGTAAGATCTGCAGTTCTATATGTTAGCTATTGACACCCTGCTACTGATGATGATGGTTTTGCTCCTGACGTAGCTTCCACATCCCTTCCCTTTCTCAAGTTGTTATATGTAAAAGATCAGTTTTGCTTCTTCTGTTCATTGAATTAGTAACTTTAAATAATAAACACTAGCCTCTATTTCTTCTTCCATATCCTTTTGACAGTATCTCTTGACTCTCTACCATAGAATCAAAGAATATTAGTGCCTTTAATCCTCTTTAACTTCAATTTCCAGAAATCTGTTGGTTTTACTCTTCCATTGTTTAGAGTATATAATTATATGTATATATGTACAGATATATAATACATATATAGTTTTTAAAAGTATACATATAATTTTGAATTACATATATACATATATAATTATATGTATATATCTGCAGATATGTGTATATGTACATTTAATTATATGTATATATCTGCAGATATGTATATAGGTATATGTAATTATATGTATATATCTACAGATATGTGTATATGTATATTTCTAAAGTTTCTGAGTTTATTAGTGGGCCAGTAATATAGTTACTTCTTTTAGAGTTATGACATCTATAATACCCAAAGGAGAATGTCCTCATGTCCTGGATTCTTCCTTTTTATCAATATTAATATGTCAATGTCATGCCACATTTTATTTTTGTTTTGTTTATATGTAGACTATATCTTTTTCTCCTGGAATTTCTACTGGAGTTTCTTTTTCTTTTTTTCTTGTCAAATGATGGATCTAATGAGCTCTTGGCCACATTGGTAACATCTTAGAGCTTCTTACTCATTCCATATAATGGATTCTATTCTATTATATTGTCCACAGTGATAGTTTATCTGAGAATATAATTCTAAGTTCAAAATTATTTTCCTTCAGAATTAAAAAAAAACTTGAATCATTATTTATAAGAATATAATAGTAGCCCGGGTAATGACGTGATCTTGGCCCACTGCAACCTCCACCTCCCGGGGTCAAGCAATTCTCCTGCCTCAGGCTCCCGAGTAGTTGGGATTATAGGCACCCACCAGCACTCCCAGGTAATTTTTGTATTTTTAGTAGAGATGGGGTTTCACTATGTTGGCCAGGCTTATCTCAAACTCCTGAACTTAGGTGACCTGCCTGCCTCAGCCTCCCAAAGTGCTGGGATTATAGACATGAGCCACTGCACCCTGCCTGATTGTCTTTCTTTTCTCTTTGAGGCAAGACTTTTCTCCTTATCTTGGAGATCTGAGATTTTACAATGATGGGTCCAGTTGTGGATCATTTTCATTTTGCTTGGAACTCTGTGGGCTTTCTCAGCTTGTTTGTGTTTCTCTGAAGACCTTTTTTTAAAAAAAAAAAAAAGTCTCGCAGCCTTATTTTTAATTTTTTTCCAGAATCTTTAAGTTCTTACTAATAATATTTAACTTCTAAGGATGCTTCCTTTTTATTCATTTCACATAGTCCCACATTCATGCATTATGAGTATACTATCTTCCAGAATCTCTTTTAGCATATTAGAGATCTTTGTTGGTTTAAATTATCTTTCATTTCCTTAATCATCTATTTATATAGTTAAGAATGAGAGACTGAATAGATCATACCTGGTAGCCAATATGAGTCCGTCTTGTTTTTGTATCTGTGGATTAATTGAGCTTTTAGGTCTCCAGCATAAATAAAAGTCCTATGTATGAATGAAATGAAAGAAATGTGTTGTCTGCCAAGCTTTGCTGCAGAGAGAGCAGGTGGAGAGGCAACAGTTAGCTCAGAGGTCCTCTAAATGGCAGAATTCGTTGTGCTTTATTCTCAGTCATGAAAATCCACCTTGACTGCTGTAGTTTTCATTCTGTTGCTGGAGGGTTCTCCAGTATTTTGATGAGGGAGTAAATGCCAGTTTCTCTGTGACTCAGGGATTTTAGAGAAGGAGAGGTTGAGACTGGCTGTTTACAAATGTTCCATAGGCAGACCTTCATTTAACCTCTTTATTTTCAAATTTTACCTTCCTCCTGCCTTTTTAATTTTAAACGTAGTATCTGCTAAAACTGAGCATTGAACTTTTCTGGTGTTTTTGGTTCGTTTGTTTGTTTTCTGGGCAAATTGGCTTCCTTCACGTCTTTACTTCTATCTACCTAGTCCTTTGTATAGTCTAGACTACTTTCCTTCACCCTGTTTTATCAATTGTATCTACTTGTTTACTTCTTTGTTGTATGTCTCCCCAAAGTAGTATATAAATGACTTGAGACAGAGAATTTCTGTTTTGTTCACTACCATGTCCCTTTGAATTTATCATGAGTTTATTACCTTTTCCCCTTATTTTAATCAATTTCAATTGTTTTAAAGGGGTCTTGGCAAGAAAAGGAGAAAAACGTGTGTGTTTATTGCCAGCCTTTGGGATTACTTGTGATAATATTTTTCATGGGAAGAAAAACTCCTGTACTTTTACATGTTCACCTACATTTTGGCAGAAATCTTTTTTGGTTTTTTGTTTTTGCTAAAAATATAGAATTTGAAGATATTGGAAATGAAAAAAAGTTTTATACTGCTAATGCGAACTTAGTTACAACCTAAATATCTATGGAAAAATCAACATGTGAAATATTTATTGTTATCAGGTGAATATAGTCAACAATGGAAAGAATATATGAATTTAGTCTCAAATTAAGCCACTGCTTTCAAGTAAAATTTATATGAACTGATTGTCTATGTTATCATATAATGCCCAATAATTTTTACTGTGTCTTCAGCCGTTTATCATCACACACTGAAGCATAATGAAGGGAATGACTTTTATTTTAATTCTCATTATTCTAATGAACAACTCTCACTGTTTGTTGTTCTTAATGATAGTAAAGCACTGTGTTTTCATACTCCAAAATCATTAGAAAGATCACAATTTCTTGTTATGTACTTTTCTGTGTCTTCAAAGAAAAAATTGAGATCTGTAACCTGGACAATTTCCTGGAAGATATGGGGATTGAGCTTACATATGAGGAACACACAGAGCTAGTAAATTGTCTCCCAACCAGTGGTGAGTATTTCAATTATTTTGGTGCCTTTCAAGGAGGGTTTTGAGTTTAATTATAAGAAATACTGATACTGTACTTTTAATTACTATGCATACACAGAAATATCCAGTACTAAAGAAGGGGATATGTTTGTATATGTGCATTTATTATTACTATGATGATTTTTTTTTGAAATGGACATTAAGATTTTAAATGAATATTAACATTGTTATACAGAAAGTATCGGGACCCTAAATGTCACTGATTAAACTATGTAGTCTCAGAAACATCATTAAGGTGATTGGAAAGCCAAATATAGGCAGACCAAAGAAGAAATTTGGGGAATATAGGTAAGGGAGGCAAAGATGAAGAATGAAAAAAGAAAAATAAGTTTAAGTTCCATTTTACAGGTTATTAAGAACAGCCTAAGACAGTGTCATGAAATTCTAATTTATTTAGGTTAAACTGTCGTAGTAATAAAGGTGGCTTTCATTTACACAATGTTTACTATGTAGTAGAGACTATGTTTACTTCACAATATAATCCAAGAATAAATGAATATACATAATGTCTAAAATAAATATTTTCTTCCTATATATTGAATCATCAATGTCAGAATATAGATGTGAAAAAAGTTAATGAATTGCTGCTCCAATAGAGTGGTGGATGATTACAGCTACACACTAGTTTTTGTATTAGTCCATTCTTGCATTTTTATAAAGAAATACCTGAGACCGGGTGATTTATTAAAAAAAAAAAGGCTAATTGGTTTACACTTCCATAGGGTGTACAGGAAGCATGATCTGCTCGACTCCTGCGGAGGCCTCAGGAAACTTAAAATCATGGCAGAAGGTGAAGGGGAAGCAGGCATGTCACATGGCCAAAGCAGGATCAAGGGGGTGGGAAGGTGCTACACACTTTTAAACAACCAGATCTCCTGAGAACATTCACTATCACAAGAACAGCATGAAGGGGATGGTGGTAAACCATGCATGAGAATCTACCCCCATGATTCAATCACATCCCACCAGGTCCTACCTTCAGCACTGGGGATTACAATTTGACATGAAATTTGGGTGAGGCCACATATCTTAGCTATATCAGTGTTTAATGAGAAAGAAATAGGTCTAATGCTTGCTCATTTGCTCATTTATTCATTTAACAAATACTTATTGAGGACCCTGATGAATCAGGCCTGTTCATGCCATCAAGGAATTGTATAGTTCATTTGTGGGGAGTGGAAAATATACAAAGACAATTGGAAAGTAAAATGTTAAAAGTGCCACAATTATTGAGAGTAAGTAGACAATAAATACTTGTGGAATGATGGGAGGGGGAAAGTAGAAGGAAGGAAATAATGGTTACTTTCAGGTTACTGGAAGTAGTTAAATCTGATGAGGTGATTAAAGAAAAAAAGAGCTGCTGCTACAAAAGTGGGCAAGGCAGTATCATACAGTAACTTTATCCTACAGATAATAGTAAGATAAAGAACCATTATTCCAAGAATAAATGAATGTGTTTAATATCTAAAATAAATATTATTTTACTTGTTTGAGCCATTGAAGATTTTCTTCTTTGAGAGTGACATCATGTTTTGTCCTTTAAACTTTTTAGAGCCTTCAGGATAAATTTCATACATTTTTGCTCAAAAAAATAACAAACAAGGAAAACCCTTATTGATCTCTTAACTATATGTCCACCTCATTTCTTTCTCTCTCCTACCATACACTTCCAAGTCAGTGATCAAAATGAACTGGGCAGCTTGTTGAAAAAATTCAAACATAGAAACATATTCACACACACACACTACAGATAATTATGTGAATTTTGTATTAAAACATTGTTTATGTGGTGTATTACATTTATTGACTTGTGTATGTTAAACTATCCCTGCATCCCTGGTATGAAACTCACTTGATCATGGTGGATTATTTTTCGATATGTTATTGGATTCAGTTGGCTAGTATTTTGTTAAGGATTTTAGCATCTATGTTGATCAAGGATATTGGTCTTATAGTTTTCTTTTTTGGTTATATTCTTTCCTGGTTTTGGTATTAGTGTGATACTGGCTTCATAGAAAGAATTAGGGAAGGTTCCTTCTTTCTCTGTCTTGTGGAATAATGTCAAAAGTATTGGTACCAATTCTTCTTTGAGTGTCTGATAAAATACTGCTATGAATCCATCTGGTCCTAGACTTCTTTTGTTGGTAATATTTAATTACCATTTCGATCTTGCAGCTCATTATTGGTCCATTCAAGGTATTTAAGTCTTCCTGATTTAAGCTAGGAGGGTCATATTTTTTCAGGAATTTATCCATCTCTTCTAGGTTTTCTAATTTATGGGTGTAAAGGTGTTCATAGGAGCCTTGAATGATCTTTTATATTTCAGTGCTGTCAGTAGTAATATCTCCTGTTTCATTTCTTTGTGAGGTTATTTGGATATTCTCTCTCCTTTTCTTGGTTAATCTTGCCAATGGTCTATAAATTTTATTTATCTTTTCAAAGAACCAGATTTTATTTCATTTTCCTTTTGTAATTTTTTTTGTTTCAATTTCATTTAGTTCCAGTCTGAGCTTGGTTATTTCCTTGCTTCTGCTGGGTTTGTTTGTTCTTGCTTCTCTAGTTCTTTTAGGTGTGACCTTAAATGTCAGTTTGTGCTCTTTCAGTCTTTTTGATGTAGGCATTTATGTTATTCGAGTCCAATAGTACCAAATATTAAATGCATTTAATAAAGAGATCTTCCAAACAGGCTTTGTGTGGGCAACAAGGCCGTTTTATTTCTGGCTTGGGTGCAAGCAGGACTAATTCGAGAAAGGACAGGCAAAGGGGGTAAGGTGGGAATTGGCTTTATAGGTTGGGGTAGTGTTTTGGGGGGCGGGGTATTGCACAGTAAGATCAGTTACAGTGGTGGGGGGTAGGGGCAAGGAGCATACATGACCACAAGTTCAGTTACAGTGGTAGGTGGGGGTGAGGCAAAGTTATTCACATTATCATAAGAACAGTTAAGATGGCAGGGTTGGGTGAGAGGTATTCACATTATCATAAGAACAGTTAAGGTGGCAGGGTTGGGTGAGAAGTATTCACATTATAAGAACAGTTAAGGTGGCAGGGTTGGGTGAAAGGCTTGTTAGGGAAGCTCTGCTGGGCTATCAGGGACAATGGCGAATGCAGGCAGGGGGTAGGAGATGATCAGCTGAGGCAAGCAGGACTTCAGATTTTCAGGCTCCAGGCTTACATATGGAAATCTGACAGTTTAGAACTATGAGTTTCCTCTTAGCACTGCCTTTGCTGTATTTCAGAGGTTAGGATAGGTTGGGTCATTATTGTCATTCAATTCAAAGGAATTTTTAATTTCCATCTTGATTTTGTTTTTGACACCATGCTTATTCAGGAGCAGGTTATTTAATTTCCATATATTTTCATGGTTTTGAAGGTCCCTTTTGGAGTTGATTTTCAGTTTTATTCCACTGTGCTCTGAGAGAGTGCTTAATATTTCAATTTTCTTAAATTTATTGAGGCTCATTTTATGGCCTATCATATGGCCTATCTTGGAGAAAATTCCATGTGCTGTTGTATTCTGTGGTTGTTGGATGAAGTGTTCTGTATATATCTGTTAAGTCCATTTGTTTCAAGGTATAGAGTAAATTTATTGTTTCTTTGTTGACTTTCTGTCTTGATGACCTGTCTAGTGCTGTCAGTGTAGTATTGAAGTCCCCCACTATTATTGTGTTGCTGTCTATCTCATTTCTTAGGTCTATTAGTAATTGTTTTATAAATTTAGGAGCGCCACTGCTAGGTGCATATTAGGATTGTGATATTTTCCTGTTGAACAAGGCTTTTTACCATTGTATACTGTCACTCTTTGTCTCTTTTAACCACTGTTGCTATAAGGTTTGTTTTGTCTGAGATAAAAATAGCTACCCCCTGCTCATTTTTGGTGTCCATTTGCATGAATGTCTTTTTCCGCCCCTTTTAAGTTTATGTGAGTCATTATGTGTTAGTCAATCCTTTGAAGGCAGCAGATACTTTGTTGGTGAGTTCTTATCCATCCTGTGGTTCCGTATCTTTTAAGTGGAGCATTCAGGCCATTTACATTCAATGTTAATATTGAAATGTGAGGTACCGTTGCTTTCATCATGCTTCTTGTTGCTTGTGTACTTTGGGCTTTTTTGTTTTTGCTTTTTAACTTGTATTTTTGTTTTGTAGGTCCTATGTGATTTATGTTTTAAGGAGATTCTGTTTTGATGACTTTTTTTCATGATTTATTTTAAGATTTAGAGCTCCTTTTAGCATTTCCTGTAGTGATGGTTTGGTAATGGCAAATTCTCTCAGCATTTGTTTGTCTGAAAATGACTGTATCTTTCCTTCATATATGATACTTAGTTTCACTGGATTCAGAATTCTTGGCTGATAATTGTTTTGTTTGAGGAGGCCGAAGATAGGTCCTTTCTAGTTTGTAGGGTTTCTGCTGAGATACCTGCTATTAATCTGGCAGGTTTTCTTTTATTGGTTACCTTGTGCTTAGGTCTCACAGCTCTTAAGGGTCTTTCCTTTGACTTAACTTTGGACAACCTGATGACACTGTGCCTAGGCAAAGATCTTTTTGCGATGATTTTCCCAGGTGTTCTTTGTGCTTCTTGTATTTGGCTGTCTAGGTCTCTCACAAGGCTGGGGAAATTTTCCTTGATTATTCCCCCACATATGTTTTCCAGGCTTTTAATATTCTCTTCTTCCTCAGGTAGGTACACCGATTATTCTTTCATTTGGCTGTTTAACATAATCCCAGACTTCTTGGAGGCTTTGTTCATATTTTCTTATTTTTTATTCTTTTTCTTTGTTGGATTGGGTTAATTCCCACTCTGTTGGTGGGAATGTAAATTAGTATAGTCATTAAGGCAAACAGTATGGAGATGGCTCAAAAAATTAAAAATAGGACTACTATATAATCTAAAAATTCTGCTACTGGATATATATATTATATATATATATGATATATATAATATATATATAATATATATTATATATCACATATATAAATCATATATATTATAATATATAAATCATATATATCACATATATAAATCATATATATTATATAATATATAAATCATATATTATAATATATAAATCATATTTATATTATATATGATTTATATATATAATATAAAATATAATATATTATATAATATTTATTATATATAAAATATAAAATATATAAAATATAAAAATATATATTTATTATATTATAAAATATAATAAAAACATATATAATAACATAATATATATATTATATAATATATAAATATAATAATGACTCATTATATATTATATATTATATTATATATTATATATTATATATATAATATAATAATTATTTTTTAATATATTATATCATGATTTATTATATATTATATAATATATAATACAATATATATGATTTATATATATGTGATATATATTATATACATGATTTATATATATGTGATATATATATATAATCATGTCAAAGAGGTATCAACATTCCCATGTCCATTGCATTATTATTCACAACAGTTAAGATATGGAATCGACCTGAGTGTTCATCAACAAATGAATAATGTTACATATGTGATATAGCTAGCCTAGAGTTAGAACTGGTACAATGCCATTTTATAAAGAGAAAAAACTGTTTCCATTCTCCTCAGTGATTGCTAACCTTGGCTTCTGTAAACTGCTGGATTATTTGCAGGATGCAAAGTGAGGTAAAGCTGCATATCTTCTATTATCTGTAACTGCCAGAATTGCTGGCCTTTGTTTACCAGAGTAAGCACCCCCAGATAATTCCATCCTGGTGCCAAGTAAATAAAAATCTATGGATCCCACCCCTACCCAGACGATGTGTAAACGAATGCTAATTTTAGCATCTGTGAACCCCTTGAATGACAATCAGAATGTCAAATAGTCCCCTGGCCCTTGAAATGTCCGGAACCCCCTCACCCTCATCCCTGCCCAGAAGGTGATTTGAATCCACTGGCCCTCGGAATGTCTAAAGCCCCTCACCCCATCCTCTCCCCTCACCCCCAAGGTGATTTTATGGGTATAAAAAGTCTTGTCACCCTCTTTTACGGGGCCACAGGTTGGAGAGACATGAGTCCTCTGTGGTCGCCGGCAATAAACCCTGCAATTTGGCATACCTTTGTTCTGGTGTTGACTTTCTGTGCTCGGTTCGATATAACATATATGTGCATAGTGGAATGTTATTCAGCCTTTTAAAAGAAGGAAATTCTGCCATTTGCTATAATGTAGATGATCCTGGAGGACATTTATATTAATGAAATAAGCTAGTCACAGAAAGATAACTACTACTTGATTGCACTTATATGTGGAATTTTAAAGAGTTGAACTCATACAAACAGAGTAAAACAGTGATTATCAGAGGCTGGTGGGTGCAGAAAATGGTGTGGGGGGTGATCGTTCCAAAGATGCAAGATTTCAGTTAGACACGAGGAATCAGTTGAAGACATCTATTGTCAATCATGGTGACTATAGTTAATAACCATGTATTATATGCTTGAAAATTGCTAAAAGAGTAGACTTTGTGTTCACACTCCAAAAAATGACAAGAATGTGAAGCAGTGCATAAGTTAGTTTGATTTAGCCATTCCACAATGTATGCTTATATTAAACATGTTACACACCATAAATATATATAATTTTTGTCAATTAACAAATAAGTTTTAAAAGATTTTCTCTTTATACTAATGTTTATAATTTTGTGTTGTAGTGCCTTTTGTTTGACTTCCCATATTATTATTGCTTTTGTTTAAAACCTCCTATCTTTTCTTACAGCTGATGGGAAGATAAGTCAACTTAAACTGATGGATACCATAAAGACTCTAAAAGGTGAGTAATAAGACATAAAACTAAAATCTTTAACCTTCACAATAGTACTTTAATAAAGCTATTAAATGTTTGTACTTGGTTACAAAAACATGTTCATAATACCCAAAACTTGTAGAAAACCAAGGAAGCATAAAGAGGGCAAAAAAATCACCCCTAGTTTACAACCAAAGACAGATTACCTGTGTCTATATTTTGGTACATTTCTTTTAATTCTCTTTTATATTTTGCATTGAAATTCTTGGTTTTGATTTTTAGTGTTTATATTATTTCATGACTAAAAAATGCTAATCATATTTTATTGATTGATAATTTGTATCCACTGATACTGAATTTGTTTTATGGACAAAGAATCACTGTACTACTCTAACATTCAACAACTTCTATGATCTATTTATATATTTTTTCTAAATAATGTAACTTACTCTGGCTTTTTTTTTTACTTTTAAACAGCTTTATTGAGATATAATTTATGTACCGTGCAATCAACCCATTTAAAGTATACAATTTTAGAATATTCAGAGTCATGCAACCATCACCACAATCTACATTCAGAATGTTTTTATCACCCCAAAAGGAAACTCTAGACCCATTACTTTCCTCACTTTCGATCCTACCTCCTGCCCTAGGCAACCGTTAATCTACTTTTAATCTACCTGTTCTGGATATTTCTTATGGATAGAATCAGACAATATATGGTCTATGGTGACTGGCTTACTTTTAATTTTTTCATTGCTTTTCTAAAACTTTTAGAGATGCTTATAAGATTCATCTTAGATCTGTTACAAAGATGAACTATACCAACAATATATTTTCTAATGTAGAAACACCCTCACATTCTTGAAATGACTTCCTTTACTTAACTACTAGATTGTCTTTACTAATAATTTATTTCAATTTTTACACCAATATTGTACTGCAGATTGTCTTCTGTGCTTTTTGTGTACTACTTCATAGAATAAATTTAGAAGCTTTCCTTCTTCACTTAGCCTCTGGAGCAATTTAAATGGCATTAAATTTATCCCCTATGAAATTGCCTGGATAGAGTCCATTTTAGAAATTTAGATCTTTGACAACTTTATTTCTTCTATGTTAATTGGTCTTTCAAATTTTTCTCCCTGTTCTGGAATCTGTTTCAGTAAATTTTATTCTCCTAGAAAACTATCCACTTCTAAATATTTCAGATATGTTTGCATAGGATTTTGGAAACCAGGCTCCTAGGATTCATCTAATTCCAACTGCCACTGTGGTTATTTTCTTTCTTGTTTTTAATTTTATATATTTGTGTCTTCTCCCTTTTTCTTGCATAGTTAGCTGGCATTTATCTCCTATAATATTTATTTTTTAAGACCCATCTCTTGGATATATATACATCATTGCCATTTTTCAGTTTTCTAATTTATTGACTTTTTTCTTATTATACTTTAAGTTCTGGGATACATGTGCAGATCTTGCAGTATTGTTGCATACATACATACATGCCATGGTGGTTTGCTTTCTGCCTCTCCCTGTCACCTACATCAGGCATTTCTAACCCAATGTTACCCATCCCCAACTTCCCCACCCATTGCTGTCCCTCCGCTAGCTCCCCAACCCCCCATAGACCCCAGTATGTGACATTCCCCTCCCTGTGCCCATGTGTTATCATTGTTCAACACCTGCCTATGAGTGAGAACATGTGGTGTTTGGTTTTCTGTTCTTGTGTCAGCTTGCTGAGAATGATGGTTTCCAGATTCATCCATGTCCCTACAAAGGATATGAACTCATGGCTTTTTTATGGCTGCATAGTACTCCATGGTATATATATGTACCATATTTTCTTTGTCCAGTCTATCAATAATGAGTATTTTGCTATTTTAAGCAATGCCGTAATGAACATATGTATGCATGTGTCTTTGTAATAGAACAATTTATAATCCTTTTGGTGTATACCCAGTAATGGGATGCTGAGTCAAATGGAATTTCTATTTCTAGATCCTTGAGGAATCGCCACACAGTCTTCCACAATGGTTGAATTAATTTACACTCCCACCAATAGTGTAAAAGTGTTCCTCTTTCTCCACATCCTCTCCAGCATCTGTTGTCTCTAGATTTTTTAATGATCGCCATTCTGACTGGCATCAGATGGTATCTCAATGTGGTTTTGATTTGCATTTATCTAATGAAAAGTGATAATGAGAATTTTTTTATATGTTTGTTGCCCTCTAAATGCCTTCTTTTGAAAAGGTCTGTTCATATCCTTCGCCCACTTTTGAGGGTTTGTTTGCTTTTTTCTTGTACATCTGCTGTAGTTCTTTGTAGATTCTGGATATTAGCCCTTTGTTAGATGGGTAGATTGCAAAAATTTTTCCCATTCTGTTGGTTGCCGGTTCACTCTGAAGATTGTTTCTTTTGCTGTATAGAAACTCTTAAGATTAATTAGATCCCATTTGTCTATTTTGGCTTTTGTTCCCTTTGCTTTTGGTGTTTTAGTCATGAAGTCCTTGTCTATGCCTATGTCCTGAATGGTTTTGCCTAGGCTTTCTTCTAGGGTTTTTATGATGTTAGGTCTTATGATTAAATTTTTAATATATCTAGAGTTAATTTTAGTGTAAAGTGTAAGGAAGGGATCCAGTTTCAGCTTTCTGCACATGGCTAGCCAGTTTTCCCAACACTATTTATTAAACAGGGAATCCATTCTCCATTGCTTGTTTTTCTCAGGTTTGTCAAAGATCAGTTGGTTGTAGTTGTGTGGCATTACTTCTGAGGCCTCCATTCTGTTCCATTGTTCTATGTCTCTGTTTTGGTACCAGTTCCATGCTGTTCTGATTACTGTTGCCTTGTAGTATAGTTTGTAATTAGGTAGCATGATGCCTCCAGCTTTGTTCTTTTTGCTTAGGATTCTCTTGGCTACGTGGGCTCTCTTTTGGTTCCATATGAAGTTTAACGTGTTTTTTTTCCAATTCTGTGAAGAAGGTCAATGGTAGCTTGATGGGGATAGCATTGAATCAATAAATTACATTGGCCAGTATGGCCATTTTCACAATCTTGATTCTTCCTAACCATGAGCATGGAATGTTTTTCCATCTGTTTGTGTCCTCTCTTATTTCGTTGAGCAGTGGTTTGTAGTTCTCCTTGAAGAGGTCCTTCACATCCCTTGTTAGTTGAGTTCCTAGGTATTTTATTCTCTTTGTAGCAATTGTGAATGGGAGTTCACTCATGGTTCGGCTCTCTGTTTGTCATTGGTGTATAGGAATGCTTGTGATTTTTGCACATTGATTTTATATCCTGAGACTTTGCTGTAGTTGCTTATCAGTTTCAGGAGATTTTGGGCTGAGACAATGGGGTCTTCTAAATATACAATCATATCATCTGCAAATAGAGACAATTTGACTTCCTCCTTTCCTAACTGAATACACTTTATTTCTTTTTCTTGCCTGACTGCTCTGGCTAGAACTACTAATACTATATTGAATAGGAGTGGTGAGAGAGAGCATCCTTGTCTAGTGCCAGATTTCAAAGAGAATGCTTCCAGTTTTTGCCCATTCAGTATGATATTAGCTGTGGGTTTGTAAATAGCTTTTATTATTTTGAGATACGTTCCATTGATACCTAGTTTATTGAGAATTTTTAGCATAAAGAACTGTTCAATTTTGTCAAAGGCCTTCTCTGCATCTGTTGATATGATCATGTGGTTTTTGTCTTTGGTTCTGTTTATGTGATGGATTAAATTTATAGATTTGCATATGTAGAACTAGCCTTGCATCCCTGGGATGAAGCCTACCTGATCGTGATGGATAAGCTTTTTGATGTGCTGTTTTATTCGGTTTGCCAGTATTTTATTGAAGATTATTGCATCAGTGTTCATCATGGATATTGGCTTGAAGTTTTCTTTTTTAGTTGTGTCTCTGCCAGGTTTTGGTATCGGGATGATGTTGGTCTCAAAAGATGAGTTAGGGAGGATTCCCTCTTTTTGTGTTGTTTGGAATAGTTTCAGAAGGAATGGTACCAGCTCCTCTTTGTACATCTAGTAGAATTCGGCTGTAAACCCATCTGGACCTGGCCTTTTTTTGGTTGGTAGGCTATTAATTGCTGCCTTTACTTCAAACCTTGTTATTGATCTATTCAGGATTCAGCTTCTTCTTGGTTTAGGCTTGGGAGGGTGCAAGTGTCCAGGAATTTATTCATTTCTTTCAGGTTTACTGGTTTATGTGCATAGAGTTGTTTTTAGTAATCTCTGATGGTAGTTTGTATTTCTGTGGATTTGGTGGTGATATTCCCTTTATCATTTTTTATTACATCTATTTGATTTTTCTCTCTTTTCTTTTTTATTAGTCTGGCTATCAGTCTCTTTTGTTGATCTTTTCAAAAAACCAGCTCCTGGATTTATTTATTTTTTGAAGGGTTTCTTTGTGCCTCTATCTCTTCAGTTCTGCTCTGATCTTAATTATTTCTTGTCTTCTGCTAGCTTTTGAATTTCTTTGATCTTGCTCCTCTAGCTCTTTCAATTTTGGTGACAGGGTTTTGATTTTAGATCTTTCCTCATTTCTCCTCATTTTTCATGTGGTCATTCATTGCTATAAATTTCCCTCTAGAAACTGCTTTAAATGTGTCCCAGAGATTCTGGTACATTGTGTTTTCATTCTCATTGGTTTGAAGAACATCTTTATTTCTGCCTTCATTTCATTGTCTATCCAGTCATCATTCAGGAGCAAATTGTTCAGTTTCCATGTAGTTGTGTGGTTTTGGGTGAGTTTCTCATTCTTGAGTTCTAATTTGATTGCACTGTGGTCTGAGAAACTGTTTGTTATGATTTCTGGAGTGATTTGCTGAGGAGTGATTTACTTCCAATTATGTGGTCAATTTTAGAGTGTGATTGGTTGCTGAGAATAATGTATATTCTGTGGATTTGGGGTGGAGAGTTCTGTAGATGTCTTTTAGGCCCACTTGGTCCAGATCTGAATTCAAGTTCTGGATGTCCTTGTTGATTTTCTGTCTCATTGATCTGTCTAATATTGACAGTGGAATGTTAAAATCTCCCACTATTATTGTACAGAAGTGTAAGTCTCTTTGTAGGTCATTAATAACTTGCTTTTTGTATCTGGGTACTCCTGTATTGGGTGCATATATATTTGAAATAGTTAGCTCTTCTTGTTGCATTGATCCTTTTACCATTATATAATGCCCTTTTTTGTCTCTTTTGATCTTTGTTGGTTTAAAGTCCATCTTATCAGAGACTAGGATTGCAACCCCTGCTTTTTTTTTGCTCTCCATTTGCTTGGTAATTCTTCTTCCATATCTTTATTTTGAGTCTATGTGTGTTTTTGCATGTGGGTTGGGTCTCTTGAATATAGCACACCAATGGGTCTTGACTTTTTATCCAGCTTGCCAGTCTGTGTTTTTTGATTGGGGCATTTAGGCCATTTACATGTAATGTTAATATTGTTATATGTGAGTTTGATCCTGCCATTTTGTTACTGGCTGGGTTTTTTGCCTGTTAGTTGATGCAGTTTCTTCATTGTGTCATTGGCCTTTACCATTTGGTTTGTTTTTGCAGTGGCTGGTATTGGTTGTTCCTTTGCATATTTAGTGTTTCCTTCAGAAGCTCTTGTAAGGCAGGTCTGGTGGTGATGAAATCTTTCAGCAATTGCTTATCCATAAAGGATTTTATTTCTCCTACACTTATGAAGCTTAGTTTGACTGGATATGAAATTCTGGGTTGAAAATTCTTTTCTTTTAGGATGTTGAATAGTGGCCCCTACTGTCTTCTGGCTTGTAGGGTTTCTGCTGAGAGATCTGCTGTGAGTCTGATGGGCTTCCCTTTGTGGATGACCCAATCTTTCTCTCTGGCTGCCCTTAGCATTTTTTCCTTCATTTCAACCTTGGTGAATCTGACAATTATGTGCCTTGGGGTTGCTTTTCTTGAGGAATATCTTTGTGGTGTTCTGTGTATTTCCTGGATTTGAATGTTAGCCTGCCTTGCTAGGTTGGGAAAGTTCTCCTGGATAATATCCCGAAGAGTGTTTTCCAGCTTGGATTCATTCTCCCCATCACATTCAAGTACACCGATTGAACATAGGTTAGGTCTTTTCACATAATCCCATATTTCTTGGAGGCTTTGTTTATTTATTTTCACTCTCTTTTCTCTAATCTTGCCTTCTCGTTTTATTTCATTTAGTTGATCTTCAATCTCTGATATCCTTTCTTCTGCTTGATCGATTCGGCTATTGAAACTTGTGTATGCTTCACGAAGTTCTCATGCTGTATTTTTCCATTCCATTAAGTTGTTTATATTCTTCTCTAAGCTGATTATTCTAGTTAGCATTTTGTCTAACCTTTTTTCAAGGTTTAGTTTCTTTGCATTGGGTTAGAAGATGCTCCTTTAGCTCAGAGAAGTTTGTTATTACCCACCTTCTGAAGCGTGCTTCTGTCAATTCGTCAAACTCATTCTCCATCCTGTTTTGTTCCCTTGATGGTGAGGAGTTGTGATCCCTCAGTGAAGGAGAGGCATTCTGATCTTTGATGGTTTCATCCTTTTTGTGGTGGTTTCTTCCCATCTTCATGGATTTATCTACCTTTGATCTTTGAAGTTGGTGATTTTGGATGAGGTCTCTGAATGGATATCCTTTCTGTTGATGTTGAAGCTATTTCTTTTTGTTTTTTAGTTTTCCTCCTAACAGCCAGGTCCCTCTGCTATAGGACTGCTGGAGGTCCACTCCAGACCTTGCTTGCCTGGGAATCACCTATGTGGTTTGCAGACAGCAAGGATTGCTGCCTGATCTTTCCTCTGGTAGCTTCATCCCAAATAGGTACCCACCAGGTATCAACCAGGGCTCTCCTGTATGAGGCATCTTTTTGGTTATACAGGGGTCAGGGAGCCACTTGAGGAGGCAGTCTGTCCCTTGTCTGCCTTTAGAGGCACTGCTGGGCTGTCATGGACTCAGTCCAGCTGTTGTGTAAACTTCCTCTGGCTTTTGTTTACACAGGTAGTTTTAGAACTACCTCAGCAATGATGGACACCCTTTCCCCCACTGAGCTTGATTGTCCCAGGTCAAGCTAGAACTGATGTGCTGGCTGCAAAACTCTCAAGTGAGAGGCTGGCTACAAAACTCTCAGTTTGCTGGTCTTTGTGGAGGTGTAACCCACTCAGCCATATCACCTGTCTCCCTACTTTCAGCCCCCCATCTTTCTGGAGAGCAGGTAGCTTCATCCCACAAGTGCTCTTGGTGCTAGTCAAAATGTCTTCCCAGATCTGTGCTGACAACCCATGGTGCCAGCCAGAGCTGCCACTCAGATCTGTGCTGTTAACTTGCAGTGCTTTTCAGCCCAGCAGGGATCTCCTGGTCTGTGGGTTGCAGAAGCCATGGGAGAAGCACGGTATCTGAACTGGAGTACTCAGGGGTAGGGGCTAAGTCCCTGACCCTCCAGTTGGTTGCACTTTCTGCGTGTGGCAGTACCCCACCCTACCTTGGTTTGCCTCCTTGGGCTACACCAACTGTCCAGCCAGTCCCATTGAAATGAACCTGGTACCTTGGTTGGAAATGCAGTGATCATTCGCCTTCTGCATCTCTCTTGCTAGGGACTGTGCTCTGGAGCTGTTTCTATTCAGCTATCTTGGCAGAATCCCCTTACTCTGGCTTTCTTA
The DNA here is from genome assembly GCF_049354715.1 of Callithrix jacchus. Classification (NCBI taxonomy): domain Eukaryota; kingdom Metazoa; phylum Chordata; class Mammalia; order Primates; family Cebidae; genus Callithrix; species Callithrix jacchus. Next base: position 87,423,223 of record NC_133506.1, read on the forward strand.
AAGTGGGCATGTTTTTGACCTACACAGAAATATTGCTGTTGTAAATCAGCAGTATTTAAGTTACTTTAGTAACCAAATAAATAAGTAGAAATCTAGAAGGGTTAGATGAAGTAGAAGAGAACAAATACTATTTCTGGTATAGATTGTAAGTAGTGGCACAAATAATTGACTTAATATCTACTGGTGAAATTTAGTGTGGGACAATTACCAACTTCACATTTAAAAAATTTGGTTTAGGCTAGTCATCAGAGGTATAATTTTAATCCTTGAACAATGATTAATGATGTCAGGTTCTATTGCTAATTTTGCTATTTATTTTATATGTATTTTTAAATAAATTTAATAAGTATTTTAAAACAAATTTAATCATGCAAGTTTGCTTGAAAGCACAACATTCAGAGTGCTTTATCTCACAGATATTATGTTATATATATATGTGTGCACATAGATAAACACATTTTTTTCTCTAATTTGTCTCATCTTTCTTAAGGAGCCAAGATTAATACTAAAAAGCCTAACAATATTCAGGAGAAGTTGGGATTGGAACTCACAGATAAGGAGTCTTGGAATCTACAACAACATTTACCAGTTGATGGTAAACATTTCTGGCATTGCTGATATTTTTAGAGGAACTTATCTATGAGAATTAGTTAAATGATACCTGTATTGCCATATTGCAGCTTTTAAATGTATTCAGAAATGTTAACTCTTAAATATGTTAAAATATTGTCTTCTGTTATAATTCTTTGGTGTCATTGGTAGGCTTAAGCAATATCTGAGAGTGTCTCTACTATGAGTGACTTAACTTAGGAAAAGAAAACAGATAAAGGAAAATACAAAGGTAAATGAGGAGATATAGAAGGAAAGAGAAGGCCTGAAAGTAAGATACCAAGAAATGGAGAATAATGCCAGGAAGAGGTTAGGCAATTAGAGTTTCAACTGTTCTTAGACCAGAAATGAGGGCAGGCTGAAGATCACCCATAAATGTGATCTGATTCTTTTTTTTTCTCAACTTTTATTTTAAATTCAAGGGTACATGTGCAGGTTTGCTACATAGGTAAACCTGTGCCATAGTGGTTTGCTGCACAGCTCAACCTATCACCTAGATATTAAGCCCAGTATCCATTAGCTATTCTTCCTGATGCTTTCCACCTTACCTCCAATGGCAGGTCCCAGTGTGTGTTGTTCCCCCCATCTATCCATGTGTCTCATTGTTCAACTACCAATCATAAATGAGAACATGTGGTGTTTGATTTTCTGTTCCTGCATTAGTTTGCTGAGGATAATGGCTTTCAGCTTCAACCATGTCCTGCAAAAGACATGCTCTTATTCCTGTTTGTGGCTGCATAATATTCCATGGTGTATATGTAGATCTTCTTTATCCAGTATATCATTGGTGGGCATTTGGGTTGATTCCATGTCTTTGCTATTGTGAATAGTGCCACAATGGACATACTTGTGAATGTATCTTTGTAATAGAATTATTTCTAGTCCCTTGGGTTACATATGTACCCAATAACTAAATTGCTGGGCCAAATGGTATTTCTGGTTCTGGATCTTTGAGTAATCACCACACCGTCTTTCACAGTGGTTGCACTAATTTACATGCTCGCCAACAGTATAAAAGCATTCCTATTTCTCTCAGGGAAACGCAGTTTAAGGCATAAATAGATATCACTGTTCATCCACTAGAATAGCTAAAAATAAAAAGTTCAGCAACACCCAGTATTGGTAGTGATGTGAAGCAATTGAAACTCATATAATCTAAAGGGTCTTCTAACCACTGTGGAGATTAGTATGGTAGTTTCTTTTCTTTCTTTTTTAAAATTGTACTTTAGGTACTGGGGTACATGTGCAGATCATGCAGGATTGTTTCATAGGTACATGCATGGCAAGGTGGTTTGCTGCCTCCATCCCCCCATCACCTATACCTGGCATTTCTCCCCACATTATCCTTCCCCCCTCCCCCCGCACTTTCCCTCCCTTAGCCCCTCCAACTGATCCCAGTGTGTGATGCTTCCCTCCCTGTGTCCATGTGTTCTCATTGTTCAACACCCACCTATGAGTGAGAACATGCAGTGTTTGATTTTCTGTTCTTGTGTCAGTTTGCTGAGAATGATGGTTTCCAGATTCATCTATGTCCCCACAGAGGACATGAACTCATTTTTTATGGCTGCATAGTATTCCATGGTGTATATGTGCCACAAATCTGGAGACAACAGATGCTGGAGAGGATGTGGAGAAATAGGAATACTTTTACACTGTTGGTGGGAGTGTAAATTAGTTCAACCATTGTGGAAGACAGTATGGCAATTCCTCAAGGATCTAGAAATAGAAATTCCATTTGACCCAGAAACTCCAAACATATCAAAAAATGCTCATCATCACTGGTCATTAGAGAAATGCAAATCAAAACCACATTGAGATATCATCTCACGCCAGTTATAATGGTAGTTTTTAAGAAGTTGAACATAAACTTACTCTAAAACTCAGTACTCTCACTCCAGTATAGTTTTCCAAGAGAAAGAAATGTATATTTTCTCAAAAATATTTGTGCATGAATGCTCACAGCTTTATTCATAGTAGTTAAAAACTGGAAATAATCCTAATGTCCATCCACCCTCAAAGAGATCAACAAAGTATACTATTCATACAATGGAATATTACTCAGCAATATAAATGAATGATTTACTGATAACATGCAACATTCTGGATGAATTTCAAAACATTATGCTGAGTGAAAGAAGACAGGCATGAAATAATACTGACTACATGATACTTTTTATGAAATTCAAGAACAAGCAAACATACCAGAAAGTACATCAGTGATTGTTTGTTTTAGAGGGACTAATAGCATAGAAAGGGAACTTTTGGGGGGGTGATGGAAATGTTTTGTATCATAATTCTAGTATTGTTTACATGGGTATATGTATTTGTTAAAACTTATCAGACTGAACACTTAAAATTATGGTTTATTGTATGTAAATTATGCCTCAACAAAGTTGATTTAAAAACAAAGAGAAATGGAAGTATCAGATATACAATAAAAATGGTATTTAAAAAAATAGTTACTCTCAGGAATAGGAAGGAACAAGGTGTCTAAAACTGGAAAAGAGAGTGCACTTCTCCAAACCTTCTTGTTTTAGAGTTTTTATCTTGGGTTCATATTATAGGCTTGACTCATTAAATCATTGGTCATATGATTGAACTCAATCTCTAGTCCCTTTCTCTTCTCCAGAGGTCAGGAGATGGGGGGTGGGGCTGAAAGTTTAAACTCTATAATCACATGGTTGGTTTCCTGGTAACCAGCCTCCCCTTCCCCAAGCTATCCAGGGATCCATACCATGAGTTACTTCATTAGTGTATCTCAAGTATGGTCTAAAAGGGCTCCTTATTAATAACAAAGAAACTCTCATCACTCTATAACAGGAACTGAGGACCAAAAGAAAATATATTTTTATTACAACACAACCCCTAAAACCCAGACTGTGGTCTCTATGTTCTATATCCCCCTTCTTCAAAAGGGAGCATGGTGTTATCGGCAGAACATATCTAAGACATGGCACCCAAGTGTTAGCAGTAGTGAATCAGCACAGGTCTGCAGCAACCTCAATTCTTGCCTCCTCAGAGGAAAAAATTTGACTGAGGGGCATAAAGCAGAAAGAGAGACTGAGGCAAGTTTTAGAGTAGGAGTGAAAGCTTATTAAGAAGCTTTAGAGCAGGAACACAAGGAAGGAATGTGCACTTGGAAGAGGGCTAAGTGGGCCACTTGAAAGACAAGTATGCAGTCTGACCTTTTAACTTGGGGTTTCATATGTTAGCATACTTCTAGGGTCTTGCATCCCTTCTCCCCTGATTCTTCCCTTGGGGTGGGCTGTCCACATGCACAGTGGCCTGCTAGTGCTTGCAAAAGGATTTACTGGATTAGGGGATTATTTGAGGTGTTCTTCCCTTGCCAGCTGAATGTTCCTAGAAGGTCATATACCAGTTAAACTCCACCATTTTGCTTCTTAATTCTCATACTTGAGCCCATTCACCCAACTCCTGAGATCTTATTGGGAAGCTTCTGATCCCCAGTTTTAGGTGTTTCTGTTTATTAAGAGACTACCTTTTCCTGATGCTAGCTGTGAGAAATTGTATTTTTAGAGAGAGAGTTAAAAACCACCAGACCAGCACCTGCTGGTCACCTGACATTCCTGATGTATGGGGGTGGATGGAGCCAGAGTGTCTCCTGCTCTGCTCATGTCTGACTAGCTACCTCCTGTAATAATGGCTTTTTGGAGAAATGGTTGATCCCAGATATGGCAAAGACAATGTACAACAAGAGCCTGGAATATTTCATAATGCCACAAAGCAATAAAACTATCCAGTGCTACTAGGTTTATGTCAAAAGAACTCAAAAACTGACTTGAATAGGTTCCCCCTGGCCAAACATAGGACAATTTGATCATCAGTAAGAATAATTGCAGTAATTTGAAACAAATCGTTAAATCTATGAGTTTTTTTAAATAATACTCAAGTGAAACAGCAAAACAAACAACTAACAAAATTATCACAAATCATCACTGGAAGAGTCTAGGAAACAAATTATTTTGAGACTGGTATATAGAGGGAAATAAGCACTTTCTCTACAAAGTTTAATTTGTAGTAGCCAAATAACTGAAGACGAAGTTTATCTTATGAATGTATTGCAGCTAAACGAAAAAAGGAATGATTGGAATTGAATATGAAGATTTTGCAACCTTTAATAATTTGATGGGTCTAGTCTATAATTATCAGTGATCACTATTATCACCCAAAAATAACGAAAACTAGACTTTGTTTTCAGATGCAAATACAAAATATTAGCTGTGAGTTATTTGTTTTCCAATTGACCCTGTATTTGGTCGAGCCTCTATGTCTTACTACCAATTCACAGAAAAAGATAGAGCACAGAGGAATATGTTAAACCACACCATGGGGGTATAATAATCAAAATCCAGGTTATGGGAAACTCTAAAGAGCTAACAATGTAGTGTTTTCAAAAAAGCGCAGGGAAAAATGAGGTCAAGTAGGGACCTATAAATTAAAAAAGACATGATTAGTGTCTGGAGCAGCCACAGGGTTCTGGAAGTCCAGATGGTCTTTCTGCTGCTAAGCCTTGGTCTGGCTCCCATCATCCTCTCATAATGGACAATATTCACTAGCTCCTCCTGTGGACTACCATGTTATAGGAAGGGAAAATAGTTTACACATTGCATGACCAAAGGAACAAAGGTGACCAGAGTACTCTTAACTCTATTAGAACTGTTTTTTCTTTTGTGTCTGCAATATGGGATGGCATTGTTTTCATGAACTTCTAGAAACTTCATCTGCAAGCTTATTTTTGCTTCCTGTGTTATCATCATTCCCATTTACAGTATATTTGAATAAATGATTATATTTAAAAAGTTACATAGAGCTTTTTGATTGTCCTAAACTTAAAACATTTCACTTGTTTCATTTGTAACTGTGATCATAATTTTTGCGATGATTTCTGGCCTGATTAAAGGAAATTTGAGAGCTCTACATTTAAATACTTTAAGTAAATTTGAAGGTTTTAAAATTGCTTTTTATAAAATAAGGCATTTATAGTTATTTGGGGTTGTCTGGCATTATATGAAAGAAAATTAAAACCACACCGTACTTACACTTACCTTGATGGATTATTTGTGGGTGGCAGTTTTCTCTAGTTCTTGGCAGTGTGACAGCTCTTGGAATACTTTGCAAATTACAGCTGAAATCTGTATCCTCCATTACAGTTGGTTTATGTGACTAGACTAGGAGGAAAGAAGAAATCAAATGGTTATTTGCTAATTATTTTACTCCTATAAAAATGTCTAATGTTAAGAAAACTTTCAATAAACACATTTGGTCAACATGATAGATGATTTACAGTCCTTCATGAAAGGAGAAAAAAATTAATTCTTTCTGTCTTTGCCTGATATAATCTATATAGTAATGATGTAAGTCATAATTTATTTTAAAGTGAGTGGCTCTTGGGAAACTTCTGTTCTAATACTTCCATGTTAAAGTTAAATTATCTTAAAGCTGTATGAGGACCTATTAGATTACTGATAATTGAATACTTATTTGTTCATTTACTCCATTGAGTCTTTTGTTATGCTTCTGATTTATAAAAACATAAATGATGGGATCCATACTCCAAATCTCAGCATCATGCAATATTCTCATGTAACAAATCTGTACATGTACCCCCGTATCTAAAATTTAAAAATAAAGCAAAAGAAAATGCAGCACAAAAATTTTTAATGAATTTTTGGTTTACTTCAAGGAGAAAAGAGGAAAATGAGAAAATGCAGGGATCTTTTTCTCACCCCTTATCTAATTTCTGTAGGTAATGAGCGAAACATTAATATATATGAAATTTGAAATGCATTAAAAAAGTGAAAGTTTACATTGTTTTGCTCAGTTTGAAAAAGTGAATACCAATAGCATAAAAAAGTGTTTGCATGATCTATGTGATTATGGAATTTTTTTCCTACTAAGTGATTGCAGATGACTTATGAGGGCTAGAAGGTATTTTGCTATCAATGTAAGGATTTTTTTCCCTCTCAGGTCAGGCTTATTTTAGAGATCTGAAAAATTACTTGTATGAATTGAACAAACTTCTCTATATCATTGTAAAAACTAAAAAAAAAATTTAAAAGATACCTAAAAGATGTAATAGAATTTGCAGTTGCAGATAACAGACTTTATTAGGATCATTATTTGAACAAACTCAAATAACTGATAAATATCTAAAATAATAATAAACGAATTTGAACAAAGCTCAAAAATTGGGACAATCAGAAAAATATGAAGACAACCTAGATAGTTGATACTTTAAGGAATAGTTTGTTAACAAATTTAGCATGATAATGACTTAGTAATATTTTTTATAGTGTTCTTATATTTTAGTCATATATACTGAAATATTTACAGATGATTTGATATGATGTCTATGATTCGCTCCTAAATAATTAGTATAGGATGGCAGTAGTAGGTGGGAGTAGAGAAAGATTAAGAATGGACATGTTACTAATCATCATATTACTAAATGAGAAGTATTCTAAATGTCCTACTCTCAGGTCATTTGGAAAGACTGTCATGCCGAATTCTAAAATAAAATTTAACTTTCTAAATTTATTTATGAAATATTGGAATCTTTCACAGTTTTTATAAATTATTATATGTATTTGCCTTTTAATGTAACAAAACAATAAATCAGATGAAACAAATAAATGTAATAGAGGCTCTTAAAAGTAAGATGATCCTGGCCAACATGGTGAAACCCTGTCTCTACTAAAAATACAAAAATTGGCAGGGTGTGGTGGTGCATGCCTGTAGTGCCAGCTACTTGGGAGGCTGAGGCAGTTGAATCACTTGAACCCAGCGGTGGGGGAAGTTGCAGTGAGCTGAGCTCAAGCCATTGCCCTCCAGCACAGGCAACAAGAATGAGACTCCATCTCAAAAGAAAATAAAAAGTAAGATGAGGCCAGGCACAGTGCCTCATGCCTGTAATCCAAGCACTTTGGGAGGCCTAGGCGGGTGGATCACTTGAAGTCAGGAGTTTGAGACCAGCCTGACCAACATGGTGAAACCTTGTCTCTACTAAAAATACAAAAATTAGCTGGGCGTAGTGGCAGGTGCCTGTAATCTCAGCTGCCTAGGAGGCTGAGGTAGGAGAATTGCTTGAACCCAGGAGAGGGAGGTTGCAATGAGCTGAGATCATGCCACTGCACTCCAGCCTGGGTAACAGAGCAAGACAGTAACTATGATCCTTTTGCTCTGATTCTTATACCATTTCCTAGTCATTAGATTGTCAGTCTTGCCATCATATATTAATTGGTTGGTTATTATTTTAGATATTCATCAGTTAATACTAGTTAATACTACATGATAAACTGTTTCGTATCTTGGAAAGGAGTTCCAATCTTGATAGGCGAAGAAAAAATCAACCTTGATGTTTATGCAACAAAAATGTGAAATAGAGACCTCAGGATTTTATCAGCAATGGAGACTACCTTTCTAGATAGTCTGGACAACATTTATTTGTCTAACATTTTAATATTAGATTGCTTGCCTTCAGTGCTATAATTCATTCAATTCATTCAGTTAATTAACATTTACTGTGCTCTTAAAGTACCAGGTACTTCTCTAGTATTATAAGTGTAAGAGATACAGTGGTGAATCAGACGATGTTCCTGCCTTCGTGAAAGTCATATTTCCACTAAGGTGAGGGAGAAATTAATAAATAAAAATGAGATGAATTTATGAAGCAGTAAGTGCTGTGAAAGGAAAAGAAGGTAATATGATCAAGAATGGAAGATGCTGGGGTTGCTTTAGATGGGATAGTTAGGGACTGCCTAATAGAGGAGGGGAACATTTCAGCTGAGGTTTGGAGTCAGACTCCTTTTAGAAATCTTGCTGAATAGAATTTTCTTTAACATAAGCCTAATGAAATACATTTTATTTCTAATTCTGATATTAAACCTCATTGCCACTTGGATAGATTTTGGACATAGTATTGATAATACATAGACATTGTTTTGTTTTGGTGATATAGTATCATGATACCTTTTTCATAGTTCTTTCTCTTTTGCAAGAGGGGAAAGTTGATATCAATAACCTTGATACCATTCTAGAGAAAATGGAAATGAATTTCTCTGATAAGGAATTTGAAGAGCTGTCACACAATTTGCCAGGTATTTATGACTATTATAGACACCACCACCTTCATCCCCCTGCAGGGATAATTTAGGCTTGTGGGTTTATGATTTCACATGTTTAAAATTCTACTTTTTTTAGTTCTTGAAATACAGCTGACACATGTTAAGGTAACTCAGTCCAAAAGTAAGCATTTCATTTTGCTGAACTGAGTACTACCTTCATGATATTTTAGAATACTCCATGTTTCTTGAAGTAAATTCAAAGAAGAAAGGCCCATGCTAGGATCTGGAGGAAAGATTTATAAAATATGCAAAACTTAGTGTTTATTCTTAAAGGTGCATTAGATTAAGGGAGGAGATAAATATATAGGCAAAAAATATAAGTGAAAATAATTTAGGGGTTAGAAATATCAGCTTATCATAGGTGCTCACTGAGGACCAAGTGTGACTATGGTCAGTTTAAAGAATTTTGGTGCAAGTGTTTGTGCTGCTTTTAAATCCTGCCCTAGCAGCCTACTTGACTTGGAATGGAACAAATGTTGATTTAGGAATCTGACAGATACAGTTTTCAATACTTTACTTGTGATTTAGGCACAGTTCTTAACTTTCGTGAGGCTCAACTTCTTTATGTGTTTTTTTAAAAAAGAGTCATAGTATCTTCACAGAATTATGAGATGAATCATATGGAAGTATCTAAATACATGGCTTGGTAGACATGCATTAAATTTCCTTTTCTTTCCTTCCTTGAGTGAAAGAGAGCAAATTAGAGAGGTCAGGAGATCAAATGAATCTGCTCGATATGGAGGAAAATACTTAAAAATTTTGGCTTTAATGCTATAGAGTTTAACACTACAGTACTTTAATGAAAAAAAAGCTTGTATATCATTTTTCAAATGCTCATTTTTCCATGTTCTTATGGAGTGGGAAGGGATGATAGAAATACAGTTATAGTGAAAATAGTGGGAAATTATTGATTTCTAATGCTCTGTCTCAGAATTAAGACCTTCACATTGTGTTTTTGAATCTCACTGTGGTCTCTGTGATTTGTATTGTTTTATAGCTGATGGGAAAGTGAAACATATTAAACTGTTGCATGCAGCTATACCTGTTACAGGTAAGAAGTTGATGTAAAACTGAGATACTAATGCTTTACAAACTTCTTTGTAACAGTATTTTGAATATGTAACCATTTCGTTGTAACTTCTGACACTTTATTAACAATAAAAATATTTTCTAATGAACCACTTTGACTTTGAATTTCAGTGTTCTTAAAATAAAATTATAGTGCTGTTTCTTGACAGAAGTCCTCCATCCTCTAGAGGTTTCACCAATAGCATGCTTCACTGATTATACGTTAGAAATATGAAACCTAAGTTGCATAATAAAAATAATAATTACTACTATATAGTGGACACTTTCTATATACCAGGCACTGTGCCAAGTGTTTTGCATGCATTATTACTATTATATCTATTATACAGGTATATTCTTCATTTTAGAAATGAAAGACTAGAGGCTTAGTGGGTAAATATCAGGATAAAATGTATGTAATTTTTCTTTAGATTGTGTCTATGTATAGACAACCAGCTTAATAATTCAAGAGAAAATAATAACGATACTACCTGTTAGTAAATAATTTTAGGTTGTTGATATATAATTTCTGACCTGGAATTATAAGAGGATTACCAAAACATGACTATTTTAGACTATGCAATTAATTGAAAATAGCTCATATCTTTATTTTGATCTATAGCTGAATTAGAGTGATACCTTGCTAGGTATTTGCTTATGTTGCAATTATTAAATAATTCTTAAATGTTTTCCTGGGCTCTTTTTCTAATCTTTCAAAGGAAAGAAAATTGATCTCAGTGACTTTTGAAACATTCCTGGGAATATGTTGGTTAAACTCACAGATAAGAAAATGTTCGACTGATGAATTTCTCTTCAAGGGAGCTTTGTTTTGAGACTGTGTGTGAAAATTTCCAGATCTATATCATATACCAATGCTTTATAAAATATGTTGAAGAAAACATTAGCTCAATATAACTATAATGAAAGATAAAACTGTTTTGTGATTGAAGTTTTTGTATATTTATAGTAGCAAACCATTCACTTATGGTTTCTGCCATCAGTATTAAACAATTTTGAATGGTATACTAGAATTACCTATAGGCCTAAAGTCTAAATATAAAAAAAGAGGGAAACAAGTCTGAGAGGTACAGAAAGAGAAAGTAGGAAAGTAGCCATAGAGAAAAAAATGTTAAAGGAATGGGTATGTATATGTAGCAGGTTCAAATTTGGCATACTACAAACTGAAGTACACAGTAAATGTGGTATGTTCTTTATTTTTTCTAACCTCATTTCTCTCTCAGTCTCCCATCCTATTCTGGCTGTGGGTGGGATGTTGAAAGATGAGAAGGTAGGACTGAAATTGACCAGTAATCCAATTTCTTCTGGTTTAAGCAAAAAAAAAAAAAAAAAAATCATCTCTTTTAGCTGACCCAGCTCATTTTGGGAAATTACCAGTTTTCAAGACTTTCTCTTATTTCCCTTCAGAAAGTCACCCCAGTATAAGGGAAAGCTTGAGTGTCTTCCTGGTGGTAGAAGAGGGCAGCCAGAACTTGTTCTTGATAGTCTCTTTAGCAATGTCCCATATTTCATGGGTTTCCATGGATCCTGTTGACCTCTCCTGTAGAATTCTTCTGCTTGAGAAATTCATGATCTGTTTTCTCAGCAAAGTCAAGATTCTGTGATCCTTCCTTCACTAACTTGGCTCAGTCTTAGCACTGACTGGTGATGAGGACCTCTGAATCTCAGTTAAGTGTTCTGTCTGTACCCAGACTATGCTGTCTACCTCAATCATTTCTGCTAGGAATCATCTTGCCCCCTGACTTGATATCCCATGGCAAACCCACTAGCCTTCCTCTCCCAAATACCTTTCACATTCCTCACTGGAAGTACATGGAAGTATCTGAATTTCTTATATATCACACAAAAACCAAAGGAGACCAGGGGTGGCATATTTTCAGCCCTCTGTCTGCCTACATATACCATGCCACAATATCTATCCTTCATGACAATGGAATGCTAGTGCCTGTGCACTTAGTGAGCTGGTAACTTCACAAAGTTCCAAACAGGAAGTATGACACAAGTCCTTATTGCTTTTTTCATAACCCTACCCTCATTCCCACCAGCATCTCTGGAGTTTTTCTTCTATCTTACCTCCTCTTGGAGAGGGGAGTTCGGGGAGGAGATGGAAGGTGGCCAGTAGGCAACAAGAACACTTAAACCTCTCTGTAAATTGAGATAAATAGATAAAAGAGAAATAGATGAAAGGTGATTGGTAGGTAGGTAGATGATAGGTAGATAAAAATATATTACTGTGACTTTTTCTCTTCTCAGTTTCACTTTCTTAAACTGTAAAGTAGACTTTTTATTTTTCTTCTTATCAAGTAGAGGGTAGAAAGAAGGAGGAAAGGAACTTTCCTTATGTAATTTTTGGGCTTTCTGTCCTCTATTTTACAGTAACACTAAGTGTCAGACCTTGAAGTTTTGCTTTGTAAAAGTAGCCTTTAAACATTAAAAACAGTTTTTGTTCTTTTGAAGTAGTCTAAATTCTATGGCTGATTTGGAAAAAGGTTCTATGGAAAAAAGGAGATGTGAGAAAGAAAAATACATTGATAGAATTTAAAATGTTATACCTTTACATATGTTGGGCATGGAAGGGTGTCACGAACAATTGCTTCAAGGGTGACAAGATTTTGGCCTAGCTTCCATACTGTAATGAAGTTATTTCTTTTCTTTCTTTCTTTCTTTCTTTCTTTCTTTCTTTCTTTCTTTCTTTCTTTCTTTCTTTCTCTCTCTCTCTTTCTTTCTTTCTTTCTTCTTTCTTTTTTTTTTGAGAGAAGGTCTTGCTATGTTTCCCACGCTGGTCTTAAAATGCTGGGCTCAAGCTATCCTCCTGCCTTGGCCTCCCAAACTAGGATTACATGTGTGAGCCGCCATGGCCAGCCTACAAAGATAGTCCTAATTTTTTTCTTTTCTTCATCATCTTTATCGGACATTCCTATTATTTTGTTTGTTTGTTTTTTGTTTATTTATTTTTTATTTTTTTGAGACGGAGTTTTGTTCTTGTTACCCAGGCTGGAGTGCAATGGCACGATCTCGGCTCATCGCGACCTCTGCCTCCTGGGCTCAGGCAATTCTCCTGCCTCAGCCTTCTGAGTAGCTGGGATTACAGGCACGCACCACCATGCCCAGCTAATTTTTTGTATTTTTAATAGAGATGGGGTTTCACCACGTTGACCAGGATGGTCTCGATCTCTTGACCTCATGATCCACCCACCTCGGCCTCCCAAAGTGCTGGGATTACAGGCGTGAGCCACTGAGCCCAGCCCCAGATATTCCTAATTTTTAAGGCAAATTGGAAAAGTGCTCCTTTATGAAACTTAAACTATTCTATAAATTTTCTCTTCTCTGTGAGTTGTATTTTTTTAATTTAAAACTTTATTATTTAGGCTGTCAACCAGTGATTTGTTCTCTAGTATGATTTCATCTCTAAGAAAGTTATAGAGATGGAATAATAGAGAGTGCAAATTTATGAAACCATCTTAGGTGCATTTTACCTGTTTCTTGGATTCTGTGAAGCTGGTGCAGAACTCACAGGTTAAGAAGACATTGTGCCATAACCACATTGTTTTGGTTGGTGAAAATAATGGTTTAAGACTCCAGATTGTAATGATTATCTTGTCTTCATCATCCTTCTGATCTTCATAACAGAGTGCTTCCCTATCCTGTCATCCTGGCTGCCCACCCAACCCCAGGACCAGCAGCTGTTTCTTACTTCTTACCATATAATGTATCTCTTGCTTATGCCCAACTGCTACTGACAGGTCCCTGTCTTTTTTCTTATTCCAAGCTGCTCCTGGTCTGAATTTCTATCTTGGTTCCCTTTTGTCAGTATCCTAGTCTATAGAGAAATAGTTCTAAAGTCTTACTTCTTGCTTCCAGATGTCCCAGTGCATGCTTCCTCTCAATCCTTCCTGGTGTTTAAGCTCTGATGGTCCCTTGAGTGTTCCATTCCAGTTCTTCCAGCTGAACCCCAGTCAGCCTGAAGGTGTTCCTCTGGCCTTTTATGGTTCTATGATTGCCAGTTTTTATTATGAATTCCAGCAGGGCTGGTATACCTATTTCCCATCTCCTTCTAGTTTGAAGGCTAATAAGGAGAGATGCTATTTGTGGAGTCCATATGTATGCACTCTCTGGATAAATGAATTGTTCCCCTGGGACCCTGCCAAGGCCTGTTATGCTGATAACATGACAGCCTGTCATCACATTGGATTGATTTTCTCCTCCCACCATCACCAAATAGCTTCATCTCCATATTAGGTGTAGGTTTTAAAGCCTACATGTGCCATCTGGGATACCCTCTTCCCTTTTCTCTCTTTGTAAATATTATCTGTCCTGAAATGTGTGATGCTTTTGTCCTCTGTATCTATTTCTGCATATACTGAGTCCCCCTGCCTGCCTGGTTTTTACAATTGTATTCTTTTAAGATCTCTAGCCACTAACATAGATAGCTTACAGTGGACTTCACAGATCATGTATTATACAGTCTCTCTGATGCTGTTGCTTGTTCTGGTGACTGACTCCAGGAGAAAAGCTGGATGTGGTGGATTATCCTTCTGTTGTCTTCTTACTGGAATACGGTGGACTGTTACTGACCTTTTCTACACTTGTCTCCTATTTTCCCGAGTACAGACCTTTGAGAAATAAGAAGAGGGAGTGTCAGCCTTTATTCTGAAACTTCGAACTACTTCTAGATCCTTAAAAATGTTTTTGATTCAGGGGAAGCCAGGAATCAAGGTTATGAAGTAATAATAACATGCCAGAACAAATCAAGCAGACTTGAATTGAGAAGAGATGGAAAGAGGGAAAGACTGACCACTCTATCACTCCTCTACCGTCCCAAAACCTCAGTCTCCATTATTTGTGGGCTCATCGTGGTTGAAAACAATTAGGGTTTGGGAATTATCCGTTTAAGAGTATGTATGTATATACCTGCTCACAGATCCACCACACCTGTTTAGATAGGATTCCTGGAACAGGTGTATGAGAGGCCAGGTGAAAAGTCAAAAAAAGGCAAAACTCTAGCATTATGAAAATAAGTTCAGTGTCAAAAGGTGTGACTTACTGGTCAATTTCAAACTGGGAGAAAGGCTATGAAACATTTGTATTGACTTAGCTGTAGCATAGGAGAGCGTGGTCTGATATCTACTATTAATATTGTTAATGACATTACTAATTATTAATGAAGAACTATTACAATTATAGGAAATATATGAATGTTTTTCGTGATGTACACACGGTTTGAGCATTACTCTTCATCCCAAAGAAAGACAAGAATCATCACAATGATGAACGTTTATTCAGTTATATCTTTTTGCTAAATGTTTGTCTTCTGAGTTAAATATTAGGCTTTTACAATAAGTTTTTTTCTCAGTAATGACCATAAATAGATGATCAGATATATTTCACAGTAGAGACATAAACTAAGTCTGAGAAGGTGTATCAGAATAAAATTTTACCTGGTTTGAAAGCTTTCAATGGTAAGATGGATGATGACTGGACAAATTACTCCCAGTTTACTTCATCGTAGTTCCTAATCGCTTGATAAGGAATCCTGCTACTCTCCAACGTATGGATCCAACATAATTTAAATTATCTTATCTTGACAGAATGTCTGTTTTTGGTTGATTTACATTGATCATATTTATACACATTTTGATACACTTTTCTAGAGAAAAGACTGAGTTTATTTTTAAAGGTTAATTGTGAAATGCAAGATAATTGCCATTCAGTGATTGTGGTTAGCATGGACAATGAATCTAGTTTGGGTTAAAAAGGTAACTGAGCCTTCCTTTGGCTCAGAAGTAGTTATTAAAATGTATCAGGCGGCCGGGCGCGGTGGCTCAAGCCTGTGATCCCAGCACTTTGGGAGGCTGAGGCGGGTGGATCACTAGGTCGAGAGATTGAGACCATCCTGGTCAACAAGGTGAAACCCCGTCTCTACTAAAAATACAAAAAATTAGCTGGGCACGGTGGCACGTGCCTGTAATCCCAGCTACTCAGGAGGCTGAGGCAGGAGAATTGCCTGAACCCAGAAGGCGGAGGTTGCGGTGAGCTGAGATCACGCCATTGCACTCCAGCCTGGGTAACAAGAGTGAAACTCCGTCTAAAAAAAAAAAAAAAAGTATCAGGCACTTGCTATGCTGACAGAGTTCTAAGTCTCTTCACATGTAACTTTATCTCCACAGAAACTCTATGAAACAGGTAGGAATATCTTCATTTCATAAAACAGAAAACTGAAAACTAAAGAAGTTAGGCTATTTGAAAAAGTTCCAGTAGGTAATAAATAGTAGAAAATAACATTCAAACCCATGTATTATTATTCCAACCATAGTAATTTTCTCATTTCACTAGAAATTTCTTTTTCATTATAAGAATAATACACTGGAAGCTAATTTTGTTCCCTTTGGAAATTTATGGTGTATATGTTTATTCTTTAAGGGAAGTAAGCTTAATTCTAATTGTATTGAATCTGTGTAAACTTAGGTTCCAGTGATCTTAAGTCTACTTGCAAAAAATATCTGTAATGCATAAGCAAATATAAGGTAGAACATTTCAGCATTAGTGGTGGTTTTCATATTTCTTTCTCTTTACTAAGGAGAGACAGTAGATATCAGAGACTTGGACAACGTACTAGGAAACATGGGGATTGAACTCACCAAAGAAGAACTTAGAAAGCTGACAAGAAACCTTCCAGTTGATGGTGACTCATTTTAGATATTAAAAAATCCTTCAGAAGAGGGTCAAGGGTTTATAGATGAGTATTTCTAAAACCAGTTTAATTTTGTGATAATAAAAAACCTTGTAAAATCTCAGAAAGATTCAGGTCCAGAGCAAGAACAAAGCTTTATTTTCTAAATCTACATAGAATACAAAGCATTTGACTAGACTGATTCCAAGGTTGTTTTTCACATCTGTGAATGTTCAGGAAGCCAAAGAAAAATGTAGAAAAAGAAAGGAATGAAAGAAGGTTAATGTATATTCTTTCCACATTTCCCATTCATTTTCCTATTCGGATTCAGCTCCCTAACACTACTAAAACTTCTCTTAGGACACTATAACTTGCCATTATTTGTCAGTTGCATTGGACATTATTCATTGTTTTTTGTTGGAGCTCTCTGCTGTCTTTGATATTGATGATACATCTGATCTTGAAATTTTTTTCCCTTAGCTTCTGTGTTGTTACCACAGTCTGGATTTTTCTCATTCTTATTTTCATTTTACATCCTCTCTCTGGAAAATCTCACTCATATCTGTGGTTTTACATATCACCTACATGCTGATGACTTTCAAATCTGTATTTTTACATAGACCACTCTCCTGCACTGCAGACTGCTATATCCAAATGCCTTGAGACATTTCTACTCAGATATTCCATAGGAGACATTCTTTTTAAAAATTTTTATTGGATTTTAGGTTTTGGGGTACATGAGCAGAGCATGTAAGACAGTTGCGTAGGAACACACATGGCAGTGTGCTTTTCTTTCCTTCTGCCCTTCACCCACATTTGGCATTTCTCCCCAGGCTATTCCTCCCCACCTCCCCCTCCCACTAGCCCTCCCCTTTTCCCCCCAATAGACCCCAGTGTTTAGTACTCCCCTTTCTGTGTCCATGTGTTCTCATTTTTCATCACCCACCTATGAGTGAGAATATGCGGTGTTTCATTTTCTGTTCTTGTGTCAGTTTGCTGAGGATGACGTTCTCCAGATTCATCCATGTCCCTACAAACGACACAAACTCATCATTTCTGATTGCTGCATAATATTCCATGGTGTATATGTGTCACATTTTTCCAATCCAGTCTATTATCAATGGGCATTTTGGTTGATTCCAGGTCTTTGCTATTGTAAACAGCGCTGCAATGAACATTCGTGTACATGTGTCCTTATAGTAGAACGATTTATAGTCTTTTGGATATATACCCAGTAATGGGATTGCTGGGTCAAATGGAATTTCTATTTCTAAGGCCTTGAGGAATCGCCACACTGTCTTCCACAATGGTTGAACTAATTTACACTCCTAACAGTGTAAAAGTGTTCCTTTTTCTCCACATCCTCTCCAGCATCTGTTGTCTCCAGATTGTTTAATGATCGCCATTCTAACTGGCGTGAGATGGTATCTCAATGTGGTTTTGATTTGCATCTCTCTGATGACCAGTGACGATGAGCATTTTTTCATATGATTGTTGGCCTCATATATGTCTTCTTTCGTAAAGTGTCTGTTCATATCCTTTGCCCACTTTTGAATGGGCTTGTTTGTTTTTTTCCTGTAAATCCGTTTGAGTTCTTTGTAAATTCTGGATATCAGCCCTTTGTCAGATGGGTAAACTGCAAACATTTTTTCCCATTCTGTTGGTTGCCGATCCACTCTAGTGACTGTTTCTTTTGCCGTGCAGAAGCTGTGGAGTTTCATTAGGTCCCATTTGTCTATTTTGGCTTTTGTTGCCAATGCTTTTGGTGTTTTGTTCATAAAGTCCTTGCCTACTCCTCCTATGTCCTGGATAGTTTTGCCTAGATTTCCTTCTAGGGTTTTTATGGTGCCAGGTCTTATGTTTAAGTCTTTAATCCATCTGGGGTTAATTTTAGTGTAAGGTGTCAGGAAGGGGTCCAGTTTCTGCTTTCTGCACATGGCTAGCCAGTTTTCCCAACACCATTTGTTAAACAGGGAATCCTTTCCCCATTGCTTGTTTTTGTCAGGTTTATCAAAGATTGTATAGTTGTAGATATGTTGTGTTGCCTCCGGTGCCTCTGTTCTGTTCCATTGGTCTATATCTCTGTTTTGGTACCAGTACCATGCTGTTTTGATTACTGTAGCCTTGTAGTATAGTTTGAAATCCAGTAGTGTGATGCCCCCCGCTGTGTTCTTTTTGCTTAGAATTGACTTGGCTATGCGGGCTCTCTTTTGGTTCCATATGAAGTTCATGGTGGTTTTTTCCAGTTCTGTGAAGAAAGTCAATGGTAGCTTGATGGGGATAGCGTTGATTCTGTAAATTACTTTGGGCAGTATAGCCATTTTCACGATATTAATTCTTCCTAACCATGAACATGGAATGTTTCTCCATCTGTTTGTGTCCTCTCTGATTTCGTTGAGCAGTGGTTTGTAGTTCTTCTTAATGACAATAAGTGGTATGCTGGTAAGATGGCTCTCTGTAAAATATTACCACTTGATTTGTAGCATTTTTCAACCTCTATGATGTAAATTGTCTCACCATGGCTGATTTCCAGTGGTAAACAATTTAAAAATCAAGTTCACAAAACTGAATATTTAATAATCAGTTGTCATGACTGAATTCAGGTTGGTGGTACACCATTAAAAATGGTTCATCACTAAGTTTATTTTTGTTAACTTGATTTTCTTTTTTGTTAGATTTACTCCTAGGTAATTTTCACTTTGTATGTAATTGTGAATGGTATATATCTATATCTATGTATATCTCATTATTGCTGAATTATGGTTTTCTAGGACTTTGTTCCTTTTTTAAATATTCAAACCAATTACATAATGTTTATAGTATCCTCCTATTATCTTTTAAGTATCTGTAGGATCTGTGGTGGTCTTATTTGTCATTGGTTATGTTTTCTCCCTTTTTTTCATTTGTCAATCTTAGTACAGGTATCTGTCAACTTTGTTAGTCTTTCCAAAACACAATTGTTTTTCTGTGTTCATTCTCTCTATGTAAGGTTTGTTTTTTGTTTCCGTAATTCCTGCTTTTGTCTTTATTATTATTTTCTTCTACTTTTGAGAGGTTTAATTTGCTATTTTTTTCTAACATTTTGAGATAGAATTTTAGATTATTGGTCTTTTTATCTTTTTTTTTAGAGTATGCATTTAAGACTAAATTCCCTTGTCTGCACATCTTTACCTTATTCCACAAGTTTTAATATGTAATATTATCATTGTCATTAAATTGAAGATATATTCTAACTTTGTGCGGTTTGTGTTTTGACACATGAATTATTTAGAAATGCACTTACTGATTTTCAAATATATGGGAGTTTTCTTAGTAGTTCTTTACTATTGATTTCTAGTTTAATTCCCTACCCTAGATAGCACATTTATTTGTACCACTTGTCTTTGCCATTATGCTAATTTAAAATGACATAAGTTTTATATAACTGTGTACAATATTATTTTATAACCATCACTTGGGAACACCTCTTTTACTAAGGTTGAAGGAATACTATTCATTCTCTGTATCTGCAATTGACTGCTTGTTGTTTAACAAATACCATTATTTGCCTTAATTCTGCTTTCATAATATGGAATTAACAATATTTTTTAAAATTTTATTTTTCTCTATGTTTTTTGTTTTGAAGGAGGAGAAGTTGACTTAAATGACCTGGAAAATGTCCTGCAAAATATGGGGAGAGAGCTCACATCTAGAGAACAGTTGGAACTAGAGAAATTACTTCCAATTGATGGTAGGCATTTCAAAATAGTAGTATTCTTCAAGGGAGTTAATGTAGTCATCAAGGGAGTCATTCCACATTATACATATCAGTAGAGTCTTGAAGTAGTTAGGAATATGTCCTCAGAATTTACATTATTTAGTAACCTATGTTTGTTGTACATTGTTTATAAATTAGGGATTATAAAATATTCATAATTTCTTAGGTAACTATTTTTAATATTTAGGAATACAAAAATTGTCTAATAAAATATACATAACTATAAATCTTCCCATCAGGGCTAAGGAATTAATATTGATGGCTATCTTTCATCCTATTGGGATGTGTTGGGTTAAGATCTGTAAGAAACAGGAGGAGGAGATAAGAGAGGAAGAGGAGGAGGAGGAGAAATATATAGATGTATGGGAGAGTGGAGAAAAAAAGAATAAAGTCAGAAAAGGTATACTTTCTTTGCTTTACCCTAGTTAGTATTAATAATTTTCTCAGATGCTAAAGTACTGACAGATTTACCATAACAAACCACATTGCCATGTATGTACCTATGCAACAGTCTTGCATGTTCTTCACATGTACCCTAAAAACTAAAACACAATAAAATATATATTTAAAAAAAAAGAAATGAAACAATCCTACACATAACTAATAAAAATGCTTAGGAATAAAAAAAAATTTTGTCTATATTTTAATTTTATTATTTTAGAAGATATTAAGTAAATTTTAAGGGCAAATTATTTTGTGGTATGTATATCTGAACTTAAGAGATTTCTGTATTGCTTTTGTATACATATTTTCCATATTACATAAATTATGTATTTTCTTACAGCTAATGGAAAAATATATAAGAATAGGTTGCTGAACTGTGTGAAAGATATAAAAGGTAAGTGATATGCAAATTGAGAAAGCAGATTAATTGAGGTACTTGTGTTATGCTTTTGTTTTTTCCTCACCACTAAATTTTGCTATCAATCTCATATATATTTCCATAATTAATTTTAATATATATACATGTTGACATTGGTTTATAATTTTCTGCATTTTATTTTTAAAATTTATTCTAGCTATCTTAGATTTTTCTCAGTTTTGGCTGTGGAAATTATAAAATTTAGTCTTAGGTATCAAAATTTTAGAGAAGCTAGTATATCCTGAGATACAGAGCAAACAGAACCTTATTTGTATGGATACTTATATTAAAAACTATTTGAAAAATTGCTATATTTCTGCCATAAATAACCTGAGTGGTTTATCAGCTTTCAACATGCTGCTTATGTGGGCTTATTTTGGATACTGGCTATAAATGAATACATTAATTTTAGTTCATTAATGGCCCTCTTTAAGCACTCAAGTGTCCCTGGGCTCTTCTTTATAATAAAATTGATAATTATGTTGCATAAAAATTAATATTTATTACATTGTGACTTTTGTTTCAATTTCTTCATGTCTTCCTCTTTTATAGAGTTGCCAGTCAATGTTCATGACATTGACAGTATACTTGGAAACATGGCACTCAAACTCACAGCTGAGGAACTTAATGATCTGACCCCAAATCTACCAGTGAATGGTAAGAAACTTAATAGCTTTCCACCCTCAAGGGAATTTTGGATTCTTAATAGCTTTGCACCCTAAAGAGAATTTTGGCTAATATTTTTGTTAGTACTTATTTGGCATAGATGAAAATGATTTTTTTCTCTTAACGTATTAAAGTTAGTACTTTTAATTTTTTCATTCATTCACTCATTCATTTAACAATTTTTTGTTAAGCACTACATATCAGGTGCTATGCTAAGTGCCAGAGATACAGTGGTAAGCAAAAGTAGACATTGTCCTTGGCTTTGGGGGACTTAATGTAAACAATCCTTAGTGTACCAATAGTAGCTGAGAAAGTTGCTAGGGCCTTAGTCAAATTAACAGTTTTCATAAGAACTAGAGCTACCAGAGTTTCAGCCAATATGTACAACTTTCCCTCCTTATTTATAGACATGGATTCTCAAATTGTTGAATCAGATTTCATGAATCAAGAACAGAATTGTCTGTCTTAAAGAAAAAATTGAATTAAAATTGAAGTGTGGTTAATCACAAAAAAAAAAATCTTTACTTTAAAGGAACTAAAATAGAATATATTAAGCTAGACATGGGCCAATAATACAAAACAGTATTCCCTAGGAACATCTTACTGAACACTGTCTCTTGCATATAAAAATGTTTGTTCATATGTCTTGCATGCCATTTAGTTATAACTTTGCCATGGGTTGCATACTGTTTCACCATTGCCCTATGGAAAGCTCATTCCGCAAAAGATATCTTTATCAAATCATTGCTTCATTTTCAGTACTATTGATGTACCAATTAAAGACATGTAGTTAGATGTTAAATATATGGGAGAGTGACATCAGCAAGATGGCAGAATAGAGGTCCCTGCTCTAGTTCACCTCACAGAAACACCAGTTATCAACTATTGACAGACAAGAATGCCTTTGTGAAAATCTTAGAACCTGAGAACAAGGCTAAAATGCATCCCCTTGGCATACAAAAATGGAGGAAAACTATATTAGAAAGGTAAGAGGAGAGGTTTCATTTTGTTGTAGCATAGCACTACACCAAAAGGGATCCCCTGAGCTGATGGTTTCTTGAGTGAGAAAAGAGATCCCAAGGTGAACATTAAGCTTCCCCAGTGTTCTGGAAAATTTTAGGTGGGCCAACTTCTGTCTCGCCTCATGGGGAACAATGGGGGAATTGGCAGGGCTAGACAACCTGGGGTCAGGTAGGAACAGAAAAAGGTATACATGGTTCACAGTGTGCTGACATTGGTGATGGCACTGCATTCTGCTGGCAGCCATGTCCAACCAGAAAGCCCAGCCAGTGGCTTCCTGAAGCCTAATGGTGAGAAAATAGGTTGAATTTAAAGAGGTCTACATCAAGACACATTGTAATTAAATTGTCAAAAGCCAAAGAAAAAGAATTTTGAAGGCATCAAAAGAAAAGTAAATTATCACATACAAGGGAGCCTCTATAAGACTAACAATGGTGCTTTTGGGGACTTAATGTCAATAATCCTTAGTATACCAATAGTAGCTGAGAAAGTTGTCTTTTAGGAGCTTAATATTTCTCAGCAGAAATATTGTAGACAAGAAAATAGTGGAATCATATATTCAAAATATTAAGAGAAAAAAATATGTTAACCAAGAATACTATATCTGGCAAAACTGCTGAAGGAGACAGAAATACCTTCCTGTAAAAACAAAAGCTGAGGGAGCTTATTATTATTAGTTTATTGCCCTACAATAAATGCTTAAGGGAGTTCTTTAAGCTAAAATGTAAGGATGCTAATTAACAACATAAAAGCATATGAATTATTAAAACTTACTAATAAAAGTAAATATATATAGTCAAATCTGGAATTTTGTAATATTCTAATGGTGGTAGGTAAATCGCTTTCAACACTAGTATAAAAGTTAAAAGAAAGCATATTAAAAATTACTATAACTATAATAATTTATTAAAGGGCACACAATACAAAAATATATAAACCATAATATCAATCATCTAAAATGTGATGGGGTCTTTTTATTTACTGTTGTCCAGGCTGGAGTGCAGTGGTGTGATCTCAATTCACTGCAACTGAGAGCCCTCCCTGGCTCAAAGCAATCCTCTCACCTCAGCCTCCAAAGTAGGTGGGACTACAGGTGCACACCACCACACTTGGCTAATTTTTTAAATTTTTTGTAGAGATAGGGTTTCAGCATGTTTCCCAGGCTGGTCTTGAATTCCTGGGCTCCAGCACTCTGCCCACCTTAGCTTCTCGAAGTGTTGGGATTACAGGTGTTACCCACCATACTCAGCCCTTTGTATGTGATTAAAGTTAAGTTGTCATCAACTTAAAATAGGATGTTATGTTTTATTTAAGCCTCATGGTAATCACAAAGGAAAAAACCCATAGCAGATATGCAGAATATTAAAAGTAAGGAATCAAAGCACACCAGCACAAAAAGTCATCAAATCACAAAAGGAGATAACAAGAGTTGGGTTAAATGGACTAACCTGGGATATGGCAAAAATCTTTAATTTATATTATATTTTTAAAAATCAAGGATGTGTTTCATAAACTTGGGTAACTACTCAAAGAATAGTAAAAAAATATATGGTCACTCCTTGATATTTGTGGGGGATTGGTCCCTGGACCTCGCACAGATAGAAAAATTCATGGATGCTCAGTTCCCTTATATAAAATGACATAGTAGTTGCACAAACCTATTCACATCCTCCCATATATTTTTAATCATCTCTAAATTACTTATGACACCTAATGCAATGTAAATGCTATGTGTGCAGTACAGATAACACCTATTTAAAAAATATTTTTGTCCTGTGGTTGGTTGAATCTGTAAATGTGGAACCCAGAGATGTGGAGAGCTAACTGTGTAAACTAACAAGCTAATAAAGGGAATAATGGAAAAATAAAAATAATTCAAGAGAAGGGAAGAGTAAATTAAAAAAGAGAGAATGAAAGCATAACAAGTTGGCAAATAAAGAAATAGTAAATTCCTGGAAAATTGTCCTTAGGCTCACTTCATAATTTTTTCTTCTCTCAAGGATCAGAGTCTTGTACTTTCTGTTGTCTAATCCTTGAAAACAGTAGCCTTATGTATATTGTCCAGTTTAATAATTGTTTATGGCAGGAGAGTTAGTTATTTCATAATGATCCACAGGGAAGATCCTGGTAACAGTCTTTTTTAGTTTTAATTTTGCTGAAACATACATCAGTGCTCTATATATTTAAATTGTCTATTATGTTGTTCAAATATTCTTGATAAATTGTGATTGCTTATTCTAGCAATTTCTGAAGGATATATGTTGTTATCTCTATGGTGAGGATTTATTTCTCTATTAGGTTTTGTCATTCTGTGCTTTATATATTTTGAAATTACATTACTAGGAACATAAAAATTTAGAACTGGATTATCTTCCTCATGAATTAACTCCTTTACCATGCTGCAATGTGCTGCTTTATCTTGCCATAATCTCTACTTAGCTTGGTATTAATTTCATTATACCAGTTTTATTTTCATTCGTGTTTGTATTATGTATCCATCCTTTTACTTGCAACTTTTCTCTATATTTATATTTAAGATGTGTCTCATATAAGCAGCATATATTATTTTAAATATAGACTCACAGTCTTTTCAATTTGAATATTTGTCCCGTTTACATTTAATATAATATTTTATTTTAGTTAAATCAACATTTACTCTTCCTTTATTTGCCAACTTGTTATGCTTTCATTCTCTCTTTTTTAATTTAATTCTTCCCTTCTCTTGAATTAATTTTTTTTCCATTATAGTTTTGTCTTAAAATCTATTTTGTCTGGTGTAAGTATAGGTACTCCTGCTCATTTTGGTTTCTTACTGGCATGAAATATGAGAAAGTCAATAAGAGATGGAAATCATAAAAAAGAACCAAACAGAAATTCTGCAGCTTAAGAATTCAGTAGACGAAATTTAAAAATATAGTACAGAGGCTCAACAGCAGACTTAATCAAGTAATAGAATATCTGATTTGAAGATAAGTCATTTGAAATTACCCACTCAGAGAAAAAAAGAAATAAGAATGAAAAAGAGTGAGGAAAGCCTATAATACTTATGGGACACCATTAAATGAACAAATACTCAAATTATGAGAGTTTCAAAAGGAGACAAGATGGGAAAAGACACAGAAAACCTATTAAATGAAATAGCTGAAAATATATCAAGCCCTGTGAGAGATACATATATCCATATCAAGAAAGCTCAAAGATTAACAACTAGATTCCACCCAGAAAGTCCTCCTTGAGACATATAATAGTACTTACTGAAATATATATTAAGTACAGAAAGAACTTAAAAGGAATCTTAAACTTCAGTTAATACTTTTATCATTAATAATAATATTAAAGTGTAATATTGTGACTATTACAGGTAGTTACAGAGTAAAACAAATATTAAATAGTTGATAAATAAAAGGAACCCAGACATTTCAGGCTTTTTTCAAGATATTTCAGTGTTGGAAAGAAGAGATACAAATATAAAGTCAAAAAAGTTATGAAAAACCTGTAATTGTGAAATTTGAACCACAACTATCACTACAAAATCATGGTTGTTTGTTTGTATGCTTGCCTATTTGTTTTAAATAGGAATTTCCTTTACATTCCTAAAAAGGGTTTTAAAGGATTTGAAAACCAATGACAGTTTAATTTCGGTGAGAACATCTAGTCCTCAGATTGCGGTTTCTTAATAATTTCCACACTAAAAAGAGCCCCAGAGCTCCTTGGAGAAAGGCTGCTTCCGGGTCTGAGGTAGGGAAAGAACAAAGTGAGTGTGGGATATATTCAGAAAGCAAAGAAGCATTCAAAGATTAAAGTGTGCATGTCAAAAAAAAAAAAAAACAGGAGTCAGCATGGATAGACTACCACTGGTCACGTTTACCACAATCTAAGCATCAAAAGAAAGATTGGAAGGACTGGGTGGCCAAGGCAGGCAGATCACCTGAGGTCAAGTGTTCAAGACCAGCCTGGCCAACATGGTGAAACCTTATCTCTGCTAAAAATACAAAAAAATTAGCCAGGCGTGGTGGCATGCACCTGTAGTCCCAGGTACTTGGGAGGCAGAGGCAGGAGAATTGTTTGAACCCAGGAGGCAGAGATTGCAATGAGCTGAAATCGCACCACTGCACTCCAACCTGGGTGACAGAGCGAGATGCCATCTCAAAAGAAAAAAAAAGGAGGGAAGGAGGGAGAAAGAAATGCCTATAATTTACTATGTATCATTGGGAAGAAATTCCATTACTCCATAATGATTCTAGTTTATTTGAAATATAAGGAATAA
The DNA here is from genome assembly GCF_049354715.1 of Callithrix jacchus. Taxonomy (NCBI): domain Eukaryota; kingdom Metazoa; phylum Chordata; class Mammalia; order Primates; family Cebidae; genus Callithrix; species Callithrix jacchus. The sequence continues at coordinate 87,450,304 of NC_133506.1, forward strand.
AAAGCAAGTAAAATAATACCACAAAGAAAAAAAATTAGATAAATTCAGAATGTGAGGCATTCTACAAGAAAACTGGCGTAGTCTTTTTAAAAAGTCAGTGTTCAATGTTAAAAAGAAAATGTGGGGAGCCTTTTTCCTTTTTTTTCTTTTCCACAGAATCTCCCCTATTGTCCAGGCTGGAATGCAGTGGTATGATCTTGGCTCACTGCAACCTCCTACTCCCAGTTCAAGTAATTCTTCTACCTCAGTCTCCTAAGTAGCTGGGATTACAGGTGTGCACCATCACCACTGGCTAATTTTCATATTTTTAGTAGAGATGGGATTTCACCATATTGACCAGGCTGGTCTTGAACTCATGATCTTAAGTGATCTGCCCACATCAGCCTACGAAACTGCTGGAATCACAGGAGTGAGCCATCATGCCCAGCCAACTTTTAGATTTAAAGAGACAAAGAGAATAACAAAATGCAATGTGAACCTTTGACAGAAACAGTTATAACAGATGTTTGGGGGACAATTAATAAAAATATTTTAAAATATGAACTAGATGTGAGATTATACAAAGAGATTATTGTTAATTCTCTTAGGTGTGACTATGCTATATATTTATCAACAATGTCACATAGGAGAATATCCTATTTTTAGAAGATTAATTGCATGCTGCAGTGTTTAGGGATACTAAGTTATGATATCCACAACTTGCAGTCAAATGATTGAGGAAAGAAAAACGTGTTTATATATGTACTCATGAAGAAAAACATATTTATACATATTATATTATATATATATAAAGTATAATACTCATACTTATGGAAAGACACTATGAGAGAGAAAAAGTAAACTATGGTGAGATGTTAATATTATTTCATGTAAGTGGTGTTGGCTGATTGTACTATTCTTTCAATTCTTCTGAATGTTTGGAACTTTTTATTATAAAATGTTGGGGAAAAAACATAGTGCTGAGTAGTATGAAGTACCTTAAATGTGAATGAGATGTAATAAGAAGACAGATGAATATAAGGTACTCATTTGGCCTTTATATCATTCACTAATAATTACATTGTGAATCCTGCAACCTCTCCAACACATAGATTCCATGTGATTTTTTTTAAAAACAGATTTATCTTTATTTAACCAGATAATCAACCATATTGTTTAGAAATGTATCCCATACTCTCTTAGAGTTTATAAACTTAGTGGGGAAGATGTAATTACATGCCAAAAAAGTTAATGAAAATATGAGCTATTTATATGAGGAATTCAGGTAATTGTTATCTGATATCTCTCTGAGATTAAATGACAAGACGTCAATGAAATGTTTGGTATGATGTCTGGTACCAAAAAAAAAAAACAGCTCTGTAAATATTAGCTATCATCATCATCATTAGTAGTAGTAGTATTGAGAGATTATCTTTTAATTCTATGTATTGGTCAAAAATATATTATTGCCCCAAGTTTGCATCCACTGATCAGTTCACTGGTTTAAAGAAAAGATCCTAATTTTAATTCCATTGTCAAATTCATTTATGTATTTGATTCAATGAATTTTTTCTCTTTATGTTGAAAAGTATAATCATGATTCATAGGAACAGATGTTTAAAGCTAGATTTCATGAACACTTATGAGGTCCATGGATGGGCTTTAGCACATCCTCCTAAATCCTAATGCCCAGCTTATCAAAATGCATATGTGTGGAGATATAAGATCCACAGCTTTTCTCAGATTCTCAGTGAATATGTGTCTCAAAAAAAAACTTAGAAATTTTTTTTTTAGTCACTACATGTTCCTCACAGGCTATTTCTGATTAGGGAATGTTGTCATAGAAAACCTGGACACCATTCTAGACGACATGGGAATCAAGCTCACAGATAAAGAACTTGAAGATCTGAAACAAAGCCTACCAGCTGGTGGTGAGCACGCTAGATATCACTGGTTTTCTGAGTTTTGTGTTTTACGGACCTTTAGCATTGGAAAGAAAGGGAAAATAATTTTTTTTTAACTGAGTCTTGCTCTGTCTCCAGGGCTAGAGTGCAGTGGTGTGATCTTGGCTAACTGTAACCTCTGCCTCCTAGGTCCAAGTGATTCTCCTGTGTCAGTCTCAGGAAGCTGGGATTACCGCAACTGCTGCCACACCTGGCTAATTTTTGTATTTTTAGTAGAGATGGGGTTTCACCATGTTGGTCAGGATTGTTTCGAACTCCTGACCTCAGGTGATTCACCCACCTACGCCTCCAAAATGCTGGGATTACAGGTGTGAGCCATCACACCCAGGTGGAAAAGAGAACTTTTTATAGTGAAAGTTCAAATAAGACAGAGTAACAAAGTTGGGAATGTAGTATTTTGAGTACTAGTGGCATGATCAATACAAGAGCTTTCCAAATTTTGAGGACAAGAAAGCTGACCCCTAGGAAAAAGCCACTTTAGAATTCCATCTTTCCATTATCAAATATAAGATTTGCTATTTTATGGGTTAGAAAGTCAAAGTTACCTTTTCTAAATAAGTTTATTTTCAATATTTATAATTGTTTCCTCATGTTCATTACATATTCTGAGTAAATATTTATCAAATGACTAAAGTGCTTATCAAAATGCCCAGTATACTTAATAAGTGCTCCTACTGGGTGTTAAAACCATAAGAGGGAGAAGACATTCTTATGATATAACATTTTATGAGCTTCAAATGATACATTTGTGTTATAGCTGTTAATAAAGTGGCTCTGAAAGCATTGAAGTGAAAGCCTTTACTGGTAAGCATTTGTTGTAAGTGATTTACAACTAATAATTGTTTGCACTAAAATTTTTAATCATATCTTTCTAATATATTTGGGACATAAATTCACATCTTTTTAATATTTTGATAAAATATCTGCATTTACAGACTAACAGATTAACAGTGTCTGTATTTTATCAGTAAAACAAAAAGAACTATTTCTTGATAACATTTTACATTCTTTAGCACTTTCTTCCAATAAAATGATTTCACCAGTATTTATAGGCCAAAAAAACAAGATGGACTCGGTAATAGCAGAGTGAAGCATTAAAAGGATCAAAGTAATAAATTCACTGCAAGCGTCTAACCACATAGTTTTAACAAAAATAAAATGTCATACTTTCTTGTATACCTTATTATGCTAACCATCCTAATCTTAATAATTATATGACCAAATTTTCTTCTGTGCTATCTGGTATTATTCCCAGTATTAAGAATATATCCCATTTCCTCATATTAAGGGACAAATTCTATTTTCAGTTTCCCATTTCTCTATTTTTATCAAGAAATCTCATATTCTTATTCCTCTTCATCCTTGTATTACAGAAAAGGCTATACCAGCACAAGTGTACTTTTACATAACTTGAAATAATTAGATTGTTCCTTAATACTTTACTTAAGAATATTTCATTTTTTTAAAGGAGAAAAGATAGATGCTGGTGATCTGCTGAGTATTCTAAAACACATGGGGATCAAGCTTACAGGTAAGGAGCACAAGCAACTGCTAAAAACATTGCCCATTGATGGTAAGCCATGTAAATGCCACAAGCCTTCCAGGAAACTTAATTTAATGGGCCTGTGTAAGCAGCTCTCAATCTTTTAATAGGATAATTTCGCCTAAAAAATGCCATAGGTTAATAGAAAGGCACTTTTGACTTGAAAAGAAATTGCCATTACCTCTTTGAATACAATTTGAGTCATCTCTATGTTGCCAAATAGTTGTCTAGGTGACAAATATTACTCCCTCAGATTAGTATTAAGTTTACAATGTGAGCAATGAAAAAGAGAGGAATAGAACAACAGTAGAATAGAAAGAAGAAGGAAGTATTTGATGCTTGTTTTTTTAGTGTTCCAACATGGAAGAGATAGACTAATAAATGTCTTAATACCAAAGAATGAATAGGTTTGTCACTGTGTATTTCCATTCTTAAATGTGAACATTGTGTGACTATAAAATAGATTAATTTTAAAAGCAAATCACTAAAATGTATCTTTCTGCAGTTCTCTAATTTGTAATGTTTTGGTGAATCTCCATTATTAATTTCCCAGAGATCTGAATTGCACCTTTTCTTACAGCTAATGAAAAGGTGTTCCTAAATAAGTTGCGGAAAGATGTGAAGTATAATAAACATGAGTAAGCTCAATGAGAACATATATGAAAATCTTCAAGTGTTAAATTTATATTAATAGAATATTTTATTTTGCTTATTGTGACACATCTGTATTTTTCCTGGTAATAGCCTATACTTTATCATAGAAGGAAATTCTCTACTGCTTTGTAATTTTCAAACTTTCTCTGAAAAACCATTCCTGTGAACATAAATAAAAGGAAGACATATAGAAAGACAGGAAGAAGGAAGCACAGGAAGATAGGAAGGAAGGGAAGAAGGGAGTGAGGGAAATGTTTGGCAATATATTCTAAAATTTGACCAGAAATGGTGAAAATCTGAGAGTGAGAGTGTAGGAAACATACAATCTCTTTTTTGTAGAAATTATAGAGTAGTGCTCTCCCGTTATGGTTGCTTAACCCCTGCACCACATAACCTTTCCATGGGTAGGTATGTTTAAGGTGTGAGGAAACAAGAAACAAGTTCTAATTTTAACTCTGCTTTTAACCTCTGTGGAGTAGAACAAATCAACAAATCTACTATACTTTTGTTCTTTTCATGAAAACATTAGCAATTGTTATAAAGGTTATAAAGTTATTCTTTTTTATCTTTTAAATTACTATACAGACAGTCATTTACTATGACAGCAAATATAAATACACTAGACAGCAGTTGTATACATATACATATATAAATATACATACACTTGACAGTAAATATTTATATATGTATATCTGTACATATATATGGGTTAATATTCAGTTGTATAAGAAACTTGACAGCAAATATATATATATACAGATAGTATACATATATACAGATAGTATACATATATATGTATATATAGATAGTATAGCCATTTACTATAACTATCTGTATAGTCATTTACAGATAATATATATAATAATATATAATCATTTAAAAGTAACAGCTGTTATATCTGTATAGTCATTTAAAACTAACACCTATTAGTTGAACATAATCATATAAATGTATTATCAATATACTTTTAATATTTTAGAATACTAGAATTGAAAATAGTTAATATTTTAGAGTTATTTCATTTTTCTCCCTTTCCTATTATGTTCAAAACAAGGGAAGGTTAATGTAAATAATCTGGATGCTATTTTGGAAGTCATGGAAGTCAAGCTTAGAGAAAAGGAACTTGATATCATAAAGATCTCCTGAGTAATGATGGGCCTTATGGGAAATACTGTGGTTATTTATTTATTTGAGTCAGGATCTCACTCTGTCACCCAGACTGTAATGCAGTGGCACAATCTCCACTCACTGCAACCTCTGCCTCCTAGACTGAAGTGATTCTTCTCCCTCAGCCTTTTAAGTAGCTGAGATTACAAGCGGGCACCACCACAGCCCGGCGAGTTTTTGTATTTTTGTAGAGATGGGGTTTCACCATGTTGGCCAGGCTGGTCTTGAAAAACCTCAAATGATCCACCTGCCTCAGCCTCCCAAAGTACTGGGATTACAAGTGTGAGCCACTGTGCCCAGCCTGAGAAGCACTGTGATTTTAAACAGAGGCTGAGCTTGCAGGATTAATTATGACTGTTTCAAAATTTTAAATGAGTTGTTGCCCAAAAGACATTTGAATAGCTGTCAGAAAAGCCCACAAAAAAAACAAACAAGGCTCTTCATTTTTATTTCTTTAAAGCCTGTAATCACTTTCTTTATGCATCATGGGGTAGGGCACAGTTGCTGGTGAGGAGGGGAGGAAATCTTGTTTTATAAAATTAGGATTTACAACCTGTTTTTCATCACTGATCCATATAGTATTGTTGCCAATCCAGGGTATAACCCAATTTGTTCAGCCAGAACTCATTCCTCTACTAATAGATATTGAGGTGCTTTCTTTTTATTTTTTTGTGACTGTAATAAATAAGTTACAGAGAAATATATATTGTATTATTGATTTTTAAAAATATGTATACTTTTAGGCCAGACATGGTGACCCACACCTGTTGTCCCAGAAATTTGGGAGACCAAGGCAGGTGAATCACTTGAGCCTAGGACAACATGGTGAAAGCCCATCTCTACAAAAAGTATTCAAAAATTGCCAGGCATGGTGGATACATACCTGTAACCCTTGATACTCAAGAGGCTGAGGTGGGAGGATCATCTGAGCCCAGGGTGGTTGAGGCTGCAGTGAGCTATGATCATACCACTGCACTCCAGCCTGGGAGACAGAGTGAGAGTATACTATATATGTATATATGTAACTATATATTTATATATATATTAGATTATAGTAGTATTATATATGTATTTAAAATACCTTTATAAGCACAAGAAAAGTTTAGAAAGATATATGCCAAACTGTTAGTAATGGTGGATGTGGCAATGAAAATGAGAAGAGGTGAAAGAAGGAATTATTTACTTTTTCCCTGTATGCTTGTGTATTTGTTAATTTATTATACAAACTGTGTCTTAAATTATAAGTTTTAAACTTTATTTATTTTGTTTTCTTAATTTAAGATAGATATCAATGATGTAAAACAATTGAAATTTAATTGAGTTCTTAGCCTCCATTTGGTTCAGGGGATTACTAAACTGACCACGTAAGTAATTAGTTCCTAATTTAACACTATTCTCTGCCTGCTGCATGAACATAAGGCAATACAAAATAGCAATCTTTATACATATTGAGAAATGTGCATAATTTCAATGAGTAAGTGAAAGTAAAGTTGGAGGACTGCTCAAATCAGACACAAAGCCACTGAACGTATGGACCTGATGGAATTAGACCATTTAATAATTGAAGAAAATTCCCTGTGAATAGTGACTTGAAAGGCCATTTAAAATATCATGATTTGGACTTCAAAGGAGTTAGAAGAATCCTCAAGAAAAAAGTCAATCACTTTTGCAAAAATTACTTTTTATATGTTTCAAAGTTTAAAAAGATGCTGGCTGGGCAAGGTGGCTCACACCTGTAATCCCAGCACTGTAGGAGGCCAAGGCCTGCAGATCACTTGAGGTCAGGAGTTCGAGACCAGCTTGGCCAACATGGAGAAACCTTGTCTACTAAAAATCCAAAAATTAGCTGGGTGTGGTGGCTCTTGCCTGTAATCCCAGCTACTAGGGAGGCTGAGTCAGGAGAATCACCTGAACTCGGGACACAGAGGTTACAGTGAGCCAAGATTACACCACTGCACTCCAGCCTGGGCAACAGAGCAAGACTCCATCTAAAATAAATAAATTAAATAAAATAAAATGGAAATAAAGATGCTATAGTATGTAATGATATAGTTTTGCCAGGAAATCATACCAAAACACACTTTTAAAAGTCAGCATTTATTCATTGCTATTGAACCTTTTATATCATTTTAATTTATTATTTACTATTAAATCTTGGTCCTCATTTTAACTGTATTTATTTTCATTGATTATTCAACAATTAATTGTCAATAAAAAGAACCTCCTGTACTATATGTCTTTTTTTAGAGTCCATGTTATTGCTTTTCTCTGTTAAACTTTGTCTTACAGCCTACAAGAATGTTTATCTGAAAAACCTGATAGATAGTTTAGAAGCTGTTACAGGTGAGGAAGAAGTGACCAAATATATATTATTCTGATTTTTTCAGTCAATTTATTTTACTTTTCTTAAATTAAACATTTTAAAAGAACTATATTTTGTTTTTAAAAGGGTGCTCAAAGCACATGAAAAACACACTTTAAGGGCAAAAAAGAATTCTAGATTTATGACTAAGAATATCGGACAGTTCTTTTAACTTGTTTTAAGCCTTTTGATTGATTAAACTAGAGGTCCAAGTTCTTTTTTTTTTTTTTTTTTTGAGATGGAGTCTCGCTTTGTCACCAGGCTGGAGCTCAGTGGCACCATCTGGGCTCACTGCAACCTCCACCTCTCAGGTTCAAGTGATTCTCCTGCCTCCGCCTCCTGAGTAGCTGGGACTACAGGCGCATGCCACCACACCCAGCTAATTTTTATATTTTTAGTAGAGAGAGACTGGGTTTCACCATGTTGGCCAGGATGGTCTCAATCTTTCTACCTTGTGATTCACCTCCCAAAGAGCTGGGATTACAGGCGTGAGCCACCACATGTGGACGAAGTTCATTCTTATTTAACTTTATAATTATCTTCAGACATGAATACTGAGAAAATTAGCGATAGAAACCTTAACGCTTGATAATATACTTTTCATATATGTAATCAACTGTTTACTGATCACATAAATACTAATGTTATGTACAAAGTAAATATAAATACTAAATGTGTATGATTCCAATTCTTTACACATATTTTATATGTGTTCCTGTTATTCTTAAAGTCTTTTGAAATTAAGCTTCTTTTTAAAAAATAATTTCAACTTTTATTTTAGATTCAGGGGGTACATGTTCAGGTTTGTTACATGGGCATATTGTGTGATGCTGAGGTTTGGGGTACAAATGATCCTATCACCCAAGAAGTGAGCTTAGTATTCAATAGGTAGTTTTTCAACCCATGTCTCTCTCCCCACCACCCCATCTAGTAGTCCCTAGTCCTATTTTTGCCCTTTTTATGTCCATGTGTACCCAATGTTTACCTCACTTATAAGTGAGAACATACAGTATTTGGTTTTCTGTTCCTGTACTAATTTGCTTAGGATAATGGCCTCCAGCTGCATCCATGTAGCTACAAAGATTATAATCTCATTTTTTTATGGCTTCGTAGTATTCTGTGGTATGTATGTACCACAGTTTCTTTATCAGAATTTATTTACCATTGATGGCCACCTAGGCTGATTCCATGCATTTTCTGTGGTGAACATAGGAGTGCCTATATCTTTTTGGTAGAACAATTAATTTTCTCCTAGATATATACCCTGTAATGGGATTGCTGAGTTGAGTGGTAATTCTGTATTAAGTTCTTTGAGAAATCTCCAAACTGCTTTCTACAGTGGCTGAACTAATTTACATTCCAACCAACAGTATGTAAGTATTCTCCTTTCTCTGCAACCTTGCCAGCATCTGCTGTTTTTGACTTTTTAATAAAGGCCATTCTGACTGGTGTGAGATGATATCTCACTGTAGCTTTGATTTGCATTTCTCTGATGACTAGTGATGTTGAGCATTTTTTTCCATATGCTTGTTGGCTGCATGTATGTCTTCTTTTGAAAAGCATTCATGTCTTTTGCCCACTTTTGAATGGAATCATTTGTTTTTGCCTGTTGATTTCCTTAAGTTACTTAGAGATTCTAGATATTAGACTTTTGCCATATGCATAGTTTGTGAATATTTTCCCCCATTCTGTAAGTCATCTGTTTACTCTGTTGATGGGTTTTCTTGCTGTGCAGAAGCTCTTTAGTTTAATAAGTTCCCATTTGTCAATTTTTGTTTTTGTCACAATTGCTTTTTGAGTCATAAATTGTATTCCAAGACCAGTGTTCAGAATGGCATTTCCTAGATTTTCTCCTAGGATGCCTATAGGGGTTTTTTTGTTGCTACTTGGGATTTTTTTCTTGAAACGGTCTTACTCTGTTGTGCAGGCTGGAGTGCAGTGGCACTATCACAGCTCATTACAGCCTCAACCTCCTGGGCTCAAGCAGTCCTCCCCCTTTAGCCTCCTAAGGAGCTGAGACTACAGACACACACCACCACAGAGTCTCACTGTGTTGCCCAGGATGGTCTTGAACTCCTGGGCTCAAGGGATTCTCCTGCCTTGGCCTCCCAAAGTAGGATTCTTATAGTCTGATGTCTTACATTTAAATCTTTAATCTATCTCAATTTACTTTTTATATATGGTGAAAGGTAAAGGTGCAGTTTCATTCTTCTGCATATAGCTAGCCTGTGCTGACAACTACCATTCTGATAAATGGCTAGCCAATTATCCCAGCACCATTTATTGACTAGGGCCTTCTTTCTCCATTGTTTCTTTTTGTTGACTTTGTTGAAGATCAGGTGACTGCTGATTTTCTGGGTTCTCTATTCTGTTCCATTGGTCTATGTGTCTGTTCTTGTATGTGTACCATACTGTTTTAGTTATTGTAGTCTTATAGCATAGTTTGAAGTCAGGGAATGTGATGCCTCTAAGTTTGCTTTTTTTTCTAATTAAGCTATTTTTTAATGAAATTATTGTGTCCAGCTTTCTAAACCTTATCTTTGACTTATCAATGTTTTAGCAACAAAACATAAATGGCATGTTTTATTAATAAGCCTGTAATCTCACCTTTTCCAGATTAATCAAAGATATTTATTTAGCATAAATAGAAGATGTAATTATTGTTTAGAATAATTAGGTAGTCCTTTAGAATCTCATGTGTTACCATTCTATCTGTTTGAAGGAGAGGAAGTTGATGTCAATGACATGAAAACAATTCTAGGAAACATGGGGATAGAGCTTACAGATAAAGACCTCACAGAACTGGTATATAATCTGCCAGTTGATGGTGAGTATTTCAAATAAAAATGTAGTCTTCCAGGGAGGCTTATTGTTAAATTGTGAAAACTTCTAAAATTATCTAACTTTAAAAATAATCTATGACCCATGTTACATAATTATAAATGACCCCATTATATTTTAAAAGATTATTTGTGCCATTCGACTTTTATTTTGAGGATCACCAATTGTGTCATCTTGTTTTCTGGCATCAGTGTTCAGTTATGTATTTTATTACTTTTGATTCTACTGAAAGATCAAAAATTTAAGCCAGAATAAATGAGAAAAAGAACGGAAAGGGAGTGATCTAATAGGGGACAATGGAAATATCACAGAATAAGAAGAAAGGATATGTTTTGGCATGGTAGAGTGGCAGTATTAACTGCCTATATTAATAAAGTTACAGCCTTCTCCATTCTGAAATTCCTGGTTTTGTATTTTCTATAAAGCCCCGCATTGCTCTTGTGTGATCTGAACAATGCTTTTTCTTACAGATGGAAAATTCTATCAGAAAAGATTGCTGGATGCTATAAAGTTTCTTAAAGGTAGGGGAGATGCTTAATAAAATGCTGATTAATCTAAGAGTATAATGTTTGGCATTTACATAATTTCCTTGTGATTAAATTGTGCATCCTGCCACATAACATGCATATTATTACATACTTTTGTTTCTTTTATACTTTACCCTCTACTTTAAGAAATCACTTCCTATAGTGTAACTCAGAAAGAATTCCCATGCTTTCCTGGAATTTTTCAAACTTTGACAGAAAAAATTATTACAGCCAAGTCTACACCACAAAGAGTAAAGGGAAATTACTTTTTTAACTTAAATAAAATGTTAATTGAATTGCTTATAGGACAAAGAATAAATGTTTGAGGGGATGGATACTTCATTTTATGTAATGTGATTATTACACATTGTGTGCCTATATCAAAACATCTCATGTACCCTATAAATATTGGCACCTACTAATAAGTACTCACAAAAATTAAAATTTAAAAAAACGTATGGGGCAGGGCCAAGATGGTTGATTAGAAGCAGTGGTGTTCAGAGGCGCCCATCAAAAAAAACCATAATAAACATGTAAATCCTTCACCAGCAACCAAGGTATCCAGGGTCTCTCATCAAAATTGACTAGAAGGCTGGTGTGACCCATGGAGAGAAAGAAGAACAGTGTGGTGTGGTGGCCCACCTGTAAGCAACATGGGAAAGGAGAACCCCCTGCCCCCAGCCAAGGTAGGCAGTGAGTGAGCTTGCTACCCAGCCAGAAAAACTCTGCTTTTTCCATGGAACTGTGCAATCCACAGATCAGAAGATCCCACTCATGAACCCCTGCCACCGGCGCCTAGCATCCCAACCTTGGAATGCACAGATTCTTACAGCCTCTCAACTGGAATCTGCTTAAGCCTACTGAAATCCCAGTGGGGAAGGGTGGCCAGCACCAGCTGCAGCTGCCTGTTGTCTAAGCCATTTGAGCTCTTTATGGGAGGGACAGCAGCCAGCACTGGGACTTGCAACTGCCTAGCTTGCTAAGCTCCCTGGGTGGGGGAAGGGTGGCACCTATTTCTATAGCTCCAAGCTGTGCTTTTCCCCTCCTGGCACCAGGGAAGCTGGACGGCTTTGTCCCAAGACTTGTCCGAACAGTCCAACATACCAGCTGTGACAGCTTGCGGCCAGAGTGCCTCTGCAGGCCTAACATTGACGCATCCTTCCTAATTGGGTGTAGCTTCCCTGTGGGATCTCCAATAACTCCAGCTAGAGGCTCAGGGACAGAATTTGGATCTCTCTGGACCTGAACCCCTAAAGGGAGGGGTAATTGCAATCTTTGCAGACCAGCAGACTTGGCCTCTCTTCCTGGCAGTTCTGAGGAATCCGGCAGCACAGAGGAGTGGGTTTCTCCCAGTGAAGCATACTCTCTCCACCAAGGGATAAAGTGATTCATTAAATGGGTCCTGCTGCTGATGCCACCCAACCAGGTTAGACCCTCCAACAGGGGTTGTCAGACACTCTATAAAGGAGTGATCCTACTGGCATCAGGTGCCCATTGAGATCAGAGGTCCCAGAAGAAGGAGAGCACACACCCATTTTTGCTGTTCTCCAATCTCTTTGAGTGACATCTCCAGGCACAGGAGCAAATCAGATGAATAGAGCCTGAAGTGAACCCCAAGCAAACTGCAGCAGCCCTACAGAAGAGAGACCTGACTAATGAAAGAAAATCAGTCAGAAAGTGACAACAACAGCATCACCAACAGCAACAACAAAAAGGCCCTCACAAAAACCTCATTCAAGGGTCAGCAGCCTTGGAGACTGAAACAAGAAAAACAAAGATGAAAAGGAGTCAATGAAAAAAACGCTGAAACCCCAAAAGATCAGAGTGCCTCTTCTCCTCCAAATGATCTCAGTGTCTCTCCATCAACAGTGCAGAACTGGACAGAGGATCAAATTGATGAATTGACAGAAGTAAGCATCAGAAGATGGGTAATAAAACTATGATAAGCTAAAGGAGCATGTGCTAACCCAATGCAAAGAAGCTAAGAACCTTGATAAAAAGGTTGAGGAATTGCTAACCAGAATAATCAGTTCAAAGAGGAACATAAATGACCTGATGGAGCTGAAAAACACAGCACAAGAACTTCATGAAGCATACATAAGTATGAACAGCTGAATTGACCAAGCAGAAGAAAGAATGTCAGAGTTTGAAGACCACCTTACTGAAATAAGACAGGCAGAAAAGAATAGAGAAAAAAGAATGAAAAGGAATGAACAAAGCCTTCAAGAAATAGGGAACTTCATAAAAAATACCAAACCTACAATTGATTGAAGTACCAGAAGGAGACAGGGACAATGGAAACAAACTGGAAAACATACTTCAGGATATTATCCAGGAGAACTTCCCCAACCTGGCAAGACAGGCCAGCATTCAAATTCAGAAAATACAGAGAACACCACTAAGATACTCCTTGAGAAGAGCAATCCCAAAACATAAAATCATCAGATTCTCCATGGTTGAAACGAAGGAAAAAAATGTTAAGGGCAGCCAGAGAAAAAGGTCAGGTTACCTACAAAGGGAAGCCCATCAGACGAACAGCAGATCTCTGCAGAAACCCTACAAGCCAGAGAAGAGTGGGAGCCAATATTCAACATTCTTAAAGAAAACAATTTTCAACCCAGAATTTCATATTCAGTGAAACTAAGCTTCATAAGCAAAGGAGAAATAAAATCCTTTCCAGACAAGCAAAGAAAGGCTGAGGGACTTTGTCACCACCAGGCCTGCCTTACAAGAGCTCCTGAAGAAAGCACTAAATATGGAAAGGAAAAACTGGGTACCAGCCACTGCAAAAACATACCAAAATATAAAGACCAATGACATCATGGAAAAACTGTATCAACTAAAGTGCAAAATAACCAGCTAGCATCATGATGACAGGATCAAATTCACACATAATATTAACCTTAAATGTAAATGGGCTAAATGCCCCAATTAAAAGACACTGATTGGCAGATGGATAGAGTCCAGACCCATCAGTGTGCTCTCTTCAGGAGACTCATCTCACATGCAAAGACGTACATAGGCCCAAAATAAAAAGATGGAGGAATATTTCCCAAGCAAATAGAAAACAAAAAAAATCTGGAGTTCCAATCCTAGTCTCTGACAAAATAGACTTTAAACCAACAAAGATCCAAAAAGGCAAGGGCATTACATAATGGTAAAGGGATCAATGCAACAAGAAGAGCTAACTATCCTAAATAGATATGCACCCAATACAGGAGCATCCAGATTCATAAAACAAGTTCTTAGAGACCTATAAAGAGATTTAGACTCCCACACAATAATAGTAGAAGATTTTAACACCCCACTGTCAATATTAGACAGATTAATGGGAGAGAAAGTTAACAAGGGTATTCAGGACTAGAACTCAGCTCTGGACCAAGCAGACCTAATAGACGTCTACAGAACGCTCCACCCCAAATCAGCAGAATATACATTCTTTTCAATGCTACATGGCACTTATTCTAAAATCGACCATATAATTGGAAATAAAATACTCCTTAGCAAATGCAAAAGAACTGAAATCATAATGAACAATCTCAGACAACAGTGCATTCAATCCAATTAGAACTCAGGATTAAGAAACTCAGTCAAAACCACACAATTTCACTGAAATTGAACAACCTACTCCTGAATGATTTCTGGGTAAATGATGAAATTAAGGAAGAAATCAAGAAGTTATTTGAAACCAGTGAGAACAAAGAGACAATGTACCAGAATCTCTGGGACATAGATAAAGCAGTATTTTAAAAAAAAAAGCAGTATTAAGAGAGAAATTTATAGCACTAAATGCCCACATCAGAAAACTAGAAAGATCTCAAATCAGCACCCTATGATCACAATTAAAAGAGCTAGAGAGACAAGAGCAGACTAATCCAAAAGCTAGCAGAAGGCAAGAAATAACTAATATCAGAGAAGAATTGAAGGAGATAGAGACATAAAAACCTTCTAAAATATCAATGAATCCAGGAGCTGGATTTTGAAAAAATTAACAAACTAGATAGACTGCTAGCTAGCCTAATAAGAAGAGAGAGAAGAATGAAATCGACACAATAAAAAATGATAAAAGGAATATCACCACTGACCCCACAGAAATACAACCTACTCCTGAATGACTCCTGGGTAAATCATGAAATTAAGGGAGAAATCAAGAAGTTCTTTGAAACCAATGAGAACAAAGAGACAATGTACCAGAATCTCTGGGACACAGTTAAAGCAGTGTTAAGAGAGAAATTTATAGCACTAAATGCCCACATCAGAAGGCTAGGAAGATCTCAAATCAACGCATGTATGTTTATTGCAGCTCTACTTACAATAACAAAGACATGGAACCAACTCAAATGCCCATCAATGATAGACTGGATAAAGAAACTGTAGTGCTTATATACCGTGGAATACCATGCAGCCATAAAAAGAATGAGATCATGTCCTTTGCAGGGACATGGATGAAGCTGGAAGCCGTCATCCTCAGCAAACTAACACAGGAACAGAAAACCAAATGCCACATGTTCTCACTCATAAGTGGGAATTGAACACTGAGAACACATGAACACAAAAAGGGGAACAATATGCACCAGGGCCTGTTGGGGATGGGGGTCAGGAGAGGGAACTTAGAGGATGGGTCATTAGGAGCAGCAAGCCATCATGGCACACGTATAACTATATAACAAACCTGCACATTCTGTACATGTATCTAGTTGTTTTTTAGAATACATTTTTAAATTTTTTTGTTTAAAAAAGAAAATGGGAGTGAAAAATCCAGCATCCCTTAACATAACTAGAAGTTATTGTAAAAATAAACACAGTGACAATCAGAGAAAATGAGTTAGATAGAAACATTGGATCATCACCTTGCTGAAATTCTGTGAGAAGTTATTCAGTGATCTTTAAAACTTTATACTGGGTATGCTTATCGTGACTATTAAAACAACAAACTCTAATTCTAACTCTGTTGCTGACTGTCTTTATGTCTTCTTAGTATTTGGTCTTTTGTATGAAAATGTTAGCCATAATCCTCAGAAGTTGATAGTTTTCCCCACATTTTATAGACATTAGCTTTTGCTTATATATCTCTCTTTTAATAAGGAGGGAAGATTGACTCCAGTAAAGTGGATACAGTTTTGGGAAACATGGGCATAAACCTCACTGAAAAAGAACTTGAAGATCTAACACAAAACCTACTAGTTGATGGTGAGAACTTTATATATTACTAAACCCTACAGAAAAACAAGTCTTATAAGCCTATTTATAACAATCATTAAAAATGTTATTTGGACCTGGATTCAGTGGTGCTTACCTGTAGTCCCAGCTACACTGGAGGCTGAAGCAGGAGGATCACTTGAGGCCAGGAGGTCAAGGCTTCGGTGCACTATGCTTGTGCCTATGAATAGCCATTGCACTTCAGCCTGGGCAACATAGCAAGACTCAGTCTCTTAAAAAAAAAAAAAAAGTTTATTTGGCATCAGGAAGGCATTCTGAAAACCTTAGAGGAAAAACTCAGGTCCAAAGGAAGAACACACAGTATCTCTTGCTGATTTCATGTGTATTTGGAGAAAGATTTCATGATCATGAGTCATTCTCTCTCTATCTCTGCTTTTCTCTCTCTCTCTCTCTCCTCTCTCTCTCCTCCTCCCACTCCCTCTGTCCTGCTTTTATATTCCTTCTTCCCTGCTTTTATATTCAACTTTTCTCCATATTCCCTGTAAGGTAGAGAGAATTGATAGGTATTGTTCAAATTCCAGTCCATACCTTTGGCCATGGTGCTACCTTTGTGCTAATAGGTGACATCAGCACATTTATTTTTTTTTAAGGGTACTTAATCTTTTATGTTTTTTTTTCCCTTTTACTATTGCCAGATAGACCTGCTGTACATGACACACGTTTGAATCAGTGTTTGTCTATCTCTGTCTCTCACTTTTATAGGGGTCCTATGGAGAAAGTTTATGGTGGACAGTTTAAACTACCTCCTTTCCTTTTCCTTTTCCCCTGATGCTGGCATGTATACATCATATCAACTTATATCCTTTCCTGGGTTTGGATTAGGTATTAATAACAAGGTGGAAGTAACCTTAAGTAACATATATAACTTTTTTTTTTTTTTTTTTTTTTTTTTTGAGACGGAGTTTCACTCTTGTTACCCAGGCTGGAGTGCAATGGCACAATCTCGGCTCACTGCAACCTCCGCCTCCTGGGTTCAGGCAATTCTCCTGCCTCAGCCTCCTGAGTAGCTGGGATTACAGGCATGCATCACCATGCCCAGCTAATTTTTTGTATTTTTAGTAGAGACGGGGTTTCACCATGTTGACCAGGATGGTCTTGATCTCTTGACCTCGTGATCCACCCACCTTGGCCGCCCAAAGTGCTGGGATTACAGGCGTGAGCCACCACACCCGGCATATAACATTTTTTATAACCTTAAGTAACATATATAACATTTTTTATACTCTTAAGTAAGAAATGTGTTGAACTATTACTAAAAAACAATGAAAGTGTTAACAGAGCCACTAACTGGCCAGATAATACACAGAAAGAGGAAAATTAAGTTGACAAAATTGTGAATTTGGTGGAAGATGCTAGAAGAATATAGTGAAAGAAAGTTAACATAGAAAGATAAATAAATGGAAGAGAGAAAAAGAGAAATGCCAGTGAAGGATAACTGGAATGCCCCCCGTCCCCTGACAATTATCTGAGAAAGGTAGTGATTGTTATTATTCAGCCATTCCAAATAAAAGTTAAAAATGAAATAGGGAACTTAGTAAGAATAATGAGTTAAATGTTCACATGTACTTTTATTTTATGTGTGGTTGAGCTATTTTAGTATTATATTTTCTTTTTTGAGTTGGTGCCTTTATCATTCTAAAATGTCCCTTTTTATTTCTTGTAATATGTCTTGCCTTAAATACTACTTTGTCCAGTATTACCAGTGTTACTAGCTTTTTTCTGTTTACCTGGTATATTTTTTCCTTCCTTTGGTTTTCAGTCTATCTGTACCCATATTTTTAAAGGACGTATCTTGTATACAACATATAATTAGCCTCTGTGTTTTGAGTCTGACAATCTTTCTCTTTTTTCGCTTTTGGTTAGTTTTTAGTATAGTTAATGTTATTATTAATATACATCTACAGTGCATGATTGCTGAGTTTTGACATATGCATATACCTATGTAACCTAGACATCAAGATATAGAACATTACTGTCACTCTAGAAATTTCCTTCATGCTCCATCCCAGTTAGTCCTCACCTGGCCCCAGAAGCAACCAGTATGCCAATTTTTTCTACCATGAATCAGTTTTACCTACCCCAAAACATATAAGTGATGCATATAGTAAATACTATTTTGTATAAAGCCTCTGCTCCAGTTTTCTAATTGCTGCAACATAATTACTCCAAAAGTTAGTGGCATAAAACAACTACTTATTATACTCACAGATTCTGTAGGTCAGGAATTCAGACAGAACATAGTGAGGATGGCTTATCTCTGATTCGTGATGTCTCAGCCAGAAAACTCAGAAGTTAGGGTTCTGAATCATCTATGAGCTCATTCTTCTCATTCACTGTCATACTTACATATGATTTTACTATTACTGGCAAAAAAAAAGACTGCTTTATTCTCCATCAAGATACCCTTTCCCACCAGATATTTTATTTTTTCTCTATCTCATCCCTCATCTCACACACACACATGATCCCAATAGAATGATACTTTAGAACACTGTTACTCCTCCCATCACATCCTCTTCCCCCAACCATGAGAGCTATAGAATGTCTTCACTTCCCCAACTATACATTCCCAACTCTAACAAACTATCAGCTCCCAAGTTTTACTGAGGTAATTTAGTGCTTTTATTAGAATTTATCTTACATAATCTCTCTTCAATTTCAAGAGCCTTTAATTATGATTTCATAGAACACATTTCAACAGACTATTTTTGAACTTATAGAGTGGAAGGAAGCTTCTGTTCTGACATCCTTGTACTTTCACCATCTCAGGAGAATGAACATTTCTGCCTACCTGTTTTATTTCTTCTTGGCCTTTTAGGAGTCATATGAACTGGGAACACCTCATGCCGGCCTTTATTGGCCTTCATCAGAGTTTTTAGGATTTTATGTGTCAAGTGCTTCCCCAAGTTTACTGCTTCTCAGTGCTAGTCCCATGCTCCAACACTTTTCTGGTGCTTTCCTAGTCCATGGGGGAGAGAGTCCCATGTCCCTTCTTTCTTCCAGGACACCATCAGAGCCTAAGGCTTGATATATGCCTAGCAGCCTATAGAGACCAGTAACATTTGATTCCCAAAAGGCAAACAGCTTGGAGATGGTGGTAAAAGAGACAGTGATTCCTATTCAGGTCTCCACATTTACAGATCTCTTTCAAAACTTTGATTAAGGTAAACACAAAAGAATAACATCACATGAAGTACATCTATACCATGGAATAACTATACAGCTATTTATAAAAAGAGATCATGTCCTTTGCAGGGACATTGATGGAACTGGAAGACACTATCCTTAGCAAACTAACACAGGAACAGAAAACTAAATACTGCACCTTCTCACTTATAAGTGGGAGCTAAATGATTAGAGCACATGAACATATAGAGGGAAACAACAGACACTGGGATCTACCTGAGGATAGAAATTGGAAGGAAGGAGAGGAACAGAAAAAGTAACGATTGGGGACAAGGCTTAAAACCTGAGTGATGAAATAATCTGTACAAAAAACCCCCATGACACATATTTACCTATATTACAAACCTGCACCTGTATCCCTGAACTTTAAAAAAAGTTTTAAAAATAACATAGGTAAAAGAAATTTTCCTTGTCACATAGAATGTTTTTATTCCTGCTAATAGATTCCTTATTATTTGAGATAAATTTAGAATATTTTAATGAAAGAGAACTCCCTGAGGGCCTAGTTCTCAGTTGAAATACCCAATTAAATAGCCTATGGCAGAGCATCCTTCCATCCTGGGTCAGAATTTTTCATTAAAAACCAGGTGGACAAGCAAAAGACAAAAGGATTTAGTTGACTCCTCAATATAGCAAACCATACACAAAGCCAAAAAAACAGTAATCTCCTTCAAAGATCTTATCTTTTTCTCTCATGGGCTTGATTACCTATAATAGGCCAGTTGAATAAAAACACATTTTCCTGCTGTCCTGACTGGTAGCTGGTGTTGACACAGAAATTATTTGTGTCCAGGAATACTTGAATAGATGTAGATTAAGGATCAAAAAATTCTTCTCATCATAGACTTAACAAGACTATTAACAATTGATACACTCTTCTGGCCACTCTACTGGTATTTTGTGAGGACTCAAAAAGATAAGTGTATTGAATTCATGAAATAACCACATTTTTAATCTTCCTAGGTTGTAGCTAGATTTTTCTCATTAATATGGAATAAGTATTACTTTGCCTCTAGAAGAAAAAAGTAATTTTTTTTTCAGAAACTAGCAATTAGTCACTGTTCTTCCCCAAAGCATAATACATCAGTGCTGCTGAAAGATTAATTGTATTTAGGAAATAATTGTGTTTATTATCATTTGAGCTTTCTTAAGGAGAGTGTAGCAAACGTTACATATTCTAAAGCAAATAAATATTAAATTCTGCTCTGTGCAACAACATTTTCATAGTCTTATTGTCATGTTTCTGTCTAATTTATTCCTTGTTTTACAGTTAATGGTAAGGTTGATCTGAGAAAGGTGATGAATGAAATAAAATATTTTACGGGTAAGATATTACTAAAACATTTTTAGTTGAATTCGAACTCTGTTGTATTTTGCATGGTGCTTTCCCAATATTAAATATATTAGTGCTGATATTTTACATATTTGTATACAATTGTTCTTCTGCCTTTGACTTTGAGTTATTTAGGATTTGGACATAAAAATGAATGGTGATATTTGAGTAATAAATTATTTATATTTTCTGTGACTTCTAGCAATAATATGCTGATCTGAACCAGTGTTTTAATGAGAGGTTACAAATTGGCCACCCATGAGTTGAATTCAAATTGCTGTCAACTTTTATAAGGTCTGAAAATACTAAATCTGCATTCACTTGCAAAACAGCTGATGTTTTTTCTCTTTGAATAAAGCATGTGCTCTCTGTTTCACCAAAGCCAATTTCACTCCTTTCCTCTACCTCCAGACTCTCGTGAGCTTTTGAGTTTATAATTTCTGGATTAAGTAGTCGAAATTTAGGTAGACACAGAAAATAAGAAGATGAATATTTTTAAAGGATTAAGTGGATTGGGTTGCTTTAAATAATAATCACATGATTCAGCACTAAAAGGAAAACAGACTGGATACCTCTAAATTGTAGGCTGATTGTACAATTGGATTTTCTTCTATGCTAGCATGTCTTTACATTAGGCTTAGGAGGCCACTCTGTCTTTCCATGAAGAATCAATGAAGTTCTTTCTCACTCATCCTTAAACACGAATATAATACGTGAGACGATGGAATACTATGCAGTCATAAAAATGAATGAGTCATGTCCTTTGCAGGGACATGGATGAAGCTGGAAGCCATCATTCTCAGCAAACTAACACAGGAACAGAAAACCAAACACCACATGTTCTCATTCATAAGTGGGAGCTGAACAATGAGAACACATGGACACAGGGAGGGGAACAACACACACCAGGGCCAGTCGGGAGATGGGGGGCGAGAGGGGAGGGAGAGCATTAGGACAAATAGCTAATGTGTGCAAGGCTTAAAACCTAGATGACGAGTTGATAAGTACAGCAAACCACCATGGCACATGTATATCTATGTAACAAAGCTACATGTTCTACACTTGTATCCCAAAACTTCAAGTAAAATTAAAAAAAAAAAAAAGAATATGTGAGAATATGTAAGTAGTCTACAGCCCTACCAACCTGAATGCACCTGATCTCATCTGATCTTAGAAGCTAAGTAGGGTCAGGCCTGGTTAGTACTTGGATGGGAGAATATGTAAGTAAAGATGTCATTATATGGTTCAGCTTTTTCATTCTTTCTGATAATTATAATATCCTAAAATTGCCATGTGTTCTTTCTTTCAAAGGAGACAAAGTTGATACAAATAAACTTCAAAGTGTTTTAGGAAACTTGGGGATTGAGCTCATGCCTAATGAACTCTTGAACTTGCTGAAAACATTGCCAGTTAATGGTAAGTATTAGGATGCCATTGGGTTTTTTAGATAGTCTGATTTTGTGGATATGTAAAAACATTCCAAAATAAACTAAAAATGTTTAAAAATTGTTTAAAAGCTAATACTAATGCAAAGAAAAAATTCATCACTTAGATTTTAATTGAAAATCATCAAACCTTTCAGCTGCAAGTTGCTATCAAAGTTCAAATTCATTATTTACATCTTTAGGTGGTTGTTTAGCTAGAATTGTAAAAACAGATTAGAAGAAAAATAAAAGGGACAAGAAAATAGAGAAAGGAGGAGATAGAAGCAGGAATAGAGAGACAATAAAAGAAACTAAATAATGTAGCTGTGTGTGTTTCTAAAAAATAGAATATATAGTTTACCAGCAAGTGGATAATTTTGTACATTGAGAAAAGATTACGTTTCTTAACTTATTATTAGGGGAAATAAAACTAAAAAATTTCAGAAAAATAGAAAATGCTTTTAATTCCACAACCCAAAGATAATCAAAGTTAAAATCTTACATCATTTTCTTTTAGTACTTTTTAGATGATGAATAAATGATAAAGACAGATAATATTTATGTATATATCATTCTTATCTCATCACACTATTAATGTGACTCATCATAGAAAATCTTGATAATGCAGAGAAAAAAATCAAAACATCTCTATTTCTACCTCAAAATAATAATTACTATCAAAAACTTGAGATTTATATTTCCAGTTTCCTGTTTATAAATATATATTTTTACTTTATTTGGCAACCTTGTGGAGAAAACTTTGCAAACATCCTAAAATTCGTCAAGATTAGATGTCTTTAAGTAAAGTTGCAAAAGGAAGATATTTTATTTTGTCAAATTTCTTTCCAGAAAAGTTATTATAATTTGAATTCCCACAAACAGCAGTAGAGAATGTTATTTTCCCTACATTCCCAATACAGAAAAGTAGGTGGGTACATATAATTGTTATGATTTGCATTTTACTCATGTCCTACTGAGAGTGAACATTTTGTTACTGTGTATTATCTATTTGCATTTGAAATGTTCCTTAGGCAAAGATTTTAAGTTCCTTCTGAAATTAAGAGATATGTACTATCTTCTAACTCTATTTACAAAATACCCGATTTTTTATAGCTGATGGAAAAGTGTATCAGAAAAGGTTGATGAAAGGCATGAAGTCTCTTGAACGTGAGTAAGCAGCACAATAAGAAGTCTTAAACCTTTATTTGTACTGTTAAAATATAAATCTTCTTTATTTATGGCTCCTTCCGTAGATATGCAAGTAACCAAGTGTTTATTTTACTATCATCTGCCAGAAAGTGCTAGACTTTCTTGGATTTTTTCCTCATTCAGTCCCAAAGGGAAAAAAAACTTAAATACATTGCAAAAGGTGAAGAGTAAAGGCTGTCAGATAAGGATTTCAGTCAAAAGCAGGACAAATAATTTGCAAATACAAGCAACAAAAATAACTCTGTTCTGCAGAATATTATGGTCATCTTTAGCTCTAGATTTTCAACCTTCTTTAAGAATATTTTTGTTCTATAGGCTTGTTCCCAGAATAAGATTTGAGGAATTCAGTTCTAATTTTTATCCTTCTGTTAGCTGTAAAAGACAAGTTTTTGGTGTTTGTCTCAAAATCTTAACAATTATGCTAGGAATTGAATGATATTTTTTCATTGTGATAAAACTCATCCTCAATAAAGAAAACTAATACAGCAGCATGAATGCATAGTCCAATTTTAGAATCATTCTGCTTTACCGTATTCCTTTCCTATTCCTTACTTAGAAGGCATTGTTGATGTCAATAAGCTGGACACTCTTTTAGAAAACCTGGGGATAAAGATAACGGAAGAGGAATTCATGGATCTAACAGAAAGACTACCAGATGACTGTGAGCACTGTAATCACCCCTATACTTTTTTAGGAGTACTTATTCTTTTAAACTTAAAAATAAGAATTTCTCCAACCAGAGCATCAAAATATCAATGACTTTTCAAAAACTTTGAGAAGACGTCAGTCTTAAAGTTAGGAGAAAAAAAACATTTCTCTTGATTTCTTCATAATTTCAATTAATCTAAATCAATCTAAGAGAAATAATTCTCTAAATTAATTCAATTAATCTAAGAGAATCTATTGATTCTCTTAATCATTTCAATTAATCTAAAATCCAGTTTTTTTCCCCTATTGATACTAAACATTGCATAAAATGAAGGCAAGATTTTGTTAAGCCAGGAAATGATCAGGAGGTGGCATTCAAAATGGAAGAGAAGGGTTTATTAATACAAGGAAGGGAGATCACCTCACATTTTCTTCTCCCAATGCATCAGGTTCCCATATTCACCATTCTATTAAAAAATACTCTTACTTAGCTGACTGCAACATCCTAGTAGATAAATCCAATGTGCATCACTCTTTTTTTCTTTTACTTTAAGTTCTGGGGTACATGTGCAGATCTTGCAAGATTGTTACATAAGTATACACAGGCCATGGTGGTTTGCTGCCTTCATCCGCCAGTTACCTACATTAGATATTTCTCCTAATGTTATCCCTCCTCAATCTCCCCACCCCTCCCACTATACCTCCCCTAAGCCCCCAATGCCCCCCTCCCTGTGTCCATTTGTTCTCATTGTTCAACACCCATTTATGAGTGAGAACATGTGGTATTTGGTTTTCTGTTCTTGTGTCAGTTTGCTGAGAATGATGGTTTCCAGTTTTATCCATGTCCCTGCAAAGGACATGAACTTACCCCTTTTTATGGCTGCATAGTATTTCATGGTGTATATGTGCCACATTTATTTTATCCAGTCTATCATTGATGGGCATTTGGGTTGGTTACAAGTCTTTGCTATTATAAGCAGTGCCAGAATGAACATACGTGTGTATGTGTCTTTATAATAGATCGCTTTATAATCCTTTGGGTAATACCCAGTAATGAGATTGTGGGTCAAATGGTATTTCTATTTCTAGATTCTTGAGGAATTGCCACACTGTCTTCCACAATGGTTGAACTAATTTACACTACCACCAACAGTGTAAAAGTGTTCCTATTTTTCCACATCCTCTCCAGCATCTGTCATCTCCAGATTTTTTAACGACCGCCATTCTAACTGGCATGAGATGGTGTCTCAATGACACCACTCATCTTTTTCTAACTTGAGCTCTCTGATGCCTTTAATAATATTAATTTTTTTTCTTTTATTACAACTCTATATTCTCAGCTGCTATTCATACTCTCCATAATTTTCTTCTCTGCCCTTCCTAAATCTCAATGTTTATGGTCTTCTATTTCTCCCCTCAAACTCATGGGTTAAGTGTGCATTTTTTTAATGAAATAGTGCAGTATAGAACAGCAAAGAAAATATCAGAGCATATGTCACACAGTAAGGCTAGATATTGTTTCATAAAATCTTGTGGGGTGTGTGTGTGTGTGTGTGTGTGTGTGTGTGTGTTTGAGATATGGTGGGTGTTCAGAGTTCTTAGTGAAGCTTATGATAAAAATTTTTGAAAAATACTGGCTTAAATGATGGTGATATAACAGTTCTATGCTCAGTCTGTTGTTCTTTCCACAACGAAACTTCTCCTAGATGATTTCACTTACCTGTGTATGTTTAAGCTTTCAAATCTTTGATCTCAAACTGAGACTTATCCCATGTGATTCAGTCTAGGATAGTAGAGTTCTTTTATCTTGAATGACTGAGACAAGTAGTTGGTCAGATCATCTTAAAGTGGAGTTAAAATAAAGGATCATAAAATGATATATTAAACATTTTACTTGAAAGAAAAAACAGGCCCAAGGCCATTTTTTTTTTCTGAAAACATTTTTGTTTTGCTCATGTTCTGGTTTTTTTTTTTCCTCTTTCTGACCCCGAGATTCTCCTCTGTGGATCTTTTTTTTCTTTTAAGCCCTCAGCAAGCCCATGCCCTCTGAATTAATTTCCCGTGGCTGCTGCAACAAATTAACACACAGTGGGAGGTTTCAAGAAACAGAAATTTGTTTTCTCACAATTCTAGAACCCAGAAGTCTAAAGTCAAGGTGTCAACAGGAACTTCCTCCTTCCAGAGGCTCCAGGGGAGAATCCTTCCTTGCCTCTTCCAGCTCTTGTAGCTGTCAGCATTCTCCAGCTTCCTTGACTTGTGGCCTCATCACTCCACTCTCTGCCTCTGTCTTCAAGTCACTTTCTCTTCTGTGTCTGCATCAATCTCTATTTCACTCTTATAAGGATACTTGTCGTTCAATTTAGAGCCCACCTGAATAATCCAGGATGATTTGCTCATGTTCTTGATTGATCATTTCTGTAGTAATATCATTTTAAGTTGATAGTTATTTCCTCTCTGCTTAAAAAAAATTTCATAATTTTCTGATTTTTCTTTTTTTCCATTCTTTTATTTATTTATTACATTTATTATTTTTTAAATTATACTTGAAGTTCTCGGGTACATGTGCAGATCTTGCAGGATTGTTACATAGGTATACACATGCCATAGTGGTTTGCTGCCTCCATCCCCCATCACCTACATTAGGTATTTCTCCCAATATTATCCCTCCCCAATCTCCCCACCCCCCACTATCCCTCCCCTAACCTCTCAACCCCCAACAGACCCCAGTGTGTGATATTCCCCTCCCAGTATCCATGTGTTCTCATTGTTCAACACCCATATATGAATGAAAACATGTAGTGTTTGGTTTTCTGTTCTTGTGTCAGTTAATAAGAATGATGGTTTCCAGATTCATCCATATCCCTACAAAGGACACAAACTCATCTTTTTTTATGGCTGCATACTATTCCATGGTGTATGCGTGCCACATTTTCTTTATCCAATCTATCATTGATGGGTATTTGGGTTCGTTCCAAGTCTTTGCTATTGTGAACAGTGCCACAATAAACATACATGTGCATGCCTCTTTATAATAGAATGATTTAGAATTCTTTGGGTATATACCCAGTAATGGGATTGCTGGGTCAAATGGTATTTCTATTTCTAGATCCTTGAAGAATTGCCACACTGTCTTCCACAATGGTTGAACTAATTTATATTCCCACCAACAGTGTAAAAGTGTTCCTATTTCTCCACATCCTCTCTAGCATCTGTGGTCTCCAGATTTTTAAATGACTGCCATTCTAACTGGCATGAGATGGCATCTCAATGTAGTTTTGATTTTCATTTCTCTAATGACCAGTGATGATGAACATTTTTTCATGTTTGTTGGCTTCATATATGTCTTCTTTTGAAAAGTGTCTGTTCATGTCCTTCACTCACTTTTGAATGGGTTTGTTTGGTTTTTTTCTTGTAAATCTGTTTTTGTTCTTTGTAAATTCTGGATATTAGCCCTTTGTCACATGGGTAGATAGCAAAAATTTTTCCCATTCTGTTGGTTGCTCGTTCACTCTAATGATTGTTTCCTTTGCTGTGCAGAAACTCTTAAGTTTAATTAGATCTCATTTGTCTATTTTGTCTTTTATTGCCATTGCTTTTGGTGTATTAGTCATGAAGTCCTTGCCTATGCCTATGTCCTGAATGGTTTTGCTAGGTTTTCTTTTAGGGTTTTTATGGTGTTAGGGCTTGTGTTTAAATCTTTAGTCCATCTAGAGTTAATTTTTGTATAAGGTGTAAGGAAGGGGTCAAGTTTCTGCTTTCTGCACATGGCTAGCCAGTTTTCCCAACACCGTTTATTAAACAGGGTATCATTTCTAGTTTTGGTCTGGTTTATCAAAGATCAGATGGTTGCAGATGTGTAACATTACTTCCGAGGCCTGTGTTCTGTTCCATTGGTCTATATCTCTGTTTTGGTACCAGTACCATGTTGTTTTAATTACTGTAGCCTTGTAGTATCATTTGAAGTCAGGTAGCGTGATGCTTCCAGCTTTGTTCTTTTTGCTTAGGATTGTCTTGGCTATGCGGGCTCTTTTTTGGTTCTATATAAAATTTAAGGTGGTTTTTTCCAGTTCTGTGAAGAAGGTCAATGGTAGCTTGATTGGGGATAGTGTTGAATCTATAAATTACTTTGGACAGTATGATCATTTTCATGATATTGATTCTTCCTAATCATGAACATGGCATGTTTTTCCATCTGTTTGTGTCCTCTCCTATTTCCTTGAGCAGTGGTTTGTAGTTCTCCTTGAAGAGGTCCTTCACATCCCTTATTAGTTGAGTTCCTAGGCATTTTATTCTCTTTGTAGCAATTGTGAATGGGAGTTCACTCATGGTTTGGCTATCTGTTTATCTGTTATTGGTGTTTAGGAATGCTTGTGATTTTGCAAGTTAATTTTGTATCCAGAGACTTTGCTGCTTTTTCTTTAATGTAGACATTCTCTTTGGGAATTTTCTTGCATAAACATAATTATTAATTGTCTACACTCCCAATTTCAGTTTTTTTTTTAAGAATAAAAATTTTTTTAAGTTGACCAGAAGGCAGAGTGCCATGGCTGATGCCTATAACTCCAGCATTGGGAGGGAGGCCAAGGTAGGTGGATCACTAAAGCCCAGTATTTCTAGACCAGCCTGTGAAACATGACAAAACCCCATCTCTACAAAAAATATGAAAGTTAGCCAAACGTGGTAGCATGTACCTGTAGTCCCAGCTACTCAGGAGGCTCAGGAGGGAGAATCACTTGAGCCTGGTAGGTCAAGGCCACAGTGAGCTATGATTGTGCCACTTCACCACTCCACCTCAGGTCACAGAATGAGACCCTGTCTCAAAAAAAAATTGACAAGAAATTTTAGTCAGAATCTATGTTAGTTATTTCTCCAGACATTTTATAGTTATCTTATTTGCTCCAAATTCAGCAGAACTTTTTTAGCAATTTGCCCTTACCAGAATATTCCAAATTATTCTGATGCCATCAGCATCAGTCTGAATGTGGAAATTCATAGTAGAAAGGGAAAATCAAGTTTAGACCATCAGGTTAGTTAAACTGAGGTAAATTCAGAAATCTTCTCCTATAATAACAAATTCCTATTCAGACATAGCTTTTTCATGACAATCCAAACTCAGCAAATAAAAGGTAAAACAAAAATCATGAATTACTTCTCTAATTCATGATTTTAAAAAATTCTGTCACCAGTATTTATTCTCAGTTACCATGCAATAATCTACAAATTATCTTTGGCATCTCATGCTATCTCGTTTTTTTTCCTCTTAAAAATCTCTTGGCTATTTTGGCTACTCTAGCCTTAATTCAGATCTTCATAATCTCTGGCTTATACTACTACAAAAGCCTCTTGACTGGTCTAATAATCATATTGTTGCCTTTAATTCATTCTATATAAACTAGCCAGGATGAGTTTGCTAAGGTGAAAATCTGACATTGTTATTCCTCAGATTAAAACTCTTCAATGATCCTTCATAGCTTATATACATTGACTCTTACAATATGCCAGGCACAGTGCTAAGCATTTTATCAATTGGCTCATTTAATTAATTTATGTATTCATTATATTTATTGAAAACCCATGTCCCAGCCTCTGTTTCAGTCTCCGGGATATAGCCATGAACAAAACAAATTGATGTAAACTTCATAGAGCCAGGATTATCTTTTTTTCACTGCTGTATTCCCTGATCCAGACAGTCTAAAATCAGAAACCAAAGTATAAACTGTTACAGGATATTACCCTGACTCCATTTAACCTCTTGACTGATCTTTTTACTTCTTATGTGGCATTTTTCCCTTGAGCAAGATTTAAAAGTATTAGTTCACCACACACTGTGCTGTTCATTGCTCCTTTATCTGGGATTCTTTCATTGTCTTTGTCCAATAATAGAAAATAACATAATGTCATAAACAATGGCCTTCAATGTATACCAGTATGTGTTATCATCCATTCCAAGAGAAACAGGGAATTAAAAACAGAATACATCCAAAAGACTAGAGAAAACATTTACCTAAGATAGACTTTATGGTCCAAGAAATCTTAGTTCTTATTACAGATGATACAGCTATTTATTAAAGCCCAAGAATTATAAATGTTAAAAGGACAACATATAGTGAATAACCTTCATTGAGGCTTTACTTCATAATTTAAATACTTTATGCTTTTCTTCCAAGATTGGCTTTATCAGAGTCTAAATGTTGCCTTGTCTTACAGCTGAAAGGAAAGTCAAACTAAATAAGTTAATTAAAGAATTGAGTGCTGTTTTAGGTAAGTGAGAAATTAATTTTTTACGTGATCTTTCCTACCATCCCTTCATTCTATTATTTTACCATTTTAACCTTTCATTAATTAAATCTTTTTTTGTACCTGCTTTGGATCACCTACACTTTTGCAACCAATAGAGGTACTAGGTCTTGGCACAAGATATAGGATACTTCATAATTGAGTTAATAACAGATATTTATGCAAACATAATTATTTGGATGGATCTCTAATATAATAATTTTCAGGGAAATTATATTCATATTATGTTTAGTAATTTTCTCCTTTAATATGATGATCTGACCTATTATAAATAAGAGAAGTAAGTTGTATTTCTGTGTGGTATTTACTCTGTACAATATAGCAGGTGTGCTCATCTCTTTGTTGCTTATCTAGCAATAGAAGATGCTGCTGCCAGCCAGATACAGTGACTCACATCTGTAATCCCAGTACTTCAGGAGGTCAAAGCAGGAGGATCAATTGAGCTCAGGAGTTAGAGACCAACCTGGGCAACATGGCAAAACTCTGTCTCTACAAAATATATAAAAATTAGCTGGGTATGGTGGCACATCCCTGTGGTCTCAGCTAATAGGGGGGCTGAGGTGGGAGGATCACTTGAGCCTGGAAGGCATAGGTTGCAGTGAGCTGAGATAGCACCACTCCACTCCAGCCTGGGTGAACGAGAAAGACCCTATCTCAAAAAAAAAAAAGAGAGAGAGAGAGAGAAAGAAGAAAAAGAAGAAGAGGAAGCAGCTGCATCAATAGTATTTGATATTGTTCAATAACCATAATAGCAGACTCTTCTTAATAGTATGAGAATTTTTAAAAATTTATTATACTTTAAGTTCTGGGGTACATGTGCAGATTGTGCCGGTTTGTTACATAAGTATATATGTACCATGATAGTGGTTTGCTGCATCCATCGCCCCATCATCTACATTAGATATTTCTCCTAATGTTATCCCTCCCTAATCCTCCCACCCCCTGCCATTCCACCCTGAGCCCCTCAAACCCCAGGCCCTAGTGTGTGCTATTTCCCTCTATGTGTCCATGTGTTCTCATTGTTCAACATCCACTTATGAGTGAGAACATGCAGTGTTTGGTTTTCTGTTTTTGTGTCATTTTGCTGAGAATTGGTTTCCAGCTTCATCCATGTCCCAGCAAAGGACATGAACTCATCTTTTTTTATGGCTGCATAGTATTCCATGGTGTATATGTGCCACATTTTCTTTATCCAGTATATCATTGACGGGCATTTGGGTTGGTTCCAAGTCTTTGCTATTGTGAACAGTGCCACAGTAAACATACATGTGCATGCGTCTTTATAATAGAATGATTTAGAATTCTTTGGGTATATACTTAGTAATGGGATTGTTGGGTCAAATGGAATTTCTATTTCTAGATCTTTGAAGAATTGCCATATTGTCTTCCACAATGGTTGAACTAATTTACACTCCCACCAACAGTGTAAAAGTGTTCCTATTTCTCCACATCCTCTCCAGTGTCTGTTGTCTCCAGATTTTTAAATGATCGCCATTCTAACTGGCGTGAGGTGATATCTCAATGTGGTTTTGATTTGCATTTCTTTAATGACCAGTGACTATAAGCTTTTTTGGTATGTTTGTTGGCCACATAAATGTCTTCTTTTGAAAAGTGTCTGTTCATATCCTTCTCCCACTTTTGGATGGGTTAGTTTGATTTTTCCTTATAAATCTGTTTTAGTTCTTTGCGACAGGTAGCTCACAAAATTTTTTCCCATTCTGTTGGTTGCCGGTTCACTCTAATGATAATTTCTTTTGCTGTGCAGAAGCTCTGGAGTTTAATTCGATCCCACTTGTCTGTTTTGGCTTTTGTTGCCATTGCTTTTGGTATTTTAGTCATGAAGTCCTTGCCTATGCCTATGTCCTGAATGGTATTGCCAAGGTTTTCTTTTAGGGTTTTATGGTGTTAGGCCAGTTTCTTCTGCACAGCAAAAGAAACTATCATTAGAGTGAACTGTCAACCAACAGAATGGGAAAAAAATTTTTGCGATCTACCCATCTGACAAAAGGCTAATATCCAGCATCTGCAAAGAACTAAAACAGATTTACAAGGAAAAACCAAACAAATCCATCCAAAAGTGGGTGAAGGATATGAACACTTTTCAAAAGAAGACATATATGAGGCCAACAAACATATGAAAAAATGTTCATCATCACTGATTATTAGAGAAATGCAAATCAAAACCACATTGAGATACCACCTCACGCCAGTTAGAATGGTGATCATTAAAAAATCTGGAGACAACAGATGCTGGAGAGGATGTGGAGAAATAGGAACACTTTTACACTGCTGGTGGGAGGTATACTAGTTCAATCATTGTGGAAGACACTGTGGCACTTCCTCAAGGACCTAGAAATAGAAATTCCATTTGACCCAGCAATCCCATTACTGGGTATATACCCAAAAACTATAAATCATTCTATTATAGAGCCACATGCACACATATGTTCACTGCAGCCCTGTGTACAATAGCAAAGACCTGAAACCAACCCAAATGCCTGTCAACGATAGACTGGACAAAGAAAATGTGGCACATCTACACCATGGAATACTATGCAGCCATAAAAAATGATGAGTTTGTGTCCTTTGTAGGGACATGGATGTATCTAGAAACCATCATTCTCAGCAAACTGACACAAGAACAGAAAACCAAACACCACATGTTCTCACTTACAGGCAGGTTGTTGAACAATGAGAACAGGTGGACTCAGGATCATCACACACTGGGGGCAGTTGAGGGGGCGGCTAGGGGAGGGACAGTGGGGAGTGGGGACACTGGGGAGGGATAACATGGGGAGAAATGCCGGATATAGTATGCACCTATGGAACAATCCTGCATGACCTGCACGTGTACCCCAGAACCTAAAGTAAAATTTAAAAAAATTAAAAATTGGGGAGGAGGACTCAAGATGGCGCTGTGATAACAACCCAGGATTGGAGCTCTCGTTGAATCCGCAAAGAGGTGAGTCGGAGTTGCATTTCCAGACTGATCTTTGTTGCCCACAGAACAGGGAAACTCCCAAGTGTAAGGGAGACACGGGACGCCAGGCAGTAAGTCTGCCTGGCGAAGCCGGCAGCTGGGGCAGTGGCGGCCGGCCCTACCCAGCAATCCCCACAGGGCACGCTTGTCCGGGTGCCCTGTTGAACTGGCAACCTGAGACTTGAGAGGGCTGGACTTGAGACTGAACGAGACTTGGACAGTAGGCCAGCCCAGGGGATTGCAGGGACAGAGCATTTGGGGTACCCAGTAGGACGAACAAAACCGCGATTTCAAACTATCCCGAGCAGACAGTCCGAAACGCTCTGTGGGGGAGGGGCGTCCACCACTACTGAGGCAACCTGCCCCAACTGAGATACACGCCCACTGCTGACGCAGCCAGCCATTGCCAAGGCAACCCGTCCCTACTGAGATACACGCCCACTGCTGACGCAGCCTCCCGTTGCCGAGGCAACCCGTCCCTACTGAGATACACGCCCACTGCTGACACAGCCTGCCGTTGCCGAGGCAACACACTACAACGAATAGACTCCGCCACAGGGCGTGGCGGAGACCACAGCAGAGCCTGCAGGAACAGGGCGAATCACACAACAGCAGGGTGGAGACTCGGCAGGCAAACAGTGGCTAGTCTGCCTCCTAGCTGGGCAGGACACCTCAACGGACATCGAAAAATAAAGCCCGAACCCCTGAACACAGAGCATTTGAGAAAAAAAGGGTTTTCTTAATGAGCTCTGTTGCAGCAGAATCAAACATAGCAGCCTAACAGCCCTGAATGAACAACAGAGCTCACAGCTCAGAAATTGAGCTCCTAAAAAGAACAGACTGTCTCCTCAAGCAGCTCCCTGACCCCTCTATATCCAAAAGACTGACATTTGGCAGACATCATCCTGGGACAAAGATAGCAGAAAAAGAAACGGGTAGCATCCCTCACTGTGCCACAGCTGCTAGAGGTGCACCCCAGACAAGCAGGACCTGGAGTGGACCTCAGCAGTCGTACAGCGAAGGGGCTAGGCTGGTAGAAGGAAAACCAAGTAACAGAAATACTTCATCATCAACAATCTGGGTGTCCACTCAGAGACCCAATCGAAAAGTCAGCAACTATGCAGATGACAAGTGGATAAACCCACAAAGATGGGAAGAAACCAGCGAAAAAAGGAGGAAAACACCCGAAACCAGAACACCTCGCCTCCTAGAAAGGACCAAAACTCCTCACCAGCAAGGGAACAAAGCTGGACGGAGAATGACTGTGACGAAATGATGGAATTAGACTTCAGAAGGTGG
Source organism: Callithrix jacchus (assembly GCF_049354715.1). NCBI lineage: Eukaryota > Metazoa > Chordata > Mammalia > Primates > Cebidae > Callithrix > Callithrix jacchus. The sequence goes on from NC_133506.1 coordinate 87,484,937, forward strand.
ATAATGAGAAACTTCTGTGAGCTAAAAGAACATGTATTAAATCAATGCAAAGAAACTAAGGAACGTAAAAAAAGATATGAGGAAATGATAACAAGAATGGATAACTTAGAGGGGAATATGAATGAATTAAAGGAGCTGAAAAACACAATATGAGAACTTCGCGAAGCATGCACAAGTTTCAATAGCCGAATTGACCAAGCAGAAGAAAGAATATCTGAAGTCGAAGACCAACTCAATGAAATTAAACGAGAAACCAAGATCAGAGAAAAAAGCACAAAAAGGAATGAACAAAGTCTCCAAGAAATGTGGGAGTATGTGAAAAGACCTAACCTACGTTTGATAGGTGTACCAGAAGGGGACAAAGAGAATGAATCCAAGCTGAAAAATACTCTTCAGGACATCATCCAGGAAAACTTCCCCCACCTAGCAAGAGAGGCCAACACTCAAATGCAGGAAATACAGAGAACACCACAAAGATATTCTGCAAGAAAAGCAACCCCAAGGCACATAATCGTCAGATTCAACAAGGTTGAAATAAAGGAGAAAATACTAAGGGCAGCCAGAGAGAAAGGTCGAGTTACCCACAAAGGGAAGCCCATCAGACTCACAGCAGATCTCTCGGCAGAAACGCTACAAGCCAGAAGAGAGTGGGGGACAATATTCAACATTCTTAAAGAAAAGAACTTTCAACCCAGAATTTCATATCCAGCCAAACTGAGCTTCAGAAGTGAAGGAAAAATAAAATCCTTTGCGAACAAGCAAGTACTCAGAGATTTTGTCACCACCAGGCCTGCTTTACAAGAGCTCCTAAAAGAGGCACTACACATAGAAAGGAACAACCAGTACCAGCCATTCCAAAATCACACTAAATGCTTAAGAGCATCAACATAATGAAGAATCTACAACAACTAATAGGCAAAACAGCCACTTAGCATCAAAATGGCAGTATCAAATTCACACATAACAATATTAACCCTAAATGTAAATGGACTAAATGCACCAATCAAAAGACACAGACTGGCAAATTGGATAAAAATCCAAAACCCATCAGTGTGCTGTATCCAGGAAACCCATCTCACATGCAAGGATACACACAGGCTCAAAATAAAGGGATGGAGGAAGATTTACCAAGCAAATGGAGAGCAAAAAAAAGCAGGAGTTGCAATTCTCATCTCTGATAAAATAGACTTTAAAGCAACAAAGATCAAAAGAGACAAAGAAGGCCATTACATACTGGTAAAAGGATCGATAAAACAAGAAGAGCTAACGATCCTGAACATATATGGACCCAATGCAGGAGCACCCAGATACATAAGGCAAGTTCTTAATGACTTACAAAGAGACTTAGACTCCCACACAATAATAGTGGGAGACTTTAACACTCCACTGTCAATATTAGACAGATCAACCAGACAGAAAATCAACAAGGATATCCAGGGCTTGAACTCAGACCTGGAGCAAGCAAACCTGATAGACATTTACAGAACTCTCCACCCCAAATCCACAGAATATACATTCTTCTCAGCACCACATCACACCTACTCAAAAATTGACCACATAATTGGAAGTAAAGCACTGCTCAACAAATACAAAACAACTGAAATCATAACAAACAGCCTCTCAGACCATAGTGCAATCAAGTTAGAACTCAGAATACAGAAACCAACCCAGAACCGCACAGCTTCATGGAAACTGAACAACTGGCTCTTGAATGTTGACTGGGTAAACAATGAAATGAAGTCAGAAATAAAGAAGTTCTTCGAAACCAATGAGAACAAAGACACTACATGCCAGAACCTCTGGGACACATTTAAAGCAGTCTCTAGAGGAAAGTATATAGCAATAAGTGCCCATATGAGGAGGATGGAGAGATCCAAAATTGATACCCTATCGTCAAAATTGAAAGAGCTAGAGGAGCAAGATCAAAAAAACTCAAAACCCAGCAGAAGACAAGAAATAACTAAGATCAGAGCTGAACTGAAGGAGATTGAGACACGAAAAACCCTTCAAAAAATCAATAAATCCAAGAGCTGGTTTTTTGAAAAGATCAACAAAATAGACAGACCACTAGCCAGATTGATTAAAAAGAAAAGAGAGCACAACCAAATAGATGCAATAAAAAATGATAAAGGGGAAATCACCACAGATTCCACAGAAATTCAAACCATCATCAGAGAATATTACAAACAACTCTATGCACATAAACTAGTAAACCTGGAAGAAATGGATAAATTCCTGGACTCCTGCGTCCTCCCAAGCCTAAACCAGGAGGAAGCTGAAACTATGAATAGACCAATAACAAGGTCAGAAGTCGAGGCAGCAATTAAGAGCCTAACACACAAAAAAAGCCCAGGTCCAGATGGGTTCACAGCTGAATTCTACCAGACACACAAAGAGGAGCTGGTACCATTCCTTCTAAAACTATTTCAAACAATCCAAAAAGAGGGAATACTTCCCAAATCATTTTACGAGACCAACATCATTCTGATACGAAAACCCAGCAGAGACCCAACAAGAAAAGAAAACTTCAGGCCAATATCCATGATGAACATAGATGCAAAAATCTTCAATAAAATATTGGCAAGCCGATTGCAACAGCAAATCAAAAAACTTATTCACCATGATCAAGTAGGATTCATCCCGGGGATGCAAGGCTGGTTCAACATACGCAAGTCTATAAACGTAATTCACCACATAAACAGAACCAAAAACAAAAACCACATGATTATCTCAATTGACGCAGAGAAGGCATTTGACAGAATTCAACAGCCCTTTATGCTAAAAACCCTCAATAAACTCGGTATCGATGGAACCTATCTCAAAGTAATAAAAGCTATTTATGACAAACCAACAGCCAATATCATACTGGATGGGCAAAAACTGGAAGCATTCCCTTTGAAATCTGGCACTAGACAAGGATGCCCTCTTTCACCACTCCTATTCAATATCGTTCTGGAAGTTCTAGCTAGAGCAATCAGGCAAGAAAAAGAAATAAAGGGTATTCAAATAGGAAAGGAGGAAGCCAAATTGTCTCTATTTGCAGACGACATGATAGTATACCTAGAAGACCCCATCGCCTCAGCCCAAAAACTCCTGAAACTGATAAGCAACTTCAGCAAAGTCTCAGGATATAAAATCAATGTGCAAAAATCACAAGCCTTCCTCTACACCAATAACAGACTTAAAGAAAGCCAAATCAAGAACGAACTGCCATTTACAATTGCTACAAAAAGAATAAAATACCTTGGAATGCAACTCACAAGGAACGTAAGGGACCTCTTCAAGGAGAACTACAAACCACTGCTCAACGAAATCAGAGAGGACACAAACAGATGGAGAAACATTTCATGTTCATGGTTAGGAAGAATTAATATCGTGAAAATGGCTATACTGCCCAAAGTAATTTACAGAATCAACGCTATCCCCATCAAGCTACCATTGACTTTCTTCACAGAACTGGAAAAAACCACCATGAACTTCATATGGAACCAAAAGAGAGCCCGCATAGCCAAGTCAATTCTAAGCAAGAAGAACACAGCGGGGGGCATCACACTACCAGATTTCAAACTATACTACAAGGCTACAGTAATCAAAACAGCATGGTACTGGTACCAAAACAGAGATATAGACCAATGGAACAAAACAGAGGCACCGGAGGCAACACAACCTATCTACAACTATACAATCTTTGATAAACCTGACTAAAACAAGCAATGGGGAAATGATTCCCTGTTTAACAAATGGTGTTGGGAAAACTGGCTAGCCATGTGCAGAAAGCAGAAACTGGACCCCTTCCTGACACCTTACACTAAAATTAACTCCAGATGGATTAAAGACTTAAACATAAGACCTGGCACCATAAAAACCCTAGAAGGAAATCTAGGCAAAACTATCCAGGACATAGGAGTAGGCAAGGACTTCAAGAACAAAACACCAAAAGCATTGGCAACAAAAGCCAAAATAGACAAATGGGACCTAATGAAACTCCACAGCTTCTGCACGGCAAAAGAAACAGTCACTAGAGTGGATCGGCAACCAACAGAATGGGAAAAAATGTTTGCAGTTTACCCATCTGACAAAGGGCTGATATCTAGAATTTACAAAGAACTCAAACGGATTTACAGGAAAAAAACAAACAAGCCCATTCAAAAGTGGGCAAAGGACAGACACTTTACGAAAGAAGACATATATGAGGCCAACAATCATATGAAAAAATGCTCATCGTCACTGGTCATCAGAGAGATGCAAATCAAAACCACATTGAGATACCATCTCACGCCAGTTAGAATGGCGATCATTAAACAATCTGGAGACAACAGATGCTGGAGAGGATGTGGAGAAAAAGGAACACTTTTACACTGTTGGTGGGAGTGTAAATTAGTTCAACCATTGTGGAAGACAGTGTGGTGATTCCTCAAGGCCTTAGAAATAGAAATTCCATTTGACCCAGCAATCCCATTACTGGGTATATATCCAAAAGACTATAAATCATTCTATTATAAGGACACATGTACACGAATATTCATTGCAGCACTGTTTACAATAGCAAAGACCTGGAATCAACCCAAATGCCCATTGATAATAGACTGGATTGGAAAAATGTGGCACATATACACCATGGAATATTATGCAGCAATCAGAAATGATGAGTTTGTGTCGTTAGTAGGGACATGGATGAATCTGGAGAACGTCATCCTCAGCAAACTGACACAAGAACAGAAAATGAAACACCGCATATTCTCACTCATAGGTGGGTGATGAAAAATGAGAACACATGGACACAGAAAGGGAAGTACTAAACACTGGGGTCTATTGGGGGGAAAAGGGGAGGCCCAGTGGGAGGGGGAGGTGGGGAGGGATAGCCTGGGGAGAAATGCCAAATGTGGGTGAAGGGGAGAAGGAAAGAAAAGCACACTGCCATGTGTGTTCCTACGCAACTGTCTTGCATGCTCTGCTCATGTACCCCAAAACCTAAAATCCAATAAAATTTTTAAAAAAAATTAAAAATTGCTGGGCATGGTGGCTCACGCCTGTAATTCTAGCACTTTGGGAGGCCGAGGTGGGTGGATCACCTGAGGGCAGGAGTTCAAAACCAGCCTGGCCATCATGGTAAAACCCCATCTTAAAAAAAAAAATTAAAAATTAAAAAAAAAAAGTGGGCTTCCCTGGAAACCATCATTCTCAGCAACCTAATATAGAAACCAGAAACCCAAATACCACATGTTCTCACTCATAAGTGGGAGCTGAACAATGAGAACACATGGACATGGGGAGGGGAACTGTTGGGGGTTGGGGTACAAGGGGAGGGAGAGCATTAGGAGAAGTACCTAATTCATGTGGGGCTTAAAACCGAGATGAGGCTGGGCGCGGTGGCTCACGCCTGTAATCCCAGCACTTTGGGAGGCTGAGGCGGGTGGATCATGAGGTCAAGAGCTCGAGACCATCTTGGTCAACATGTTGAGACCCCATCTCTACTAAAGATACAAAAAAATTTAGCTGGGCATGGTGACGCGTGCCTGTAATCCCAGCTACTCGGGAGGCTGAGACAGGAGAATTGCCTGAACCCAGGAGGCGGAGGTTGTGGTGAGCCGAGATCGCGCCATTGCACTCCAGCCTGGGTCACAAGAGCGAAACTCCATCTCAAAAAAAAAAAAAAAAAAAACCTAGATGATGGGTTGATAGGTGCAGCAAACCACTATGAAACATGTATACCTATGTAACAGACCTGCACATTCTTCATATGTAACCCAGAACTTAAAGTAAAATTTTTGTTAAAAAGTAGGTTTCCTGGTCTTGTTCCTGATCCTAGAGGGAAAGTTTCAACTTTTCACTATTGAGCATGATGTTAGCTGTAGGTTTGTCCTATATGAACTTTATTGTGTTGAAGAACTTTTATTCTATATATAATTTGTTGCATTTTTATCATAAAAGGATGTTGTTGAATCCTTTTCTGCGTCTGTTGAGATGATCATATGGATTTTTCCTTCATTCTGCTAATGTGGTGTATCACATGTATTGATTTGTATATGTTGAACCATCATTGCCTCCAGGGATAAATCTCACTTGATCATAGTTAATGGTACTTTTAATGTGATGTTGAATTAGGTTTACTAGTATTTTGTTGATGATTTTTACATGCATGTTTATCAGAGATATTGGCCTATAATTTTCTTTTCCTGTAGTGCCATTGTCTGGCTTTACTATAAAGGTAATGTTGGCTGAGCCCCCATTTTTGCAATATACTTTCTATCAAGCATTTACTATGTGGATTTTATGGGTATTGCATTACTTAATAATTAATATAATTTATGTAATCTATGTACTTTTCAAGGTGAAATGTATGTGTCTCACATTTTACTGCTCCTAACATAATTTTTTTTAAAAAATCAGGGGAAATAGTTAAACTTCTATACTGTAAGAAAAGAACCAAATTATTACTTGTTTTATTTTTCTCTGTTTACATAATTAATTGAAATTATTATAAACTTGAACTTTTTGATTGTTGTACAATACATGATTTTAAGTACCTTTGAAATTATTGTAATGGTATATGAGTGAAAATATTGTTAGTTAAGAGTATTTGATTGTAAGAAATCACTAATTTGTCTTCTTCTCAAATTTGTTTTTGTCACCATTTCTGTCTCTTTTCTAGGAGAAGAGGTAGATGTCAGTGACCTAGAAGATGCACTAAAAGACATGGGAATAGAGGTCACATATGATGACTACTTGCATTTAGTAAAAACTTTGCCACTTGATGGTAAGAATTTAAAACATACGTATTTTTCAATGGGCTTCAGAGTACTTGATTAAGAGATTTTCTCCTAAAATGGTACAAAATTGTTACCAGGGTTTTTTTAAGTTCAAAGTATGGCAAGAAAGCAGGTAAATCTGAGATATTCTCCTATTTTTCATTTGCACAAATTTATTTGTATTAAATTAAAAATTCCATGTAGGTATCTTCCCAATATTTATGAATATTTTAGATATATTATACCATAGTTCTTTGGAAAATTACCCAGCATCCTATAAAACTCACACTATGTTGATACACACAAAAGAGGTTGAGATTCTACTTCTAGTTTTAGAAGTTCTTATAATTACTAGATTTTTGCCAAAAAAATCAATCTGGGTCATTTTATTTTTATTATGATAAACAGTAGCTATTATACTCATTCAGTCCAATAAGACATGTATATTGTTGTCATTGATTACATTAATGAGCCTGATAGTACAGAGGAGGATGTAAAATGGAAAATTAAGAGGGGTATAAGGAAAGATATTAGAGATAAAGGTAAATCAAATGAGATATAAATTTCAAAATGTTTAAGCCAATAATTACTGCTTTTGTATAAGTGTAAACATTTCTACCTCATTAAAGTGTCTCCAAATAACCTTCATTACTAATTGAGAGAAAAATAGGTAAATTTCAGAGAAAAATATTTAAAACTCCATCTTTTTGAAATTATGGGATTAGGGGAAGAATTGTCACATTTTTATTATTTAGCAAGTCTCCCTTTATTATTCTCTGACCTGAATTGTGTCTTTTCTTACAGCTGAAGGAAAGGTATATAAAAAAAGGTTGCTGGATGGTATAAAGACTATTAAAAGTAAGTGGAAAGGATAGTGAGAAAGCAGGTGAATCTGAGATATTCTCTTGTTTTTAATTTATACAAATTTATTTGTATTAAATTTAAAATCTCATATATGTATCCTTCCAATATTTATGGATATGTTAGATATATTATGCCACAGTTCTTTGGAAAATTACCCAGTACCCTATAAAACTTGCACTATGTTGATATGAACAAAAGATATAGTCAAAGGATGAGATTCTACATCTATTTTTAGTGCTGACCCTATTTGTACCCTTACCTAGATACGATTAAACTTTATGTCTTGATGATTCAAGTGATAACCACATATGAATTAAGAAGGATTTTTTTTCACATCTTAGTATTATTTTTAATTATATTTTGTCTCTCTTAAGGAGGAAAGGTTGATATAAATAACTTGGATAAACTTCTGGAAAATATGGGGATTGAGCTCTCAGAAAAAGAACTTAAAGATTTTTCAAAAGACCTACCAGTTGATGGTGAGCATTATAGATAAAAATATATTATGTTTAAGACAGTCAATGAGCATTATAGATAAAAATATATTATGTTTAAGACAGTTAAGATTTGAGAGCATACATAGACCGATGAGAGTGGTTAATTGATATCAGTAGGCCATTTTTAAAAGCTTAGAGCAGAATTCACATCAGATGAAAACATAGTCCCTCTCTTTAATTCAAGTCCAGCAAATGTATTCCATTATGAATAATGAAAATCGGTGAGGGTACTAACAGACCACTCTCAGATCAAAGAACGAAGAAAAGAAGAAAAATAGAATGTGAAAGATTTAAAAGATATGTGAGAAAAAAGGAAAACTGTCTATGATGAGGAATGATGAAAATTTATTAATGGAGATTTCTGACATATATGATTCAGCTGTTGCAAAATAGAAAGATTGACATGGAACAGAGGGGCATGGAATAGAAATGACATTAGAAATGTTAAGAGATGTAACTATGAACAGTCACCCTAATATTACTATTATAATAGTTTACTACATGTAATATGAGATTAGATTTTCAATATGTTAGGAAAATGAAAATTTTTCTGGAGGAAAAAATTGTGCCAATATTGATTCAAGAAGATATGAAAATATGGATAGACCAATAATCGTAGTTGAAAAATACTATCAAATAATTTTTCCTATAAACTCATCCACCACCACCCATCCCTCCAACAAAAGATGATAACCTCAAATAGTTTTCAAAGTAAGTTCTTTCAAATTTTCAAAAAGAATTTTCATTTTAATGCTATCTAAACTGGTCCAGAGGACTCCAGCTTGAGTTGATGAAAAAAGCAAAATCTAGCTAGTTTTCCTTTCCTCTAATACCTAAAAAAATAAACAACAGAATTTTTAAAAGTAAAAAAATCAGCAAAGGATATTCAACATGAATTAAATAATAACAGGGGACCAATTTAATGCCATACATGTTAAATGGAGACAGACAAGGAAATTAAGACTCTAGACCGGAAACAATAGTACAGCAGAGCTAGGCTCTTCAAAACCATTCTCATTCCTCAGAAACTAAACTGATAAGCTGCAAAATCCAGAAAATTCACACTAACATGCCCAGACCTGGGGTAAAGCAAATTGAGTAAATAAATTTTTTTTTCTCTCAACTTACTAGGAAGAAGTAGAAACAACTGTTAGGGATAAATTAATAAAGAAGGGGGAATGAACAATATAAATCACTCATTAAGGGACTTAAAAGCTTCAGGGTTGTCGGATGAATTCGGGGTCATGTATGATGCCCAAGAGTATCATCCCATGGGCAGATCTAGGGTTTGATCGTCCTTAACAAGATTCATTCCACTTAATTGGAGGTGTAATAACAAATGAACACTCTTGGGTCATTTAACCAAACCTCAAATGTAACAGCAGAGTTGAGGTATTATAACAAAGACCATACCACACTTCACCATAATACAATAAATTACAATAAAAACGGGTAGAACAATTTTCCTTAAATGCAGCTCTCTGAGAAAGACATATTGGTCTCAGATAAGGTAGGAAGGGTAGTAAAAGTTACAGGCCGGGCGCGGTGGCTCAAGCTTGTAATCCCAGCACTTTGGGAGGCCGAGGCGGGTGGATCACGAGGTCAACAGATCGAGACCATCCTGGTCAACATGGTGAAACCCCGTCTCTACTAAAAATACAAAAAAATAGCTGGGCATGGTGGCGCGTGCCTGTAATCCCAGCTACTCAGGAGGCTGAGGCAGGAGAATTGCCTGAACCGAGGAGGCGGAGGTTGCAGTGAGCCGAGATCGCGCCATTGCACTCCAGCCTGGCTAACAAGAGCGAAACTCCGTCTCAAAAAAAAAAGTTACATTAATTCCTGAGAATAAAATGAAGATCTGGACAGAGCTGCTGCAGCATATGCAACATGAAAAGAAAAGACATGGCAACAATTCTAGCATTAACACAGCAAAATAAACATAGAGAAAGGAAGGAGGGAAGGAAGAAAGATTGGATGAAAGGAAGATAGCATACAAAAGACAAACAACTCGGTCAGTAGAAAATATATCCCAAGAAACAACCACAAAGAAGTTCTTCACAATATTTCATACTACAGAATAACTTTAACAGATTCGATAAAATGCGGGTTCAAAAATAAGATGGCAAAATAAGGGAAAATGCATATCTAGAGAAAGAAAATGAGTACCAAAAACAGCACTATAGAATTACTAACTAAATGTGAAACACCAAAGTAAAAATTAATATAACTGAAAAGCATATTACTGGCAGAGAGAGAACTTAAGATTTTACACTGTTGGTGGGAGTGTAAATTAGTTCAATCATTGTGGAAGGCAGTGTGGTGGTTCCTCAAGGACCTAGAAACAGAAATTCCATTTGACCCAGCAATCCCATTACTGGGTATATATCCGAAGGACTATAAATCATTCTATTATAAAGGCACATGCACACATATGTTCATTGCGGCACCATATAATAGCAAAGACCTGAAACCAACCCAAATGCCCATTGATGATAGACTGGACAAAGAAAATGTGGCACATGTACACCATGGAATACTATGCAGCCATATAAAAGGATGAGTTATTTTAAGACCATTGGTACATAAAAGTTTAGAATTGCTACATCTTCCTGGTGAATTAAAATTCTTTTCATTATCTCTAGAAATCATTTTTTTCTTAAAGCCTAATTTGTTTTAATTTAACATAAATAATTAATTTGCTTAGTGCTTGCACAGCATATATCTGTCCAGCCTGTTACACTCAATCCCTCTGAATCCTTATATTTTAGACAGTTTAAATTTTTAAGTTTTAGAGGCCTAGATCACTTCTTTGGTGAATTTTACCCAAAATTTAGGTTAAAAATAATGCCCATCTTACTCAACTGTTCAAAGAATAGAAAAAGAAATATTTCCCAATTTTATTTTATGAAACTAGCTTAACCTGGTACGAAAAATTTGATAAAGGTCACACAGTAAAGAAAAATTACAAACTAATCTCTTGCAAAATGTTAAACAAAATATTAGTAATCTGACTCTATCATTTATGTTATTATAGGTAGTAGTTATGAAACTACTGGCATAGTTGTGGTTGCATCTCTTTTACTCAGTGCTTGTTTTTGTACCACCAGTTCAATATTCTGTTCCTTTCCATAATTGCCTTCCTTTTCAATTGATTATTTCTTATTATTTTTCTTTGTTAGTTTAGAAGTTTTAAAGGTTACTCTAGAAATCATAACATACATTCTTCATTTATTATAATCCAAATTATATTGGATTTTTATTTCTCACCCAAGACAACGTGAGGTTCTTAGAATATTTTAACTTCATTTATCCCCTCCCCAATTACTGTTTTTGTTTTACACAATCATTGTTTCTGTAGAATTATTTATATGTTATCATTTCACTTCTCCTCATCCTTTCCTTGCATTCTAGATCAAAGGCAATACTGAATGTTGAGCAGGATAAAATTTTTTTCACCCTACTCCTAAAGATTCCTCTAAAATTTCACAATATCAGGGGCAAAGAGAAATGTATTAATAGTTATCAGGAGAATAAACAAACTACACACAAAATGATAAAAGAATCTTATTTGTATTAGCAACATCACATTCAGGAAGAAATAGAAAAATATTTATCTTCAAAGTGCTAGAGAAAAATAACTGTGAGCACCAAATACTCAAGGATTAGAGTAAAATAGACATTTTCAGGCAAACTAGAAAAATGAAAGTTTACTAGCCATGAACTTTCTCTAAACAAATTACTAAAAGATGTATTCTAATAAAAATAAAAATTAATACAGGAAGAAATAGTGGGATGCGTGAAACAAAGTGAAAGAAATAATTTATTTTTAAATCTCAATAAGTAGTGCATGTGCAAAAATGTAATGTCATAGTCTAGAACTAAAACTCAAGATTATCAATATTCTAGTTGGGGGCAGGTATCATGGGTGGCAAAAGCCAAAAGAACAGACTCACTGTTGCTCTGTGACTGCTCCATTTCTTACAGTTGATGAGAAGGTTGATCTGAAAAACGTGATGCCGAGAATAAAAGATTTTACAGGTGAGATTTTTTTTTTTTTTCAGGTTTACTGTCTCCTCCATTGAGGTCTTAGTACTCTGTGACACTCAGCTGTAACAGGACACTTTAGCATTGGGTCATTCTCCATGTTTGGCATGTACATATCAGCCAAGTACACCCAGTCACAGTACATCCTAAATCTCCAATGGGAGAGAGGCAAACTGCACTCCAAGGCTCTAAAGAAGGTCAGGTTCTTAGTAGGCGGCATTATTATTATTAGCATCACATGTTATTATAATAGACTATTTAAGCACACTTTAAGATTTACATAATTGAGCATATTGTATAGAGTTCCATATTCCCATCCTTCCACTCCTCTTTATCCCAAGCACACAGTCTCCCTGCTATTAACATCTTGTGTTAGTATGGCACATATGTTACAATTAATAAACCAACATGGATTCATTACTATTAAGTATAATCCATAGTTTACAGTAAGGTTCACTCTTTGTGTTGCATAGTTCTGTGAGTTTTGACAAATGCATATAGATATGTATCTACCATTATAGTTTTATACAGAATAGTTTCACTGCCCTTAACACCCCCTGTGTTTAACTTATTCATCTTTTCCTCCCTTTCTTCCCCCAAACCCCCTTCCTCTACTTTGTTAAATGAATTTTGAGAGGCAGGATAATATTCTAAAACCCTAGAATATTAGCCAGAGTGGCTTTGCCTCTTGACTCTTGTTTCATCAGGAAGGTCGGGGGCTGCTGCAGGTGAGTTTCTGTAACACTGAAACCCTAATGCTTTACAGTGAATTATATTTTAGATGCTGTTTCCCCAATAGTCTGTTGTTAGATTAATTTTATCATTTTACCCAATTATTGTAAAATATTTCTGCCTGATAAAATCAATTTGATATTGGATAAACTTTTAAAAGTAAACCACATAATGTGGTCTTCATAAAAAGTTCAGTGTTCTGAGGAGATGTTTTTTCACCTATATGTTTTTTGCTGAACGTGTATAGCTAAATTTTAGGCAAGCATAATAACAACGAGGTTAAAGTTTGCAAAGCTCAAGATACATGTAGTTTCATGAATGATCAGTATAGTATCTCTTGCCAGCATTCTGTTGGCAACTGATTATCTAATTTGTTAACTAGATTTCATTTTACATATTATCCTCAACATTAAGAGAGCCTTCATCATGTTAATATTATAGGAACAGATTTGCCTTGACTTCTGTTATCACACTACATTTGCATGTTCCATTTTGCCTTTGCTCTTTAACTCCAAATTGAGAGCGATGCTATATGAAATACTATAAATATAAAAAATCATGACTGAAATAGGTTAATATGAACTTAAAATTATTTTTAAAGTTATTAATTTGTAAACTTTTTACCTATTAACACTCCATATTTTCAAAGGAGAAAAGGTTGATGCCAGAGATCTGAAAAATGTTCTTGGAGACATGGGGATAGAAGTCAATGATAAGGAATGTGTGGAACTGCTAAAATTACTACCAGTTGATGGTGAGCTGACTGTTTGTTACTGTGAACTCCAGGCAGTTTAGTTTTATGGTTCTACTCTTGAAATGTATATGTGAAAGTGATGCATGTTCACATGCTACCTGCATACATCCTCCAGCTCTTGTTTCCATATGAACAATCATTGCCATGTGCTAACTTGGGTGCAGTATTCAACCTCCAAAAGAATCCTCTTCCACAAAACCACTGATGAGAAAGAAAGATGTTACTTATGATTTTGCAAGGAGGAAAGGGATTTATATCTGCTGTCTCTCAGTAAACATTGCCAAAGTCCTCATGAGAATTTCTACCCTTTCCCAGAATCACTTTTCATCTATTGCCACTGGTGATTCCCTTTTCCCGACTCTTATCTCTCACAGAGCTAAACCCTAAAAATTCTTTCCTCTGTTCTCAATTTCTGGGAGGATACCAAACTTATTTCCCTCTCTATTAGGAATGTTGTTTCTTACTTTAAACACGAAGTCCCCACATCTTCCCAAAATGAGCTTTTGCTTATTTATCCCTGCAAGCAGTTCTTATAACAGCTACTAGGAAATTAAATTTTTCCATATGTTATAACAGTTTGGAAGTTATTAAAACCTTCAAGCATGAGCTTTGCCACTAAGGACTAAGCAAATCCCTGCTGCTACCCATTAGGCCATTGACATGTCAAACTTTAGCTGTAGGAGGAGGTAAACAGAATGAAAATGTGATAGAAATAAGGGATGAGAGGAGTTTCAGCTCTGTAATTTAAAACCAACAGTTGCCTTCAGTGTCAAAGAGTAAGTAGTTCTATTAACAATAACATATAGACTTAAGTCCTAATGATGTGCAGTTACTATCCTCACCACACATAATGATGACACATCTGCATCTTACAGTGGTGGAAACAGAGGCATAGAAAGAGTAAGTGACTTGCTTAAGGCCACAAAGCCAGTCTGCAGAGCAAGAATTTAATTGCAGGCTCTTGACCACTACACTAGATTACCACTCCATATCATAATGAAAGCTTTGTTTGTTGCTTAACTTCCTCACTGTTTGAAGGTGAAAGAGGGTCAATTTCTAAGGTCAGTTTAACAAAGAAAAGTCTGCCCCTTATAGTCTCTTAGTGAGTCATTCTCTGTCCTGAACTGTGCCTTTTCTTACAGGTGATAAGAAAGTTTTTCGGAATAGATTGCTAACGGGTTTGAAGTCTTTCAAAGGTGTGTAATAAATGTGATAAGAAAGTATATAAGATTGGCCGGGCGCAGTGGCTCAAGCCTGTAATCCCAGCACTTTGGGAGGCCAAGACAGGTGGATCACGAGGTCAAGAGATAGAGACCATCCTGGTCAACATGGTGAAACCCCGTCTCTACTAAAAATACAAAAAATTAGCTGGGCATGGTGGCGCGTGCCTGTAATCCCAGCTACTCAGGAAGCTGAGGCAGGAGAATTGCCTGAACCCAGGAGGCGGAATTTGCGATGAGCCGAGATTGCGCCATTGCACTCCAGCCTGGGTAACAAGAGCGAAACTCCATCTCAAAAAAAAAAGAAAGAAAGTATGTAAGATTGAGATTCTCAATCTTTGTCTTTATTTCTACTTATGAGGGCATAATTCTTCTGCTACCTCTTCTGTTTATTGTTTATATATTGATCTTATAGTCTTTTGTGTGTATATGCTGTGCAAGCTTGATCCCAGGATCACTCTCAAAGCAAACAATCTTAAGTATCTCCGCTTTTGTCTTTCTATTTAGCCTTAGATAGGTCTAATTAAAGTTGTGGCCCTCACAGTGCTGAAAATAACCATCATAATGCTCGGTTCTGAATTGCTAGTATTCTTTTATTTTTTTCAATATAAAAAAGTGTCACATGCCCAGTAAATAAAGTATCTAACTTTTTTTTTTTTTTTTGAGACACATTTTCACTCTTGTCCTCTATGCTGGAGTACAATGGCACCATCTTGGCTCACCACAACCTCCGCCTCCTGGGTTCAAGCAATTCTCCTGCCTCAGCCTCCTGAATAGCTGGGATTACAGGCACCCACCACCACACCTGGCTAATACTTGTATTAGTAGAGACAGGGTTTCACCATGTTGGCCAGACTGATCTCAAACTCCTGATCTCAGGTGATTCACCAGCCTCTGCCTCCCAAAGGGCTGGGATTACAGGTTTAAACCACCTCACCTAGCAGTATCTAATTTTTAAAAAATAATACTCATAGTCCTACTATCTAATCATAACCACTCTTAATATTTTGAAGCCTGTATAGTTAAAATATTAAAAACCTCATATAGTCAAAATTACTCTGAAATCCTATTGGAAGATCACGAAAAAGTTACCAATATACTATCAAGAATAGTATATTGGTAACTTTTTCATCCAATGATGGAATAGATTTCTATAGTTGAGCAATTAGATGAAGCAATTGGTCAAGATCCATGATATGCAAAAATACATCTAATACTGGAATCACACTGAGTTGAGATGCTCACAGTATGATAGGCACAGGAAAAATTAGTCCATCTGGTAGAATAATACATTGATATTGTCTATCTGAGGTTTGCTCTACTTATGTGCTTGCTATCTGTGGAATGGCAGAAAAATCACAGGTATTATTTACATTGTTTGTTTTATGTTTATTCTGGCATAAGGACTTTAGTAAATATGTATAACTCCACCTTATTTTCAAAATGTATATTTTTAATGGCTATAGCTAAATAATTTTCTATGGGTCAAAAATACATTGATTTACTTAACAATACCCTGTTGTTAGATATTTAAATTCTAGGTGTTTGAGTTTGTTTTACTTATTGTAACAAAGACTATAATGAACTTGCTCCCTCTGTTGGCATAAGCTTTACCTGTATTCCCAAAAGTGAAACTATTGGGCTAAGATTTATGAGCTTTTTAAATAATAGAGGCAGAGTCTCACTGTGTTGCCCAGGCTGGTCTCGAACTCCTGGGATTAAGCAATCCTCCCTCCTCGGCCTCCAAAAGTGCTGGGATTATAGGCATGAGCTACTATACCTGGCCATATTTATGAATGTTTTAATGGATCATGATAGTCATTGCCAACCTATTTTCCAATTAGTTCATTGCAATTAACTCTCAGCAACAGCCTTTAACTAACTCATCAGCATGAAAAGTATTTTTCACATTGTCTTTATTAGGCTTTTTTAAAAAATCACATTTCTTTCTCTTTTTTAAGGAGGAAAGATTGATATCAGTAACCTGAACACAATTCTGGGGAACATGGGGATCAAGCTCAAAAATAAAGAACTCCAAAGTGTGATACAAAATCAACATGTTGATGGTGAGCATTGTAAATAATTATTTTGCCTTTTAAGGGAGACCTTAGAATCTTGGGATCATGTATATGAAATGAAATTCTTTTTTACTTTCTTTTTTTGAGATGGAGTCTCACTCTATCACCCAGGCTGGAGTGCAGTGGCTTGATCTCAGCTCACTGCAACCTCTGCCACCTGGGTTCAAGCAATTCTCCTGCCTCACCCTCCTGAGTAACTGGGATTGAAGGCAACTGCCACCACACCCAGCTAATTTTTGTATTTTTAATAAAGACAGGGTTTCACCATCTTGGCCAGGCTGGTCTTTTTTTTTTTTTTTTTTTTGAGATAAAGTTTCACTCTTGTTACCCAGGCTGGAGTGCAATGGCGCGATCTCGGCTCACCGCAACCTCCGCCTCCTGGGTTCAGGCAATTCTCCTGCCTCAGCCTCCTGAGTAGCTGGGATTACAGGCACGCGCCACCGTGCCCAGCTAATTTTTTGTATCTTTAGTAGAGACAGGGATTCACCATGTTGACCAGGATGGTCTCGATCTCTTGACCTCATGATCCACCCACCTCGGCCTCCCAAAGTGCTGGGATTACAGGCTTGAGCCACCGTGCCCGGCCCGGCCAGGCGGGTCTTGAACTCCTGACCATGTAATCTACCTGCCTCAGCCTCCCAAAGTGCTGGGATTACAGGTGTGAGCCGCCACGCCCAGCCAAAGTATCATGTATATGAATTTCTAAAACTAGATTGATTTGAAGCACTTAAGACATTTCTAAGAATCGTGGAGAAGAACTTGGTGTGAAAATAAGAAGAACTCCTGTTTTTTGTCATTTTTATTCATCTGGATTATTATCCTGCTCAATTATAAGCAATGCTGAGAGGATATTCACAACTGTTATCAGGCCAGAGAATAGTAGGGAGAAGCAGACCTGAGAGCAAGGGGGGAAATGAATGAATAAACAACAAAGCAAGAGAGAAATAAATGAGAGAAAAATATCTACAATAGCAAGTAGCAGAACATCATTAATATTTCCTGAAGTATCTAACAACCGTGTCACCACCATTTTGAGATATATACAGAAGTTGAAAACATTAGAGGAAAGCATATTGAGAATAGATAGAAGCTCAGTATCTGTGTTAGATGTCGGGTTCACACATGCAAAAAAAATCTCTATGATGATATCTTTTACCACACTTATTAGAAAATATCTGAAAATCAAAGGCCGGGTGTGGCGGCTAACGCCTGTAATCCAAGCACTTTGGAGGCCAAGGAGGGCAGATCACCTGAGGTTGGGAGTTCAAGAAAATATCTGAAAATCCAAGAACCAAGAACACAGTACGTTTGTCATAGTCAAACCCTGTGTTTAAGGAACATGGGCTGACTACCTTGGTCCTATTTACTAATAAAGAATCAAGCACTCAAACCAGGAAATATAAACTTAATATGAAAACAGTTTATTAAAAAACATAGTCTTTCATTGGGCTGTAACTTATAATTTTTCTAAGTTCTATGTCATTGTCCAAATTTGTTATGCTTTGTATTACAGCTAATGAAAATGTTCCCCTGAAAAAGGTGATGGATGATGTGAAAGCAGTTACAGGCAAGTTAAAATTTACTGTAAATATTTAAATTGTAGTTTTTAAATTATTTTTCTCATCTTTTCATTTAATATATATGTTTATAAGCATCATGCTAATATCCATGAACCCAATAATCAACAAAATAACTAGAATATTTCCAATATCTTTGGATCAACCCATGATTACTCCCCTCCCCATTTCCCTGCCTCCCTACTCTTTGAGATAACACTATTCTGAATTTTATATTGTTTATTCTTATTTTAAAAAATAATAGTTTTATCACCTATGTGATAACAACATAGTCTTTCATTTTGCTTGGTTTGACTGTATAAAAATACTACATATATATGTGTAGTTTTCTGTAACTTTCTTTTTTAAGATAATTATGTCACTTAGGATTTTTTGGCTTCTTGTTTTAGTTTATTCCTTTTCATTACTATATACTTATATATAAAGATTGTATTCTTCAAATATACCATAATTAATTCATCAAATTGCCTATGTATGTATACTTACATTGTTCCTGTTTTTAAATATTCTTTTATATATCATTATTATAGGTTTAACATATAAACAATCCCTGAGTCACAATTACAAGAATTCCATTACTAAACTTCAAGTCTAGGGTATGCTTAAGAATAGAATGTCTTCATCATAGTGTATATGAATATTCAACTTATTAAAGTGGTGCCAAGTCATACCAAAAATAGCTGTAATATTAATCATCTTTTGAGCAAACTAGGAAACTTATAAATGCTATTATGAAAGTTTTTTTGCCAGTCTAGTAAATGTAAAAGAATATCTGATTGAGGTTTAAATTTACATTTTGTTGATTACTAATGAAGCTGAATATCTTTTTATATATTTGTTGCGTATTTGTATTTTATCTTCAATAAAACGCCAATTAATGCCTTTTTACCTATTTTCCATTAGGTTATCTTTTTTAATAACTCTTTATATGTATTACTAGATGTCAATCATCTGTCAATTATATGTGTGTCTTCTCCCAGAGTTTGTCTTACCCTTTTCACTTTTTCTAGAGTGCCTTTTGTTAAAAAGCTCTTCATAATTTAAATATAATAAATGTTATTACTTTTTTCAAGTTTAGCATATTTTGGGTCATTCCTAAAAAATCTTTTGTTGCCACAAGTCATGAACAGTAGTCCATATTTTCTTCTTTTTTTTTTTTTTTTAAATTTTTTATTGGATTATAGGTTTTGGGGTACATGAGCAGAGCATGCAAAACAGTTGCGTAGGTACACACATGGCAGTGTGCTTTGCTTTTCTTCTCCCCTTCACCCACATTTGGCATTTCTCCCCAGGCTATCCCTCCCCACCTCCCCCTCCCACCCATATTTTCTTCTTAAAGTTGAAAGTTTTGACATTCAGAGTTAAGTTTCTAATTCACTTGTAGTTGATTTTTTTTATTGCATTTTAGGTTTTGGGGTACATATGAAGAACATGCAAGATAGTTGCATAGGTACACATGTGGCAGTGTGATTTGCTGCCTTCCTCCCCATCACCTATATCTGATTTTTTAAATGAGATGCAGATCTAAGTTTAATCTTTTATTTACAGATAAACAGTTGTTTCAGCATTATATATTAAATGATCTCTTCTTTCCCAGATGATTTGTAATATTCACTTTGTCATAAATCAGTTTCCATATATGCTTTGGTGTCATAAATTAGTTCCCATATATGCTTGGGTGTTTCTTAGTGATCTAATTACTAATTACTCTGGTTTTGTAATAGATCTTTCTATCAGTTAGGACATCATGTCTCACTTTATTCATCTTTTAGGGGTATCTTGTGATTCTTGATTCTATTTTCCCTTATAAATTTTAGAATCAGCTTGTCAAATTCATTTTTAAAAAATCTATTGGAATTTTAATATTGAAATTGCATTGAATCTCCATACATCAATTTCATGAGAAAAGATTATGATCAATTGTTTTTCCAATCATGTTATAGATCTCCATTTATTTAATTTGCCTTCCTGTCTTTCAGTAAATATTTTATGTCTGGGTATGGTGGGTCATGCCATAATCCCTGCACATTGGGAGGCTGAGCCAGGAGGATCACTTGAGTCCAGGAGTTTGAGGTTGCAGTGAGTTATGACTGTGATACTGCACTCTAGTTCTGGGCAACAAAACGAAACCCTGTCTCAAAAAAAAAATTTTTTTATTATCTTCATTTCTAAGTATCTTAATGTTCTGCTAATCAAAATGCTGTTTTGTTTAAATTATGTTTTCTTTCTTTGGTTAAAGTATAGAAATGCAACTGATGTTTCTATACTGATCTTAAACCTAGCTTCTTGCAAAACTCTCCATTAATTCCAGCAATCTGCCCATAGGTGCTGATGGAGTCTTTTAGATACATAAATTATTATGTAACATATGTAGACACATGCATTCTGTGTGTTGTATGTAGATATGTAAATTTTTATGTGTCACATGGATAAATAAATTATATATAGAGATAAATACCTACGAATGGGGACGGTTTCTGTTTCTTCCTTTTCAGCTGTTCTATGAATCTGCTTTGGGAAATTAAATATAAACTAAAAAAAAAAAAGAAAATTCAAGTGTTCTAACTTACACGTTTTTCCTTGCCTTACTGCAATAACTAGGACTTCTAATCTATACTGCTAAATACAGTGTTCATAGTCATTCTTGTCTCCTTCCTGATTGTAAAGGAAATGTCTTAACATTTTGTCTTTGAGAATGTTTGTTGAAGTTTCCGGATGACACCCTTTATTAAGTTAAGGAATTCTCCTATTCTCTTTTCGCTGGAAGATGAAGGCAAGGTGTTTGCCTGTTTTTTTTCACTACTGTAACCCCCAGTATTTGGAACAATACCTAGACTATTGTACTTGATCAACAATGTTTGTTGAAATAATTTGTTTATTGAGATGATTGTATGGTTTTTCCTTTAATCTTTGATGTGGAAAATGGCACGCACACATTTTTTTTTCACTTAAACAACTCTTGCATTACTAAAATATATTGAATTTAGGCATGAATTTTGGATTAGGCTTACTGATGTTTTCTATCAGATTTTTAAATCTGTTTTCATGACTGAAATTGTTGTATAATTTTCTTTTATGTACTATCATGTTTCATAATTTTCATGTGCTTTTGGTATGAAGGTTATATTGGCCATAAATAATCCATATTGGGGAAATATTTCCTTTTTATTAGTTTCTGAAAGAGTTCATATAAAATTAGAATTGGCCAGATATGGTGGCACACAACTGTAATTCTAGTGCTTTGGGAGGCCAATGCAGGAGGTTTGCTCAAGGAGTTCAAGATCAGCATGGGCGACATAGTGAGATCTCGTCTCTACAAAAAATATATATACTTTCAAATTACCTGGAGGTAGTGGTCCACACCTGTAGTCCCTGCTACTTAGAAGGTTGAAGAAGGAGTCATTTAAGCTCAGGAGTTTGATATTATAGTGAGCCATGATGAGCACCACTGCACTCCAGCCTGGGCAACAGTGTGAGACCCTGTCTCAAAAACAAAAAAAATTGGAATGATCTACTTCTTGCAGGTTTGGCTGGGTACCAGTGGCTCATGCCTGTAATCCCAGCACTTTGGGAGACCAAGGCAGAAGGATCACTTGAGCCCAAGAGTTCAAGACCGGCCTAGGCAACATAGCAAGATCTCGACTCACTAGAAATTTTTAAATTAGCCAGGCATAGCGCAGACCTATAATCCCAGCTACTTGGGAGACCAAGGCAGGAGGATCACTTGAGCCCAGCAGTTCAAGGTTGCAGTGAGCCAAGATCACCCAGTGTACTCCAGCTTGGATGATACAGCAAGACCCTGAAAAAGAAAGAACAAAAGAAAGAGAGAAAGAAGGGGGGAGAGGGAGAGGGAGAGGAGGGAGGAAGTGAGGAATAGGGTACAATGTGACATTTTAATATATGTATACATTGTGGAATTATTATATCAAGCTAATGAAGTAGATGAGGTCATTACCTCACCTACTTATCATTTTTATGGTGAAAATATTCTAAATCTACCCTTAGCAATTTTTTAACTTTTAAGTTCAGAGGTACATGTGCAGGTTGTACAGGTTTGTTATATAGGTAAATGTGTGTCATTGGGGTTTGTTTTACCACTTATTTCATCACTCAGGTATTAAGCCTAATATCCATTAGTTATTTTTCCTGATCTTCTCCCTCCTTTATTAGGCCCAAGTGTGTGTTGTTCCC
Organism: Callithrix jacchus; assembly: GCF_049354715.1. Classification (NCBI taxonomy): domain Eukaryota; kingdom Metazoa; phylum Chordata; class Mammalia; order Primates; family Cebidae; genus Callithrix; species Callithrix jacchus. The sequence goes on from NC_133506.1 coordinate 87,507,643, forward strand.
CTCTATATGTCCCTATGTTCTCATCACTCAGCTCCCACTGGTAAGTGAGAATATGTGATATTTGGTTTTCTGCTCCTGCATTAGTTTGCTAAGGATAATGGCCTCCAGCTCCATCCATGTCACTGCAAAGGACATGATCTCATTCTTTTTTATGACTGAATAGTATTCCAGGGTGTATAGGTACCATATTATTTTTATCCAGTCTATCATTGATGGGCATTTGGGTTGATTCTGTGTCTTTGCTATTGTGAATAGTGCTGCAATGAACCTACATGTGCATGTATCTTTATAATAGAATGATTTATATTCCTTTGGGGTATATGCCCAATAATGGGATTGCTGGGTCAGATAGTAGTTCTGACTTTGGGTCTTTGAGGAATCACCACACTGTCTTCCACAATGGTTGTACTAATTTGCATTCCCACCAACAGTGTGTAAGTGTTCCTTTTTCTCCACAACCTTGCCAGCATGTGTTATTTTTTGACTTTTGAATAATAGCCATTCTGACTGTATGAGATGATATCTAATTATGGTTTTGATTTGCATTTCTCTGATGATCAGATGTTGAGCTTTTTTTCATATGCTTCTTGGCCACATATATGCCTTCTTTTGATAAGTACCTCTTCATGTCCTTTGTCCATTTTTTAATGGGTTTTTTTGTTTTGTTTTTTTCTTGTAAAATTGTTTAAGTTCCTTATAGATGCTGGATATTAGACCTTTGTCAGATGCACAGTGCAAAAATGTTCTCCCATTTTGTAGGTTGTTTACTCTGTTGATAATTTCTTTTATCCCTAGCAGTTTTGAAATATACATTTTTCTTAACTATGCTCACTATGCAGTATAATAGTTCACTAAAACATATTCCTCTTGTCTAACTGAAACCTGTACCTTTTGACCAGCATACCCCTGACTCTAGCCTCTGGTAACTGCCATTCTACTCTTTGCTTCTATGAGTTCAACTTTTTTGGATTCCATATATAATGAGACCGTGTAGTACTTGTTTTTCTTTGCCTGGTTTATTTCACTTAACATAATGTCCTCCAGGTTCATCCACATTGTTGCAAATGACAGGATTTCCTTCTTTTTAAAGGTGGTCCACTATTCCATTGTGTATGTATACTACTTTGTCTTTATCCCTTCATGCATTGATGCACACTTTAGTTAATTCCATGTCTTGGTTATTATGCATAATGTTGCAATAAATATAGGAGTGTGGGTATTTCTTCAACACTTTTATTTCATTTTTTTTGTATATATACTCAGAAGTGGGATTGCTGGATCATGTGGTAATTCAGTTTTTACCTTTCTGAGGAACCTCCATGCTGTTTTCTTTTTAAAAAATCTATGTTCCCACCAGCAGTGTGCAAGTGTTTCCTATTCTTCACATTCTGGACATCTTTTGTCTTTTTGATAATAGTCATTCTAAGAGGTATAAGGGGGGATTTCCCTCTCTGGGATCCCCTTCCACAACAGTGTGGAAGCTCGCTCTGCTTCTCTCTCTTTCTCTCTCTGCCTAATAAATCACTCTCTGCAAAACTCTTTGGATCCAATACTTACTTAACCAGTAAACTCACTGTGCTGCCATGGCCTCTTCCCCATTCCTGGGGCGAGGAAGCCCAAGAACTTTGGGCACATCAAATGTGGGGGAGGAGCTGAGCCCCATCCCATCCCATCCCACAACCCAGTTACAGAAGTATAGATAGCATAGTGGTTAGGAGAATGACTTCTGGAGCCAGAGTACATGAATTCGAATGCTACCACTAACAAGCTGTGTGGCCATGCAGAAGTTGCCTAACCTCTCTGTGCAAGTTTCAACATCCATAAAATGAAGTGCCACCAGAAGATACTACCTGGGTGCAGTGGAACTGCCATGGGACTATATGCAAAGTGATCTCGGTGAGCTGCATGTGGACACAAGATTCTAGAGCTGAGTAGAGGGAGGGTGAAGGAACAAAAACAAAACTTCCCTCCACCTGCCCAAGCTTCCAAAGAGAGAATCAAGGCAATCAATGTCACACACAAGTTTCATGTCTAATTCTCTTGTGTGTACATGTGATGTGTGTTCTTTTGTATCTTTTCCTGCTTTGGGTGTAAGGATAAAATCAGCCATGAGTTCAGAAGCTTTTAATGTTTTGGGGGTTCTGGTGCATTTAGGGAGAGTACTAAATAAATTTATCAATATTGTCTATAATCATCAGTTGATTCAGATTTTTCTACCTCTTCTTCAGTAAATATTTGTATATTTTTTGTCTATATTTTGGTCTATATTTTCATAGACAGCTATTTACTATCCCTAGATTTGATAATGTATTGGTATCAAGTTACGTAAGAGTCTCTTGTAATTTTGTTAAACTGTTCTCTTTTTTTTTGTAGTTATAGTTCCTTTTTCATTCCTTATGTTCTCTTTCTCTCTTTTTTAAAAATAATATTTCTGGAAGTTTTCTTGATTTTATTGGTCTTGTCAAGAATTATCTTTTGATTTAATTTATCAACCTCTTTTTTTCTGTTGCATTAGTTTCTGCTTCTACTTTCATTAATTCATTCCTTCCTTCTAGTTTCCTTTGGTTCATTTTGTTGTTCAATTTTTGCTTATTGAGTTGAATGCTGAAATCATTTATTTTATATTTTGTTTTGTCTTCTTCAAATGTGTATGATAAAGACTTAAATATAATACATATATAATGGCTATGTAAACATTAAATGTGGTCACGTTGTACATAAAAAAAAAAAGAGATGTAAGGGGATATTTCCCTGGGGTTTTAATTTGCATTTTCCTGATTATTAGAGATGTTGAGTATTTTTTCAAATATCTGTTGGCCATTCATATGTCTTCTTTTGAATATCTTTTCAGGGCCTTTTATCATTTTTTAATTAGGTTATTTTGCTATTGGGTTGAGTTCTGTATATATTTTAGATATTAGCTCCTTATAAGGTATATGGTTTGATGCCTCAATTGTGCTTTTCACTTGACTTCTCAAATATAAAACATTTAGAGGTAAGATATGTATAACTGCCAAGATTCAGTAAATGAACGACAGGTTAGATACAGAAGGAGAAAAAATTAACCCCAAACTTGGCAGAGGGAAAGAAGGAAATAACAAAGGTAAGAACAGAAATAAATTAAAGAGAGACTAGAAAAACAAAAAAACTAAAAGTTGTTCTTTTGAAAAGGTAAACAAAATTGACAAACAGGCTAAGAAAAAAAGAGAGCTGGCTCAAATAAACATAATGAGAAATGAAAGAGAAGACATTACAATCAATACCCAGAAATAAAAAGGATAATAGGATGATACTACTATGAACAGTTATATTAACAATTTGGACAACCTAGAATAAATGGAAAAATTCCTAGAAACATACACTCTACTAAGACTGAATCATAAAAAAATAGAAAGTATGAGAGACCAATAAAGAATAAGGAGATTGAATCAGTAATAAAAAGTCTCCCATCAAGAAACCCTTCACTGTGCAAAAGCTTTTTAATTTGATATAATCCCATTTTTCTGTTTTTGCTTTTGTTGCCTATACTTTGGGGATCATATCTAAAAAATCATTGCTCAAACCAAAGTCATGGAGTTTGCGCCTGTGTTTTCTTCTAGTAGTTATACAATTTCGGGTCTTGTGTTTAGTCTTTAGTCCATTTTGAGTTGATTTTTATATGTAGGTGAGATAAGGATCTAATTTATTTCTTCTGCATGTAGAGATCCAATTTCCCCAGCACCATTTATTGAAGAGACTGTATGTTCTTGGTACTTTGGTTGAAAATCAATTGACTGTAAATACATGGGTTCATTTCTGGGCTTTCTATCCTGTTCCACTGGCCAATATGTCTTTTTATGCCAGTACCATGCTATATTTATTGCTATGGTTTTGAATTGTATTTTGAAATCAGGAAGTGTGATGCCTCCAGCTTTGTTCTCTTTTGTTCAAGATTGCTTTGGCTATTTGGGGTCTTTTGTGGTTCCATATAAAATTTAGGATTATTTTGTCTATTTCTGTCAAAAATGACACCGGAATTTTGATAGGAATTGCACTGAATATATGGGTCACTTTGAATAGTATAAACATTTTAACAATATTGATTCTTCCAATCCATGAACATAGGATATCTTTGCATGTATTTGTGTCTTCTTCAGTTTATTTCATCAATGTTTTATAGCTTTCAGCGTATAGATCTTTCAAATTCTTGGTTAAATTTATTCCCATTTTAAAAATTTTTGATGTTATTGTAAATGGGATTATTTACTTTCTCTTTTTTAGATAGTTCAAAGCTGGGGTATAGAAACACTACTAATTTTTTCTTTTTGAGATAGGGTCTCACTCTGTCATCCAGGCTGGAGTATAGTGGTACAATCACAGTTCACTGCATCCTACCTCCCAGGCTCAAGTGATCTTCCTGTCTTGGCCTCCCAGGTAGCTGAGTGTTTTCACACACCACCACACCCAGCTAATTTTTTTTTTAATTTTGTGTAGAGATGTGGTCTCCCTGTGTTGCCCAGGCTCCCTGTGTTGATCTCAAATTCCTGGGCTCAGGGAATCCTCCTGCCTCAGCCTTCCAAAGTGCTGGGATTATAGGCATGAGCCACCACACCCAACCCCCTACTAATTTTTATATGTTGATTTCATATCATGCAACTTTAATGTATTCATTTATGAGTTTTAACAGTTATTCCACTCAGTAGGTCTTGGTATGTCTTTGTTTTTTTATCAGCTGTCAGGGATGGTAATGTATAAACAAAGACAATTTTCTTTCATATTGTTGAATACTTAAATAATTCTTAATATTGTCAACTAAACTTGTCATTTCCATTTTTTGAAGGAGAAAAACTTGATGTGAAAAATCTAAGAAGTATTCTTGAAGGCCTTGGAATAGAATTCACACCTAAAGAATACTTGGAACTGGTACAAAATCTGCAAATTGATGGTGAGCACTTCAAATACTAATGGACCTTTCGAAGAAGTTTAGCCCTATGTACTTAAGACATCCTAACAACTACAAAAATAAACACACAACAAAAAACGAAACAAAACAAAACAAAAACCTATAGCTATTAGATATTCTAGTTTGAAAAAGCAAAATGATAAAGAAATTTTAGCATGACCTTCTTCCTTTGGAAAATATAATTAAGTTATTTCTTTGAGAGTCATCAACTCTATTTTCTTAAAATCTTGCCATTGGATATAGAAATTTTTGTTATTTTTGTTTCCACCATGACAACTAAAAGTTGAGCTGAGAAATATAAGAAAAAATGGGAAAGTGGAAGGAATAGGAAAGTAGAAGAAAGAAGGAATAGTCACAGAAGAAAAGTAAAAGACATGTTCATATTTCTTTAAAGCTGTTTGCCACTATTAAATGATTAAATGATTACTTTAAGTCATTAATATACTTAATACATTCCAATCTTCCATAGTGAAACTTCAAACCAAACACAAATGTCTTAAAAGCAGCAGCAACAACAACAACAACAAAAATATTACTCTCTATGGAAAGATAGATTCACAAAAATTATTAGCCATCATCTTCTCCAATATTGTCCTTATTCCATAGGTTTGTTTCTTCTGTAACTCTGATTAAATGTAAGAGTTATTGCTGTATCCTCCATGGCCCCTTAATAGCACTCTGAGAGTTTTCTCTATTCTGTGATTCCAAACTCATGGGATGGCAAAAATCAAAATTATTCCTAAAGCAAATCATTGAGAAATATTTTTATGAAATGATATTTTGTACCAGTTTTCTAAATCTCTGTATCACTTTATCTGTGCTGTGAATCTTGCCTTTTCCTGTAGATGATGGAACTATATCTGAAAATAGATTGCTAGATGGTGTGAAATCATTCAAAGGTAAGAAGCATGAAGAGAATCCTCCTGCCTCAAATTTGCCTGGTTATTCTCTTACAGGTCTTACCATCTCTTATAATAATTAACTCTGTATTTATTATACTGTTTCTAAATATAGCTGCATTTTCCAAGTTGTCTTTCATTTTGTTGCCAAGTTTGGCTTTTGCCCAGTTTAGTTGAAAAGCAGATTTAAATCTGGTTCTACAAAGAAAATGTGAAGTGAACTATTAGCAGTTGTTTAGGGCTTTTCAGTAACTGAAAGAACTAAACTGAGCATTTAGGCCCTTCCTACCAGAAAGATGTTTTCAGTTTGTCTCCACAATTGTAATTCATTGGAGAATCAATCTGTAATTTGTAGGATTTTCAAGATCAGCCAAGAGGTTACAATTCTAATCCCATCTTGTTCACCTTTATGCACTTGAACATTTGGGTCATTGATATTTTTGCTGATAGCCATAGTACATGGGGATTAATTGAAATTTTCTTGTGATTTCCCTCATATTCTTGATTCTTTCCTTAGGTGGAAAGGTTGATGTTAGTAACCTGGAAAACATTTTGGAAAACATGAAAATCATGCTTCCAGATAAGGAACTTAAAGATTTATCACAAAACCTACCAGTTGATGGTGAGCAACATGGACAATATTAGACCTTTTGAGGAAATTTTATTTATAGGCTTATGTATGAGAGTTCCTGAGGCTAGATCTGTTTGGGTGCTAATATGGCTTTTTATAACTTAGAGAAGAACTCAGTCCTAATATAAGAACACATTTTGATTTGGTGCATTTTCATTAATTTCAAGGTACATAGTATATGTCTTAGAGTGAGTTATAAATAAGTCTGTACTTGAGAGATGCTAGATAGTTTATTAACCACAGAGAAGGGGTCATTAATTTCAGATTAAGTACATAATTTTAGTAACTTTTTATTTTTTTATTTTTGTTAGTATAGTATAATAACATTTGAAGGTCCTATCGTCCAGCTATACATTTCTCTATACCTTTGTGATATACCAACTTCCTGTGTTTTGGCACTGGCTCACATTATTCCTTCCTTGGTCTCATCTCCTCTACTTTAGAAATCATGACAAGAAATATTTTAGCTTCTTTTTCAACCTTCCAGTTCTCTTGTTCCCAAGAAATATGCCTTATCTTCATCAAAAATGCTAGTTCCTGGATTTCTCCATCTCCTTTCAATATATAAACTATTTTCTAACTTCTTTGGTTGTCAAACTACTCTCTCTGTTATTCCTGCTCTATAAAACAAATTTTAATCAACCCAGTCATTCAGACCTTCACTTCTATTGCTGACCTTGGTAAAGAAAATAATATCAATTTGCAGGTTACTATGTCCCCAAATTCATTTTCTCCTGGATAATAGAAGGACCTAACAACATTTTAACTCTATTTTTCCCTTTCCCCATATTAATGTTGTTTTATGTCATTCATGCTATCTTGTTTTCTTTTAATTCAGCAAAACTATATAAGTAATAGCATTTTACAAAGTCAGCATTTATTCAGATTTTCCCAAATGTTTACCTTTTTTTGCTCTTCATTTTTTCTTGTACTTCAGGCCTTCCCTTTGGGATCACTAACATAATTTCCTTTATTTAGGATCTGCTAGTGACAAATACTCCTTTTTTCTTTTTGGTCTGAAAATATCTTTGTTTTGCTCTTGTTTTTGGCAGGTATTTTCTCTGGATGTAGCAGTCTAGGTAGACAGTTATTTTCTTTTAGCACATTTTAGATATTCCACTGTCTTCTGCTTTTAATGTTGCTGATGAGAAGTGATGAAAAGTCAACCATGAATCTATATGTTTTTCCTTAGAGAGTAATCTTTTTGTTGTTATTGTTGTTGCTGCTGCTGCTGCTGTTAAGACGTTTGTCTTTGGTTTGAATTTTCACTATGGAAGATTGGAATGTATTTGTTTTCATTTATTCTCCTCAGGATTCACTGGGCTTTTTGAGTCTGATGATTGGAATCTTTCATCAGATCTGAAAAATTATTAGCTATCATCTCTTCCAGTATTGTCTTTAATACATAGGTTTGTTTCTTCTGAAACTCTGATTAAATATAAGGTAAACCTTATTGCTGTATCCATGGTCCTAAACTTCACTATTTTTCAAACTGTTTTCTTTCTCTGCTCCATGGGAGTTTTATGTAATACATTGTTCTATATATAATTAGAGTCCCCAACATGCAAATCTGCTAACTAAATGTATGGAAAATGTGTTATGGAAACTACCCCCAAGGAAGAATGGGATTGCATACTAATAAATAACATAACCTTTTGGGCCGTTGTGTTAGCTCATGCCTGTGATCCCACCACTTTGAAAGGTCGAAGCAAGTGGATCACCCCAGGAGATCAAGACCAGCCTAGTCAATATGGCAAAACCCCATCTCTGCCAAAAATACAAAAATTAGTTGGGTGTTGTGGTTCACGCCTATAATCCCAGCTACTTGGGTGGTTAAGGCACGAGAATTGCTTGAGCCAGGGAGGTGGAAGTTGCAGTAAGCCAAGATTGCAACATTGCACTCTAGCCTGGGTGACAGGGTGAGACTCTGGAAAAAAATAAAAATAAAAATAACCTTTTATGGCAAGAAAATACCAAAACATCAATAGTGTACATAGTTTCTATTTTTCTTCTTACCCTGAAATATGCTGCATCTGCAACTTAGAGAAAATATGCTGATTTGAGAGTTACTTGTGCCATTGTAATATGTTCCAATCCACCATTTAATTTTAAAGTATTTAATACTGCTATGTGTAAAGTCTTATGCTAGTTTGCTGGGTTAGGATGTCTGGATGGGATACAGAATAAATAGAAACATTCTCTATTTAAAAGCACTTTTATTTATTGTTATTTTGAGTATGTAATGAATGTATCTTTGAGGATATAATGAACAAATCTACTAAAAAATAGGTACAACAGTGGGATGTTAATATGGGAGAGTGTTCAATGGGGAAATATCTTAAGGTTCCAAATGGAAATATTTTTCTCTTGTTCTTAGGACTTGGTAGCAGATAGTGTAAATAGACTATGCCCCAAGGGGGAAAATGTTCCACGGTGTGTAAAGGTTGAGATCTTAAAAGAGAGAAGGGGAGAATAATTTCTGAAATTAATAGTCAACATTTTTGTAGAGTAATTTTCCCTATTTTATGCTTATCTATGTAGGTTATTAGGCTATAATTCAAAACAAATCATAAAGAAAATGATTTCTTTGCTCTGACAATCTTTTTGAATCAGCACACAATTATGTCTGTTTGTATTTATTATTTTTTAGCTTCTGGGATGACTGATCTGCATAAACTACTAAAAGAAGTAAATAAATTCACAGGTGAGCAAGACATTTTGTGAAAAGATGTAAAACTAAAATGAAAATATTTCACTTTCACATACATATTTAAAATTGTATTTTCTTATTCTATCATTGACTTATTAACTTCTGCTTTTTTAATTGTTAAAGTTTGGGTTTAATGATGAAGATTCCACTGGATTATTTATGTTTTAGCAACAACTTTGTGGTGCTGCACCTCTGTAACAAGTCTTATACTCTGAAACCTCATTTTTATTTTGCAATTCATTTCACTGTGATTAAATAGGCAACACTTGTGTTCATTCATTCAAAACACTTACTTAGTACCACAGTAACCCAGTAAACATTAAGGTAAAACTTTGACAGGTATACAAATAATGTGGTCAGTGAAACTAATCTATCTCATAATTCAAGCAAAGCAAAAGTAACACAGATTTCACCAGATTCATATGATTCAGATTAGGTAACAGCTTATACATATTTAGATCACTGAGCAACTTGTACATCCATTTACTGTGAGCTGGGTTCAGTTCTCTAAGTCATTATAAATAAGGATCTTATTTAGATTTAAAGAACTAACTTCCATTTCCTGTGCTCTTCATCTGAAAGCTATAGACAAAAAAATACAAACATAAACACTTTCATCATTTTGAGTCAGTAGGCATTTCTCACCTGTCTCACATTTCCATCTTTTAAAAGGAGGAAAAATTCAAGCCAAGGACATAAAAAAAGTACTGGGAGACATAGGGATAGAGCTCACAAATAAGGAACTCTGGAACCTGATGAAAATCTTGCCAATTACTGGTAGGTATTTGATGCACTACTATGATATTTATCTCTGTGCTAGTGGGGACTTCGATGTGAGAATATCATAAAAATAGGCCCTTCTCATTTCCTATAAAAAGACAAAAAGAGGCTGGGCATGGTGGTTCACACCTGTAATCTCAGCACTTTGGAAGGCCAAATTGGGCAGATCACCTGAAGTTAGGAGTTTGAGACCAACCTGGCCAACATGATAAAACTCAACATGGTGAAATTAGCCAGGCGTGGTGGCACACTCCTGTAATCCTAGCTACTCAGGAGGCTGAAACAGGAAAATTGCTTGAATCCCAGAGGCAAAGTTGCAGTGAGCCGAGATCACACCACTGCACTCCAGCCTGCATGATGGAGTGAGACCCTGTCTCAAAAAAAAAAAAAAAAAGATTAACCTCTGGTTCTAAATATATTATGCATTTGACATTTAAATTTATAGTTTTGAGAGACTATCATATCTTCAAACCTGAGTACTGCCATTAAGAGTATCATTACCCTGAGATTAAATAAAGCTTAAGAAGGGCAAAGAGAAAAAGAAAGCTGAATTAGCTAGTAGCAAAGAGAAGGAAAAAGGAAAACTGAGAGTGGGGGAAAAGGCACAGCTGTTTCAATGTGGTATAATGAATGTACTGTCCATGTACTGTCCACATTAAGAATCTTCTTCTCATTTTTTGACTTAAGTTATGAAGAGGTGTGGGTATAGGAAATGTAGGAATGCAAATTAAGAAAGTACTTTTTTTAAATCCACATATAAAAATTGAACTAGGTGTGGTGGCTCATGCCTGTAATCCCAGCACTTTGGGAGGCTGTGGCACATGCCTATAATCCCAGCTACTCAGGAGGCTGAGGTGGGAGAATTCCTTGAATCTGGGAGGTGGAGGTTGCAGTGAACTGAGATTGTGCCACTGTACTCCAGCCTGGGAGACAAAGTAAGATTCCATCTAAAAAAAAAATTATATTCTTTCTACTGTTTTTGACTGTCTATGTAATTTTCCTTTGTTCTTAACTGTGCCTTTTTTACAGATGATGGAAAAGTATATAAAAATGTATTGCTTGATAAGATAAAATCATTTCCTGGTAAGTAAAAATCCCAATAAGACAAGTAAAACTATGACTTGTAAGTTTTACCTTAACTATTAAAAGACCTTATCATTAGATAATAATTAGATTTTTTATTTTACTGTCCCATTAGCCTATAGGTCTTAGATAAAACTATATTTAATGTGATAATTTATACTTTGAAAAAGTTTTAAATTCTGTTTGCTAATTAGACTCTAATTCTAATCTAACATAATTCATCAGGTTCCTTTAAAAAATACATATGTAGTTTATAATATACAAAAGTAGTACATTATATTCCTGGCTTCTATAATAAGTCTTTTTTTAAATAGTTTTTTTTTTAAAAATTATTACTGTACAATGGATTTGTTCTATTTGATCGTTATTGATGAGTGACTAGAATCAGAATTTTTTTTAGCTATCAGTTCCTATTTTTTATCACTTCCTTCTTTCTTAAGCTGGAAAGTGCAATGTCTCTAAAATTGGTACTATCCTGGAAAACATGGGTTATGAGCTGGAAGATGAGGAAATTGAAGACCTGCAGAACTACCTGCCAACAACTGGTGAGCATATCATTATATATTCAAGGAAACTCTGAGATCCTCTAATAAAATTTCAAAATGTATTCATATAAAAAAATCTATTATCTCAGATTAGAATGTTTAAATCAGAGACCAGTAATCTGTTACAGTGAGTCCTACCTTCAAAACTAAACTCTGCTGCCATTGAGGAAGTTGATAGAGGTAAGAACAGATAGAGAAATGAAACAAAAGAACACTTCAAATGAAAATGAAGTTAGAGAAGATATTTACAAATCAATCAGGAAAAAAGAAAATCCCTTAAGTCACCATAAAGTCTAACTAGACTAAAGGAAGGAAGATATTGTGACAGAAGAGACAGCATGCCTAATCATCCTGGCTTTAAAATAACTAATAAATCCCTAATAGAAAATTAGTGCCAGACATGGATGGAGCTAGAGGCCATTATCCTAAGCAAACTAATGCAGGAACAGAAAACCAAACACCACATGTTCTCACTTATAAGTGGAGGATAAATATTGAATGCACGGGGACACAAAGAAGAGAACAACAGACACCAAGGCCTACCTGAGCCTTGGAGGTAGAGAGGAGGGTGAGAATCAGAAAACTGGTAGGTATCTGGTGTCTGCTGTTCTCTTCTTTGTATCCATGTGCACTCAATATCTGGTACTATCCTTATTATCTGGGTGACAAAATAATAGGGTACACCAGACGCCCACAACACACAATTTATCTATAGCATCAACCTGCACAGGTACCCTTGAAACTAAAATAAAAGTTAAAAAAAATAAAAGTGCTAGGTGGAGATTTGAAAAGTGTTCCTGCTTGTCTACAGAGTTTACACCATTCTGTCCTAATATTAAGCCTCAATGTCAATACAAGCAATACATTAAATGAGGATTAAATGAGCTAATGGAGTTTCATTTTAAGGTTAGGTTCTATACACTTAGATCTCACTACTAAAATTAAAAGAAATAATAATTTTTATTTTAAAAAAAAGAAAAAAAGGGCCGGACGCGGTGGCTCAAGCCTGTAATCCCAGCACTTTGGGAGGCCGAGGCGGGTGGATCACGAGGTCAAGAGATCGAGACCATCCAGGTCAACATGGTGAAACCTCGTCTCTACTAAAAATACAAAAAAAATTAGCTGGGCGTTGTGGCGCGTGCCTGTAATCCCAGCTACTCGGGAGGCTGAGGCAGGAGAATTGCCTGAACCCAGAAGGCGGAGGTAGCGGTGAGCCGAGGTTGCGCCATTGCACTCCAGCCTGGGTAACGAGAGCGAAACTCCGTCTCAAAAAAAAAAAAAAAAAAAAAAAAAAGGTAAGATTCTAAAGAGAGTTTATAAGTTAAATGCATTAAGAAACCTCACTTTCGCAGTGGCTCAAGCCTGTAATCCCAGCACTTTGGGAGGCCAAGGCGGGTGGATCACGAGGTCAAAAGATAGAGACCATCCTGGTCAACATGGTGAAACGCCGTCTCTACTAAAAATACAAAAAAATTAGCTCGGCATGGCAGTGCGTGCCTGTAATCCCAGCTACTCAGGAGGCTAAGGCAGGAGAATTGCCTGAACCCAGGAGGCGGAGGTTGCAGCGGTGAGCCGAGATCGCGCAATTGCACTCCAGCCTGGGTAACAAGAGCGAAACTCCATCTCAAAAAAAAAAAGAACCTCACTTTACATAAGTACTACATATTCCTATTTAGTTTCCTAAATAGTTTATGTATAAACCTATCTGTTTCTACATATAGTGAAGGCAAGATTGAAAGAAGATATGACTTAATAGAAATAAAAGAGCAGGACTTAGGCATTTAACCCTTTACTGTAGTCCCCTAATTACTGTAGTCCCCTAATTGAGGCCAGAAGCCAACATCAGAATGAGGGTTATTAGAAATCTCAGACAGCATAGCTGGTATAGTCTCCCCTCATATAATAGAATTGAACGCCAACAACAAGATTGGAAAACGTAACCTTGGACCAGGAGTTTTTTTTGTGTGTGTGTGAGACAGACAATTTCAGCTCACTGCAACCTCCACCTCCTGGGTTCAAGCAATTCTCCTGCCTCAGCTTCCTGAGTAGCTAGGATTGCAGGTGTGCACCACCATGCCTGGCTAATTTTTTTGTATTTTTAGTAGAGATGGGGTTTAGCCATGTTGCCCAGGCTGGTCTCGAACTCCTGAGCCCAGACAATGCGCTCACCTCGACCTCCCAAAGTGCTAGGATTACAGACATGAATCATTGTGCCCAACCAGGACTTCTTAAATCTATGGAGCAGATGAATGAATTTAGGAAGAAGAATCTAGCCCTTTGACCATCCACCAGGATCTCTCTTAAATTGATATACTTTAAAATAATAAATAATTTTTAAAAAGAAAAAAATGAAAATTCATTTTAAAATATATATATAACAGGCATTGCTTTAATAAAAGGCCAAGAACACTCCTTTCTCTGGTTTAAACTACATAAAGCTGTTTGCTGATGCCATAAGCAATTGAGACAAAGTTGAACTACTTCCTGAGGGATAGGATCATAAACTGAGACAGACCCAAGGAAAAAGTCACACTTTATTTTATTTATTTATTTATTGAGGCAGAGTCTGTCTCTGTTACCCAGGCTGGAGTGGCAGTGGCACAATGACAGCTCACTGTAGCCTTGACCTCCCAGGCTCAAGCAATCCTCCCACCTCAGCCTCCCAAGTAGATAAGGAAGCTCTGAGATCCTCAAATAAAATTCAAAATGTATTCATATAAAAAAATCTATCATCTCAGATTCAAATGTTTAAATCAAAGATCAATAATCTGTTACAGTGAGTACTACCTTCAAGGCCAAACTCTGATGCCATTGCACTACCACGCCCAGCTAATTTTTGTATTTTTTGTACAGATGGATTTTCGTCATTTTGCCCAGGCCGATCTCAAACACATGGGTTCAAGAGATCTGCCTGCCTTAGCCTCCTAAGGTGCTGGGATTACATGCATGAGCTACTGTGCCCAGCATACCATTTAAAATACTTTAAATCACAATCTTCTCCTTTTCATACCTGATAAAGGAGGAGATAAATTACCAGCATTCACAAGCTACTGCAAGTGAATCTAGAGCAAATAGTTCACCATTGATGACTCCTATTCTCTATAGACTGGTGATTGGCTGGTATAGTTAAGTAACCTGCTGGTATCAACATACATATTCCATGATGCCTTAACCCGTAACTGCCCTGACACTAAGAAAAATAATGTTCTGCCAGCTTGGCCTAAAAAGACCCAATCAAAAAAGAAAACCAAAGGTGGCTGTTAGTATTCTGGTCTTGTGACTGCAAGCAAGAGAAACTAAATCTGGCTGACTTAAGTACAAAAGAAATTTTTGCATGGCCATGGAATGGTTCACAGAATCAAAGAAACAAATGAAAAACCAGGATCAAAAAGGGGAAAACCAAGGCAGCATCAAAGAGCCTATGTTACAGGAACTAATTAACAGTTTTATCAGGGCAGTGAAGCAGAAATGAATCACCCTTACATTGTGCTTTTCAAGATTCAGAGTCTCAAGAGAGAGGATATATGTCTTACCCTCTGTGAGCAATTTGTGGACAGGGCAATGAAAGTCCCTACCTTATCCTGGCCTTTTGGTGGGTGACCAGAATACCAACATCCACCTTTGGTTTTCTCTTTTGATTGGATCTTTTTAGGCCTTACCATTTGGTGCCCAGGGTAAGGTAGGGACTTTGATTGCCCACGGATTGCTCACAGAGGGTAAGACACTATATCCTCCCAAAAAGGGAAAGCACTATTATCAAATGAAGCAGGAATAGATGCTAGTTTGCCAATTGTGGCAGGGAGGACCTTTTTAATTGTGGCATCCCCACCTCTCATCCCCAGCTAAGGGATAATAATATGAGTAAACATTTTAAAGCATGTTGTTTTGATCATGTAAAAAGCCTAGTTTTTTAAATCCTGTGAAAAAGAAATAGAAAATACATCCTTCTCTCTGATAGCAACACAGTGACTTTCCTGAGTATTACAGTGTATTGTGTGGGTCTGAAATTATGAATGCTATGTTGATTTAAAAGCCAATTCATTAAGATCCTTACTGCACTGTAAAACTGTATCACACCTATGTCTCTTCTTTCTGATTCAAAGCACACAGATTCAGAATTTTATGAATAGTCTTGCTTTATTTAAGAAATCTTTTTACTAGAAACCTTTGCTAACATAAATCAGGTCAGTCTTGCCCACTTAAACACATATTTTGTAAGACTATTTGTACAAAATAACGTTAATTTAATTAATAAGAACACAGAATTGTGTACTAATTAAGTAACTAATGTAGGAAACTGGATAGTCCTTTCTCTTATTCTCATGCTATCATATTCCTGGTAATATAAACTAATCACCTCAATTGAAATAGCCACAGATAATAATTATCAAGTATTAACTGCCTACTATATACCAAAAACAATAATTGGTACTTGACATACGTTATCAATAATCCTCAAAATAACTCTGCAGATTAGATTATCATCCTAACTTCTCTGACACAAAAATTGAGATCAGTCACAGAGGTTAACTGATTTGCCCAAGGCCATGTGGCCCCTAAGTGGCAGAGTAAAAATGGGAACTCAGATCTATGTAACTTCAAAGGTTTGCCCTTTCTACCAAATCATATTGCCTCACATAAGGGAGGTAAGCAGAACCGCGCAGACCATGACAGGAATGATTCCTTAAGAAGGTTGTGTGATGTGGCCCTAGAGATGAGAATTATCAACCAGTAAGTACACAAATTAAATGAGAGTCAGCAAAGATTGGAAATCTTTGTGGCCAGAGAGTTGGAAGCATGGAGAAAGGGCTGAGTAACAGTTGCATGTAGAAGTAGCCAGCTATGAGCTTTCAGGTAGGTAAATACACCAATATTATGGAACATATTTCTTTTAAATCCTGTAGTAATTAATAGACAGTAATGATAGACATAGGGTTATTCTTGGATTCTAAAGTGGGACAGGCCAAGTGGAAAGGAAGTCAAAGCAATGCTTTTAAAACTTCCTAGCACCATTTTATATACTGTAATTTCTTCTTCTGTGCTATATATTTATCATATTTGGAACTTTATTCTTAACTTCCATGCTTATAGGGGCATGAAAATGAATACATTTATAGAACAAATCAGAGTAAACTTAGGAATGTTAGTGTTTTATTCTACAGTATAAGGTCTTTATAGCATATTTTCTGGGTCTGAGTCATTATGGCTGGGTCTCATTTGCACCTTATCTTACAGATGAAAAGAAGGTTAAACTGAATAAGGTCATGGAAAATGTAGAGTCATTTACAGGTGAGTGAAAAGTTATAGGTAGGCCAGGCACAGTGGCTCATGCCTGTAATCCCAGCACTTTGGGAGGCCAAGGCAGATGGATCACTTGAGCTCAGGAGTTCAAGACGAGCCTGGCCAACATGGTGAAACCCAGTCTCTACTAAAATATAAAAAATTAGCCAGGGGTGGTGGTGCACACCTGTAATCCTATCTACTCTGGAGGCTGAGGTGGGAGAATCACTGGAACCTGGGAGGTAGGGGTTACAGTAAGCCAAGATCGCACCATTGCACTCCCGCCTAGGCAACAGAGCCAGACTCCATCTCAAGAAAAAAAAAGTTATAGGGAAAATTGTTGTATATAGCTATATTCTAATACTTTTTCTGTTATACTTTTAAATCTTCTATTATCTAATAACCTGGGTTAGTTTTTTATTATGTACTTTTTGAGCAAAACTACTGAATTATAAAGTCTTGATAAAATACCCAATACGTTCTGGATTTTTTCAATAATCAACATCACTTTTCCATTGTTTAAACAGCCAGAAATCTAGATTACCATGTAACTGGTGAAACAAAACGTTGTCATAATTCTTTTTAGGAATAATTCATCTTATCACATAGGCAAATATGGATGCCACCTATCTCCAAATGATTATTTACATAGTCATTTATACAATAGTCATAGGCATAGACCTTTATACAAGCCCCATTTCAGACTGTTGATTTATCCCATTGTTATTAGAGCATTCAAAAGGTACTTTCCTCTCTAGAATTACGAGATCGAGTTCTATTTCTGACATCCTTTTAGAATATTGATTCAGCATTTTGACTATTTAAGCCTGCAATTAAACTTAGATGACTTAATTTAAAATCATTTGACTATTTAAGCCTGCAATTAAACTTAGATGACTTCGTTTAAAATCATTTGTCACCTTCAGTTTTTTCATCATCTTTTCCATCTTTTCAAAGGAACCAAGATTAATGCTAATGAAGTAGATGATATTTTGAAAAACATAGGGATAGAACTCACACCTAAGGAACACTGGAAGCTACTAAAAACTCTGCCAATTACTTGTGAGCATTTCTGATACAGCTTTGGCCTTTGGGGGAACTTAGTTTAGGTGACAATATTGTTGGGGGTAGTGGGAAATCATTTATTCCACCTATGTTTATATTCAACATATTCACTGAGTAATTCTTAAGTAATGAGATTAAAGACAAAAGTCCTTGCTCTCATAAAGATTATTATGGTGATGGAGCTTACTTATTGGGACTGAGCTTGAAATCTTTGTAAATGAATAAAGATTTTTCAATTTATTAAACATTTTTAATTTAGTATATTCCCTTGGGAATGTCTGGAAGTCCTAAAGCATAAAGAAAAAGGAGAAAAAAGAGAAGTTAAGTATTAACAGAAGGATAAAAAGGATCAAGGCAGAGAGATAGTTTCAGCATAGTAATACAAATAAATATAGAACTTTTCTCTACTCCTTCACTTTATTCTTAAAGCCAAGGAAGAGAAGGATTTGTGGATGCTAAACTGGTTAAATCTATAAGGCAAATCATGTAAGATTGTTGTCTTTATGAAATCATAGTCTATATATTCTTGTTATGAGTTGCTGTATCCCTTTCTCTGTGACATCAGTTATCCCTTGTCTTATAGCTGACGGAAAGGTGTATTGCAATCGGTTACTGGACCGTTTAAAGACTTTCCAAGGTGAGTAATATGTATAATAAGAAGTCAAGTAAAACTGAAATCCTTAAGTTTTGTATTTCCTTTCTGAAAGTCCCTTTACACAGGATAAAAACAGATGCTTCTCAAAAGAAGACATACATGTGGCTGGCAAATATATGAAAAAATGTTCAACATCACTAATCATTAGAGAAATGTAAATCAAAGTCAGAATAGGATACCATCTCACACCAGTAAGAATGGCTTTATTTAAAAAGACAAAAAATAACAGATGTTGATGGGGCTGTGGAGAAAAGAGAACACTTATGCACTGTTGGTGAGAATGTAAATTAGTTCAGCCACTGTGTAGAGCAGTTTGGAGATTTCTCAGAGAACTGAGAGTTGAACTACCATTTGACCCAGCAATCCCACTACTGGGTATATATCCAAAGGAAAATAAGTCATTCTACCAAAAAGACACATGTACTTGTATGTTCATCACAGCGCTATCACAATAGCAAAGATATGGAATCAATATACATTCCCATCAGTAGTGGACAAGATAAAGAAACTGTAGTATATATACATCGTGGAACACTATGCATCCATTAAAAAGAACAAAAAATCATTCCTTTGCAGCAACATGGGTGCAGCTGGAAGCCATTATTCTAAGCAATTTTTTTTTTTTTAAATAAACGGGGTTTCACCATGTTGGTCAGGCTGGTCTTGAACTCCTGACCTCAGGTGATCCACCCACTTTGGCCTCCAAAGTGCTTGGATTACAGGCGTGAGCCACCACGCCCGGTCTTATTCTAAGCAAATTAACACAGGGACAGAAAACAAAATACTGCATGTTCTCACTTATAAGTGAAACTTATAAGTTCTCATGGTCCACATACTTTAAGATTAAGTTATACTGACAGTTCTGTCGTCTTTCTTTTCCACTGAAATGGACTGTGGATCTCTTTCCATATCTGTGGAAAGCAGCTGCCTAAAACCCACCGAGTGTGAACAGGCCATTCTTTAACGCTTTGAACCATCTTCTACTCCAGGGAGTGCGTTTAGCAGTGGGGACACCTGTAGGAGTTGGCATGCCAGCCACACAGAGGGGAGGACAGACCTGGCACCTCCCTTGAAGCTGGCTGTCAAGTCATGAGGGGCTCCTGTGCCTTCCAAAAACCCTCCTAGAGGAAGAGCAAGGTGGCAGCCCTTGGCCCATGACTATACCTGGACATAAAGATGGAAATAATAGACACTGGGCACTGGGGACTACAAGGAGGGGTAGAGAAGGGAGGGCAGGAGTTGAAAAACTACCTCTCAGGTACTATGCACACTACCTAGGTGGTGGGATCACTTGTACACCAAACCTCAGCAAAACGCAATTTCCCTATGTTAAAAACCAGCACATGTACCCCTGAACCCAAAATAAAAGTTGAAAAAAAAATTTTTTAAGAAGTTAAAGTCCTTTTAATTACTTAATGATAGCAATAACTAATTTCTAATGAATGGAGTACCAGGCACTAGTCCAAATACTTTACATCTATTAATTTATTTAATTTTCACAGAAATACTATGAGGTAGGTACTTTTATTATCACCATCTCACAGATGAGAGGTGTTGATTCAACAGTTAGTGCTATAGTTAACAGTTAGTTTACTAATGTTTTTCTTTCCTTTTATGACTTGTAGCTTAAGCTCAGATAAACACTAAATTTGTACAGACAGTATACTGTTATAATGGTAGGTTTCAAATTCAGTGGCCGCTATTATGGCTGTTGTTTCTGATATAATTGAAGAATCAATAATAAACCTTATTCATTCTCTTTGTTTCAAAAGTCTACTTAAAATGTTAGCAGGGTATCATGTAACACATATAAGGAGCTGTTCTTTTCCTCATATCCCTACCCAATCCCCTGCCACCTTGGTTTTATGTTCTCTCTGACCATCTGCATTGTGACTTTGCTTTTCTCTCTCTCACTGGCATTTAGGGCATATACTTCAACAGAATTTTTAAAGTTAAACTATTATTTCACATTTTTCTTATTTCACATATTTCTTTTTAAGGAGGGAAGGTCTTTGAAAATAAACTAGAAACCATTCTGGAAAATATGGACTACAAACTTGGAAAAGAAGAAATGAAAGACCTGTGGGACCATTTGAAAATTGATGGTATTTCATTTACCATTTATCACTTTCTTTCTGAAGAATCTTTAAAGTCCTCTTGTAGAACCTTTGAGAGTTTGCTTATTCAATTTCACTTAGAACGTAAGAAGGCCAAGGCTGGGTGCAGTGGCTCATGCCTGTAATCCCAGCACTTTGGGAGACCAAAGCAGGCAGATCACCTGAGGTCTCAAGTTCGAGACCAGCCTAGCCAACATGGTGAAACCCCGTCTCTACTAAAAATACAAAAATTAGCCAGACATTGTGGTACACACCTGTAATCCCAGCTACTCTGGAGGCCGAGGCAGGAGAACCACTTGAATCCGGAAGGCAGAGGTCACAGTGAGCACAGATTGTGCCACTGCACTCCAGCCTGGGAGTAGAGTGAGACTCCATCTCAAAAAAAAAAGAAAGAAGGCAAGGTGCAGGTGATCATGTTTTTATTGAACAAATACAAGATGAATGTCAGAGTGGAGTTGAAATAGACAGTCAACCATTTCTGACATTAAACCATTCATCTGGCATTGGACAGATATCTTTTAAGTCAAAGGGACAATTTAGGAGAAGACTTTAAGATCCAATTTAGCATATTAAAACATGGTATTTCCAATTCTTTTTGTTTGTTTGTTTGTTTGTCTCGCTCTGTCACCCAGGCTGGAGTGCAGTAACGCGATCTTGGCTCACCACAACCTCCGCCTCTCAAGTCCAAGCGATTCTCCTGCCTCAGCCTCCCAAATAGAGGGGATTAAAGGCATGCACCACCAGGCCCAGATAATTTTTATATTTTTAGTAGAGACAAGGTTTCACCACGTTGGTCAGGCTGGTCTCAAACTCCTGACCTCATGATCTGCCCACTTCAGCCTCCCAAGGTGCTGGGATTACAGGTGTGAGCCACCGCACCCAGCCAGTCTTTCGAGTTCTATAAGGCAGCTGAGCTGATCTTTCGAATTCTATAAGGTAGTTGAGTATAGGAAAACCACTCAAAAATTTTAAAATGCCCTCTATGAGAGCAAAAACTTAGAAAATTTTATGGAAAAAAGAGATCTCATTCCTAGTAGCAATAAAAAGATTTGTTTATGCCTGATTTATGCTTTGTATTTCAGAGAATGGAAAGGTTTTATTGAATTCTATGATCAGGGCAGCCAGTTTATTTTCTGGTAAGTGAGAAATGCTAACAAAAAGATATACAGTCAAGATAACTTACTATATGTAAAAATATTTTAATATATTTATTTATGGAATGCCTCAGTATTATATATGATATGCAAGCCTTATTTCACCAAAGTATTGATAACATGCTTGTTTTTAAGAATAGTGGTGAGTTTTTTTATTGCCGACTTTTTTAGAAGTATCATTTTTTTTTTTAAAGAAGTCTATTTTATTATAGGTGTCTGGCTTGTTTCCACTGTTTTAAAGCATGAATGAAAGCATTCTTTTGACCAGGCTTAAAGGAAATATTCTATTATTACCTCCTTCTTATAATGCTCTGCAGTCAGATAATCCTCATTGTGTTCTTATTCTTCTGCAATTACATCTCTTGCAAGTTGAGATATTAGTTTTATTATAATTTTCTAAATTTAGAATCATTGTTTGTGAAAGTATTTGCTTATCATCTTTCACATCTTTTTCTAAGGTGGTAAAATTAATGCCTGTGACACACAACTTTATCTAGGAAATGTAGGTATTGAATTTACAAATAAAGAAAACCAAGATCTACTGAACATGGTGCCATTGGATGGTAAGTATTTCAGACCTTGCAGTCAATTCTCGAAGTATAATTGTTTAAAGTCCTATTAAAAATTAAGAGAAAATTAAGCATAGGAAGAGCCAATTCTAATATAAAAATATTGTCCTTTCCATTTATATCTTAATTTGTGAGATAATGTCTTTGGGGTGTTGCTATGGGATAAACAATTCTAAATGTGAGACTCAGCATCTATAACAAGACTAAAGCTAAAGATAGGAAAATATGATAAAAGAATTATAGAAAGGAAGGAAGGTAGACCTCAGGAAAAAAGAAAAGAAAAAATCTATTTCAACATGTTTGAGTTCCACTAATAGCACACCAAATACCAGAAAATAGTTAACCTTGATAAACTTACTAATTTCTTTACTTCCTTGTTTGGATTATTATTATAACTTTATAAAAATTTGCTAATAATTACGCATTGATGTCTTTCTGAATTTCCACTTCCTTGTGAATTAAATTGACCCTTATTTTGCAGATAATAAAAGGGTATATAAAAATAGGTTGATGGATGCAGTGAAGACTTACAGAGGTGAGTAAAAGTCATACTAGGAAAGATAAAACTGAGTTCTTCATGCTTTTGCATTTACTTTTCTAAAACCTGTCTTATTTCCCCATGATTAGATTACTAATTATGTTAATATCAGTATGAGCTAATATGAGCTCAAATTATGAGCTGGCATTGTTACTTATACACAATCGCATTTTGTGTAATAACCTATTCTATTTTGTGGTAAGAACTTTGGATTGGTGTTTCTGCAATAATTCATGAGTCTTGCTTGCTCGTTTTCTTCTGGGTCAATTCATCCTAGAAATTTCTGTAACAGTGTTTTCTGGAACACTGATGAGGGAAAATTTTTCTGTTCCTACTCCACAACTGATTCTTTTGTTCACTTCAAGAGCTTTATGGTGCTTTCTGTCTGTGTTGATTGACTGAAATAAGCAAATGTTTTTCTTTCTTTGGCATCAATACAAATTTCTCTTATTCTTATGCCCTTCTTTCTTAAGGAGGAAAGGTTAATGTCGATAAAATAGATGATGCTCTTGAAAACATGAGAATCCCACTTGAGGAAGAAGAAATTGAGGAGCTGTGTGAACACTTGCCAGTTGATGGTGAGCATTTCAAAAATACAGGGCCTTGTAACAAAAATTTTGTTTTTCTATGAGAACATCTCAAGTATACTTATTAATTTTGTGTAAAAAGTCAGAAGCATATAGAGACCCAGTCCTAAGAGTGAAGAAACAGTGTCCTTTATTATTAACCTGAGATAAAATATCAATAATTGGGCCCAGTGCAATGGCTCACATCTGTTATCTCACCCCTTTGGGAGGCAGAGGTGGGCAGATTTCTTGAGTCCAGGAGCTTGAGACCAGCTGGGCAACATGGCGAAATGCCATCTCTACCAAAAAATATACAAAAAAAAAAAAATAGCCAGGTGTGTTGGTGTATGCCTGTAGTTTCAGCTACTTGGGGAGCTGAGGTGGGAGGATCACCTGAGCCTGAGGAGGTCAAGGCTGCAGTGAGCTGTGATGGTGCCACTGTACTCCAGCCTGGATGACTCTGAGAGTGAGACCCTCTCTCAAATATAAATGTAAATATATATATACACACAAATTTGTGTGTATGCGTGTGTGTGTATATGTAGATCTATATATAATTATATATATATAATTTCTTACATTGCTACTACCAGAGTTTCTATACCAAAAAGCACCAAAATAAGATCATGGTCAGTGTTGGGATCTAGTATGTAAGTTAAAAGAAAAAGAATATTTAAGGCGAAGGTGGAGAAAATTGTGAAATAATTCAGAGAGAAATAAAGAAGAGAGAAAAAAGAAAATGGTGGAAATTGTTAAAAGTTGTATGTACTATTGTAAAATATATAAAACACATTTCTAACAATCACATTTAATAAATTCATAGGTCTTAAACTTTAGATTGCATAGAAATCACCCACTCCCTTGAGATTATGATCAAGTAGATCTAGGGTGGAACCCATGAATCTTCGTTT
Organism: Callithrix jacchus; assembly: GCF_049354715.1. Classification (NCBI taxonomy): domain Eukaryota; kingdom Metazoa; phylum Chordata; class Mammalia; order Primates; family Cebidae; genus Callithrix; species Callithrix jacchus. Next base: position 87,532,088 of record NC_133506.1, read on the forward strand.
TATATAAGCAACCCCACTACAGTTAATTTTGTTGAAATAGCTAACCCTTACAATAAAAGAAAATATACGTCGATATATATATTTGGAATTGTTACCTTTTTGCATGATCTTTAGCAACACGATCTTGTCAGAGCACTCTGTTTAACTCTTGGTGTCAGCATCTTGAGCATCTTAATTAACATCTTTAGCATCTTGAGATAGTGTAATAGTTTGATAAGCATTCCAGAAGTCCTGATTTACCAAATCTTATCTAACATGATCTATCATGCTTGAAACTATAAGACTTTCTGCTTGCCAAAAAAGGGGTCTTCTATTTCTTGCCCAACCTCTAATCCTTTTTTCACAAAACTGTGTAACACATGAGCCAAGCAAGAGTATTTAAAGCTCCTATTAAAATGGGGATATGGCCCCACTCTAAATTATCTAGAGGAGAGACCAGCTAATGTCTTGAAATAAACATTACTAGAGTTTAACTCTGTTCTATGAAGGCTAAGTTTCAAAAGTACAACCAAAGAAACAAAAGTATAGCAATAAACTAAAGAGATATAAAGAACAGAGCTAGAGAGCCATTTAAAATATTTGAAATAAACATTCAGTGTTTTAATGTAGTGCTCTATTGTTGGGTTTGAAATAGTTCATAACCCAGTGGTTGTTTTTATGTTAGTGACTGCCATCACAGAAGCAGAGATTCCATGTTGTTTGCTATTGTATCCCCAGCACTGAAACAGAGCTTGGGTATGCACCCAACAAATACATTTTTTTAGAATGTAATTATTTTATTAATACTTAAAAGTATTTTTATGTTTTGAACATATTTTTGAAATAACCTTCTATTTAGTGAATAGTAGTGGACAAGGCCAGATTTGATGTTTTTCTATAACCTTAAGTTAGCATTGGCAGCAGTTCAGTGAATTCAAATCCTTTGACTCCAATTACAAGGCTTTCCCTTAAGTATTTCGCTGATTTTTGTACTTCACTGATTTGTGTAAAATATTCTTAGTTTGAACTCTTATTCAAATTGATTTTAATAAAATTTGTATGTGGCTAGATATTCCTTGTTGATTTCACTTTCACTGATATTTTTACTGTCATTTTACAGTGCTTACTAAATGTTATATATTGGATTTCTCTTCTTTCCCCCAACTTTCATTTTAGAATCAGTGAGTACATGAGCAGGCTTGTTACATGGGTATACTGCATGATACTAAGGTTTGGAGTATGAATGAATCAGATGGTGATCATAGTACTCAATAGGTAGGGGTTTTTTCAATCCTTACCCCACTTCTACCCTCCCCCACTCTTATATTCCTCAGTGTCTATTGTTCCCATTTTTATGACCATGAGTACCCAAGGTTTATCTTCTACTTATAAGTGAGAACATGTGGTATTTGGTTTTCTGTTTCTGTGTTAGTTTGCTTAGAATAATCCTTTGCAGCTGCATCCCTCTTGCTGCAAATGATGTGATTTTGTTCTTTTACATGGCTGCATAGTATTTAGTATTCCATGGTGTATATATACCATATTTTCTTTATGAAGTCCACTATTGATGGGTATCTAGGTTGATTTCATGTCTTTGCTATTGTGAATAGTGCTGTGATAAACATACAAGTGCATGTGTCTTTTTGGTAGAATGACTTACTTTCCCTTGGGTATATACCCAGTAGTGAAATTCCTGGGTCAAATGGCAGCTCAGTTCTCAGTTCTCTGAGAAATCTCCAAACTGCTGTGGAAAGCAGTGGCTGAACTAATTTACATTCTCACCAGCAGTAGCAGCAGTGTGTAAGTATTCCCTTTTCTCCACAGCCTTACCAACATCTGTTATTTTTTGTCTTTTCAAGAAAAGCCATTCTGATTGGTGTGAGATAGTATCTTATTGTGGTTTTGATTAGCGTTTCTCTGATGATTAGTGATGATGAGTATTTTTTTCATGTCTGTTGGCTGCTTGTAGGTCTTCTTTTGAGAAATGTCTGCTCATGTCCTTTGCCCATTTTTAAATGGAGTAATAATTTTTTGCTCTTTAATTTCCTTAATAGATTCTAGATATTAGACCTTTGTCAGATGAAAAGTTTGTGAATATTTTCTTCCATTCTGTAGGTTATCTGTTTACTCCCTTGATAGTTTCTTTTGCCATGCTTCTGTGTGCTCTTTAGTTTAATTAGGTTTCATTTGTCAATTTTTGGTTTTGCTGCAATTGCTTTAAAAAAATTTAGCCACAAATTCCCTCCCAATGTCAATATCAGAAAGGCTATTCCCTAGGTTTTCTTGCAAGATTTGTATATTTTGAGGTATTACATTTAAGGCTTTCATCCATCTTGAGTTAACTTTTGTATATGGTGATAGGTAGAGGGTCCTGTTTTATTCTTCTGCGTATGAATAGCCAGTTATTCTAACATCATTTTTTCAATAGGAGTTTTTTCCCCATTGCTTATTTTTGTCGACTTTGTTGAAGATCAAATGGTTGCAGGTGTGTGGATTTATTTCTGGGTTCTCTATTCTGTTCCATTGGTTTATGTGTTGGTTTTTATACCAGTACCATGCAGTTTTAGTTACTGTAGCCTTGTAGTGTACTTTGAAGTCAGATAATACAGTGCCTCCAGCTTTGGTTTTTCTTTGTTTCTTGATTTTTTTGTTTTATTTTGCTTAGGATTGCTTTGGCTCTTTTTTGGTTCCATCTGAATTTTAGAGATTTTTTCCCAGACCATCAGATATTTGATGAATTTAAAAATAAAAATAATTTCTCTTTATTCCCCTCTTTCACACTAGTGAGGGAATAACAAAAACAGGAAAAATTGACTGAATAGAATAAATATGTTTATCATATTTAGATTATTTTTCCTTTCTCAATTTTATGCTTATAATAAGTAAAAATAAACTATCTAATTAGAGCTAAATGGGGTGACTTGTGCCTATAACCTCAGCACTTTGGGAGGCCAAGGTAGAGGATCACTCAAGCCCAGGAGTTCAAGACCAGCCTGGGCAGCATAGGGAGACCCTATCTGTACCAAAAAAAAAAAATTGTAAAAATAATATTAGCCAGGCATGGTGGTACATGCCTGTAGTCTGAGTCACTCAGGAGACTGAGATGGGAAGATCACTTGAACCCTAAAGGTTGAGGCTGCAGTGAGCTGTGATCACACCACTGTACTCCAGCCTGGACAAGAGAGCAAGACCTTGTTTCTAAAAAGGAAGTGTATACATGTACACACACACACGTTCACACACACACATGCAGAGAGAGAGTACAAGTGTATATATGTAGTTTTAGATGTATAAAAGTATATGTATATATATTCTTTTATACATAATATATATACACTTACATTATACATATATACACACACACTTTTTTTCTGAATATATATATATAATTAGAAAAAATTCTGAGCAACTGCCAAATCCTTAACACTTTACCTCACAGTTTAAGAATTTTATGTAATTGGGACCAATATTAGTATGCTTGGGCTTCCATAGCAAAATACTATAGACTGGGTGGCTTAAGCAACAGAAATTTATTTCTCCACAGTTCTGGAGATAGGAATTCTAAGACAAAGGAGCTGACCAATTTGGTTTCTGGGAGGGGTCCCTTTCTGGCTTATAAATGACTACCTTCTTGCTATGTCCTTACATGACAGAGAGAGGGTGAAATAGATCTCTCTCTTCCTCTTCTTATAAGGCCACAATCACATTGGATCAGGGACACACACTTATAATTTTATTTAATCTTAATTACCTTTTAAAGACCCTATCTCCAAATACAGTCACATTGAGGGTTAGGGCTTCATTATACGAATCTTGGGGGATATAATCCAGTCAGTCCATAGCAGGGCCATTTCAAAATTGTGTCTTGTCTTATAGCTGAGAGAAGAGTTAAACTGGATTTACTTCTGAATGCAGTAGATGAAGTTTTAGGTGAGTCATGAGAAATGATGATAAGACAATAAAAATCATCTAAATATTTAATAAAAGAAATTATTTTGAAAGTATTTTATGTTATCTTGTCCATAACATATTAATCCTGACATTGTATCTGTTTTTAATGGCAATGTATATACAACTAAAGAGCCATCCTTTAGAAACTAAATGTTATTAATTATTATAATATAATCAGTTGTTACCTACATCTTATTTAAAAGGCCATAGTGTAATACCTACAAAGCATGTTCTATATTCTTTGGAGTTTTTCAATAATATAATTTCATTCTTTACTGTTTTGATGGCAAAATAGCAATACAAATTACACATACAGGTAATATGGCTACTAAGAATAAGTTCATGCAAATATTACATGCTGGCAGAATTATTCATTTAGTGAACTATTTCAAAAACAGTAACTTTCTGTGTGCTGTGTTTGTTTCTTGTTCCCAACATTAAAGAGCTTTCCTCTACCAGAAAGAAGTTTCATTTTTGGAATCTCCTTTCTCATTCTGGGTAATCAGACAACACTGATGATTCTGTTGCTTTTTATCCCATATTTGAGGATGATGCTACACAGACATAGTTGACTTTATAATTACTATTGAAATGTGATCCTTTGCCATTATTTTCTTTTTTAAGGGGAAGAAATTAACTATGAAGACTGGGAAGATATTCTGAGAAACATGGGGTTAAGCCTCCAACTGAAGGAAAACTCGGTGTTTATGAAAAGTTTGTCACTTGATGGTAAGCATTTAATTTACAATGAGGTATTTATTCATCCATTCACTAAAAGTTAATATGTTGCCTTAGGTACTAGACATTATATTTGGCTCTGAGTCATAAAGAATAAAAAAGACAATGTCCAGGTCCTAAAAGAATTCAATGTATAGATGGACAGCACATACTAAAAAAATGCTTTGCGTCATAAGTGCTATAATATTAATAAACACATACTGCTATGAAAGTAAAAGAGAAAGATTGACCAGCTATGACTGGAGACTCTAAGGCTTCACAGAATGGATATTATTTCAAATGAGCCTGAAGAGTTTAACAGTAGGGAATGGCAAGAACTAAAAAGAAAAACATAATAAAGGCACAGAGGCATACCCAACATGCCATGTTTGAGGAACCATGTATAATTTCATGTTGATATAGTATAGAGTACACAGTGATATTCACAATATGTGATGAAATACTATATTAATTTCACTGGATTTAATCCATAATTTAGGTAAAATCCATATGTAAATTTCACCTTTCACCACAGAGAAACGTAGAGCTGAAAGAATGCAATCTTCCAACCATAAAAGTTAAAGGAGGATAAAATGCCAGAGGGCAGCTTATCAGTCTTCTCTTGTTTACATTAGTCCTTCCCTCCTGAAGAGTTTACCTGCTGCCCTGATGTTACCTTCCAGACACCTGACCATTGGTCTAGCCTTTTGCTGCTGCTTTCTATAGTGAAGGAGTAGGCAATGATAATCTTAGATTCATCATTGCTTTAACTGCCACTGCTAGCCCTCTACTCTAGGCTGTAAATACACACACACACACACACACACACACGTACAGCTTTTCATTTCCCAAGAAGTTTATTGTGGCTTTTCTCTTGGTTTTTAAAATCCAAATTTCTGCTCAAATTTTAGTTACTCTGGGGTCGATCTGTGGAAAGGAAACAGAAATCCATGCTACTTCACCACCTATGTGGGAATAGATGAATTTCTGTAAATATGAAACCTGTCATGGCAACAGACAATATCTCACTGATTACCTTAAAGAAGAATTTATTTTCATGGGCCTGTCAATGAAAATACAATGCAATATCTATTCGATGTCGTGTGAAAAATGTATAGAAATGCTAATGCTAACATTCAAAGAAGTTGTGTCATAGTCATCAGGTTTTTTTGCTCAGGAATCGGCTGAGCTAAATGTCACATTATCCTTGGGAACACTAATATGTATGATCTTAAGCAGAGGAGTAGAAAAGGAAAAATCAGAAGAAAAGAGAGATATATGAAAGGCATGGCAAGGTACCACTAACTGTTTTGACTGTCAAAAAAGAAAAAAGTAGGTAGATTTAATATCTTAAGAGCTTTTTCCTGTTGGTCTAATTCTTATTTAGGGTATAAACAAAAACATGAAAAGATTTGAGTAAAATTATAGGAGTTATTCTTCTGAAATTGCTGGGTTTTAAAATATTTTATCAGGCCTCCCTATCAGCTGCTATACTGTGCTTTAATATCTTACAGCTGCTGGAAAGTTGTATAAGCATAAGTTGCTGGATGGTTTAAGATCTCTCCCAGGTAAGTGAGAAACCAGGTAAAACCAATTGAATTAACTTTTTTAAAACGACCAAAATATATATTTGTGGTGATTACAAGTTTGGCAATTAACCTGTTTATTAAGTGTTTTTGTCTCATCGTTTACCACTTTGAACATAGTGCCTTTAGGGAAATGATTTTTTATTCTATCACTGCATTTAAAATGTATTTTACAATTAGAATTATAAAGGCAGTTTATTGCCAAATTTCATCAGACTTGCCCACTTTTCAGTTTTTTCCTTATAAATGTCCTATGAAAGCTATAGTCAGATCTTCTAGACAAAAACAGGAGAGCAGGTTCTGCTCCCGATTCACATGACAATTCTTTTCTTCTCTTTTTTCTTTTTTTCTTTTTTTTTTTGAGACGGAGTTTCACTCTTGTTACCCAGGCTGGAGCTCAATGGCGCAATCTCGGCTCACTGCAACCTCCGCCTCCTGGGTTCAGGCAATTCTCCTGCCTCGGCCTCCTGAGTAGCTGGGATTACAGGCACGCGCCACCATGCCCAGCTAATTTTTTGTATTTTTAGTAGAGACGGGGTTTCACCATGTTGACCAGGATGGTCTCGATCTCTTGACCTCGTGATCCACCCACCTCGGCCTCCCAAAGTGCTGGGATTATAGGCGTGAGCCACCGTGCCCAGCCCCGACAATTCTTTTCATACAAACAACTTTATTATTTCTTTGTTTGTTTGCCCTCTAAATGCTAGTCATGGAAATGCCTAGTAGTTTTCACTTTATTGTTATTGTTTGCATTTCTCATTCCTGCCCTCTTTTTTTTCTTTTTTCCTTTTTCTCTTTTCATTATCTCTAATAATGTCTATAAGCAATCCTGTCCTCTTTTTTCTAAGGAGTGAGGCTTAGTGTTGATAAGCTAAAACCCTTCATGGAACAAATGGGCTTTAAACTTGAGGAAGAGGAATACCAAGATCTGAAAAACAACCTGCCCATTGATGGTGAGCTGCTCTTTAAGCAAAATTTTGGATTCATATTTGAGAACTTCTGAGAGTATATTTAGAGTTGTGCAGAAGTATTAAAAAAATTAAAAGAACAGCACTCCGGACTGAGCAACAGAGTGAGACCTGTCTCCAAAATAAATAAATAAATGCATAAATAAATAGATATGCAAAAAGGTAAGAGTCTAGTCCTCAAGAATTAATCAATTCATGCAGTAGACTTTATTGAGCATCTAATACATATGAACTATTAGGAATACAAAAATGAAGATGACAGGATCTCTGACCTCTAGGATTTCATAGTCTAGTGATACATCTTATATGCAGACAAGTCATCATAGTGCTATGTGGTTGTGAATATATAAAAATATATTCAGTGAGATTCTAAAGGAGGGAAGAGCTAAGTTTCCCAGGAGGGGAATCAGAGAAAGGCCTGTCAGAAGATATGAGGAAATTCTCCCAGATGAAGGCATTCCAGATAGGAAAATGAACAACAGCATAAATGCATGCAAAGTCACAGAATTTTAGGAGAGCAGCAAAAATTTCCTTGTGGTTAGAATGTACTCTTCATGTTACAAAATGGCAGGAAAAAAATGGCTGGAAAGGCAGATTGCCAGGACTGGAAAGCTGGGTAGTTTAGCTTGTATCATCCTTTTGAGCCTTTCAGTAGTGTGTACCTTTCTAGAAATTTGTCCATTTCATCTAAGCTGTCTGATTTGTTGGCATGAAGTTGTTCCCAGTATTTCTTTATATTCCTTTTTAATTTCTGTGAAGTCAGTAATGATGTCCTCTTTCCTGATTTTGATCTATATCTTTTTTATTTAGTCAAACTAGCTAAAGATTTGTCAATTTTGTTGACCTTTTCAAAAAGCCAACATCAATTTTCCCTATCGATTTTCTGTTTTTCATTTTATTGATTTCAGCTCTAATCTTTGTTCTTTTCTCTGTTCAGCTTACCTTGAGTTTAGTTTGATCTTCTTACAGTGAAAACTTAGATTCTTAATTTAAAATCTTTCCCTTTTTTTTGGCAGAGTTTTGCTCTTGTTGCCCAGGCTGAAGTGCAATGGAGCTATCTCAGCTCACTGCACCCGCCACCTGCTGGGTTCAAGTGATTCTTGTGCCTCAGCCTCCTGAGTAGCTGGCACTATAGGTGCCTGCCACCGTGCCTGGCTAATTTTTACATTTTTAGTAGAGAAGGGGTTTCACCATATTGGCCAGACGTGTCTCGAACTCCTGACCTCAGATGATCCACCCACCTCAGCCTTTCAAAGTGCTGGGATTACAGGTGTGAGCTACCATGCCCAGCCCTTTCTTTATTTCTAATACAGGTGTTTGCAGGTATAAATCTTCCTCTAAGCACTGATTTAGTTGCATTTTGAAATATTTCATATTTACATTTGCATTTTCATTCAGTTTAAAATACTTTCTAATTTCCCGGATAATTTCTTCTTGATCCATGGGTTAATTAGAAATGTGTTGTTCAATTTCTAAATGTTTATGGATTTCCCAAATTTCCTTCTGTTGTTGATTTAGAATTAATTCCTTTGTGGTCAGAAAACATACTTTCATAATTTCAGTTCTTTTAAATGGAATGAGACTTGTTTTATGGCCTAGCATATGGTCTAACCTGGTGAATGTTCCATGGTTGATAATATTGTTCAAGTCTTCTTTATCCTATTTACTTTTCTGTTTAGTAGGGTACTGAAATGTCCAACTATTATACTTGAATTGTCTATTTCTCCCTTCAATTTTAGCCTTCGTACTGTAAGTAGTGGTATGTCTAGAGTATTTCTCTCTTGCAAAATCAGTGCTGATTGGCAATGTAGAAAGCATTATTGGAAGCAAAAACTGGAACTTGAGAGATACTTCCATGATCCAACAAGAGACAGTGAGAGCCTAGGCAAGGGAAGTGAACTTAATGATGGATAACCGAGTGACTTGGGAAAGATTTTAGAATTTAAATTTATTTATTAAAACTAATAAAAATTTAAAACAAACAGGGCATGGTGAGTGATTCCATGTGAGGTATGAAAAGTTGAAGAATTTTAGGAAGGGATATCTTAATGAGTAAGTCATCAGTCATATTATAAGCCAATTCAGGAAGAGGTTCAGTTTACAGTGTCAGGAGAGTATTTTCAGTTTTAGAAAAGTAGAGTTTGAGATACTTGTAAGACATTGACTTAGCCATATGAATGAAAAGATGGCTGGAAACGAATACTCTAATAATTCATCTTATTTATCTTTAACTAGGAAGTTAGCAGACCACAAATTTAGCAAAGCTTTAGCAATGTTTCGGAGCAATGATGAGATTATTAGTAGACCAAAAGGAAAAGCCAAAAAGTAAATAAATGGAGAAAATGTGTCAGGGAAGTTTGAAAATAAACAAATAAAATAAGGAGGAAAATAGTAGTAAGAGATAGAAAAGAAGAATTTATCTAGAGTGAATTCCAACCTAGCAAAAATGACAAGTTTAAGGAGGGCAATAGTAATAATTCCCCTTTACATCAATAACATCTACATGGACTCATAATAATAACTACAAGTATCCAAAAAGAAAAATTTCCAAAATAATAACCCTCTGGGGGAAAAATAGCAAAAACCTGGGGTTCATCCCACTGGTTCCACTGATTATATGACATTATGGAATGAAGTTGGAATTGGAATTAGCCAGACAGGGATTTGAATCTCAGCTCTGAAAATTCTTGGCTATGCAAGATTGGTCAAATTAACCACTCTGAATCTTAGCTCCCTTCTGTCAAAAAGAAAATAATAGCTACCTTTGATATAGTTGTGAATTATGTAGCTTTATTAGTAGGAATAATAATCAATATACATTCATCTCAACACAATGCCACCTAGTTACACCTCTGTTCTTGTCAAAAGGAAGTAAATTTTCCATTGGATTTTTTTATTATCAAAAATATATCATTTCTCAGTATTTTTTATCTACCTATAAAAGGATTACTTTTTCTTATTCATTATCCAGGTATCTTGTAACTTTGCTGGAATGCCACAGTGATTTTGGTTGTAGAAGAATCAACCCTCTCCTTGAGTACTACATTTCAACTCAATGAGCTCTTAGGAAATAGCATTAGAAATATTCATATAAATATCATTTAAGCTATTTATAAGTCTTCTATGGAAATAATTAAAATACATGAGAATGGAAAATTAGCCAGGCATGGTGGTGTGTGCCTGTAGACCCAGCTACTCAGGAGGTTGAGGCAGGAGAATCACTTGAACCTGAGAGGCAGAGGTTGTAATAAGCCAAGATTCTGCCACTGCACTCCAGCCTGGGCAACAGAGCCAGATTCCGTCTCAAAAAAAAATAAAATACATGAGAATGGATAAGACATCTTCCTCCAAGGAACTGACCATCTATAAGCCTCTTTTTTTGAGAAGGAGTCTGGCCCTGTCACCTAGGCTGGAGTGCAATCTTGGCTCACTGCAACCTCCCCTTCCCAGGTTCAAGCAGTTCTCCTGCCTCAGACACCCAAATAGCTGGGACTACTGGCGCCCACCACCACATCTGGCTAATTTTTGTATTTTTAGTAAAGACAGGGTTTTCATCATGTTTACCAGGCTGGTCTCAAACTCCTGACCTCAGGTGATCTGCCCGCCTTGGCTTCCCAAAATGCTGGGATTCCAGGCATGAGCCACTGCACCTGGCCTATAAGGCTCTTTAAAGGCTCACTTTAAAAGGCGGTATATCCCTATAACAACATTCTACCCTTTAAATTTATACAAGTTTTAAAAAGAAAAATACAAAATAAAGTTTAAAAACAAAATTTTGAAAATATTGTTAAAGTTCAGTTAGATTGATCAAAATCTCTTTTCTTTTTTTTTTTTTTTCCAGTTGTAATCTCACTCTGTTACCCAGGCTGGAGTGCCGTGGCGCAATCTCGGCTCACTGCAACCTCTGCCTCCTAGGCTGAAGTGATTCTCCTGCCTCAGCCTCCCAAGTAGCTGGGACTGCAGGTGCACGCCACCACACCCAGCTAATTTTTGTATTTTTAGTAGAGATGGGTTTTCACCATGTTAGGCAGGATGATCTCAATATCTTGATTTTGTGATCCGCCTGCCTCAGCCTCCCAAAGTGCTGAGGTTACAGGTATGAGCTACCACACCCAGCCCTTTTCTTGATATTGAAGTGGGAAGTAGAAGAAGGACAGACAGACTAAGCTAAGTATGGATTGAGTGTAGAAATAGGCATTGGTTCTGGGTTTGGGGGAGGGGTTTTTTGCAGATATATGGATTGTTAATGCTCCAAGTCAAATCTTCCCTGCTGGAGCATTTTCCCTCTTTAAGTTGCTTGACAGCATTGTAATCAATAAAACAGCTATCAAAGTAGAGAGGACTACTACTTCAGAGTGTCAGCCCAGCATTCTACCACATGAGGTTAACTATCTTAATAAAATAAAAAGTGATATTAGAAGTGTAAAGTAAATATCCTTTTTATAATGAGAGCTTTTTCTTTACACATTTTCCATTTGGAGTTTTAAAGAATAAAATTCTAGGCCAGGCATGGTGGCTCACACCTGTAATCCCAGCACTTTGGGAGGCCGAGGCAGGTGGATTACTTAGGGTCAGGAATTGGAGACCAGCCTGGCCAATGTGGTGAAACCTCATCTCTACCAAACATACAAAAATTAGCCAGACATGGTGTCTTGCGCCTGTAATCCCAGCTACTTGAGAGGCCGAGGCAGGAGAATCACTTGAACCCAGGAGGCAGAGGTTGCAGTAAGCAGAAATTGTTCCACTGCACTCCAGTCTAGGCAACAGAATGACATCCTGACATAAAATAAATAAATATCAGAACAAAAGGATGAAATTCTAGAATAACTCATACAAATTTGCTGAATTTTGTGTTTAACTTCAATGTATGACTTTTTTTTTTTTTTTTTTTTTTTTTTTTTTTTTTTGAGGCAGAGTCTCACTCTGCCTTCCAGGCTGGAGTGCAGTGGCATGATCTCGGCTCACTATAGCCTTCACCTCCTGTGTTCAAGCGATTCTCCTGCTCAGCCTCCTTTATATTTTATACAAATATTTTAAAAATTGAATTTTTAGTAGAGATGGGGTTTCACCATGTTGGCCAGGCTGGTCTCAAACTCCTGACCTCAAATAATCCATCCACCTTGGCCTCCCATAGTGCTGGGATTACAAGTGCACCCAGCCAATGTATGACTTACATCTTTCTTCTGTTCTATTATTGTCTTCATGCATAGGATTCTGTTTTGTCTTACAGATGAGGGGAGAGTTAATGTGAATGTGGTGATGGATGAAGGACATCTTTTTACAGGTAGGTTAGATTTTTATTAACTCATTATTGAGTATCTATTATATCCCATATATGGATCTATAAAAACCAACCTTCCAGGAGCTTGTGTGGTTGAGGCAGGTAAAATACAAGTATATGCAATACAATGTTATAAATTGTGAAGACCATATGCAAGGTAAAGAAGGGGCAAGATGCCATTTGCACCTGAGGAAAAGAGATTGAGAAATAGTTTTGTAGAGTGGACAACATATGAGCGGATCCTTAAAAAATGAGACAGTGTTTGTCAGGGAGACAGTGTTTCTCATAGAGGCAAAAAAAAGCATAAAAGCCACCAAGATGAGAAACAGTATGGAGCTTTAAGGAACTAGAAATAATTTGGCATAGCTGGATCATAAAATGCTGTCAGGAGTTTGGCAAGAAATAAAGAGCAAGGAAGGGGATGTGGTAGGCTCCTAAAAATATCCAGGTCCTAATCCTCAAAACCTGTGAATGTTCCCTTATATGGGAAAAGTGACTTTGGAGATATGATTAGGAATCCTGAGATGGGGAGATTATCCTTATCTAAGTAGACCCTAAATATAATTACAACTATCCTTAGAAGAGGGAGACTTGATGACAGACAAAGTAGAAGGCAGTGTGACAAAGGAAGCAAGATGCTACAATGAGGGCTTTGAGGATGGAAGAAGGAACATGAGCCGAGGAACCTAAGGGGCCTCTAGAAGTGGAAGGCAAGGGAACAGATTCTCCAGCAGAGCCTCCTGAAGAAACCAGCCCTGCTGACACCTTGACTTTAGCCCAATAAAACTGATTTCAGACTCATTCCCCAGAACCATTAAGAGAAAAAAGAATGTATTGTTTTAAACCAACAAGTTTTTGGAAAATTGTTACAGCAACAACAGGAAACAAACACAGGGGACAAATCATAGAGGGTCTTGACTACAAAATAAAGGATAAAAATAAAATTCTGTGAATTTTATTCTGTGGAGTAGGGAGTCATTCCAAAATTTAAAGCTAGAGACTATGTGATTATATGTGCAAATTGAAAGACTGACCAGGTGCAATGGCTCACACTTGTAATCCCAGCACTTTGGGAGGCCAAGGTGGGTAGATTGCCTGAGCTCAGGAGTTTGACACCAACCTGGACAATGTGGTGAAACCTCATCTCTACAAAAAATACAAAAATTAACCAAGTGTGGTGGCATATACCTGTAGTCCCAGCTACTTGGGGGACTGAAGTGGGAGGATCGCTTGAGCCCAGGATGTTGAGGCAGTTGTACCACTGCAATCCAGCTGGGGTGATGGAGCAATGCCAAGAAATTGAGAGAGAGAGAGAGAGAGAGAGAGAGAGAGAGAGAGAGAGAGAGAGAGAGAGAGAAAGGGAGGGAGGGAGGGAGGAAGGGAGGGAGGGAGGGAGGGAGGGAGGGAGGGAGGGAGGGAGGGAGGAAGGAAGGAAGGGAGGGAGGGAGGGAAGGAAGGAAGGAGGGAGGGAGGGAGGGAGGGAAGGAGGAAGGAGGGAGGGAGGGAGGGAAGGAGGAAGGAGAGAAGGAGAGAGAAAGAGAGAGATTGCTTTAGCAGCAATATAGAGAGTGGATGAATGGACAAAGGTGTGTGTGCAAGAGGAGTCAGGGAGAGCAGTTAGGAAGCAAATTGTCAATGTCCCGGCAAAAGACCGACGTAATGATTATCAATGAGACTTGAGAGGAAGGGATATATATAAGAGATATTACAGATACCATATTACAGGGTTTGATTCCTGATCAGGTATGGAGATGGGAAGAAAGGAAAGAGTAAAGGGTGACTCCTTCGTTTCTGAGTTGGATAGTTGGGTGAGTGATAATGAGTCACCAAAATAAGGAATTCAGTAAAAGATTTAGAAGTAAAGATAGAGTTTCCCTTTTGGGTCATATTGAATTTGGGGTTTCTGTGAGACATCTAAAGACATCATCTTACAATTGAATAGATGAGTAAGAATCTGAAGCCACCTCTTTTTCCAAGACAAGCAGACTTCAAATCAGAAAGGACACAGATATAGAGAATCTAGGTAAATGTAGGAGTAAAATTCAAAGGAGTTTACCTAAAAGCTTCAATTTTCTTTGTAAAGTAGAAAACAGGATTATCTACTAACAGGAAGGACACAGTGGTGGGGTAGGGAATTTCAAGAAGATTATCGATGATTTTACATAAATTTGTTTCTTGTTTTTGTTTTTAGTTTTACATATGTAGGGGGATACAAGTGCAGATTTATTTCATGTATATATTGCATCATTGTGAATTCTGGGCTTTTAGTGTACCCACCACTCAAGCAGTGAATACTGTACCCTATAGGTAATTTTTCAACCCTCACCCCCGCACCCTCCTACGTTTGGTAGTCTTCAATTTCCATTATTCCACTCTGTAAGTCCATGTATACCCATTGTTTAGCTCCCAGTTAGAAGTGAGAGCATGCAGTACTTTAACCCTCTGTTTCTACGTTATTTTGCTGAGGATAATGGCCTCCAGTTCCATCCATGTTGCTGCAAAAGGCATCATTTCATTTTTTTAGTGTCTGAGTGGTATTCCTTGGTATATACATACTCCATCCTCTCTATCCAGTCCTCCACTGTTGGACACTTTGATTGATTCCACATCTCTGCTATACTGCTGCAATAAACACAAGAGTGCAGATATCTTTTTAATATAATGATTTATTTTCTGTTTGGTATATACCCAGTAGTGGAACTGCTAGATCAAAACTCCATGTTTTAGTTCCCTGAGAAATCTCCATACCATTTTCCATAAAAGCTATACTAATTTGATTTTGTATAACTTTGATAGAAAATATGAACTAAAGTTAATAAGGAATACATGAAGGCATTGAGGAGAAGTGCCAAGAGATAACCATAGTTAGATATAATTAAAACATAATGGCAACCTTTCATATTATTATATGGTATTCTTCAGCTGGCCCAAATTAGGAGATTCTAAGTTTCATGTGCCAAAAAAATGAAAGCATACTTAATCATGTAGACCAGGAAAATGATTATGTGGTCTAGTGTGGACACAGAAAGAAATAAAGTTGTGAACTTAGAGAAAAGTGAGAGAGGAGAATGAAAATTCTCTCTAAAGATATAACAGGTATGGATGAATAAGGAAGTAAAATAAATGGAAGAAACACAAGGTATTGGCCAGAAGTCAGCATGTTGGAATTTAAGATTTTAGAGGTAAAGCATTTCTAGGTGATGACAAAGTCCAGAATGTGTCCTGGAGAGTTAACTAGCGTAGAATTTAATAGATAGTCATTGAGGATTAGAAGGTCAAGAAACTTGGAAACCAGTCTTTGAATGAGTTATCTGAATAAAGGCTGGAATTCCTTATAGTGATGCCAGGAGTTTTGGAGGAAGCAAAAGACTATGGGTATGGGACAAGCTTCTGAAGTGACCAAGAAGCTAGTGGGTGGCAATACAAAGAAAGCCAAATTTCATAAATCTCAAAAGAGAAGTTTAGGTTTGGTTGGAAAGCAGCAGTTGTAATCTAGAAGAATGCCAAGCCCTGAGACAATTAGGACATAGAAAAATGAGCAGTCTTAGCTCAAAAATAAAAGTAAGTCATAGAAAATTCTATTAGGAAGAGGCAAAGTTCAGTTAAGAAAGAAGGTTAAAAGAAAAGTCTATAAAGAGACTGAAGATATAGAAAAATTTACATTTAATGAATTTCAGAGTGCACTCTGAGAAGGATTAAAAAGAAGCTAGCAATAGAAAGAAAATATCAATGTAATAAAACAGAATAGACTAGAGAGGCCAGAAAATTTGGAGGGGCTTTCATTCTGGAAAATGAAAGCATTATGGATAAAAGGTATAGTTAGAACAATTCCCTTGAGGCAAAAGCTCCGTATCTTGTCAAACGCTTAATCAAGTTAGCAGAGGGAGGCTGCTCTTGAGTTTGGCTGCTGACAGGGGAATATTAGAAGCCCCAGTGGTCCAAGGCTTCACGAGAGAGTTCTGAGGCATCTTGGGGAAAACAACCCTTGTGCGCATTTCCTTCCAGGCATCTGTGCATATGACTGGCTAACTCCCAGACATTCCCCTCTTGATGGAAACACTGCATTGTGGTTCCAGAGGACTAAAAGCAAGAATTTTCTTTTGCTGGAATTGGAAAGGATTAGTACATCTGATTTGTCTGCCTTAACTGCATCTTTAGCTTTTGTTCCCAACCAATAGAGCTACTGGACTTTCTGTACATAATTTCCGAATGTACAGTTTAAAATGTTTTGTCCTAGAAATTTATACTTCTTCATTTTCAAGAATAAAACTCAGCAATGGAAACAGTTCTCAATTTGATGAAATCATTTTGATGAAATGCGTCATTGGACACATTTGTTTCCAATGTTTCTGGACTTTGCAACTTTGAACTTTCCGTAGTCAGTATGGCAAGCACCAACCCCACAAAGTGACACAGTGCAAGAGGACAGGGATTCTCTCTATGCCCAGGTAAAGCAGTGTTATGACAGGGAGCAGAGTGGCTATGATGGGCAGACTAAGCCGATTTTCCAGAAGAGGCTAAAACTACAAAGAAGATTGTGCTGAGGCAAGTGTGTGTTGAGTCCAACTGCAGAACTCAGAGAATGCTGGCTGTTAAGAGAACTGGAAGGAGCTAGAACAAGAAAGGATCTTTCAGTTCTGAGCTTCATCTTTTGTTTTATTAAGAAAACAATAAAATCTTGAAGTTATGTTCAGATAATAAAGAAAGAAAGAAACTGCATCTTCAAGCCAGAGAAAAGAGCCATGGTAAAGGAAAATTGTACACAGTCATCCTAAAAGCAGATTGGGAGATGGTTGCAGGGGGCAAGGATAACTGATTTCCACTCTCATAATGAGGAACTAAAACTAAGTTCATTACCAAATAAACTTGTTAGCTTTGTGTCATTCATGCTTGTGATAGTTTGGTGATCACCTGCTGGTTTCCCTCTAGCACTTTACATTAAAGTTCTAAGAATAAAAAATCTATACATGCTAATATGCCTGAGACACACAACAAGAGGCGAGCTCGGGAGGTTGCATCTGACTTTCTAGCCACCTTTAAGGAAGGAAGCACAAGAAATGCACTGCATGTTGTAGCTACGAAGAAGAGGAACATAGACCCACCAAATCACTGAGGCATGACAGAGAACCAGGCTAGGTTAAGAACAAAGCCCCTAGAGAAAGGCCCTCTATGGTACCAAAACATGCAATTAAGAAAATTTTACAAAACCAAGATTCCAATGTTCACACAAAATTCTATTTTAAATGCAGTTATTTCCCTTTTTGATGCATTCTCTCACTCTACCTATTTACTGGTGAATGTTTGCATCTAATGACTCGCAGCCTAATTTTGACCATCATTGTTTTAGCAAAAAGCTTTAGGATTATGTCTGAGCAATAGCTGGCATTCTTGCCAGATTTATTTCATTAATGTTTAATCAGCAAATTATGCCACATGAACATTTTTCTTAATATAGAATCATCATTCTTCAAACTTTAAACCATTTTCACTTTTTACTTTTTAAAGGTGAGAAGATTGATACTGGGAACCTGAAAATTTTTCTGGAAAATATAGGGATAGAGCTTGCAGAAGATAAAGGCATGCAACTGCTGAATAATCTTCCAATTGATGGTAAGCATTAAAAATATCACATAACCAGGCATAGTGGCACATGCTTGTGGTCCCAGCTACTCAGGAGGCTGAGGAGGGAGGATTGCTGGGGCCCAGGATGTGAAGGCTGCTTTGAACAGTGATTTGTCCACTGCATTCCAGCCTGGATGACAAGTCAAGACCCTGTCTTAAAAAGTTTAAATTTAAATTTAAAAAATTAAAGTAAAGCCAGGTGCAGTGGCTCATGCCTATAATCCCAGCACTTTGGAAGGCTTAGGTGGAATAATCACTTGAGTTTAAGACTTTGAGACCAACCTGGGCAACATAGCAAGACCCCATCTTTACAAAAAAAGTTTAAAAAGTAGCCAGGCATGGCTGCTCATACCTGTAGTCCAAGCTACTTAGAAGGCTGATGTGGGAGAATCACTTGAGGCCAGGAGGCAGAGTCTATAGTGAAGTGAGATCCTGCCACTGCACTCCAGCCTGGGTGACAGAGCAAGACCCTGTCTCAACAACAACAACAACAACAACAACAAAGTAACAGGATTCTTTGAAGAAGGTTGAGCATATGAACTTTTGTGACTAATACTCCCTATGTAAGGAATGTTTCATGTACCAACAAAATGATTTCATCAAATTGAGAACTGTTTCCATTCCTGAGTTTTATTCCTGAAAATGAAAAAGTATAAATTTCTAGGATAAAACATTTTAAAGCATACGTTCTGAAATTATTCATGTTTTGTACTATTTTTTAAATATCCGCATTGCTTCCTGAGACTTGAATTTTTCTCTGTCTTACAGCCAAAGGAAGGGTATATGTGAACAGACTGATGAAAGAATTGAGGGGTCTTAAAGGTGAGTGAAAAGTAAGGTAAAAAGGCCGGTAAAACTGAGGTCCTCAAGCTTTACTGTTGTTTTCAAAAACCCTTCCTATTTCACAATTTTCAGATTACTAATCCTGCTGTTCCAACTGTTTATTAATTCAGTGTTTATCCTTATATGCTTTTAGGCACACTGCAATCACTAAAATGGTTTAACTACAGTAGACCCAAAAACAGTGGTTTCAAAATAAAGTTGTGCATCAGAATCACCAGAAAAACAAAAACACTGTTTTAGCATCCATATCACTAGGCCCTTTTTCTGCCATATTTCTCTTGGATTTCCAGAGCTAGTACCTAGAAACATGTTATTAAAAAGTTTCAAGGAGGAGGGGACCAAGATGGTCCAATAGGAAGAGCTCTGTCTGCAGCTCCCAGCGAGACCAATGCATAAAGCGGGTGATTTCTGCATTTCCAACTGAGGTACACAGTTCATCTCATTGAGACTTGTTAGGCAGTGGGTCCAACCCATGGACAGTGAGCAGAAGCAGGGTGTGGCATTGCTTCCCCTGGGAAGTGCGAGGAGTCGGGGACCTCCTTCCCCCAGCCAAGGGAATCCACAAGGGACTATGCTACCCAGCCAGGTTACTACACTTTTCCAATGGTTTTTGCAGTCTGCAGATCAGGAGATTCCCCCATGTGCCTATACCACCAGGGCTCTTGGTTTCAAGCACAAAACTGGGCAGCTGTTTGGGCAGACACTGAGCTAGCTGCAGGAGTATTTTTTGTACCCCAGTAGCACCTGGAACCCCAGTGAGACAGAACCATTCACTCCCCTGGAAAGGGGGCTGAAGCCAGGGAGCCAAGTGGTCTCACTGAGTGGGTCCCACTCCCAGAGAGCCCAGCAAGCTAAGAACCACTGGCTTGAAATTCTCTCTGGCACCACACCAGTCTGAAGTCAACCTTGAGCTTGGTAGGGGGAGGGTCATCTGCCATTACTGAAGTTTTAGTAGGCAATTTTCCCCGGACAGTGCTAAGAAGGCTGAGAGGTCTGGGCTGGGCTTGACAAAGTGGCTGTGGCCAGACTGCTTCTCTAGATTCCTCCTCACTGGGCAGGGCATCTCTGAAGGAAAGGTAACAGCTCCAGTCAGGGGCTTACAGACAAAACCACCATATTCCTGGGAGAGAGCACCTGAGGGAAGGGACAGCTGTGGGTGCAGCTTCAGTGGATTTAATCATTCCTGCCTTCTGGCTCTGAAGAAAGCAGCTGATCTGACAAGAGAGATTCTCCCAGCACAGCGCAGGACCTCTGCTAAGGGAGAGACTGCCTCCTAAAGTGGGTCCCTCACCCCGTGCCTCCTGACTGGGAGAAATCTCCCAACAGGGGTCGGCAGATACCTCATACAAGACAACTCCAGCTGGCTTCAGGCCGGTGCCCGTCTGGGATAAAACTTCCAGAGGAATGAGCAGACAGAAATCTTTGCTGTTCTGCAGCCTCTACTGGTGATACCCAGGCAAACAAGATCTGGAGAGGATCTCCAGCAAACTTCAGCAGACCTGCAGAAGAAGGGCCTGACTATTAGAAGAAAAACTAACAAATGGAAAACAACAACATCAACGTAAAGGACCCAAACACAAAAACCCCATCCAAAGGTCATCAGCCTCAAAGATCAAAGGTAGATAAATCCACAAAGATGAGAAAAAACCAGCACAAAAACACTGAAAATTCCAAAAACTGGAATGCCTCTTCTCCTCCAAATGATCACAACTCCTCTCCAGCAAGGGAACAAAACTGGATGGAGAATGAAATTGACAAATTGACAGAAGTAGGCTTCAGAAGGTAGGTAATAACAAACTCCTCCAAGCTAAAGGATCATGTTCTAACCCAATGCAAGGAAGTAAAGAACCCTGATGAAAGGTTACAGGAACTGCTAACTGGAATAACCAGTTTAGAGAGGAACATAAATGACCTGATGGAGCTGAAAAACACAGCACAAAAACTTCGTGAAGCATACACAAGTTATCAATAGCTGAATGAATCAAGCAGAAGAAAGGGTATCAGAGATTAAAGATCAACTTACTGCAATAAGGTGTGAAGACAAGATTAGAGAAAAAAGAATGAAAAGGAATGAACAAAGCCTCTAAGAAATATGGAACTATATGAAAAGACCAAACCTATGATTGACTGGTATACCTGAAAGTGATGGGGAGAATGGAACCAAGTTGGAAAACACACTTCTGGATATTACCCAGGAGAACTTCCCCAACCTAGCAAGACAGGCCAACATTCAAATTCAGAAAATACAGAGAACACCACAAAGATACTCCTCAAGAAGAGCAACCCCAAGACATATAATCATCAGATTCCCCAAGGTTGAAATGAAGGAAAAAATGTTAAGGGCAGCTGGAGAAAAAGGTCAGGTTACCTACAAAGGGAAGCCCATCAGACTAACAGTGGATCTCTCTGCAAAAACCCTACAAGCCAGAAGAGAGTGGAGACCAATATTAACTCCTAAAGAAAAGAATTTTCAACCCAGAATTTCATATTCAGCCAAACTAAGCTTCATGAGTGAAGGAGAAATAAAATCCAGACAAGCAGATGCAGAAGGATTTTGTCATCACCAAGCCTGCCTTACAAGAGCTCCTGAAGAAAGCACTAAATATGGAAAGGAAAAACTGGTCCAGCCACTGCAAAAAAAAATACCAAATATAAAGACCAATGACATTATGGAAAAACTACATCAACTAAAGTGCAAAATAACCAGCTAGCATCATGATGACAGGATCAAATTCACACGTAACAATGTTAACCTTAAATGTAAATGGGCTAAGTGCCCCAATTAAGACACACAGATTGGCAAATTGAATAGAGTCAAGACCCATCAGTGTGCTGTATTCAGGAGACCCATCTCACAAGCAGAGACACACATAGGCTCAAAATAAATGGATGAAGGAATACTCACCAAGCAAATGGAAAGCAAAAAAACTCAGGGTTGCAGTCTTAGTCTCTGATAAAACAGACTTTAAACCAACAATGATCAAAAGAGACAAAGAAGGGCATTACATAATGGTAAAGGAATCAATGCAACAAGAAGAGCTCACTATCCCAAATATATATGCATGCACCCAATACAGGGACATCCAGATTCATAAAACAAGTTCTTAGAGACATATAAAGAGACTTAGACTCCCATGCAATAGTGGTAGAAGACTTTAACACCCCAGTGTCAATATTAGACAGATTGGAAGAAAAATCCAAGATGGCAGTTTAGGAGCAGCTCAGGATTGCAGCTCCCAGTGAAAGCACAGAGGGTGAGTGGATGCCGCATTTCCAGACAGATCTTTATTGCCCATAGACCAGGAGACTACCAGGCAGAGGAGACCCACGGGTCACCAGCACAGCTATTTTGGCCGGTACGGCTATTTTGCCGGCACCCCAGCACGGTGGTTCTCCATTCAAAATACACTGGTCTGGTTGCCCTTTTAAGCTGGCAATTGGAGCTCCAGGAAGGCAGAGTCACCCATTCATCTGATTAAACAGGGTACAGAAACAGGGAGCCAGGCCAGGAGATTCCTGGGCAACGCTGTTTTTTCAGCTGGCACAGTGGGTCACCACACGGGAAATCATACAGATCCCAGCGCCTTTTCAGCAGGCGACTGGAACACCTGGGAGAGAGTCAACCATTCAACTTAAAAAAAAAAAAGGCTCTGAGGCAGGGAGCCAGGTGATCAGGCTCGGGGGGTCCCACTCCCCCTACACACACACACACACACACACAAACCAGCAATCGGAAATGCCCTGGGTTGAGAGTTTCACAGCAAGCACAGCTGAACCCAGGATGGTCCAGCTCTGTGGGGGAGGGGTGTCCGCCATTACCGAGGCACTCCACCCCTACAGAGGTAGTCTGCCATTGCTGAGGTAGCCCGCTGTTGCCGAGGCAACCTGCCACTGCAGAGAGAGTCCGCCATTACAGAGGTGGGCCACCATTGCTGAGGCAGTTCTAACCACACCCATATAAACAGGACTGCAGGGAAGTTCACATGGCAGCAGGGTGGAGCCCATAGCAGCTCAGCAAAGCCTCTGCAGGCAGACAGTGACTAGGCTGCCTCCTTGCTGGGCAGGGCAGCCCCAAAAAAAAAAGGCAGCAGCACAACGGATACTCACGAATAAAGCCCTAATGCCCCGGGACAGAACACCTGGGGATAAAAAAAAAAAAAGAGATTTATGAGTTCTGCTGCAGCAGACTTAAATGTACCAGCCTAGCAGCTCTGAATGAACAACAGAGCTGACAGCTTAGCACTTGAGCTCCTATAAAGGACAGACTGTCTCCTCAAGCTGCTCCCTGACCCCTGTGTAGCCAGAGTCACCTCACAAAGGACTGATCAGACTGACATTTGGCGGGCATCATTCTGGGACAAAGGTAGCAGAAGAAGAAACTGGTAGCAACCCTTACTGTTCTACAGCTGCTGCAGGTGATCCCCAGGCAAGCAGAGCCAGGAGTGGACCTCAGCAGTCCCATAGCAGGGGGGGCCAGACTGTTAGAAGGAAAACTAAGAAACAGAAATAACTTCATCATCAACAATCAAGACGTCCACTCAGAGACCCAATCTGAAAATCAGCAACTACAAAGACGACAGGTGGATAAATCCACAAAGATGGGAAGAATCCAGTGCAAAAAGGAGGAAAACACCCGAAACCAGAACACCTCTTTTCCTACAAGGGATCACAACTCCTCACCTGCAAGGGCACAAGGCTGGATGGAGAATGAATGTGATGAAATGACAGAATCAGACTTCAGAAGGTAAGTAACGAGAAACTTCTGTGAGTTAAAAGAACATGTTCTAACCCAATGCAAAGAAACTAAGAACCTTGAAAAAAGATGTGACAAAAATGCCAAAAAGAATGGACAATTTAGGAATATAAGTGAACTGATGGAGCTGAAAAACACAACAACAGAACTTTGCAAAGCATGCATAAGTTTCAACAGCCGAATTGACCAAGCAGAAGAAAGGATATCAGAGGCCGAGGATCAACTCAATGAAATAAAACAAGAAGGCAAGATTAGAGAAAAAAGTGGAAAAAGGAATGAACAAAGTCTCCAAGAAATATGGGACTATGTGAAAAGACCTAATCTATGTTTGATAGGTGTACCTGAATGTGATGAAGAGAATGAATCCAAGCTGGAAAATACTCTTCAGGATATTATCCAGGAAAACTTCCCCAACCTAGCATGGCAGGCCAATATTCAAGTCCAGGTAATACAGAGAACACCACAAAGATATTCTGCAAGAAGAGCAACCCCAAGTCACATAATCATCAGATACACCAGGGTTGAAATGAAGGAGAAAATGCTAAAGGCAGCCAGAGAGAAAGGTCGAGTTACCCACAAAGGGAAGCCCATCAGACTCACAGCAGATCTCTTGGCAGAAACCCTACAAGCCAGAAGAGAGTGGGGGCAATATTCAACATCCTCAAAGAAAAGAACTTTGAACCCAGAATTTCATATTCAGCCAAACTGAGCTTCATAAGTGAAGGAAAAATAAAATCCTTTGCGAACAAGCAAGTACTCAGAGATTTTGTCACCACCAGGCCTGCTTTACAAGAGCTCCTGAAAGAGGTGCTACACATAGAAAGGAACAACCAGTACCAGCCATTCAAAAAACATACCAAATGCTAAAGAGCATCAACAAAATGAAGAATCTGCATCAACTAACAGGCAAAACAGCCAACTGGCATCAAAATGGCAGTATCAAATTCACACATAACAATATAAACCCTAAATGTAAATGGACTAAATGCCCCAATCAAAAGACACAGACTGGCAAATTGGATAAAAAGCCAAAATCCATCAGTGTGCTGTATCCAGGAAACCCATCTCACATGCAAGGATACACAAAGGCTCAAAATAAAGGGATGGAGGAAGATTTACCAAGCAAATGGACAGCAAAAAAAAGCAGGAGTTGCAATTCTCATCTCTGATAAATAGACTTTAAAGCAACAAAGATCAAAAGAGACAAAGAAGGACATTACATAATGGTAAAAGGATCGATGCAACAAGAAGAGCTAATGATCCTAAATATATATGCACCCAATACGGGAGCACCCAGATACATAAGGCAAGTTCTTAATGACTTACAAAGAGACTTAGACTCCCACACAATAATAATGGGAGACTTTAACACCGAATTGTCAATATTAGACAGATCAACCAGACAGAAAATTAACAAGGATATCCAGGCTTGAACTCAGACCTGGAACAAGCAAACCTGATAGACTTTTACAGAACTCTCCTTCCCAAATCTACAGAATATACGTTCCTCTCAGCACCACATCACACCTACTCTAAAATTGACCACATAATTGGAAGGAAATCACTCCTCAGCAAATGTGAAAGAACGGAAATCATAACAGTCTCTCAGACCACAGTGCAATCAAGTTAGAACTCAGAATTCAGAAACTAACTCAGAACTGCACAGCTTCATGGAAACTGAACAACTGGCTCTTGAATGTTGACTGGATAAACAATAATAAAGGTAGAAATAAAGAAGTTCTTCAAAACAAACGAGAATGAAGACACAACATACCAGACTCTCTGGGACACGTTTAAAGCAGTCTCTAGAGGAAAATATATAGCAATAAGTACCCACATAAAAAGAAGGGAGAGATCCAAAATTGACACGCTATCGTCAAAATTGAAAGAACTAGAGGAGCAAGATACAGAAAACTCAAAACCTAGCAGAAGACAAGAAATAACTAAGATCAGAGCTGAACTGAAGGAGATAGAGACCCAAAAAACCCTTTAAAAAATCAAAAATCCAGGAGATGGTTTTTTGAAAACATCAACAAAATAGACAGACCACTAGCCAGATTAATAAAAAAGAAAAGAGAGAAGAAACAAATAGATGCAATAAAAAACGACAAAGGGGATATCACCACAGATTCCACAGAAATTCAAACCATCATCAGAAATTATTACAGACAACTCTATGCACATAAACTAGTAAACCTGGAAGAAATGCATAAATATCTGGACACTTGCATCCTCCCAAGCCTAAACTGGGAAGAAGTCGAAACCCTGAATAGACCAATAACAGGATCTGAAGTTGAGGCAGCAGTTAAGAGCCTACCACTCAAAAAAAGCCCAGGTCCAGATGGGGTCACAGCCGAATTCTACCAGACACACAAAGAAGAGCTGGTACCATTCCTTCTGAATCTATTCCAAATAATCCAAAAAGAGGGAATCCTTCCCAAATCATTTTATGAGACCCACATCATCCTGATACCAAAACCCGGCAGAGACTCAACAAGAAAACTTCAGGCCATTATCCATGATGAACATAGATGCAAAAATCTTCAATAAAATACTGGAAAGCTGATTGGAACAGCACATCAAAGAGCTTATCCACCATGATCAAGTAGGATTCATCCCAGGGATGCTGGTTCAACATACGCAAGTCTATAAACATAATTCACCACATAAACAGAACCAAAGACAAAAACCACATGATTATCTCAATTGATGCAGAGAAGGCATTTGACAGAATTCAACAGCCCTTTATGCTAAAAACCCTCAATAAACTCGGTATCGATGGAACATATCTCAAAATAATAAAAGCTATTTATGACAAACCAACAGCCAATATCATACTGAATGGGCAAAAACTGGAAGCATTCCCTTTGAAATCTAGCACTAGACAAGGATGCCCTCTCTCACCACACCTATTCAATATAGTGCTGGAAGTTCTAGCCAGAGCAATCAGGCAAGAAAAAGAAATAAAGGGTATTCAAATAGGAAAGGAGGAAGCCAAATTGTCTCTATTTGCAGACGACATGATTGTATATCTAGAAGATCCCATCATCTCAGCCCAAAATCTCCTGAAACTAATAAGCAACTTCAGCAAAGTCTCAGGATAGAAAATCAATGTGCAAAAATCACAAGCATTTCTATACACCAATAACAGACTTAAAGAGATCCAAATCAAGAATGAACTGCCATTCACAATTGCTATAAAGAGAATAAAATACCTAGGAATACAACTAACAAGGAATGTAAAGGACCTCTTCAAGGAGAACTACAAACCACTGCTCAACGAAATAAGAGAGGACACAAACAGATGGAGAAACATTCCATGTTCATGGTTAGGAAGAATCAATATTGTGAAAATGGCCATACTGTCCAAAGTAATTTATAGATTCAACGCTATCCCCATCAAGTTACCAATGACCTTCTTCACAGAACTGAAAAAAAACCACCTTAAACTTCATATGGAACCAAAAGAGAGCCCGCACAGCCAAGTCAATTCTAAGCAAAAAGAACACAGCAGGAGGCATCACGCTATCGGACTTCAAACTGTACTACAAGGCTACAGTAATCAAAACAGCATGGTACTGGTACCGAAACAGAGATATAGACCAATGGAACAGAACAGAGGCCTCGGAGGCAACACAACATTATCTACAAGCATCCGATCTTTGACAAACATAACAAAAACAAGCAATGGGAAAAGGATTCCCTGTTTAATAAATGGTGTTGGGAAAACTGGCTAGCTATGTGCAGAAAGCAGAAACTAGACCCCTTCCTGACACCTTACATTAAAATTAACTTCAGATGGATTAAAGACTTAAACATAAGACCTAACTCCATAAAAACCCTAGAAGAAAATCTAGGTAAAACCATTCAGGACTTCATGACCAAAACACCAAAAGCATTGGCAACAAAAGCCAAAATAGACAAATGGGACCTAATCAAACTCCACAGCTTCTGCATGGCAAAAGAAACAGTCATTAGAGTGAATCGGCAACCAACAGAATGGGAAAAAATTTTTGCAGTTTACCCATTTGACAAAGGGCTGATATCCAGAATTTACAAAGAACTAAAACAGATTTACAAGAACAAAACAAACAAGCCCATTCAAAAGTGGGCAAAGGATATGAACAGACACCTCACAAAAGAAGACATACATGAGGCCAACAATCATATGAAAAAATGCTCATCGTCACTGGTCATTAGAGAGATGCAAATCAAAACTACATTGAGATACCATCTCACGCTAGTTAGAATGGCAATCATTAAAAAATCTGGAGACAACAGATGCTGGAGAGGCTGTGGAGAAATAGGAACACTTTTACACTGCTGGTGGGAGTGTAAATTAGTTCAACCATTGTAGAAGGCAGTGTGGCAATTCCTGAAGGACCTAGAAATAGAAATTCCATTTGACCCAGCAATCCTATTACTGGGTATATATCCAGAGGTTTATAAATCATTCTACTATAAGGACACATGCACACGAATGTTCATTGCAGCACTGTTTACAATAGCAAAGACCTGGAACCAACCCAAATTCCCATCGGTGATAGGCTGGACAGGGAAAATGTGGCACATATACACCATGGAATATTATGCAGCCATCAAAAATGATGAGTTCGTGTCCTTTGTAGGGA
The DNA here is from genome assembly GCF_049354715.1 of Callithrix jacchus. NCBI lineage: Eukaryota > Metazoa > Chordata > Mammalia > Primates > Cebidae > Callithrix > Callithrix jacchus. The sequence continues at coordinate 87,560,419 of NC_133506.1, forward strand.
CATGGATGAACCTGGAGACCATCATTCTCAGCAAAGTGACACAAGAACAGAAAATGAAATACTGCATATTCTCACTCATAGGCGGGTGTTGAACAATGAGAACACATGGACACAGGGAGGGGAGCATTACACCCTGGGGTCTGTTGGGGGAAATAGAGGAGGGACAGCAGAGGGCGGGGAGCTGGGGAGAGATAGCATGGGGAGAAATGCCTCATATAGGTGAAGGGGAGGAAGGCAGCAAATCACACTGCCACGTGTGTACCTATGCAACAATCTTGCATGTTCTTCACATGTACCCCAAAACCTAAAATGCAATAAAAAAATATATTAGACAGATCAACAAGACAGAAAATTAACAAGGATATTTGGGACTTGAACTCAGCTCTGGACCAAGGGAACCTAATAGACATCTACAGAACTCCCCAAAATCAACAAAATATACATTTTTCTCAGTGCCACATAGCGCTTATTCTAAAATCAAACAAATAATTGGAAGTAAAACACTTCTTAGCAAATGCAAATGAACAGAAATCATATCAGTCTCTCAGACCACAGTGCAATCAAATTAAAACTCAGGATTAAGAAACTCACTCAAAACTGCACAACTTCATGGAAATTGAACAATCTGCTCAATTTTATTATTTCATAAATAATGAAATTATTTACCAAAATGCCCATCAATGATAGACTGGATAAAGAAAATGTGGCACATATACACCATGGAATACTATGCAACCATAAAAAAGAATTAGTTCATGTCCTTTGCAGGGACATGGATGAAGCTGGAAACCATCATTCTCAGCAAACTGACCCAGGAACAGAAAACCAAACACCACATGTTCTCCCTCCTAAGTGGGAGTTGAACAATGAGAACACGTGGACACAGGGAAGGGAACATCACACACTGGGGCCTGTCTAGAGCTTGGGAGCAAGGAGAGAGAGAGCATTAGAACAAATAGCTAATGCATGTGGGGCTTAAAACCTAGATGACCAGTTGATAGGTGCAGCAAACCACCATGACACATGTATACCTATGTAACCAACCTGCACGTTCTGCATATGTATCCCAGAACTTTAAGTAAACAAATAAAATAAACAGAAAAGGTGAAAAAACTGTCCCAGAAGATATTGGTCAACAGATACAAAGTTAGTGTTGGGAGGAATAAGTTCTGGTGTTCTATTGCAGAGCAAGATAGCTATAATTAATGATAATGTGTTTTTCAGGCTACAAGAAAGGATTTTAATGTTCTCACCATAAAGAAATGATAAATATTTGAGGTGATAGATATACTAATTACACTTATTTGATTATTCTACAATGTTTACATGTATCAAAACATCACATTGTACCCTTTAAAATATGCAAATATTATTATGTCAATTAAAATATAAAAATTTTAAAAATATTTCCAGGGGATTATGATGGAGTAAACCCGTGGACTTTACTTGGTTATTTATTCTTCTCCATTATTTTAGCAAGTTTTAAATCTTATGATGCAGACACATTTATAAAGGTTGATTTTGATCTTTAGTTCTCCTAAAAGCCATAACAGAATCCCACAGCTCGGGGTTTAGAAATTCCTGACTTATATACCAAAAACCATGTTTACTTTAATAGTTTCATTGTTCTTTGCCCTTCATTCTGTGAATAGTATTGATGCCTAGATATGAGCAAAAAATCCCCACTCTTCATATCATTACAAATTTTCTTGCATTCATCCCCTTATTTCTTAAGGAGTAAAGGTGTCTTCAGATAAGATGGAAATGTTCATGAAAAGCACAGGAATTGATCTCAAGGAGAAAGAAATCCAGTTACTGAAGGACCACCTACCAGTTGATGGTGAGCATTTGAACATCAGTGTACCCCTTAGTAAACCTTTGAGCATAAGGCTAGTAGTGGGGCTGGAGTGATTGAAGGGGCTGGAATGATTGAAAATAGGATACATATGGAAAGAAATGAAAGAATAAGGCCTTCACCATAACTACCAAACTGAACCCAATGGCTACTGTGTGGGAAGAATCACCAAGAATACTGCCAACATAAATAACAAGTGTCAACTCACTATGTAACACCACAGGAAATGCCAAGATTTAACAAAAATACACAGGACATATTTTAGTCTCTACTGCTAATCCAGCATTAAATAGCCATGACCAACACCATGTGGTCCTGACACATGCAAGGCACTATGCTAAGCACTTTCATGTATCAACTTATTTAATCTTGCAAACAACCCTAAAAGGTAGGTTCTGTTTTTATCCCCATTCTACATGTAAGGAAGCTAAGGCACAGAAAAGTCACTTGCCCAAAGGCAGAAAGCTAGTAAAAAATGGAGCCAGGAAAAGAACCTAGACAATCAGGCTTCAGAAACTGTCTCTTAACCACAATGCTATACTTCCATGAGCTAATAGAATTAACAAATTTTAAAAAGTATTTAGTAATGTTACAAATGAAATTCATTAAACTTGGCATATTTTAGATGGTCTCATGCTAGTGGAACTGAAAAAATTTCATCAGAAAATTTTGGGGGACTACTGCTCCCTAGAGGAAATAGTAAAAATATAAAATTCACCCAAGTCAATGAATACTGTATGTGCTTTTCTAAATCAGTAGTACCTTTTATTCTTTGATTCCATCAACTTTAATGCCTATGATGCATCAAGCACTGTTCTAAGCCCATGGTACCTTCACCTTAATAAGCAAGCAGTTTTCAAAAAATGAATTTTTCTTTTGTTTTTAAATCTCTTCTATAGCTCTTTCAACCTACCAATGCAATAAATGTAGATATTTGCGGTTACCCTGTTGTCCTAGTATCTTAGAACATCACCAGCACAGTGATTTAAAGTGTGAGGCCCTTAATATCATTCTTGTAGAATATCTTGCACATCTGTTTAATCATCTGGGATAAGATAGAATATTGTTTCAGAACCTAATGGGCCTCAGTAGAGCTAATTGGAAACACAGAAAGTGAAGAGTGTGGTGGCATGTCATTTACAGGCAGACTTTTATCAAAAAAAAGTTCATCCTTGTACTATTTAAAAGTTATAATAGTAACCATATTAATAAAGTATTATAAAACTGTAAAATAATACCAGGCCAGGTACAGTGGCTCACCTCTGTAATCCCAGCACTTTGGGTGGCTGAGGCGCGAGGATCTCTTGAGACTAGGACTTCAAAACCAGCCTAGACAACATAGCAAGACCTCATCTCTAAAAAGTATTTCTTTTAATTGTCCAGGAATGGCTGGGCACAGTGGTTCACACCTGTAATCCCAGCACTTTGGGAGGCCAAGTAAGATGGATCGCATGAGGCCAGGAGTTTGAGACCAACCTGGGCAACAGATTGAAACCCCAATTCTACTAAAATTACAAAAATTAACTGAGCGTGGTAGTGCACACCCATAATCCCAGCTACTCAGGAGGCTGAGGCAGGAGAATTGCTTGAACCCAAGAGGTGGAGGTTGCAGTGAGCCAAGATCGTGCCCCTACACTCCAGCCTAGACAACAGAATGAGACTCTGTCTCAAAAAAAAAAAAAAAAATTATCCAGGGATGGTGGTATGTGCCTTTAGTCCAAGCTACTTGGGATAGTGAGGCAGGTGGATTGTCCAGCCTAGGCAACAGAGTGAGTCTTTATCTCAAAAAGAGAAAAAAGAATACCAGCAAAAGATTGTCATAATCAATATTTTAAAAGAACAAATATAAATTCTGTATTTAAGAACCTAGAATATAATAATTTAAAGCTAATTCATTCTTTTTTTTTTTTTTAAAAGGGATGACATTTATTCCTTTTCCAAATGTTACAATAAAACCAGGTAGAAGAGAATGGTTTTAGCAGTTAGAAAAAAAAAAGTACAAATCTGGGGTTTGGCCATTAAAAGTTATTTACAACAATGGGAGAAAAAAAGACAACAAGAAGTTGTTTCACATTACAGACCTCCCCCCACCCCAAAGCCTAATACTTGCTTATCAAGTCAAAAAAGAGACACAGTTGATTCACAAGCTGGAGGTTTGAACTTGAGTAAGACATTTATAAAAACCTAGACGGGGCAGTGTCCTCCCCAGCCAAGGTGCCACTAGGCACAGCACAAGAGACTAAAAACAACAGGGGAAGGCTGGACACTCAAGGTTTGGGAGTATAAGCACCCCATCTCTGACTCAGGGATTTGGGGAGTAAGGTAAACAAAACATACTTGGAAAAAGAATTGAGGAAGAAAACCAACAATTGCCTTATGCAGGGGTGGGGACAGGGAAGGAGGTAGGGCCAGGGACAGGAGCATTTCACATCACTAACCTAACTTGGGAAGCTGTAAGGGACCATCTTCAACTGGCCTTAAGAGGAGAACCAGATGGCTGATGGGAAAATCCACAGGAGGGAGAGGAGGAAAGGGAACGTGGCTGGGAGGAGGCAATAGCCCCTTCGTTTCTGGGCACAGGAAGGCAGCCAGGGCACCAGGTCCAGGCAGTGACCTCACAAGGACAGCACAGTTTTTGCAGCTTAGAGATCACCCACCTGCCCCCACCTAGCTACTCATTCTGCTCAGCACTGGCTGGTGTAGGGCCACTCTCCGGCCCTGAGGGAGTGGATGGCTCTGTAGCCTGGGGCCCTGCCTCCTCTTCTGAGGCCGCACTAGCCTCTGTCCCCTTGGCCTGGGGCTCCTGGCTCTCAGGGGTGGCAGCATCCTTCCCTTCCTGGGCAGTGCCCTCGCCCTCGTCGCTGCAGGCACCGATCTCCCCCTGCTCCTGCTCTTCCTCTGTGGGTGAGGAGGCAGAAGAATCACCCCCACCCTCCTTCCGATTTCTCTTGAAGGACAGGCCGCTCAATTTGAAAGGCTTCTTGAAAGAGAATTTCTTCTTCTTCTTGGGGGTCTCCTTGGGAGGGACCTCCCCCTTGGCCTCAGCACCCTGGCTAGGAGGTGCTGGCTCGATGGTATCGCCAGTGGCCCCTGCTGCCTCATCTGTTCCGTTCACGGGGGGCGACTCCCCTTCACCCTTGGGGGATAAGTCTCCATTGCTTTTCACGTGGCCATTCTCCTGGCAGTTGGCCTTCGCAGGGGAAGCGCCTGCTGCCTCCTCGGCGGTCACGTAGCCCCGGGGAGCCTTGGAGCTCTGGCTACCCATGATGGGGGTCTGCTGGCGGGCGCCCGGAGCCACCCCGGGCTCGCGCCGCAGGGGATAGTATGGCGGGGTCGGCCCGGCCAGCAGAGGGGTGGCGCTGGCGCCCGAAGGGGAGGGATGTCAGGGGAAGCCGAGCTGCACCTCCGCTCCACGGCCGACCCGCTAGCTGCGCCCGCTACCGCTCCGCGCCAGAAAGCCCGCTAATTCATTCTTTATAATATGTTTGCATTTTGCTAAAACTATTATTTAGTAAATATTTATGGAGCATCAATCTTGTGCAAACCATTACACTAATGTCTAGGTGATAGTAAGAATGCAAAGTGATTCTTGGTATCTCGTCTTCAGATAAACTTATAGTCTTAGGAATATTACAAATAATACAACAGTGCAAACATATTTGAGCAGTGATGAATTGGCACCCTTGACCAAGTCATAAGTAAAAAATGAGTGTGTCCTTCAGCAGCTTTAAGGTTCCAAACTGAATCTTGCCTATGAGAGTAATAACATCTCTCAAACTTGACTTCCAGTGACTTCAGACTTTAATTTGAGAAATACCGATCAAAGAAATTAAGTACATGATCTATGAAAATATATTTTAATTGAGAATGGTCACAACAAAATAAAAGTTTTGTCATCACAAATGGACTTTAACTGCATACTTATCATGTTGGCAATCTAAGAGCAACCAGACATGGATACCAATACTCTAATCTTTTAGTGGATAACTAAAAGTGATCATAAGCCTAAAGGTAAAGTCAGCATTGACAAAAATGGAAATACCATTTTTAAATAAAATTTTTTCTCAAATTTCCAACCCCTGAAAAGACTAACTTACTAGATAATAGATTGTCCTGAAGGAAAGAAGAATGCTTTAAACTTTACTCTTGCATTGTGAAATATAGATTTTGATTATTTGTAGGGTAAATAGTAGTAGCTATATCAATTAAATTCATGAGCATTGGACTTGGAAAAATAAACTTCTAGGGAAATGTTTTTGAATAATTGACTTTTGGGTTTCTATTTCAAAATGTAAGGACCTTATATCATTTTTCATAAATCTTTTTGCTTTTTTTATCTTAAAGATAATGGGAAGATTGATTTGAACATGATGATGGATGAAGTTAAAAATGTTACAGGTGAGTGAGATGTTACAGCAAATACTACATTGTGTGATCTTAAAGTTTTATATGGCACCATATTTTTAACACAATAATATTTCTTCCACTCATTTATTTAACAAGTATTTATAGAGGATTTATCACATGCCAGGCACTGTTCTAAGCATGTAGGCTATATCAGTAAACAGTACAAAGGTCACTGCCCCATGGAGCTTACATTCTGGCAGGAGAAATAAGCAATAAACAATAAACATTAAACATAAGTACATTATATAATATGTTGGAAAATGATATATGCTATGGAAATATATGAGAAGTAGATAAAGGAAAGCAGCGTGTGTTGGGGAAAGAGGCAGGCATATTTCTTAAATTGGTAATCAGGCCTCCTTGGAAAGGTAACATTTGAGCAAACACTTGAAAGAAGTGAGGGTTTTGTGGGGATTTCTAGACAAAAAGTTTTGCAGGCAAAGAGGATAATGACAAAGAACCAAAGGCAGGAGCATGCCTGGTGTATTCAAAGAACAAGAAGAAGGTCAGGTAACTGAAGCTAAGTAACTAAGTAAAAAAGTAATAGGGAGTCTGGGCATGCTGTAATCCCAGCACTTTGGGAGGCTAAGGCAGGCAGATCACCTAAGGTCAGGAGTTCGAGACCAGCCTGGCCAACATGGTGAAACCCCATCTCTACTAAAAATACAAACATTAGCCAGCCCTAGTGGTACATGCCTGTAGTCCCAGCTACTCAGGAGGCTGAGGCAGGAAAAATCACTTGAACCCAGGAAGCAGAGGTTGCAGTAAGCTAAGATGAGCCCATCGCACTCCAGCCTGGGTTACAGAGCCAGACTCTGTCTCAAAAGAAAAAGTAATAGGGGATAAGAAAAGTAATGGATGCATTACTTCTGAAAGCCTCGAAAGGACGAGCTTATTTTCTGAGATAAAAAGAAAGCTATTTAGGGTTTAAAACCAAGGCGTAATATGATCTGACCTAGGTTTTAATCAGATCTTTCTGGATTTGTGTTGAGCATAGACTGGGGGTGGGCTGGAACAAAGGAATCAACAGTAGAAATAGGGAAACCATTTGGCTAGGCATGATGGCTCATGCCTGAAATCCCAGCACTTTAGGAGGCTGAGGTGAGTGCATTGCCTGAGGCCAGGAGTTCTAGACCAGCCTGGCCAACATGGCAAAACCCTGTCTCTACTAAAAATATAAGTTAGCTGGGGGTGGCACACAGTGCAGGAGAGGGGAGGAGGGGTGGGGAAGGGAACTTCATTTTCCAGCTTTTCAGAATCCCTCTAGCACTCCCTGTTGGCAGAATTTAACATGGAGCCAGAAACATAGTTTATAGAGTCTCAAGCTCAGCATCATAAAGCTAAGTATAGAAGGGAAGGAGAGGAGAGAATCGAGAAGAGAAGAGAAGACAAAAAACAGGGAAACCATTTAGAGGGTCTTTAGAGTAATCAATGTTAGGGATGCTGGTGACACAACCAGGGTAGAAGGCGATGGCTGGATTCTGGACGTTTTAAAATTTATTTTATTATTTTATATTTTAATTTTCTTTTTAGAGACGGGATTTCACCATGTTGGTCAGGCTGGTCTTGAACTTCTGACCTCAGGTGACCTGCCCACCTTGGCCTCCCAAAGTGCTGGGATTACAGGCGTGAGCCACCACACCCGGCCCTCCAGACATATTTTTTTAAAGAGTCAAAAGAATTTTCTAGTGGATTAGATACAAAGTACTAGATAAAGGGAGAAGTCAAGAATGATTGTAACATTTTGTCTTGAACAACTAACTAAAAGGATAGTCTTGACCTGGCCAAGATGGCACGGTAGGAGCAAATCAGGATTGCAGCTCTCAGTGAAGATGCAGAGGGTGAGTTTAATCTGCATTTCCAGACGGATCACTGTTGCCCACAGAACGGGGAAATTCCCAGGTGTAGGAGAGACACACAACGCCAGCGCAGCTGTTAAGGCTTGCGCGGCTGCTTTGGCCGGTGCCGCAGTGCAGTGGCACTCCACACAGAACTCACTGGTCTGGATGCCCTGTTAAACCAGCAATCTGAGATGTGGGAGGGCAGATTAGCATATCCATCTGATTAAACGGGACTTGGACAGCAAGCCAGACCTGGGAAGAGACGTTTGAGCCAGCACGGTGGGTCGCTGCATGGGAAATCACACAGATCCCGGTGCCGTATCAGCAGCCAACTGAAACACCTAAGAGAGAGTCAACCGTTCTACTTAAAAAAAAAAAAAAAAAAGGGCTCTGAGGCAGGGAGCCAGGTGATTAGGCTCGGCGGGTCCCACCCCCGCAGGGACAAACAAAACCGCAATTTGAAATGCTAGAGGTTGAGAGTTTCACTGCGGGCGCAGCTCCGGAAGGTGCAGCTCGGTGGGGGAGGGGCGTCTGCCATTACCGAGGCATACCGCCCCTACTGAGGTATACTCCCATTACTGATGCAGCCTGCTGTTGCCAAGGCAACCCGCCATAACAGAGAGACTCCACCAACAAGGTGGAGCCTGCGGCAGCAGGGCAGAACCTCAACAGGCAAATAGTGACTCAACTGCCTCCTAGCTGGGCAGAAAGGTGCAATGGATACTCACAAAGAAGGCCTTAACTCCCCGAGACAGAGCATCTGAGGAAAAAAAGGGGTTTTATGAGTTCTGCTGCAGCAGACTTAAACGTACTGGCCTAACTGACCTGAATGATCAACGGAGCTCATAGCTCAGCACTTGAGCTCCTATAAAGTACAGACTGCCTCCTCAAACAGCTCCCTGACCCCTCTATATCCAAAGAGTCACCTCAAAAAGGACTAATCAGACTGACATATGGTGGGCATCATTCTGGGACAAAGATAGCAGAAGAAGAAACTGGTAGTACCCCTCACTGTTCTGCAGCTGCTACAGGTGTACGCCAGACAAGCAGGGCCTGAAGTGGACCTCAGCAGTCCTGCAGCAGAGGGGCTAGACTGTTAGAAGGAAAACTAAGTAACAGAAATACTTCATCATCAACAATCTGGGTGTCCACTCAGAGACCCAATCAAAAAGTCAGCAACTACTCAGACGACAGGTGGATAAACCCACAAAGATGGGAAGAAACCAGCACAAAAAGGAGGAAAACACCTGAAACCAAAACACCTTGCCTCCTACAAAGGACCAAAACTCCTCACCAGCAAGGGAAGAAAACTGGACAGTGAATGAGTGTGATGAAATGACAAAATCAGACTTCAGAAGGTGGGTAATGAGAAAATTCTGTGAGCTAAAAGAACATGTTCTAAATCAATGCAAAGAAACTAAGAAACTTGAAAAAAGATTCGAGAAAATGATAACCAGAATGGATAACTTAGAGAGGAATATGAATGAATTGAAGGAGCTGAAAAACACAACACGAGAACTTCGTGAAGCATGCACAAGATTCAACAGCCGAACTGACCAAGCAGAAGAAAGAATATCAAAAGTCAAAGATCAACTCAATGAAATAAAACGAGAAACCAAGATTAGAGAAAAAAGCACAAAAAGGAATGAACAAAGTCTCCAAGAAATGTGGGACTATGTGAAGAGACCTAACCTACGTTTGCTAGGTGTACCAGAATGTGATGAAGAGAATGAATCCAAGCTGGAAAATACTCTTCAGGATATTATTCAGGAAAATTTCTTCAACCTAGCAAGGCAGGCCAATAGTCAAGTCCAGGAAATACAGAGAACACCTCAAAGATATTCCACAAAAAGAGCAACCCCAAGGCACATAATCATCAGATTCACCAGGGTTGAAATGAAGGAGAAAATACTAAGGGCAGCCAGAGAGAAAGGTCAGGTCACCCACAAAGGGAAGCCCATCAGACTCACAGCAGATCTCTCGGCAGAAATGCTACAAGCCAGAAGAGAGTGGGGGCCAATATTCAACATCCTTAAAGAAAAGAACTTTCAACCCAGAATTTCATATCCAGCCAAACTGAGCTTCATAAGTGAAGGAAAAATAAAATCCTTTGCGAACAAGCAAGTACTCAGAGATTTTGTCACCACCAGGCCTGCTTTACAAGAGCTCCTGGAAGAGGTGCTACACATAGAAAGGAACAACCAGCGCCAGACATTCAAAAAACATACCAAATGCTAAAGGGCATCAACAAAATAAAGAATCTACATCAACTAATGGGCAAAAGAGCCAGCTAGCATCAAAATGGCAGTATCAAATTCACACATAACAATATTAACCCTAAATGTAAATGGGCTAAATGCACCAATCAAAAGACACAAACGGGCAAATTGGATAAAAAGCCAAAACCCATCTGTGTGCTGTAACCAGGAAACCCATCTCATAGGCAAGGATACACAAAGGCTCAAAATAAAGGGATGGAGGAAGATTTACCAAGCAAATGGAGAGCAAAAAAAAGCAGGAGTTGCAATTCTCATCTCTGATAAAATAGACTTTAAAGCAACAAAGATCAAAAGAGACAAAGAAGGTCATTACATAATGGTAAAAGGAACGATACAACAAGAAGAGCTAACGATCCTGAACATATATGGACCCAATACAGGAGCACCCAGATATATAAGGCAAGTTCTTAACGACTTACAAAAAGAGTTAGACTCCCACACAATAATAGTGGGAGACTTTAACATTCCACTGTCAGTATTAGACAGATCAACCAGACAGAATATTAACAAGGATATCCAGGGCTTGAACTCAGACCTGGAACAAGCAAACCCGATAGACATTTACAGAACTCTCCACCCCAAATCCACAGAATATACATGCTTCTCAGTGCCACATCACACCTACTCTAAAATTGACCACACAATTGGAAGTAAAGCACTCCTCAGCAAATGCAAAACAACTGAAATCATAACAAACAGTCTCTCAGACCATAGTGCAATCAAACTAGAACTCAGAATTCAGAAACTAACTCAGAACCACACAGCTTCATGGAAACTGAACAACTGGTTCTTGAATGTTGACTGGATAAACAATGAAATGAAGGTGGAAACAAAGAAGTTATTTGAAACCAACGAGAATGAAGACACAACATACCAGAATCTCTGGGACACATTTAAAGCAGTCTCAAGAGGAAAATATACAGCAATAAGTGCCCATATGAGAAGAGTGGAGAGATCCAAAATTGACACCCTATCATCAAAATTGAAAGAGCTAGAAGAGCAAGATCAAAAAAACTCAAAACCTAGCAGAAGACAAGAAATAACTAAGATCAGAGCTGAACTGAAGGAGATAGAGACACGAAAAACCCTTCAAAAAATCAATAAATCCAAGAGCTGGTTTTTTGAAAAGATCAACAAAATAGACAGACCACTAGCCAGACTGATAAAAAAGAAAAGAGAGAATAACCAAATAGATGCAATAAAAAATGATAAAGGAGAAGTCACCACAGATTCCACAGAAATTGAAACCATCATCAGAGAATATTACAAACAACTCTATGCACATAAACTAGTAAACCTGGAAGAAATGGATAAATTCCTGGACACCTGTGTCCTCCCAAGCCTATACCAGGAGGAAGCTGAAACTATGAATAGACCAATAACAAGGTCAGAAGTCGAGGCAGCAATTAAGAGCCTAGCACTCAAAAAAAGCCCAGGTCCAGATGGGTTCACAGCCGAATTCTACCAGACACACAAAGAGGAGCTGGTACCATTCCTTCTGAAACTATTCCAAATAATCCAAAAAGAACCAAATCATTTTATGAGACCAACATCATCCTGATACCAAAACCCGGCAGAGACTCAACAAGAAAAGAAAACTTCAGGCCATTATCCATGATGAACATAGATGCAAAAATCTTCAATAAAATACTGACAAACCGACTGCAACAGCACATCAAAAAACTTATCCATCATGATCAAGTAGGATTCATCCCGGGGATGCAAGGCTGGTTCAACATACGCAAGTCTATAAACGTAATTCACCACATAAACAGAACCAAAGACAAAAACCACATGATTATCTCAATTGACGCAGAGAAGGCATTTGACAAAATTCAACAGCCCTTTATGCTAAAAACGCTCAATAAACTCGGTATTGACGGAACGTATCTCAAAGTAATAAAAGCTATTTATGACAAACCAACAGCCAATATCATACTGAATGGGCAAAAACTGGAAGCATTCCCTTTGAAATGTGGCACTAGACAAGGATGCCCTCTCTCACCACTCCTATTCAATATAGTGCTGGAAGTTCTAGCCAGAGCAATCAGGCAAGAAAAAGAAATAAAGGGTATTCAAATAGGAAAGGAGGAAGCCAAATTGTCTATATTTGCAGACGACATGATAGTATACCTAGAAGACCCCATCATCTCAGCCCAAAAACTCCTGAAACTGATAAGCAACTTCAGCAAAGTCTCAGGATATAAAATCAATGTGCAAAAATCACAAGCATTCCTATACTCAAAGAGAGCCAAATTAAGGACAAACTGCCATTCACAATTGCTACAAAAAGAATAAAATACCTAGGAATACAACTTACAAGGAACGTGAGGGACCTCTTCAAGGAAAACTACAAACCACTGCTCAATGAAATAAGAGAGGACACAAACAGATGGAGAAACATTCCATGTTCATGGTTAGGAAGACTCATTATCATGAAAATGGCTATACTGCCCAAAGTAATTTACAGAATCAACGCTATCCCCATCAAGCTACGAATAACCTTCTTCACAGAACTGGGAAAAACCACCATGAACTTCATATGGAACCAAAAGAGAGCCCACACAGCCAAGTCAATTCTAAGCAAAAAGAACACAGCAGGAGGCATCACACTACTGAACTTCAAACTATACTACAAGGCTACAGTAATCAAAACAGCATGGTACTGGTACCAAAACAGAGATATAGACCAATGGAACAGAACAGAGGCATCGGAGGCAACACAACATATCTACCACCAAACAATCTTTGATAAACCTGACAAAAACAAGCAATGGGGAAAGGATTCCCTGTTTAATAAATGGTGTTGGGAAAACTGACTAGCCATGTGCAGAAAGCAGAAACTGGACCCCTTCCTGACACCTTACACTAAAATTAACCCCAGATGGATTAAAGACTTAAACATAAGACCTGGCACCATAAAAACCCTAGAAGAAAATCTAGGCAAAACCATTCAGGACATAGGAGTAGGCAAGGACTTCATGAACAAAACACCAAAAGCATTGGCAACAAAAGCCAAAATAGACAAATGGGACCTAATCAAACTCCGCAGCTTCTGCACAGCAAAAGAAACAGTCACTCGAGTGAATCGGCAACCAACAGAATGGGAAAAAAACTTTGCAGTTTACCCATCTGACAAAGGGCTGATATCCAGAATTTACAAAGAACTAAACAGATTTACAGGAAAAAAACAAACAAGCCCATTCAAAAATGGGCAAAGGATATGAACAGACACTTTACAAAAGAAGACATACATGAGGCCAACAAACATATGAAAAAATGCTTATCATCACTGGTCATTAGAGAGATGCAAATCAAAACCACATTGAGATACCATCTCACACCAGTTAGAATGGTGATCATTAAAAAATCTGGGGACAACAGATGCTGGAGAGGCTGTGGAGAAATGGGAACACTTTTACACTGCTGGTGGGAGTGTAAATTAGTTCAACCGTTGTGGAAGACAGTGTGGCGATTCCTCAAGGCCTTCGAAATAGAAATTCCATTTGACCCAGCAATCCCATTACTGGGTATATATCCAAAGGACTATAAATCGTTCTACTATAAGGACACATGCACACGAATGTTCATTGCAGCACTGTTTGCAATAGCAAAGACCAGGAACCAACCCATATGCCCATCGATGATAGACTGGACTGGGAAAATATGGCACATATACACCATGGAATATTATGCAGCAATCAAAAATGATGAGTTTGTGTCCTTTGTAGGGACATGGATGAATCTGGAGAACATCATTCTCAGCAAACTGACACAAGAACAGAAAATAAAATACCGCATATTCTCATTCATAGGTGGGTGTTGAACAATGAGAACACATGGACACAGGGAGGGGAGTACTACACACTGGGGTCTATTGGGGGGAATAGGGGAGGGACAATGGGGTGGGGAGCTGGGGAGGGATAGCCTGGGGAGAAATGCCAAATGTGGGTGAAGGGGAGGAAAGCAGCAGAACACACTGCCATGTGTGTACCTATGCAACTATCTTGCATGTTCTTCACATGTACCCCAAAACCTAAAATGCAATAAAAAAATTAAAAAAGGATAGTCTTGCCATTAACTGAGATGAAAAAATGTTACCAGTAGTACAAGTTTGGATGGAAGAAATTAGGAATCCAATTTGGGACATTTTGAGATAACTAATAGACCTCCAAATGCAGATGTCAAGTACAAACTTACTAAACAGACTCAAATTCAAGAAATACATCTTGGGTAAAAAATATAAAATTGAAAGTCATAGGCATATAGAAGGTATTTAAAGCCAAGAGATTGAATGAGTTCACTCAGGGAATGAGTATAAGTGAAGAAGAGGACTACAGAATGAAACCTGGAGTACTTCAATATTAAGAGGTTCTAAAGCAAAGAAGATGAGGAGTAGCCAGTGATGTAGGTAGAAAACCAAGATAATATAGTGCCCTGAAAACCAGATGTGGAATATTAAATTAAGTTGGGTACCCCTAGAAAATAAACCCTGAAATGAGGATTACATATACAGGTAGTTTGCTTGGGCAGTGAGCTCAGGGAAGCAGAGAAATGAGACATAGATAAAAACAGCCAATAAAGTATTTATCAAACAAGTTACCATAGCAGGTAACTGGAGCTTAATCGCACTGGGGAATAACATCTGGTAAATGTTATCTGGCCTCAAGGGAGGGGTTATAGAACCAGGTTATTTTCACACCAACTCATATCAGTCATTGATTAAGAACTGCTTAGGGGAGGGGAAAGCAGTATTACTTTGCTAGCATTTCTAGCCATCTGAGCATAGGCAGAGTGAACTCTGGCAGCTGAAGAAGTCCCTCAGACAAAGAGATACTAGTAAACGAAGTGGACAAGCATATATTGATATGAGGGGATATGAGCAGGGCATCTATAGCATCTGCTACAGTTACCAGACAAGAGGGCAAATCAACAGTCAAATGCTACTGATAGGCCAAGTAACATGAGAACCGAGAATTGACGATTGCATATAGCCAGATGGAGGTCACTGGTGATATCCAAAAGAGAAAATTCAGGAAGTGAGGATGGAAAGAAGCCTAAGTGGAATGAGTTTGAAATAATGGGAACATACGATTTGGAAACTCTGTTAATATCTAAGGTGTTTCACTACAAAAGGGGGCAAAGTGGAATAAGGGGATAAATAAGGTGGTTAAAATCGTGTCAAGAGAAGGCTTCTTTTTTTAATTAAAGACAAAGGACCAAAGGCAGGAGCATGCCTGGTGCATTCAAAGAACAAGAAGAAGATCAGGTAGCTGAAGCTGAGTAACCAAGTAAAAAAGTAATAGGGAGTCAGTCGTGGCACGGTGGCTTATATCTCTAATCCCAGCACTTTGGGAGGCCAAGGCAGGCAGATTACCTGAGGTCAGGAATTCGAGACCAGCCTGGCCAATATAGTGAAACCCCATCTCTACTAAAAATACAAATATTATCCAGGTATAGTGGTGCAAGAAAGAAGAGGAAACTGTTTTGAAAAGAGGAAAGAAGGTGTGAAGCAGTCACAAAGAAGAGTAGGAAAATTAAGGAACCAGCAAAGTATAGTGTGATTGCCCCAGGGCATTAAATACCCACTCGAAGTTCATGATCATCAATGTAAAGTGAGGGCAGTCAGCATACTTCCTTTAGCTCTAGTTAGCTAAATAGCTGAAGGTACAGAGTAGTAGAGACTTGCATTTTACCAGGAATGGGGTTTTGTCGCCCGAGTATACAATAAGCAAGAGCAGAGAAACTTAAAGCCGATCTTCTGCAAGTTGTAAATACATTTAAAGCTTTCCTTACTCACTGATGCTTTTGAACTTCCTAGTCCTTTTGGGGTTCATCCTGCTTAGTGGTAACAAAAGCCAGTCTTTGTCTACAAGTATGCTTATTTACATTCATCTTTGAATCATAGTTTGGCTGAATCTAGACTTGTAGATTGTCATTTTATCTTAGATTCTAGAAACTAATGCTAGTGTCTGTCCCTAAGGAGAGTGTAATAAAGCTGGTTCCACAAGGTTGAAAAACTGAAAACTGGATTCAACCACTACTGCAGGAAGGAACTTCATCTTCCAGGCTTTCAGACTCCCTCTAGCACGTCCTGTTGGCAGAATTTAACATGGAGCCAGAAACGTAGTTTACAGAGCTGTAAGAATACTCTTTCGGCTACTCAGCTACAATCCTTCTACATATGTTTGAACTTCTATTTATCAACAAAGTAACTCTGTTTTCACCTAATAAGATGCAACTATTTTTCATATAAATGAAGATTTTCTTTCTCAGCCTCTCCACAAAATAAGGAGAAACAAAGTTCTAACAGCCCATCTCTGGGAGACAGTCATACTATCTCTGAGCTATGTTATCTCTGTCTTTGAAGTTTTCATTATAATGTCTTCAAGTTAGACTTCTTTTCATTTTTTCTGCTCAAGACTTGTGATTTCTGAAACTAAAAATTCATGCCTTTCATCAATTCTTGAAAATTCTCAGCCTTTATGTTTAAAATATTTCCTCTTTTCTTTTTCTTTTACTTTTGGAAACTCTCATTATGTATATGATGGACCTTATTCTATCTTTCATTTTTCCATAGTTTCCACTTTTTATATCTTTGTCCTAATTTTTAGAATTTCTCAAATCTCTCTTCCAGTTCACTAATGGAGTCTCTCCAACTCCATCTCACACATCCAGGCACCATGGCTCATGCCATGTGTAATCCCAGCACTTTGGGAGGCCAAGTGCATAATCCCAGCACTTTGGGAGGCCAAGGCAGGTGGATCACGAGGTCAGCAGTTCAAGACTAGCCTGACCAACATGGTGAAACCCTGTCTCTACTAAAAATACAAAAATTAGCTGGACATGGTGATAGTTGCCTGTAATCCCAGCTACTCAGGAAGCTGAGGCAGGAGAATCACTTGAACCTGGGAGGCAGAGGTTGCAGTGAGCCAAGATCACACCACTGCACTCCAGCCTGGGTGACAGAGCAAGACTCCATCTCAAAAAAAAAAAGAAATGCCAATAACATCTTTTTATTTCCAGATATTGTTTTAGATCTTTCACACATTAGCCAGTTCATTTCCTCTATTTCTTATTCTTACGGTTCTATATATGCCCTTTCTTTCTCTTTAATGGGTTTTATTTTATTTATTTATTTATTTATTTATTTGAGGCAGTGTCTCACTGTGTCACCAGGCTGGAGTGCAGTGGCGGGATCTCAACTCACTTAGACCTCTACCTCCTTAGTTCAAATGATTCTTGTGCGTCAGGCACCCAAGTAGCTGGGATTACAGGCATGTACCACCACACCCAATTTTTTTTCTTTAGTAGAGACAGAGTTTCACAGTGTTGGCCAGGCTAGTGTTGAGCTCCTGGCTTCAGGTGATCCACCTGCCTTAGCCTCCCAATGGGCTGGGATTATAGATGTGAGCCACCCTACCCAGCCTCTTTAATGGACTTTAAATATGCCGTGTTTCAAATATGTGTCCCTATCATGTGCCCAAGGACTTATCTCCCTGCTCCTGCTTGGTCATTAAAACCAAAGCAGTTCCCAGATCTGGTCAGATAGTCTACCAGGGTTATCAAATTGAGTACATATCTCAGCACCAGAGGAAGGGGAAGGGAAGGGAAGGGAAGGAAGGAAGGAAGGAAGGGAAGGAAGGAAGGAAGGAAGGAAGGAAGGAAGGAAGGAAGGAAGGAAGGAAGGAAGGAAGGAAGGAAAAATTGAGTACATATCAACCTGACTCTTAAACCCCTCTCCATCTCCTGAAACCAAAAATTTCTCTTTCCTACAAACTCTGCCATGCATCTACAATTATTTTGTCATTTTTTAAATCCATTTTAGATATTTGTAGCAAGTAGGATGTCCTACTCTATTGTTTTGTTGGAAACAGAATTTGTGTTCATAATTTCTAAGTAGTTTATAGTCTCAGTTTCAACTTCTTTAACTCAGCCGTTATTTATAGTATTTTATTTATAATTTCTGATTAGAGAATATTTCTTAAATCTCTTTCTGTGGTTAATTTTAAATTATAATTAGAGTATAACTGATATACTTTGTGCCTTTGAGTAATTAATTGATATTTAAATTTTTGTCTTAAAACATGATCAATTTTAGCAAAGGTTGCAATAATATTTGCCAAAAAAGTTATAGTCCTGCTTGTTAATTATGATTTTTATTTTTTTGAGACAGATTCTCATGCCATCACCCAGACTGGTGTGCAGTGGCCCAATCTCTGCTCACTGCAATCTTCACCTCCCAGGTTCAAGTGATTCTCCTTCCTCAGCCTCCTGAGTAGCTGGAATTACAAGCACATGCCACCACACCCAGCTAATTTTTGTATTTTAGGTTTTCACCAGGTTGGCCAGGCTAGTCTCAAACTCCTGACATCAAGTGATCTGCCCACCTCAGCCTCCCAAAGTGCTGGGATTACAGGCATGGCCTAATTATGTTTTATATATTGAGAAGTTTAAATGTCAGTTTTACCCCTTCAAAAATTTTGTTTTCTTCACATAGTAAACACTCAGTAATGATCAAGTGAATGAACTCTCTGAAGTTTCAATCAGTAATGTATTTTTCTTTGCTGATGTTCAAGCAATTAAGTAATTCATTCTACATTTAGTTGATTGTTGGCTGTGTGCCAGGCATTATGCTAGATTTTGGGAGAAAGACATGATCCCTGCCTTCCCAAGTTTACAATGTAATTATATAAATGTAAATTCACTTGACATGAAATATATTACAGGGAGTCAGATTTTATTGTCATTTTTAACTTACCCCATAATTCAGGCAAAAGAACAAGAGGGAAAGGGATAGGGAGGACTTAAAAGAAGATAAAGAAAATTTAAAATAGAGGTGTTCTTGCAGTAATCAAATTATTTATATTAACCATGAAACAGCTCCCAAATTATTAAAAACTGTACAATTTCTATTTTACTTATTGTTTTATCATTGTAAGAGATTTTGTTTTACTTAGGTTAAAAGAAAAATTTCTGACCTCCCTTCTTGACCCTAGATAACTGAACAATGCCTGGTGCAGTGGCTCATGCCTGCAACCTTAGCACTTTGGGAGGCTGAGCCAGACAGATTGTTTGAGCCCAGGAGTTCAAGACCAGCCTGGACAACATAGGAAGACCCTATCTCTACAAAAAGTACAAAAAATTAACCCCACATGCTATTGCATGCCTGTAGTCCCAGCTACTCTAAGGGGCTGAGGTGGGAAAATTGCTTAAGCCCAGGAGGTCAAGGCTGCAGTGAGCCATGATCGTGCCACTGTATTCCAGCCAGGATGGCAGAGTGAGAACTTGTCTGAAAATAAATAAATAAATAAATAAATAAATAGCTAAGCAAGCTTTTATTGTGCTTTGCTCTTCTCCCAGCAACTGAGGATTATATATATATACACACACACACACACACACACACACACACACACATATTATGCATGCATATATATATGTGTGTGTGTGTATATATATTATGTATATATATATATATATGGATTAAATGCAGGAAACATAAGATTTCCACTAGTTATATATACAAACACAGGTACATATGTATGATATATAGCATTATATTATATATAGTTATAATGTTAAATAATCATAATTACATCTATTATGTTAATATAATTACATATAATATATATAATTTGATATAGTTTGGCTGTATCCCTACCCAAATCTCAACTTGAATTGCATCTCTCAGAATTCCCACATGTTGTGGGAGGGAACCAGGGGGTGATAATTGAATCATAGTGCCCAGTCTTTCCCATGATATTCTCATGACAGTGAATAAGTCTCAGAAGATGAGATGCGATTATCAGGGTTTTTGCTTTTGCTTCTTCCTCATTTTCTCTTGCCACCACCACATAAAAAGTGCCTGTTGCCTCCCACCATGATTATGAGGCCTCCCCAGCCATGTGGAACTGTAAGTCCAATTAAACCTCTTTTTCTTCCCAGTCTCAGGTATGTCTTTATCAGCAGCTTGAAAATGGACTAATACATAATTATAATATCATAATATAAAATATGACATAATTTTTTTTTGGAGACAGTTTTGCTCTTGTTACCCAGGCTGGAGTGCCATGGCACGGTCTCGGCTCACCACACCTCCACCTCCTGGGTTCAGGCAATTCTCCTGCCTCAGCCTCCTGAGTAGCTGGGATTGCAGGCACGCACCACCATGCCCAGCTAATTTTTTGTATTTTTAGTACCTGAGGAGGATGGATCACAGGTCAAGAGATCGAGACCATCCTGGTCAACATGGTGAAAATATGACATAATTTTTATATTCTCACTTATGACTATTTATCTCCCTCTAAAGGAGAGAAGATTCCTGCTGGGGATGTGAAAAATACTGTGGAAAACATGGGAATAGAGATCACAAATAAAGAGCACAAAAAGCTACTGAAAACTCTGCCAGTTTCTGGTAAGCATTTACATGTGTTCTGCTTCACTGATGTCTAAAAATATATTCATTCAACATTTATTGAAGATCATTGTCTGCATGGCACTATCTAAAATCCAAGAAAGCAGGGACCATGTCTGTTTCCCCAAGTACTTACCCTCCTGAAAACATCAAAGAGGTTGGTTTCAATGTTTTGTATTAGAAAGTCTAGTATTTGAAACAGTTGTGTCAATTAAAAATATTTTTTAAAAGTCCCAGTCCCAGCATTTCTAAGAATCCTGTTATTATTATGTTGGTTTAGGAAACAGGAACCTCTTCAGTTAAAAATTCTACCATAAGACAATTTATTTGGTCCCCCTAGGAGAAATATAAGACTTAAGGTATAAATTGAAAAAAGGTAAGAGCAGAAGGTGTAGAAAAGGTGAAGAAAGAAAAGACAAAGGTAAGTTAGAGAGGAGGAAACAAGAAAGAAAAGGCTATATGTAGTTCATCATGGTAGGGCACTATTTTGTATTCTATCCAGTGGATAGGTTTACTACACTAAGTTTTCCAAGCATCTTTCATTTCATTGAGATTGAATTCTAACAAATTTCTAAACTTTCCCTTCCTGTGAGTATATATTTTATTTTTTATGAATCTCTAGAAACATTATTAATCATGTTTTATCCTACAGCTGATAAAAAGGTGTTTAAGAAAGAATTATTGGATGGTGTGAAATCCTTCAGAGGTGAGTGAGGAAAAGGATAAGGACAATAACATTTGAGATTATTCTAATTTTTTTCTAATTACATAAACAAAATTATCTATTTTATTCAACAAATATTCAAGTGTCTGCTAGGTACTGGGCATTTAAGAATAATCTGGAATATACAGTAGCATACAGAAAAAAATGTAATTACCCATAATCTCGAGTAATATTACCTTTTCTATTATAGATATCTCTGATCTTTTTCTGTGCATATATGTGTTTTATTAATTAAACTCTTACTGGAAATGTTATGTATCCTGCATTTAATCCTAAAATTTTAGTGTAATAATTTCACTATGTTATTTAAAATTTCTTTGTAAATATCATTTTAATGACTATATCATCTAGTTGTATTATAATTTACTTAATCATTATTCTCTTGTTGAACATTTATTTAGTGTTTTTCTCTTATATGTCTCTGATCTTCATGCTTAAATTTTGATACAACTTTAAAGTCATTTTCTTTGGACATATTCTTCCAGCAGAAATTTGCATCCCCATACACAGTATTAACATCATGCCCTAACCACAGTATATTATTTTCATATATTTTATTCTTGTTAATTTGGTGAATGAAAAAGTTGAATCTAATTCTTGTTCTGATTTTTTTGTTATGAATAAAGTTGAAAATGTTTTTATATTGGTGATACATGCCTGTGGTCTCAACTACTCAGGAGGCTTAGGCAGGAGAATCACTTGAGCCCAGGAGTTTGAGGCTGCAGTGAACATGGATTGCAGAGTCAGACCCTGTCTCAAAAAATATATTAAAATAAAAACAATTTTTAAATCAGCTTTATTTTGTTGCATTAGTCCATTTTCATGATGCTGATAAAGATATATCTGAGACTGGGCAATTTAGAAAAGAAAGAGGCTTCGTGGACTTACAGTTCCACATGACTGCGGAGGCCTCACAATCATGTTGGAAGGCAAGGAGGAGCAAGTCACATCTTACATGGATGGTAGCAGGCAAAGAGAGAGAGCTTGTACAGGGAAACTCCCCCTTATAAAACCAACAGATTGTGAGTCTTATTTACTATCACAAGAACAGCATGAGAAAGACCTGGCCCCATGATTCAGTTACTTCCCACCAGGTTCCTCCCACAATAATGGGAGTTCAACAGGAAATTTGAGTGGGGACACAGCCAAACCGTATCCATTGTTTTATATTTAAATTATGGAATTCTCACAAGGATAGCAGTTGTTTACTCTTTAATGGAAAACAAAGCTTATATTGAGGATTTTTTCATTCATCAAATATTAGCTTGGAATTGATGACTGGCATAGTGTTAGAAGTGTGATGGGGGAGGGACTGCAAAAAGCAGAAGATAGTTTTTACTTTTTTTTTTTTAGAGGGAGTTTCACTCTTGTTGTCCAGGTAAAGTACAATGGCTTGATCTTGGCTCACCACAACCTCCACCTCCCAGGTTCAAGCGATTCTCCTGCCTCATCCTCCCAAGTAGCTGGGATTACAAGCATATGCCACCATGGCTCGTTTTGCATTTTTAGTAGAGGCAGTGTTTCTTCATGTTGGTCAGGCTGGTCTAGAACTCCCAACCTCAGGTGATCTGCCTTCCTCGGCCTTCCAAAGTGCTGGGATTACTGGCATAAGCCACTGCACCCAGCCAATAATTCTTACTTTCAAAGAGTTTATGATCTACTTAGAGAACAAAATGTATACATAAAATTACTCATAGAAAATTTTTATCAGCACCATAAGACAGAGCAAGAATAAAATTTAAACCAGGTGCAGAATAAAATTTAAACCAGGCTCATGCCTCTAATCCCAGCACTTTGGGAAGCCAAGGTAGGTAGATCACGAGGTCAGGAGTTCAAGACCAGCCTCTGGTGAAACCCCATCTCTACCAAAAATACAAAAATTAGCCAGGTGTGGTGGCATGCACCTGTAGTTCTAGCTACTCAGGAGGCTGAGGCAGGAAAATCGCTAGAACCCAGAGGCAGAGGTTGCAGTGAGCCAAGATCACGCCCACTCCAGCTTGGGCGACAGATGAGAATTCATCTCAGAAAAAAAAAATTTTTTTTAATAAATTAAAAAGTGTTTTCAAAAGAGAAAATATTTTTATATCATTATATCTTTTAATCTATTAGAATCTAAACATTGTTTTTATTAATTGGAATGACCTCTTTATAGATTAAATATTAGCACATTGTCATATCTATTGTAAATATTGGTTATCTGCATTTTATTTTACTGTATTTTTACAACAGCTTTATTGAGATATAGTTCATATACCGTATGATTCACCCACTTAAAGTGTATAATTCAGTGGGTTTTAGTATACTAACAGAGTTGTGTGGTATTACCACAATCAGTTTTAGGATATTTCAGCACTGCAAAAAGAAACTCAATACCCATTAGTAGTCACTACTTATACTCCCCAACTCTCTCAGACCTAGGCAACTACAAATGTACTTTTTATCTATTATGTTGTATTTTGATATATGACCATTTTTCATTTTTATGTATTTACTTTTACCAGTCATTTCTTCTGTGATTAACTTTCAAATCCTTCACCAGCCAGCCAGTACGTGAAGAGTCACATATACTTAGTTCTCTTCTTTTTTCCATGATTTCACTATTTACATTTAATTTATCCAAAATATATTTTGATTCTTTTTAAATCCCCATATTTCAGAGTGATTCGATCAAAACTACATCAATAGTTTTCAGTAAATTTTCCCCATTAACTGTAGTCTTCCTTTATGTACAATTACACTTGGGAGATAATTTATTATTAATATAGCAAGTTTCAAATCTTGCTTTTTGACAGAATAAAATGATTCGGTTATCATCTCTGTCTAATTCATCAGAAATGCCAAACTCTTTACTTCTCCCCAATATAAACCTCCAAGAAGTTTAATTTTGGAAGCATATTCTGTTCCTGACTCCCACATGATGCTGTAAATAGCTTCTTTCTTCTTTTCATTTCTGAGTAGGGGTTGAGAGTGTGCACTTTTCATTTTATGACATCCTTATCTACTTTTTCTTGTTTCTATCAAGGAGGTCAGGTTAATTTCAATGACTTACAGAGTGTTCTACAAAACACTGGGTTCAGACTCGAAGAAAAAGAAATCAAGGACTTGAAGACTCACCTGCCAGTGACTGGTGAGAATTTAAGACACCTTTATCCTGTAGATAATGACTAGTCCTCTGTGAAAGCAAAGAGTAAGGACATGTTGGAGAGAGAAAACTTGGGGACAGAGTTACAATTTAAGAGACTGTTAATAAGGTACAGGCGAAAAGGGCCTTACCCGGGAACCACACATATATGGGGAAGACTGATTTGATGTGGGTGAAAGGGAGGGAGATACTAAACTGTGAACCAGAAGTTTATCACTTACATGAATGGAAAAAACAGTTTTTAAAAACAGGGAGAAGGATAGCAGAGGGAGAAGAATGAAGAGAAGAAAAATCTTTGGAATATAGTTGAATTGAGGTGCTTATGGGACACTCAGTATCAGATAATTGAAAATGCATTCCCTAATTATTAGTTATTCATCTTTAAATAAGGTATATCAAACCATGAGAATCGTCACCAGGGTTAAAACAGTGTCTCAGAGTGTCTCTATGAGGACAAGAATACCAAAAGAGTGGAAAGATAAAATAAAGGAATATTTGAGAGGTAAAGAATAGGATAAAAGAGTAGGATAAGGAAGAAAGAGATAACAGAGATGAGGGGAGGGTAAGAGAAAAGAAAAAGGATAGGAAGAGATGATGAAAAGATATATCCATCAGGATATAAACCAACCTCCTTTTTTCAATATTTGTATATATAAATTTTTATTATTTCAATAGTTTTGGGGGAACAGGTGATATTTGGTTACATGGATAAGTTCTTTAGTGGTGATTTCTGAGATTTTAGTCCACCCATTACCCGAGCAATGTACACTGTATCCAATGTGTAGTCTTATCCCTCACCCCCTTTCTAACCTTCTCCCTGAGTCCCCAGAGTCCATTATATCGTTCTTATGCCTTTGCATCCTCTTAGGTCGGCTCCCACTTATAAATGAGAACATACAATGATCGATTTTCCATTCCTGAGTTACTTCACTTAGAGTAATGGTCTCCAACTCAACCCAGGTTGCTGTGAATGCCATTATTTCATCCTTTTTATGGCTGAGTAGTATTCCATAGTATATATATGCCAGATTATCTTTATCCACTTCTTGGTTGATGGGCAGTTAGGCTGGTTCCACATTTTTGCAATTGCAAATTGTGCTGCTATAAACATGCATGTTCATGTATCTTTCTCATATAATGATTTCTTTTCCTCTGGGTAGATACCCAGTAGTGGGATTATTAGATCAAATGGTGGGTCTACTTTTAGTTCTTTATGGAGTCTCCATACTGTTTTCCATAGTGGTTATACTAGTTTTCATTCCCACCAGCAGTGTAAAAGTGTTCTCTTTTTATCACATCCACACAAACATCTATTTATTTTTTATTTTTTAATTTTGGCCATTCTCACATGAGTAATGTGGTATCACATTGAGGTTTTCATTTGCATTTCCCTGATCATTAGTGATGCTGAGCGTTTTTTCATATATTTGTTGGCCATTTGTATATCTTCTTTTGAAAATTAAGTATTCATGTCCTTTGACCACTTGTTGATGGGATTATTTGGGGATTTTTTCTTGCTGATTTATTTGAGTTCCTTATAGATTCTGGATAGTAGGCCTTTGTTGCAAAGATTTTCTCCCACTCTGTGAGTTGTATCATTTCTCTTGCTGTGCAGAAGCTTTTCAGTTTAATTAAATCTCATCTATTTATCTTTCTTTTCATTGCATTTGTTTTTAGGTTCTTGATCATAAAGTCTTTCCCTAAGCCAATGTCTAGAAGAGTTTTTCCGATGTCATCTTCTAGATTTTTATGGATTCAGGTCTTAGATTTAAGTCTTTGATCCATCTTGAGTTGATTTTTTAATAAGGTGAGAGATAAGGACCCAGTTTTATTCCCCTACATGTAGTTTGTCAATTTTCATAGCACCATTTGTTGAATAGGGTGTCCTTTCCTCACTTTATGTTTTTTGTTTTGGTTTGGTTTTTTGTAAAGATGGGATTTTACCATGTTGGCCAGACTCCTGGCTTCAAGTGATCTCCCTGCCTTGGCCTCCTAAAGTGCTGGGATTACAGTGTGAGCCACCATGCCTGACCTCTCACTTTATGTTTTTGTTTGCTTTGTTGAAGATCAGTTGGTTGCAAGTATTTGGGTTTATTTCTGGGTTCTCTATTCTATTCCATTGGTCTACATGACGATGTTTATA
Organism: Callithrix jacchus; assembly: GCF_049354715.1. Lineage (NCBI taxonomy): Eukaryota > Metazoa > Chordata > Mammalia > Primates > Cebidae > Callithrix > Callithrix jacchus. The sequence continues at coordinate 87,587,227 of NC_133506.1, forward strand.
TCAGTACCATGCTGTTTTGGGGTCTATGGCCTTATAGTATAGTTTGAAATCAGGTAATGTGATGCCTCGAGATTTGTTATTTTGCTTAGTCTTTCTTTGGCTATGCACACTCTTTTTTGGTTCCATATGAATTTTAGGATTTTTTTTCCTAGTTCTGTGAAGAATGATGGTGTTATTTTGATAGGAATTGCATTTAATTTGCAGATTGCTTTTGGAAGTGTGGTCATTTTCACAATATTGAATGTACCCATCCATGAGCATGGGATGAATTTCCATTTGTTTGTATCTTCTATCATTTCTTTCAACAGTGTTTTGTAGTTTTCCTTGTAGAGTTCTTTAACCTCCTTGGTTAGGTATATTCCTAAGTTTTTGTTGTTGTTTTTTGCAGCTATTGTAAAAGAGGTTGAGTTCTTGGTTTGATTCTCAGCTTAATCGCTGTTGGTGTATAGGAGAGCTACTGATTTATATACATTAATTTTGTATCTAGAAACTGCTGAATTATTTTACCAGTTCTAGAAGCTTTCTGGAGGAGTCTTTATGGTTTTCTAAGTAAACAATCATATCATCAGCAAACAGCAACAGTTTGACTTTCTCTTTGTCGATTTGGATGCCCTTTATTTCTTTCTCTTGTCTGATTGCTCTGGCTAGGACTTCTAGTACCATGTTGAAGAGAAATGGTGAGAGTAGGCATCCTTATCTTGTTTCAGCTATCAAAGAGAATGCTTTCCATTTTTCCCCATTTAGTATTATGTTGGCTGTGGGTTTGTCATAGATTGCTTTTATTACATTGAGGTATGTTTCTTGTATGCTGATTTTGCTGAGAGTTTTAATCATAAAGAGATGCTGGATTTTGTCAAATGCTTTTTCTGCATCTATTGAGATGAGAATGTGATTTTTGTTTTTAATTCTGTTTATGTGGTGTATTACATTTGTTGACTTGCATGTGTTAAATCATCCCTGCATCCCTGGTATGAAATTCACCTGATCATGGTGGATTATCTTTTTGATATGTTGTTGGATTCGGTTAGCTAGTGTAGTATTTTGTTAAAGACTTTTGCTTCCATGTTCAACAGGGATATTGGTCTATAGTTTTCTTTTTTGGTTATGTTTTCTCCCGGCTTTGGTATTAGGGTGATACTGGCTTCATAGAATGATTTAGGGAGGAATCCCTCTTTCTGTATCTTGTGGAATAGTGTCAATGAGATTGGTACCAATTCTTCTTTGAATTTCTGATAGAATTCAGCTGTGAATCCCTCTGATTCTGAACTTCTATTTTGTTAGCAATTTTTAATTACCATTTCAATTTTGCTGCTTGTTGCTGGTCTGTTTAGAGTTTCTATTTCTTTCTGGATTAATCTAAGAGGGCTGTATATTTCCAGAAATTTATCCATCTCCTTTAGGTTTTCTAGTTTGTTCATGTAAAGGTGTTTATAACAGCCTTGAACGATCTTTTGTATTTCTGTGGTATCAGTTGTAATAGCTTTTATTTTGTTTCTAATTGAGTTTATTTGGATCTTCTCTCTTCTTTCCTTGGTTAATCTCACTAATGGTCTATCAATTTTATTTATCTTTTCAAAGAACCAGCTTTTTGTTTCATAATTCTCTTGTATTTTTTAAATTTTAATTTCATTTAGTTCTGCTCTGATCTTGGTTATTTCTTATGCTAGGTTTGGGTTTGTTTTGTTCTTGTTTCTCTAGTTCCTTGAAGTATGTCCTTAGATTTTCTATTTGTGCTCCTTCAGACTTTTTGATGTAGACATTTAAGGCTATGAACTTTCCTGTTAGCATCGCCTTTGCTGTATTCCAGAGGTTTTGATAGGTTATGTCACTATTATCATTCAGTTCAAAGAATTTTTTAATTTTCATCTTGATTTTATTGTTTATTCAACATTCATTCAGGAACAGGTTAGTTAATTTCCATGTATTTGCATCAAACCTTTTTTGGAATTTATTTCCAATTTTATCTACTGTGGTGTGAGAGATTACTTGCTATTACTTTAATGTTCTTAAATTTGTTGAGATTTGTTTTATGGCCTATCATATGTTCTATCTTGGAGAATGTTCCATATGCTGATGCATAGAATGTATATTCTGTAGTTATTGGGTAGAATGTTCTGTAAATATATTAAATCCATTTGTTCTAGGATATAGTTTAAATCCATTGTTACTTTTTTTATGTACAAAATATGCCTTATCCTGCAAACTAGAATCGTATGACACATTTGGTTAGAATATAAATATGACAAATCCATTGTTTCTTTGTTGACTGTCTGTCTTGATGACCCATCTAGTGCTGTTAGTGGAGTATTGAAGTCCCCCATTATTACTGTGTTGCTGTCTGTCTCATTTCTTAGGTCTATTAGTAATTGTTTTATAAATTTGGAAACTCCAGTGTTAGATGCATATATATTTAGGGTTGTGATATTTTCCTGGACAAGTCCTTTTATCATTATATAATACCCCTCTTTGTCTTTTTTAACTGATATTGCTTTAAAGTTTGTTTAGTCTGCTGTAAGAATAGCTACTCCTGCTCAGTTTTGTTGTCCATTTTCATGGAATATATTTTTCTACCCCTTACCTTATGTGAGTCCTTATGTGGTGAGTCTCCTGAAGGCAGCAGATACTTGGTTGATGAATTCTTATCCATTCTGCCATTCTGTATCTTTTAAGTGGAGCATGTAGGTCATTTGCATTCAACATTGGCATTGAGATGTGAGATACCTTTCTATTCATCACGCTATGTGTTGTCTGAATACCATGTGTGGTTATTTATTTATTTATTGTTTTATAGGTCCTGTGAACTTTATGCTTTAAGGATGTTCTATTTTGGTATATTTTGAAGATTTGTTTCAAGATTTAGTGCTCCTTTTAGCTGTTCTTGTAGTGCTGGCTTGGTAGTGGTGAATTCTCAAAGCATTTGTTTGTCTGAAAAAGACTGTATCTTTCCTTTATTTGTGGAGATTAGTTTTGCTGTACTAATTTGTACAAATAATTTGTATAAAATTCTTGGCTGATAATTGTTTAGTTTAGGGAGGCTAAAGATAGGGCCCCAGTTCCTTCTAGCTCATAGGGTTTCTGCTGAGAAATATGCTGTTAATCTCATAGGTTTTCTTTTATAGGTTACCTGATACTTTTGCCTCACAGCTCTTAAGATTCTTTTCTTCATCTTAACTGTGGATTACCTGATGACTGTGTGCCTAGGTGATGACCATTCTGCAATAAATTTCCTAGGTGGTCCTTGAGCTTCTTGTATTTAAATGTCTGGATCTCTAACAAGGCCAGGGAAGTTTTCCTCAATTATTCCCTCAAATATGTTTTCCAAACGTTTAGATCTCAGTGGCAGCAGGGCTGAGATCTTGCCCCAGGCTATAAGCCTCACCACTGAGAAAGCAAGCAAGCTCTCAGACCTCACCCTTCCCCACCTGCCCAGACCATCAGCTGTGTTTTCTGCACTCCTATCTGTACTTCCCATTTGCTCCCCACTGGATTCTGCTCAGAAAAATTCATGCTCAGTTAAAATTATTACAAAGTTCAACTAGGAGTTTCCTTCACCCCGTGGCCCCTCCCCAGTTCCACTGGCTGCCTTCCCCAAGAACCCCTGTGAGATAAGGCCAGAAATGGCTTCCTTGGGCTCAAGCTGGGGACTAGAAGTGCCTACAGGGTTCTTCCCGCTGCTTGTTCTATTTTTTATTTTGCTTGACTCCCTAAATCCATTTTCAGCTCTCGGTAACGTTAAGTCCTTCTCCTGTGATCTGGATTTTCAGGTTCCCCTGGAGTATCTGCCGCCTTCAGGAGACTCACTTAGAGAGAGAATGTGTGCTCAAAAGCAGACTTTTTCCCCTCTCACACTTTAGGAACTCACCGTTTTCAGCTTGACCAATCTTTTTTATTAAAAAATAATAATAATAACTGTGATAGTATTAGGACTGAGTTGAAAAGACTCTGAAGAGAAAGAGGAGAAGAGTCTCTTCTTTCTTCAACTTAGCTTGGTAACTAACATTAGTAAGGATGCAGACCACCAAGAATCTTCACTGGCATGAGGATCTGGCTTCAAGTTAATAACAGCATGGAACCCCAAGGGCTAGAAAAATTATCTTTTACTAAGGCAGGACTTCATTATTCAAGGATCAAGGTCCTAATTTTTGAATATATTTTTTTTATTGATTCATTCAACAAATACTTATTGGCTGGGCGCGGTGGCTCAAGCCTGTAATCCCAGCACTTTGGAAGGCCGAGGCAGGTGGATCATGAGGTCAAGCAATCGAGACCATCCTGGTCAACATGGTGAAACCCCATCTCTACTAAAAATACAAAAAATTAGCTGGGCATTGTGATGCATGCCTGTAATCCCAGCTACTCAGGAGGCTGAGGCAGGAGAATTGCCTGAACCCAGGAGGCGGAGGTTGTGGTGAGCCGAGATCACACCATTGCACTCCAGCCTGGGTAACAAGAGCGAAACTCCATCTCAAAAAAAAAAAAAAAAATATATATATATATATATTTATTAAATGCCAAAAATATGTCAGCATTGTATTAATACTACTTACTGAATCTACTTGGCAAATGTTTTTACTATAGCTGGGTAATGTATTTACTAGAAACTAAGAATTATTAGGGGTGCAAGGGCATCTAACCTCAGAGGAGCTTATGGTCTTGGGAAAATATGAGAGAACTAGGAAATGTAGGGAATCAGGATCTTCTAGGCTAAATGATAAATAGCACTGAAGTTGGATAAGGAAACAACAAGCAAACTGAATATTGTCTATTATTGCATGTACTCTCTAACCTAGGGGTTCTCAAACTTTTTGGTCTCAAAAATTCTTTATGTGGCTAGGCACAGTGGCTCATGTCTGTAATCCTCCCACTTTGGGAGGCCAAGATGGGAGGATTTCTTGAACCCAGGAGTTTGAGACCAGCCTAAGCAACATAGAGAGATACCATTGTTAAAAATCAATCAATCAATCAATCAATATTTTTTTAAACTTCATGCTGCTTTTGTAGGTATCTATTAATATTTATTATATTAGAAACTAAACTGTATTTAATAATACTTATATTAATTCATTTTAAAAATGACAATATGCCTTCAGGGATGTGGCAGGGCCTTTGTCTCCTTGTACCCACAAACTGAGCTTAGTTTCACTCTTCACTGCTCTGTGCGCTCCACTCAGGGAGGCCCAGGTGACTCTGCCACAGCCACTGTCTTCTGTGACCTGCAGGAATTAGGAGATCCATAGGGAAGATGCCAGGGTACTCAGAAGCTAGGAGATGGGTTAATGGGGACTAAGGATCAAAGAGTCAGAATCAATTTCTTTTCCAAGATGGATGACTAGATGCAGCCTCAATTTTTTGGAATAGTTTCAGTAGGAATAGTACCAGCTCTTCTTTGTACATCTGGTAGAATTCAGCTGTGAATTCCTCTGATCCTGGACTTCTTTTTGGTAGGTTGGTAGGCTATTTACTGATTCAATTTCAGAGCTCATTATTTGTCTGTTCAGGGAATCAATTTCTTCCTGGTTCAGTTTTGGGAGGATATGTGTTTTCAGGAATTTCCATCTCTAGGTTTCTAGTTTGTATGCATAGACATGTTTATAGTTTCTAATGGTTGTTTTTATTTCTTTGGGGTCAGTGATAACACCCCCTTTTGTCATTTCTGATTATGTTTATTTGGATCATCTTTCCCTTCTTTATTAGTCTAGCCAGTGGCCTTTTTAATTAAAAAAAAACTCCTGGTTTTGTTGATGTTTTGAATGGTTTTTAGAGTCTCAGTTTCCTTCAGTGCAGCTCTGATTTTGGTTATTTCTTATCTTCTGCTAGGTTTGGGGTCGACTTGCTGTTGCTTCTCTAATTCTTTCCGTTGTAATGTTAAGTTGTTAATTTAAGATCTTTCTAACCTTTTTATGTGGGTGGTTAGTGCTATGAATTTCCCTCTTAACACTACCTTAGCTGTGTTCTAGAGATTCTGGTATGTTGCATCTTTATTCTTATTAGTTTCAAAGAACCTACTGATTTCTGTCTTTATTTCATTATTTATGCAAAAGTCATTCAGGAGCATGTTGTCTAGTTTCCACATAATTGTATGGTTTAAGCAATTTTCTTATTCTTGACCTCCATTTTTATTGCACTGTTGTTTGGTATTTCATTTCTTTTTTATTTGCTGAGAATTGTTTTATGTCCAATTATGTGGTCAATTTTAGAGTATGTGCCATGTGGCAATGAGAAGAATGCATATTATGTTGTTTTGGGGTAGAGAGTTCTGTAGAAGTCTATCAGATCAATTTGGTTAGTATTGAGTTCAGTTCCTGAATATCTTTGATAATTTTCTGCCTCAGTGATCTAATTCTGTCAGTGGAGTGTTGCAGTCTCCCATTATTATTGTGTAGGAATCTAAATATCTTTGTAGGTCTCTAAGAAATTCCTTTATGAGTCTGGGCACTCCTGTGTTGGGTGCATATATATTTAGAATAGGTACATCTTCTTGTTGAATTAAACCCTTGACCATTATGTAATGCCCTTCTTTGTCTTATTTGATCTTTGTTGATTTAAAGTCCATTTTATCTGAAATTAGAATTGCAACCCCTGCATTTTCCTGATTTCCATTTGCTTGGTAGATTTTTCTCCATCTCTTTGTTTTGAGCCTGTGGGTATCATTACATTTGATATAGGTCTCTTGAAGATAGCATACCATTGGGTCTTGCTTTATTATCCAGCTTGCCACTCCGTGCCTTGTAAGTGGGCCATTTAGCCCATTTACATTCAGGATTATTACTGATATGTGTGGATTTCATTCTGTCATTGTGTTAGCTGGTTATTATGCTGGCCTGTTTGAAAAACTACATTTATTAATATCACTATCAATCTTATTAAAATAATATTTACATGTTGGGAAACTATCAAGTCACAATAAGGTTTCCAAAATTCACATTGTTGTTTTAAATCTTGACCTCAACCATTAAAACATCTGTTATTGGGGTATTTCCTTAAAATTACAGGATTACTTTGATCATTTTCAAGAAGGTGTCTGGCAGATAGCCAACTCTGAAAAACTATATTTTGCCCATTAGTCATTTTCTCCAGTGAAAATGGTATCCCATGAAAATGCAGCTAGTTTTTTTGCAACTCAAACAATCATACAAGTTCTTTTTCTCAATAAATTGTCATAGTTCAGTATAAGTGTTTCATGCACTCAAGGGTTAATATTTAATAAAAATTAATAACTTTTGCTGCTTTACCAAGGACATCCTTAAGTGAAATTTATATCTTACTACAAGTATGTACAGTGAAGAACACAATGACTGCTAGTACACTTAGTTGTCACTGCCTTCATTCATGTAAAGATGCCAGCAGTTTTGCCCAACATTGCTTTTGCACAATCAGCCTAAATGTCAACACAGTGAAAATGGCAAAGAATATTGGGTAAATATAGAGGTCCATGGACCATACTTTGAGAATGCTTGCTCTAACACATCTCAGCCTTGCACTCAGTGCAAGAGAACTAGGTCTGAAAGGAGGAGGACTGATGTATAGGATGGAGCTAACTTCAAACAAACACAACATCACTCACCATAATGCTCCAAATATTTTTAACAGCTAACAGTTAATGAAATAAAAGTAAGTATTCAATTAATTTGAATGAATATATACTTAAAGCTTGAATCTTTTTCCCTTTAGTACATGCTCCTTTGGATTGAAAAAAATAATAAAAATTCTAGAATAATGCATTAAAAATCATTGCAATTCTGTTCACTAAATTTCAATTTAAAGATTTTACATAATTATTTAAGTCTAAGTAGCTTCAACTCTCAATCTATATGCTGAGTTTTCTTACAGAAAAGGAAAAGGTTGACCTAGATATCTTGATGGATGCAGCAAAAGCTTTTACAGGTGAGTGAGAATTTATATAAGACATAATAAAATTGAGATATTGATGCTTTGTAGATAACTACCTTTTAAAGCAGTAGTTCACCCCTCCAGAAATCATTGATAAGTTCATTCTGCTCTTTTACCACTTATTGATAATTTTGTCTTGTTGACAACATTTTGGAATATTAAAGATTTAGAAAAAGTGTGAGTACTCTTAAAAAGAGGTATTAACTTGTCTAATGTGTAGGCCAATCATGTGTTCATTTCACTACTGTTTAAAAATATCAGCGAACACAGTGAATCTCAGTGTGAAGTTTTCACATCAGGAAATGTGATCACTATGAACAATTAGTCCCATAATTCAGGCCATGAAGTAGAAACAGAAATATTACTTGCAGGTAGAATTACATAGATTCTATATACCATCTGTCTTAATCCATGCATGCTGCTATAACAAAATATCACAAACTGGGTGATTCAAAAGTGATAGAAATTTCTTTCTCAAAGTTCTAGAGGCTGAGAAGTCCAAGATAGATCAAGGCAAGTTTGATGTCTAGTGAGGGTCACTCTGTGCTTCAAGATGGTGCCTTAAACATTGTGTCCTCACATGAGGAAGGGCAGACAGACAAAAAAAAAAAGGGACTGATTGCTATATGAGACATCTCTTATAAGGGCCTTAATCCAATTCACAAGGGAGGAATCCCTACAACCTAACCACTTCCTAAAGACCCTACCTCTTAATACTATTGCATCTGAGGTTAAGTTTCAACATGAATTTTGGAAGGGACACAAACACTTAAGCCATAGCACGTCATAAGTCACTGAGCCACCCCCCTGTTGCTCCATGTTATCCTGATGCATACCCAGATGAGAAGTGTTATCTGCTTATTTGAAATAAAGAATGCTTTCAGTTACTGAATCTCAAAATAACTCTATGTAAGGTGAAGTCAACTCATATATGTATACCTCATTGTGCAGTTAGAAATAGTGCTGCACTGGATTACATTTTTTATAACTTGGAATAATTAAATTTCTTAATATTTTCTTCTGAAACAATTCTCATCTATTCAAAGGAGAAAAGGTTGAAGCTAATAACTTAAAAAATGTGCTGAGCAACATGGGGATTGAGCTAACGGAAAAAGAACACTCAATGCTGTTAAACAGTCTGCCAATCTGTGGTGAGTATTTAGCATACTGTCATGGTGCTTGTTCATGGAGCTGTGGTAGCATAGTCTTCTGGGCAAGAACTGTGAGAAAGCCTCTGTATTCTAGAGAACCCTGAAGAGGATTCTCTAGAGAGACAGAACTAGTGGGAGGGAGGGAGGAATAGATGGTTGGATAGCTAGATAGATAGATAGATATAGATAGATAGATAGATAGATAGATAGATAGATAGATAGATAGACAGACAGACAGATAGATAATGTTTATTAAGGAGTATTAACTCACAGGATCACAGGTTCCACAATAGGCCATCTGCAAGCTGAGTAGCAAGGAGAGCCAGTCCGAGTTCCAAAACTGAAGGACTTGAAGTCCAACATACAAGAGCAGGAAGCATCCAGCAGGGGAGAAAGTTGTAGGCTGGGAGGTTAGGCCAGTCTCGTCTTTTCACATTTTTCTGCCTGCTTTGTATTCTAGCCATGCTGGCATCTGATTAGATGGTGCCCACCCAGATTAAGGGTTGGTCTGCCTTTCCCAACTTGCTGATTCAAATGTTAATCTCCTTTGTCAACACCCTCACAGACACACTCAGGATCAATACTTTGCATCCTTCAATCCAATCAAGTTGACACTCAGTATTAACTATGACACCCCTTAAGAAATGAAATTCTGGCATAAGAAACTCTGTTTTTGGCTGGGCGTGGTAGCTCACACCTGTAATCCCAACACTTTGGGAGGCTGAGGTGAGCAGATCAGCTGAGGTCAGGAGTTCAAGACCATCCTGGCCAACATGGGAGACCCTGTCTCTACTAAAAATGCAAAACGAATAAGCTGGGCATGGTGACAGATGCCTGTAGTCCCTACTCTGGAGGATGAAGCATGAGAATCACTTGAACTTGGGAGGCAGAGGTTGCAGCAAGCCAAGATAGTGCCACTGCACTTCAACCTGGGCAACACAGTGAGACTCCATCTAAAAAAGAAAAGAAAAGAAAGAACCCCTGTTCTTGTCACTTATGTTTTAATCTGGAAATGAGAAAGTTCTCTCTTTTGCATTCAGCCAGTAGGCCTCTGCTAAATATTTAATAGCAACACACTAAAGTCTTCTGTAGTCAGGTAGCATCCCCCCAATGCACCGAACATCTTCAGTCAGCCTTTCTATTACCCCACACTCCAGCAATTAAAAGGGAAAACCACATGAAAGCAGGGGGCCTCCAGGACTGTGTGCTTATACTGTCAGTATCCAATCTGGTCAGTAGCACAGACAGCCCCTCAAAGGTTCCCCATCCTGGGCACTTGGACAGAACTACCCATAAAGACCCCGGAGGTCAGCCTGTGCTTCAGAACTGTGCTTCCTGCCCAGTTCTAGAGACCCCAGTAGATATCCTTTCCCCTATCACTCCTTGCCCCAATTTTCCCCAGGCAAGAGTAAGGTTGCACATTACCAAAGGGGATAGTGCCCTTGGAGCAGAAGTTGCACCCTGGGCAGCAAATGTTCAGTATCCATTTGAATTCATCCCATATATATATATATTTTTTTTTTTGAGACAGAATCTCACTCTGTCTCCCCAGGCTGAAGTGCAGTGGCACAATCTCGGCTCACTACAACCTCCATCTCCTGGGTTCAAGTGATTCTTCTGCCTCTGCCTCCTGAGTGGCTGGGATTACAGGTGCCCAGCACCATGCCTAGCTAATTTTTTGTATTTTTAGAAGAGGCAGAGTTTCACCATGTTGGCCAGGCTGGTCTCGAATTCCTGATCTCAAGTAATCTGCCCACGTCAGCCTCCCAAAGTGCTAGGATTGCAGGTGTGAGCCACCATGCTCGGCCGGCCCACCCCACATATTCTTAAGGCTGCGGTTACTCATTTCGTCCAGCACTTCCTCCAGATTGTTCTCTCAAAGGTCCAGTTATGAGAGTTGTAGCCTTCTTAGGAGTTTGGTTCTGAGAGAACAGGGATGAGAATGCAGATGGATTGTAACAGAGACTACTACAGACACATGCCAGGCATTGAGGAGTTTTTCAATACTACAGATACTCCTGCCACAGGATGGAGACCTCTGGAACAGACAGGTTGCATAAGCCTGAGTTGTGGTGGTGCATGAGGCCTCTGTTCTCCATTCTAATTAAATTTTATCTCCGTTTATGGAAGGAGTTTGTGCAGAAAACAAAAATATTTTTAATTTTGTATTTAAATATTTTTTATCACTGTTCAAGTCAATAACTATTTTTCATATCATCCCTTTAGGATCTTCAATTAGGGAATAAAGATAGGAACACCTCATGGGCCTAGAGCATAGGCAGGGAAAGGAGAGAAGGGCAAAGTGCAAGAAAAGAAGAAGAAAGGAAGAAGAAGGAGAGAAGAAAGAAGGAAGAAGAAGAGGAGGAGGAAGAAGAAAGAAGAGGAAGAGGAGGAGGAAGAAAGAAGAAAGGAGGAGGAAGAAGAAGAAGAAGAAGAAGGAGGAGGAGGAGGAGGAGGAGGAGGAGGAGGAGGAGGAGGGAAGGGAGAAGGGGGAAGAGGGAAGAGGGAAGAGGGAAGAAGTAGCTGGCCACAGTGGCTTATGCCTATAATCCCAACACTTTGTGAGACCAAGGCGGGTGAATCACTTGAGGCCATAAGTTCGAGACCAGCCTGGCCAAGATGGTGAAACCCCGTCTCTACTAAAAATACAAAAATTAAGCAGGCCCAGTGGTGCACACCTGTAATTCTAGCTGCACAGGAGGCTGAGGCAGAAGAGAGATCACTTGAATCCGGGAGATGGAGGTTACCATGAGCTGAGATAGCACCACTGCACTCCAGCCTGGGTGACATAACAAGACTCTGTCTCAAAAAAAAAAAAAAAAAAAGCAACACCTCTGTGTGTGCGTGTGTGTTTAAGGCACATCAACTACTGCTATGTGTTTCAGCTAGGGGATAGATTGACCACATTAAGAGCAGTTCTTATCTTTTTTATTATTCAAGGGTGAAATAGAGTAAATTTCTAGGTGAATCATGTCTTATAAAATTAAAGAGTTTCTTATACTTTTTTTAACTTTAATTTTACCATATCTTACAGATGGTAAGGTGTATAAGAAAAAATTACTGGATAGTGTGAAGCCTCTCAAAGGTAAGAGTATGAGAACAGCGGCTAAAATGTAATTGTGCTTTACGTTTGCTTTTTTGAATTTCTTACTGATTAGAATCTCGCTGTTCCACTTGTTATATGTAAATTTTTGGTGCTGCAAAAGAAGTAGCACTCGAATATTAATTTTCTCAATAAGACAATTTACTTCTATAGAGGGTGCGTCTCACAGATGGAGCAATGGCGAACGCACACTTGAACAGGGGAGGAGAAGAAATTCTTATCCCTGATGCAGTCCCTGCTGCTGTGTTGTTCACCTGTTAGCTACGGTTAGACTGCACAGTCTAAGCTAATTCCAATTGGCTATTTTAAAGAGAACAGGAGTATGAGCCAGAGTGGCAGAGTGAGTGGTTTGGTGGGAAAAACGATTATGGCAGAGCAGGTGATGGGGGGCGGGGGGAGGTGACTCAGGTCAAAGCAGGTGACGGGGATGAGTCAGGATGGAGCAGATGACTGGAGCAGGTGATCAGGATGAGTCAGGACAGAGCAGGGGACAGGCAAACAGATGGGAACTGCTGATTAGAACTGGCAGGGAAGTTGTTTACCAAAACTAGAGGCAAGGGGGCACAGAGAACCAGGAAGTTAAACTTTAAAATGGAGAATTAAAGAATAAGAGAGCCGAACATACTGACATAATGATTCTTTGAAGAGAAACTTGGAGTTCACTCTATCTAACATGCTATTTACTGATTCTGAATTTATGCCTCATAACCTACCATCCTTCTTTTGGTATAGCTATGTTTGAGCTGTTAGTAATATGTCACTGTAGCAAGTTTGAAATTCTGCTTTCAGCATGCACGATGGCTCACATCCCTAATCTAAGCACTTTAAGAAGCCAAGGATAAAAGATCACTTGAACCCAGGAGTTCAAGACCAGCCTGGGCAACTTAGAGAGACCCTATCTCTTCACAAAATAAGAAAATTAGCTGGCCTGCTGGCAGGCATTGTGGCCCCAACTACTTCGGAGGCTGAGGCAGGAGGATCACTTGAGCCTAGGAAGTCAAGGCTGCAATGAGCCAGGATCATGCCACGGCACTCCAGCATGGTGACAGAGCAAAATCCTATCTTAAAAATAAAAAAGAAATTCTGCTTTCTTTTAGGTTTGTTATCTGATCACAATTCATCGAATTTGTCTAATTCTTTTTCATCCATGATTATTTCAATTGAAAATTATAGTTCAGTGTTGAGGGAGCATTTTCTCTTCTCAATTCTGACACTATCTGAGTGGTCAATATATTATTTCACTCTCCACTTAAAATAAATACATCTTTAAAGCTGGCATCTTCTGGGCCAGGCACGGTGGCTCAGGCCTGTAATCCCAGCACTTTGGGAGGCCAAGGCAGGGATCACCTGAGGTCAGGAGTTTGAGACTAGGCTAGCCAACATGGTGAAAACCGTCTCTACTAAAAATATAAGAATTAGCTGAGTGTGGTGGCATGCACCTGTAATCCCAGCTACTTGGGAAGCCAAGGCAGGAGAACCACTTGAACCTGGGAGGCAGAGGTGGCAGTAAGCCGAGATCCTGCCATTACATTCCAGGACAACAAGAGTGAGACTCTGTCTCAAAAATAATAATAATAACAATAAAGCTAGCATTTTCCACTTCTTGAAATTACTTGTATTTCTTATTCCATTCTCTTAATTCCTAAGGAAAAAAAGTCAATGTCAGTAATCTGGAAACTCTTCTGAAGAACATGGAAATTGAAGTTGGGAAAGAGGAATATGAGGACCTACTGAACCATCTGCCAGCTGATGGTAAGTGTTTCAGATCCCACTGTACCTAGGAGAAACATAGGAAATACTTCAAACATACCTAAAAACAGAGAACAATGTAACAAACACTGTGTGCCCACTGGCCAGAGTTAACAAATGTTACTATTTTACCATACTTGCTTCATACATTCTCCTACCTCCTTTCCTCTTTCCCTCCTTCCCTTACTTCCCTTACTTACTTCCCAAGTAAACCTTTTTATAATAAGACAAAATTTCATTAATAACTCAATAAGACCATTTTAACTAGACAAAACTGTCAGAGGCAAAACTAGAATAATTCTTTAGGAAGAAATTGCTAAGGAATGAGTCTCTGACTAAGATTTCCTTATTAGATGTCTCTTCCCCTTGAAAAACAAGCTTCCATTGGAAAGCAAGACAGCACATCTTTCAGCAGAGCCAGAACATGCCAACCCAAAATAAATAGTTTTCCTCCCCTAATCCAGGGTTTCTGTTCTCAGCTAGTGATGGGCGGTGAACTCAAGTAGGCCACTGCTGTCAGCAAACATCTTCCATGCTACCTTCACCTGTAGCTGGCCCTAACGTAGAAAACAGTTTTGGCCTAATTTGTAGTTTTTGTTTTGTTTTGTTGAGACTGAGTCTTGCTCTGCTGACATGTAGTGGTACAATCTTGGCTCACTGCAGCCTCCACCTCCCAGGTTCAAGCAATTCTCATGCCTCAGTCTCCTGAGTAGCTGGGATTACAGGCATACACTACTACGCCCAGCTAATCTTTTTTTTTTTTTGAGACAGAGTCTCACTCTGTCACCCAGGCTGGAGTGCAATGGTGGTACGATCTCAGCTCACTGCAACCTCTGCCTTTCAGGTTCAAGTGATTAGCCTGCCTCAGCCTCCCAAGTAGCTGGAATTACAGGTGTGTGCCACCATGCCAGACTAATTTTTGTTATTTTTATTAGAGATAGGATTTCACCATGTTGGCCAGGCTGGTCTCATACTCCTGACCTCAAGTGATCTGTCTGCCTTGCCCTCCCAAAGTGCTGGGATTACAGGCGTGAGCCACCACGCCCAGCCGTAATTTGTAGTTTAAAACCTCACACTCCCTGGGCTTAACAACATTGATAATTATCCATAATTTTGTCTGGCCCTTCCTCCTATCATGAAAAAAATTACCATAAATTACTGTTTAATTGCAATATTGTCCCTACACATTTACTAGGAATGCTAAAAAATGCATCCTGATGGAAAATATTGTTACTGATGAGGTATATTTTGGAATCCTTTATTTTTTTATGACAAATTTTTTTCTCATCCAACAGTGTGACTGTTTCTATACCACTGAATTCTTTCATTTGTTTAGCACATACTATACACAAAACACTGAACTAGAGAGTGGAAAATTTTAACCCAGTAGTAGTATAATAAAATTAAGGCATAATTTCTGCACTCAACTAGGTTACAGTCTTGAGGGGTAGGGGTGGGGAACATAAGCAAGACTGGAGTTGAAGAAGATAGCATTCTTTCAGGGTTTAACGGTTCACTGTTTATGTACATAAGTGACTTCTAGGTTTCAAATTCAATCATGTCTATTAAGACATGCTCCCCTTATGGGTCTGAAGAAGAGAAAGATCTACAGAAGGGATTACTATTAAACTTGCATCACCTCAATGTTAAGAGTCATTTCATACTTTATAGAAAGTGGTATTAGATATTCACTTTAAACTTACAGCTTGATCTTTTTCTATCCTCTGTTTCTTCTTCACTTTGAGTTCAAAGAATTACCAGAGAAAAATAGGAAAAATAGCTGTATTCCAACCCTTTAATTACAACTTAAATTTGCATGTCAGTTATCTAAGATTTGGTCTCTATGTCTGACTTGTCTTTTCTTCCAGAAAATGAAATGGTTGATGTGAATATGGTGATGGATGAAGCAAAAGCTTTTACAGGTGAGTCAGAAGTCATGGTGAGGACATTCATTTTTAACTAAGCCCTTAATGCTCTATAGAGAAAAAATTTAAATGTTTTTGAACAGTAGTATTTGGCTGGACATGTTGGCTCACTGTTGTAACCCCAGAACTTTTAGAGGCTGAGGCAGGATGATCACTTGAGGCCAGGAGTTCAACACCAGCCTGGGCAACAAAGCAAAACTATATCTCTACAAAAAAAAAAAAAGCGCAGGGGGGCATGGTGGCATGTGCCCATAGTCCCAGCTACTTGGGAGGCTGAGGTGGCTGAGCCCAGGAGTTTGAGGCCTCAGTGAGCTATGATTACCACTGCACTCCTGCCTGGGTGACAGAGCAAAAAACCTGTCTCATAAAAAATGTATTTAAACAGTAGCTTTCTCTTCAGGCTATCAGTGACATGCTAAATTGACACCCCTACACATTTAATGGTTAACTGTTTTATTTATTTATTTATTTATTTATTTATTTATTTATTTATTTATTTATTTTTTGAGACGGAGTTTTGCTCTTGTTACCCAGGCTGGAGTGCAATGGCGTGATCTCGGCTCACCGCAACCTCCGCCTCCTGGGTTCAGGCAATTCTCCTGCCTCAGCCTCCTGAGTAGCTGGGATTACAGGCACACGCCACCATGCCCAGCTAATTTTTGTATTTTTAGTAGAGACGGGGTTTCACCATGTTGACCAGGATGGTCTCGATCTTTTGACCTTGTGATCCACCCACCTCGGCCTCCCAAAGTGCTGATTACAGGCTTGAGCCACCATGCAGCCCAAATGTTTGTTTTATAATCTTACGCTTTGCTTTGGGATTTTTCCTGTAGAGACATACTA
Source organism: Callithrix jacchus (assembly GCF_049354715.1). NCBI lineage: Eukaryota > Metazoa > Chordata > Mammalia > Primates > Cebidae > Callithrix > Callithrix jacchus. The sequence goes on from NC_133506.1 coordinate 87,603,888, forward strand.
CGTAAGGTTGTGAACAATAATGTTTTTCCACTTTATATTGTTTAAACAACCAAAATATAAGTCAGTTTCAAGTCTCAAGGTGAAAACTTATGCAAGCTAGCCAAGAAATATGCTTACCTGTCAAAAGACCCCATAATCCAGGTAATATGATAGTATTTGCCTTGTATCTGAATTATATGAGCTATTATTTCTCTTGAATTAAAAGTATAAATTCTCAACAGATTTTGTACTGTTCAGAAACAGAATTCATACTTTTAATGCAAGAGAAAGAAAAGAGAAGGAAAAGCTCATATGTCCTTGCATCCACATGTCCTTTGAATCTATGTAGTTTATCAGGTTTCATTCGGCCTCCTAAAGTGCTGGGTTTACAGGTGTGAGCCACCATGCCTGGCCAGTAATTTTTTCATAATTTGAAATCATTATTCTTTTCCTAAAATTCTTATTTGTTAACAATTCTCATCTTTTCAAAGGAGAGAAAGTTAGTGTCAGTAATCTGTGCAATGTGCTGAGGAAAATGGGGCTTGTACTCACTGATAAGGACCACAAGAAGCTGCTGAAAACTCTGCCAATTCGCAGTGAGTATTTAGCACATCCTTTGAAGCTTGGATTTAGGGGCTTGTGTGTGGGAACTCCTTAAATTATACATGTATATGTCCAGCAAAACTTCTTTAGAAAGCACAGTTCTCACACCAAAAGAAATCTTGGCCAGACTCGGTGGCTCATGCCTGTAATCCCATCACTTTGGGAGGCAGAAGTGGGACGATCACAAGGTCAGTCTGTCTCTCTTAAAAAAAAAAAAAAAAAAAGAAAAAAGAAAGAAAAAGAAAAGAAAAGAAATCTTGTTGCCTGTTCTGTTGCTTATATTTTAATACTGAAAGCTAGCAACATCTCTCACTGGCGGTATCCCACCATCCAGGCTAAATTATCCTGTCACCCTGGGAGCACTTCCTAATCTCATCATGACCAATGAGAAGGAAACCAGGGAAGAAAGAGAAGGAAGAAAAAAGACAGAAACAGGGAAATAACTGTATTTAATTCAACCAATGGATAGATTTATAACAGGGAAAGCGTTCTTTATCTTTGTTTTCATTCTTACTTAGGTATAAAAGAGAAGAAACTTCCAAATAAATTGGAAGGTTTTTTTTCCCTGAAATTATGGATGCTATGTTGTCTTTATGCTGATTTCGTTAGTCTTCCCATCATTTAACCCATATTCTGAATTATGTCTTATCTTACAGCTAGTGGAAAGGTATATAAGAATAGATTGCTCAAAGGTGTGAAGGCCCTCAACGGTGAGTAGGAAGCATGGTGAAAGAACAAGTAAAAAAAATCTTGGCCAGGTGCAGTGGCTCATGCCTGTAATCCCAGCACTTTGGGAGGCTGAGGCGGGTGGATCATGAGGTCAAGAGATTGAGACCATCATAGTCAACATGGTCTCTACTAAAAATACAAAAATTAGCTGGGCATGGTGGTGCAGCCTGTAGTCCCAGCCACTCGGGAGGGTGAGGCAGGAAAATTGCTTGAACCTAGGAGGCAGAGGTTGCGGTGAGCCAAGATCGCGCTATTGCACTCCAGCCTGGGTAACAAGAGTGAAACTCCATCTAAAAAAAAAAAATTCTTATGTTTGGTATTTTCTTTTAAATGTTCCAACTTTACTTCCTGCCAATTTACTGATTCATTGTTAAGACAAAACTTATCTTCTTTGAATGTATTGGATTTTTGGGATATAAGTTAAAACATCATATCACTATAAGAAGTTTCTAACACTGTTTTCTGGCTAGCCTTATATAAATTAGTTGTTGTTTCAACCATGAGTCATTAGACCTGCCTACTCCTCTCTATTAACCTCTCAGGGAAAACCAAAGCAGAGACCCTGAATCAGTATTAAGAAAAATACCCTATCTTTCCATACTAACTCTATGTAAATAATTATTATTTCAATTGTCAATTAGAAAAAGATGTTTTAGAACACTAAAATATTATGAGAAAACTATGCAACTCTAACCACTTTAAAAGAAAAACTGACACAGGCTGGCACAGTGGCTCATGCCTGTAATCTCAGCACTTTGGGAGACCAAGGAAGGCAGATCACTTGAGGCCAGGAGTTTAAGACCAGACTGGACAACATAGTGAGACCCCATCTCTACAAAAAATGTTAAAATTACCTGGGCATGGTGACACACACCTATAGTCCTACCTACTCAAGAGACTAAGGCAGAACGATTGCTTGAGCCCAGGAGTTCAAGGCTGCATGCAGTAAGCTATGATCACAACACTGCACTCCATCCTAGGCTACAGAGAAAAACCCTGTTTCTAAACGAAAAAAAGAAATGGAAGTTCTCATATCTTCCACAAATCCCCTCCTCATAAAGATAAATACTGTTAACAATTCAGCAGTTATCTTTCTCAATTCTTTCCAACTTTTAACAGACATATCTAAATCTAGGGACACACACACACAATTAATAGTTTCTTTGTATTCTTGTGCTTTACCCTCCAATTAGGGTTTCTGATGCATGACCATGATTAACACTTTTCACTCTTAAACATCAATACTCATATTCTTATTCCATGCCCTTCTTTCTTAAGGGCCAAAGGTCAAAATAAAAAAAATGGAGACATTTTTGGTAAACATGGGAATTAAAATCAAGGAAGAGGAACTTGAGGAACTCATGTCCCAACTACCAACTGAGGGTGAGTATTACAAATATCCCTATGTTCTTCACAGAAACATTAAGCCCCTCCATTAGAGTGCTGAAATTAGCCTTTTTTCAAGTAAATGTAAAAATTTAATTCTGACTCATGATGAAATACCATCTTCAAAAATGTTTTTGAAAAGATATGTCAGGGATGCCACTTGAAGCCTCAGTCATGCCTGGGAATGCCACACACTTGAGTTGAAAGAAAAATGAATCGAAGGGAACATTTAAGAGAAAACTTAAGAAAGTCAGAAGTCAAGCCTGTAATCCCAGCACTTTGGGAGGCCGAGGCGGGTGGATCACAAGGTCGAGAGATCGAGACCAACCTGGTCAACATGGTGAAACCCCGTCTCTACTAAAAATACAAAAAATTAGCTGGGCATGGTGGCGCGTGCCTGTAATCCCAGCTACTCGGGAGGCTGAGGCAGGAGAATCGCCTGAACCCAGGAGGCGGAGGTTGCAGTGAGCCGAGATCGCGCCATTGCACTCCAGCCTGGGTAACAAAAGCGAAACTCCGTCTCAAAAAAAAAAAAAAAAAAGAAAGTCAGAAGTCAAATGATAAATTGAAAATGAATAATTGCAAACCAAATGCTAATATCCCTAAGGTAGCAAAAGCCCTTGTACACTGATAAGAAACATACTATAATAGAAAAATAGGCAAATATACAAATAGGTAACTCATAGAAGAGGAAATATAATGTAAATATCCAATAGCATATGAAAAGATGTTTAACCTCACCAATAATCATGAAAATGCAAGATAAAACACAATACAACACTATGTTAACTCATTGGGCTGGCAAAACTTAACAAGATTGGTAATATTTAGTTCTTTTTTTTTTTTGTACTCATGCTAGGTGATACACATTTAAAGAGGCTAGGTGTGGTGGCTCACTCTTGTAATCTCAGCACTTTGGGAAGCCAAGGCGAGCTGCTTCCCAGCTAGTTTGAGATCATCTGAGGTTAGGAGTTTGAGACCAACCAGGCTAACATGGTGAAACCCTGTCTCTATTAAAAATACAAAAATTAGCTGGGTGTGGTGGCATGCGCCTGTAATCCCAGCTACTTGGGAGGCTGAGGCAGGAGAATTGCTTGAACCTGGGAGGCAGAGTTGTATTGAGTTGAAATGGTGCCACTACACTCTAGCCTGGGTAGCAGAGTGAGACTCCAAAAAAAAAAAAGTTTAAAGACTACTTTGGCTGCCCCATGGAAAATGAGGGAAGAAGGAATTGGAGACAGGAATTGGAAATGGGTGGGGGAGTAAGTAGAGCTGCTGCTTTTAGCTGGGGAGACTGTACATTGCTCACCTCTGGACTGTGGTATGAATGGCGTACCCTAGGATTGTTCAACATGATGGCCCTGAGGTCTGGGTACAAGATGATGGTAGCTTGGACTAGGACATGAGCAGATACGTGGAAGAGAAATTGATATATTCTGGATATATTTGGAAGCTGAGTTGATAGGACATGCTAATAATTTACCTGTAGAGAGGGAGAAGGGAATGAGAGCAACCTCAGATTACAGTGACCTGAGTGACAGGGTGGGGGTGCTCTTTACTGAGATAGGGAAGATTGGTGTGGGAGTAGCTGGTATGTAGGGAAAAATCTAAAGAATTTTTATTATTTAGTTCTTATGAAAATATTTAGTAATGGTAAATGGTAAAAATATGGTAATATTTACTTCTTATGAAAATATGAGGAAAGGGACTTACTGATAAATTTGCCATTGCTATATATACTTTTTAAAAAGTCAGCTGACAGTGTCTAACGGGGAAAAAGTTTTCTCTTTTCCCTGGTGAATCCAGCGTATACGCTCCTCTTGTAGTATATACTATTTCTTTGTGTTGGGTCCTGGTCCCTGTTTTGCCACAGAGTTGCTGACAAATAATTTAACACCACTTAATCTTAGTTCCTTCATATGGAAAATGGGAGTTTAACTAAATGAGGCTCTATGATCACTTCTTGCTCTGAAATTAATATATATAATGCATGTAATACAGTCTAGACTAGTCAGTAAATGTCTGATGATGGATGGTGGTGTGGTGGTGATGCTAATGGGGAAGATAGAAACGTTGTTGAAGAACAGGATGAAGAAGAAAAGAAATTCTATTATCTATGAATCCATTTTTCCTGATATAAAAATATTTCTTAATAGAATACATATTTGGTTCTTAATTATTAATTTTATATAAATAAATAAGACAAGATGCAATTTAAAACCTCCTATAAGAAACAGCACTGGGCCGTCTTCCCTGTCTTCCTTCTCTCTACTCCTGTCCTTGTTGTTCAGTATCTCTAATATAGATCAAGGGCTTTTGACTTGATGTCATAGACTCCTTTGGAAATCTGATGAATGGATCACTTCTGATTATAATGTTTTAAAATGTATAAAATAAAATAATAGGATTACAAAGAAACTATATTAAAATATAATGTATCAAAACATTAAAATATAAATTATTAGTACTTATTAAAACACTTATTTAACACTTTCTAGTAGCAGATCAAATTATTTTTTTCTTAATTTTTTATTGGATTTTGGGTTTTGGGGTACATGAGCAGAGCATGCAAGACAGTTGCGTAGGTACACTCATGGCAGTGTGCTTTGCTTTCCTTCTCCCCTTCACCCACATTTGGCATTTCTCCCCAGGCTATCCCTCCTCACCTCCCCCTCCCACTGGCCCTCCCCTTTTCCCCCCAATAGACCCCAGTGTTTAGTACTCCCCTTTCTGTGTCCATGTGTTCTCATTTTTCATCACCCGCCTATGAATGAGAATATGCGGTGTTTCATTTTCTGTTCTTGTGTCAGTTTGCTGAGGATGACGTTCTCCAGATTCATCCATGTCCCTACAAACGACACAAACTCATCATTTCTGATTGCTGCATAATATTCCATGGTGCATATGTGCCACATTTTTCCAATCCAGTCTATTATCAATGGGCATTTTGGTTGATTCCAGGTCTTTGCTATTGTAAACAGTGCTGCAATGAACATTCGTGTACATGTGTCCTTATAGTAGAACGATTTATAGTCTTTTGGATATATACCCAGTAATGGGATTGCTGGGTCAAATGGAATTTCTATTTCTAAGGCCTTGAGGAATCGCCACACTGTCTTCCACAATGGTTGAACTAATTTGCACTCCCAACAGTGTAAAAGTGTTCCTTTTTCTCCACATCCTCTCCAGCATCTGTTGTCTCCAGATTTTTTAATGATCGCCATTCTAACTGGCGTGAGATGGTATCTCAATGTGGTTTTGATTTGCATCTCTCTGATGACCAGTGACGATGAGCATTTTTTCATATGACTGTTGGCCTCATATATGTCTTCTTTCGTAAAGTGTCTGTTCATATACTTCACCCACTTTTGAATGGGCTTGTTTGTTTTTTTCCTGTAAATCTGTTTGAGTTCTTTGTAAATCCTGGATATCAGCCCTTTGTCAGATGGGTAAACTGCAAAAATTTTTTCCCATTCTGTTGGTTGCCAATCCACTCTAGTGACGGTTTCTTTTGCCGTGAAGAAGCTGTGGAGTTTGATTAGGTCCCATTTGTCTATTTTGGCTTTTGTTGCCAATGCTTTTGGTGTTTTGTTCATGAAGTCCTTGCCTACTCCTATGTCCTGGATAGTTTTGCCTAGACTTCCTTCTAGGGTTTTTATGGTGCCAGGTCTTATGTCTAAGTCTTTAATCCATCTGGAGTTAATTTTAGTGTAAGGTGTCAGGAAGGGGTCCAGTTTCTGCTTTCTGCACATGGCTAGCCAGTTTTCCCAACACCATTTGTTAAACAGGGAATCCTTTCCCCATTGCTTGTTTTTGTCAGGTTTATCAAAGATTATATAGTTGTAGATATGTTGTGTTGCCTCCGGTGCCTCTGTTTTGTTCCATTGGTCTATATCTCTGTTTTGGTACCAGTACCATGCTGTTTTGATTACTGTAGCCTTGTAGTATAGTTTGAAATCCGGTAGTGTGATGCCCCCCGCTGTGTTCTTTTTGCTTAGAATTGACTTGGCTATGCGGGCTCTCTTTTGGTTCCATATGAAGTTCATGGTGGTTTTTTCCAGTTCTGTGAAGAAAGTCAATGGTAGCTTGATGGGGATAGTGTTGATTCTGTAAATTACTTTGGGCAGTATAGCCATTTTCACGATATTAATTCTTCCTAACCATGAACATGGAATGTTTCTCCATCTGTTTGTGTCCTCTCTGATTTCGTTGAGCAGTGGTTTGTAGTTCTCCTTGAAGAGGTCCCTTACGTTCCTTGTGAGTTGTATTCCAAGGTATTTTATTCTTTTTGTAGCAATTGTGAATGGCAGTTCATTCTTGATTTGGCTTTCTTTAAGTCTGTTATTGGTGTAGACGAATGCTTGTGATTTTTGCACATTGATTTTATATCCTGAGACTTTGCTGAAGTTGCTTATCAGTTTCAGGAGTTTTTGGGCTGAGGCAATGGGGTCTTCTAGGTATACTGTCATTTCGTCTGCAAACAGAGACAATTTGGCTTCCACCTTTCCTATTTGAATACCCTTTATTTCTTTTTCTTGCCTGATTGCTCTGGCTAGAACTTCCAGTACTATATTGAATAGGAGTGGTGAAAGAGGGCATCCTTGTCTAGTGCCGGATTTCAAAGGGAATGCTTCCAGTTTTTGCCCATTCAGTATGATATTGGCTGTTGGTTTGTCATAAATAGCTTTTATTACTTTGAGATACGTTCCATCGATACCGAGTTTATTGAGGGTTTTTAGCATAAAGGGCTGTTGAATTTTGTCAAATGCCTTCTCTGCGTCAATTGAGATAATCATGTGGTTTTTGTTTTTGGTTCTGTTTATGTGGTGAATTACATTGATAGACTTGCGTATGTTGAACCAGCCTTGCATCCCCGGGATGAATCCTACTTGATCATGATGAATAAGTTGCTTGATTTGCTGTTGCAGTCGGCTTGCCAATATTTTATTGAAGATTTTTGCATCTATGTTCATCATGGATATTGGCCTGAAGTTTTCTTTTCTTGTTGGGTCTCTGCCGGGTTGTGGTATCAGAATGATGTTGGTCTCGTAAAATGATTTGGGAAAGATTCCCTCTTTTTGGATTGTTTGAAATAGTTTTAGAAGGAATGGTACCAGCTCCTCTTTTTGTGTCTGGTAGAATTCGGCTGTGAACCCATCTGGACCTGGGCTTTTTTTGAGTGGTAGGCTCTTAATTGCTGCCTCGACTTCTGACCTTGTTATTGGTCTATTCATAGTTTCAGCTTCCTCCTGGTTTAGGCTTGGGAGGACACAGGAGTCCAGGAATTTATCCATTTCTTCCAGGTTTACTAGTTTATGTGCATAGAGTTGTTTGTAATATTCTCTGATGATGGTTTGAATTTCTGTGGAATCTGTGGTGATTTCCCCTTTATCATTTTTTATTGCATCTATTTGGTTGTTCTCTCTTTTATTTTTAATCAATCTGGCTAGTGGTCTGTCTATTTTGTTGATCTTTTAAAAAAACCAGCTCTTGGATTTATTGATTTTTTGAAGGGTTTTTCGTGTCTCAATCTCCTTCAGTTCAGCTCTGATCTTAGTTATTTCTTGTCTTCTGCTGGGTTTTGAGTTTTTTTGATCTTGCTCCTCTAGCTCCTTCAATTTTGACGATAGGGTGTCAATTTTGGATCTCTCCATTCTCCTCATATGGGCACTTATTGCTATATACTTTCCTCTAGAGACTGCTTTAAATGTGTCCCAGAGGTTCTGGCATGTTGTGTCTTCGTTCTCATTGGTTTCGAAGAACTTCTTTATTTCTGTCTTTATTTCATTGTTTACCCAGTCAACATTCAAAAGCCAGTTGTTCAGTTTCCATGAAACTGTGCGGTTCTGGGTTGGTTTCTGTATTCTGAGTTCTAACTTGATTGCACTATGGTCTGAGAGGCTGTTTGTTATGATTTCAGTTGTTTTGCATTTGTTGAGCAGTGCTTTACTTCCAATTATGTAGTCAATTTTAGAGTAGGTGTGATGTGGTGCTGAGAAGAATGTGTATTCTGTGGATTTGGGGTGGAGAGTTCTGTAAATGTCTATCAGGTTTGCTTGCTCCAGGTCTGAGTTCAAGCCCTAGATATCCTTGTTGATTTTCTGTCTGGTTGATCTGTCTAATATTGACAGTGGAGTGTTAAAGTCTCCCACTATTATTGTGTGGGAGTCTAAGTCTCTTTGTAAGTCATTAAGAACTTGCCTTATGTATCTGGGTGCTCCTGCATTGGGTCCATATATGTTCAGGATGGTTAGCTCTTCTTGTTGTATCGATCCTTTTACCATTATGTAATGGCCTTCTTTGTCTCTTTTTATCTTTGTTGCTTTAAAGTCTATTTTATCAGAGATGAGAATTGCAACTCCTGCTTTTTTTTGCTCTCCATTTGCTTGGTAAATCTTCCTCCATCCCTTTATTTTGAGCCTTTGTGTATCCATGCATGTGAGATGGGTTTCCTGGATACAGCACACTGATGGGTTTTGTATTTTTATCCAATTTGCCAGTCTGTGTCTTTTGATTGGTGCATTTAGTCCATTTACATTTAGGGTTAATATTGTTATGTGTGAATTTGATACTGCCATTTTGATGCTAAGTGGCTGTTTTGCCTGTTAGTTGTTGTAGATTCTTCATTATGTTGATGCTCTTTAGCATTTAGTGTGATTTTGGAATGGCTGGTACTGGTTGTTCCTTTCTATGTGTAGTGCCTCTTTTAGGAGCTCTTGTAAAGCAGGCCTGGTGGTGACAACATCTCTGAGTACTTGCTTGTTCTCAAAGGTTTTTATTTTTCCTTCACTTCTGAAGCTCAGTTTGGCCTGGATATGAAATTCTGGGTTGAAAGTTCTTTTCTTTAAGAATGTTGAATACTGGCCCCCACTCTCTTCTGGCTTGTAGCGTTTCTGCCGAGAGATCTGCTGTGAGTCTGATGGGCTTCCCTTTGTGGGTGACCCGACCTTTCCCTCTGGCTGCCCTTAGTATTTTCTCCTTCATTTCAACCTTGTTGAATCTGACGATTATGTGCCTTGGGGTTGCTCTTCTTGCAGAATATCTTTGTGGTGTTCTCTGTATTTCCTGCATTTGAGTGTTGGCCTGTCTTGCTAGGTGGGGGAAGTTTTCCTGGATGATGTCCTGAAGAGTATTTTTCAGCTTGGATTCATTCTCTTCGTCCCCTTCTGGTACACCTATCAAACGTAGGTTAGGTCTTTTCACATAGTCCCACATTTCTTGGAGACTTTGTTCATTCCTTTTTGCACTTTTTTCTCTAATCTTGGTTTCTCGTTTAATTTCATTGAGTCGGTCTTCGACTTCAGTTATTCTTTCTTCTGCTTGGTCAATTAGGCTATTGAAACTTGTGCATGCTTCGCGAAGTTCTCGTATTGTGTTTTTCAGCTCCTTTAATTCATTCATATTCCTCTCTAAGTTATCCATTCTTGTTATCATTTCCTCATATCTTTTTTCAAGTTCCTTAGTTTCTTTGCATTGATTTAATACATGTTCTTTTAGCTCACAGAAGTTTCTCATTATCCACCTTCTGAAGTCTAATTCCGTCATTTTGTCACAGTCATTCTCCATCCAGCTTTGTTCCCTTGCTGGTGAGGAGTTTTGGTCCTTTCTAGGAGGCGAGGTGTTCTGGTTTCGGGTGTTTTCCTCCTTTTTGCGCTGGTTTCTTCCCATCTTTGTGGATTTATCCACTTGTCGTCTGCGTAGTTGCTGACTTTTCGATTGGGTCTCTGAGTGGACACCCAGATTGTTGATGATGAAGTATTTCTGTTACTTGGTTTTCCTTCTACCAGCCTAGCCCCTTCGCTGTATGACTGCTGAGGTCCACTCCAGGTCCTGCTTGTCTGGGGTGCACCTCTAGCAGCTGTGGCACAGTGAGGGATGCTACCCGTTTCTTTTTCTGCCTTCTTTGTCCCAGGATGATGCCTGCCAAATGTCAGTCTTTTGGATATAGAGGGGTCAGGGAGCTGCTTGAGGAGACAGTCTGTACTTTATAGGAGCTCAATTGCTGAGCTGTGAGCTCTGTTGTTCATTCAGGGCTGTTAGGCTGCTATGTTTGATTCTGCTGCAACAGAGCTCATTAAAAGAACCCTTTTTTTCTCAAATGCTCTGTGTTGGGGGGTTCGGGCTTTATTTTTGGATGTTCGTTGAGGTGTCCTGCCCAGCTAGGAGGCAGACTAGCCACTGTTTGCCTGCCAAGGCTCTGCCCTGCTGTTGTGTGGTTCGCCCTGTTACTGCAGGCTCTGCTGTTCTGCTGTGGTCTCTGCCACGCCCTGCGGTGGAGTCTCTCTGTTGTAGCGGGTTGCCTTGGCAACAGCTGGCTGCAGTGGGCGTGTATCTCAGTAGGGATGGGTTGCCTCGGCAACGGCTGGCTGCATCAGTAGTGAGCGTGTATCTCAGTTGGGGCGGGTTGCCTCGGTAATGGTGGACGCCCATCCCCCACAGCATCTCAAACCGTCTGCACGGGGATCGTTTGAAATCGCGGTTTTGTTCGTCTACCCCAAACGCTCTGTCCCTGCAATCCCCTGGGCTGGCCCACTGTCCAAGTCTCGTTCAGTCTCAAGTCCAGCCCTCTCAAGTCTCAGGTTGCCAGTTCAACAGGGCACCCAGACAAGCGCGCCCTGTGGGGAGCACTGGGTAGGGTCGGCCACCACCACCCCGGCTGCTGGCTTCGCCAGGCAGAGGTACTGCCTGGCGTCCCGCGTCTCCTTTATACTTGGGAATTTCCCCGTTCTGAGGGCTACAAAGATCAGTCTGGAAATGCAGCTCTGACTCACCTCTCCACGGATTCAATGAGAGCTCCAATCCTGGGTTGTTCTCACAGCGCCATCTTGAGTCCTCCCCTCAAATTATTCTTATAATTTTAAAGTAATGATGAGGGCCAGGTATGGTGGCTCACTCCTGTAATCCCAGCACTTTGGGAGGCCAAGGGCAGATCATTTGAGGTCAGCAGATTGAGACCAGCCTGGTCAACATGGTGAAACCCCATCTCTACTAAAAGTACAAAAAAATTAGCTGGCCATTGTGGTGCATACCTGTAATACCAGCTGCTAGGGAGGCTGAAGCAGGAGAATCATTTGAACCCAGGAGACAGAGGTTGCAGTGAGCCAAGATCACTCCACTGCACTCCAGCCTAGGCAACGGAATAAGACTCTGTCTCAAACAAATAAAATAAATAAAAAATAAAGTAATGATGAGCATAAGCAACATTTCAACATATTTGGAGCAACTATATTATGATTTGAAAATGTCAGTGATTTATATTAGTGACAAAGTCACAGCTTCTGCCACTATTCTCATGGTTTATTGCCTACATTAATAATCGAAGAAAACAATAAATTTAAGTTAATCATTAGTGAAAAGAAAGACACACTTTTTCCCAAGCATTGTGGCTCACACCTGTAATCCCAACACTTTGGGAGGCCAAGGCAGGAGGATTGCTTGAGGCCAAAAGTTCAAGATCAACTCAGGCAACATAGCAAGACCCTATATTTATTATTTTTTTTTAAGTCTTTTTTTTTCCATTCCAGCTCAAGACCTCCCTGAATTCTAGCAATACAGGGTCAGTGGACCCAGGTTAAAAACATCTGATACAGGTCACCCATTCAATACTCTGACCTCCTGTTCTTTGATATCTTTCACTTCAGCCATTTTTTCCTCCCTTCTATCTTGATTACCACTCACATAGTAATGACCTAGAACTTGTCCTTCCCTAATACTTCATCTCCAAAATCTCTGTTTCATAGACTCACTCTCTAACCTTTTTCCTTCTGGTTCATTTACTATGCAGACATTTTTGCCATAACACCATATAGAAATTCCTGAAAAACCTCCTGTTTTATAAAATTACCCACTAAAGTAACTGAGCTTATGGAGAAAATTCTGGAAGCACACTCAAAATCTATACCAATTTGTAACCAGAACACTACCAAAAGCACAAGGAAACTTGTACAGCCCAGGCAAATAGCACAGAACAACTATAAGATATTTAAAAATACACACACACACACACACACACACACACACACGGAGTTAAAGAGCTGGCTTGCCACTCTGAAATAGTGTAGGTGGAAGTAGAGCTCTAAGCCAGTGAAGCTGGTTCCCCCTCCTGCATCACAGGCACTAATTTTTTTTTTTTTTTTTTTTTTTTTTTGAGACGGAGTTTCGCTCTGTCACCCAGGCTGGAGGGCAATGGCGCAATCTCAGCCCACTGCAAACTCCTGGGTTCAAGTGATTCTCCTGGGTTCAAGTGATTCTCCTGACAGGCACTCATTATTTATTTTATTAAAATATGAAACAGAAAGGGCTCCAGCTGTAGCTTCAACCTAAGATTTTCTTCTTTTCTTGCTGAAGAAAAGAATTCCTTTCTTGTTTAGGAAAAATTGTGTATGAACCAACACACCTTTCACATTACTGTGACATTAGTCCATTTGCCAACTGCATATGATGAAATGATGCTACTGAATCACGTGTTGTACAAGAACAATGTATATAACTCCAACTCCAGCTACTCCAGCCACAGAGACCTTCACACCTTTGACCCTACTGTTTTATTATTCAACACCACCACCATCACCATGTCTCAATTTTCTTCCTTCCTTAAATTAGATTCACTGCTTCAACATCATATAAGCTTACAAACTCTCAGAACTTCAAATTTGCTTGGCAAAAACTCGGCCATCTTTTTACTTCATGCTTATTCCTGAACAGCTTAACATTGCCAGAGAAGATCACAAAGCCATGCTAATAGAACTCACTTCACATAATGGGCAGAAACTTCAAGCTCCTTAACACTGCCAAAAAAAGTCTCTGCTATATTTTCCAAGTAAATTTACTTTCTCACTCTCAGAGACAATTTCACACCTTCTGGGTCCAAATTTCACCTCAACTCTCAACTGATGATCTCACCTCAAACTTCATAGAGACAATAGATGCAGTTAGAGAAGAAAGACGTCATTTTTCTACCTCCCTTTCTATGAACCTACCTATACCTATGCCCATATGCCCCGCCTTTTTTCTTTGTCTTTTTTGAGACAGAGTTTCACTCTTGTTGCCCAGGCTGGAGTGCAAATGGCACAATCGCGGCTTACTGCAACCTCTGCCTCTTGGGTTCAAGCAATTCTCCTGTCTCAGCCTCCCAAGTAGCTAGGATAACAGGCATGCACCACTTCGCTTAGCTAATTTTGTATTTTTAGTAAAGATGGGGTTCTCCATGTTGGTCAGGCTGGTCTCGAACTCCCGACCTCAGGTGACCCACCCACCTCAACCTCCCAAAGTGCTGGCATTACAGGCGTCAATAACCGTGCCCAGCCATGCCTTGCCTTTTGTCTTGCTATAAAGGAGAAGAATCCTCCTTTCATGGGCCAGCCTTTCCACTTGTACCCTGGATCCTATTTCCTTTGCCTCTCAAAGACTTACCTCCTGCAGTATTTTCCCTTTCTCTCCTGGATCATCAATGTCTCCCTCTTTGCAGTATCTCTCTCTATATTTCTCTTGACATGCAGCTATGCTTTTCTCTCACACTTGTTCCCTGCCACCTACCACATCATCTCTTAGTTCCTCTGCACAGCAGAGTTGCCTCAAAAAGTTGTCATTACTCATTGTCTCCATATTCTCACCTCCCATTCACCCTTCAGCATTCTCCAGTCAGGTTTTTATCTCCACGATGGCACCAAACAAGCTCTCAACAAGATTGTCAATGACCTACCTCTTGCCAAGGCTCATAGTCCATACTTTGTTCTTACTTTACTTGACATGTTAGAATCATTTGACATAAGCAGCCACCACCACCTTTTTATTGAAATACATTTTTTGGCCATACATGGTGGCTCATGCCTGTCATACCTGCACTTTGGGAGGCTGAGGCAGGTGAATCACTTGAGCCCAGGAGTTCAAGACCAGCCTAAGCAACATGGTGAAACCCTGTCTCTACAAAAATAAAATAAAATAGCCTGGTGCGGTGGCATGTGCCTATAGTTGCAGCTACTTGGGAGGCTGAGGCCGGGGGATTGCTTGAGCCTGGGAGGTGGAGACTGCAGCGAGCTGGATTGTGTGCCACTTCACTCCAGCCTGGATGATAGAACCCTGTCTCAAAAAAAAGAAAAAGAAATGTGTTTTTCTCTAGACTTTTAAAGCCCCATACTCACCTGGTTTTCTTCTTCCCTCGCTGACATTGTCTTCTCAGTTTTCTTTCTGACTGTTCTCCCCTCCAAGATCTCTAAATAATGAAGTGACCCAGGGTTAGACCCTTGGCTGTCTTTTTATCTACACTCTCCTCTTAGGAGATTGCATTCAGTCTCATTGGGTCAGATGCCTTCTCTAAGCCGGTAGAGTAAATTTATATCTCCAACTCAATCTCTCTAAGTTAGCAATAGCATATCAAACTAGTTATTTGATATCTCCACTCGGATTTCTAAAAGTTATCACCAATTTAATGGAATTATTGATTAATTCTACTAAAAAAAATCTCATGCCCTCCCCATCTCATTAAAGGCATCCCATTTGCCCCGTTGACTGGGGAAGGTAGACTAGGTTCCATCTTTGATTTCTCCTTCCTTCATATCCCACATTTAAATCTAGGTTCATCAACACCTGTGAAAGATGGGAAAACAAATTTTCAAAAAATAAATCTAGGTTTAATGTGAAAAATTTGTCCTGAATCCATCACTTGTCACCATCTCCTCTACTATAACCACAGCCCAAGCCACTGTCATCTCTTCACTGGACCACTGAAACAGGCTCCTGTCTGCTCTTCATTTCCCCAGTTTCTTCATCCTATCCATAGCAGCCAGAGTGGTCTTTTGGAAAGCTGAAATCAGGTCAAGTGACTCCAGCTTTCCAAGTCCTCCAGTGACATTCCATTGCAACCAAAATAAAGTCCAGACTTTATCATCATGCCCTACAAGACTCTGCATTATTTGGCCCCTGTCACACTGACCTTCTGTCTCTCGATCATGGCAAATTCAGTCCCACCATATGACTATTGCACATACTCTTTTTCTACTTATTCTTCCCCAATTCTTCACATGGCTACTCATTTCTCATCATTAAAGCTTCAACCCAAATAGATCCTCTTCTGAGAGGCCTTCCTTGACCTTCCGTCTAAATAGTCCCATCCCCTATTACTCTCTATTATGTTGCCCTATTTTATTTTTGACAGCTTCTTAACAGTATGTCAAATCCTTTTTGTTTATATGTTAATTATCTGTCTCTTTCATTACATTG
The DNA here is from genome assembly GCF_049354715.1 of Callithrix jacchus. Lineage (NCBI taxonomy): Eukaryota > Metazoa > Chordata > Mammalia > Primates > Cebidae > Callithrix > Callithrix jacchus. Next base: position 87,619,803 of record NC_133506.1, read on the forward strand.
TACTCTCCTTGAGAGCCAGAGCTCCGTCACCTTGCCTACTTTTGTATCCCCAAAGCCTATCAAAGTGCTGTTGATTAACTGACTAAATAAAAGTACATAGGGCCAGAGTCATTTATTCTCTTCCTACACTTAACTGTAACCAGTCTCTTTAAAGCAAAGAAAAATGAAAAATTGAATAGATTTGTTACAATGAAAACTTTGTTTCTAAGATAACAGTTATCTCTGAGAATAAGTCCATAAAATTCTAAGGAAAAATGTAAAGATTAGTAAATTCTGGCTTGGCATGATGGCTCATGCCTGTAATCTCAGCACTTTGGGAGGCCAAGGTGGGTGGATCATTTGAGGTCAGGAGTTCAAGATCAGCCTGGCCAACATGGTGAAACCCCATCTCTACTAAAAATACAAAAAATTAGTTGGGCATGGTGGCATGTACCTGTAATCTCAGCTACTTGGAAACCTGAGGCAGGAGAATCACTTTAACCTAGGAGGCAGAGGTTGCACTGAGCTGGGATCACACCACTGCACTCTAGCCTGGGCAACAGAGTGAGACTCCATCTCAAAAAAGAAGAAGAAGAAGAAGAAGAAAAGATTACTGAAGTCTTATGCTCTTCATAACTTCAGAATTTCATACAGCATAAATGTTGAGGGTCTCAGTAACATCAGTTCATCTGACTCTGAGGTATACTTCCCTTGCCTTACAGGTGAGACAACAGTTGACATGAAAGACTTAATGGATGCTGTCAGTTACATCAAGGGTGAGTTGCAAGCTATAATGGGAAGATGTTATAAATAGCATCTTAATATTTGCAATTAATGTTGGAGAAGAATATTTCCCATTTATAAGTGTTCAGATATTTTTCATATAACATATGTTCCATTTTTGTGGATACTGGTGAAGTTGAGTAAACAATAACTCATCTATTTATATATCACTGACCACACTAGTCTCCAAAATTTTCCCCTAAAGAGTTCTTCAGGCCAGACACAGTGGCTTATGCCTGTAATCCCAGCACTTTGGGAGGCCAAGGCGGGCAGATCATGAGGTCAAGAGTTCAAGACCAGCCTGGCCAACATGGTGAAACCCTGTCTCTACTAAATATACAAAAAATTAGCCAGGCATGGTGGTGCACACTTGTAATCCCAGCTACTCTGGAGATGAGGCAGGAGAATCACTTGAACCTGGGAGGTGGAGGTTTCAGTGAGCCAAGATTGTGCCATTGCACTCCAGCCTGGGCAACAAGAGTGAAACTCCATCGCCAAAACAATAAAAAGAGTTATTCAAAGTAGTAATCAATATGAAGAGCCACAAAACTTTTCATACCCCTTCCCCACTAACCCCACTCTTAGAAATGTATCCTATGGAAATAGTTTTATTGAATAAAATTAAAAATGTTCTGCCTTAAGGATTTTCATTCTCATAATAGTGAGAAAATTGAAACTGATTAGAAATATCTAACCCTACAGGAATTACTACATAAACCATGGTATGTCAGTTTAATAAGATAATGTGTTAAAATGCTTACTGTAAAGATTATGTGTCAACTTGGAAACATGTTTATGAAGGAATGATTTGTTGGAAAAGCAAAATATAGAATTGTACATATATTAGATTTCTGCATTTCATTTCTTACTCTTTCTAAGGAGAGATGATTGATGTCCAGAACTTAGATAACTTTCTAGCAAGCAAAGGGATTGAACTCACAGAAGAAGAAATGAAGGAGTTGATGCCTCATTTGACATTTAATTTGTTTTATAGTTCTGTTGCCTTCTTAGAAGTGTATTTGTTTTATAGTTCTGTTGCCTTCTTAGAAGTGTATTTTTGGGCTGGGCATGGTGGTGGCTCGTGCCTGTAATCCCAGTACTTTGGGATCCAAGGCGGGTGGATCACCTGAAATCAGGAGTTCAAGACCAGCCAGACCAACACGGTGAGACCCCATCTCTATTAAAAATACAAAAATGTAGCCAGGCATGGTGGCAGGCACTTGTAATCCCAGTTACTCAGGAGGCTGAGGCAGGAGAATTACTTACACCCAGGCGGCAGAGGTAGCAGTGAGCTGCTGAGATCATGCCATTGCACTCCAGCCTGGGCAACAAGAGTGAAACTCTGTCTCAAAAAAAAAGTGTATTTTTGTCATCCTGTACATAACATCCTCAGAAATGATCCTTAACTTCGTAACACCTAGAACATAGCTTCCCAAACTTATGGGAAGGCTGGCATGATATGATGGCACATTCCTGAAGTCCTAGCTAATTGGGAGACTGAGGCAGGGCAATTGCTTGAGCCCAGGAGTTGGAGACTGCAATGAGCCATGATCGAACCAGTGCATTCTAGCCTGGGCAGCAGGGCAAGACCCTGTCTCCAGGGAAAAAAAAAAAAATCAGATTTTTGTTTAAGTATAGGGTAGAGTCTGAGAGTCTGCATTTCTAAGGAGTTCTCAGGTGATGCCAATGATGCTGGTGCATGAACCACCTTTTGTCTATCAGAGACCTAAAAGTTAAAGAAAAGACAAGATACGTTAAGAATGTGCCTGACTTAAATCACGGATACAACCAGTATGCTAAGTTGTGCCTGAGGGTATGATTTCAGCCTGAAAAATATTACAACGAGTGAAACTAGAAAATAAAAATGAGTATGAGGAAGCAATACACAGGGGAAGGAAGGGGAATTTGGGGTTGGTTGATTTGTTTATTAAAATTTTTATTGTTGTTTATTGAGTCTATTTACATGGCTTACTCACTGGCCCTTGTGCTATATAAATACTTTTTTATTTCTACCACTTTCTTTTTTATTCTGATAACCCCAAAAAAAGATGTTCTAAGTGCATTTGAGGATAGCATTTCTTACTATATTGCTTCATTGATGTCAGAGAGTTTCTATACAGCTCTGGACTTGAATTTTTTTTTCAATAAAGACAGGGTTTCACCATGTTGGTCAGGCCAGTCTTGAACTCCAAACCTCAGGTGATCCACCTGCCTTGGCCTCCAAAGTGCTTGGATCACAGGCATGAGCCACCACGCCTGGCCTGGACTTGAATTTAAAAGAGTATATTGATTTATTCATCCAACAAATATTTGTTGGTCACTGAATATGTCAGGCCCTATATGAGGTACTAGGAATACAAGGATGAAGAAAGGAGACATACTTCACTTTCTCTACTAAGCTCAACTGAAAGTAGGAGATGAGACACTGAACCGTTAGGTTTCTCAAATCATGGTGTTATAGCAATAAATTTGAACCTATCAATTGCAAACATATCTCCATTTTCCATTCTCTCTAGTTTTTCATTTCTTCCTATTTGCCTATATTTTCTTCCTCTCCTCTCTTCAGTTGAAGAGATTTTGTTTTTTGTTTTTGAGACAGGGTCTGGCTTTGCCTCCCGGGCTGGAGTGCAGTGGCACGATATCAGCTCCTGGGCTCATCCTTACAACTTTCGTCTTTTGGGTTCAAACTGTCCTCCTACCTCAGCCTCCAAAGTAGCTGGGACTACAGAAACACACCACTACGCCCAGCTAATTTTTGCATTTTTTGTAGAGACAGGGTATCACAATGTTGCCCAGTCTGGTCTCCAACTCCAACTGAAGGCAGATTGCCTTCAGATCAATCTTTACATAGTAATGGTCAGAAGCCTCCATGACTCCTTCCTGTGTTCCCAAAAAAAGTCCAAACTAAACCCACTGCAACACAGATCCCATGTACTTTTCAGCTTTCTCCTCCACTACTTCCAACATGTCATGCTCCAAACCAACTGAACTGCCCACAGTTCCCTCAGAATACCCTAGTCCTTCTTACTTTTGTTCTTTGATTAATACAATCTCCTAGAGCACAGAAAAGATGAACTGCTTTTTAAAAAGTATAGGGTTAGGCATGGTGGCGCATGCCTGTAATCCCAGCACTTTGGGAGGCTGAAGTGGGTAGATTGCTTGAGGCCAAAAATTTGAGACCTGCCTGGCCAACATGGCAAATCCCCATCTCTACTAAAAATATAAAAATTAGTTGGGTATAGTGGCACATGCCTGTGATTCCAGCTACTTGGTAGGATGAGTCACGAGAATTGTTTGGACCCAGAAGGCAGAGGTTGCAGTGAGCCAAGATCGCACCACTGCACTCCAGCCTGGGAGATAGAGCAAGACCTTGCCTCAAAAAAAAAAAGTAGAGATAGGTGTCTCTTTTAAAGATTCATCCCTGCCAAGCACAGTGACTCACACTTGAAATCCCAACACTTTGAGAGGCCAAGGTGTGAGGATTACTTGAAGCCAGGAGTTGAAAACCAGCCTGGGCAACATAGGGAGACCCCCTATCTCTACAAAAAAAAAAAAAAAAATTAATGAGCTGGGTATGATGGCACACACCTGCAGTCCCAGATGCTCAGGAGGCTGAGGTGGAAGGATCACTTGAGCCAGGGAAGTCAAGGCTGCAAAGAGCCATAATCACACCACTGCACTCCAGCCTGAAGGACAGAGCCAGACAGAGTCAAAACAAAATTCATCTTTTTTTTCCATCATATTCACAGGACAGAAAAATGAATCCACATTCCAAAGCAAACCAATGTTTCTAGTTCTTCTAACTCATGGAAGAAATTATAGCCAAATACATTGTTTTTAATAATTTTACAACTTTATGAATTTTTATGTGAATGCTTCTGTATCTGAACCAAAATATTTTACAGGAAATGGAAAGTTTAATGTTAATTCAATAATGGAGGGTCTGAAGAAGTTCAAACGTAAGTGAAATTTTATGATACAATATAAAATTTTAAACTGATGCTATATATTTTTATATGTGTTTTCTTGGTTATAAAAGTAATACATGTTCATTATAGAAATTTTTTTTTTTTTGCTCTGTTGCCCAGGCTGGAGTGCCGTGGCACAATCTCAGCTCTCTGCAACCTCCACCTCCCAGGTTCAAGCAATTCTTCTGCCTCAACCTCCCAAGTAGCTGGGACCACAGGCACATGCCACCATGCCCGGCTAATTATTATATTTTTAGTAGAGATGGGGTTTCACCATATTGGCCAGGCTGGTCTTGAACTCCTGACCTCATGATCTGCCTGCCTTCACATCCCAAAGTGCTGGGATTACAGGCATGAGCCACTACGCCTGGCTAGAAAATTCCTATATTTAGCAAACAAAAAGAAAAAAGGGAAATTTTAATAATTCTTAATTGTCCTCCAATGATAATCCATAATTTTATCACCACAAATTTTTTCCTTATGTGTACATAATTTTGTGCATTTTAATCTATATCCAATGTACTTACATTCCATTTTCTTACTCATATTAAAATCTTACTTGTTTATAAATATAGCTAAGCCAGGCATGGTGGCTCATGCCTGTAATCCCAGCACTTTGGGATCCCAAGGCAGGTGGATCACCTGAGGTCAGGAGTTTGAGACCAGTCTGGCCAAAATAGTGAAACCCCATCTCTACTAAAACTACAAAAATTAATCGGTCACCGTGGTGTGGGCCTGTAGTCCCAGCTACTCAAGAGGCTGAGGCAGGAGAATCACTTGAACCTGGAAGGTGGAAGTTGCAGTGAGCTCAGATTGCACCATTGCACTCCAGCCTGGGAAACAGAAAGAGACTCCATCTCAAAAAATAAATAAATATAGCTAATGATCTAAAGTTCCTTTCTGGATGCCTCTGAAATTTAATACATAATCTCAGCACTTTTTGTTTGTAGGTCCCTTATATTTAATATTTCTAAAATAAGTTTCTTATTGTCAAAATACCATGTTCCATGCTTGCACAGAAAGGATGAATGGGAGATATGAACATTATGCTGTGAAATTGATCAACAGAGGCAAGATAAAACATGTCTCTGCCCTCTTCCCACACACATACAACCTCAATCTTGAATTCATTTTAAAATAATTTTTATTTTTTCTCTGCATCTGCATTTCCCAACAAGTGTGACAAAAAAGAAATTTGGTGTGTCTCTGAAAGCCTGACTGTGTTTCAAAAAGGAGGATGTGGCCAGGCATGGTCGCTAATGTCTGTAATCCCAGCCCTTTGGTAGGCCAAAGCGGCCAGATTGCTTGATGCCAGGAATTGGAGAGCAGCCTGGGCAACATGGCAAAACCCCATCTCTACACAAAAATACAAAAATTAGCTATGTATGGTGGCATACACTTGTAGTTCCAGCTACACAGGAGGCTGAGGTTGGAGGATCACTTGAGCCCAGGAGGTTGAGGCTGCAGTGAACTATGATTGCACCACCGCACTTCAGCCTGGGTGACAAAGCAAGACCTTTTCTCTAAAAAGAAAAAAAAAAAGGGAGGCTGTAAGAATAATTTAAGGTATGTTATGCAGGTATCCACAAAATGAATTTTGATAGAAGATAAATTTAAATTCTGGGTACCTATGCCTAACATTTCCAAATTAGTCCTGTTGTATTTGATTTGTAAAAGAAAAATATATATACCTTTTAATAAGTCCAGTCTATCCCATCTATTGCTGCTTTTGTTGGTGGTGCCAGAAAACTTTAAGGAACGTTGACTTGGTGGTTTTTATCCCAGCATTTAAAATCATGCTGCTAACTGGAGATACTGGAAACAACCTCCCATGACCATGTATAAGTTCTGTGTTCATCAATAAGTATTTTTGAGCACCCAGACACTGTTCAAGAAAGTTTAGTAATTAGCAGAAGATAAAGCAAGGTTCCCACTCTCACAAAAGTTAATTTTTACCTCTAATCTGGGAAATCTGATAGAGATTCTAGTCTCCTGCTTTTAGATAATCGAAGTTTCAGGGAGGGAAGGGGGAAAAAAAAGACAATTGAAGTTTCACTAACCAAAGCAGCTGTATCAAGGTCATTCTTAAGATAATCCCTCCTATCTGGGCACCTCAGAACAAACAGTTCTGTTAAACTAACAACCCCAGGTAACATAGGTGAGTCATCCATATCAGAATTGTCTGTTAACCATGTATAATAAAGCCATGAAGGCACAACACTACAGATCTCTTTGCTTACTTTTCTATTATTCTTCTTTCTCCTCTTCCACTTCTTTTTTCCTTTTATTATCTTCTCCATTTCTCTAAAAATATATTTTTGCTTTTGCTCCAGCTTCCCCTTGTTTTTCTAATGTTATTCTTCCTTTTTCTTCCAGTCTCTCTATCAAACATATGCATTCCACATGGCTACCCAGCTCACCCACATGCTTTCTTCACTTCATAAACCCCAATCCACCTGCTGCCACTGCAATATTTTTTATTATGTGAAGTCTCCAGGGCCTTAAAGAAAATTTAGATGTTTTAAAGTACGTTTCATATTTTTAGAAATTTCAAATACTGGTTTCTATTTCAAAGATTCACATAGTAATACTCCATTTTCACTTATAAAGTTTTTTGGCTGAGTACAGTGGTTCACGCCTGTAATCCCAGCACTGTGGGAGGCTGAGGTGGGTGGATCACAAGGTCAAAAGTTCGAGACCAGCCTGACCAACATGGTGAAAACCCGTCTCTACTAAAAATTTGAAAATTAGTTGGGCCTGGTGGCACGCACCTGTGGTCCCAGCTACCTGGGAGGTTGAGGCAGAAGAATCACTTAAACCCAGGAGGCGGAGATTGCAGTGAGCTGAGATCAAGCTACTGCACTCCAGCCTGGGCAACAAAGCAAGTCTCCATCTCAAAAAAGAAAAAAAAGTTTTATACATATGTATTAAGGAACAAATTTTATTTCTTAATGCCATCTTGACACATTTGCCTTCAAATGTACTATTATGATTTAAGTCTTCACACCCCAATTTCAGATAATTAGACATAGACATAAGGGCAATGTCATTTTTCACACTTAAATATCTTTTTCTCCAATTTCCATTTCACCATTTCTACTTTCTTTTTTTTTGCTGTCATAATCAAGTGTCATTTATTTCTACTTTCTAAAGAACAAAGGTGAATTTCAGCTACCTAAGAATGATAACATGAAAATAACAATCATATATTAACAACTTCAAGGCCTGTTAAAATTTCTGTTATTTGGTGGTGAACATTCAGAGCTCCACTCTGGCCTTCAGAGGCACTTGGGTTGTAAGGTACCACATGAGAATTTCTAAAACTGTACTTACTAGGGGCACAGAGAAAATCTAACATACATGTAGGGGAAAAAAAGTTACTGTATAAAAATAAAGTCTGCTTCTTGTCATCTTCTAAGTCACATTCTCAACCAGAATGTTGTCACATGCAATATCTGAGAATGGCATAGGGTGCCTCTTGCAAATTAATATCCAGGAAGGGAGAAGAGCCAAGCAATAGGGAGAGAGAGAGTGACAGATCAGAGGCAGAGAACGAAAAGGTGCTTCACAGGTGTAGATTTTTCTTAATTCTACAGAATTAAGAAAATTAATTTTAATTTTTATTAATTAAGAAAACATAATGTGTGTTATATTGGAGTTAATCCTTTCCCCATAGGAGAAATATTTCTTCTTTATATGTACTGCTTTCTGCATTGCATATCACCTTATATAGCCTCTATAACCTAAAGGTATCGCCAAACATTTTCCATGTTTCCATGTTTTCATAATCTGCCACGGACCTTTTTTGATATTAAAATAATACATTATTGGTTTATCTGGCCAGGCCAAACCAAACCAAGTATAGGAAACTGAGTTATTATATCCACACTTTTCTTCTGAGAATTAATCTCCTCATGCTTAGAAAACAAAACTACTCCACATTTTGAGAGGAAAGAAAAGAAAAAGAGTTAAATCTGTACTTAATAGTTGCTTGTTCTGGCCATGGAAAGGGGTGGGGTAAAGGAAGATTTTGCAGTGAGTTAATTATGATATATATTATACCCACATATTTCATAGGATAATTCACTAGAAAGAAATATCTATATCATTAAAAGGTAACTAATTAGTCAATACCTTCCTAAACAAAGCATTAATGAAAATGAAATGGATAAGAGAGGCCGGGCGCAGTGGCTCATGCCTGTAATCCCAGCACTTTGGGAGGCCAAGGCAGGCAGATCACAAGGTCAGGAGTTCAAGACCAGCCTGGCCAACATGGTGAAACCCCATCTCTACTAAAAATACAAAAAAATTTGCCGGCATGGTGGCACATCCCTGTAGTCCCAGCTACTCAGGAAGCTAAGGCAGAAGAATCACCTGAACCCAGGAGGCAGAGGTTGCAGTGAGCTGAGATCATGCCAACTGCACTCCAGCCTGGGCAACAGAGTAAGACCCTTTCTCAAAAAAAAAAAAATGGGTAAGAGATCATCTTCCTCCTCAATCAACAGATTTTCAAAGTCATTTCACTTCTTTACATCCTAAAAGATGATAAATGAATAGTCTTAATTTCGATGCTGACTGAATTAGTGCTTTTCAGTTTTTGCTTTTGGAGTGTAATGCATTAAGGCACCAAAAGAAACAATATGAATGAAGATGGATATCCCATATATCTTTGACATTTTCTTAATTTTTTCACTCACTTGGGGAAAAAAATAAGACAAATTATGCCCTCCTATTCTACTTTCCATAACATCAGAAATTTATGTAATTTTGATTCTTAATCTTTTATTTAAGCAAAAGGAATAGCGACTCTACCTAAGTTGAAAACTGCAAATGACATGAAAGGTGAGTGTGAAACCTGATGTGAAGCCATTGTAAAGATGGGGCTTAATACTTTGACGTACATTTTTTAATCCCATGGTTACTTTCCCTATTTGTCTTGTCAGTTTCTGTACTCCATCTACTTGTCCATAAGGTGAATGAACACCATTATCTCTCCAACTGTCTTTCTAAGTTCCCATGCCTTTATAGTCCACACCACACTGAATCACATGTGATTCTCACATATTTATATTCTTTTCTAATGCTCCATTTGTGATTTTTTTTAACTTCTAAGAACACTGTAACCTACCTGGTATCACAGTGTAATTTACAAAGCAGGTATTTCTGACTCCGCCATTAAAGAAATTAATTCAGTTAATTGGGCTTTAGTGTCCTTAGCAGTAAAATAAAATAGGTGAGGACCTGGAGCACTGACTCACACCTGTAATCCTAGAGCCTTGGGAGGCCAAGGCAGGAAGATCACTTGAAGCCAGGAGTATGAGTCCAGCCTGGCAACTCAGCAAGACTCCCTCTCTACAAAAATTTTAAAATTAATCAGATGTGGTGGCACTTGCCTACTATAGTCCTAGCTACTCAGGAAGCTGAGTGGGAGGATTTCTTGAGCCTAGGAATTGGAGGCTGCATGAGCCATCACTGCACCACTGCACTTCAGCCTGAGCGACAGAGCAAGAACCTGTCTCTTTCAAAAAATGCAGTAGGCTGAATTCAGTTGATGATCTATTATCTTTCAGCTTTAAAATTCCAAGACCAACAAAAGGACATTTAAAATTCCAGGTCTAACTTCTGTGGTTGAAAGGGCACTATCAATAAAGTAAAAAGACAACCCACAGAATAGGAAAAAATATTTGTAAATGGTATAATTGATAAGGATCTAGTCTCCAAAATATATAAAGAATGCTGTAACACAACAATAGGGCTGGGCACAGTAGCTCCTGCCTGTAATCCCAGCATTTTGGGAGGCCAAGGAGATTGGTGGGGGCCAGGATTTCAAGGCCAGCTTGAGCAATATAGTGAAACCTCATCTCTACCAAAAATACAAAAAATTAGTTGGGCATGGTAGCCCGCACCTTGTAGTCCCAGCTACTGGGGAGGCTGAGGTGGAAGAATCACTTGAGCCCAGGAGATTGAGGCTGCAGTGAACCATGATCCTGCTACTGCACTCAACCCTGGGCAACATAGTGAGTGAGACCTCACCTCAAAAAAGAAAAATCGCTTTTAATATAGTAGGCTCTTGGTAAATAACTATTGAATTAATTTATAAATTAAGCCTTACCTTTCTTTCCCTGTGTGTTCCTGGCCAGAATGATAGGCAGTGTACTAAGTTTAAAAATACTAGGTTAAAGTCAAATTATGCTCATAATGAACAATTCTAGAGGTTTCCTATTCCCATTCTGGGAATGTAGGCCCAACTACATAACTAGCTAAGCCTTGGGTGCCAGAGATATCTGTGCTTAGCCATGATAGACTAAAGACACTCCTAACTCCTATGCTAGAGAATTTACAATGCCATGAGACACATCAGATCATACATACCTTGGTTTCTACTTAAAACAGTCTTCTGTAATTGCTCTTTTGAAATCACTTTTCCCAATAATAGCAAAGATTACAAGCCTATGAGAGGTTTTTTGCCTCTCTTTCTAGGCTTAAACAATTAATGAAATGATTCTTAATCACCATGCAGTGAAAGCAGCTGAGTGAAATATTTTAACTGAACAACCTTCAATTGACTGATGAAGACTTTTTTTTTTTTTTGAGATGGAGTCTGTCACCCAGGCTGGAGTGCAGTGGCGCAATCTCAGCTCACTTCAACCTCTGCCTCCTGAGTTCAAATGATTCTCCTGCTTCAGCCCCCCAAGTAGCTGGGATTACAGGTGTGCGCCAACATGCACAGCCAATTTTTGTATTTTTAGTAGAGACAGGGTTTCATCATGTTGGCCAGGCTGGTCTTGAACTCCTGATTTCAAGTGATCTGCCTGCCTCAGCCTCCCAAAGTGCTGGGATTACAAGCTTGAGCCACCACTCCCAGCCTGATGATGATATTAACATGAAAATATGTTAATATAGAAATTGAAAGAAAAATTATTCCCCTTCCTTGAAATCCCAACAATGTCAAAATGTTCAGATTTTATAAATCACACCCTCATATACACCAAGGGTGCTGAAAGAACCACATTGAAAACATGCTTGCTGTCAGGTTGGAAGTAGCTCCTGGGTCATTCTCTCCCTGGGCCTGAGCCTGAGCAGTGAATGAGGTCACAGTTGTGTGATGGAACAAACCCTTTACTGGATTCCTGATCTGATTGAAGCCCAGAAGTGGTAAGTAGCACGGCTTAAAAGTAGGTAAATATCAGGATTTTATAGGATTCTATGCTAAGTCTTTTTTTAAAAAAAAAATCTATAATCTATGAGAAACGAAGGTTTTTTTTAAAGTAATGATTATTTTGAGGCATGGGGATGATGTCACAGCGTCTTTCAAGTGCCTGAATTGTTGAGCCTCTCTGGAGTTGCCAGCTCTGTGGTAGGTTTTCAGATTTTGAGGACTTGTAATTGAGTTGTTTAGAAACAAATGCTTTCTGGGCTCTGAGGTGAAGACCTGGGAAAATGGATCAAATTCTAACCAAACATTCAGAGATTTTTTTCCTCGTGATTGAATAGTATTCGATTGTCCATTATTCCTAAGTCAGCAACCTAGTTTTCTTGTCAGTGAACTGTCAAATACACTCCACATTTTGAAAAGATAGTTGGAAAGAAAAGAGCAACAAAGGGGGAAGCCCTACCACCCCAGCTTCTGGTCCATAAATAAGCCCTGTTTATCAGACTATGCCAAGTGGAAATGGAGGACTAGGGAGGCAGCGGTGATTAACGAGTTCATTCCGGAGTCTAGGGTAGCAGAACTACATTGTATCCCACCCCCATTCCTACTGTTAACCAAGACCAGTTGGGCTCTTCCTCCCTGAATCCGCCGAGGTCGCACGCATGGAGGCCTCCGCCACCGCCGCTGCCGCTCCGATGTGCTACGTCGTCTCCCACCTGCTTGCTGCCCTCGGAGGCAACCCCTCCCCCAGCGCCAAGGACAAGAGGATCCTGGACAGCGTAGGCATCAAGGCGGACGACGACCAGCTCAACAAGGTTATCAGTGAGCTGAATGGAAAAAGCATCGAAGATGTCATTGCCCAGGGTATTGGCAAGCTTGCCAGTGTACCTGCCGGTGGGGCTGTGGCTGTCTCTGCTGCCCCAGGCTCTGCAGCTCCTGCTGCTGGTTCCACCCCCGATGCAGCAGAGGAGAAGATGAGGAGGAGTGTCCAAAGAGTCAGAGGATGACACGGGATTTGACCTCTTTGTTTAAACTCCTGCTCCCCTCCAAATAAAGCCTTTTTACACATCTAAAAAACAACAACAAACAAAAAAACAGTTGGTTCCCAAGAAGTGACAGAACAGGGATGGGTCTCCCAAAAAGAAGCCCTGGGAAAATCTACTTATTACTAGGCAGGCATCTAAGATGTAAACAAGTAGGCAAATACTTTAGAAATGCTGTATTATTTTATTCTTTGTCAATTATGACTTGAAATATTCTACTGATTTCATAATAAAATAGTGTCTTTAAATAACTTTTTCCATATATTTCCAGAATGCTCATTATCTTTGTCACATGGCACCATTTTTATTATTTAATGTATACATATTTAACAGATATATACATTGTGAAATAATCACCACGACCAATCTAATTAATACATCAATCACTTCACATAGTTTTTTTCACATAGTTACCTATGGTCACGATGCTGTTTGTTAGATCTTCAGAATCCATCTTCAAACTTTGTATCACTGACCAACATCTCCCCATATCTCCTTCCTCAACCACCATTCTACTCTCTGCTTCTATGAGGTTGACTATTTTAGATTACACATATTAGTTAGATCATATAGCATTGGTCTTTTTGTGTCCAGTTTATTTTGCTTAGCATTTAATTTTACATAGGATCAGAGTGACACTAATTGAAAGGGGAACAGTGACAAGCAACTTTGCTTGGAAATCTGGGAACAACAAAGGGGCCTTTCCACATTGCCTTCCAACTTTATACACACCTCTAACTTGAGTTTGCATGTATTACCATTCCTTGAGGTCCTGGACTTTTCAAACTCCAGGCTTTGAGCTGAAAAGTTGCAAAAGAATGTAAAAAATTAATCTGTAAACTAATTTCTTAATTGTATATTCTGAATTCCAGACCGAGTCACTGGCCACATGGCAGTTTCAGAAATTAAATCAAAACTTAAGCTGAATCCTTTAACAAAAGTACCCATCTCCCACAGTAAAAGGTAGGTAATGAATGTATTAAGGGTGATAAATGTATTATGATAAAGAATTATTAGTGTTACCACTCTTAGAATTTTGTCTAGCAGGTGTTCCAGTCTTTACTGGGAAGCTCCTAAAAATATATCATTATTAAGATTATTAATATATTAAATACTCATAAAGATTATGATGAAACAATTAAAATACTCTAAGTATTTATTATATAAATTTAGTTATAAAACAAAACATTGGAATTGAAGAGAAATTTTTTTTATGGAAAGAAAAAGATACACATCCTTTTTGATTGGAAGAGCAGAATTCTCCCTCCTGTCCTCTCAAAGGAGAAGCAGTTTTTATGTTAGGATACAGAATACCCTAAGGGGCTCAAGGAGTTATCAGTTATGCCTTGAGATATTTTGAGTGTCAGTTTAAAGAAGAAAAAAGTTGGAAGATCATAAAGAAGACCTAAACCCATAAGCAAGTTAAACTATAGATAGAAAAAGGGTCTGTATTCCAAATGTAGCTAGTAAATGAAAGCTGGTAAATTAGCCATGACTGACCCTGGGCTAAAATTGGGAAGGGAGATTTGCCTTAACATTAACAATAGCTTTTTCTCAATCACCTAACATTTACTTTCTATTTTGAGTGTATCTTTCTTAATGTTATTGACTATGCAAGCTATCTTTTGAGGAAGTGAGTTCCTTGTCACTGAAAGTAGTTAAGCAAAAACTAGGCAATACTACATATAATGGGAATTCCTCCAGTAGATGAGAGGCTGGATTGGGTTCCTTCCAAATGCAAGGTTCTTCAGTCATTTGAAACTTTATAAAATTAAGTATTTCTCTAATGTTTGATCCAAGGTAAGGTTTGATATTGTTCCAAGAGTGCCTTTTTAAAGACAGGTAATAAGAACTTTACATTGCCTGGCCAGGCATGGTGGCTCACATCTAATCCCAGCACTTTGGGAGGCCAAGGCGGGTGGATCACTTGAGCCCAGGAATTTGAGACCAGCCTCTACCAAAAAAAGATACAATATTAGCTGGGTGTGGTGGTGCCCACCTGTAGTCCCAGCTACTCAGGAGTCTGAGGTGGGAGGATTGCTTGAGCCCAGGAGGCGGAGGTTGGGGTGAGCTGAGATTGCACCACTGAACTTCAGCCTGGGTAATAGAGCAAGACCCTGTCTCAAAAAATAAAAAAACTTTACACTGCCTTGAATTCTACTTTTCTCTTTCTTGAGAATATAATATTTCTCCATCTACTGCATCTTTTATATCATGCAAAAGAAATTTGTTTATATTTAGAAATACAGATGGTCTCCAACTTAATGGTTCAACTTACCATTTTTGCTTTTTGCTTTTGTTTTTTTTCTTTTGAGACAGAGTCTCACTCTGTTGCCCAGGCTGGAGTGCAGTAGCACAATCTCGGCTCACTGCAACCTCTGCCTCCCAGGTTCAAGCGATTTATCCTGCCTCAGCCTCCTGAGTAGCTGGGACTACAGGTGCACGCCACTACACCCAGCTAATTTTTATTTTATTTTTAGTAGAGACAAGGTTTCACCATGTTGGCCAGGCTGGTCTCAAACTCCTGACCTCGTAATCTGCCTGCCTTGGCCTCCCAAAGTGCTGGAATTGCAGGAGTGAGCCACTGAGCCCATTTTTTGACTTTTACAAAAGTAATATGCATCCAGTAGAAACTCTCCTTCAAATACATACAATCATTCTGTTTTTCACTTTCAGTACAGTAGTCAATTACACCACTTTATTATAAAATAGAGGTATTCAACACTTTATTACAAAATAGGCTTTGTGCTAGGTGATTCTTCCCATCTGTAGGCTAATGTAAGTGTTCTGAGCACATTTAAGGTAGGCTCGGCTAAGCTATGTAGGTTAGGTAAATAAAATGCATTTTCAGTTTACAGTATTTTCAACTCACGATAGGTTTATAAGGTTGTAACCCCATCATGAATCAAGGAACATCTTTACAATAAATATAAAATAACCTATTTGAGTAAGGGCAAACCTGAGCTTCAGAAATTACAAGCTGGACACAGTGGCACACACTTGTAATCCCAACACTTTGGGAGGTAGAGGGGGGAGGAACACTTGAGCCTGACAGTTCAAGACCAGCCTAAGCAACATAAGGAGACCTCATCTCTAGAAAAAATAAAAAATTAGGCTGGGCACGGTGGCTCATGCCTGTAATCCCAGCCCTTAAAGAGGCCGAGGTGGACAGGTCAAGAAATCAAGACCATCCTGGCTAACGTGGTGAAACCTGGTCTCTACTAAAAAAAAAAAAAAAAAAAAAAAAAAAAAAAATAGCCTAGTGTGGTGGCATGCACCCGTAGTCCCAGCTACTCAGGAGGCCGAGGCAGGAGAATCGCTTGGCGGAGGTTGCAGTGAGCCAAGATTGTGCCACTGCACTCCAGCCTGGGCAACAGAGCGAGACTCCATCTCAAAAAAATGAATAAATTAGCTGGGCATGTTAACATACACCTACGGTTCCAATTACTCGGGAGGCTGAGATGAGCCTGGGTGGTCAAGGCTGCAGTGAGCCACGATCACACCACTGCCCTCCAGCCTGGACCACAGAGGGAGGCTTTGTCTTGAAAGAATGAGAGAAAGAAAAAGCAAAGAAATTCAAGTAGGTTAGAAGAGGAAGCACCTGAAGAAGAAGTCAATGTTAGTAAAAGATGAGTGCATAAGACAAGTTAGATAAAATTCCACTTTCAAAAGTTAAGAACAGTTTTGATACTATCACCTCCCTTTCTCCCAGTCCCCTCTTTGAAAATTAGTTGAATCTAATAAGTACTTTAGGGGTTACTAAATTAATCAACCATAATAATTTTTTGTTTAACTATAATGTTTAGTAATTCTTCTAGTTTTACTTTTTAAACTGCTTCTTATAAAGCCACAAAACTGTGAGAGTTCATACTTTTTAAACTTTTAGTTCTACAAGTATCAAAACTAAAGACACTTTAAATACATTTATAAAGTTGGTCATTATTAAATTTTGCAGTTAAATTATATTTATTTAAATGTAATTAAAGTTTATTTAACAATATTATAAGCAAACCCAGTTTTGCATGACGTATTTTTGTGTTCTTAAACTAAAAAACTACTTTAGATCTGTACAAAGTATCTTGAAAGTATTAATATGTTTCTGCCTTTTCCAGATTTTACTTTCCTGAGTAAGTGAAAGGTCACCCAGGGTTTCACACTTTTCAGAAGTATTCTCTATATTTCTCTCTCTCTTACACGCACATACATATGCTAGTAAAAATACAATTTGACATTTGTAAAATAGTTATAAAAGTTTAAAAAAAAAAAGTTGTAAGGCCAGACTCAGTGGCTCATATCTGTAATCCCAGCACTTTGGGAGGCCGAGGCAGGTGGATCATTTGAGGTTGGGAGTTCAAGACCAGCCTGGCTAACACTGTGAAACCCCATCTCTACTAAAAATACAAAATTAGCTGGGCACAGTAGCAGGCGCCTGTAATCCCAGCTACTCAGGATCCTGAGGCAGGAGAATCGCTTGAACCCAGGAGGTGGAGGTTGCAATGAGCTGAGATCCTGCCACTTGCACTCCAGCCTGGGCCACAGTGTGAGACCCCATCTCAAAAAAAAAAATTGTAAAATAGTCATAGATGGAAAAGTTTCTCTATAAGGGTATTCAACACAACAGTGTTTATACTGGTTTAAAATTTGAAACTCAAGGCTGAGAGTTGGAGCCAGAAAAGAAAATTGAAACAACTTCTATTTCTAACAACGAGAATAATGTAAAGCAATATGGCCTTGATTTTTGGAATCAGACAAATCTAGGTTTGAATCTCAGATCTTCCATTTACTATCTGTATAGCCTGGGACAAATTATTTAATTGCTCTGAGCTTCGGTTTCCTATTTTGTAAAATGGGGGAAATCATAACTGCTATTTTTTTTTTTTTTGAGACAGGGTCTCGCTCTGTTACCCAGGCTGGAGTGTAGTGGTGCAGTCATGACTCATTGCAGCCTCGACCTCCCAGGCACAAGCAATCCTCCCACCTCAGCCTCCTGAGTGGCTAGGACTACAAGCCTGTGCCACCACGCTGGCTAATTTTTTTTTTTTTTTTTTTTGTAGAGACAGGGTCTTGCTATGTTGCCCAAGCTGGTCTTGAACCCCTGGGCTCAAGTGATCCTCTTGCCTTGATCTCTCACACAGCAAGGATTATGGGTATGAGCTGCCATGGCTGGCCTGAAATTATAATTTTTTAAGGGAGGGGTGATGGGCAAGTTTAGGGCAGAGGTGGATCTCAGTGGCCAACATTTTCTCACTGTTCATCCTGTAGCTATTGGCTATCCTAAATAAAATATCCCTTCAGATAGACTGGATACATTGAGATGCTACAGTCATTCCATTAAGCAAAAACTGATGAGTAGGACTAATATCTGCTGGTTTCACATATGTAGTAAAACTAAACATTTTCCTATCTTTCTTCAGGGATAAAGACTTGCCAGGATCTCCTCAATGCCAGTTAAAACACACAGAAAAGAAGTTAAATGCTTCACAAATGGCAGGTAATGAGAATCATCCTCAAAACTGAAGCAGAAACAACAGCTCCTTAATATGTCTGATGCTTTCTTCTCTAAGAAAGATCTGAGATTTCAAGGGTTGTCTACACCATCATCATTTGAGAGAAAGGAAATTTTTGTGAGACTAGAGGGAAATTGCTTTTAAATGGACATCTCCTTAGAATTTAAGCAGTCCTGGTCAAATATTTGTATTCAAAGAAGAACTTGTGGGTGTGGAAAAGAATAAATTCAAAAAGAACAAATATAAATCAAGTAATAGGCTGGGCGCGGTGGCTCACGCCTGTTATCCCAGCACTTTGGGAGGCTGAGGCGGGTGGATCATGAGGTCAAGTGATCGAGACCATCCTGGTCAACATGGTGAAACCCCGTCTCTATTAAAAATACAAAAAATTTGCTGGGCATAGTGGCGCATGCCTGTAATCCCAGCTACTCAGGAGGCTGAAGCAGGAGAACTGCCTGAACCCAGGAGGCGGAGGTTGCGGTGAGCCGAGATCGTGCCATTGCACTCCAGCCTGGGTAATGAGTGAAACTCTGTCTCAAAAAAATAAATAAATAAATAAAGTAATAAAGAACAAAAACATAGCTACAGTCCTAGGATTTCTCAAAGAAAAAAATATAATGATAAAATGAGCTACACTGGCTAAAGTTTATTCATCCAAACAACAAATATTTATTTAATGCCAAAAATGGACTAGGCATGAGAAACATAACAAAACAAGTCAGACGTGGTCCAAACCATGAACTTGCCAGGCACAGTGGCTCATGCCTATAATCCCAGCACTTTGGGAGGCTGAGGAGGATGGATCACCTGAGGTCATGAGTTTGAGACTAGCCTGGCCAACATGATGAAACCCCATTTATACTAAAAATACAAAACTTAGCTGGCCTTGGTGGCAGACACCTGTAATCCCAGCTATTTGGGAGGCTGAGGCAGGGAGAATTGGTTGAACCTAGGAGGCGGAGGTTGCAGTGAGCCAAAATCATGCCACTGCACTCCAGCCTAGGCAACAGTGAGACTCCATCTCAAAAAAAAAAAAAAAAAAAGGCCATGAATTTGCTGAATATATCGTATAAATTACAATATAACACAAGTTATGATAGGAAAAGTATGGAATATAATAGGAGCATAAAGGAAAGTCTCCTAATTCGGTCTTGTGAGGGAAGAAGGGGAGTCCCAGAGAATGGTGATTATTGAATAGGAGTAAATCAAGCAAAGAGCACAGAGTGTTCCAGGAAGAAAGAACAGAATCTACAAAGGCCAGAGAAAAGGGAAAGGACGATGCACTAGAAAAACTCAAAGAAGTCAAGTGTGGCTGTGTTTCAGTTGTGTCTGGTTTCTGGAGAGGCTCATGCTTTACTCCCCTAAATTTAGAAATTGACCCAGAAGACAGAAATGAATCAAAGAATCAATCGACCTTGACCAGCCCTGAAAGGGGCAGTCCCTCCAGGGCCAGCAGGGCTCTAGATATCAAAACATCAAATATGAAAACTGAAAAATGTGTTCTTTACAGTGCTTAATCCTCACAACTTTCCTACAAGAGGTTAATTGGTTCATTCTACAATCAATCAACCTTTATTGCTGGGAAACACAAAAGATTGCCATGATCAGGTTGGCATTTTTCATTATATAACTGAGCTAAATGCCTTAATAATAACAGCTTATAGTTTTATAGACCTTTAAGGTTTCTAAAGTGTCTTAAGGTACTTTGGTACTCATTTTAAGGAATCTGTTTCAGTCAGATATGGTGAGACATGCAGGCACAAAAATGATGGTCATGAAGGAAGTTTTCATACTCACAGATCCCTAGAAACAGGGCATAGCTTGCCATGCATGTAGGGCCACAAGAGGAGGAACCAGGGTCAGTCAGCAGGTGGGCAGGGGCAGCATGTGGACAAGAACCTCTACTGTGGTTTCCACGAAAAGGAATGGACAAGGCAGGGTAAGCAAGTGTGGGGTTAGCTAGTTTGAACAATTTCAGTGGGCTCTAGCATGCAAGGGCTATCTCTGGTTGTCTGGTACCTAGCCCTGGGATGACTAGGGCAGGGAAATAGTGACTCTGACTGTAAGAGGTGGAGAAGGCAAGTGGCTGAGGATATGGTCTCTGGAATATGGTCTATGGAATGGGATGATTTGCAGAGGAAAGGCATACTCACAAGCTAGTAGTTACTATCTGTAGGAATTGACCAGCCCTGAGAGGAGCAGTCCCTCCAGGACCAGCAAGGCCCCAGATAGCAAAACATCAAATATGGAAGCTAGAAAATGTGTTCATTACAGCACTTAATCCTCACAACTTTCCTGTGAGAGGTTAATTTGTTCATTCTACAAATAGTTATTGAACACTTCAAAATCCCCAGCATCTCCCATCCTCACTGTCATTGGTTTCCCTACTTTCCTGAGGAAAACTGAAGCAATCAGAACAGAATTTCCATAAACTCTCACCTCCATTTCTACCTCCTTACCAGCCATATGCTCTGTAGCCATATGCCCTGTCTTTTATCAACTTTTTCTATTTGAGCAATAAAAATTAATAATGTAGAATTGGATTATAGCCCAAAGTATAAAATAAACATCCATGAGTCCACACTGATAGAAATAAATGACTAAATTTTTAATAGAAAAAGAAACAAATGGCAGAGGTTGCAATAACTGGAGGGGGAAATGAGGTCACAATGTACTTTTTAAGGGAGAAATAATCTATAGGATTGATATAATAGAAAATGAAAAAATGGTATTTCCCTTACCTAAGAGGGGACCCTTTTTTTAGGTAAATTCCTTTAATATGAGAGAGGGGATGAGTTCCAATCCACAAGAGAGGGATTGGCTCTAGGTGAGAGCATCCAGTTTCTCTGCAGCGCAGAGAGAAAGGCAGACTGTGCACGTACAGGTGCTGGTCAGGAAGCAGACATGGGGGTGGGACTGTGGAGGAATTCTGTTTCTCTTCTTCCTAATCATCCACACAGAATTACTTTTTCTTTTTTCCATAGCACATACCAGCTTCTAAAATGGCATCTAATTTACCTATTTATTACATTTATATGAAGGCACAGATCTTTGTCTATTTAGTGCACTAATATATCCTAAGCACTTGGAGCAACACTGGTCCATGGAAAGCATGCAATCAATATTTGTTGACTGCCTCTTAACATGCAAGTGATAATGGGAGAAAAAGAAACAAGTCAGAGACAGTTTGGTTCCAGCCCTAGAGAAGCCTACCTTTTATGAAGAAGAAAGATGTTACCTTTTTACATTACACACTTATAGAGCAGGTATCATTATCTCTGTAGGATTAATCACTCTTATACATAGAGATGCTGAGACTTGAATGTGATATGAAATAAGTTTTCTTTGGGTGTCATTTGGGATATATTTTGTTCCAGGTTTATTTCCTCATTCACTAATTTTAGAAAAGACATATCTAATTTTGGCTACAGTTAGCACCTTGACGATTTCTCTGAAAAACTTTGGATCCATACAAAACATACACATACATGTATATAATTGGGCTTCAATTTGGCAAATTATTTTTCTATTGCTGCTGTAACAAATTGCCACAAATTTAACAGTTTAAAACAACACAAATTTATTATCTCAGAGTTCTATAGGTCAGAAGTCCAAGTGAGCACAGTTGATTTCTCTTCTCTGTGTTTTATAGGACTGAAATTAAAATGTTGGACAGACTGGCCTCCCATCTAGGGGCTCCAGAGGAGAATCTGCTTCCAGTCTCACTCAGATTTTTGGCAGAATTCTGTTCTTTTCTCTTGTAGGGCTGACGTTCCAGTTTTCTTGTCGTTTATCAGCCAGGAGCTTCTCAGCCTCTTTAACAGGTAGAGAAGTTCCTGGCTGATAAGCCAGCATTGGTGTGTCAGGTCTTTCTCATGCTCTAAACCTCTCTGATTTCTGCCACATCTCTCTGGCTTCTAGCTATATAAGGGATCATGTAATTAAATTGAGCCTAGAATAGTCTATCTTAATTACATGTCCAGTGTCCCTTTTGCCATGTAAGACAGCATATTCACAGGTTTAAGAGATTAGGGTGTGGACACCTTTGGAAGGCCAGCTTACCTACCAACACTTGGTTTTTCAACAATTAGTTCATTCCAGTTCAAGTTCCATGGCAGGATACTGTCCTTTATAAGAAATGTTATTTTTATCTATTAAGCACTCATTTTTCTCTCAATCCTCTTTTTAGAACATGATCTCCAATCAAGTGTATTGTCTGTCCTAGTCCTATTAGTGTATGTACTTCTTCTTGAATAACTGTCGTGAATAACTTGATTCTATTTCCCCAGCTTTCCAAGATGCCTACAACTTCTTCAACAAGGACAAAACTGGCTGTATTGATTTCCATGGACTGATGTGTACTGTAGCTAAGCTGGGAATGAGTCTAACCAAGCATGATGTCTATAATGAATTGAAATGTGCTGATATTGATCGTGAGTCCTTTGGCTTCTCATTGTTTTTCCCATAAATGATATTTGTGAAAACATAGTTTTCTTCTAATGACTGTATAAATATGAGAAACAAACCTTATTTATTTGCCCCTCCAAATATATATGTATATTATGTTTGTAGACTATATATTTGAATACTATATACAAATATACATATATGTGTATGTTATATATATCCGTGTATACACACACATATATATTCTTCAAGAGACACACGTGTGTGTGTGTGTATCTGTGTGTGTGTGTCCCTTTCAGGACATCAGTGAGGTATGCGTACAAGTTGTGAAATCAAATTAATGCTTGAAAATGAACTATTTGAAAAATGCTGTGTGGAAGCCAAGAGTGATTGCCTGATTCATTATCAAATTCAGGTTTCCTGTCCCGATGTACATGGAAGCTGTATGTGGATGGTGCCCTGAAATAACAAATACAAAGGCATTAACAATGTTAATAATGACATGTTACCAAGAGAATTCAAGCCCTTTGTTTCTGTTTGAATCAAAACAGAGCAAATCTTTATTTTTTCCATCAAGTCCCACCTATATTGAATTTTAAATGCCACAGCACTTTTGTTGTTATTTTTAAAGCATACAGATAATATTTTGAGTGAATATACTTACCTAATTATTAGTAGCCCAAGCTGATATGCTGTGTGAAAAATATATTCAGCATCTTATCTCCTCTCACCTCTCTCCACCCAACTGCCAGTGCCCCGTTCAATCAACATCAGTTTCATGTGTCATTCAATGTCGCTTAATTAAGGTATCACCTGCTTCCACTAACTGTGTCAAATTTTTCTATTATTTCACGGAAACACACACATACCCCTCTAATAATACTCAACATCCTTCAATTTTAGAGGAAATGAGGTACAGCTTAGGGGTGTGTTATAATAGGAATAATAAGGGGGCTATAGCATGGGAAGGGAGGGTGGATTCCTTGCAAACATGGCCAGTCTCTGAGAAAGGAGCAGCTGGACAGACTGCAGTGGCTGGGTCCTCCTGGCAGGATGTTTACAGCCACCATTGCTTCCGTGGGCTGTGGAGGACTCGTGTAATGGTGCTAAGACCACTTCAAGAAGACCAGGGCTCACCTGAGCATATTTCCAGTCCTCAAATACTCTGGTTTTAAATATTAAATCATCCAGAGTATTTTAATTTTTATGTTTAAGATATACTCTAATAATTAAAATACATTTTATCCTTGTCCTGAGTCTCAGATTTTTGTTGCAGAAGACGGGAAGGTGAACTTCTCAGACTTTATCAAGGTGCTAACAGATAAGAATCGCTTCCTCAAGGCAGTGGGTGAGTAGAGACGTTCTGAACAGAAGGCAGTTGGGCAGCTACAACTCACTACACAGCAAACATCATTCACAGGCTTCCAGTCGGGAGACAGGTCAGGAAGATGTAGCCTTAGGTGTGAGTTACTTTGTATTGCTTCCCCAGAACAGTATTTGCTAAACAAATTGGTACAGTGTTAACTCCATCAAGCAGGCCCTTGCACTGTCCAGACACCTTCTGCAGAAGATGCTGCCCTTTGGTCTCCAATGAGAACACTGAGGGAGTGACCAGTGTAGAGAAATTTGGCTACCTTTTATAGTATCTGAATTCTTTACCAGGTGTATTTACTACTTTGGGAGGCATTCCTTTCATTAAAAAAAAAAATCAAACATTTTTTCAGAAAAAGAAAAATGCACTCTCTTATGTAAATCCAGGGTGTTGATGGTATGGTGTTCTTGAAAAAATACCTTCCTCACACTGATGAAGCCTCTACCCTCAGTCCTAGGGCTGGAGAGTCTGCCGGAGGTTAGAGAGCATTAATTAAGGTGTTACTTCCACTAACTGTGTCAAATTTTTCTGTTATTTTCCCCCTAAGATTATAAATCATATGTAGGTGTAGTCAAAATATTGTCATTAGTCTTCTCATGGTTTGTTTATGAGTTTAACAAGCTGCCTTGGAAATGTTAATCACTATTCATGTTTTCTAGGATAAATACATTTTAGATTCCAAATATACACAGTTTTGAAAATATATTCATTTTTCCATTTGACCCAGCAATCCCATTACTGGGCATATATACAAAGGATTATAAATAGTTCTACTATAAAGACACATGCACACAAATGTTCATTGCAGCACAGTTTACAATAGCAAAGACCTGGAACCAACCCAAATGCCCATCGATGATAGACTGGACAGGGAAAATGTGGCACATATACACCATGGAATATTATGCAGCCATCAAAAACGATGAGTTCGTGTCCTTTGTAGAGCATGGATGAACCTGGAAACCATCATTCTCAGCAAACTGAAACAAGAGCAGAAAATCAAACACCACATGTTCTCACTCATAGGCGGTTGTTGAACAATGAGAACACATGGACGCAGGGAGGGGAGCACTACACACTGGGGTCTGTTGGGGGGAAATAGGGGAGGGTCAGCAGGGGGTGGGGAGTTGGGGAGAGATAGCATGGGGAGAAATGCCAGATATAGGTGATGGGGAGGAAGGCAGCAAATCACACTGCCACGTGTGTACCTATGCAACAATCTTGCATGTTCTTCACATATACCCCAAAACCTAAAGTGCAATAAAAAAAAGAAAACATATTCATTTATAAGCTATGAATTATTGTTAGGATAAAGAAAAGTTATTTCTTATAAGTAGTACTATAGGAATGGGAGTTTGCCTAGAATCTTTGCCTAGAACCAGATAGTAATCATTAACATAAAATTCATGTTTGTATTAAAAATGTTACTACGTTTACATAGAAGTTACTGAACTAGAAGTATTTTTAACATTCCATTTTATTCTGTCTGCTCAGTAACCAAAATGGCCTTTCTACCAAATAGAACAGACTTCTAATGTGTTACTGTACCTCTAGTTCCTGACTTGATATTACTGTAAATAATCAGTAAAGAGGTGGTCAGTTTCTTATTTCAGAAGGTATTTTTAAATCTCTCTTTTGTTTTCCCTCCATAGTTCCAGAAAAGGAGACCTGTTTGGATTTAGCTGGCAACCCAGGGATCCTATTGTTTGAAATCCTGTCAAAGCTTGTAGAGATTTCAGCCCTGCCCAGAAAGTCTATAAGAGAAATAGTAAGGTAAGTGAGAAAGAAAGGAGCAAAAACAGCCTTCTCAGAGGTCTCTACAAAGATGTTAACATGGCAGTCACCTCTTACTAACATCCAACTCCACAGGGTCTGGTCCAAAACTTAGGAGAAGGTATCTGGGCAAATGCCTGTGTGCTACAACATGAGACCTGATTCCCTCATCTCCACAGTCCTGCCCAGCTCTAAAACTGCAAGACTGACCTCAGACCATCTCAGGTCCCCACGGAGGACCTAAGACAACCAAGGAATTTCAGCCTCCTCTATCTCAGGCCAAAGAATCCCAGCAGAACAAGACTTTTCCAGGAATAATTTTGGGTGGGCTTAGAAATCCAGTTTGAAATATAAGACTCTCTTGTTCATGCTAAAACTACCAGGGGCTCTCAAAAAAATCTCTGACTTGGAGATAAGGTATAGCAAATTCAGACCTCCCAAAGTAGCCTTTGGACTAGAGCAGAGCCAGAATTAGACATGAGAATAAAGGATTGAGGAAACATTCTCATCCTTTAAACCTTTAATTCCCATCCTTTAAATACACAACACACACCCATGTGTGTTATTTATTCCAGTATCACTAAAAGTAAGTCACCCCAATTTATTTTTATCATCGTATTATAGAAATTAAACAAATGTTGCCATTATCAGTCTTTTTAACTCATACTCTTTCAAAGCATTCCAGTCTCCCACCTAGAGATACTTAAGAGTATAGAATACCACCAACAATGTAAAAATATTATTCTCCCCCTCAATAAGTAGTCTCTTTATACTCTCCTATCTCTCTGTCAGATGTACAACAGAGGATGCACAAAGTTCTGTTTTTCATTCCAATTCAAAGACACTTAGCAAAGCCTGCTGTTGGTACACAATTTGATACATTGTTTAACTTCTCAGCCTCAGTTTCCTCATCTATAAAAAGAGAATGTGAATAATAATACCTATCTGATTGGGCAATTGTGGGGCTAATGTGTAATAATACATATTGAAGTGCTTAGCATATTATAAGACCTCAATAAATGTTAGCTATTATTATTATGTGGAAGCAACTAGACTAAGCATACTCATTATCTTGAAAATTGAAGTTTCATTTAAAAAAAAGTATAGCCAGGCACCATGACTCACACCTGTAATCTCAGCTACTCAGAGGGCTGAGGTGGGAGGATCACTTAAGGCCAGAAGCTTCGGACCAGCCTGAGCAACATAGCAAGACCCCCATCTCTACAAAATTAAAAATTAAAAAAATTAACTGGGCATGATTGTGAATGCCTGTAGTCCCAGCTATTCAAGAAGCTCATTTGAGGCCGGGCGCGGTGGCTCAAGCCTATAATCCCAGCACTTTGGGAGGCCGAGGCGAGTGGATCACAAAGTCAAGAAACCGAGACCATCTTGGTCAACATGGTGAAACCCCGTCTCTACTAAAAATACAAAAAATTAGCTGGGCATGGTGGTGCGTGCCTGTAATCCCAGCTACTCAGGAGGCTGAGGCAGGAGAATTGCCTGAACCCAGGAGGCGGAGGCTGTGGTGAGTCGAGATCGCACCATTGCACTCGAGCCTGGGTAACAAGAGCGAAACTCCGTCTCAAAAAAAAAAAGAAGCTCATTTGAACCCAGGAATTTGAGGTTACAGGGAGCTGTGATTGTGCCACTGCACTCCAACCTGGGCAACAGAGTGAGATCTTTCTCTTAAAGAATAAAATTCAATAGATTTTTTTAAAATGAGAATATACATATTATCTAATTTAATCCTCACCTCCCTAATGAATATATACTATCATCACTCCCATTTTACAGATAAAAAAACTTCTGCACACGTCAGTTAAATAACTTGCCCAAGAGGGACTGGTACCAGTATTTTAGCACAGCCTGATTCCAGAACTCATGCTGTCTTACCTATCTCCCTATACTGCCTCTCACACTCAATAAGTACTCAGGAAATGTTTGCTGATGTTGGTGATTTTATTGTTACTGTGGCATGGCTGTTATTTATCTGGTTATCTTGTTATTATTTAACTTGTTATCTTGCTATTGCCTGGTTTCTAAGGAGATTAAAAATGTTTAAGACATAGTATTTAACATATAAGTGGAGACACTTTGAGAGGCTAAAGTGAAGGGATCATTTGAGCCCATGAGTTTGAGATTAGCCTGGGCAACCTGGTGAAACCCAGTCTCTACAAAAAGTAGCTCTTTCATTCAGGCCCATGGCACCAGCAGGATTGGCAAGTGTCATGGACTTCCTGCTGCTAGGAAGCTCCATAGTCACTGACGAGCCCAGAAGTGGCATGATAAACAGTACAAGAAGCCTATTTGGACACAACCCTGAAGGCCAACCCCTTTAGAGGTGCTTCTCACACAAAAGGAATTATGCTGGAAAAAGTAGGGGTTGAAGCCAAACAGTCAAATTCTGCCATCAGGAAGTATGCCAGCGTCCAGCTGATCAAGAATGGCAAGAAAATCACAGCCTTTGTACCCAACGGTGGTTGCTTGAACTTTATTGAGAAAAACAATGAAGTTCTTGTTGCTGGATTTGGTTAAAAAGGTCATGCTGTTGGTGATATTCCTGGAGTTTCCTTTAAGGTTATCAAAGTAGCCAATCTCTCTCTTTTGGCCCTTTACAAAGGCACAAAGGAAAGACCAAGATCATAAACTTTAATAATGAAAACATTGTAGAGATGGGCCGGGTGTGGTGGCTCACATCTGTAATCCCAACACTTTGGGAGACCAAGGCCGGTGGATTGCTTGAGGCCAGGAGTTTGAGACTAGCCTAGGTAACATGGTGAAACCCCATCTCTACTAAAAATAAAAAAAGTAGCCAGGTGTGGTGGCAGACACCTATAATCTTAGCTACTTGGGAGGCTGAGGCATGAGAATCACTTGAATCTGGGAGGTGAAGTTTGCAGTGAGCCAAGATTGTACCAC
Organism: Callithrix jacchus; assembly: GCF_049354715.1. Classification (NCBI taxonomy): domain Eukaryota; kingdom Metazoa; phylum Chordata; class Mammalia; order Primates; family Cebidae; genus Callithrix; species Callithrix jacchus. The sequence continues at coordinate 87,648,707 of NC_133506.1, forward strand.
TCCACTCCAGCCTGGGTGACAGTGAAACTTAGTCTAAAAAAAAAAAAGAAAAAAAAACTGTAGTGATAAATTTTTATAAGCAAAAAATTAGCCACCATGGTGGCACACGCCTGTTGTCTCCGCTACTTGGAAGGCTAAAGCAGGATGATTGCTTGAGCCTGGGGGTCAAGCCTATAGTGAACCATGGTCACCCCACCACACTCCAGCCTGGGTAACAAAGTGAGACCCTGTCTCAAAAGAAAGAAAGCAAAAATAATAATTATATATGTATACACACTCACACGCACATACACATATATAAATGGAAAGAAAAGTCAGAAATATATATTTAAATAAATATACAGAAGTAACATAATTCAAAATATGTTAAATAATTGTCAAAAAAGTGGCAGAGATAATTCACTTAGTTTCCTGAGAAAGGAGGTCTTGATTTCGTTAACGGTAGAATTTGATAGGTATTCACATAGTTGATACCATGTATTGAATATGTATTAAGTGCAAAGCTCTGAACAGCATTTTACATACATTAGTTTTTCCCTGGCTAATAACTGGTCTCCCTGCTTGCACCTTTTGACTGCTGCTCCCTGCTGGACAGTCTACTCACAACACTCCCTGTGCCTAGCTGACTCCTTGACTCCTACAGCACCAAATCAGTCTTCCAAACACTCCTCAGCTCAAAACCTTCCAAACCCTCCCATTTCCCTCAGAGTAAAAGCCAAAGTCTTTTTTTTCTTTTTTGAGACAGGGTCTTACAGTGGCATCATGATGGTTCGTTGAGGCCTCAACCTCCCAGGCTTAAGTGATCCTCCCATCTCAGCCTCCCAAATATCTTGGATTACAGGTGTGCACCACCACAGCTTACTAATTTTTCTATTTTTTCTGGAGACAGGTTTTCACTATGTTGCCCAGGCCAGACTCACACTCCTGGGCTCAAGAGATGTGCTCACATTGGCCTCTCAAAGTGCTAGGATTACCGGCATGAGTCACAGCCTGGCCCCAAGCCAAAGCCTTTACAATGACATATTGGCCCTCTATGTGCTCTGCATTCCCCTTTGACCTCTTTGATTTTGTGTCTGTTACTCTGCTCTACCCATGCCGGCCTCCTTACTCTCCTTCAAATACATCAAACACACTCCCACCTCAAGACCTTTACACTTGCTTTTCCCTCTGTCTGGTTACTTTTCCCCTGAGTAGACCATTACTCACTCGATTCACTCTCACCACCTTTGGGTCTTTGTTCAAATGTCATCTCAGCAAGGCCTTCTCTGGCCACCCTGTTTAAAACTGCAAGCCTCCTACCACTCCCTGTCCCTACTTCTCTGCTTTATTTTTCTTCATATTATTCATCACCTTTTAATATGTAATAAAAATTTACTTATTTATTTTGTTCATTATCTGTATTCTCATGCTAGAATGTAAGCTCCATGAGAACAATAATTATTTTTTGTGTGTTTTATTTACTACTATATTCCCAGTGTCTACTATAGGAAAATGCTTGGTATACACCAGGAGCGCAGTAATTATTGGCTGAATGACCTCCATTTAACCCCCAAATCAAACCTATGAGGTAGATCCTAATGCCTCCATTTGCATACAGGCACGAGAATGAGGCACAGAGAAGATCACACTGGATCTCCAGCCCAGACCTTCCCTCTAGGGTTTCCATCTGCTTACTGGGCATCTCCATTTGGAAATCCACAGCCACCTCAAACCAAAAAGGTCAAAACTTAATTTATCTCTTTGTCCACGCATACTTCTACTAGTTCTTCCACTTGAGTTTCAGATCTCAGTGCATGGCTTTGCCATCTCATTGTGTTTACCCACTTGTCTGAGACAAAGGCGCAGCATGACCCTCAGTTGTCACTGCTCTCTCAATCCCTACATCCAACCAAATCACTAAGCCCTGTCTAACCTACCTCCTCAACATGTAAGCCATGCACTTCTCTCTATCCCCATAGAAACTACCCTAGAGTAAGTAAGTCACTATATTCTTGGACTTACTGAAGTATACTGCCTTGTCACTCTGCCTCCATTTTTGCCGTCTCTATCCATTTTCCACACTGCAGCCAGATTATAACTCCATCTATTAGAAAATATTTAAATGACCTAATGCCAGGCACAAATCTAATCATATCATCATATCACTTACATTCTAAAAGGCCTACAGTGACCTTTCATGTTTCCTATGAAAAAGCTCTAACTTAATATGGCATTTTAAAGGTTCTTCACGATATACCCTTTGCTTAACCTCCAGTCTCATATATCTCTTTCTCTCTCTCAACAGAGTCTTGCTCTTATCTCCCAGGCTAGAGTGCTGGAGTGTAGTGATTAAGGCTTACTGCAGCCTCTACCGCAGACTCAAACAATCCTCTCACTTCAGCTTCCCCAAGTAGCTAGGACTACAAATGTATTTTTTTGTAAAGACAAGGTTTCACCACATTTCTCAAGCTGGTCTTGAACTCCTGACCTCAAGTGATCCACCCTTCAGCCTCCAAAGAGTGCTGAGATTACAGGCGAGAGCAGCTGTGCCCAGCCCTCATCTCTTATAACTTCCCCTTTCACACCCCAGATTACATTTAATTCCTGTCCTCAAATACTGCATGCTCTCTCACCTCCTGATATTTGCCTAAGACAATTTCTCCCTTTATGAGTCAGTTTCCTAGGGCTGTTATAAAAAATTACCATAACAATCACGGTGGTACAGGCCTGTAGTTCCAGCTACATGGGAGGCTGAGGCAGGAGGATCCCTTCATCCCAAGAGCTCTGGCCTATAGTGCACTATGCCAAACAGGTTTCTACACTAAGTTTGGCATCAATATGGTGACCTCCCAGGAACAGGGGACCACCAGGATGCCTAAGGAGTGGTAAACCAGCCTAGGTTAGAAACAGAGCAGGTTAAAATTCCAGTGCTAGCCAGGTGCTGTGGCTCATACCTATAATCCCAGCAATTTGGGAGGCCGAGGGGAGCAGATCACCTGAGGTCCAGAGTTTGAGACCAGCCTGCCTAACATGGCGAAACCCTGTCTCTACTAAAAATAGAAAAAATTAGCTGGGCATAGTGGTGAGCGCCTGTAATCCCAGCTACTTGGGAGGCTGAGGCAGGAGAACCACTTGAACCTGGGAGGTGGAGGTTGCAGTTAGCTGAGATTGCACCACTGCACTCTAGCCTGGGCCACAAGAGCGAAACTCCAACTCAAAAAAAAAAAAAAAAAAAACAACTCATGTGCTGATCAGCAACAGAACTATGCCTGTGAATAGCCAGTGCACTCCAGCCTGGGCAACACAGCAAGAGCTCCATCTCTAAAATAAATAAATAAATAAATACAATTACCACAAACTCTGTGACTTAAAAAATTATTCTCTCCCAGTTTTGGAGGCCAGATGGTGTCATTAAGGCCACACCCCTTCCTTCTCCAGGGGAGAATCCTTCCCTGGCAATTCCAGCCTCTAGTGATTCCTGGCATTCCTTGGCTTGTGGCAGCATAATTCTTATTTCCATTTTTTCAATACCTTCTTCTATTTGTGTCTCAAATCTTCCACTCCTGGATGCAGTGGCTCATGCCTGTAATCCCAGCACTTTGGGAGGCTGAGGCGGGTGGATCACAAGGTCAGGAGTTCAAGACCAGCCTGACCAACGTGGTGAAACTCCATCTCCACTAAAAATACAAAAATTAGCCGGTTGTGGTGGTGTGTACCTGTAATCCCAGCTATTCAGGAGGCTGAGGCAGGAGAGTTGCTTGAACCCAGGAGACAGAGGTTGCAGGGAACTGAGATTTTGCGACTGTATTCCAACCTGGGTGAGAGAGTGAGACTCCATCTCAAAAAAACACAATCTTCCTCTCCTTTCTTTTATAAGGTCACTAATAATTAGATTTAGGACCCACCCTAAATTCAGGATGATCTCATCTCAAGATCTTTAATTTAATTACATCTGCAAAGATACTTTCCAAATAAGGTCCCATAGCAGGTACAGGGCTGGGGACTTGAATATTTTTTTGGGAAACACAATTCAACCCCACTACCTATGTATACTTAGCTGACTCCTGCTTATCCTTTCTGTCCCAGTGAGTAGCACTCCCTCTGAAAGGCCTTCTCTGACCCCCAGTTCTGGGTCAGGCTTGCTCCTACATGCTCTTCTCTCCCTATCATACAGCACATTGTACTGTTGGCATTACAGGTTTAACAGGCAGCCTTGTACATTAGATTGTGAGCTCTGAAAGAACAGGGACCATGTCAGGCTTATTCATATCTTTCCTGAACCTAACACAAAGCACAGAACATACAGGCACTTAATATTTGTTGAATTTAATTGACTTTCCCAATATAATATAGCTATTAAATATCTGATTCAGCAGTTCAATAAGAGAATGTCATGAGAAAAGGACTTAGAATATAGTCTACATTTGGATTTACAGAACAGGGACAGATAAATTGGCTAAAACATGAGGTTTGTATAGGGAAGCAGGAAGAGATAAGGTGGAAAATATGTACTGAATCCAGACTATAGAAAATCTCTTCTGAGAGTTCCTCCAAGCAGTAGGGAGCCATTGAAAGAACTGGGAGAGGGGAGCACTGAGGAAGAAAGATTTTGATAGAGGAGTGGAGTAGTTTGACCTGGAAATAGCATATAGAAAAGCCTGGCAGAAAGACAGACTGATGGCCAAGAGACTAATGAAGAGGTAAGAAAAATAGCTCTGGAAAGCAGAGGAAGCAAAGGGGGCTGAGCACTGTGGCTCTTGCCTGTAATCCTAGCACTTTGGGAGGGGGAGGCAGACGGGTTGCTTTGAGACCAGCATGGCCAACGTAGCAAATCACCATCACTATAAAAAATACAAAAATTAGCCACGCACGGTGGTACACACCTGTAATCCCAGCTACTTGGTAGGCTGAGGCACAAGAATCTCTTGAACCCGGGAGGCAGAGGTTGCAAGTGAGCCAAGATCACGCCACTGCACTCCAGCCTGGGTGACAGAGCAAGACTCTGTCGCAAAAAAGAAAGAAAAAAAAATGTACTTACTGAATGCAAGACCTCCCACTAGCCCCCTTCTCTTTCCATAGTTACCAACGTGTTAAAGCTAGATTTATACCACCCAAGTAAAATTTTAGAGAATTCCTCTCCAGGGAAATTGACTAGCCCAAGAGAAAAAACTCACACTCACAGTTAAAAGTCTATTGATAAAACAAGGCTCCATCAATAAGCTTTAACACACTAAAGAGCTTCCAATTGCCTTACAGAGTGCTTACTCTCATTCTAAAATAGGAATAGATATCCAAAGTATCAAGGGACATTTAAGAGCCAAGCATAGTGACACATGCCTGTAGTCTTAGCTACTCAAAAGGCTGAGGCAGGAGGACCATGTGAGCCCAGGAGTTCAAGTCCAGCCTGGGCAACATAATGAGACCCGCATCTCTTTTTTTAAAAAAAAAAAATGATATTTAAGGAAGATTATTATTAGATCATTAATATTAAAGAAATATTAAAACAAGAAGGAAAGAAAGAACAAACTAAAGAAGTAGAGATAAAAAAAGAATAAAATACCTTGGAATACAACTCACAAGGAACGTAAGGGACCTCTTCAAGGAGAACTACAAACCACTGCTCAACGAAATCAGAGAGGACACAAACAGATGGAGAAACATTCCATGTTCATGGTTAGGAAGAATTAATATCGTGAAAATGGCTATACTGCCCAAAGTAATTTACAGAATCAACGCTATCCCCATCAAGCTACCATTGACTTTCTTCACAGAACTGGAAAAAACCACCATGAACTTCGTATGGAACCAAAAGAGAGCCCGCATAGCCAAGTCAATTCTAAGCAAAAAGAACACAGCGGGGGGCATCACACTACCGGATTTCAAACTATACTACAAGGCTACAGTAATCAAAACAGCATGGTACTGGTACCAAAACAGAGATATAGACCAATGGAACAAAACAGAGGCACCGGAGGCAACACAACATATCTACAACTATACAATCTTTGATAAACCTGACTAAAACAAGCAAGGGGGAAAGGATTCCCTGTTTAACAAATGATGTTGGGAAAACTGGCTAGCCATGTGCAGAAAGCAGAAACTGGACCCCTTCCTGACACCTTACACTAAAATTAACTCCAGATGGATTAAAGACTTAAACATAAGACCTGGCACCATAAAAACCCTAGAAGGAAATCTAGGCAAAACTATCCAGGACATAGGAGTAGGCAAGGACTTTATGAACAAAACACCAAAAGCATTGGCAACAAAAGCCAAAATAGACAAATGCGACCTAATGAAACTCCACAGCTTCTGCACGGCAAAAGAAACAGTCACTAGAGTGGATCGGCAACCAACAGAATGGGAAAAAATTTTTGCAGTTCACCCATCTGACAAAGGGCTGATATCCAGAATTTACGAAGAACTCAAACGGATTTACAGGAAAAAAACAAACAAGCCCATTCAAAAGTGGGCAAAGGATATGAATAGACACTTTACGAAAGAAGACATATATGAGGCCAACAATCATATGAAAAAATGCTCATCGTCACTGGTCATCAGAGAGATGCAAATCAAAACCACATTGAGATACCATCTCACGCCAGTTAGAATGGCGATCATCAAAAAATCTGGAGACAACAGATGCTGGAGAGGATGTGGAGAAAAAGGAACACTTTTACACTGTTGGTGGGAGTGTAAATTAGTTCAACCATTGTGGAAGACAGTGTGGCGATTCCTCAAGGCCTTAGAAATAGAAATTCCATTTGACCCAGCAATCCCATTACTGGGTATATATCCAAAAGACTATAAATCGTTCTACTATAAGGACACATGTACACGAATGTTCATTGCAGCACTGTTTACAATAGCAAAGACCTGGAATCAACCCAAATGCCCATTGATAATAGACTGGATTGGAAAAATGTGGCACATATACACCATGGAATATTATGCAGCAATCAGAAATGATGAGTTTGTGTCATTTGTAGGGACATGGATGAACCTGGAGAACGTCATCCTCAGCAAACTGACACAAGAACAGAAAATGAAACACTGCATATTCTCACTCATAGGTGGGTGATGAAAAATGAACACATGGACACAGAAAGGGGAGTACTAAACACTGGGGTCTATTGGGGGGAAAAGGGGAGGGCCAGTGGGAGGGGGAGGTGGGGAGGGATAGCCTGGGGAGAAATGCCAAATGTGGGTGAAGGGGAGAAGGAAAGAAAAGCACACTGCCATGTGTGTTCCTACGCAACTGTCTTACATGCTCTGCTCATGTACCCCAAAACCTAAAATCCAATAAAAAATTAAAAAAAAAAAAAGAAGTAGAGATAAAGCATGATACAGTAGAAATATTATAATATCCTCCAAGATATGAGGGGGAATTTGCATTCATGAAATTAGAACAGGAAACTATATAAAAGAAACAAAAGAATAAAAAATTGAAGCTCTTGAAAAGTAAAAATAGGATGGCAGAAGTAAAAATTTAAATTAAGAAAATCTCTGAAAATATTAGAGAGAAAACAGCACTAGAAAAAATGAGAAAATAAGTCCAACATTCCAAATAATGAACATTCTAAATAGTGAACAAGAAAACCAAATGAAGGCAGGAAATTATCAAAGAAATAGTCCTAGAATATTTCCCAGAACTCACACACATGAGTTTATAGATTTTAAATGTCCACTGAATATCCAGCACAATGAATAATAAAAGACCTGTACCCACGCATGGCACATTACTATAACATTTCAGAACATCAGGGAAAAGATGCTAAAAGTTTTTAATAAGGAAGAAAATTTACTTTTCTGCATCCAAAAAGGAAACATAGCACTGAAAGCCAGAAAATAGTGGACCAGCCCCTAAGGAAAATGATTTCCAACCTACCCAGCCAACTGCAAAGTATAACAGAAAAGACACTTTCCAGTTACCATGGCTCAAAACATGTACGTATGCATTCTTCCTTAGGAAGCTATTGGAAGATATACCCCACCAAGATGAGGGAGTATACATAATAAATAGGAAAACAATCAGCTCAAGCCTATAATCCCAGCACTTTCAGAGACCAAGGCAGAAGGATTACTTGAGCCCAGGTGTTCAAGACCAGACTGGGAAACATAGGGAGATCCTATCTCTACAAAAAAATTTTTTTTTAACTAGTCAGGCATGGCATGTGCCTGTAGTCCCAGCTACTCAGGAAGCTGAAGTGTGAGGATCGCTTGAGCCCAGGAGGTTGAGACTGTACTGCACTCCAGCCTGGGTGACAGAGCAAGACCTTGTCTCAAAAAAAATCAAAAATAAATTTTTTAAAAAAAGGAAAACATACGATCCAGGAAACAGAAGATCCAAAAGGGAGACAGCCAACGGGACCTCCTCCCTAGGGTGGTGGTGAAGAATAACTCTGAGCTAATAACTATGAACTGAAACCATTCCTGGTGGTGAGATCTCTTCAAGAAAAGCAAAAGTGACATGTATGGAAGTCCTGGTGTGTTTGATCATGGATCTTACAAGGAACTAGAGAAATGACAACACCACCTTACATATGCTGAATTGTTACTATGCTCCTGATACTGCCCTAAGTTCTTTACATGTATTATTTCACTTAACACTATGAAGTGGATACTACATTACCCCTATTCCCAGGTAAGGGAACTGAGGCACATTAAAAATATGCCCAGGATCACACAGTTAGAATGGTATTGGTGAATTCACTGGACTGTCAGGAAGGTGTGAAACCTCAGCAGAGGAAAACCTACTACCAAGCCAGGACATCACTGGAGGTGGGTGAGGGAAATTAGTAAGGCCTGGGTTTGTCCAGGACATCTTGGCCCCTATACAGACTGGTCTTTTATTGTGAATATATGTTTAGAGAATATACATTTTCTTTTATTATACTTCTCCTTTTTTTTTTTTTTTTTTTTGAGACAGAGTTTCACTCATCACCCAGGCTGAAGTGCAATGGTGCCATCTTGGCTCACTGCAACTTCTGTCTCCCGGGTTCAAGCAATCCTCTGGCCTCGGCCTCACAAGTAGCTGGATTACAGATACACACTACCACCACCACCACACCTGGCTAATGTTTGCATTTTTAGTAGAGACAGGGTTTTGCCATGTTGGCCAGGCTGGTCTTGAACTCCTGACCTCAGGTGATCCTCCCACCTCAGCCTCCCAAAGTACTGGGATTACAGGCGTGAGCCACCATGCCCAGCCTTATTTTATTTTATTATACTTCTTAATAATGTGTGGCAAAGAGTATCTTTCCTATATTTTTAGAGATGCCCAGAAATTCTGGGAAACAGGGATATGGAAATCTAGCAAAATTGTATAGCAAATACAGGCCAGGCATGGTGGCTCACTCTTGTAATCCCAAAGCTTTGAGAGGCCAAAGCAGGAGGATCACTTGAGCCCAGAAGTTTAAAACCAGCCTGAGCAATGTAGGGAAACACTCTACAAAAAGTTTAAAAATTAGCCAGGCAGGGTGGCTTGCACCTGTAGCCCCATCTACTCAGGAGGCTGAGGCAGAAGGACTGCTTGAGGCCAGGAGCTCAAGGCTGTAGAGAGCTATGGTTGCACCCCTCTACTCCAGCCTGGTAGACTGTGAGACCCCGTCTTTAAAATAATAATAATAATAATAATAAAGACAGCAGGCCAGGAGCATTGGCTTATACTTGTAATCCCAGCATTTTGGGAGGCCAAGGCAGGTGGATCGCGTGAGGTCAGGAGTTCAAGACCAGCCTGACCAACATAGAGAAACCCCGTCTCTACTAAAAATACAAAATTAGCCAGGCGTGGTGGCATTTGCCTGTAATCCCAGCTGCTCAGGAGGCTGAGACAGGAGAATCGCTTGAACCCAGGAGGTAGACATTGCAGTGGGCTGAGATCATACCATTGCCCTCTAGCCTGGGCAGCAAGAGCAAAACTCCATCTCAAAAAATAATAATAAAGACAGCAAATACAGACACAATTAAGCCACTAGTTTTGGTATGTAATATACATGAAACAATTAGTTATAGATACAATGTGACATAAATTGTCAAGCAGAGATTAGAATTTCAAGGAAGAAGAGAACCCATAGACTACGGCAAAAGTTCTTAAACTTGCACCATGTTGGAATCAGCTGGAGCGATTGTTAAAACACATTGCTAGGCTATGGGAATTCTGAATTAATGGGTGTGTAATCAGGGCCAAGAATTTGTATTTCTCACAAATCCCCAGTGGTGCTGAGGATCACACTCAGAGCCACAGAGTATATAGCCAGTACTCTGAAGGAAAGAAAAACAGCCTTGAAGAACCTGGTAGAAATTAAATTACATTAAGAGAAACTAACCTTATGCTATGTTCAGAGGCAAGTGATGATACTGTGGATGGTTGAGTTCAAGGCTAGAGAAGAAAGTATTTGATCATAAGTCAGACTCTACTCAGAACGCTGTAGGCACATCTCCTACCAACCACTGCTTCAGCTCCAACGTTTAGAATGAGTCTTTTCCAGGCCGGGCAAGTGGCTCACACCTGTAATCCCAACACTTTAAGAGGCCGAGGTGGGCGGATCACAAGGTCAAGAGATCAAGACCATCCTGGCTAACATAATGAAACCCCGTCCCTACTAAAAATACAAAAAATTAGCCACATATGGTGGCCTGTACCTGTAGTCTCAGCTACTCAAGACGCTGAGGCAGGAGAATTGCTTGAACCCGGGAGGCATAAGTTGCAGTGAGCTGAGATCCGACCACTGCACTCTAGCCTGGGTGACAGAGTGAGACTCTGTCTCAAAAAAAAGAAAAAAAAAAAAAAAGAGTCTTTTCCCTCTTCCCGAGAGGAAAAGAAAGGTTTCCTGTCATTATCCCAGAGAGTAGTGAAGCCTCCCGTTGCTGTAACAGGAAGAAATTGGCCTATGTATTAATGAGAAGCAAGGTCCTACACCTTATCCTCTGAGACAGCATGAAGTGATGCTCTTCTGCTCAGAACACTGAGATGTGAGAACTTCCACTACCAAAGTGGTGAGAAGCAAGCCCTTCCACCTCAGCAGCAGGAAGCAGATCCCTACCATAGCTGCAAAGAGAAGTCCACTGTTCTGGCAGCAAGAAGGAAGCTGATCACCTACCACCACAGCCACTGATATTCGAGGCATGCATGTTTGTAAGTCAGGTGTTTATACTCTGAATCAGAGTACCTTATCATATACAGCCTGCCTGCTGTACTTATGCTTAAAGAATGTATAACCTAAAATGCCCAGTAATACATCTTCTAAGTCTGTTTATACACATGTATGTACACATACCCTCCAAAAAAATGATAGGAAAGAAATGCAACCAACAGCGATTCACTCCAGATCGAAAGCTTACTGGTAGTGTCTTCCTTCTTATACTTTTCTTTGTTTTCCAAATTATCTGCAACGACAATTTCTTTAATCTAAAATGAAAGTTGTATATTTTAAACCTAACACAAAGTAATAATAATTCCTGTTTGTATTCAAGCTGGTACCACTTAAGGGTTTGTCAAGGATCATAATTCATAAATATTTTTCTAAACAAAACAGGGAGGTTAGAGCTGGACATGATAGCAGGTACCTATAGTTATAGTTACTCAGGAGGCTGAGGAGGGAGGAGAACTTGAGCCCAGGAGTTCCAGTCCAGCCTGGCAACATAACAAAACCTCATCTCTCTCTGAAAACAAAAACAAAAACTCTGGGAAGCCTTGGGGGGCGGGGGGAAAGGAGACCAAAAGCCAAGGACTACAGATAAAAATAGTCAAATCGTGCCGGGCGCAGTGGCTCACGCCTATAATCCCAGCACTTTGGGAGGCCGAGGCGGGTGGATCACTAGGTCAAGAGATCAAGACCATCCTGAACATGGTGAAACCCCATCTCTACTAAAAATACAAAAAAATTAGCTGGGCATGATGGCGCAGCCTGTAGTCCCAGCTGCTCGGGAGACTGAAGTAGGAGAATTGCTTGAACCCAGGAGGTGGAGGTTGCGGTGCCCCGAGATTGTGCCACTGCACTCCAGCCTGGGTAATAAGAGCAAAACTCCATCTCAAAAAAAAAAAAAAAAAAAAAAGTCAAATTGCCTGTGGAAGGTATCAGTAGATATTCTATAAATGTCACAGAAATAGGCACTCAAATATTATTGAATGAATATGCAAATTAGATTTAAAATAAGTTTCTTCAGCATATGTAACTAGCAACTTTACTTTTTTAAATTTTCGGCCTATATCTCTTTTTATCCATTTCTGAATTACTTTTCTTAAAGCTATTTCCAAAGAAAATTCCAGCAGACTGGTCCAGGAATGTTGTGGAGTCCCTACACTATGGGCTATGGAGAAAGGACACTTAAGCCAGATATATGCACACCTCCCAGCTCAAGCATGGCTGCCTTTGCTAATGCCGCACGGATTGCAATAATGAAAGAAAAGGATTTATTTAAATTTCTTGAAGAGCTCAAGAGTAAGAGCCATTTGTTTTCTCTCTCCTGTTGTAAGAGACTTATTTGTATATGACTGGTCAGAAAGAAGTGCTATAGCTCAAATTCTGTAAGAACAGGACCACAGCCTCTTCTGAGTGACTACTCTGTCACACAGATGTCATTTGAAAGCAAATGTAGGTGTTACCTGAGTCCTCAGACACCTGTTGAAGTCTCAAGTCTGTGGATGGGTGGGACGTGAGAGTAGTAGAGTGAAGGATGAGGGCTGTGGCCACTGAGGAGAAGAATAGGCAAAGCAAAACAGGCACCACTTGCTGGTCTTTTATGTAAACAACTTCTTACATTGTTTGTGAGGCCATTTTTGTTTTTATCTTTTTAGGATGCAATTCCCATTCAGATAGCCCATATTCAAAAATACCCATCTTTCCATTGTTCCCTAATGTGGATGGGGTGGTGATGGGAAAGCCATTCAAAAACATGCAGAAATTAGAGATGCTAAGAAGAAAGGAGCCTTTGAATTTCTTTGAGGATTACTTTTTCCATAAAAGAGATTGGAAAACACAGGTGAGATTTAGATTATGTCACATTAGTTAATTTAAATTCTTGGATTTTTAAGCACTAACTTAACAGAACTAATAACATGCTTTTTACAACAAATATTTTTAGTCATTATTTTCAAACCAGATGCCATAGCCATGTTCCTAAATTTCAGCCCAGGTGTTGACATTTCATTTAATTTCAACAAATAAACTTACTAAGAAAAAATACTGGTTTAGGGTTGGGGATGTTATATAGGAATAATAACAATAAAAGGTTCTCCGATCCTATCTCTAACTACTACCCATCCACTCAGGGACCAGAAGCTGCTTCCGTCCACTCTAGATTATTTTTGGGCAAACATCACAGGATGAGAGGACCAGGCCCACAACCCAAAGGAGCAGTGTTGTGATGAAGGGGCCATCCTGCCCTCAACTAGATCCTTATTTATGGTCCCAGCTGCACCTTCTGGCCTTGCTTCAAGCTCTGTTGACTCTAACCTTTTTGCCTCCCTTCCAAGATACACTTTTGTCATTGTAAGTTATAAGGTCTCCAGCAACTATGCCCAAGTTTCTAGATACTCTTTCAGGAAACTCTGGCCTCACCCCAGGTAAGGCCTCTCAGCCTGAGAAGCAGAATGGAAACTTAACTGCAGACCAGCCCACCCTGTGGAGCTCTGGGTTCCAGAGGTCCATGTGTTGTTTACATCACTATACAATTCCTAGAAAGCCCCTCCATGCATAGAGTTTAAGAGGTCCAGAGGGGTATCACTGTCACAAATGACCTCAAGTTCAGACTTTGTCCTTCTCTCTCCAAATGAAGTAACATCCACAGGCAAATATCACTGAGAAGATGGAAATAAGAAGACATTTATCCTCCTTTAAACTTACGTCCCAACATTCAACTACTCCTCCACCCAAGATGCTTATCTGTTTATTGTCAATCTCTCCAACTAGAATATAACGTTCATGTGTGCAAGGGTTGTATTTCTTTCACTGAGGTATCCGTATCATCTAAAATAGAATTTGGCCCATAGGTAACTCAATATTTTTTGGAAGAAAGAATACTGTGATACAAATTATTTCCTGAGAGCACACTGTATGCTAGATTGTCTCTAATAATCTCAGCAGAAATAATGTCAATAGCTTCCTAAATGGTCCCCTTGCTTCTACAACTGTCCCCTTTAAACAATTCTCAGCCCAGCAGCCAAAGTGGTTCTGTTAAAATCAGATTGAAACCCTCCAATAGCTTTTCATATCACACAGAATGAAAACCAAAATTTTTATAACTTACTAATTTTTGATTGAGTGTCCCACACAATCAAAACCTGAGCCTTCTAATAATTGTAGCCACTAGTAGCTGTTTAAATTTCAATTAATTAAGATTAAATAAAATTACAAAATCAGTTCCTCAGACACATCATTCACGTTATAAATGCTCAATAGCCATATGTGGCTAATGGCTACTATAGTGGACAACACAGAAATATAGAACATTTCCATTATTGAGGAAAATGTTATTGGACATCACTGATCTAGGCCCTCATTGCCTATCCAACAACTCATCTTCCACTGCTTACCTTCCAGTGCATTCCACTCCATCCACAAGGCCTCTTTACTCTCCCTCTTACAGACCAGACATGCTCTCACCTCATGGTCTACCGCTTTGCTATTTCTTTTGCTCGAATGCTGTTCCCCAGAGAGCTGCATAGCTCCTCCCTCTTCTCTTTCAGGTCTTGTCTCAAATGACACTTCAGGAGGACTCTCTAACAACCCCACTAAAATCATAATCCCCACATTGTCATTGTACTAAATGCCACTGAATTGTTTACTTCACGTGGTTAATTTTATGTTACATGAATTTTCACTTTAATAATTTTTGTTTGAGTTGGAGCCTTGCTCTGTTGCCCAGGCTGGTGTGCAGCAGCACAATCTCGGCTCACTGCCACCTCCACCTCCCCCCAGGTTCAAGCAATTCTGCTGCCTCAGCCTCCCAAATAGCTGGGACCACAGTGTGCGCCACCACACCTGGCTAATTTTTGTATTCTTAGTAGAGACAAGGTTTCACCATGTTGGCCAGGCTGCTCTCAAACTCCTGACCCCAAGTGATCCACCCACCTTAGCCTCCCAACGTGCTGGGATTACAGGCATGAGCCACTGCACCAGGCCAATAAATTATTTTTTAAGTAAGTATTTAAATAGCTGAATGCCCTGGTACATACCCATAATCCCACCTGATCAGGAGGCTGAGGCAGGAGGATCACCTGAGCCCAGGAGTTCAAGGCTGTAATGTGCTATGATCATGCCTGTGAATAGCCACTGCACTCTAGCCTGGGCAACATAATGAGCCTCCATCTCTAAAACTAATTTTAAAAAATAAATTTAAAATAATAATTTTTGAATACATGTATATGTATTAAAATAAAATCACAACCCCCAGTACCCTACCCCCTTTCCTGATTTTTTTCATAACACTTGTTACCATCTAATGTATTTACTAGTATATTACATCTAATTACTACATTTTTATATTTAATTATACTACATGCATACCTATGTATATTTATATCTATACTTACTATATATGTACCATATTTATAATCATTATACTACATTTAATGCTATTTCTATTAAACTATATGTTTGTGTACATAAATAGTATAATATATTGTGTAGTTTATTACATCTAATCTAATGTATTTGTATACTTACAAGTGTTTATGATATTGCACTCCTGACCTCAGGTGATCTGCCCGCCTTGGCCTTCAAATACAAGTGTTTATTAGAGACTGGGCACCTGTAATCCCAGCATTTTGGGAGGCCAAGGTGGGTGGATCACCTGAGGTCAGGAGTTTGAGATCAGCCTGGCCAACATGATGAAACCCCACCTCTACTAAAAATACAAAAATCAGCCAAGAATAGTGGTGGGTGCCTGTAATCCCAGCTACTCTGGAGGCTGAGGCAGGAGAATCACTTGAACCTGGGAGGCAGAGGTTGCAGTGAGCCCAGATCGTACCACTACACTCCAGCCTGGGTAACAGAGCAAGACTCTGTCTCAAAAAATAAAAAATTTAAAAATTATTTATATTTTTATGAAAGAAGGAAAAAGAAAGAAAGAAATGAAATGAAATTAACAGACAGAACCAAAGAAGAAAATAGAGCTATGTGGAGAATTTTTTTTTTGTTGTTGTTGTTTTTTTTGAGATGGGGTCTTGCTCTGTCACCAGACTGGAGTGCAATGGCGCAGTCTTGGCTTACTGCAACCTCCACCTCCTGGGTTCCCCTGCCTCAGCCTCCCAAGCAGCTGGGACTACAGGTGTGCACCACCACACTCAGCTAATTTTTTGTATTTTTAGTAGAGATGAGGTTTCACTGTGTTGTTCAGGATGGTCTCCATCTCCTGACCTTGTGATACACCCGGTGCCTTGGCCTCCCAAAATGCTGAGCAGGTGTGAGCTACTGCACCTGGCTGGAGAATTTTAACTTAAGGAAAATGGTGACATTTCACACAACAGGAAAATGATAGATTATTCAACAAATAGTGCACTGAGTAGCCATCTGAGGAAACAAATGAAATTCACATTTCATATACAAATTGCAAATGGATGAAATGTAAAAACAATAAATGTAGGGCAGAGAAGAATAAATGGGAAAAAAGAAAAGAAACTTTAACATACTGAAATAAACTCTGGAAGGCCTCCCTAACTGTGACACAAAAGCCAAATGCATTTTTTAATAAGAAGATATTAATTCCACTGCCTCAAGATCAAAAAATCTCACCAGGCACGGTGGCTCATGCCTGTAATCCCAGCACTTTGGGAGGCCAAGGAGAGCAGATAACCTGAGGTCAAGAGTTCAAGACCAGCCTGACCAACATGGAGAAACCCTGTCTCTACTAAAAATACAAATGTAAGCCAGGCATGGTGGCACATGCCTGTAATCCCAGCTACCCAGTCAGGTGAGTCAGGAGATCCACTTGAACCCAGCAGGTGGAGGTTGCAGTGAGATGAGTTCATGCCATTGCACTCCAGCCTGGGCAACAAGAGCGAAACTCCATCTCAAAAAAAAAAACAAAAAACTCCATATGCTCAAAAAATAAATCACAGTTGCCACTCATAACACAAAAGGCTAACTTCAAAGAACTTCAAATTTATTAGAAAAAAACTAACCTATAGAAAAATAGGCAAAGGGTAGGAACAGACAGTTCTCAAACATGAAAATCAACCTCATTCCTCATAAAAGATCCAAGTTAAAACTCGCCTCAGTTATTATCTTTTCTTCTTCTTCTTTTTTTTTTTTTTTGAGATGGAGTTTCACTGTTGTTACCTAGACTGGAGTGCAATGGCACGATCTCAGCTCACCACAACCTCCGCCTTCTAGGTTCAAGCAATTCTCCTGCCTCAGCCTCTCAAGTAGCTGGGACTACAGGTGCACACCACCATGCCCAGCTAATTTTTGTATTTTTAGGAGAGACAGAGACAGGGTTTCACCTCGTTGACCAGGATGGTCTCGATCTCTTTACCTCGTGATCCACCCGCCTTGGCCTCCCAAAGTGCTGGGATTATAGGTGTGAGCCACTGTGCCTGGCCCAGGTATTATCTTTTCATATTAAATTGACCAAGATGAAAAAGCTGAAAAAACATGGGTATACTCTTAAATTACAGGTAGGTTTATATGGTTCGCCCTCTACAGAGGAAATTTGGCAATAATTACCAAAAGGGCAGACCTCACACCTTTTGACCTAGCAATTCCAGTCCTAGGGCACCATCTAGGATATACAGATAATCCTTGCACATATGCCAAATGCCATTCCTAAGAGACCCAGAAAAAAATCTAAACAAACAAATGGTTTAGCAATAATCTTATAAAATAATGTACAGGCCAAGTGCAGTAGCTCACACCTGAAATCCCAGAACTTTAGGAGGCCGAGGTGGGTGGATCCCCTGAGGTCAGGAGTTTGAGACCAGACTGACCAATATGGTGAAACCCTATCTCTACTAAAAAAAAAAAAAATTATCTGGGCATGGTGGTGGGCACCAGTAATCCCAGCTACTCAGGAGGCTGAGGCAGGAAAATCCCTTGAACCCAGGAGGCAGAGGTTGCAGTGAGCTGAGATCACGCCATTGCATTCCAACCTGGGCAGCAAGAGTGAAACTCTGCCTCAGAAAAAAAATAAGTAAATAAATCATATAAAAATCCTTCCAGGGCCGGGCACGGTGGCTCAAGCCTGTAATCCCAGCACTTTGGGAGGCCGAGGTGGGTGGATCACGAGGTCAAGAGATCGAGACCATCCTGGTCAACAAGGTGAAACCCCGTCTCTACTAAAAAATACAAAAAATCAGCTGGTCATGGTGGCGCATGCCTGTAATTCCAGCTACTCAGGAGGCTGAGGCAGGAGAATTGCCTGAACCCAGGAGGCGGAGGTTGCAGTGAGCCAAGATCGCGCCATTGCACTCCAGCCTGGGTAACGAGCGAAACTCCGTCTCAAAATAAAAAAATCCTTCCATAATAAAATATACTTATTTATTATGTCTTTTTGTTGTATAATTCAAACTAAAATGTATTACTAACCTTCTTTTTTAAATGTACGTAAAGGCAGCAAATATAAAGTCTATAGACCCTGCCTCAGGTTATACTAATGACATCCTCACCATTGATCAAATGCTCAAGAAAAAGAAAACTTATACAGTGGCTGATGCAACTGCTATTAAACAACATGTGAGTATTCTCTGTTGAGTGTCTTCCCAGAATTCACTGACAAAGATATTGTCCACTTCAATACTACACCATAAATCAAAGAGAATTTTTATCTGTTCTATGTCTTTAAAATGAGACAAGATTGTTTCTCATTTTTACCCATTGTCATAAAACCATTTCTTTCTCTTTAATCAAATGGATTCAAATGTTAAGTATTATGATTCATCCTACGATTCACCTATGCAGCTATACTCACTATTATTTCCGGGACATTCATTTGTTTTATTCCAGAAATATCAAACTAATTAAGGTAGTTAACCAACAGTCACAGTGAGTAGTGTACTCAGAGATTCATAGTGAGTAAAGGAATCTTACATCCTGAGGCCTCTAGCCCTGGGGCACCAGCTGCACCAAGGGCTAAGAAGCTTGAGAAGATCAATAGTTTGATATTAATGCATTGGGAATATTGGTATTAGGTCAAGGAATAGCTAGGGCAAGTATTCTTTGGGCTATCTCAATCTATCCTTCTTATTTCAGCTACCACCTAAGTACTGATTACTATTAAAGTTGTTGCTAGCCTAGACTTCTTTCCTGTATTTCTGTCCTATCTCACTGACCACTTAACGAATATTTCTACCTCTAAGCAGAGTCTCATGGCATAACAAACTCAACATGCCCAAAACAAAACTCATCATCTTCTGCAGCAAACTGGCTCCCGCATGGGAATTCTGTATCTCAGGTGTTTCTTGCATTGTTGTTGTTTTTAATAAGGTCAACTTTTATTTTAGATCCACAGGGTACATGCAGGTTTGTTATACGAGTGTATTGCATGTGTCTCAGTTGAGAGCATCTACTCAGTCACTGAAGCTAGAAGGCCAGCAACTATCCTTAACTTGGGTTTTTTTCCTCATTCCTCACATCTACTTATCCCAAGTCTGACCTATTGTCATTCTCTTTAAAGATGTTTCAGGGCTGGGCATGGTGGCTCATTTCTGTAATCCCAGCACTTTAGGAGACCGAGGCAAGTGAATCACCTGAGGTCAGGAGTTTGAGACTAGCCTGGTCAACATAGTGAAACCCTGTCTCTACTAAAACTACAAAAAATTAGCCCAGCGTGGTGGTGGGCGCCTGTAATCCCAGCTACTCGGGAGGCTGAGGCAGGAGAATCGCTTGAACCTGGGAGGTGGAGGTTGCAGTGAGCCGAGATCATGCCACTGCACTCTAGCCTGGTGACAGGGTAACTCTGTCTCAAAAAAAAAAAAAATACAAAAATTAGCCGGGCGTTGTGCTGAGCACCTGTAATCTCAGCTACTCTCGATGCTGACGCAGGAGAATCTCTTATACCTGGGATGCAGAGGTTGCGGTGAGCCAAGATTGCACTACTGCATTCCAGCCTGGGCAATAGGGCAAGACTCTGTCTCAAAAAAACAAAAGACTTTTCAAAGCTGTCCACTTCACTCCATCCCCATTACCACTGCCTTAGATAAGGCAGTCTACAGCCTGGTATCCTCCAACCATTCTCCACACAGCTGCTAATAATCTAACATGAAGGGCCAACCATGGCATTGTCCTGCTTAAAAGTGAACAGGATCCTCTCAATGATCACAATTTCAACTTAATTTTCTGCTTAAGGGATTTATCTCACTTTCATTAGAAATGGTAGCTCACTACAGCATGATTTTCACTGAGGAACATGCTCTTGCTAGCCTCACAGAGATCACTGACTGATCTGACTGATAAGATTAAGTCTAAGGGCCTCTCTGTCCTTTGTCATTATTTCTTCTTCCCACTTTAAACTTGACACTCTAGCAACACCAAATGCCTAAACCCTCCTATCACACCTCCAGGATGTTTACTGCCTTGGGGTTTCTGTTTATGCTGTCCCCTCTCCCTGGAACACCTATCTTCCCATCACCACTTACTCCCTCAATTTGATGAAATCCTTGAGGACCTACTCACTCAGCATCTTCTCCCGGTCAGTTCTCCCTTCAGTCCTAGGCTGAATTGAGTGGCCGAATTGGCCCTCCTGTTATATCCATAGCCTATCTCCACCCCATACTTCAACCTATTTTAGTCTATTGTATTTTTCATATCCTTATAAAATTTCTTATGACCTCCTTATTCCTAAGCAGTACATTTTGATTGTCCATCAACTCCTAGCTCACATGTCCTCATGAGGCACCACCCAATGTATACTCAGTGACTTTCTTTTTTTTTTGAGACAGAGTCTCACTCCGTCACCAGGCGCCAGGCTGGAGTGCAGTAGCGCAACCTCAGCTCACTGCAACCTCTGCCTCTGACTCAGTGACTTTCAAGTAGCCTAGGAACATAACTCTTGGGCTATCTATCATTGTGGTCCACAAATCAAAGATATTTTAAGGTAACTACAATAAACTTCTGGTCTCTCACTGCAGGTGAAAAGAGCTACTGATACCTATAATTTAGGAATTGCCCTTGAACACCGGAAGGAAATGCTAAACCTCTGGCGGAAGATCCGAGGGGATTTGATTGGACTAGACTCTAAAAATGAGTCCTTTTATGACACCTTTTCTACTTATACATGGTCCTGGAATGTTTCTCAAGAATTACTTTCTCCTAAGGACTTAAGGTTACATGATACCTATGTGAATAGAAATTCCTCCCGTAAATCCAGATCCTCTTCCTCATCAGATGTCAGTGAATGTGACACAAACTTAGGAAGAAAAAGAAAACAGAAAGGTTTAAAGGAATTTCAACAATGAAATTTCCACATTTTCTAAACAGCTCATCACAAACTACTTTTTCATAGTTATCAAAATTATGGTTTCTTGCTTTTGTCTAGTACATTCTTAGAAGCTGGAAATTTTGACATCTTTTGGATTCTGACCAGTAAAAAAGTTTAAGTCATAAAATGGTTTCCGTTTCCTAAATCTTGACGAGTAAATAGATGCTGGGCTGTTAGTTACCTAGCAACCAGCTGCCCCTACCTGGTTTAAGACTGCCTAAGCCTCAGCAGAAAGAAGAAAAGTTGGCCTGAGCTAAGGGACCTCCAGGCAATAAACCTGAATTTAGGGTGAGTGTAAACGGGATTAGGTTTTTGATTGTTTGTGAAAGAGACTAGAGACTGCAGATGACAATGACCTTTCAGTTTCAGGGAATAAGATCAGCAAGCCTTAAAGAACCTTGATTAAATTTGTGTATTCCCATCTGGGCGCAGTGGCTCACACCTGTAATCCCAGCACTTTGGGAGGCTGAGGCACGTGGATCACAAGGTCAGAAGTTCAAGACCAGCCTGGCCAAGATCATGAAACCCTGACCCTACTAAAAAAAATACAAAAAAATTAGCCGAGCCTGGTGGCAGGCACCTGTAATTCCAGCTACTTGGGTGGCTGAGGAAGGAAAATGGCTTAAACCTGGTGGGTAGAGATTGCGGTGAGCCAACATTGTACCACTGCACTCTAGCCTGGGTGACAGAGGGAGACTCAGTCTCAAAAAAAAAAAAAAAGTGAGTATTTCCAATGGATCACCTGAGATCAGGAGTTGGAGACCAGCCTGACCAACATGAAGAAACTCATCTACTAAAAATACAGAAATAGCTTATCACATCCATTGCATTTGTCATTGCTGTTCTTTAATGCATTTAATAAAGAAGCACATATGTAACTATATTACAAGTTTGGGGGATTATAATTTTTATTTTTATTTTTTTTTATTTTTTATTTATTTATTTTTTTATAATTTTTATTACGGTAAAATATACATGACCTAAAATTTGCCACTTCCATCATGTTTAAGTATGTATCAACCATTACTAGGTTTTTTTGGTGTGTTTGTTTGTTTGTTTGTTTGGCGATAGGGTCTCTGTCACCCAGTCTGGAATGCAGTGACACAATCATGGCTCATTGCAACCTCAACCTCCTGGGCTCAAGCAATCCTCCCACCTCAGCCTCCCATGTAGCTGGAACTACAGGCACGCACCACCATGCCCAGCTAATTTTTTTATTCTTACAGAGACAAGGACTCCCTATGTTGTCCAGGCGGATCTCAAATTCCTGGGCTGAAGAGACCTTCCTACCTCAGCCTCCCAAAGTGTTGCTATTACAGGTATGAGCTACTGTGCCAAGCCCCATTGGGGTATTTTTCTGTGGTTCTCAAGGGTTGCCCACAGAGAGACAGACTACTTTTGGACTCAGGAAATCTGAATCTACAAGACTAAATCTGTATTAACCTTCTGATCTACAGTCAGATGGCAAAGTGTTTTATTTCTTGTGCCAATTCTGATCTAAAAATGTAAGAGATGAGATCAACTATTTGTAAATGTTATCCAAGAAGCTGGTTTGCAGATGTGTGGGAGCAAACTAGTCCATCACACTCAACATATAGAACAAATGCTTTTTAAATCACTATTCTAGAAAAATTTTGACTCAGAAAAAGGAAGATATGTTCAATATTAATGGGGACAATGCCTCATAATGTAAAAAAAACAAATGTTCGAGACAGAGTCTCACTCTGTTTCCCAGGCTGGAGTGCAGTGGCATGATCTCAGCTCATTACAACCTCCACCTCCCAGGTTCAAACGATTCTCCTGCTTCAGCCTCCCGAGTAGCTAGGATTACAGGTGCATGCCACCTCACCAAGCTAATTTTTGTATTTTTAGTAGAGACCAGGTTTCACCATGTTGCCCAGGCTGGTCTTGAACTCCTGACCTCAGGTGATCTGTTCACCTCAGCCTCCCAAAGTGCTGGGATTATAGGTGTGAGCCATTGCACCCCACCATAAAATTATAAAATGTCAGGAAAAAACAATGAAGATAGTGCCCCGAAAGCCGTTTATTTAAATGGTCTTGAGGTAATTTTGTGAGTTTTACCATGAATAGTGAGTCTAAATATACTTATTATTATTTATAAAGATACAACGTTGGGGTGAAGAGCTAACCTTATAGATAGATAAGTAACCATATTTTATAGCTAAAAACAAGATTTATGACTTGACAAGAGACTTGTTTCATATGGATATGGGTGTAAAAGGGAATCTAGGAGATATAATTTGGATGCCAAAATATTAGAATTCCTGGAATCTTTCCTTCCATCAGTGGGATAACAGGACAGAATATTTTTGAGTAAGATCTGTCCTGGAAAATCTAAAATGCACAGCAATACATTCTTTCTATTAAATTGTCACACACTGTTGATGACAGTATAAATTGGTATATCTCTGCTGAATTGAGTATAGTATCCATCCATTCATTCACCAGTTATCTACCGAGTTGCATATTGTGTGCCAGACCTAGTTCTAGGACCTGGACATATAACAGTGAACAAACAGGTAAAATGACTTAACCTCACAGAGCATAGTGATGGAGCTGATTATAACCATTGACTCAGCAATTCCTCTTCTAGAAATTAATCCTAAAGAAATAATCATGAATGTACAAAATGATTTGATTACAAAGATGTGCACCATGTTGAGTTTTTAATACCATGAAACTTAAACTAAATTTCCAATAAATCATGATATAGCTATACAAAATAATACAAGAAGGACATTAAATGATGTTGTAAAAGAATATTTCGAACCAAAGAATAATATTCCCGGGCTGGGCACGGTGGGTCACGCCTGTAATCCCAGCACTTTGGGAGGCCGAGGCAGGTGGATCACGATGTCAAGAGAGCAAGACCATCCTGGTCAACATGGTGAAACCCCGTCTCTACTAAAAATACAAAAAAAATTAGCTGGGCATGGTGGCGCGCGCCTGTAATCCCAGCTACTCAGGAGGCTGAGGCAGGAGAATTGCCTGAACCCAGGAGGCGGAGGTTGCGGTGAGCCGAGATTGCGCCATTGCACTCCAGCCTGGGTAACAAGAACGAAACTCCATCTCAAAAAAATAAAAAATAAAATAATAATAATATTCCCAAGATATTATTAAGTTAAAAAGCAGACTACAACTGCTAAGTGGTACGGGAGAACTTCAGGAGTTGTTCTAAAACTAGATTATGATACTGAATACACAAATATAGATTTTTATGAAAATGTACTGAACTGTACACTTAAAATGGATGAATATAATTATTTTTTTAAAAAAGCACAGAGCATTCTGTTCTGATCACTTATATAATTAAATTAGGAAAAAAGGGCTGGGTGGACATAAACCAAAGAGTTAATGAGTCAAATTAATGGCGGGAAGGGGTATTTTCTTTTGTCTTATCAGTTCTATAATAAACATTTATTTTCCAATAAGAAAACACAGGCCAGGTGAAGTGGCTCATGTCTGTAATCCGAGCACTTGGGGAAACAGAGGCAGACTGATTCCTTAAGACCAGGAGTTTGAGGCCAAACTGGGCAACATGGTGAAACCCTGTCTCCACAAAAAATGCAAAAATTATCTGGGAATAGTGGCAAAAACCTCTAGTCCCAGCTTCTCCAGAGGCTGAGGTGGGAGGATCACTTGAGCCTGGGAGGCAGAGGTTGCAGTGAGCTGTGATTGCATCACTGCACTCCAGCCTGGGTGACAGAGCAAGGCCCTGTCTCACAAAAAAAAAAAAAAAGGAAGAAAAAAAGAGAAAAAAAGAAAGAAAAATGCTGTTTTAAAATTAAAGTTGTTGGCAGGGCCCAGTGGCTCACACCTATAATCCCAGCACTTTGGGAGGCCAAGGTGGGCAGATCACTTGAGGTCAGGAGTTCCAGACAAGCCTAAGCAACATAGTGAAACCCCATCCCTACTAAAAATACAAAGAAATAAAAAAATTATCCGGGAGTGGTGGCAGGTGTCTATAATCCCAACTACTCCAGAGGTTGATACACGAGATTCACTTGAACTGGGGAGATGGAGGTTCAGTGAACCCAGATCACACCACTGAACTCCAGCCTGGGTGACAGAGCGAGACTTTATCTTAAAAAAAAAAAAAAAAAAAAGAAAGAAAGCTAGGCATGGTGGTTCACACCTGTATCCCAGCACTTTGGGAGGCCCAGCCAGGCAGATCACTTGAGATCAGGAGTTCTACACCAGCCTGGCCAAAATGGTGAAACCCCATCTCTACTAAAATACAAACATTAGCCAGTGTGGTGGGGGTCGCCTGTAATCTCAGCTACTCAGGAGGCTGAGGCAGGAACCTCACTTGAGCTCAGGAGGTGGAGGTTGCAGTGAGCTAAAATTGCACCACTGCACTCCAGCGTGAGCAATAGAATGAGACTTTGTCTCAAAAAAAAAATCAGGAAACACTTAACTACTGTTGTCCTTGGCTAATAACCAAAGGCAATAATCCAGAATGAGAGTTTTTACTAAAGCAATAATCCAGAATGAGGTTTTTTAACCTTTACAAGCATTTAACCCATGCTAACCACTGAGCTAGAAGAGTTCTCCTTATTCACCACCAGAGGGACCCTTAGTTCCTCTGAAACATGGTGTTCTCTGAAGCTACAATCCAGCATAAAGTCTAATATCAGAGAACTCACAGCCATGTCAAACTTCAGAAAAATTATTTTAGGTGCTTCAAAAAACAAAAACAGGTTGCACAGGCCAATAAAAATAATTGTATAAAATTAAGTTTAGGATACTTTAGCACATTTCATCAAACAAGGCTGAAGCTGTTTGACATTTAAAATGTCTCTCAATTATTGGAACTAATATAGGAAATTCAAGTGAAGACAATGAGCTGTCTGCAAGAAAAGATTCAGTGGGATTGTTCATTGGAAACACTAACAGCTTTTAGTGAGGGAAGAATAAAAGCCCATAGATGAGAGAACAAGATGCCAGAAATAAATGTAAATCAATCACCTTATCTGCAAACAGCAGGCCTTGAGAACAGATAAAAAAGTCCTTGCACTTGTTTCTGGGTAAGGAGCTTGTGTTCAAAATGTTTCAGAAGACCACAAGAATGGCAAAAGCATATTGTCTTCAAATGAAGTACAAGTTCTTTACTATCTTTTTAATTAACTTGTGTATTTTTTTTTCCTGATTAGAGAGGGCTTAGAGCTTGTTCCCATTTCTTTGGAGGGAAAAGTGTAGACTCATTCATTGCTCCCCGTAGTTTTACCTACAGAAAGAATTTACAATGGAATAAACAATTACTGGCTAGGCAAGGTGGCCCATGCCTGTAATCCCAACACTTTGGGAGACCGAAGCAGACAGATCATTTAGGTCAGGAGTTCAAGACCAGCCCTGGCAACATAGTGAAACTCCCTATCTACTAAAAATACAAAAATTAACTGAGTGTGGCGGCACATGCCTTTAATCCGATCTACTCAGGAAGCTGCAGCAGGAGAATCACTTGAGAATCACATTGAAACCAATGTGCTATGTCTAGCACTGCACAAGATCAAGACCAACCTGGTCAACAACTCTTTTATTTGAGGACAGTTATTTTCCCTTCTAAATCTTCTCCTTTATAAACTAAATGTCCCAGTTTCTTCATTTGTTCCCCATGTAAATTCAATCCAGGAAGCTGTTCTTTAAATAAGTTCCTGTCTGTGGTTCTTTGGAGTGTACAGCCCAGAAAATAATTCTAATTAGTACTACTAATAGATACTAAACAATGGAAACAAGGCTAAAGGAAGATAAAATATGCTGATAAGAGGGAAAGTGTTTTCAGCAGAGGAAGAGTTTTGGTCAGAGGACAGGAGAAACTAAAAACGTATAGACAGTTTAAATGAAAGCTGTTTTGTTGTTTTTTGTTTTTGAGACGGACTTTTGCTCTGTTGCCCAGGCTGGAGTCCAGTGGCACGATCTCCGCTCACTGCAACCTCCACCTCCTAGGTTCAAGCAATTCTCCCGCCTCAGTCTCCCGAGTAGCTGGGACTGCAGGCGTGTGCCACCACGCCTGGCTAATTTTTTGTATTTTTAGTAGACATGGGGTTTCACCATGTTAGGCAGGATGGTCTCCATCTCCTGATCTCATGATCCGCATGATCCTCCTGCCTCGGCCTCCCAAAGTGCTGGGATTACAGGCATGAGTCACCACACCCCAGCCCAGGAAAGCTTTTTTTAAGGTGATCATGACAGTCCTAGATTTCAGATTACTGCTCTTTGCCAATTCAGGGCCTTGACTAGTGTAGTAGAAAGAATAAAAGCCTAACAGATTGAGTGGGACAGTGGCCATGGAAGTTGGAATCCACTAAGGAGTGTGCTAACAACTCACAACTCACCTGCTCAATCAACCATGGTGAAACCCCATCTCTACTAAAAATACAAAAAAAATTAGCTGGGCATGGTGGCGTGTGCCTGTAATTCCAGCTACTGAGGAGGCGGAGGCAGGAGAATTGCCTGAACCCAGGAGGCGGAGGCTGCAGTGAGCAGAGATTGTGCCATTGCACTCCAGTCTGGGTAACAACAGCGAAACTCCATCTCAAAATAATAATAATAATAATAATAAAAGAAGAAGAAGAAGAAGGAGGAGGAGGAGGAGGAGGAGAAGAAGAACAAGGATTATTCAAAAAGGTTAGATGGTTATAATTTTTTTAAAAAAATCTTGTCCTTGGATATTCCATTTGATTTGCTAAGCTTCGTGTTCTCTAAATTAATTTCATATCGCCTTCTCCCCCTACCCCAACCAAAATATATATACACACTGTGTATACATATACACCCACATTATGAAGAGCTGACCATAGAAGCTGGCAATTGCCCTGTTTCTTCCCGCTGCTTGCCACCTTCTTCAATTCTGAACATCAGCTCCACAGTGGAACTAGGTTGCCTCGACTCTTATAATGATTCAAGATTTTTCCAATTTTTCAACTTGGGGAAGGCTTGGGAATCTGTTAGAGGATCCCAGCATTGAACTGGGGCTCAAGTGGAATATCTTCCACTTTCTCCCCAGCCTGCACGTCCACCAGCACGTCATCAATGAGAAATGACTACAGGGAGAATTTACCCCTGCGTGGGTCCCCTTCCCTAGACAGCCTTTCGCCAATCCTGGGGCAGCCCCACACCACAGCTCCCGAGCGCCACCCGGACCGGACTCCACCGCTGCCCTGCCCGCCTCCCTCTTTGCCCGCCCACACACCTCATCTTCCAGAAGGGGGCGTGGCCCGCAGGAAGTTCTCGCTTTACGGAAAGGAAAGTGTTTCCGGCTCCGGTGTCATGGCCAGCTCCTACACTGAAGGTGTTCCTGCAGTCCTCGCCGATAAGAGGCAGCAGTTCGGGAGCCGGTTACTGAGCGATCCAGCGCGCGTCTTCCACCACAATGCCTGGTAATCACCCTGCCCCTCGCCTGGCCTCGCAGTCACTCTCCCTCTGTCCCGCCGCCTCGGAGCACTCCTAAAAGCCCCCGACCGCCGGCCACAATTCCAGCTGCCCTATCCGAGGCACTCTGCAAGGGGAGTGACAAGCTCCGAGGCCAGCGACTCCCCTGCCCGCAGCTAGGACGTGAGGCCCCTAACCTGCCCGTTTGATTTTCTCAGGGACAATGTGGAGTGGTCGGAAGAGCAAGCCGCAGCGGCGGAGAGAAAAGTCCAGGAGAACAGTACCCAGCGGGTGTGCCAGGAGAAGCAAGGTGCGCTCAGATGTGCTCTCAGTGGTTTCGATAGCCAGCGTACTACTGAACGCGCCCTCCCGGAGAGCCTAGGAAATCGCGGCCGCCAAGATCCTTTTTTACTGGCCTGATGCAGATCTCAGGAGTAGAGCGGGATGGGGACGGGATGAGCAAGGAGGGAAAAGGGCTGCATTGTAACAAAATCTTGTTAGGTCGTAGAGGGTTTTATTACATATAGTTTTACTTCGGAGGGTAATTTTGCCTTTAACTAAGTTGACCAGACCCACGTTGATATGAGTCGCCAACAGTGTGGTCACCCTATCATCTACAGCCTGTACTTTGTACATGATTTGCACTTTCCATGAGGAGATGTTTCCATTGAAGCTTCATTTAAGTGATTAGATTTTAAATATGGTTGGAAGAGGGGGCTAATGACTGGTGATTGTGTGTCTATTACTTGTGTGATGGTTATGAGAATTTTGGGCTTCAGTCAAGGAAAGGTGGATGCAGCAGAGTGGAGATAAGTCTGGCCAAAGAAAAAGAGACCCCTGTTTGAGATTTGGATTATTTCACTGCAAAATATCCATAGATACTAAAACTAGGACTGATGGTTCCAGACAATTGAAAATACAACTACAAATTTAGTACCCGCTGAGTTTTGTACAATGAGAAGATTCCAGTTACAAAACATTTACCCTGCATAGTTTGACAGCAACTAGAGCAAAGCAAGTTAAGGGCTGAAAGGAATTTTGAAAATCATGTGGTTCAGTGTCCTCTTTTTACAGTTAAAGACACTTGGACCACAGGATGTTAAGTGCTTTTCCCAGAGGTAAGCAGTCAGTAGTAGCAGTAGTGGAACTAAAATCCTATTTCTTAGGGAGTCTTTTGGTTGATTCAGCAGGTAAGTTGTGAGTTGTTAGCACACTCCTTAGTGGACTCCAACTTCCATGGCCACTGTCCCACTCAATCTGTTAGGCTTTTATTCTTTCTACTACACTAGTCAAGGCCCTGAATTGGCAAAGAGCAGTAATCTGAAATCTAGGACTGTCATGATCACCTTAAAAAAAGCTTTCCTGGGCTGGGGTGTGGTGACTCATGCCTGTAATCCCAGCACTTTGGGAGGCCGAGGCAGGAGGATCATGCGGATCATGAGATCAGGAGATGGAGACCATCCTGCCTAACATGGTGAAACCCCATGTCTACTAAAAATACAAAAAATTAGCCAGGCATGGTGGCACACGCCTGAAGTCCCAGCTACTCGGGAGACTGAGGCGGGAGAATTGCTTGAACCTAGGAGGTGGAGGTTGCAGTGAGTGGAGATCGTGCCACTGGACTCCAGCCTGGGCAACAGAGCAAAGGTCCGTCTCAAAAACAAAAAAAACAAAATAAAAACAACAAAACAGCTTTCATTTAAACTGTCTATACTTTTTTTAGTTTCTCCTGTCCTCTGACCAAAACTCTTCCTCTGCTGAAAACACTTTCCCTCTTATCAGCATATTTTATCTTCCTTTAGCCTTGTTTCCATTGTTTAGTATCTATTAGTAGTACTAATTAGAATTATTTTCTGGGCTGTACACTCCAAAGAACCACAGACAGGAACTTATTTAAAGAACAGCTTCCTGGATTGAATTTACATGGGGAACAAATGAAGAAACTGGGACATTTAGTTTATAAAGGAGAAGATTTAGAAGGGAAAATAACTGTCCTCAAATAGAAGAGTTGTTCTGTGTAGCCCTGAAAGATCATAGTACCTTTTGGCCAGAAATGATGAGACAGATTTTTGCTTACTTTTAGGAATTTTTTAATAGTTAAAAGTCATCCAAAGATGACTTATCTAAAGTTAAAAGTCATCCAAGGATACTTGATAAGTAATAAGTTCTCTGGTTGATTGTCCAAACAGAATTTAGACTCTCTTGTAATGACTAATAGGGGCATTCAAGTATAATGCTGATGGCAGAACTAATGAGCTCAGAAATGGCTTCAACTCTGGGACTGTGGCTCTTCTTGAGGATACTTTTAGTATTAAAGTCACATTTGGTAAAGCAGGATAATTGACATTAGACATAAATAAAATATTTGAAAGCTGGTTCTTAAAATTCTTTCTTAAATATTTGCAGTTGATTATGAGATCAATGCCCACAAATACTGGAATGACTTCTACAAAATCCACGAAAATGGGTTTTTCAAGGATAGACATTGGCTTTTTACTGAATTCCCTGAGCTGGCACCTAGCCAAAATCAAAATCATTTGAAGGATTGGTTCTTGGAGAACAAGAGGAGTGAAATATCTGAATGTAGAAACAATGAGGATGGACCTGTTTTAATAATGGAAGAACAGCACAAGTGTTCTTCGAAGAGCCTTGAACATAAAACACAGGTGCCTCCTGTGGAGGAGAATGTAACTCAGAAAATTAGTGACCTGGAAATTTGTGCTGATGAGTTTCCTGGATCCTCAGCCACCTACCGAATACTTGAGGTAACCTTTTATTGTCTTGGTACTAGAGTATGTGAAGCTCTTATTTGTGTACATGAGGTAGTAGCATAGAGACGCTGACAACAAAAGTAACTTCTGTTGGATGATACTGACTAGACTTGACCCTTATATTGGCCTGGAATCACCTCCATTTTTGAACTGTTAAAGTGCCCTCAATGTAGGCCAGATATCTGGTGGTCATGATGGACCAGGATCACCCGGGAATACCATATCACTTTCAAAAATCATACTAAGAGCATCATGCTGTACCTGTCACATGCCACTGTATCATACAGGTGAAAGAGCTCAAGATGATCTTATTTATAACCCTGAGAAAAAGTCCCAGATGAGAAGACAAATTGTTGCTTCTCTTCTAATACAGTTATAGGAACGGAGAGGGTAGTTAGGATGGTGCCTGCGTCTTAGGCCTGGGAGAATTCTCATCCTCTGATCTTGGGTGGTATTGCAGTCTAGACCTGGAAGAATGCCTAGGTTGGTATCATAATGTAAATTCACAAATGGGGACTGCACAGGTAACTGGAAGCTGGTTCTAAAACTGATTAGCCTTCAGAGTGATTCCTATAGTGTGATCTTAGACAATTTCCTTACCCTTTCTGAGCAGTGTGACTGCTGCCTCTGCACCTTGTATTTATGAGGATGGAGATAACATATGTAAAATGGCTAAGAACGATGTCTGGCCCTTAGTAAATAGTTGCTGTCTTCATTACCACACAGCTCTGTGTTTAGGACAAGGTTGCCAAGGTCCCCTTTTCATACATTTTCCAGCACAGTCTATTACAAATATTTTCATAATAATAATAAAATGGAGCTCAGTAAGAAAATACTTCATCTATAGGACCATTTCCTAGAACTCAAAAGATAAAAGCAATCCATGCCCTTTTTTCTAGACCAGCTCCTTTCTGCTAATAAAAACCCATGCTCTTGTCTTTTAAGGGTTCCTGAAGTCAAGATCAAAATCAACAAATGTCATGGGTACTGTTTAGCTCTGGTCATTACACCTTCTGTAATACAATTAGGCCAGATTGTTGTGGATTATTTATTATTTTTCTAGCTTTAGGGAATTAACTCTGGAAGGTTCTGTGATTAATAATTCATTTCTGTCTGCAGGTTGGTTGTGGTGTGGGAAACACAGTCTTTCCAATTTTACAAACAAATAAGTAAGTATATTGTAAAAGTTTATGACAGCAAAGAAGATAAAAGTGAAGGTTGGCTGAGCGCATTGCTTCATGACAGCAATCTCAGCACTTGGGGAGGCAAAGTAGGATTGCTTGAGGCCAGGAGTTTAAGACCAGCCAGAGCAATTTAGCAAGAAAAAAAAGTAAAGATTTTTTCTTTCTTTCTTTTTTTTTTTTTTTTTTTTTGAGACAGAGTCTCGGTCTGTCACCCAGGCTGGAGTGCAGTGGTGCAATCTTGGCTCACTGCAACCTCTGCCTCCTGGGTTCAAGTGATTGTCCTGCCTCAGCCTCCCAAGTAGCTGGGACTATAGGTGTGTGCCACCGTGCCTGGCTAATTTTTTGTATTGTTAGTAGAGACAGCGTTTCACCATGTTAGCGAGGGTGGTCTCAATCTCCTGATCTCATGATCCACCCACCTCAGCCTCCCAAAGTGGTAGGATTACAGGCGTGAGCAACCACGCCCAGCAAAGTTTTTTTCAAAACTCATGCTGCACCAAACTATCAATAATGGTTATTGGAAAATACGAATTATGTCAGATTTCTACATTATTCATTTATGGATTGTTTTAATTTATGTTTTGATGTATAAGGTGATTACCTTTATCATTTGGAAAATTAGACTTAAAACTTGCTAGTGTTAACATTTAGTGCCTTCTTCTAAGGTACAAATGTGTTCAACTTTTCCATTCTCATCATCTCTGAGGAACAGTCAGCGGCTGAGCTGTCATCACCCCCGTGGTAGAGTTGAGAAAGCTGACATACATGAAGATGTCTCCTATTCTGATGAAAACACACTGTTTTTGTGTACTTAAACAGAACGCTTCTGACGCCAAATGTGTGGGGATTTTGCCAACACTGACCAATTCAACAATAGTTGGGCATCCTACAATTCAATTCTGACACTGTCTACTTGGAGTTGATATCAGATCCCAAAAATTAAGGGTTTAGTCCCGCAAGACTGCCCCCTGACTTCAGGTGCCAGTTGTGAATCTGGCTCTCTGTGTTTCTGCCCCACAGGCTATAAATTGGGGCAGCCCCATCTCCAGTTCATTAATTTCCTAGAATGGCTGATAGAACTCAGGCCTCTTGGATTCATGAGATTCTCTTGCCTCAGCTTTCCAAGTAGCTGGGACTACAGGTACCCGCCACCATGCCCCACTAATTTTTGTATTTTTTAGTAGAGACGATTTTTAATTTAAATAGCCACATGTAGCTAGTGATTACCGTAGCAAACACCATGACTTCCCAAGTTTTTAGTCTTGATTATACCTCCTGGAAGTTGTCTGCTGTAAACATCAACAGTTTAGCAGGAGCCAGAGCCCATGCCTTTGAGAAGCTGGAGGTACTGTGTTCTCCCAAAAATCCCAGAGTCTCAAAGAATGAGCCCAACAGTGCAGAACAGCTCTGGGCTGTTGTTTCTAAAACACAAGCATACGGCCTTACTCCTCTCCCATTTTTATTTACCTCTGTCCTGACAAAAATAATTCTGGCATTATAGACATCTTCAGAATAAATATATAATGTGCTTCATAATTGGAAGTAATTTTGATGGTTTTTAAATCAGTATTTTTTTGTGTTGCTACCTTGTGCTGAGACTTTTGCTAGATTGTGAGGATACTGAGAAAAATAAGCACAGGGATTTTGTGGTTTTCATCATTATCTCCTCAGCATTGATAATAACCA
This sequence comes from Callithrix jacchus, assembly GCF_049354715.1. Lineage (NCBI taxonomy): Eukaryota > Metazoa > Chordata > Mammalia > Primates > Cebidae > Callithrix > Callithrix jacchus. Next base: position 87,683,136 of record NC_133506.1, read on the forward strand.
ATGCATAGTAGGCCCTCAGTAGTGTCTGGTGAACTAATAAGTGTAAGATGTAATCTCTGCTGTCACAGCACTCACTCAGTCTATGGTGGGGGCCAGCAGACAGGTACAGATGTGTTCCTGGCATGGAGAAAGTGCCAAGGTAGCTCAGAATGAAGATAAAAAAAATTCTTGTGGTACTATCCAGCAACGCTTCATTTGAGGGAAAAGTAGGATTTCTATAGATGGAAGAAGAGAAGACATTGATTTGAAACTCACTGGTTGTTTTATAAACTTAATTTTAGCTATGTCCATGGTGCCTCTGAAAGGACATAAATCAAATTCATATCATTTTAACCAAAATGAAATGTGTTGTGACTAATAGATAATAGTTTCTTTGCATGGTAGTGTCTCCCATTTGATATTTTAACTGTGCTACACAAGAAGGAGAATAGACATAGCTGGATTTGTAGTCTCATTGTTCTGTCTTTTCTGCCCATTTCAGTGACGCAGGACTCTTTGTTTACTGCTGTGATTTTTCTTCCACGGCTATAGAACTGGTCCAGGTGAGTACAATGGCTCCTATCAATAGTTTCCACTGATTAAAGGGAAAAGGGTCTCCTAAAAATCAAGGTCTCCGGCTGTGGGGTTTTTTTTTTTTGAGAGGGAGTCTCACTCTGTCACCCATGCTGGAGTGCAATGGCGCCATCTTGGCTCACTGCAACCTCTGCCTCCTGGATTCTCCTGGCTTAGCTGTAGCTGGGATTACAGGCATGCACCATCACACCCAGCTAAGTTTTTGTATTTTTAGTAGAGATGGGGTTTCCCCCTGTTGACCAGGCTGGCTCCAACTCCTGACCTAAGGGAATCCACCCACCTCTCAAAGTGCTAAGATTACAGGTGTGAGCCACCATGCCTGGCCCTCCTGCTATGTTCTTATTATATGGTCTGTGTTCTTAAGGTCTAAAAGTAAGATTTACTGATAACAGGCATACCTTGTTTTACTGCACTTCACTTTATCACACATTACAGATGTGGTGTCTGTTTATATATTAAAAGTTTGTGGCAACTCTGCATGGAGCAAATCTACCAGCGCCGTTTCTCCATATGCTAACTTGGGTGGTGTCTGTGTGTCATGCTTTGGTGATTCTCAGAATTTTTCAGACTTTTTTACTGTTATGTATGTTATAGTTAGTGATGTTACTGTTGTACTTGGTTTGGGGTTCCACAAATCACATCTGTGTAAGATGGTCAACTTAATAAATGCGTGTGTTCTGACTGCTCCACCAACTGGCTATTACCCCATTTCTCTCCCTCTCCTCAGGTCCCCCTGTTCTCTAAGATACAATATTAAAATTAGGCCACTTCATACTCTACAGTATCCCCTGTGTGTTCAAGTGAAAGGAAGGGTTTCACCATGTTGCTCAGGCTAGTCTCAAACTCCTAGCCTTCAGGGCTCAAGTGAGCTCCTGCCTCAGCCTCCCAGAATGCTGGGAATATAGGTGTGAGTAACTGCACCCGGCAACAAAAGATTTTCAGTAGACAAGACAGCCGTCTGTTGGGAGAAGAAGCCATCTAGGGCTTTGATAGCTAGAGAGAAGTCAATGCCAAGCTTCAAAGTACAGGCTGACTCTTGTTAGGGGCTAATGCAGCTGGTGAAAGATTCCTTTCAAAATATAACTGCTTACTGACAGTGGACATGGTCACCCAAGAGCTCTGATGGAATCATACAAGGAGATTAATGTTGTTTTTATGCCTGCTAACACAGCACACATTCTGCAGCCCCAAGCATCTGCCTTAGATGCTGATCCATGGATCAAGGAGTAATTTGGGCTTTCAAGACTTATTATTTTTAAAATGTATTTAATAAGGATATAGTTACCATAGATAGGATTCCTCTAATGTATCTGGGCAAAGTTGAAAACCTTCTGTAAAAGATTCACCATTCTGGATGCCATTATGAATATTCATAGCCAAGCGGTTCACACCTGTAATCTCAGCTACTCAGGAGACTGAGGTGGGAGAACTGCTTCAACACAGGAGTTTGAGACCAGCCTGAGAAACATAGCAAGACCTCATCTCTAAAAAAAAGTATAATTTTAAGAAATTGGCCAGCTGTGTGTTGTACCCCTATAGTCCTAGGTACTCGAGAGGCTGAGGCAAGAAGATTTCCTGAGCCCTGGAATTCAAGGCTGCAGTGAGCTCTGATTGTGCCAGTTGCACTCCAGCCTGGGCAACATAGTGAAAACCCACCTTTACAGAAAAATTAAGAAATTAGGCTAGATGGCATGCACCTGTAGTCTTGGCTACCAGGATGATAAAGCAAGAGGATTACTTGGGGCCAGGAGTTCAAGGCTGCAGTAAACTGTAATCACATCACTGTGCTCCAGCCCGGGCAACAGCATAGAGTTGGTCTCAAAAATTTTTTAAAAAGAACATTTTGCGGGCATGGTGGCTCACGCCTGTAATCCCAGCACTTTTGGGAGGCCTAGGCGGGTAGATCATCAGGTCAGGAGTTCGAGACCAGCCTGACCAACATAGTGAAACCCCATCTCTACTAAAAATACAAAAAATTAGCCAGGCATGGTGGTGCGCACCTGTAATTTCAGCTACTCAGGAGGTTGAGGCAGGAGAATCGCTTTAACCCAGGAGGTGGAGGTTGCGGTGAGCTGAGATTGTTGCCAGGCACTCCAGCCTGGGCAACAGAGTGAGACTCCATCTCAAAAAAAAAAAAAATGTAGGTCAAACACAATGGCTCATACCTGTCATCCCAACACTTTGGGAGGCTGAGGTGGGCAGATCCCTTGAAGTCAGGAATTCAAGACTAACCTGGGCAACATGGTGAAACCTCTTCTCTACTAAAGTAAAAAGAAATTATCCCAAAAAAAAGAAGATTGAGACCATCCTCGGCAACATGGTGAAACTCCATCTCTACTAAAAATACAAAAATTAGCTGGTCATAATGGTGCATGCCTGTAATTCCAGCTACTTGGAAAGCTGAGGCAGGAGAATTGCTTGAACCAGGGAGTTGGAGGTTGCAGTGAGCTGAGATCAGGCCATTGCACTCCAGCCTAGCGACAGAGTGAGACTCCATCTCAAAAAAAAAAAAAATTTAAAAAAAAACTAAGCATATAATTGGAATGTTTGTATCATGAATGATAAATGCTTGATGTGATGGGTACTCCATTTATTTACCCTGATGGGATTATTGTGCATTGTATGCTTACATCAAAATATCTCATGTACCCCATAAATATATACACATAAATATTAAAATAAAAAAACTCAAAAAAGAAAAAAAAAGTTATCCCAGGCATGGTGGTGGGCACCTGTAATCCCAGCTACTTCAAGAGGCTGAAGCAGGACAATCACTTGAACCAGGGAGGCAAAGGTTGCGGTAACCGAGATAATGCTACTGCATTCCAACCTGGGCAAAGAGAGACTGTCTCGAAAAAAAGAAAAAAGGAAAGAAAAAGAAAAAAATACTTTATTGCTAAAACATGTTAGTAATCATCTAAACCTTCAGCAAGTTGTAATCTTTGCTGCTGGAGGGTCTTGCCTTGATGTTGGTGGTTGCTAAGGGCTGGAGTGACTGGTAATTTCTTAAAATAAGGTAACACTGTCTGCCGTATCAATTGGCTCTTTCTCTAAAGATTTCTCTGTAGCATGCAATGCTGTTTGATAGGATTTTGCCACAGTAGAGCTTCTTTCAAATTGAAGTCCATTCTCTCAAACCCTGCTGCTGCTTTATCAACTGAGTTTCATGCCATTGCAAAACAATGTTCACAGCATCTTCAGCTGCGTAGATTTGATCTCAATCTTTGCTCAGCCATAAGAAGCAACTCCTTACAGATAAGGATGCTGCTTTTTAAAAAAAGAAAGAAGGGCGGGTGTGGTGGCTCACACCTGTAATCCCAGCACTTTGGGAGGCCGAGGTGGGTAGATCACTTGAAGGAGTTCAAAACCACCCTGACCAACAAAGTGAAACCCCATTTCTAAAAATAAATAAATAAATAAATAAATAAATAATAAGACTAAAGAAGAGGCAGCAACAAGACTGCAGCAATTCAGTCATATCTTCAGGCTTCATCTTTTTTTTTTTTTTTTTAGACAGGGTCTCACTGTGTTGCCCAGGCTGAAGTAGAGTGACACAATCATAGCCCACTGCAGCCTTGAACTTTTGGGCTCAGGCCATCCTGATGAGATGATTCCATTAGGGTTCTTTGAGTTACAACTAATGAAAACATCTAGACAAACTCAGAGCAATAAAGGAGAATGTCATAGAACCTAAGGTCACAAAATACAGCTCAAGTTCCTCTTACCTCTCATTGCCCACGGCCCATTTGTTTTATCCCCTCTTTGCATACCAGCCTTCTCTAGTCAGTTTTCCTGGTTTTACACATGGCCCCAATGTGGATGGTCCTCCCAGTCTCTTACCAGTTTACCCTGTTCAGGGGTTCATGGTGCCTCACTAAAATGGCCGTGTCCCAGTTCTGAAGTCCCTGGAAAGTCTAGTTAACACAGCCCAGCTGATAAATACACCAGCCCTGTTTGAATCAGCTTTGGCCAATGAGAAATAACTCACATATTTGGAGAAGATGGACATTGAGGGCAGATACCTTAAAATGTGTCTGTTAACGATTGGCCAGGCATGGTGGCTCACGCCTGTAATCCCAGCACTTGGGGAGGCCGAGGTGAGTGGATCATATGAGGTCAAGAGTTTGAGACCAGCCTGACCAATATGGTGAAACCACATCTTTACTAAAAACACAAAACAACCAGGCATGGTGGCATACACCTGTAATCCCAGCTACTTGGGAGGCTGAAACAGGAGAATCATTTGAACTTGGGAGGCAGAGGTTGCAGTGAGCCGAGATTCTGCCATTGCACTCCAGCCTGGGTAACAAGAGCGAAACTCCTGCTCATTCATGAATAAATACATACATACATACATACATACATACATACATACATACATACATACAGGCGGGCACAGTGGCTCACGCTTGTAATCCCAGCACTTTGGGAGGCCAAGGTGGGCAGAGCACAAGGCCAGGAGTTCATAGACTAGCCTGTCCCACATGGTGAAACCCCGTTTCTACTAAATAATACAAAAATTAGCCAGGCATGGTGGCACACACCTGTAGTCCTAACTACTCGGGAGGCTGAGGAAGGAGAATCACTTGAACCCGGGAGGCACAGGTTGCGGTGAGCCAAGATTGTGCTACTACACTCCAGCCTGGGTGACAGAGTGAGACTCCACCTAAGAAATAGTGATAATAAGTAAATAAATAAATACAAAAACTAGCAGGACATGGCAGATGCACCTGTAATCCCGGCTGCTGGGGAGGCTGAGACAAGAGAATTGTTTGAACCTAGGAGGCAGAGGTTGCAGTGAGCCGAGATCACACCACTCCAGCCTGGGCAACAGAATGAGGCTCTCGTTCTTAAAAAAAAAAAAAAATGTGTCTGTTAAGGCAGGTTAGGAATTGGTAGTGCCATCTTTTTGGAATTATCCATGTGGCTCAAGACCAGATGAATATTGAAGCTTGTCTTCAGTTTTTTATAATAAAGTACATTTAAATTTTCTACATCTACAGAAATAGATTTTCCTGAAGAATTCTATGGTTTGTGTAATATTTTATAATTAGAAGTTGTTTTAAATAGTGTATTTTGCTTGTTTTGAAACAGGATCTCGGTCACTCAGTCTGGAGTACAGTGGTACAGTCAGGCTCACTGCAACCTTGATCTCCTGGGCTCATGTGATTCTCTCACCTCCTGTGTAACTAGGACTGCAGCCACACATTACCACAGCTGGCTTTTTTTTTTTTTTTTTTTTTGAGACAAAGTCTCACTGTATCCCAGGCTGGAGTGCGGTGGCATGATCTCTGCTCACTGCAATCTCCACCTCCTGGGTTCAAGTGATTCTCCATTCTCCTGCCTCAGCCTCCAGAGTAGCTGGGATTACAGGCACACAGCACTGCACCCAACTAATTTTTTTTATTTTTAGTAGAGATGGGGTTTCACCATGTTGGCCAGACTGATCTTGAACTCCCACCCTCGGGTAATCCACCTGCCTCAACCTCCCAAAGTGCTAGGATTAAAGGCGTGAGCCACTGAGCCCAGCATTTTTTTTACTTTTTGTACAGATGAAGTCTCACTATGTTGCCTCAGCTGGTCTCAAATTCCTGGGCTCAAGGGATCCTCCCGCCTCAGCCTCCCAAGGGTGTTGGGATTCTAGACATGAGCCACCATGCCTAGAAGATCATACTTTTTTAAAGTATGTGTTGTCTCTCTCCTTATGAATTTTTCTTTTCCCTATTGGGGAAATCCCTTTTCATGATGATTTTCCAATTCTCAGATCTGACTTCATGCAAGAGAAATATAGAAAGTACACAAGAATAGCTGGGCTTGGTGGCTCAAGCCTGTAATCCCAGCACTTTGGGAGGCTGAGGCGGGTGGATCACGAGGTCAAGAGATCGAGACCATCCTGGTTTTAGTGAAACCCCGTCTCTACTAAAAAAATACAAAAATTAGCTGGACATGGTGGTGCGCGCCTGTAGTCCCAGCTACTCGGGAGGCTGAGGCAGGAGAATTGCTTGAACCCAGAAGGCGGAGGTTGTGGTGAGCCGAGATCATGCCATTGCACTCCAGTCTGGGTAACAACAGCGAAACTCCGTCTCAAAAAAGGAAAAAAGAAATATTGAAGTTGCAGCTGTTACATTTAATGCAAGATCACCTTTTGTTTAGGCTATGTTAATATTTTCTAACTTGCTTTTTTTCTTCCACCTATCTGCAGACAAATTCAGAATATGATCCTTTTCGGTGTTTTGCCTTTGTTCACGACCTGTGTGATGAAGAGAAGAGTTACCCAGTACCCGAGGGCAGT